>NC_142287.1:0-2400000 GCF_965620075.1 Prunus avium
ACTCTGTCGACAGTGAGGCTAGCGAAATTTGTCTTGCCATGGCGTGCGCGCAGCCTGTGCGCAGCGTGCGCGCAGCTTGCGCATTCTGTCGACAGTGAGGCTAGCGAAACTTGTCCTGCCGCACAGCTTGCGCGCAGCGTGCGCACAGCATGCCGGCAGCGTGCGCGCAGCATGCCGGCAGCGTGTGCGCAGCGTGCGCGCTTGGGAGCCTGTCGACAGAATTTTTCGAATAATTAAAAATAAGAAATATTTATAAAAAAAAAAACCCAAGTGTGCCGTCTTTGTGACTTGAACCCTGGACCCTGAAGTTGATAATTAAAACAAAAACCAGCCCATCTAATAATAAACATTTGAATATTGTTGCTCGTT
This sequence comes from Prunus avium, assembly GCF_965620075.1. Taxonomy (NCBI): domain Eukaryota; kingdom Viridiplantae; phylum Streptophyta; class Magnoliopsida; order Rosales; family Rosaceae; genus Prunus; species Prunus avium. The sequence continues at coordinate 370 of NC_142287.1, forward strand.
ATTTGTACTTGAACACCACTCTCCATACAATATTGCTACTGTAATACAGGTTTTTGACCCATAAAAAATGAGTGCGCCCATCATTTACTGTCTCCTATGTTCAAAAACGAAGTTTAGTTTGCATGACAATAAGAAAATGTAAGGAAAACTTGTCTATGCATGACATTGGGAAGATGTAATCCAGTTTTACAGCAGAAAACAGCGTTTTTTGGGTGTCTGGAGAACTCAAGCCGCCTTCAGCGACTTGGGAGGTCATAGATCTCGAAAAGATACATGAAATGAAAAAAAAATTTGCCCCAAACGGACACCCGAGACCAAAGTTATGACCTTTCAAAGTTCGAACTCGTTTTAACAGCAACTTTAGGGTGCCAGTTCATCTACCAACCTGTCCTCAAAAAGCATTTTTCTCCTTCCTAGTGTATAGATCACGAAAAAACGTGTCAAAACGAGTCCTCACATTCGCAAAATGGTTAATTGAGCTCCAAGTTATGGCCTTCCAAGTGCTCAACGCACATTTCAGATAGCTTTCTGCAGCACACAAACTGAAGTAGTTTCTAACTCATTCTTACACTCTTGCTTTGTTCACATACTTTTAGTGTTCAAATGCTGCAAGTTGAGCTGAATAAGGAAATTTTAGCTCCAAAAAACCTGGTACAATCAGAGCATACTCATTTCTCCTTTAGTCATTGCAATTGTTGGTCCCTCAACAATGAAATCTGTTTTGCTGTCTTCGTTTCCACTTGCTTGATATTAGTCATGCATGTGGATTCCTCAATAGGGAATCTGAACACAATCTGTTTTGTCTACACCTTACTCTAGTACCTATGTTTGGTCTAGTTTGTTGTGTGGTTGTGTTGGTCTAAGTTAGTTGCTACTTCTCCTTTGGTAGGACAGCGCACACGAGACCAAAACGTTCAGCTCTATGGATAAAAAACTGGTTTGCTTGCTGGCCTAAACCCTAAAGCTAAAGGTAGGGTGACTTTGCCTTAACGTGGTTTTCTTATAAAAGAGTACTATGTTGTAAGTATACTCTTTGAATGTGTGTTGCTGTGGTTTGATTTATATTTGATAAAACAGTACTCAAGCTACATGTATGACAACATGGTAATTTTCTGTAATTCTTAAAATGAGGATAGGAAGGAGCCTCCACCATGTTTGTGTTGTGACCACTCTTAGGTGACACTCTTCTTGCAGCATATCTTTATCTTCGCTGAAGAATTTCCTATTACTTTTGAAGATAAGGCTTTATGGGTCCGTTTCTATTTGCTTACACATACAAACAATTCTAACCTTGCCTTGGTTAGGATATACTCTTCCTCCGTAGAGAGATGTTCACCCAATTGCTTTATGGTCATTTACCTTGTGCTTTAGACTTAACATAAAAAATTCCCAAGTGGAAGGAAGTTTTACAATCATAGCAAAAACGGTGATTCTTGTATCCATGTGCAGCCCCTTTTCTTTGAGTAGATTAATCATATGTACCAATTCATGATATTGGCTACTTTCAACCATCTTATATTGAAAGAAACTTCAAATTACGAACTCCTTACTTGTAGTATCTTTAGAAAAATAACTTGCCTCCGTGTAGTATCATTTAAGTTATTTTTAGTTTAGAAATTAAGATTTAGAAGTATACTTGGGAGCCTACCGAGTCAATTGGATCAGGGCTACACGGAGTTCACAATCCCGGGGTTGCTTGAGAGCCTCGGAACTCAGGCCCATTTCTTAGGCCCAAACATGTGGGTGAGCACAAAGAGAAAATATCCCAACCAAAATATCCTAACCAAAATAGCCCAACCAAAATAGCCTATTGACTCAACCAAAAAAAGCCCAATGCTTGAAAGAGATAGCCCACTTACTCCATAAACCAACTTGGCCCATACAATTACAATAGAAGAGCTGCAAAGCTCCAGCACTTGGTTGAAGTAGAAAACCACGAAGGGGCTAGGAGGATCACATGTGCAGAATTGCTGGAAGGCTCCAGCGCAGGCAAGGGAACAAGTTCCAAGCTGAAACATCCGAAGGACCAAGGGATAGTGGCGCTAAGGGGAAGATGCCATCCTTTGAACCAACATACATACCCGTTGCCTTTCTCCATCAGATCTGGCCATGCAAAGAAGAGGAAAGGGGAGAAAAGAGATATCTGAAAATAGGCATTCTTCAGAGGCAGCCGCGGGAAAGGGCGCCTTGAGCTCCCAAAATCCCTGATTTTATGCAAAGGAGCAGAGTAAATTTCACCACAAGAAGATGATTGAAAGGATGAGGAGAGAAAGGAAGGGAAAAGTTTGGCAAAATAGGAGGGAAGTCATTAGGGTTTCTTGAAAACAGATGACTTCCAGTGGCTATAAATAGGGCCTCTTCCACCCAACGAGAATCAACCACATCCAGAGAGCAAGCTTCCTCTCTTACTCCAAAAACCCAGCAATTTCGTGCTCAACCCATCCTTTTTCCTTAGTTTTCCCTCTTGGCAAGCTATTCTGACACTTGACAGAGTCTCTGTCAAGTTGCCGGGAAAAGCACTCAAGCCATCTTCTTCTCTCTTTCCCTCATTCTCAACCAAACCTCTCTGCAAAACCCTTTCTCTCCTACCTTAATACCCCATCTTTCCCCTAGGAACACTTAATTTTCTCTTTAGTGCTAAACTCATGGCAACTTTGCTCCCATGCCACAAGCTTCTCATGCCAAGCCAAGAATTTATCTGTAAGCAGCCATTATTTTCGTTGGTGAAGGTAACCAAGGTGTTTCCTAAGGCATCTCTGTCCTTTCGAAGCATTTTTGGGGCTTGGTCCTCGAACTCAGACTCAAGGGGCAATTTCATCCATTTTGCTATTTACAGCAGCCTAGGCCCGTGGTAGCTGCCGGAAGAAAATATACCCTACAGTTCCAATCTAGCAAGACATCTAAAAGTTTGACTTGGCATGCTCATAAGAAAATGGGTGATGGTCATATGCGTCATCCTGTAGATTCGCCATCTTGGAAGTTAGTGGATGACAAGTGGCTAGAGTTTGGTAAAGGGCCTAGAAACATTAGACTTGCCCTTTCTGCTGATGCGATCAATCCTCATAGTTCTCTAAACAGTAGATACAGTTGTTGGCCGGTTATAATGGTTACGTACAATCTTCCACCTTGGTTATGCATGAAAAGGAAGTTCATTATGTCATTGATCTCTGGTCTTAAACAACCTGGTAATGACATAGATGTTTACTTGGCACCATTGATTGAATATTTAAAGTCTTTGTGGTATGGAGTATCGGGAGTGTATGATGCTTTCAGAGGAGAGAACTTCACACTCAAAGCCATTTTATTATGGACAATCAATGATTTTCCTACATATGGGAACTTATCTGGAAGTGTTGTGAAAGGTTATAAAGCATGCCCAATTTGTGGCGATGACACACCTATTCATAGGTTGGTACATGACAATAAAGTTTGTTACATTGGCCATAGAAGATTCTTGCCACATGATCATTCATTTCGGAAGCAACAAGCAGCATTTAATGGGGAACAACAATTTAGACCACCTCCTGTGCCACTAACTGGAGAGGATGTACTCAAGAAGGTTGAAGAAATAAATTACAAATGGGGCAATGTAAAGGGTACTCGTAAGGTTGTAAGGATTATATTTTGGCTCTTCTCTTATGACAAAACTAGTGTATTTTGCTGAGGTATATGTATTGGTTTAAGTCTGTTTGAATGCACATGCTAGATTCAAAAGTGTCATCTTTGCAATTCAAAAATCATTGCATTGCATACATTCACATGGATTAATACACAGGATTGATATAAGCCTTAAAAATCGTTTTCTGTTTCATTATGTATCAATCCTTCCTAGTCTGTTTTAATCCATCTTTCACTTTGCATTCATACACATGGATTGATACACATGGATTGATATATGCTTTAAAAACGTGTTTTGCTTTATTCTGTATCAATACTTGATATTCTGTTTCAATCCACTTTGAACTGTATCAATTAATATTTTATTAAAAATATCTTCAGCTCTTCATTTGATGTGACCACAACATATTATTATAATATATTCTTTCTTTCTTGAAACTAGTTTTCTCCAAAGAAAGCTTTATATTATCTTGCACATGGTCTACTTCTTTTATTGCTTGTGGAGTCAATGCTCCATGCTTTCAACCGACTCCTTCTATTCTCTCTTTTAGTATTCTTGAATACAACATATTATTATATAATATGTTCTTTCTTGAAACTAGTTTTCTCAAAGGGAGTATTTATTTTCTCTTTTGTGCACATGCCTCTTTCTCCATTCTTGCACATGAGTTCTGACAAAGCATGGGTTCTTTCTCTTCAATGGTTGTAGCTCATGGCACGGCTATTTCCTATAGCATGTTATCCTCTTCATGAATGTATATGCAGATTGCATATACTTTATTATTTCTTCTACTTGATCAGAGCATCTTAATTGACTGTTGGTATTCCTATTTGGAACTTGTTTTCATCTTTAAAATACTCTCTTCATTCGAATCAAGAGTTTGTTGTTGTCTTGCCCTTTCAGATATTTTAGCCACCAAACAACATTCTTTATATTATATGTGGTTCAAAATATCCCCTCTTCATTCGAATCAAGTCTCTATATATACTAAGCTAGACCTAAGGAAGAGGTTGAGAAGTTCATTTGAACTTGCTTCATTTTTATCAGTTCTCTGAAACTCTGAAGAAGAACCATTCATGCTACACATGTAAAAACAGAAAATATGCATCTTTGATGCAGACCCGCTTCTATGTTTTTGAAATCATTTTATATCTGTTGTTGAGCATTCAAAAACTATTTTATTGCTTTTCAATGCTTTCAATTGATTTTGATGATTTGATTGAAATATGCATGTCTTGATTCTTGTACGAATATAGAACATGGATATAATTGAATTTTCAATGGTTTTAACAGTGGGGTTAGTATGTTAATATTCTATTTTCCCAAAACTTTATTTTGTCCACTCACACTTTTAAATGTTTTGTGCCCCCAGGCAGTAGACGTATACCAAAGCACCACCACCGGGCAATTATCACCACTTTTCATCCTTTTTCCACTATGTAGGGTATTCTCACGTATTCGTGCTTTTTTTTGTAATTAAATAGATTAGTATTGCTCTGAAATTGCCTTAGGATTTCTGTAAGGCCTGAGGCCATAAAGTTCTGTTGTTGGATTGATTTAATTCAAACTTGGTGCATGCTGAACGGTTGTGGTTATAAATTGCTTTTCCTGCAGGTGTAAATTTTTGGGAAACGAGTATTTACAGGGGAGACTCTGCCGAATTTTCGGCAGAAGTCAAACCCTAAAGCAACTTTAGATTTCGCTACAAGGGCAATTTGGTCAAGTGTGATCGGCACCTGCCAGGTGTCGGACACGCACAGGGTTCGACGCAGATTCTAAAGTGGAATTTGGGTCGGGTCCTGTCAAAGCAAACTCCTTGAAAAAATATAAATTCATTGAGACTTTGGGTCGGGTTCTGGTATGCCTGAATGTTCCTCATTAATTTATTGTAATTGTATTCTAATTTTTTAGACTTTGTATGACTTCCTTTCACTCTATACTTTGTAGCAACTACATAAAGAGCAACAAGAGAGGCATGCACAACTAAAATATAATCATCGTATGTCACGGGGAGGATATGTTGGGACAATGGATGTTTGGTTAGTACGCATTTTCATAATACAGTTCATAATACATTATTGCTCATATTGAAGTAGCAAAAGATGTATGCTGCGTTTGATAGAAAAACTTGGATGTTTTCAATAGTGAGCTTCCATGGATGTTTTCAAATGCTAGGAAAGCTTATTATAGTTATCTTGTAGTTACAAACAATGCTTGAGGAGGACATAGATCGATCAACATTATGGACGAAAGGACATGAAACTAAAACTGGGAAATTCCCAAATGAGAAGATAGCAGAGAAAGCTATACTAATTGTTAGTTAGAGTGAGGCAATAAGCTAAGCAATTTTTGCCAATTGGATTTTATTTCAACCGTATTTGTTGTACAATCTGTTTTGTTGTATTTAATTTGCTAATTGTGATGTTTATATTTACAATATGTTTTGTTGTATGAGGATGATTTGAAGAAACAAGTACTTGAAGGGTCTCTGACCGTATCGGGTAGTTCACAATGGCATTGGGGAGTCTAGAGCATAGTGGATGAGTTAGAGGGGTGGGAGCTTATGTGAATCCAAGCTCATATTTCAACGAACTAGTACGACATGGCAAGCATGCGAACGAGATCATTAAAGAGACTATAAAGCAAGTTATTGAAGAGGAGCGAACTTAGGGGCATGCTTTGGCGAAAGAAATGGTGGTTGTAGAGAGAGGATATTGGATGGATAAGATGACTCAATTAAAGGCTAAAATTGAAACATTTTCTACGGCACAAGGTAGTCCAATTCTCCCTAATCTCTTGACTCCCCCTACACATCTTTCCGACAAAGGTAGTTGTTCAGCTACAAAGGTTCCAGATGAAAATAATGTGGAACCAAAAGCTTGCAATGATAAGAATCTGACTTAAAAGGTTGTTTCCCTCTTTTCGGCCGGGTAGGCCGACGGAAGGAGTTTTTGGTCCTTCTTCTCTTGAGATGCGTAGGCGTGCCACCACCAAGCCACTTGATGGCTTGGATGGAAAGATCGTGTGAGTGTGTTTGCGCTTCTGACTTTTAATCAAACGATTGATCGGCCAAGCAAGGAACCTCCTCTTGGCCTAGGTTCTTTTTCTTCCTTGAGGTCAAGGGTGATTGAGCTTTGTATGACTATTTTTAGGATTTTTGTGATAAGCGCAATGAATGTAAATGCAGTAAACGAAATGACAGAAATGTAAGTGCGATAAACGAAATGACAAAAATGTAAATGCGATAAAATAGATTAAAGCGATAAAGACTTGAATTAAACTTGAATGTAAAGACAATTGAAATTAAATTGCAAGAAAGTAAGCTTATACTAGGAAAGCAAAGAACTTGGATAATCTGAAGAACTTGAAAGATAAAATCCTAGACTATGAATTGAAAAGTACAGGATAAAAAGATAGATTTTGTGTGTTGAGTCGGAGGTCCTTTCTCTCTTCTTCTGATGACCTATTTATAGAGATCCTTCAGCTCATGGGTTTGGCCATACAACTAACTCTGTCTTGAAAATCCTCCCAATGTTAATGCCTTCCGGAGCTCTAGGCACGAACCACCCGATGTCTTGGAAATCTTCCCAATATTAATGCTTTCCGGAGCTCCATGCATGAACTACCCGATGTCTTGGAAATCTTCCCAATGTTAATGTCTTCCTGTCTTTAAACTCCGTCACTTGTAGGAAAACATCTGCTGGAACTTGTAGGCTGAGCTTTGGACTTGATTAAGACTCCCACCAACATTAAGTGGCATGTGAACTCCAAATATTTGATATCGGCCGCATGATGAATTCTCCAAATATTTGGAAATTCTAGCCTTGGTTGAGAACCTGTTGGCAAAGGAATTCTCCATTTTTTGTTTATATGGCCATACCTTGTCGGCCGCATGATGGACAGATGTCTTACTAATTTCCGCCTACCTTTGTCCAAGAACTCAGCCGCATTTTTCCAAGGTGCCTGGGTGAATTATCCCGCCTCCACACATTCATTCACTATATATATATATATATATATATATATATATATATATATATATATATATATATATATATATATATATATATATATATATATATATATATATATATAAAATAAGTCAATTAATTCCCAACTCAAAACCCTTCCAGTCCGGTTTGCAAAGGAACCAAATACCCCGGCCGCCATTCTCTAAAACTGTGTTTGCTCCAAACCAAAAGAATCCGGCCACAACTTCTACAAAATCCCACCGAGCTTCTACAAAAATCCCGCCGAGCTTCTACAAAATCCCGCCGCAGCTTCTACAAAATCCCGCCGAGACTTCTACAAAGATCCCGCCGAACTTCTACAAAAATCCCGCCGAGATATCCTAGTAATTCCAGCCGTGCCCCACCGCACCTTTGCAATTTGCTTTACAAAAACTTTTGGCCACATCAATTTCAATTCCAAGCTTTGGCCGCACTCACTTACTCACTTTATAATATAATAAAAGCATACAATGATGAAGGCTTTGAATTCCAGCTTGGTTACACGTTTTGCATTCACTTTCTAATATATATATATATATATATATATATTATATCATACTTGGAAAGCCACATTCAAGCATTACCCAGCAAATCTGTCTCCGCCTAAATAAGAACCCCATCCGCTCCATTTTGGAACTCCCAAGTCACAACACCCGGCCGCATTTTTTCCAATAGACCCGGCCGCATTTTTTTCACACCCCGGGAGCCTCTCACCCCGGCCGACTTCTATTCTTTACACCCAACCAATTCTTTATTTCCCAAAAGGCACCCGGGTTTGGTGAATTCTCACCACCCCCAAACAAAGGTATATCTCACATTACTAAGTTTTAGAAAGCATTAATGTGTCTATTCTAATCTTATATGTAGTAACATACAACTTTTTTTTTTTTTTTAAACATAGAACAAAGCAAAATGCTTGAATTTTACACAGCCAAGTATTGCATTACAAAATCTGCAACCAATGCCATCTTAACTAAAGTTGTTGTGCCAGTTTGCCGAAAGAACTCTAAAGGTGATGGGGGAAACTAAATTTCATCATGGAAGTGGAAGTGTTTGGGTCGCCTCGCTCAACCCATATTATACATGAAGACATTCTACAATTTGGTGAAATGTTAGAGATATCAGGCACATGCATAGTGATATACATGAGGTAATAGGCTACATTTTATAAAATATATATTTTCTGTAACAAACTGACAAACTGATTTTACAATGCACAGGTACTTACATGAGGTGCTGAAAACGTCAAACATGTTAAGTATGATTGGGTTTGTTGACCCTGTTGTAATTGGTGCTCTAGGGTGTGGAGACATTAGTCAAAGATCACGTATCTTAGCAACTCGGTTTTCATCAGCGCAACCTGACCAGATTTTCTTCATTCTTTACAACTCCGGGTCAGTCTAAACTGCTATTTTATTACTTAAAAATAAAATAAAGTGAAAAAGTGAATCGGTTGCCTTATGATGGATTTATTTCATATTCTACTACATTGGTAGAAATCATTGGATGTTGACTATTTTTAATGTGGACAAAGAGACCATTTATTTCATGGATCCCCTAAATAGGATCATCATTTACGAGGAATGGAAACAAGTTGTAAACACGTATGTTTGTCCAAGTTATTTTTATTTAATTCGACTTCAATTGAAAGTTTTATGAAATTATTTTATCTATTAACTTGTCATTCTCTTTGTTGGTGAAGTGCCATTAAAGTGTTGAATGTGAAAAGGAATAGGAAAGGAAGAAAAACAGGCGCTGTCGAGATCTGATGACAGGGCGCCTAAAAAACGGACATAGTATATCGATTCAACGACGGTATTTTCCATTGGGGGTTTCACTAAAACACCCAAAATGGAGGCTGAAATTATAAAAAAACCCAACACCCAAAACACTTTATAAACACACCCAAAAACCATCATTACACACACTCAAAACCCATTTATAAACACACCCAAAAAATATACAATTGTTGATTTAGGGGTTGATTTTGGGTGTGTTTCTATGTTTAAATAGTGTGTGGGTTTTTTTATAAATACATGTCTAGGATTGGGTTTATTTATAATAATCTATTTTCCATTTACCGTCGTTGTGCATACAAAAACCACATAAATTAAATCTGAACATTTTCTATTTACCATCTTCTCAAACTCCAGGGCATGATCCATGATGATGTGTCTCATAAAGCGCATGACATAATAGTCACACTCTACATTGCTGGGTTGCTTTGGTGTGCCTTGTAGAGTTTTCCAAATCGGTGCTATACGGCCTTGTCTGCCGGTGTGTGAATTATACATTTTGATAGCATTGTTTCAAGAAAACAAAGTGTTATTGAAAAATATTTTAGGCTACAAACACACATTACAAGCTAGTAAATCAACTTACGTGGTCACTATGTTTTTGCACTCGTCATCAAGCGCTCGATGCCCTTGGTCACACAAGTTCAAATCCCAGGAAAAGCAAACCCCACACAATTGCTTTATTTATGAAGACGTTGGTTTTGGTAGTTCGCATCGTCTAATGGGTGTACTACAACGCCAACCATATAAGTAGCATTGTCCAAAGGGTCCTTTGTGTTTGAAGTGGAATAAGACGACGCCATATAGATAATTAGTGTTGTGGTAAACTTTGTACGACATCAATGTGTACTCAATTACCGACGTGTTGTGATTGTCACGCCCCAACCCACGGGTTTACGTAACCTTAGATTAAGACGTGATTCACACCTTAATTATAGAATTTAATAAAAACTATAACTAAAATGTGAAGAAACATTTCAATAAATAAAGTAAATATTTTACATAGAATATTCGAAATAACAACATCTGAAATCTTGAAATAGTTACATCATTTTACAAGCCAGAACTACTAAAGAGTTTACTACAAGAGTAACTCATTATTTATCCACAAGCTATGTACACAGCACACTTTCATAAATATGCCAAAATCATCACAAGCTTTAGATTTCAGGTTCGGTACCTGCAAAATCTATTAGGGGGTGAGCGAAACCACAGCTAAGTAGGGACATAAACCTTTTTACATGAAATTGATATAATTAAATTAAGTGACAAACAATCACACATCCAAATATCACATTATTAATAATAATGCATGAATGCTCTTCATCTAATCCCGTTAATTCATATAACTGGACAAGTAGACCTGCACGTCACATACCATGCTTATACCACTTGGTCCCGAATGCCCATTTATATGAACTAACACCCATTTCAACCATCCCATAATTCCCCTTTTGTTAGTCATCTTGTCTAACTCCCTGTCGCCAATCCCGAATCACCCAATAAAAACCATGTGCACTGTGGGATCCCTGAGACCTGGTACCTACCAAGAGTTAGACTCAACTGCACAAAAGACTATTTCCATTACCCTCTTTTCCACCATTATTTTCTCAATCCAACAACTCCAACCAATTTCCATGACATGATATAATTATTCCTTTCACATAAACCATGTATTCACAACAATGTAACTATTCAAAATATCACCAATGTACCAACATTGTTCAACCAGTCAAGAACACATAAACATTCCAAGAAAAACATTCAATTATAACAAGAATATTAATTAAATAATCATATCACGCATAATATATTGTTCACAAAATCTAATTAAATCAATCTCTGCAAAAGGCCCCCAAGAAACCCCTACCTTGACAACAATAAAGATATATAATTACTATAATTTAATACTTAAAAAAAAATATTAACATTTTAAGAATAAGGATTCTCACAATCTATCCCCCTTAAAGAAATTTCGCCCTCGAAATTAAAACTTACTGGAACAAGAGAATAATTCCGGGTTTTTACGCATTTCAGTTCCTAATTCCCACATAGCTTCTTCTGTATTCCCATGTAACCACAGAACTTTGACCAATGGTATTGTTTTCGTACGTAAGACTTGTTCCTTGTGATCCAAAATCTATATTGGTCTTTCCTCAAATGACAGTTCTTTGTCTAAATTGAGTTCTCCCCAATCTAGAACATGGGTTGGATCAGGCTCATACCTTCGAAGCATAGAAACATGGAAAACATTGTGTATATTTGAAAGTTGAGGTGGTAATGCTAGCTTATAAGCTACTTCACCAATCTTTTCTAAGATTTCAAATGGTCCAATAAATCTTGGTGCTAATTTTCCAGTTTTTTCCAAATCTTTTTACTCCTCTTCACAGTGATACTTTAAGAAACACATAATCCCCCACATTAAAACTTAATGGTTTCCTTCTTCGGTCAGCGTAGTTCTTTTGTCGACTTTGAGCAGTTAAGAGACATTGCTTGATAAGTTTAACCTTTTCAGTTGTCTCTTGTACCAAATCAGGTCCTAGCGAGACAGTTTCCTCCCACTTCAGTCCAACATACAGGTGACCGACAAGGTCTTCCGTATAGAGCTTCATAAGGTGCCATTTGAATACTAGATTGATAGCTGTTGTTGTAGGCGAATTCTGCAAACACCAAATGATCTTCCCAACTTCCACCAAAATCTAGAATACATGCTCTCAACATGTCCTCTAAAATTTGAATGGTTCTCTCTAACTGTCCATCAGTTTGGGGATGAAAAGCAGTACTAAAATTTAGTTGCGTACCCAATGCTTTCTGTAAACTTCCCCAAAATTTGGAAGTAAACTTAGAATCTCTATCTGAAACAATCAAAATCGGAATCCCATGTAATCTTATTATCTATCGAACATAAAGCTTTCCAAGGCTTTCAGTGGAATCCATTGTTTTGACTAGTAAGAAATGCGCAGATTTGGTCAAACGATCCACTATAACCCATACTGCATCTTGTCCCTTTGAAGACTTAGGTAAACCTGTAACAAAATCCATGGTTATATAATCCCATTTCCATTCTGCTACTGATAATGGCTATAATGGACCTGACGGTTTCTGATGTTCAGTTTTCACCTGCTGACATGTAAGACACTTCGCTACAAATTTTTCTATATCTTTCTTCATGCCACTCCACCAAAAGTTACATCTCAGGTCATGATACATCTTTGTCCCTCCAAGATGAATTGTATAGGACGAATGATGTTCTTCTTTCAAAACTTCCTTTCTCAGATCACAAATTTCTGGTACATACAATCTATTCAAATATCTTAATCCACTGTCAGCATGGACATTCCATCCATCTGGTGTCTTTCCAGTTGTAATCTTAGTTCCAATGTCTTTAGACACAGAGTCAGATTCTTGTGCCTCAATTATCTTTCCAATCAAAGTGGGGTGAGATACTAAATTACATAGATATGCACAATCCTTGTGCATACCTACGTACAAGTCAAAATCATAGAGAGACTCTACCAACTTCCACCTTTGATCATATAGACTGGCTATGATTTCTTGGGGATTTTGACTTAAAGCATCTGCAACCACATTAGCTTTTCCTGGATGATAATGTAAGTCAAAGTCATAATCTTCTAGATATTCCATCCAACGCCTTTGTCTTAAATTTAACTCCTTCTGAGTGAATAAGTACTTCAAACTCTTATGATCCGAGTAGAGTTCAAAATGTTCCCCATATAAATAATGTTTCCATACTTTCAATGCGTGAACAATGGCTGCCAGTTCTAGATCCTGTGTCGGGTAATTCTTCTCATGTGATTTCAATTGACGAGAAGCATAAGCAACAACTCTGTCAGACTGCATCAAAACACATCCTAAACCATGCAATGATGCATCAATATACACTATATAACTTATACCTCTTTCTGGTATAATTAACACAGGAGCTGATGTCAATCGAGTTTTTAACTCGTGAAATGCTTCCTCACATTTATCATCCCAAATAAACTTAACTCCCTTTTGTGTCAACTTGGTCATTGGATTAGCTATCCGAGAAAAATCCTTGATAAATTTTCTATAATAGCCAGCCAAACCAAGAAAACTTCAAATTTCATGAACATTTTTCGGTTGTTTCCAATTCAACACTGCTTCTACTTTTGTAGGATCCACGGCAATGCCTTCTTTTGAAATAACATGTCCTAAAAACTTTACTTCTGTAAACCAAAATTCACACTTACTTAGCTTGGCAAATAACTTGTGCTCTCTCAATGTATGTAGAACAATTGACAAGTGTTGTTCATGTTCTTTTTGAGATGATGAATAAATGAGAATATCATCAATGAACACAATCACAAATTGATCCAAATAAGGTTGAAAAACTCGATTCATTAAGTCCATGAAAACTGCCAGAGCATTTGTCAATCCAAGAGGCATTACTGGGAATTCATAATGTCCATATCGCGTTTGAATCGCAGTTTTTGATACATCTTCTGCTTTTACTCGTAGTTGGTGATAACCAGAGTGAAGATCAATCTTTGAGAAGTATCGGAAACCTTGCAGTTGATCAAACAGGTCATCAATCCTAGGTAATGGGTACTTGTTCTTGATAGTGATTCTATTCAGTTGATGATAGTCAATACACATCCTCAGACTTTGATCACTTTTCTTTACAAAAAGTGTAGGAAAATCCCATGGTGAGGTACTAGGATGAATGAAACCTTTTCTTTCAAGTTCTTGAAGTTGTGTTTTGAGTTCTTTCAACTCTGCTGGTGCCATCCGATGTGGAGGTATAGAGATAGGTGATGTGCCAGGATAGATATCTGTAGAAAATTCCACTTCACGTTCTGGGGGTAATCCTGATAAATCTTCTGGGACAACATCACTGAAATTTTTCACTATAGGAATAAGCTCAAGTTTGGGATCACCCAGATCCTTATTGGCCATATGAGCAATCAATCTCAAATAATTACAATTTTTATTATCCAAGATTTATTCAGGCTTGCAACTATTCCTATTTCCATAAAAACTGAATGTTTTCCCATTGCTGAGAGTCATGTTCACCATCTTTCTACCACAATCAAGAATAGTCTTAAATTGGGTAAGCAAGTCCATCCCCAATATTACATCATACCCCATGAATTCTAATATCATCAGGTCAACAACAAGTTTATGATCTGATATCTCTATTATGCAGTATCTACACAACTTATTAACTTCAACACATTTACCCAATGAAAATCCAATCATTAACGAGGATTTCATAAATTCATATTCTAATCCAAGAATAGAGGCAAAGGACACAAATATGAATGAATTTGTAGCACCGGGGTCAAACAATATTCTAGCCCACGGTTGAAAACTATAAATGTACCTTCCACCACAGTAGGTTCATTCTGCTCCACCACTTGTCCAACAGCATATACTCGTCCTTGAGTGAGTTGTTTTGGTCTTCTTGCTGCTCCTGGCGCCTTAGGCCCTTGTTTTGTAAGTTGTCCTCTTGGGCATTGTGCTTGTTGATTAACAGGACCTCTAAACTGATTATGTGAAGCTTGGTATGGGGCTTGGTACGGAGCACAATACTGTGTTTGTGGAGCTTGAATTTGTTGTTGTGGTGCACGGAACTGTGATTGTGATTGTGGAGCAATAGGTATCTGATATGATTGTAGCTGGGGACAATCCCTCTGGTAATGTCCTATTTGCTGACAATGATAACAAAATCTTGAGTTTCGAGTTACCTCAAATGATCTTGGATTTTGATACCGGGATCGAGAGGGGAAAAATCTTTGGCGTTTGCTACTTTGTCCCCCACTTGGATTCTTAGGTTCAAAAATTCTCTTAGAACTAAGTATCCTTTGTTCCGCCATTAAGGCACGATCAACAACTTCAACATATTTCTTTAACTTAAAAAGTTCCACTTTCTCCTTGACCTCTAGTCTCAACCCTTCTTCAAATTTCTTCGCTTTTGCAGACTCATCAGGAATCATGTAAGGAGCAAAATGCATAAGTTCTTCATACTTAGCTTGATATTGTCCCACAGTCATATCACCTTGATAAAGATTGGTGAACTCACGTACCTTCATGGTTTTCATAGTTTCAGGAAAATATTTTTCCAGAAATATTTTCTCAAAGGCAACCCAAGTTGTAATCTCAACATCAGGCATAGCCAAGACAGATTCCCACCAATGATAAGCTTGTCCTTCCAAATAAGTAGAAGCAATGGTTACTTTCAGGTTTCTAGGAACTCCTTGTTCATTCATCTTTCTCCTTATTTGTCTTAACCACTCTTCTGCTACCATAGGGTTTGGATCACCCTTAAACACAGGTGGCTGTGTCTTACGAAATTCTCCTTGAATCCTCATTATTTGATCATCTTGAGTTTTCTGATGGGGTTCGTGGTTATTTGTCTCAAGAATAGCAGAGGCCATATCCTAAATGGCTAATATTATTCTCATACTATCACTCACATCATTCTCGTTTTGTCCTTCTATTCCAGCCATCTTAACAATTGGACCTTTATCAAATAATTCCACAAGATTAATATATATATATATATATATATATATATATATATATATATATGCTAAATATTAAAATAAGCATACTTGTCACATGCACAATGTAAGACACACAATGACAAACACCAAAAGTGTTGATGCTAACGAAAACTTAGTGTGGATTCAAATAGACTAGTGAATCGAAAAGTCAAGTAAAGTAAATAAATTGATTGAATGCTATACGCATTAGCAGTCAAGTATGAAATGATTAGACTGTATTAAGTAAAATAATAACAAGGACCTTAACACATTCACACTATGAAGTATGAGAATGCTGCATCCTATAATTATGAAAACTCCAAACTATGCTCACAAGATTTTAATAGAATCTAACAAAACTAAAAACTGCCACTAGTCTTCGTAAGTCAAATGTAAACCTATATGATACAGTAAGAAGAATTGCTAGTGTGTAAGCCGATGAGGTGCAACAAGCAGTGCACACAATATACCATAATCAAGATCATAAATATTGGCATGACACAAAAATAATTGTCTGAAGTAATATAGATTATGAAAAATGAAATTGACAATTAATTAATCCATAGCAAATTTTTTTTATTTTTTTTATATATATTTTTTATTTTTTACGTAATTAATCATGCCAATAAAAACCAGAAAAACATATATATAAAACATTTATCAATTATACGAAAAAGAAACATTATAGAAAATCAAACATGCATATTAAACATTTATAAGTTGTTACAAACCTATTTCACAAAATTTAACAAAACAGTCACAAACCTATGTTACAAAGAACTCCCCACTTCAAAACATCCATAAGGCTGCTCACAAAACCTATACATACAAAAATCAGCTTGTTAGATTCACACTATCTATTTTATTAGTCAAACTTTCTATTCATCATCAGAACTAATATCTATAATTCCAACGAGGGGGATAACGGGCTCAGGATATTCATTTTCATTATAAGAACTCATATTGATGATAGTTGGATCAAGATTTTGTGGTTCAGTGATAACCACTGAGGCCACAGACTCAGCAGATAGAGCATCAATGTCCAGAAGTTCCAAAAATGCTTCATCTCCTGGGTATGGGACATGGGGTAAGTTTAACTCATGTGGTTCTGGAATATAAGGTAAGTCTATCCCTGGTGGTGGCCACATATCAACAGCTATAATCACAGCATCTTCTAACACCTGGTTGTAAGAGTGTGCTTCAATATTAAATTGATACTGACTCCTAATATTGTTCACCTGCAACCAACGTCTAACAACCAATCTCTGCATTTCTGGTGTATAAAACATCCTTCTATTCCCTGTATCTATGACTTCATTAACTACATCCACATGAGCTTGGTGGCATAGACGGCTGTGGAATAATTCTTCATCAACAAGGATAAGGTCGTCAGGTCCCATTTGGAACCCTCCCCATGTATCATCGCTGTGATCGGATTGCATCCTAAACATTAATTTAACAGGTTAGTGAATGACAAAACAATTTAATGAAATCATAAACCTGTGCTCCGATACCAACTTGTCACGCCCCAACCCACGGGTTTATGTAACCTTAGATTAAGACGTGATTCACACCTTAATTATAGAATTAAAAAAAAATCTATAACTAAAATGTGAAGAAACATTTAAATAAATAAAGTAAATATTTCACATAGAATATTCGAAACAACAACATTTGAAATCTTGAAATAGTTACATCATTTTACAAGCCAGAACTACTAAAGAGTTTATTAAAAGAGTAACTCATTATCTATCCACAAGCTATGTACACAATACACTTTCATAAATATGCCAAAATCATCACAAGCTTTAGATTTCAGGTTCGGTACCTGCAAAATCTATTAAGGGGTGAGCGAAACCACAACTCAGTAGGGACATAAACCTTTTTACATGAAATTGATATAATTAAATTAAGTGACAAACAATCGCACATCCAAATATCACATTATTAATAATAATGCATGAATGCTCTTCATCTAATCCCGTTAATTCATATAACTGGACAAGTAGACCTGCACGTCCCATACCATGCTTATACCACTTGGTCCCGAATGCCCATTTATATGAACTAACACCCATTTCAACCATCCCATAATTCCCCCTTTGTTAGTCATCTTGTCTAACTCCCTGTCGCCAGTCCCGAATCACCCAATAAAAACCATGTGCACTGTGGGATCCCTGAGACCTAGTACCTGCCAAGAGTTAGACTCAACTGCA
The DNA here is from genome assembly GCF_965620075.1 of Prunus avium. Classification (NCBI taxonomy): domain Eukaryota; kingdom Viridiplantae; phylum Streptophyta; class Magnoliopsida; order Rosales; family Rosaceae; genus Prunus; species Prunus avium. Next base: position 18,541 of record NC_142287.1, read on the forward strand.
CAAAAGACTATTTCCATTACCCTCTTTTCCACCATTATTTTCTCAATCCAACAACTCCAACCAATTTCCATGACATGATATAATTATTCCTTTCACATATCCCATATATTTCACAACAATGTAACCATATTCAAAATATCACCAATGTACCAACATTGTTCAACCAGTCAAGAACACATAAACATTCCAAGAAAAACATTCAATTGTAATAAGAATATTATGAAATAATCATATCACGCATAATATATTGTTCACAAAATCTAATTAAATCAATCTCTGCAAAAGGCCTCCAAGAAACCCCTACCTTGACACCAAACCTTTTGCTAGAATTGTAAGACGACTCCCTAATTACCACCGTATCCACACTCAAATTCTTTCTCTAGTATTTCCCTCCCTTTGACTCTTATGGTTTTCTCATACAAGCCGTGCATTTCAAAATGAAACGATTGCATTCCTATTTATACTAAAGGAATGTCAGCTATATCTTTACTTCTATTGGATGAAGTACTTGGCGGTTTACAAAAGGATAATAACCATCTTATTGTTCAAGTTAAAGATGAAATATCTATATAAAAAAAACTTTATTAAACAATTGCATGCTAGAGGATGTGTCAATTAGAGGAAAGCTTATAGAGGATGTGTCAATTAGAGGAAAACTTATAGTTCCACCTCCTGCTTACATGACGTAAACAATTTGTAAAGCTATACATCTTTCTTGCTATTCACACAAACAATATAATATGAAGGCACCAAAACTTGCCAACTAACAGAAAACTTCAACGCCACACTTAAATTTGGAGGAGGATAAGAATGCATATATCAAATGAATAATACTTCCAGCTTTATAAATTTTTTGAATAGCTTAACCTATTAGAAATATTTTAATGAAAAGTAAAACACACACATATATATATATATATATAATTACTATAATTTAATACTTAAAAAAAATATTAACATTTTAAGAATAAGGATTCTCACAGTGATATAGAATATAATGCACATCTCTCGCTTTGAATCTCTTGTGGCGACACACATCAAAAATACAACAATGAGGAGCACCTGCCACATGTCATTTCTCATTAATATGATTTTTTTTTTTACTTCTAAAAATTCATAATAAATTCAACAAAGATCCAAAAAATACGTCGAAAACTCATAAGCTTTGAAAAAAAAAATTTGTTTTGGTTTTAAAATTTAAAATGACAACAAAAACTCAAAATTGTTTCTAGACAAACCACAAGAGTACTTATTGTTTTCTAACATAACCCTAAAGTTTGTATTATCCATTGGTTGCCATAAATTCAAATATGTGAAATCCTAATTTTAGCCCTCTAATATAGAAGGCATTGTCGTACTGAGCCTGTAGTATTTTTCAGTTTATTTTTCTGATATTTATGTATATTTTTAATAATTTTTAAAAATAAACAATAGGGTTTAGGGTATATTTAAACAATGCTGGTTTCCTTTTTTTGGGTCAATTATGCCCTTGGTCACACACGTTTGAATCCCAGGAAAAGCAAACCTCACACAATCGCTTTATTTATTAAGACGTCTGTTATGGTATTTTGCATCGTCTAACGGGTTTACTACGGCGCCATCCATATAAGTACCGACATGTTAGTGTTTATCTTTAAACAACAGTATGTATCGCTGCCATCGTTGTTTAAAAACGCTAGCCTCCTGAAATAGATTTACCGCGACCTAAAATTTTCAAATTTTGCCCTCCCTCGAAAACATTTAGCTCTCCCTCCTTAACTCAAATCCTAATCTAAAACATTTCGCTCTCCCTCATTCCTCTAAAAAATTTAGCTGTGCCTCTCAAACTATTCATGATATTCTCTGAGCTCTGGCTACCTATAAGTACAAACCCTAATCTCACATCCTTGTTATTAAACTTGAAATCAATTAATGATATTGAGCTATGGGTTCTTAATATATATATATTGATCTCTTTCGTTTGTTTTGGGAGCTATGGGTTCTTGGAATGGGAATGGATTTAATGTTTGCATGCTTTTCATAACTACTCTCTGTTATGGAATTTGGAATGGATCTCTTTTGTTTGTTTGGGGAGCTATGGGTTCTTAGAAATGGATTGAGAATGGGTGATTTATTTTATGGGTTTTGGTAGCATAAGAAGACGGTCATTCGAAAATACCGTTGTCTGTATTACCATAATACGACAGTCGTTCTGTAACTACCGTCGTTTGAAATTTGTTTTAACACTACTACAAAAAAGGCAAAAGACGAGGGGAATTAACCGTCGTGTATCCGGTTTTCAAACCGTCGTGAAATCGACTGACATCTTTTACAGAAGCAAACCATGACGGTAAATCCCCGTCGTTGTTAAAACCAACAACGTCATTAACAAATTAACAACAGACGTCTGTATATTGAAAAATGAGCCCAAAAAATTGTCAAGGATAAGAATAGACGACCAATTTTAACAAACAAATGTCATTTAAAAATCAACACATGACGTATTTGTTAGAAATGTGCCCTAAGAGCCAATACATTTGATGTAATCTCCTTAGAATACATTTCGTATATGATAAATAAAGGGCAATATTATTTTGTTATCTTTTATGTCGTGCAAAGAAACAAAAGTCCAGGGTGTACTAAATAAGAGATAAAGTAATCTAAAGAAGTTTAGATTCGGGAGACCTTTAATCTCTAACTGTAGTATCCCAAAATGTTCCTAATCATAAGGTTATCAAATGGGCATTGATAAACCGTCAAGATTGGCACATACTATGTATGCTCAATGATGAGGATGGTTGGTCTCAAACCATTTGTGTAGTTGACACTAATACAAGTATGTGGGTGCTCATTAGTGAATGAGTACACTGAACGCGATCAACCGGAGTTCTCGTATGGAGTATTTATCTATATGTCAAACGAGAACTCATAGTTGCAATAATGCAAATTAGTCCTTAGACCTGAGGCATCATGGTTGTCTTGTGATGCGTTATTGATCTTTGATAGCTCACAAAGGCAAGTCGTAAAAGATTTTCCTTATGTGTTATTGGGATCTCTTAATTCATCATAGAGGCATGTGAATGTACAATAAGGAATCTCTACCTTGATAAAGAAAGGAGAATGTTTCAAGATATGATTCAGTGAATCTTCGGCCGAAGTACTTGAACATGATTTAGAAAGTGGTTTTTAATTGTGTTCTATTGAATCATATGAGTTTAATCATATTAGGGGTTTGACATTATCAATCCGTACCCTAACAATATGATTGGAAACATTGTATAAGAGAAGGACCGTATTGCATTGCAATTCCAACTGAATAGGTTCTTCATCTATTCTAATTAGCTTGGGTAGCCATGATATATTGCTAGATGTCACTCTTGGCTTGTGGAAGTCCTAGGACTGATTGTGATCAATCCAAAATAAAGGAAGAATTAAAAAGGGGTTTTAATTCCAGTTGGTTAGAAAGAGTTCTAATGTTTTCCCACTGCCTTGCTAAATTAGAACCTAATGGATCGCACACCTTAAATGGTTAACTTTGAGTAATACAAATGAGAATGAGGAAATCAATTTGATTGATTTGATGTGGATGATTTACTACGTGTAAAAATATATTTGGGCCTCGATAATAGTTAGAGGGAAGCCCAAATGGTTGGGTATCAAGCCCAAGGGCTTAAGACACCTAAATATTATGGTTTAAGTGTCATAAGGCCCAATTTTGGAAGCCCAATGGGGTTTGGCCGAAAATGGTTAAGTGCATGTGTATGGGAATTGTTTCCATAAGCTCATTTGACACACAAACACAATCCAACATCAACCAAAGAGGTTTGGGAGATCAAAGAGAGATAGTTGTGAGTTTTTCAAGAGTGAAACACAATCTTCTTTCAAAGGGGTTTAGATTGAAACCAATCTTGAGAATCTTGTACTAGCATCCTTGTATTCTCAAGATACCTCTTCTCATCTCAAGGTTTCATTGGTGTGGAGACTTAGAGGCCATATACTTTTGTGGCTCACAAGGAGGAGAAAGATCAAGAGGAGATCAACAAAGGAAAATCATCAAGAGAAGACCAAAACACAACTTGGTTCATATAATTGCTTCAAGGGTAATTAGATCTTATCATTTCTCTTGAATTTTCATTTATGAAAAACATATCAATGTTCATGGCTTAAGATACTTGGAAGAAGTTTTGTTTTTGAATTTAAACAACCACCATATTCTTCCGCTGCGATTAATTTGATTAAATGCATGTTTAATATTCAAATGAACTTCTTAAAAATGTTTTAAAACCAACAGTATTTTAACAGAACATGCCCGTAAAAAAGTGATGCCACGACGAAAACTAAAACGCATAGCCATTACATATACCTTTCACGACACATGATCAAACAAGATACGTGACATACAATTATGACTTCTTTAAATAAACAACAGACGACGTTATTGATGCATACTACATCACCACTATTTATATAACCATCGTGAAATAGATTTTCCACTTCGTTTTTTCCATAAATGTTGACGTGGAAGGAGAGGTTAGGGTCATTACTTATGACGCATTTATTTCTACATACGACATTGTTTTTAATGGACAACGTCGTTCGAAAATAAAAGACAGCCGTGTTTCCGAATTTATACGTCATCTTTAACAACATGATCGTCGTCTAATGTATCTGAGACGGCAAAGTTTGTCAGTCAATCGCCGTGTAAAATGCAAAAGTTGATCAATTTATTCATATCACTAATTATTTTCCTACCACACTAAAATTATTTTTGATTACTTTGGTGAGTGTGGTTGGCCTACCTAGTCACATTCATGATTATTCACCTTGTTGGAATAATCATGATCACCACTTTGTATTATACAAATGTATGCTTTAACCCCACTCCCTAGTGGATCAACTTTGGATCCATTATTAATTGTTGAATGGTTTTGGAACTAATTACTATATATGATAAGTGTAACTATGTCCAAAAGATTTACACAATTACTTTTGCTATTGTAGTAAAACGTTTTCACTCCATGGTAAATTTATTTTGAATATGGTTACCACTTGAATTAAACCCACATATGTATGCAACCCAAGAGCATGTATTTACATTGCTAGTTTAATTGTTTAAAGCGTTTAAATAATTAAAGGATGGTTATGGACTTAGACCAAACAATTGAGCTATGTGATTGGCCGCTTATTGGATATGTATTCATTTTTGATTGGCTATGTAATATTGAAATGGCTTTCATGCCTAATTTATTTGGCTATGTAATATTGAAATGGCTTTCATGCCTAATTTATTTTTATGCGCGCGTAATTAAAATGAATCACCTTCCAAGACCATGATCCAACATGGTGGCTCGTGTTGGATCAACAAGAAAGTCCATAATCATCCTATAAGCCCAATGCAATTTGAATGTTCGGTAATGACAATAATTAACCAATTAGTAGCACCATGTATTCTCGCTATCTTAAGCAAATGGTTTCTAAAATATTTAGTGGGAGTATTATGTGCTACTAATATGTTGCATTGGGAACCATTTAATGAGATTAGATAGGTATTTTTAACAGGATTAAAATTGGATTAAAATGAGACCAATTCAACTACCCTCAAAGCAATATTAAGTTGATAAGCGAAATGGCATTTTGAATGCTATTTTGTGGCCTTCCACCGTGGTAGTCTCTTATTGGGTGGCACATTTACACTTTGTTGTACCTCAGTGAGGCAACATCCAGTACTTGTAACCATCCAAGGGAAGCCTATTACACATACTTGATGTAGTGCGGATAGATAACGAGTGTGGCCAACAAATCGTTAGGTTGAGGTCATGCTTGAAACCCTATACCCACAAGCATGGTGGGAATAACTTAACTAAGACGAACGAAACCAACAAACTGTTAGGTTGAGGTCTAGTTCTCTAGAGGCCATAGTGATGGGTATTCACATGAATGATGTGATTGGATAAGAGTATCCTCTCATTAGTAAGATAGCAATCCAACAAACTGTTAGGTTGAGGAAAACTATATGAAAATGAGACTCCCATCCCCACTAAGAGTTTCAACGGAAACTCTCGGATTTCAAGAGGGATATGAAATTTGCCAAAAATAGTGGGAGCTACCATCATGACTTAAAGACCCTAAGTTTTTGGTAGAAGATTAATCTAAACTAAAATTTGTTTACGTTGTTGCAGAATTTTTCAAATGGCCGTTAAAAACCCAATCTCATCGATACTTAACAATTACATCCTTGATGGCACGAACTATCCGGGTTGGCTTCGCAAAATGAAACTTGTCCTTAAAATGGATGAGATTGATTATGTGTTGACACAAGCCCCACCACATATTGCTCCTGACGAAGAAGCTACTCAGGAAGAAATAACTGCTTATGAGAAGCATGTCAAGGATGATAGTAGAGGTAAATGTTACTTACTAGCATCCATGAATGATGAGCTACTAAAACAACATGAAGATATGGAAGATTGTGCTTCTATATTGCTTCACCTTAATGAGCTTTATGGTGAAGCTACTCGTAGCTTGCGATTCAATACAATATGTGAACTTGTCAACACAAAGATGACAAGAGGGACTCCGGTTAATCAGCATGGTCTCAAGATAATATCATTACTTGAGAAATTAGAAAAATTGGATTGTCCATTTAATGCTGAAGTTCAATAAGATTTTTTTCTTTCGTCCCTCTCATCAGATTTTTCCCAATTTGTTATGAACTATAATATGGGAAAGATGGAAAGTTCTTTATCTGAGCTACTCAATATGGCTATAGTAGCTGAAAAGAATATCTCAAAGGATAAAGGGCTGAAAGGGACAGTTGCGGTGTTTGAAAAGAGTTCTTCCTCCTCTTCCAAATCCAAACCGAAAGGTAAGGATAAGGGAAAGAAGAAGAAAGGTTTTCTAAAACCCAAGGAAAGAAAAATAACAAATAAAGGCAAGGAACCGAAAGGAACTTGCTTTCACTGTGGAAAGGATGGACATTGGAAGAGAAATTGCAAGGATTACCTCGCAAGCTTAAAGAACAAGCCTTCGGAAGGTAACACTCTTGTTCTTGAATCAGTTTTTACAGTTAATACTTCTACCTGGATAGTTGATTCAGGAGCTAGTCAACATATTTGCAATTGTGTGCAGGGACTAGTAGGAAGTAGAAGACTCGGAAAAGGAGAAATGGTGCTAACTGTGGGTAATGGCACTAAGGTAGCTGCCAAAGCTGTAGGCACCTATCGTCTCAATCTACCTTCCGGGGAGACCCTGAATTTGAATAATTGTTATTTCATTTCTGGTTGTGTAAAGAACTTAATATCTGTCTCTATGCTTTTAAGAGACGGATTTGTTGTTTTGTTTGACAAACTACTTTGTTCTATTTCACATAATAATCGAATTATTGCTTATGCAAATTTGATTGATGGTCTTTTTCATTTAGAAATGAATGGTAGTATTAACTGTATAGATAAAGATGCACCTAGACCTAAAAGGCCTAGAGAAGTGGATAACTCAACTAAATTGTGGCACCTCAAACTTGGACACATTGGCCAAGATAGGATTCACCGGATGGCAAAAGATGGATGCCTTGGATCTTTAGACCCTGCTCCTATGCCTACTTGTGAATCTTGTCTACAAGGTAAAATGACCAAGTCTCCTTTTACAGGAAAAGGAGAAAGAGTTACAGAGTTGTTGGGGTTAATCCACACAGATGTTTGTGGACCTTTGTCTACAAACGCAAGGGGAGGTTATTCATACTTCATTACCTTTACTGATGATCATTCACGGTTCGGGTACTTATACTTAATGAAGCATAAGTCTGAATCTTTTGAAAAGTTTCAGGAATTCAGAAATGAAGTTGAAAACCAAACAGGCAAGAGTATTAAAATCCTTAGATCTGATCGAGGAGGTGAATACTTAAGCACAGAGTTTCTTGATTACCTCAAGGAACATGGCATCTTATCACAATGGACTCCACCAGGGACTCCACAACATAATGGGGTTTCTGAAAGGAGAAATCGAACCTTAATGGATATGGTTCGTTCCATGATGAGCTATACTGATTTACCTATATCCTTTTGGGGATATGCACTTGAAACAGCAATTCATTTGTTAAATAGAGTGCCTTCCAAATCTGTTCCACAAACTCCATACGAAATGTGGTTTGGGAAGAAACCAAGTCTTGGTTATATCAAGATTTGGGGTTGTCCAGCATATGTCAAAAGACAAGATGTGGATAAACTAGATGCAAGGTCAGTGAAGTGTAGATTTATCGGGTATCCCAAGGAAACTATGGGATATTACTTCTATCACATCGACGAGCAAAAGGTGTTCGTCGCAAGGTCAGCTACCTTCCTGGAAAGAGAATACGCTCTTGATGGGAAAGGGGGACATGAGATAGAACTCAAGGAATTGTCCAAAGAGCTAGAAATCAACACTGAACTGAATGCAATCCCAGATCCACAAACTGATATGACACAAACTCCGCGTAGTTCAAGTAGGGTTAGAAGAATGCCTGAGAGGTATTACGGTTTCCTTCATGAAAACGAAGGAGAGTTAAATCTCCTAAGTGATTGTAAGGATATTGAAGACCCTTCGAACTACAATGAGGCAATGTCAGACATTGACTCACAGAAATGGCTTGGAGCCATGAAATCCGAAATGGATTCTATGTATACCAACCAAGTCTGGACTCTAGTTGATCCGCCTTCTGGTATTGTACCAATAGGAAATAAATGGATCTTTAAGAGGAAGATAGGCTCAGATGGGAAAATAGAAACCTACAAGGCAAGGCTAGTAGCAAAGGGCTACAAGCAGAGAGAAGGGATTGACTATGAAGAAACCTTCTCTCCTGTTGCTATGACAAAGTCTATTCGGATTTTGCTTGCAATAGCTGCATACCATGATTATGAGATTTGGCAAATGGATGTGAAGACGGCTTTTCTTAATGGCCACCTTCAGGAAGAACTATACATGGATCAACCTGAAGGCTTCATTTCTACAGCTGATAAGCATAAGGTATGCAAGCTACATAAATCCATTTATGGGTTGAAGCAAGCTTCTAGGAGTTGGAACATCCGCTTTGATGAAGTTGTCAAATCGTTTGACTTCATGCAAAACATGGATGACCAATGTGTGTACAAAAAGGTCAGTGGGAGTTCGGTAGTATTCCTAGTGTTGTATGTAGATGACATACTGATTATTGGAAACAATATAGGAATGCTATCTTCAGTGAAGCTGTGGCTCACTAAATCATTCGCAATGAAAGATTTAGGGGAGGCATCTTATATACTTGGTATAAAGATTTATCGTGATAGATCTCAGAGAATAATTGGATTATCTCAATCATTGTATATAGATAAGGTGCTAAAGAGATTTCATATGGAACAATCTAAGAAAGGGTTACTTCCAGTTAGACATGGACTTCACCTTTCTAAGAACATGTGTCCGAAAACTCCTGAAGATATACAGCAGATGAGTAAAATCCCTTATGCATCAGCAATAGGGAGTCTCATGTATGCCATGGTTTGTACAAGACCGGATATCAGTTATGCTGTTAGTATAACAAGTAGATATCAGTCAAACCCAGGATTAGATCATTGGGGAGCCGTTAAGTGTATCCTTAAATACTTACGAAGAACTAAGGATATGTTCCTTATTTATGGAGGAACATCAGAGTTACAAGTGGAAGCGTTTACCGATTCTGATTTCGCATCTGATGTTGATGATCGTAAATCCACATCTGGGTATGTCTTCATTCTGAATGGAGGCGCTGTTAGTTGGAGAAGCTGTAAACAAAGTGTTACGGCTGACTCCACCACTGAAGCTGAGTACATTGCTGCCTCAGAAGCGGCAAAGGAAGCTGTTTGGATGAAAAAGTTCATTACCGAACTAAATGTGGTTCCAACCATAATGTCACCAGTGCCTTTGTACTGTGACAATAATGGGGCGATAGCTCAAGCCAAGGAACCAAGGTCTCATCAGAGATCCAAACACATTGAAAGAAAATTCCACAAGATTCGAGAACTCATTTCGAATGGTGATGTGTGCATCCTAAAGGTTGCATCAGCAGACAACGTAGCAGATCCACTCACTAAGCCTATGTCACAGTCACAACTGGATAGACATACAGAGAAAATGGGTATTAGATACATGGCTAAATGGCTCTAGTGCAAGTGGGAGATTGTTAGAAATGTGCCCTAAGAGCCAATACATTTGATGTAATCTCCTTAGAATACATTTCGTATATGATAAATAAAGGGCAATATTATTTTGTTATCTTTTATGTCGTGCAAAGAAACAAAAGTCCAGGGTGTACTAAATAAGAGATAAAGTAATCTAAAGAAGTTTAGATTCGGGAGACCTTTAATCTCTAACTGTAGTATCCCAAAATGTTCCTAATCATAAGGTTATCAAATGGGCATTGATAAACCGTCAAGATTGGCACATACTATGTATGCTCAATGATGAGGATGGTTGGTCTCAAACCATTTGTGTAGTTGACACTAATACAAGTATGTGGGTGCTCATTAGTGAATGAGTACACTGAACGCGATCAACCGGAGTTCTCGTATGGAGTATTTATCTATATGTCAAACGAGAACTCATAGTTGCAATAATGCAAATTAGTCCTTAGACCTGAGGCATCATGGTTGTCTTGTGATGCGTTATTGATCTTTGATAGCTCACAAAGGCAAGTCGTAAAAGATTTTCCTTATGTGTTATTGGGATCTCTTAATTCATCATAGAGGCATGTGAATGTACAATAAGGAATCTCTACCTTGATAAAGAAAGGAGAATGTTTCAAGATATGATTCAGTGAATCTTCGGCCGAAGTACTTGAACATGATTTAGAAAGTGGTTTTTAATTGTGTTCTATTGAATCATATGAGTTTAATCATATTAGGGGTTTGACATTATCAATCCGTACCCTAACAATATGATTGGAAACATTGTATAAGAGAAGGACCGTATTGCATTGCAATTCCAACTGAATAGGTTCTTCATCTATTCTAATTAGCTTGGGTAGCCATGATATATTGCTAGATGTCACTCTTGGCTTGTGGAAGTCCTAGGACTGATTGTGATCAATCCAAAATAAAGGAAGAATTAAAAAGGGGTTTTAATTCCAGTTGGTTAGAAAGAGTTCTAATGTTTTCCCACTGCCTTGCTAAATTAGAACCTAATGGATCGCACACCTTAAATGGTTAACTTTGAGTAATACAAATGAGAATGAGGAAATCAATTTGATTGATTTGATGTGGATGATTTACTACGTGTAAAAATATATTTGGGCCTCGATAATAGTTAGAGGGAAGCCCAAATGGTTGGGTATCAAGCCCAAGGGCTTAAGACACCTAAATATTATGGTTTAAGTGTCATAAGGCCCAATTTTGGAAGCCCAATGGGGTTTGGCCGAAAATGGTTAAGTGCATGTGTATGGGAATTGTTTCCATAAGCTCATTTGACACACAAACACAATCCAACATCAACCAAAGAGGTTTGGGAGATCAAAGAGAGATAGTTGTGAGTTTTTCAAGAGTGAAACACAATCTTCTTTCAAAGGGGTTTAGATTGAAACCAATCTTGAGAATCTTGTACTAGCATCCTTGTATTCTCAAGATACCTCTTCTCATCTCAAGGTTTCATTGGTGTGGAGACTTAGAGGCCATATACTTTTGTGGCTCACAAGGAGGAGAAAGATCAAGAGGAGATCAACAAAGGAAAATCATCAAGAGAAGACCAAAACACAACTTGGTTCATATAATTGCTTCAAGGGTAATTAGATCTTATCATTTCTCTTGAATTTTCATTTATGAAAAACATATCAATGTTCATGGCTTAAGATACTTGGAAGAAGTTTTGTTTTTGAATTTAAACAACCACCATATTCTTCCGCTGCGATTAATTTGATTAAATGCATGTTTAATATTCAAATGAACTTCTTAAAAATGTTTTAAAACCAACAGTATTTTAACAGAACATGCCCGTAAAAAAGTGATGCCACGACGAAAACTAAAACGCATAGCCATTACATATACCTTTCACGACACATGATCAAACAAGATACGTGACATACAATTATGACTTCTTTAAATAAACAACAGACGACGTTATTGATGCATACTACATCACCACTATTTATATAACCATCGTGAAATAGATTTTCCACTTCGTTTTTTCCATAAATGTTGACGTGGAAGGAGAGGTTAGGGTCATTACTTATGACGCATTTATTTCTACATACGACATTGTTTTTAATGGACAACGTCGTTCGAAAATAAAAGACAGCCGTGTTTCCGAATTTATACGTCATCTTTAACAACATGATCGTCGTCTAATGTATCTGAGACGGCAAAGTTTGTCAGTCAATCGCCGTGTAAAATGATTTTAACGACATGATCTGAAAATAAACGATGTGGAAAAGAGGTTAGAGTCATTACTTACGACACATTTATTTCTACAGACGACGTTGTGTTTGATGGACAACGTCGTCCACATATAAAAGACAGCCGTGTTTTGGATTTTATATGTCATCTTTACCAAAATGACCGTCGTCTAATATCTCTGAGATGGCAAAGTTTGTCAGTCAATCACCGTGTAAAACCTTTTTAACGACATAAGAATAAAATAAACGACGCATATATTTCTATATAACGTCGTTTCTGTAAAAGAACGACGTCCAAATAGCTCTTTACGTCGACAAATTTACCTCTGGATTTCAAATACTGTCGTGAATTATTCTGTTTCCACTTCGTTTATGAGATAACAAGCGACGTGGTACAGATTTAAGACAACGATTTTTGAGTTGATACGGACGAGTTCATATTCTAAGACGTCGTCTTTTGTAACGTTAAGGTTAGATATCTTGACACGGAAGCCTTTTGTGGCCCTAAAAGACGATGTAGATTATATGTTGATGGTAATAGATATTTTTTAGACGTCGGTATTATGGGATTGGAGTCGTGTTATTTGGAATTACATGTTGGCTCGTTAGGCTTCTCCGACGTGATATCGTTAATAACTGTTTCACAATACCGTCGTGTTTCTTCATTTTTATGTTGCTTATAGACGTCGGTAAATATATTGCGGTCGTTGAATGCTCCAAAACGTCATTTTTTAATGACGATTTTATTAAAATAGACGTCTGTTTTTCACATTTTTATCAGGACCGTCATTTTTGTAATCTTGAACTAGTTTTTTTGACTGATTGTTTTGTGGCCAAAACCTGCTTAATGAAAGTGAAGAAAACACATTACAATTTATTACAAAATTAATGTCATACACTGTCGTTTAGGGCATAAGTAATTTCATAAATTACAAGAGCATCATTCAATCCATATATCTTCACACCCATCTCGAATATTTTGACTCCCAAACTCACCCACCAATTCATCAAATATGTCAACATTTGGCATCCCTCTAGTAAATGGCTCACACTTAATTCTCACATCACCTAAGACATCATTACCAATAACATCATTATATTCTCTATTAGGCATTGATAACACTACCAACCAACCACGATGCGTCGGTTCATCAACAAAAAATACTTGTTTGACTTGAGAAGCCAAAACAAATTGGTCATTCTTATGTCCAATTTTACTCAAATCTACAAGGGTAAATCCAAGTTTGTCGACTACAAGGCCAGAAGTACTATCTATCCAATCACACCTAAAGACTGGGATTGTAAACTTTTGGTAGTCAAGGTCCCAAAGTTCTTGAATGACACCATAAAAACCCATATTTGAGACAATTGGGTTTTTATCCTTGGCACTGGCAACTTGCATGGTATGTGCAAGTAAATAAACTCCACTATTTGAACTGTCCGCACATCATCTTGTGCCTTAATGTTAAATTTAACACATTTAATAAGATAGCTTCTATATGATGGCACTGCCATGTTTGGACCAGCTGCTAGCGACCTCAAATTTTCTGATACGCCATTATTGTCTCCCCCATTAAGTTCACTTTGAACCTGCAAATTAATCATATCTTAATTCAATCTAACATAGAAAGAAGAAAATTAAAAGTCCAATATGTTATTCAATAACATATACCTTAAAGCGTAGCCATTGAATGAAAGTGCTATTGTGCTTATCTTGCAGCCACTTTGTTCTCTTTCTAAATTTTGGATAAGCGGTCTTGATGTGGATCATATGTTCCCTACATGACACGAAAAATTCAAGCATTACGGTCCCAAACATATAATATAAACATAAGGAATAATTTAAAATGGAAACTTAAAGAATAAAACTCATACTCAATATAAGGTAGGACTTCCTCCGTATTCTCCAAGACATATAGATGTGTTTGGTTCAACAGATCCCGGTCAACTAAGCTCACTGTGCAACCTGATAATGGCTTTGAAACTCCTATCTTCTGACTTGATGGCACTCCAATTGTACTAATTTCAGATAAACGTTCGGTGCAAAATTCTACAGCTTCTTTAGCTATATAACGCTCAGCAATGCAACCTTTGGGATGAGTACGGTTCTGAACATACCCCTTTAGAACTTTCATATATCTTTTGAACGGATACATCCATCTAAAATAAACTGGCCCACATAGACGAACTTCTCTAACAAGATGTACTACTAGATGAACCATGATATCGAAGAATGAAGGTGGAAAGTATTTTTCAAGCAAACACAAAGTAACTACTACATCTTCTTCCAACTTATCTAGCTTGGAAACATCAACCGTCTTTGCACATATAGCATTGAAGAAGAAGCACAAACGAGTTATTGCATACCTTGCAGACTTCTCCAAAACAAAACGAATTGCCACAGGGAGCAATTGTTGCATTAAGGTATGACAATCATGTGATTTAAGGCTAAGAAGTCTTGAATCTTGTAAAGATACAAGATTTTTTATATTTGAAGAATAACCTTCAGGGACCTTCATACCATAGAAAGAATTGCAAACTGTTCTCTTCTCTGCTCTTGACAAATTCCAAGGCCCTAGAGGCAAATGAGTATGTCTTTCTCCATACTTGAGTTGCAAATCAGTTTTGACCCCCATGTTAAATAAATCTAACCAAGCAGAAATCCCATCTTTATTTTTTCCAGGGATCTTCAGCAATGTACCAATGATACTATCGCAAACATTCTTCTCAATGTGCATAACATCTAGGACATGCCTCTCAACAAGGTATTTCCAATACTTGAGATCAAAGAATTTTGACTTCTTCTTCCAACAAACTCTGTCACCATCATTTTCACCTCCACCTCCCCCTTTTTTCGAGCCCCATGTATAATTAATACCTTCAACCATTTGTAGCACTTCTTCTCTAGTTAATGGCTTTGGAGCCGTGTCATATTCAGGTTTCCCATTAAAAGCTGCACGCTGCCTCCGATATGGATGATATGTTAGTAACCATTTTCTATGGTCGATATAACAGATTTTGTAGCCATTTTTCAACCTGCGACTAGGTGTATCATCACCGCATATTGGACAAGCTTTATATCCTTTAACAACACAACAAGATAAGTTTCCATGGGCGGGGAAATCATTAATTGTCCACAGTAATGCAGCTCTGAGTGTAAAGTATTCTCCTATATGTGCATCATACACTCCTCTAATCTCATCCCACAAAGATTTTAAATCATCAATTAAAGGCTCCAAGTAGACGTCTATATCATTTCCGGGTTGTTTAGAACCGGAAATCAATAAGGTCAACATCATGAACTTTCGTTTCATGCACAGCCATGGTGGGAGATTATATGTAACTAAGATAACTGGCCAGCAACTATATCTGCTACTTAGAGAATTGTGGGGATTGAATCCATCAGATAAAAGAGCCAATCTCAAGTTTCTCGGCTCATTACCAAACTCGGGCCATTTATCATCAACAAGTTTCCAAGACGGGGAATCCACCGGATGAGACATCTGACCGTCAATTGATTTTCTAGCAGCATGCCAAGTCAAAATCTTAGCTATCTCATATGATTGAAACATCCTTTTAAACCTTGGAATTGGAGGAAAATACCACACCACCTTCGCTGGCACACCCTCTTTCAAGATTGAATATTTGCCTTCCTTCCACCTTGAGATACCACAAGTAGGACAATTGGGTGAATCTTTGTACTCCTTCCTATACAAGATGCAATCATTGGGGCATGCGTGGATTTTCTCATAACTCAGCCCAATGCACACAAAGTCTTTTTTGCCTCACACATAGAGGCTGGTATTGTATTTCCTTATGGAAGCAAATCACCTTGAAGTATCAATACAGACGACGGTTTTTATTTCCATATAGAGGCCGATATTGTATGTTCTTTTTTGCCTCATATCGATGACGGTTTTTAAATAACAACAGACGTATTAGACATATATAGACGACGGGTTTTCAAAACACGTTGTCTAATGCTAGCAAAAAACAAAGGCAAACAAATTGAACTAAGATGGTAGTTAAAGAAAACCGCCATATAGAAAAATACAGACGACGGTTTTTAAAAAACCGTCGTCGTATGCCTAAAAAATTATTCTAAATATCGAAATCCTAGTTTATTTTCAAGAACCCAAAATATATTAAGAACACAACATATACATTAATTTTTATGTTGGGTATTAAGAACACGTATACATGAAACCAACATATACTAAGCATGAAAACATTAAATCCATTCCCGATTCATAATAACAGAGAGTGATTAAGAACCCATACCTCCGACAACATTAAAAGATCGCAAAACATATATCTAAAACCCTTTAACACAGAACTGAATATCATTCAAAATTTACAAGCATGAGATTAGGGTTTGTACTTACAGGTAGGCAGAGCTCACAGATTAAGGCCAACTTGGATTCGACGGAGCCTGGAGAGCCCAACTTTGAATTAGAGTTGAAGTGAGAGAGCAAAATGTTTTAGGTCACAGATTATGACCAACTTGGTTCAGGGTTACAAGTATAAGACATCGACGGAAAACAAAAAAAACCGTCGTTGCAATTTCAAAATAAACATACGCTTATTACATTAAATGCGTCGTGGTAAATCTCTTTACGACGCAAAACAAAAAAAAACCGTCGTTAAAATGTCAAAATAAATATGACCCTTATTACACGAAATGCGTCGTGGTAATTCTCCTTACGACGCAAAAAAAAAGAAGAAAAACTGACGTATTAGAAACTAAGTATATATGTGGGGTTTGGTTTTGCTGGGATTCGAACTCGTGCGCGAACGGGTGGAATGAACAGAAAATTAAATCGACAAATATACCCTAAACCCTAAACCCTAATAAATAAAACCTAAATTATATATATATTTTAAAATAATTTTAGAAAAGGGATTAGGGTTTTAGGGCCTAAAA
The DNA here is from genome assembly GCF_965620075.1 of Prunus avium. Classification (NCBI taxonomy): domain Eukaryota; kingdom Viridiplantae; phylum Streptophyta; class Magnoliopsida; order Rosales; family Rosaceae; genus Prunus; species Prunus avium. Next base: position 35,811 of record NC_142287.1, read on the forward strand.
TATCTCAACCACAAAACCTAAACCCCAAAAATAAACCTTTAACCCCCTAAACCCTAAACTTGAAACCATCAAACTATAAGTGATGTTGTGACTCATCAAAACATTTTTTTGTGTGGTCATTTTAAATTTGTATAACTCAAACTACATTTTTGAAAGCTTAAGGGGGAAGAAAATATCTCAATGACTTCATAGGAATTGACGTTGCATTTTTTGGATTTATTTTAAATTTATTATGAATATTTTGAATTAAATAGAATAAAATATTCTTACAAACACCAACAAACCATGTCGGCATTAAGAAATGAATGACGTTGTAAATCGTAATAAACGACTTACTTGTACAAAAGAAGTCGTTTAAACGAAAAAACATGGCGGTTTTTACACTAAAACCGACGTACAACCTGTATTCCACGACTCAAACTCTTAACTTATAGCCGTTTAATTTCCATTACCACGTTGTCTATAACCACAAGCATCGTTTAAGTAATCTTTTACGTCCCCTTTTTTTTTTTTTTTTTTTTTCAAACGATGACGTTGTTAATTGTGTACAATGTCGGTTTAAAGAAACGACGATTTAGAAAGCGCTCTTCGTAAATCATCGACGGAAAACAAACAAATCATCGTTAAAAAAGTAAAATAAACATGACCCTTATTACATTAAATGTGTCATGGTAACTCGCCTTACGACGTAAAAACAAAAACTGACATATTAGAAACTAAGTATATATGTGGTTTTGCTGGGATTCGAACTTGTGCGCGAACGGGTGGAATGGTCAGAAAATTAAATAAACAAATATACCCTAAACCCTAAACCCTAAATTATATATTTTTTAAAAATAATTTTAGAAAAGGGTTTCGGGTTTAGGGCCTAAAATATATCAACCATAAACCTTAAACCCCAAAAATAAACCTTTAACCCCGTAAACCCTAAACCCCAAACCATCAAACTATAAGTGATGTTGTGACTCATCAAAACATTTTTTTTTTGTGGTCATTTTAAATTTGTATAACTCAAATTGCATTTTTGAAAGCTTAAGGGGGAAGAAAATATCTCAATGGCTGAGTTGATGTTGCATTTTTTGGATTTATTTTAAATTTATTATGAATATTTTGAATTAAATAGAATAAAATATTCCTACAAACACCAACAAACCACGTTGGCGCTAAGAAAGGAACAACGTTGTAAATAGTAATAAATGACTTACTTGTAAAAAAGTGATCGTTTAAACGAAAAAACATGGCGGTTTTTACACACACAACGACGTACAAACTGTATTCCACGACTCAAACTATTAACTTATCGCCGTTTAATTTCCATTACCACGTCATCTACCAAGAGCATCGTCTAAATATCATTTTATGTCGCTTTTGTTTCAAGCAAAATTCAGCTTTTTGTCGTTACAAATTTGGTTTAGCATGAACTTGGGTTTTTCACAACATGAAAGCCTCAACAAATTTTCAGGGAGGTTCAGCTCAAGCCAAATTAAGAAGAAAATATCTCAAAGACTTCATAGGAGTTGACGATGCATGTTTTGGATTTATTTTAAATTTATTATGAATGTTTTGAATTAAGTAGATATAAACACCAACAAACCACGTCAGCTCTAAGAAAGGAACGACGTTGTAAAACGTAATAAACGTCGTTTAATGGCAGTCACTAAAGTACAAGAGCGTTGTCTAAATATTCTTTTACGTCTCGTTTGTTTCAAATGATGACGTTGTTATTTTTGTACAACGTCGGTTGGTAATAAATTGAACCTATACTGACCTGAGACGTCGATTGTAAATGTACCGTCGTGTTTTTTAGTACCTGTCATTTTATTTGTTAACCCACGTTTGTACTCCATAAGACGACAGTGTTTGATATAATTATGTCGTTGGAAAGTTTATTACACGTCGGTCACGCAATTTCTTTTTTTTAAATAATGAAAACCTCAACAAATTTACAGGGAAAAAAAGAATGTACATTTTACACAAAATTTGTACAAAAACTTGTCTAATTCTAACAACATTTGTACATTATATAAAAATGTTAAGTGTTCTAAAAATCCTCTACTCCATATGAAGGCAAACAAACTCTGCCAATTCTTTCCTCACTTCATCAATGGCTTCTTGGGGGTATGGCGCTTGATCTTTTCCCTTCTCAAACTCAAATCCATAAACAATGATTATTTAGGCTTTATAAATACACAGAAATTCAATATTCGATATCCACAGACGACGCTATTTTTCATTTACTGACATAGTATATCGATGCAACGACGGTATTTTGAATTTACTGTCGTTGTTCATACAAAAAACTACATAAAATAAATCTGAACATTTTCTACTTACCATCTTCTCAAACTCCAGGGCAGGATCCATGATGATGTCTCTCATAAAACGCATGACATAATAGCCACACTCTACATTGCTGGGTTGCTTTGGTGTGCCTTGTAGAGTTTTCCAAATAGGTGATTTACAGCCATGTCTGCCTATGTGTGAATTATACATTTTGAAAGCACTATTCACTATGTTTTTACACTCCTCATCAACAACTCGATTTCTGGGTAGTGGATGCAGAAAATACACAGTCTCCTTCTTTGCACTCACAATGATCAAGACCCAATGACGGCTGCACAAAATAAATATAAAGGTTAAAGAAAATCTGTTTATATGCACTGCATCATACAAACAAAATCCTGTTAAGGGTACTAACCCTGGATTGTAAGGCATGAAGAAAATCTGTTCACCATCTGTCTTTTGAAGTCGATTGGCTACCACACATGATCTGGCAATTAATGTCCCAGAGTTGGCACTAACTTGAGGTGGGTCGATAAGGCCAACCATGTTCACCATATTTGCAGCTTTCAAAATATCAAATAGGCACCTAAAAATGATCCCATGAGTGTTTTTTTTTTTTTTTTTCAACAGAAAGGAGAGTGTGAAATGAAAATTTGATAAGGACAAACCTCATATATACTGCAACCACAGTAGCCCCAATTTCTTCCATGCCTGCAAACTGTGTAATATCTTCAATCAAGATGAAGGTACTACGATCTTCACCAAACACCTCCTTCTCAATTGTAAAGGTCATAATCTTGTCATGAACGACAAAGGGCTTGTAAAGAAGATGACAACTCCAGCTTTGAGTAATTTGGTACTTCAGTATTCTTTTTTAAGAAATAAAGCAACATAAAGTGACGTGGTAATTCAATAAACATGACGGTTTAAAGAAAACACCGTCGTCTGAAAATAATTTAAACGACGGTAAAAAAACACCGTTGTGGTGAAGAATTTATTACGTCGTATAAAACAAATCCGACATCTAATTCAAATGCAAAATTCATAAATAATGAATTTACCTTTTCAATTTGCTTTTCTCCAACATTGGATTTTTGTTTTAATAAATAAAGAGAGATATATAAGAAAGCTTGTACAACAATTTAAAAATTCAATTAAAAGCAAAACTGCCTTGGAAGTTTAAAACAAACGACGGTTTAAAGAAAATATCGATGTCTAAAAATTGAAAAACCAATAAAAAATGCAAAGTTATGAGAATTTACCTTTTCATCTTGCTTTTCTACATCCCTGGATTTCTGTTTTAAGAAATAAAGAAATATATATAAGACAGATTGTACAACAAGTAAAAAAAATTAAGAAATTAAGAAATATATATAAGACAGATTGTACAATAAAGAAATTTGTGTCTGTGCTTGTTCAAAATACACAGACACAAATTTTTCAGATAACCTTGAAGTTACAAAGGCATCCCAGTCTGCTTTCTTTATGAATTTATATAGTTCAGGCGGTTGTCTTAATTTCTCCTTCTTCTTGATGAATGGAAGGATATGATGCCTCGTTAGTGTAGACTTGAAATCCTTCCATTTCTTTTCAGCAGAAGATAACACAAGTTTCTTGCCCCCTTGACCTACCACAAAAGCCATGTCAACGGCTTCCCAAATCTGCTATTTTATATCCTTGGGGATTTCAGCCCATTTCTTGTCCACAAGTGGGACTCTGGAGCGTGCCAACACACCAACGTAGGACTACATCTCAGTATGTGCAGGGCCACATGGTTTCCCCCTTTTATTGTACTCAACAACTGGCTTGATTTTATGATATTTTCTCTTCACAACACGGGGCATTATGCTTATACCCCGACTTGACTTTGGCTCCTCAGAAAAAGTTGTCGTGCTGCCTGGTTCTGTCTCAGCAGATGAAACAAACTTCATCTTCTTTGAGGACTTGGCTTGAGGTTTTACAACTTTAAGCTCCTTACATTCATTTCTTTTCAAGCCAGAGTCCTTACTTTGGTCTTGAGAAACCATGGTTACAGACAAATCAAACCTGCAAGTGAAAATATTTCAGATGAAATTAAGAAAACACACGACGGTTATTTATAAAAAACAACGTATTATAACATTTCACACGACGCAATAACATAACAATCGACGTAATCATACATTTATCACGACGGTACTTAACTACCAATGTGGTTAAAAGATTCAAACGACGTGAATAATAAACCACCGACGTCTTATGATATAATTACAAAAAACAGAGTAGTGATTCCAGATTCAGACCTTCAGGTGAAAATATTTTAGATTTTCATTTACTAAAAACGACGTTTTTTAAAAAATTTCGACGTAGTAATATTATTCACACGACGCAAAAATATAACAGAAGACGTAATAAGACTTTATCACCGCGATATTTATATACCGTCGTGGTATAACAATTCAAACGACTTTAATAATAATATACCATCGTCTCTACAAGATGAAAAACAAAAACAGAGAAGTGGTTCTAGACCCTTTCTTTCTTTGTCTTTGTATTTTATCAAATTTGGAAAAACGTAAAATGATTTTCAACAGATAAAAAATTGAAAAGATTTTATCCTAAACCTACGATGAATATATCCTAAACCATCAAACAAAAAAACGACGGTCATTTTATAAAACAAAGTAGAACAACTTTCACACGACGCTAGGATAACTGACGAACCGTCGTGGTCTATAAATCTAACCACGTAAATAAGAAGCCACCATCATCTTATTTAGTTGAAGTAGAAGAAACAGAGTAGTGTTCAAACTTGGAAACTTTCCTTCTTTGTCTGTATATTTTATCAAACTTGTAAAATGATTTTCGCCAGAAAAAATGTAAAAAGAATTTCAAAACAAAAACCTATAATGATATGAGCATGCAAAATATTTTAGATTTTCATTTACTAAAAACGACGTATTTTAAAAAATTTCAACATAGTAATATCATTCACACGACGCAAAAATATAACAAAAGACGTAATAAGACTTTATCATGGCGGTATTTTTAAGATGACAAACAAACGACGTTAATAATAAGATACCGTCGTCTCTATAAGATGAAAAACAAAAACAAAGAAGTTGTTCCAGATCCTTTCTTTCTTTGTCTTTGTATTTTATCAAATTAGGAAAAATGTAAAAAGATTTTCAAAACAAAAACCATGGTTCAGAGAAATCAAACCTGCGATGAATATATCCTAAACAATCAAATAAAAAAACGATGGTCATTTTCAAAAACAACGCAGAACAACTTTCACACGATGCTAGGATGACTGACGAACCGTCGTGCTCTATAAATCTAATCACGTAAATAAGAAGTCACCGTCGTCTTATTTAGTTGAAGTAGAAGAAACAAAATAGTGTTCAAAGTTGGAAACTTAACTTCTTTGTCTGTATATTTTATCAAACTTGGAAAGAAGTAAAATGATTTTCGCCAGAAAAAATGTAAAAATATTTTCAAAACAAAAACCTATATTCAAAACAAAAATGATATGCGCAAGCAAAACAGGAACAAAAATAGTGAGAAATGCTTACCTTTTGCGTGCAATGAAAGTTTTCTCTCGGAGTTTGGTGTTTCAGTTCAAAGATGAAGACGAAGGGGAGAGGAAGACAATGAGATACAGACACAGCGCTTTGAGAAGGAAAAATGAGGGAAGCTTGAAATTTTTTCTCTGGTTTGGAAATAGTGCAAGTGTAGGTCAGGTAGGCGAAAAGTTTAAAATATTAACATACGGTTTCATAACACGACGCTATTAATAGAAACCGTCCTAGCAGTGGCGAAGCCAGGATTTCATGTGTGTGGGGGCCTCTTGCAAATTATAAAGAATAAAAAATTCGAACTCACAATACATACGAAAAATATTATATATATGTCACATATGTCAAGAATTATATTGCTTATTGGTTGCAATCATAATTGTCCTCGACAAAGGGATAGAAAAATACATTCTGAGCAAGAAAAATTGCAAGAGACAGGCAAATAGTAGCGATTTAGCAAATATCTTTAAAGCTTTCCCCCCCATTAAACCCAATAGAAAGAAAAAAAATCAAAATTTCACAAACTAAAAAAAACCTTAGGTCCCTTTATGCATTCATATCATACATGAAAAAATGTTTTATGTAAAAATATTGACTAAGTATGAAAAATAGTTTTTCGGAATAATCATTTTCTCAAGATAATTTTTGGCGGCTTTTATTCCTTACACATCAAATAAGAAAACTTGATTTTATGGAATTTTAGTATGAAGCATATATTGACTTAATGAGCCATCATTTTTAGCCTTAATCGTATTTTGCACTAAAACCAATTTTTCATATTTTGATTTGGTAGGAATTTGATTTTCTAGTATTTTTATTTGAATCCAAATAGGGGGTACTTCCTTATTTACATTTTAAACTTAAGTAAATGGAGTAATATAAAAATAAATTAAAGTAAAATGAGAAAGACATTTACTTAAATGTTGAAAATGGAAATAAGGTAATCTGTATACCTGGAGTGCACCACTACCAGTTGAGCAAATGGGAAATTTGAAGCACCTCATTATGCCTTAATAGGTCCTCCACCAAGGGCGGAACCAGGAATTTTTTAACGGGTGGGCTAGCTAAAGTTATTAGCTTAAAATCTAATGCTCTTTTTATTTTATTTTTATACTTACAATTTCTATATTTTTCTAGAAATAAAAGTATACATTAAATCATATAAACCACGCACATAGGGTGACACCACAATAGAAAAGTGGATCAAACTCTCCCTCTCTCCCCCAAGTGCACTCGGGTTCAATTTGCTAGTTCATAACTCCTTTGACTAAAGTTATTAGCCATCAAATCCAATTTTTATACATATTATTTGACATCTCCATTGGAGGTGCTCTTAACTGAGCAAACAAATTAAATATAAGATGATTGTAGGCCTATAGGTTGAGTGGACAAGGGGTTATTAGGCTACATTTGGGTGGACTACTAATATTTTATAGAGTGAAATCACATAAAAATACATATAATATTTTTAAATATTTTTTAAAGGCTACCTGGGCTAGAGCCCATGGTAGCCTTGTTGCTAGTTCCGCCCATGCTCCACAACACATGTGGGTACATATCAAAACGTAAAGTATTTGAAATAATATACATATACAAATACATAACAGTATATTACTTTTAAAATATTAAAAATTGAGTGGGGGCCCGTGACCACACTGGTCCTAATGTGGCTCCGCCCCTGCGTCCTAGTATGTAACATTATACGGCGCTATAGGTTGTAACCGCCCTAGTAAAATAGTTTCAATGACCCCTAGTTTTCAGAAAACGCCGTGTTTATGTCTAATTACACGATAATTTTTTCTTCCAAAAAGATGTATCCCATCTTTTTCAAATTTACACAACGACCTTATACTCAATAACAATGACGTTAAAGATCTTATAGAACATCGTTTTAATTACGCATACCGACGTGTAACTTTTTTAATTACACAAGAAATTTGTTTTTCAAAAAAATGACAACGTTGTTTTTTTATATACTGTCGTTGTTAATTAAATTTATACGACCTCCTTTTAGTTTGAAACGATGTCTATGTTTTCAGTTAGATGTCGCGAATTTGAATATAACTGACGTCATAGAAAAGATTATTCTATAAATAAGGGTTTTTCAGGTGTTTTTTCGCTTTCATTTTTCAATTAGGGTTTCAACTTCTTCTTGCCCTTGGCTCTGTCTCACCTCTCTGGAGGCAATAGTTTGGATGTTGATGCGTGTGCGCGTTTGTGTATCTGAAAGACACAAACACACACACATCATCAACTTCTAAAAAATTGTCTTTCTGAAAGTAAATATCTTGGCTGCTGTCGTCCAATTTTAGAGGCAAATGTTTTGGATGTTGATGTGTTTGTGCCTTTGTGGATCTCAAAGACACAAAGACACACACATCATCAATGTCTTAAATATTGCCTTTCTGTGTTGGTTCGATTATGATGAGGAACAGAGTTCATTCTGGTAAGACTTCACTTTAATTTGATTATGATGATGGTTTTCTATATAAACCGCCGTGGGTTTTCACAAATCTTGTCATACTGTTGATCTACCGCCGTAGGAAACAAAATCCAAAAATAAATCTTAAAAAGCAATAAAAATTAAGACGACGGTTTATAGATAATGATAGACGTATAAAGTTAATTAATACGACGGTATTTTTAACTCCACGAAGTGGTAAAAAAACATTTATACGCCGTTAATTGAACAAACCGTTGTGGTTAGTACAACTTATGCCAACAGTAGAGTTATAGATACCGTCATAGTACACTGTCGTTAAAAAGTCGATAAATTTATCTTTACCGTCGTGGTAAATTAATTTCTCTTTACCGTCGTGGTAAGACGTCGATTCCTTTGAAATTATGTGTCGCTGACTAAGAAAATTTGTTCGTTTTTATTTATGAGATAACACGGCAGCTATTTTTAAACTGCCATCTTTACTTTCTACGGTGGTGACTTCATAGCTGTAGTCGTTGTTTTTAGATTTAGATTTTAACTCGGAATAAAATCTTTTTAATAAGACGACGCTTTTTCAATTTGGTGCGTCGTTTAAAAAAAATATCCATTCGGATCCCGGTTTTTTAGGTGTTTAAGTTATGTATCTACGACGGGTTTCTATTACCGTCGTCTTTTAAAATACAACAGTTTTTTGATCTACCGTCGTTGTTTTCTGGTCGCCTTTTGCACTTTTTGTAGTAGTTTAAGCTTTAAAATATTTTTACTTACTAGTTTTTTACATACTTTATTATGTGAAATGTGTATTAGTGATGGCCAATGCTTGTCTTTTCACTTTATTATATATAGGATTGTATATTGTGGGAGATGGATAAGTCATGGATGCATGCTGATAGAAGATCGAAGGCATATGAGTTAGGAGTGTTAGGAGTGGAAGGATTTTTGAAGTTCCCCGTAGAAAATCTTGGAAATACAAAACATATTCATTGTTCATGTGTTAAATGTGGGAATAAGTTTCGTCTAAAGAAAAATGTGGCAATATTCAATTGTTTGGGATTGGAATTATAAGGGACCACTTATATTTTAATGGAGTTGACCAAAGCTATAATATTTGGACATGGAATGGCAAACCTTGGAAATCAACTACTAGTGCTAGTAGAAATGTAGAAGTTAATGATCAAGTAGGTACAGTTTTGTCTTTGAAGAAATAGAGATGGATGATAATGATCTAGAAGATATTGGATTCAATCCTACAGAGTTTGCCAATGTAATTGGTGATAGAGATTGATGACGTCCAAAATTGGATTCAACTTAGGTAGAAGAAGTGTGGGGGTCTTCAGCATGACTAGGGGGTCTGGACCTTCAGCAATGAGGGGCCTCCAACCACAAATCGATCTTGCAGAAGAAAGATGGAAGAAGCAATCATCAAGCTTCGGGTACCGGTGTGGTACTTGCCAAAGTCTCTCTGATGCTTAACTCAGCAAGTGTGGGGTACACAGTAATTTTGGCAGAGTAACAACAAAGGTGAAAAGTAGTTATGCTTTTTACCTAGGCACTATTCCTATTTTATAGAGAAATGAAAGTGAGAGTTTGCACAAAGTTTAGATGTCAGACTTTGTGCAAATCACTCTGGTGGTGACACGTGTCCAAGGCTTAGGTTCTGTATATGAGAGCTTCAACATGCAATTGCCACATCAGAGGAAATGTGTCTTCGGTAGCTGAGATCATGATGGTGTCATCATTCTATGGGTCTGTCTCGGCGCTGGTCTCCGGGTGCCAAATGTACTGGATTGATTATGGTACAAACAATAGCCCCCAAGTTGACGATTAAGAAATGGCTACCAATAGGGCTTCACGCTATGGGGCCCGACTGGTGGATTTGACTGCCAAAGCATAACAAATTTCGAGCACTAAGTTGGTCACCTCGCACAGTGCCCGTGCCATGGAGGATAGGAAACTCCAGCACACTACTACAGAAATTGAAATAGACGACGGGAATCCACCGTTATGTAGCATGTTTTAAAACTGACGTGAAATCGACCGCCATCTTTTAATACATAAAATAACGACGGAAAATAACCGATGCCGTTAAGATATTACACGTCACAAAAACAACTAAAACCGACGTCTAATTCATACATAAATAGCTTAAAAAGACAACTTCGACTATATTAGACGACGGTTTTAGTAAAACACAGACGTTTAAATAATGTTAAATGTCAAGAACAACTACAAAGCCGACGTAAAAATGATTATCCACGTCTCTAATTGAAAGAAAATCGACGTGCAAAATGTAGAAACCGTCGTGGTTAACATATACTACGTTCACTAAATAAAAAAACTAACGTCTAAAACATATAACATGGTAAATTTAACATACAAAAGTACACTTTTGGACAAGGTTAGACGTCACTTTTGTCAAAAAAAGTGACGTTTGAAAGCTTTGACATGGCACATATTTATTTGGACTGATGTAACAAACATATAACCACAACTCTTTAGGTCACCACAGACGTTGAAAATGATTTTGACGGCTTGAACAGAGGACTAAACGACGTGGATTTAATATTGCACGTCGGTTAATGTGAAATATCTGTCATGTTTAATCCATTTACAATGGCCTAGGAGTCACATTTTAGGATGTGGTTAATTATTTACAACGTCGGTTTTTATAGGCGTTGACGTGGTTGGCATTTTAAAAGTCTCTTTTGTGAGCCACTTAGACGTGTGTAATCTCTGAGACGTCATTGCTTTTAGCCTAACCATCGTTAAGATATATGGAAATGCCTTGAATTATGGATTTGACGTCGGTTATTTTAAAATGAAAGTCGTGGTTAGAACTTTACTATGTCCCAAGAATCCAATTCTTCGACGTTGTTATACAACTTATTATGTCGGTGGTTTGCTTATTCCATGACGTGGCTAGTCTTTGTTAAGTCCATTTTATAACCTTTTTCACGTGTGTATTCTCTGAGACGTCAATTGTTTTATTATAACTGACGTGCAACATTGTTTTTACGACGGTAATCATCAATAGATGGTATCCTTAAATTCGTCGGTTTGAGCTCTCTTCCGTCGTGTTATTCTTTAGTGTACGTCTTGAATTATTTTCTTAACTGTCGTTGTTGTTAATATGTATTAACCGTGTTTAAATTAATTTTAATTAACCGACGTGTTTTCTTTTTCAAATGGCGGTTTTTATTTCATTTTTGCATTTGCGTTCCACGTCATTTGGGAAAACCCGACATTGGTTATTTTTTAGACGTCTCTTTTTGCGATTTTTTTAACTTGACCGTCATATTTTCAGGTTTAACCCATTATTTTTATCTTTTGATTTGTCGTGCCCAAAGCCTGCAGAATGAAAATGTGATCGGAATTAAAATGATATACAAAGCTATTAATTAATGTCATACAATTAACTGCATAACTAATGTCATACATTACAACAATCAATCAATCCATATATCTTCACACCCATCTCTAATGTTCTCACTCCCAAACTCACCCACTAGGTCATCAAATGTGTCAACATTTGGTATCCCTCTCGTAAATGGCTCACACTCAATTCTAATATCACCTAGCACATCATCACCAATAACATCATTATATTCTCTATTAGGCATTGATAACACTACCGACCAACCACGATGCATTGGGTCATCAACATAAAATACTTGTTTGACTTGAGAAGCCATAACAAATTAGTCATTCCTATGTCCAATTTTACTCATATCTACAAGGGTAAATCCAAGTTTGTCAACTACAAGGCCCGAAGTGTTATTTATCCAGTCACACCTCAAGATTGGGATTCTAAACTTTTGGTAGTCAAGGTCCCAAATTTCTTGAATAACCCCATAAAAACCCATATTGGAGACAATAGGGTTTTTATCCTTGGCACTAGCAACTTGCATAGTATGTGCAAGTAAATAAACTCCACTATTTTGGACAGTTCGCACATCATCTTGTGCCTTGGTGTTAAATTTGACACCATTAATAAGATAGCTCCTATATGATGGCACTGCAATGCTTGGACCAGCTGCTAGCCACCTCAAATTTTCTGATACGCCATTATTGTCTTCCCCATTAAGTTCACTTTGAACCTACAAATTAAACATATATCTTAATTCAATCTAACATATAGAAAGAAAGAAAATTAAAAGTTCAATATGTCATTCAATAACATATATACCTTAAAGCGTAGCCATTGAATGAAAGTGTTATTGTGCTTATCTTGTAGCCACTTTGTTCTCTTTCTAAATTTTGGATAAGTGGTCTTGATGTGGTTCATATGTTCCCTACAATTGACACGAAAAAATCAAGCATTACGGTCCCTTGTATATAAAATAAACATAAGGAGTAATAATATTTAAAATGGCTACATATGAAAAATTAAACTCATACGTACTCGATATAAGGTAGGACTTCCTCTGTATTCTCCAAGACATATAGATGTGCCTGGTTCAACAAGTCCAGATCAACTAAGCTCACTGTGCAACCTGATAATGGCTATGAAACTCCCATCTTCTGGCTTGAAGGCACTCCAACTGTACTAACATCAGATAAATGCTTGGTACAAAACTCTACAGCTTCTTCAGCTATATATATAACGCTTAGCAATGCAACCTTCGGGACGAGTACCATTCTGAACATATCCCTTTAGCACTTTCATATATCTTTCAAACGAATACATCCATTTAAAATATACTGGCCCACATAGATGAACTTCTCTGACAAGATGTACTACTAGATGAACCATGATATCAAAGAATGAAGGGGGAAAGTACTTCTCAAGCAAACACAAAGTAACTACTACATATTCTTCTAACTTATCTAGTGTGGAAACATCTACCACCTTTACACATATAGCATTGAAGAAGAAGCACAATTGAGTTATTGCATACCTTGCAGGCTTCTCCAAAACAGAACGAATTGCCACAGGGAGCAATTGCTGCATCAAGGTATGACAATCATGAGATTTAAGGCCAAGAAGTCTTAAATCTTTTAAAGATACAAGATTTTTTATATTTGAAGAATAACCTTCAGGGACCTTCATACCAAAGAAAGAATTGCAGACCGCTCTCTTCTCTGCTCTTGACAAATTCCAAGGCCCTGGAGGCAAGCGAGTACGTCTTTCTCCATACTCGAGTTGCAAATCAGTTTTGACCCCCATGTTCAATAAGTCTATCCGAGCAGTAATCCCATCTTTATTTTTTCCAGGGATCTCTAGCAATGTACCAATGATACTATCGCAAACATTCTTCTCAATGTGCATAACATCTAGTGCATGCCTCACATGGAGGTATTTCCAATACTCCAGATCAAAGAATTTTGATTTCTTCTTCCAACAAACTCTGTCACCATCATTCTCACCAACACTTCCCCCATTTTTTGAGCCTCATATGTAATTAATATCTTCAAACATATGCTGCACTTCTTCTCCAGTTAATGGCTTGGGAGGCATGCCATGTTCAGGTTTCCCATTAAAAGCCGCACGTTGCCTCCTATATGGATGATTGATTGGTAACCATTTTCTATGCCCAATGTAACAAATTTTGTGGCCATTTTTCAATCTGTGACTAGGTGTATCATCGCCGCATATTGGACAAGTTTTATATCCTTTAACGACACAACCAGATAAGTTTCCATATGCAGGAAAATCATTAATTGTCCACAGTAATACACCTCTGAGTGTAAAGTATTCTCCTATGTGGGCATCATACACTCCTCTAATCCCATCCCACGGAGATTTTAAATCATCAATCAAAGGCTCTAAGTAGACGTCTATATCATTTCAGGGCTGTTTAGGACCGAAAATCAATAAGGTCAACATCATGAACTTCCGCTTCATGCATAGCCATGGTGGGAGATTTATGTAACTAAGATAACTGGCCAACAACTGTATCTACTACTTAAAAAACTGTCGGGATTGAATCCATCAGATGAGAGAGACAATCTCAAGTGTCTTGGCTCATTACCAAAGTCGGGCCATTTATCATCAACAAGTTTCCAAGACGGGGAATCCGCTGGATGAGACATATGACCGTCAACTGATTTTCTTGCAGCATGCCAAGTCAAACTCTTAGCTGTCTTATGTGATTAAAACATCCTTTTAAACCTTGGAATTGGAGGAAAATACCACACCACCTTCGCTGCCACACCCTCTTTCAAGAACCCATCTTTGGTTTCCTTCCACCTTGAGATACCACAAGTAGGACAATTAGTTGAATCCTCATACTCCTTCCGATACAAATGCAGTCATTGGGACATGCGTGGATTTTCTCAGTTTTCAATTAGGGTTCCAACTTCTTCTTGCCCTTGGCTTTGTCTCATCCACTTCTAAAAAATTGTCTTTCTGAAAGCAAATGTTTTTAGTTGCGTTTTCTGCTTTATTTCACTCAATGGGGAATTTCTTTCTATAAATTGTCTTTGGTTTGCAGAATGATTCCTCACAAGACCAAGCATGGTGCAGCCGCACTTGCCCGTTTGAAGGCATACGAGGGTGTTCCACCTCCTTATGATAAGATAAAGAGGATGGTCATTCCTGATGCTCTCAAGTGAGCTTTTCACACTTTGTTGATTTTGATTTTGTTTTCGTGAACTAAAATTATTGTTTTTGGAAATTATCTGATTCCTGTACTGTTTGTTGGGCAAGCTTTCAAATAGTCACTAATGAATTTATCTATGGCTGTGCAGGAGCTTGAGAACAAGAGGAAGGAGAGGGCCCAGCTTGCATATGAGAGGAAGAAACAGTTGAACAAGCTGAGGGTGAAGGCAGAAAAGAAACCACGATGTATTTGCCTTTTAAATATTGATCAGTAGAGATTTGCCTTTTAAGACGAAAATGTTGTTGAGGATTGACTTGAGAATTAAATTTTGTTTTGTGTTAAGATACTTGGTTGTTCCTTATGATGGTTTTAAGTATTTTGGCAGTAGTTCTTTCTGATAGATATTAAGAAAGATATTACCAAAATAAAAGAAAAATTAATTAATTTTAAAAAGCAATAAAAATAAGACGGCGGTTTACAAAGAAGGTAGACGTATAAATAGAAAAAATACGATGGTAATTTGAACTTAGGACGTGGTAAATAAATACGACAATAGTGTTGTAGGTACCGTCGTAGTACACTCCAAAATAATAAGTCGATAAATTAATCTCTCGCATCATGGTACATTGATTTAACACGTCGTTGTTTTGTAATATACCGACGTGGATTCCATTATATTATACGATGCGGACTACGAACAGTTAGTCGTGTTTAGTTAAGAGTTAACATGACAGGTTTTTTGGTGAACTGTCGTCTTTATTTTCTACGTCGGTGGATTCATACCTGCTGTCATTGTTTTTTTGTCAGATTTTAACTCTGAAGAAAACCTTTTTAATAAGACGACGCTTTTTTATTTGTGTGCGTCGTTTAAAAAAATATTCAACAGTACCTCCATTTTTTAGTTGTTTAAGTCACTTATCCACGACGGTTTTTTGTTACCGTCATCTTTTTAAACACAACGACGGTGTTTTGTTCTGCCATCGTCTTTTTCACTTTTTGTAGTAGTGGCATCAGCATATGAGTAGAAATGAATACCCTCATTTGAGCCAAGGCTAGGCATCCCAGGATAACATTATATGAACATAGCCCTCTGGGGTGCCGAACCTATGGCAATTGGCAGGTGAATACTCCCGATAGGTTGGATAATATCGCCAGAGAAACTCACTAGAAGCGTGATGATTCAGTCGAGCAAGTTGTCAAGGACCTGAAGTTCGCTGAAAGCTTCAGCAAACATGATGCCCATTGAGCTACCAATGTTGACAAGGATATGGCCAACATCGAAGTTAGAAATATTTTCCCGAATGATCAGTGCGTCATCATGGGGGAAAAGGACACCACACTCCTCCTCTTCGCTAAAGGTAATAAGCTCCCAGCAAGTCTTGGGCATCTTCGGCATGCATGCAAACTTAGTACTCAAACCTAGGTTTAGGCTCAAGAGGGAGAGGGGGCACAATCATTTGTCCTGTGAGGGTTTGTGTGGCCAGAACAATAGTGATTGATGTGCTTGTTTCGTTTGCCATTGTTAAAGGGTCTCTGGTAGCCTTCCTTCCTTTTAAAGTGTTGACCACCCTAGGTGTCGATGGTAGGAGTGTAATGGCTGGGCTTGGGATAAGTTGTCATACGAGGATGAGGGTATAAGGGATCGGTTAGTGCCGAAGCCTAAGGTGGGTCACCGAAGGTAGTCTGTCATTGGCCAACAAAGCTACGTTTGGAGTTTGAATCATGAAATGATCCAAGAAGGTATGCTTCAGGAGGTCGAAGGAGTTAATGGTTCTAGGGTTCAGCCGATAGAACCAGTTCAATGCAGCTCTAGTAAGGGTGGAGGGAAAGAGGAGGCACATGCCTTCATCACTAAGACCCTTGCACCTTAGGGTAGATTGGAAGGAGTGGATGTTGGTCAAGGGTTCTTCCTTAACAGTATAGAAGGCGATGTGAAGTGGCTGAACGTCATTTTCCTATCGATAGGTAAGAATTCGCTTGATAAAAGGGCCAGGGTGTGGCTTCGTCCAAAGTGGTTGATGGTTGCGCTGTTGCTCATCCTCGAGGCGGCGAACAATTTCGTGGTTAATAAATTAAACCTAGTAACTGCGGAATGTAAATAACACACAAGAATTGTTGACCCAGAAAACCTAACAGGGTGAAAAACTAGAGGCACCAAGCCAGGAGAGATCCAATCTACTCAATTAAGAAATACAAGAAAAACGGAAGAAGACTTAGCTCAATCTATGATCTATAGGCAACTACAATCAACAAGCACCTTTTCTTTGTCTCTTAGAGCACTTCCAGCGCACATGTTCAACCTGAGCGCCAAGGGCCAGAATCCAACTCCACTAAGCCAAGTCCAACCCTGGCAAGGGGTGGGTCCCATGAGCCCAGGCAAGTTTAGCTCGAGCTGTTGCCTGGGAAAAATGACACAATGCTGCTGTCATTATGACATCGGCAACCAAAAAATTTTGAAAAAAATACCAAAATTTTCAGATTTTTTATTTTTTATTTATTTTTTATAAATACCTAACCATATTCTTTACTTCCCACACCAAAAACTCTATACAAATTCATCTCCTCATATCTCATGTGAATATTATTTGCCCTTGCCCTTGCCCTAGCCCATAAGGGTGGAAACAAAATTGCGAGGGCTGCCAGCCCTTGCCTTGCCTTTGCCCATAGGGGTGGAAGTGCTCTTAGCAGCAAATCCTCTCAAGAGCACCAAGCTCAAGTTGCATGTAGTTTGATGTATGAAGTGAGTTATGGTTTCATTGATTAGATATTTATAAAAATATCCAATCCTAGACATGTATTTATAAAAATACCCAAGCACTATTTAAACATAGAAACATACCCAAAATGGGTTTTGGGTATGTGTGTAATGATGGGTTTTGGGTATGTTTATAAATGGGTTTTGAGTGTGTGTAATGATGAGTTTTGGGTATGTTTATAAAGTGTTTTGGGTGTTGGGTATTTTTATAATTTCAGCCCCTATTTTGGGTATTTTAGTGAAACTCCCTTCATTGATTCATCTATCTCAATCACAATGTATGATTGAGCTAGACAAATGGAACTTAAGTGTTGTGATGATTAAACTAGAAGTAACGAAATTGAAACATATAGTTTAAATCAAAATAACAACAATGAAACAAAACATTCAGCCACAATAAATATGAATCAATGTTGGAGACAATCTATGTGTATGCAATCATACACATACTCTCAAGTGTTCAAGTGGCTGAAAATAAATGGAATGTTTTTGAATGCTCAAGAGCACATATGAAAATTCTTTTCAAACACTAATAAACATATTTGCAAAGATTGATGAGATGTAAGAGAGTAGGTGTTTTTTTATATAAAAAAAATATGAATGAATGCACACTAAGTCTCACGCCGAGAAGAAGAAGATATAGACTCTGTGAAAGACAGTTGCAAATGGTCAATATATCGTGATATTATTGATATTAACTTTCAAAAATTAAAGAAAACTCACTTCACACATGCAGGGGTTTGAACCCCTTCCCCATTCTAAAGACTATAGCCACTTAACCACCACACCAGTCATCACTTTGTGATAATAAGCTATGGATTCTGTATTTATAATACTTGTGAGCTGTTTCTCAAAATAGAAATTAACATAATTACTTATTGTTTTATATTGTTGATATTACTTAATTACTTAATATAGTTTATTTCTTTTCTATTTAATCCATTTAATGTTATTAATTATTTTATTATTCATTATAAGTACTTACATTACTAAATTCCCGTTCAAATGTTTGCTTAATTACTTAAATCTCCATAATTATTTTCTTTATTTACTATTTAATTCTTCATTGGATAAATTTATTTATGTTCTTAGTTAATTTTCAATCTTCACTATTATTTTTTAAGCATGGTAAAGTGCCTAATTTTCATGAAAAATAAAGTTGGTTTACATCTTTAATAATTTTTCAATTTTTGATAAATAATAAAAATAAGAACATGTACCATGTCCAATGAATAATGTGAAATAAGGTTACTCATGTATCTTACCATGCAATTTATAAATTGTAAAATATTGTACTAAAAAATGATAAATAAATTACTAGGGGGTGTTTAATTTTCTTTCATTAATTACTTCAGATTTTCTAAGTCACGGAGTTTGTCAGCTCGCAATATAATCAACTTAAATCACTCAAACCCACTATGCAATGCATTTCCTTCCAATTTTTTGTGTCAAAATAATAGATGATTGACTAAATAAACTTTTTCTAAAGTTTCATTACAAATTTCCATGTATTTATCACAATTTCCGTGGTTTTTATTCAATTTTTATCGATATCGATACTTTCCTGATATTTCCATCGATATTTCCGTGTTTTTGAACCACCGATATTTCCGAAACTATCAATATTTAAGACCTTGGTTGGAATCAAGAAGCCACATGCTTTTGTAAAAAGAAGTGGAGAATGTTTTCTTACATGGTTGTTGAATAAAAGTATTAAATATAGCTAGATGATGTGCTCAAGAAAGGAAGGAAATATAAAAATCAACCCATGCTTTGGTAAGATACACATGCACACATTTTGCACAAAAGTAGTTGAGATGTATGTGCAAAAGAGTTTTAGAAATCAATTCTTTTTCAAGAAAGAATATAGTATATTATAACAAAGAGAAAGGCTCACATACGCACTTGTGAAGAAATTAATCCAAGGAAGATATATTAATTTAATCCAAGTGTTTTGCTCAAGAAGAATAAAATAAAGTGAGAAATAATTTTATATTCTTCTCAAGAGAAAGAGATATTTTAATCAACCAAGATTATTTGAAAGAACGGTTTTTTTTAATAAACTAAAAAAGAGCCGTTAGCAACAGTAACAAAACCCATGTGTGGTCAGACAAAAAAATAGGAGAAAGAATAAAAAACACTGACGAAGGCAAAGCATACTGACACAACATATGGATCAATAGTTTCGATGAAAGTATTAATACAACTGAAAACAAATTGAAGAGAAAAGATGTAGTAAATGCGAGATTGCATGCTGGATCAATACAAGTGAGAATGTATTAATCCAAGTGATCCATGCATATGATTTTATCTTTTGCATTGCGATGAGGAGACTTGGAAGTGCCAAAATACAATAAAGGTCCAAATAAAAACCACTACTACAAAAAGTGAAAAAAACGACAGTAGAACAAAATACTGTCGTTGTATTTAGAAAGACGACGGTAATAGAAAACCGTCGTGGATAAGTAATTAAACACCTAAAAAATGGAGGTTCGCTTGAATATTTTTTTAAAACGACACATCCAAATAAAAAAGTGTCGTCTTATTAAAAAGGTTTTCTTCAGAGTTAAATTCTGACCCAAAAACAATGATAGCAGGTATGAAGCCACCGACGTAGAAAGTAAAGACGACGGTTCAACAAAACAGCAGCTGTGTTAACTCCTACATAAACACGACCAACTATTCTCAGTCCGCATCGTATAATATTAATGAAACCACATCGGTATGTTACAAAACAACGCCGTGTTAAATCAATGTACCACAACGCGAAAGATAAATTTATCGACTTATTATTTGAGAGTGTACTACGACGGTAACTACAACACTACTGTCGTATAGAGTAGTAGAGAACCACGACAGCATAAGGGTTATAAAGACGTCTAAATTAGAATATCCACGTCGTATTTATTATATATCAAGACGTATTGATGTTGACACGACGACAGTCTTAAAAATAAGTAATAACCACGTCGGTTTGTTCAATTAGCGACGTATAATATTTATTTAACACGTCCTTAAGTTAAAATTACTGTCGGATTTATTCGATTTATACATCTGCCTTCTCTGTAAACCGCTGTCTTAATTTTTATTGTTTTTTAAGATTTATTTATTTTTTATTTTGGTAGCCTACGACGGTAGATCAACAAAATGACAAGAACTGAGAAAAATCACGACGGTTCATATAGAAAACCTTCGTCAGATGAAAATTAAAATGAGATCCCAAGAGGTATGAAATCTTACCGGTGAGATCTTTGGATCCTGATCATAATCAAACCACCAAAGTGAGAAAGACAATATTTTAAATATTGAAGACGAATGTGTCATTGTGTCTTTGAGATACACAATGGCACATACGCATCAAAATCCAAAACATTTGCCTCTAAACGAAACCGGAACTGAACTGATGACGGCAAACTTTGAGAAAGACAACTGTTGAAGTGAGTCTCCTAATTAATCAAAGAGATTTATTTCCTTGATTAATTAAGGGATTTACTTTCCTATTTTATGTAGTTGTCAAATCATTGTATAATTAGGAGATACTTTCCTAATTCTTTCCTGTATCTAATTCCTTGTAAAGCACTCATGTAAACTCTTATATATACCTCCTTATGGAGAAGAATAAAACCACAACCTAACATATTCAAACCAAATATCATATTTTAGCATGGCATCAGAGCCAGGTTCTCCTGGGACCTGTTGCGTTCTCCTTACGATTTACGTGCTCTCCTCCCCCTCCTCTTCAAGGGGAGGAGGGGGAGTGAAAAAAGATATGTTTCTCTTTCTCATGGAGATTTTGCCTCTTTCTTGACTCAGACATACCTTTCTCTTTAGGGGGAGAAGAGGATTGAAGAGAAGTTTCTATGTTCTTAGCCGTGTTCACAGGGTTTCTGTGTTCTTTAAATTCCTCATATCAAATTTCTCATATTCAAATCCAAAACCCTAAATCAAATTCCTCATATTTTTCCCCAAATCCAAATCCCTCAAATCAAATTCCGATACCCTCAAATCTTATACACATACCTCTCAAATCCAATTCCTACATCAAATTCATACATCAAATCCCTCAAATCAAATTCTCATACCCTCAAATCTTATACACATACCTCTCAAATCCAATTCTTACATAAAATCCATACATCAAATTCCTCACATCAAAATTCCTCACATTCTCATATCACATCTTACTTCCGCTGCGATGTCAGGAATCCCTACATTCTCCCTTTTATTGCAGACTCACAGAAGCGTGCGGTCAATCCTGCTGACCTGGCTACCCGGACTTGTGCTTCTATCAATACCACCAAAGGTTCTACTTTTCATACATCCTCTCAAAAATCCACAAATCGACTCGGGTGCTACGAATTTCATGACTCACTTACCAAGTTGGGCATTTGTGACGTTGATCAGTTCATAATTGTATATCATTTTGTACCCCTCTAGCTTATGATTTGGTTATGTTATTGAGTTAAACTTGTGCTTTTAATCCCTTTTCTGTTTATCATTCAGTTCATTGGGCCTTAGATAGCAATGGTAGCTTTGGATAGGAAAAGATGCAAAATGGTGCAAAAACGAGTAGACTGAGTTTGCAATTTGTTTTGGCCTTAACTTCCTCCTCCCAACATGTATTGGCCCAATTAATATGTGGTTGGAAAGAAGAGATTCTGAACTGCAAGATGGACTGCTGAAACGTATCAATTGATGAAGCCAAGCCTAATCCATGGGTCCATCAAAATGCACACCATACATTCCAGTCTATTTTCGGCAGTCCACTTGTAAGGTCCAAAACGTACACTTATACTGCTCAGATGGGAATGCATTCTTCATCAAAGTTGTTCCAATGGGTGTCTATTATGACATATCCAAATTTGAGCCCCATTGGATACATATTGAAATCTCAGGCCTTCATACACCAAGCCTGGTTCAGCAGCATCTTTTATTTCCAGCAACCAAAAGAAAACCCACATGGGTTGGCAGCAAAAGGCAGCCACAATTGAACACCCATGTGAAGAAAGCTTGAGGTGCAGCAAAAGAAGTATGGGATGGGATTGATTCCAACCACACTAACATAGACAAGATGAAGTGGGAGTTATGGGTTGTATTAAATGAGGAATGGTGGTGTTGGATTTCATCATGATGTTCCTCCCTCTTAGCCCTATAAATAGAGGAGTCTTCAAGCTACAAACTTCACTTCAGCCATCCTCCACACTTCCATCATTCCATCAACACATCCAGAAATCATCCTCATACATTCCCACAACCCCAAACACTCAAGCAATCAACCCAATACTCTAACTACCCCAAAATCACCAAAACAGCTCCAGAAAACCTCCCTTCCATTTCCCTACGAATTTCCTCTTTCTCAGCCATCACCACTCACTCAAACTCATCCCAAATCACCTCCATATCCTTCATACATCCTTCTAGACGTGGAGAAGCTCTTGGAGAAGCATTGGACACCACAAGAACTTCAGAAAAGGGTTTTTCTACTCTTATGGCATTCATTATGTTTTCCCATTTCTGTTTTAGTTTCTTTTCCATTATGAGTAGCTAAATCCATAACTAGGGCTTCGATGTAACCTAACATGAATATTCTGGGTTTATAAGTTTGAAGTTTGGAGTTTCAAGTTTGATTCATGATTCATGTTCTTATTCATTATGCTTATAAGTTAACATGCTTGTTTGAATGATTGATCACCATTAGAACTTGTTTGTTAACTATCTTGGTTTGAATTAAGAGTAGACACCATGCTTTAATTCGAATTGAACTATGAATAGGAAGAGTATGTATGAACATTCGACAACAGGGATTAGATACATGCTTGGTTGTTTAAATTGTTCTTCTATGCTTAATGGGTTCCTAATGCTTAATTTTAGGTTAGACAACAAATGATCAAATTAGGGAATTAGGAACACAAGGTTAGGACCAAACACCATGGCCTAATCATACTTTAGCTAGAATCAATCTTTGAATCTGAATTAGACTTGTTACTTGACTCCTCATAACCCATAATTGAATTGTTATGGTGATTCGAATGCCCTAGTCTCCAAATCTGTTTTCCATCTCTTAAAACCACTCTTTGTTACATTTGTTTACTTGTTTTTGTTTGCAATTTCATTTTGCTTATTTTGTTCAACAATCACAACCACTCTTGCTTTAAATTCTATTTTAGACATAACCTCCTACTTTCTTGAATTTGGTAAGCTAAGTACATAACTAGTTTTAACTTCTCAGTCTTCTTGGGTACGACCTCGTACTTGTCTTGCTATACTACTAATTGCCTCGTACAATTGCGAGTTAACATAATAATTAACAACAAATTTTGGCGCCGTTGCCGGGGACTGAACGAAAGTTCTTCCCTGGTTATGTGCCTAAGGTTACCCTATTCTTTTTAGTGTTTCTAATTAATCTAATTTTCTGTTTCAGGTAGTTTATGTCTAAAAAGCCATTACTTGAACAAGTGAGGTCTTCGTTCCAACGTTCTAGATCTTTGAACGCAGGACCATCGTTGCAACCCAGACGAGTGACCTCTGAAATTCAGAGTCGTCTAGAAAGAGAGTTTTCAACTGCAAAAGAGCAAGCTCTAGCCACATTTTCAAGTCTTGCTCTCCACACTGAACTTCCTGGTTCTTCACTTTCAAATTCTGAAGCAAGTTCAGACCAAGAAGAAGAAGAAGAGATGGCTGCCAATGAGTTCATGGGAGAACTTGATATCCCAACAATTCCAGCATCTCCTTCAAGCATTTTGCTGCCCATTGTAGCTCGAAATTATGAGCTTAAATCTTCTCATCTTAATATGCTGCCTTCCTTTTATGGTTTACCTAATGAAGATCCATTAACTCATATAAAGGATATTTTTAATGTTGTGAGTTCTTTTCCCTTGACAGGTGTGACAGAAGATCAACTTCGAATGAGAGTGTTTCCATACACTTTGAAGGATAAGGCGAAATATTGGTTGAATTCTTTGAAGCCTGGTTCACTCACTACATGGGCTGCCATTCAAAAGAAGTTCTTGGAGAAATACTTCTCCAAGCAAAAGACCGACATGCTTAGGGATAAGATCTTGTTATTTGCACAGCAAGATGACGAGTCATTTTGTGAAGCATGGGAGAGGTTCAATGGGCTGCTCAATCAATGTCCTCATCATGGGATTCCATTGAAGCTTCAAATGCGTTTCTTTTATAAAGGACTAACCCCTTCTAGTCATAATATTGTCACGAATTTTGCAGGTGGTTCTTATAAAACCAAAACTCCAGAAGAAACGTACGAACTCTTTGAGGAGATAGCAATGGAGACCCAACATACGGATACAAGAGGTAAACGTGTTGTTAGTGGTTCTAATGATGCTTCTAGTGTGCAGATTTCAAAACTGGAACAAAAGCTAGATGCTCTTCCTGCATTAAACTCAAGAAGCCCTCCGAAGGAAGTGTGTAGTATTTGCGAAACTCCTGACCATGCTACCATAGCTTGTCCACTTGGGGTTGGATATCCAGAATTTGTGCAAGAGCAAGCTAAGTTGGTAAATTCCTACAACCAAGGTCCAAGAAATGATCCATACTCTCAAAGTTATAATCCAGGTTGGAGGAATCATCCAAACTTTTCATGGAGGAATACTCAGAATCAAGCCAATCCCCCTTCATTCCAAAAGCCACAACAAACATCATCATTGGAGGATATAGTTAAGCAGATGGCAATCAACCAATCCAATTTCCAGCAAACTACACAAGCTGCCATTGCCAAATTGGAAGTTCAAATAGGCCAATTAGCTGCTGAAATAACTCAAAGAGAACCTGGGAAATGGCCAAGCCAAACCGAGATCAATCTAAAGAACCAAGAAGCCAAGGCCATTCATGTGCTCAGATCAAGTAAGATCATTGATAATAAAGTTGATTCTAATCTTTCAAATGATGTTGTGATTGTAGAAGATGAAGAGGAGGAGACCACGACTACAGAAGGGGAACATCTCAAAACTTCTCAATCTGCTCCTAATGCCAAATCAGATTCTCAGGAATCCAAACAATTCCAATTGCATAAGAGAAATGACAAATTTGTGCCACCACATCTTCAAGAAGATAGATACGTGCCACCCGCTCCATATGTTCCACCGATTCCATTTCCAGGCCGTCTTAAGAAAGCAAAGCAAGATAAGGCTTTTAAAGAGATTTATGATATTTTGAGTAAAGTTAATATCAATTTGCCTTTGCTTGATGTTATTGAACAGATTCCTGCATATGGAAAGTTCATCAAGGACTTGAAAACTCACAAGCTCAATTTCGCTCCAAATGAAGATGTAAAGCTTGACCAAAATGTAAGTGCTGTGTTGCAAAGGAAGCTTCCACCAAAACTAGTTGATCCTGGCAGCTTTGACATTCCCATTAACATTGGAGGCAAGAAGGTTGGAAGAGCCATGTTGGACTTGGGAGCAAGTGTCAACCTAATGCCATATTCATTGTATCAAAAGCTTGGCTTAGAAGAGATGAAGAAGACTTCAGTACGACTTGAACTAGCTGATCATTCTATAAAATATCCAAAAGGTATTGTAGAAGATATTTTAGTTCAAGCTAATACACTAATTCTCCCTGTTGATTTTGTAGTGATGGACATGGAAGACAATCCAAATGGAGATCATGTTGATCGCATTCTCCTAGGCAAGCCATTCATGGCCACTGCAGACACAGTTACCAAAGTGAAAGATAGCACCCTTTCCATGACTGTTCTGGGTGAAACTGTTGAATTTAAAATGCTTAATGCTCTATCTCAACCTTCTATCTCTCTTGATTCTTGCTTTTCAATTGATGTTGTGGATCATGAGGTTTCTTCCAAAATTTTGCAGAGAAAGTCTAATGATGCTCTAGAAGCTGTCTTAACACAAGAAGAGGAAGATCTTTGTGAACCGGAGTTCCAAGAAGTGGTGGCTGCCTTAGAAGTGTTTCAACCACACCCACCATCCTTTAGGCCACCACTCGAGCCTCTTGGACCATCATCCACGAAATTGGAGCCATCCATTATCACCCCACCAAAGCTAGAACTTAAACCACTGCCCAATCATCTTAAATATACTTATTTGGGTGCTAACGAAACTCTCCCTGTTATAATTGCTGCAGGTCTCACCTCACATGAAGAGGAGAGCTTAATTAAGGTTCTAAAAGAGCATAAAACAGCCATTGGGTGGACCATAGCAGACATCAAAGGAATTAGTCCAAGCATGTGCATGCACCGAAGAAGACAGCAAACCATCCCGTGATACCCAAAGGAGGCTAAATCCCAACATGAAAGAGGTGTTAGAGCTGAAGTTTTAAAGCTACTCGATGTAGGAATCATCTACCCAATTTCATATTCTAAGTGGGTGAGCCCTGTACAAGTTGTTCCGAAGAAGTCCGGAATCACCGTTGTGAAGAATGAGAAGAATGAGATAGTTCCTACACGAACTATCACTGGTTGGAGAGTTTGCATTGATTACAGGAAGTTGAACACATCCACTAGAAAAGATCATTTCCCCTTGCCTTTTATTGATCAAATGCTTGAACGTTTATCTGGCCATGCTTACTATTGTTTTCTTGATGGTTTTTCAGGTTATAATCAAATTCCCATTGCTCCGGAAGACCAAGAGAAAACCACATTCACATGCCCATTTGGTACGTTTGCTTATAGAAGGAAGCCATTCGGTTTGTGCAATGCCCCAGCAACTTTCCAAAGATGCATGATGGCAATCTTTTCAGATATGGTGGAACGATTCATTGAGGTATTTATGGATGATTTTTCAGTTTTTGGTTCCTCTTTTGATGATTGTCTTCACCACTTGTCTCTAGTGCTTAAAAGATGCCAGGAAACAAATCTGATTTTGAATTGGGAAAAGTGTCACTTCATGGTGAGGCAAGGCATTGTGCTAGGCCATGTGATTTCAAGCAAGGGAATTGAAGTGGATAAAGCCAAGATCGATCTCATCTCAAATCTGCCACCCCCTACCTCTGTGAAAGGAGTTAGAAGCTTTCTGGGTCATGCTGGATTCTATAGAAGGTTCATCAAAAATTTCTCAAGCATTACAAGGCCATTGTGTAATCTCCTTGCTAAGGATGCTGTTTTTGAGTTTAATGAAGCTTGCATGGAAGCCTTTACTACCTTGAAGAGGGAGCTAACTTCAGCCCCTATTATCATAGCTCTAGATTGGTCTTTACCATTTGAAATAATGTGTGATGCCTCTGACTTTGCTATTGGTGCAGTTTTAGGTCAAAAGAAGAACAAGCTCCCCCATGTGATTCATTATGCTAGCCGGACCTTGAATGATGCTCAAATCAACTACTCCACAACAGAGAAGGAGTTCCTTGCTGTGGTTTTTGCTTTAGAAAAATTTCGTTCTTATCTTGTTGGTTCTAAAGTAATTGTTTATTCTGACCATGCAGCTCTTAGATACTTGCTCACTAAGAAGGACGCCAAACCGCGCTTGATTAGATGGATTCTCTTGCTGCAAGAGTTCGATTTGGAAATTTGAGACAAGAAGGGATGTGAGAATGTGGTAGCTGATCATTTGAGCAGAATTGTGGTTGAAGAAAAAGGAGAAGCTGTGCTACCCTTGAATGAGACTTTCCCTGATGAACAACTATATGCTGCCCAAGTCAAAGAACCATGGTATGCTGATTTTGTTAATTATCTTGCTTGTGGTGTTCTTAGAAATGATCTAACTTCTCAGGACAAGAAGAAGTTCTTTTCCATGGTGAAACATTATGTCTGGGATGAACCTTTCTTATTCAAGCATTGCCCGGATCAACTGATCAGAAGATGTGTTCCAGAAGAAGAGCAAGAAAGCATACTTAGGCATAGCCACGAATTGGCTTGTGGAGGTCACTTTGGAGCTAAGAAAACAGCACTTAAAATTCTCCAATCTGGTTTCTTTTGGCCCACTCTATTCAAAGATGCGTTTAATTTTTGTGTTAAGTGTGATAGGTGTCAAAGGATGGGGAACATAAGTCGCAGGAACGAAATGCCATTGAATAGCATACTTGTTGTGGAGCTCTTCGATGTGTGGGGTATTGATTTCATGGGACCATTCCCATCTTCCTTTGGTTGTACTTACATACTTGTTGCTGTTGATTATGTGTCTAAATGGGTGGAAGCCATAGCCACCAAAACCAATGATCATAAGGTGGTGCTCAAGTTCTTGAAGGATAATATTTTCACAAGGTTTGGTACTCCAAGGGCTGTCATTAGTGATGGAGGCAGCCACTTCTGTAACAAGCCATTCGAAGCACTCATGAAGAAGTACAACATCACCCATCGAGTCTCTACACCATATCATCCGCAAACTTCTGGTCAAGTGGAAATAAGCAATAGAGAAATTAAGCACATCCTGGAGAAGGTGGTGAACAATACAAGGAAAGATTGGGCAGCCAAGCTCAATGATTCATTATGGGCTTATAGGACTGCATATAAGACTCCCATTGGAATGAGCCCTTATCGTCTTGTGTTTGGGAAAGCTTGTCACCTGCCAATGGAGCTTGAACACAATGCTTTTTGGGCTATCAAGAAGTTAAATTTTGATCTAGACAAGGCAGGCCATGCAAGAAAGTTTCAGCTCAATGAATTGGAAGAAATTAGACATGAGTCTTATGAGAATGCAAAGCTTTACAAAGAACGAACCAAGAGTTACCATGACAGAAACATTCAACGGAAAGAGTTCTCCAAAGGTATGTCAGTTCTTTTGTTTAACTCACGATTGCGTCTCTTTCCAGGAAAATTGAAGTCCAGATGGCAAGGCCCATTCACCGTGGTCAATGTTTCTCCCTATGGAGCTGTGGAGATTCAAAACCCTAAAGATGGCTCGACTTTCAAAGTAAATGGACAATGTTTAAAGCCATTCTATGAGGGAGTTTCAGCTGGCATCCAAACTGGCCATGTGGTAGATCAACTTCCCTTCGTACCATCAACTTAGCTGATTGCACAATGTCTTGCCAAGACAGTAACTAAGGCGCTTCTTGGGAGGCAACCCATGTGTTCAAGCTACAAATAGAGGAGTCTTCAAGCTACAAACTTCACTTCAGCCATCCTCCACACTTCCATCATTCCATCAACACATCCAGAAATCATCCTCATACATTCCCACAACCCCAAACACTCAAGCAATCAACCCAATACTCTAACTACCCCAAAATCACCAAAACAGCTCCAGAAAACCTCCCTTCCATTTCCCTACGAATTTCCTCTTTCTCAGCCATCACCACTCACTCAAACTCATCCCAAATCACCTCCATATCCTTCATACATCCTTCTAGACATGGAGAAGCTCTTGGAGAAGCATTGGACACCACAAGAACTTCAGAAAAGGGTTTTTCTACTCTTATGGCATTCATTATGTTTTCCCATTTCTGTTTTAGTTTCTTTTCCATTATGAGTAGCTAAATCCATAACTAGGGCTTCGATGTAACCTAACATGAATATTCTGGGTTTATAAGTTTGAAGTTTGGAGTTTCAAGTTTGATTCATGATTCATGTTCTTATTCATTATGCTTATAAGTTAACATGCTTGTTTGAATGATTGATCACCATTAGAACTTGTTTGTTAACTATCTTGGTTTGAATTAAGAGTAGACACCATGCTTTAATTCGAATTGAACTATGAATAGGAAGAGTATGTATGGACATTCGACAACAGGGATTAGATACATGCTTGGTTGTTTAAATTGTTCTTCTATGCTTAATGGGTTCCTAATGCTTAATTTTAGGTTAGACAACAAATGATCAAATTAGGGAATTAGGAACACAAGGTTAGGACCAAACACCATGGCCTAATCATACTTTAGCTAGAATCAATCTTTGAATCTGAATTAGACTTGTTACTTGACTCCTTATAACCCAGAATTGAATTGTTATGGTGATTCGAATGCCCTAGTCTCCAAATCTGTTTTCCATCTCTTAAAACCACTCTTTGTTACATTTGTTTACTTGTTTTTGTTTGCAATTTCATTTTGCATATTTTGTTCAACAATCACAACCACTCTTGCTTTAAATTCTGTTTTAGACATAACCTCCTACTTTCTTGAATTTGGTAAGCTAAGTACATAACTAGTTTTAACTTCTCAGTCTTCGTGGGTACGACCTCGTACTTGTCTTGCTATACTACTAATTGCCCCGTACAATTGCGAGTTAACATAATAATTAACAACAGACGTATATGCACCAACTTGAGGAGGAGTGTTGAATTGAGTCTCCTAATTAATCAAGGAGATTTATTTCCTTGATTAATTAAGGGATTTACTTTCATATTTTATATAGTTGTCAAATCATTGTATAAATAGGAGATACTTTCCTAATTCTTTCCTGTATCTAATTCCTTGTAAAGCACTCATGTAAACTCTCATATATACCTTTATGGAGAAGAATAAAACCACAACCTAACATTGTGTGTGTGTTTGGTGTCTTTGAGATACACCAAAACACATACATCTTGAACATCCAAATTATTGCCCCCAGAGATGTGAGAGAGAGTGATGATGTATGTGTGTTTTTGAGAGAGAAAGACGAGCCTCCAGAGAGGTCAAAAGAAGTTGGAACCCTAAATGAAAACTAAGACTAAAAGAAAGCGTCAAATTTATACAAAAAATCTTCAAAAACCACGGTTTAACTTACCACCGTCTAATTGTATAAAACCACAGCCGTTATTTATTCAATAACCACCTTGGTTTTTTTAGTTATAGCGACGTTAAAATAAGATTCCCACGTCGTAACTTGCCGACGTCTATTTCTTAATTAATTTTATACAACTGACAATATCAGTGAATCGTCGCGTTGACTTTCAATTAACCACGACGGTCTACTAAAACAAGGAGTCGTTGAATTTGAAATAACCACGTCAATATATTACAAAAAAAAACACCGTGTTAAATCAATGTACCACGACGCGAAAGATCAATTTATCGACATATTATTTGAGAGTGTATTACGACGGTACCTACAGCACTACTGTCGTATAGAGTAGTAGAGAACCACGACAGCAGAAGAGTAGATAACGACGTCTAAATTAGAATATCCAGGTCGTATTTATTATATATCAAGATGTATTAATGTTGTACACGACGGTATATCAACAAAATGACAAGAAATGAGAAAAATCAAGACAATTTATATAGAAAACCGTCGTCACAGGAAAATTAAAATGAAGTCCTAAGAGGTATGAAATCTTACCAGTGAGATCTTTGGATCCTGATCATAATCGAACCACCAAAGTGACTGTTCAGCTTTAGGAGACGATGTTGAAGGTCGCAAATTACCCTTCAAATGGTTTCTAGTGGACACTTTACCTTCTATCCATTTGAAATATGAAATGTATTATGAGTAATCTCATTCGCCCGACTTCAACAAGTGACTGTTCAAATTTCAAATGGATAAGAAGCTAAAGTGTCCACTAGAAAGGTGAGAGAGAGCACAAGGCCAGAAGAAGTTGGAACTAAAACCGAAAGAATGCGTGAAAAGCCAAAAATTTATACAATATATCTTCAAAACCCACGACGGTCTTTATATAAATACGACGTTTAATAGTAAACACGACCAAATTTTCATAGTCGTATAATTTCAAAGAAATCCACGTTAGTATATTACAAAACTTCGCCGTATTAAGTCAATGTACCACGACGGTAAAGATAAATCTATCGACATTTTATTCAAAGGGTACTACAACGGTATCTATTACTCTATTGTCCTGGTAAGTTTCACTAACCACGTTGGTTTGTTCAATTAACGAAATATAATTTTACTTTACCACATCATGAACTTAAAAATACCGCCGTAATTTTTTGCTTTATACGTGTGACCTTATTTGTAAACCGACGTCTTAATTTTTATTGCTTTTTCACATTTATTTCTGGGTTTTTTGTAGCCTACAACAGTAGATCTACAGAATGACAAGAATTGTAAAAACCACGACGATTTATATCGAAAACCGTCTTAACAAGAAAATTAGAATGAAATCTTACCATTGGGAATGTTCCTCATCATAATCGAATCACCAATGTGAGAGAGACAATTTTTTAGAACTTGACGATGTATGTGTCTTTGTGTCATTGAGATACACAAAGGCACATACACGTCAAAATCCAAAAAATTTGCCTCTAAAATTTGACAACAGCAGCCACACATCAACATCCAAAACATTTGCTTTCAAAAAGACAATTTTTTTAGAAGTTGATGATGTGTGCGTGTTTGTGTCTTTCAGATACAAAAATGTGAACACACATCAACATCCAAACTATTGCCTCCAAAAAGGTGAGACAGAGCCAAGGGCAAGAAGAAGTTGGAACCCTAATTGAAAACTGAAAGTTAAAGAATGCGTGAAAAAATCATATTTATACAAATAATATTCAATATTCACGTCGGTTCTATTACACGTAGCGACGTCTAATTAAAATAATCCACGTAAGTGGGTAATAATTGGGGTTGTATAAATATAAATAACCACGTCATTTTCGTAAACTAAACCCAACGAATTTTCAAACAAACAATGTCGGTTATGCATAAAATGATGACGTGGTGACTTATAATATCACTTCTTCCAAAGTAAACTTTTGATATGTACTGCCCAGAGAACCACGTTGTTTTTGGAATACCAAAAGAAGTCGTTGACTTTGAATTAACCACGACGGTCTACTAAAACAAGGAGTCGTTGACTTTAAATAACCACGTCGGTTTCCTAAAACTAAAGGTCATTGACTTGCGAATCACAACGACGACTCTAGATAAACAAGCGCCGTCATAACATATAATATTAGGGCATCAAAAGTAAACTTATGTCGTGTAAAACTTAAATAACCACGTCGGTTTCGGAATTCCAAAAGTCGTTTGGCTTTATTAATAACCACGTCGGTTCCTACTTAGTTTACGTCGTTTTAACTACGTACTAGGGCGGTTTTTCATAAAACCGTCGTGTAATTGAATTCTAGGAAAATATATAAACTTTTTCGTCACCTGACCTAAAGTTTTACGTTCTCTCTCACTGATAAAATATCTCAGTTTCCCTCTCAGTTCCCAAAAGCAGCTTCGTAATCATCATCGTTTGAATCTCGTCATCGTCATCGTCTTCGTCCCCAAATCACCAAAGTTGACGTCGGAAGGAAACTTTCTTTGCACACCAAAGGTTCTTTCTCAATCTCTTTTCATTTTTTTAAATTTAATTTGAAGAGGGTTTTGAAAGAAAGAGTCTAGAAACAAGATTCCGTTCAAAATGACAAAATCTTTCACTGGTTTGATTAAATTCATTGGTCCATTACTCTCACAATGCCTGAAGACGACAGTTTTGTCCTGTTTACGACGGTTTTGTTCAGTTGCAAACTGCACGACGATGGTTAATGACCGTCGTGGTATAAAATTAATACGTCGGCAACAAGATAAAACCGTCATCTAGTGGGAGAGAGAACTGTGAGGTTTTTACTGTATCACCTCTTATTAAGATGACAGTTCTGTCTTGTTTGCGACGTTAGAATCGACACACCACGATAGTACTTAAATCCGATCTAATGCAAACTGCACGACGGTGGTTAATAACCGTCATGGTGTGACAATTAATACGTCGTAAATAAGATAAAACCATCGTCTCATGGGAGAGAGAACTATGCGGGTTTTCCTATATCACCTCTCAATAAGACGACGATTGTCTTTTGTTTTCGACGTTTTAATACGTAATGCACGACGGTTTTTAGACTTAACAACTGACGTGGTATACCAATTAATACGACATGAAAGAGATAAAACCGTCATCCTATTGTCATACTATGGTGGGAGAGAACTATTTAATAAGACGATAGTGTTTTCTTGTTGCCGTTGTGTTATTTTTCGTACGACGATGGTGATGTTTTACGACCGTCGTCCGAAATTGAATATCACGGCGGTCTTTTTTCCAACATCTTCTATTTATTATTACGTCAATTTGTTTAATTAACCATTGTTGTTTCTCTTGTAGGTTAATTAAAAATGGTTTCGAAATCTCAAAGCAAGGAGGCTCAAGTGTCAAAAGGTCCTAGCAAGGACCTTGTAGTTTCAAAGGCTCAAATGGTTGAAGCCAAATTAGTTCAAAGCAAACCCGCGAAGAGGATGAGATTTACTTCCACCTTTGAGAAAGACCCGAGCTCAGCCACATTTGATGAGGAGCCAAAATTTACTCACGGTATCAACATAATGAGCCGTGTTGTGAAGAGGAAAATTCAAAAGATTAAGCCCGTGGTTGAGTACAATAAAAGGGGCAGACCACATGGCAAGGCTGCTATTGAGATGCAGTCTTACATTGCAGTCTCAATTGCCGAAGGACCTGAAGGAGCAAATTTGGGAAGCTGTTCAAATTGCTTATGTTGTTAGGCAAGGGTGCAGGAAGCTGGTGCTATCGTCTGCCGCCAAAAAATGGAAGGATTTCAAGTCTACCTTAACGAGGCAATTTATCCTTCCATTCACAAATGACAAGGAGAAGTGAATCCCCTCAGCTATATAAATTCATAGAGAAATCCCAGTGGGATGCCTTTGTAGCTTCAAGGTTGTCTCAAAAAGAGGAGGAAAAAATGCGAGTACAACCATAGGTTGTCTCGAAAAGGGTATGTGGGTTTGGAGGATGAATTAGAAGAAACCATGTCCGGTGAAGAAATCGATCGTTCTCTGCTATGGAAGAAGGCAAGAGAAGATAAGCAGGGAAACATCCCAAATCCACGCATGTTTAAATAACCGTCGTTAGAATTTAAACACCATGACGGTTTCTATTTTCCGCCGTTTCAAAGATAATAGCACGTCAGTTTTTGCATGAATTAGACGTCTAGATTGAATTACTACGACGGCTTATATTCCTGAGTCGGCCATCTTTTTTTTAAGTCTTAGAACTACCTTCGTTTACTCACGCACACACTCTCCCTCTCTCTATCTATTTCTCTCAAATTTGTGGTGCACAATTTCTGGAAAAGAATGCATATTTTTGTTAAATTTTTACATCTCTGTATTAAAATTTACGACGGTTTTATCTCATATAGACGTTAGAATGCGTATAAAATGACGGTAATTTGTTACCGCCATTTGAAAGGATGTACTACGTCGGTTTTTTTATAGAGCCCGTCATCTTCATTGAAATACCATGACGGTATAGGTTTTTGATTTTTGGTCTAATTTTCATTTTGACAACTTTTTATTATAGGTTTTTTCTACCGACATTGGAATTGTTACACAATGACGGTATTTTATTACCGCCATTTGAAATCAATACTACGTCAGTTTTTAAAAAAAACCGTCATCATCATTGAAATATTACGTCGATTTATTTATCTGTTTTACAATATGTTCAATTACTAACTCTCTCTCTCTCTCTCTCTCTCTCTCTCTCTCTCTCTCTCTCTCTCTCTCTCTTTTAGGATGATTTACAAAAACAAGTCTCCGAGGGCACTTTGACTGTCTCAGGGAGCAACGATATTTTGACTTTGGCTTTGGGAACCCCCGAGCATGGTGGGAGAGTTAGAGGTGTTGGAGCTGGGGTTTCCCCAACTCAATTCTTCACTTTGCCGAGACAACAGAGAGTAAAATTTGCTGACAAATTGAAGGAAAGTCTTATGGAGGCAATCAGAGAAGAGACATTGAGGATTGAGGCTAGGGCAAAGGAAAGTGTTTTGGAGGCAGTCAGAGCAAAGAGGGAAATTATGTTGACAGAATTCCATTCTAGAAAACGTCGTTTATGTTATATACCAAGTTGGTTTGGTTGGTTTAGGTAGAGTCGTTTATTTTACTTGATATACAAACTAACTTATATTTCTTTATTTATTTATTGTAACAGGATCTCTCAAAGCTAGACATGCCACCTCATCTGTTAGCCATATGCCAATTTGTAGCCTGCTAACGAGACCGTGAAAGTTCACATTCCGGAGGAAGTTTTTGGCACTAAGCATGATACCTTCCTCTTGTGTGAAGATATTTTACAGTTTGCTTCTGTAGGGGTCTTTTTCTTCCGGCGGCAGGTGGGCTTAGCTGATGAAATTGTCCCCTTTGTCTGAGTTCGAAAATTAAGCCCCAAAATGCTTCGAAAGGGCAGCAGGGTCTTAGGAAGTATTTTGGTTACCTTCACCAACCAAAACAACAGCAACTTACAGATAATTTCTTCATGCTTACAGATAAAATCTTGGGCTTGGCATGAGAGGCATGTGGCATGGAAGCAAAATCAACATGAGTTTAGCACTGAGGGAAAATTAAGTGTTTCTAGGGGAAAGATGGGGTATTAAGGTAGGAGAGGAAAGGGTTTTGCAGACAGGTTTGGTTGAGATTGAGGGAAAGAGAGAAATGGGTGACTTGAGTATCACTTCCGGCAGCTCATCGGTGACTCTAAGCAGCCTGCTAGAAGAGGAAAAAATTAGGGGAATAAGGGTGATAGACCAGCAAAGCACGAAAATTACTGAGCTTGCAGGTAGGAGAGGAAGCTTGCTCTCCCAAGTATCTGTTGTGTTGGGTAGAGAGGGGTCCTATTTATAGCTGCTGGGATTTGCTCTTCTCCAAGAAACCCTAATGGTTTCCTCCCAATCTAGCTAAGCTTTCCCCCTTCTTTCTTCTCCTCCCTCTTGACTTACCTTATGGTGGCAACAGTTAGCTCTGCCCAATCCCACAAAATCAGAGACTTTTGGGGGCTCAAGGCTCCCTCCCTTGGCTGCTTCAGAGGAAAGCCTCTATTTTCACCCATCTTCTTTATCTTCTTTCTTCCGTTTTCCATGGCCAAATTTGATGAAGGAAAGAAACTGGGTTTGTATGCTGGTTCAAGGGATGGCATCCCTCCTTGCGTGCTAATATCCCTTGGTTCCTTGAAGGATTTTTGCTTGGAACTTGCTCCCCCATGTGCTGGAACCTCCAGCAGCTTTATTCAATAAACCTTCAGACCTCCCCCTTCGTGGCTTTTGTTCTCCCAGCCAGCTGGGGTAATTGTATGGGCCAAAATGGCTCATTAAGTAAGTGGGCTTTTTGGTTGAGTCAATAGGCTACTTTTTGATTGGGCTATTTTCATTAAACGTTTGGGCTTTTGGTAAGGTTCATAGGCTATTTTGACTGGGCTATTTCTTCCTCTTGTGCTCACCCACATGTTTGGGCCTAAGAAATGGGCTTGAGTCCCGAGGCTCCCAAGCGACTCGGGGCTTCCATTTCTCGGCCCATCAATGGGCCTCATGTTGATTTATTACCATCCATACCACAACCCACTCAAGCAAGCCCCGGGCATGCCCCCTTGATTATTGGGGCCATGAATGTGTATTGAAATGGTCCGAATAATCAATTTCCAACCCAAAATAAATTGCAGTCGCATGGCATGGCATGGGTTTAGGAACAACTTAAGGATGACTAGTTAAGTGTCTCTGAAATTACAGCCAGGTTTTTTCCGGGAAGGTTGGAGGGGTCCCGATGGTCCCGCTTAAAATCCAATCCTTCTTAAACACCGAGGGTGTTGCCTTGAAGAACTTTCCTAGACACTGTAATTTTGGAGGTCACTCACTAGAATTACCAAGAGTTGACCTATTTTGTGGCATGACCTAGAAGAGAATGCTTGGTGGATTAGCTTAGCTTGCATGACTTGTTTGCTTGAGTGACTAGAGAGGCTTGATTTTGTATGATTGTGTGCTTGGATGCTTGGCATTAGCGTATACGCTTGATTTTAGCTTGTATGCTTGGATGCTTGGCATTGGCGTGTAGGCTTGATTTTGGCCTGTATGCTTGGATGCTTGGCTTTGGCTAAGGTAGCATGGTTTAATATGGCTTTTGGGACATTTAGCATGGCGGATGTCATTTGACAGTAGCCAGACGTGCTAGTGGATGGTGGGGATCCAATCTTGGAGTTGCGGATGCAATGAGTTTGGATTCACCATTGTGTTTGGGTTTACGACACCAGCCTCCGAACACCTTGAATTTTAGCGGACAAAACTTCAGTGAAGGTGATAGCGTGCGACATGATGGCTAGATATTGGAAGAATACTTGAAATATGGCATGTGCTGGAATGATGTTTGAAATAAGGCAGGTGCTGGAAGAACACGACTTGGCTTGGCCCTCACGTGGGCAAAATTGTGTTGCCCCTTCCTCTTGAATTTTTTATTTGCAAGTGGCTACTATTTTTCCCTTTCACTTGGCATGGCGTGCTTTATTTTCTGATTTTCCCTCACTCTTATTTCTTCTTCTTCTTCTTCTTCTCCAAGACCCAAACCCGTGGGTATTGTGCATCAGTACGTAAGTCATATTTCGGAAGCTCGGATCAGAAAACTTCCTGGATAAAAGTTGTTCATCTGCTCGAGTACTATAGCCTGTAAAATTTTCAGAATTGTTTGAATTTTTCTGATACCTCAAAACTGGTCTGCAACTTCTGCATTCATCCATGGCTGGTGAGTTTCTGCAAATTCTGCTTCCGCATATGTCTTTAACTTATGATGCTTGGATGATTGCACTTCCTTCACAAAATTTTCTCGAAATTATGTTTTTTATAACATATCCAAAATTGAGGATCATCCACCCATTCTAGTGCTCTCTGCCTCCATTTTTCTGAAGCATGTTCATGAGTTGATGTTGATGCCTTTGGTGCATGCTTGTGTTTCTATGCTTGAATGCTTGAATGCTTGAGTTCCTCTGTATTTCCCAGCATTTGTGAACTATAAATCGAATTCTGAGGTTGAGCTTTTGATTTAGGATTCTAGCTTAGTGATAAACAAGAGTCATACAAGCTCACTTGGGTATGCATGCCAAGTGTTTGTCGAAATATCTCAAAGTAGTTTGCTGGCTGTTTTTTGAACTTTTGAAATGTTTCTTTTCGAATCTGAGTTGGAGCTTTTGAGACATAAAAATGGACTTCTCAATGGCTATTTTGGAATTGGTCTTGCGTCACTTGAAGAAAAAATGAATTTTTGGTGGAATTTCAAAGTAAGGGCTAAGCTGGCTGGAACTGTGCAGTTCCTGCGGCATGGGCTGTTTTAAGAATCTGTTTGACATGCTTCCCTAGCTCGAAATGTAACGAAATTTTGGAAAAATGAAGCTTGATATGTCTAGTTCTAATCTGGAAAGTTTGGGACTTGTTGGTTGTAAGCTTGATTTCTAGTGATTTTTCAAAGGTGGGATGTTCTAGCTAGAATGGTTGGAAAGCTTATGTATAAGTTTTGCTTGGCATGTTGCTTTTGTTTGAGAATTTGGCATGTCTTTTCTGTTGGCATTGAGTGCTAATCTGAGTATTGCTAGAGCATGTCCTTGAGCAATATTGTCGTGAGAGCATGATGTTGACAGGTATTGTCGTAAGAGCATGAGTTCTTCAATTTTGCTTGAAATGCCCGAATTGCTTGGAATGCTTGAATGAAATGAAATTTCTTGGCATGTGGATTGGTATCACACCCTGTGGATTTTGTCAAATGCTTGATAGGTGAGTTTGCTTGCACTTTGAGAAAAATATGCTTCCAGCGCCTCCCTTTGTGTATGAGTACCTTTCCGGCGTTTGATTTTGGCTAACGTATTCTCTTGTTTAGAAGCTCCAAATCATGAGAAAGCATGAGAAGTCTAATTTTCTAGGATTTTGATAGCATAAAAGTGAATTTTGGCCTCTTGCAACTTGTCTTTGGAAAAAATTATGCTTCAATAGCGATTATGCTTCCGGCGCCCCCTTTTCATTTACGAGTTCCCTTCCAGCATCTAATCTGGCCAACGTGCTCTCTTGTTTCTTTTTCAAACTTGATTGAGAGGTTCCAGAGCATGAGAAATGTCATCTTCTTACTGATTTGTTAGGAACTTGATGGTATGAAGGTGAGATTTTGGTTGCTCACACCTTGTCTTGCGATATGAAGGCTTATGGAAGATTTGAATTGTTTGACCAGAGAGACTTTGGATGAGACAGAGAACAAGCTAGTTGTTGAGTTCTTCATCCTCGTGGGGTTTTGCTCTTCGTTTTGGCAGCCAAGCACCAAACCCCTTCGACCTATTTTGTCATCGTTGCAACAATGGTACTCACGGCATGGGTGCTAGCAAGGAAGGGCTCGCATTAGCTTTTTGGGTTTTCTTCTTTTCGATTTCTTTCTTTTGCAAGCCGCTGAAAGAGTGCTAAAGGATTGCAAAAAGAAATCCCTGGTATGGACCACATCCTTTCCTTTTCTCCATTTTTCTTCCCCCTTTTTATCATGTGTTGGCCCCTTTTTAGCTGGTGAAAAGGCTAAACCTTGCACAATGCGCTTTTTCTATGTAGGTGTATACATATCAGATACAGGAAAGGCAAGTGCCGGAAGCTTTGACGTTTTTGCTGCTGGAACCTCCAAATCCTTCAGCCTTCTAACTTGGATATTTGAGCTTCTGCTTTAATCCTTTGGTAAGTAACTCTGCCAATTTGAATATTCCAGGAATAAGCATAGACTGGTGCTTGGCCTAGGCTCACTTTTCTTGTGAACACATGCTTGATTAACCTTGGGCCTTCGTTTATGTTGTGGGAAATAGAAATTGACAGAATGCATGTTTTGCAATGCTTGAATTTTTTGCATTTTTGAGAGAGAATTTTGCTTGCTATGGGAATTGCTTGTCAATGAGAATTTTTCTTGCCATGGGTAAATTGCATGTTGCTTGGGAATTTTCTTGAGCGTTTCCTTTGGCATGAGCTTGACTTGTCATGCTTGAGGTACAATTTTGTGTGTGCTGCGTTCTTGACCCCCTTTTTTTCTTTATTGTTGTTGAACTATATGCATCACGAGCGCATGCTTGTAATCGCATGATTAATGCATAGGATTAGAGGCTGTTGAAAGCTTGAGGAAAGCACCATTGGTTTCTTTTTTATGAGCTTAGAGTTTGGTCATGGATAACTGTTCATTTTTTGGCTTTATAGGGATAGACATAAACATGTGTATGATGGGTCTGCAAGGATGTTGTGTAACTCGCAGGGATTTTGTTTTTGTGAAAAAGGTTACTATGAGGTAAATAGTGCTCAGTTTGTAGCACTTGCTTTGTGAAAAAGGGTCCGTTGGAATGACTGATTGAGCATGGAATGGGAAATTTGCTCATCATGAGCTCGAGTAATAGATTGCATAATGCTTCAAAAATATTTTTTGTTTATGCATTTCGCTTGGCATGAGATAGCTTGCTTTGCTTGGCTTGTAAAGTTCATATGGCTTGCATGCTAGTGTGGAGATTGCTTGGCTTTAACACAGAGAACTAGCTTTATGCTTTGCCATTTTTCAGCATATTCTTTGTTGGCAATTCTTGCAGGGATTCATCGCTTCTCAAGACCTGCCATGGCTTCCACTAACCCATCGTCAATTATTAGTGACCACCTTTATTCAACGGATGATAAATTGAAGAGGGGAAATAAATTGAAGAGGGGAAGGCCCCCTCCATTGCTCAAGAATGCTTGTGAAGATGTTGCAGTAGGCGAAGAGCCAGTGTCATCTTGCTGCGTTTGTATCATTATGGCTCGGGAAATTCTTCCTCTGTGACTTTTCCCAAGATTGTTTGCATGCGCAGGTGTTCCCCTTGGCTTTAGCAATAGCGCATGGCGGCCTGATTCCCATAGCCCCCATGTTCTTGGGACATCCGATGCAGGGGCAGACAATGCCATACTCCTTCTAGCAGTGCTGCCTCATACTCCTCATCTTCTCGGAACATCCGACATGGCTGTTGACACTGCCCTGCACCTTCCAGCAGTGCTGCCTCCTACTCATCCTCTTCTCGGAACATGCGACATAATTGCCGGCACTGCCCTGCACCTTCCAGCAATGCTGCCTCCTACTCATCCTCTTCTCGGAACATGCGACATAGCTGCCAGCACTACCTTGTATCTTCCAGCGGTGCTGCCTCCTTTTATTTCGCAAGTTGTTTTCTTTGGCTTGGGGTCAGTTGGCTCGGTGCACAGCTTCCATCTTTCTTAATACCATAGGATGTACTAATCTTCAGCATGTGTAACTTTGTTTTTGCGATGGCTGTGTACTTTTCAGATAATCTAACGACTATGTCGTTATGACTTGGTAATATACTACTGAACCGCTGGAACTTGCATTAATTTCTGAATGCTTGAGGCATGTTGTAATCCGTACATCTTATATATATATATATATATATATATATATATATATATATATATATATATATTGCTTAGTTGGGAGAATTTGCTATTGTGAACTTCTTGAAACTTTTCTGACAGGTTGGCAAACCTTAAAAACAAGGTATATGCTGCCGAAATTTTGACAGGACCTTTAAGCTAAATCTTCGATGCATTGCTTTTTAAAACTTTTGCAAGGCTTGTCTACTCATTTGGCTTGAAATGCACCCTCTTGCCGTGCCTTAAAAGGGTCAAGCCATTGTATGCATGATTTTCACGAAGGCTCCTGTAAGAATTCCCGGATGTCGTGGAGTTTTTTGAGCATTCCAAGTGGGAGTCAATGGTTTCGTTATTCCAGAGCCTCAAAATACACTTTTACTGCTCGTTTCTTTGTAATAGCTTGACTTTGCATATCCCACATCGTTTTGCTTAGGCTTGGTGCTTGTTTCAGTTTGGGATCCCATCTAAGTGGCTTTGCTTGGTATATCTGAAAAGTTTGTTTGTATATATATAGAACATGTTTTGTAAAATAGAATAAGGTAAAAGCAAGGAAGAATTCTAGAGGCTTTTTCCTTTTCCAAAATACTCCAGTCTCATTGCAAATATCGTCTTCCACCTTGGCATGCTATAATGGTGGT
Organism: Prunus avium; assembly: GCF_965620075.1. NCBI lineage: Eukaryota > Viridiplantae > Streptophyta > Magnoliopsida > Rosales > Rosaceae > Prunus > Prunus avium. The sequence continues at coordinate 79,043 of NC_142287.1, forward strand.
GCATTTTACAAAAGTTGTGAAAGCATAGGGTGAAAATACATAAGGAGTTTATTTTTGAAATAAATTTGAAAAGCCAAAAATAAAATGATAGGTGCAAAAGCAATTCAGCAATAATAAGGCTTTGAGCCACTTTGCATTGATTAATACTCCAATCAAATCAAGCCCCCAAGTATGAAAGGGCCAAGGAGTGTGCATGACTTGCAATAGCATGAAAGCTTGTGGCTTAGGTTGGCATGTATTTGGCATGTGTTGTACTAGGATGCCATGCTCTGCAGAGATATTTAACAGAGCCATAGCTGCTGCTTTACTTGCATGCGGCTCATAACCCAGCTAATCAAAGAGTCATTTGCAGCTCATAACCCATTGTACTTTCTTCAGCTTCTGTGATGTTATAAGAGGTTACGGCAGCTGTCTCTTGATAATCTTGCTGAGCAAATGAAGCCCCTGAGTGGCTTTCTTCCAGCATGTCCAACATGAATACTTCGCTACTGGAACCATTCTCCCATCCATTAGCAAGTAGCCATGGGGTGTCATAGCTTGCAGATTTTGAATATTTGCTTCAGTAGGCCTTCTCCATATTTCCACAAGGTTCCCACATAGCCTCCGGTGGCTTTGGGTCATTCTTCCACTGGTGGCACAATACGTCGTCATCGAGCAAGTCATCGAAGCATGTAATGACAGTAGCCATCTACTTTCCCCTTCATTTTGGTAAGGGGTCCTTGTCAATAGCTTGCCTCTTAGAGTTCCGTCATGTATCTCGGCGTGCAAGATCTTCCTTAGAGTATGGCAAGCAGTGGTTGAATGTTGCAGGTGAAGAATGGATGAATATAGGAAAATACGCTTCCAACACTGTTGTGTAGATACAGCTGCACCAAAATGGATTTAGTTGCATCCTCAACTTGTGATACTCGCAAGTGCACGAGCCGTTTGGTAGTATAGCATATGTAAGTGCGAGGTCGATCCCACGAGGATTGGTGATTGAATGATCCAATTCATTTTCCCTACACAAAACAGAAACGATAAAAGAAAGGAAATAAATAAAACAAGAAAGAAAGAAAATAACTAACTCAAGTACATAAGTTCCCAAGTTCAATTAGATTAACGGATTGATTCTAGCTAAAGTATGATTAAGCCATGGTGTTTGGTCATAACCTTGTGTTCATAATTCCCTAATTTGATCATTTGTTGTCTAACCTAAAATTAAGCATTAGGAACCCATTAAGCATAGAAGAACAATTTAAACAACCAAGCATGTATCTAATCCCTGTTGTCGAATGTCCATACATACTCTTCCTATTCATAGTTCAATTCGAATTAAAGCATGGTGTATACTCTTAATTCAAACCAAGATAGCTAACATACAAGCCTAAATGGTGATCAATCATTCAAACTAGCATATTAACTTATAAGCATAATGAATAAGAACATGAACCATAATTGAAACGTGGAAACTAATTCAACTTGAAAACTTAAGAAAAGAATTTACATTACAAAGAAAAATAAATTACAACTAAGAAGCAAAAGGAAAGCTAGAATTGAGAACTAGAAAGCAAAATTAAGAAATTTGAGGGAGAGAAGGGAAGGGAGTTCTAGAGAAGTGTTTGAGAGCTCCCCCCCTTGGGGTGTGTTTACAAGCTTAGAGAACTTCCCTATTTATAGGCCTAGGGGAAGTGAAAATCTGAATTTAATATGGCTAATGCATACAACACTTGTTTTATAAAATCTGAAATGGTTGATGCACTTGTATTAGAAAATCTAAATTGGGTGATGCACTTGTATTAGAAAATCTTGAATTGGTTGATGCACTTCACCAATAGATCCCACCAGCAGCCCTAGCTCATCTTCATGTCACCATGACCAAGCTTCCAACCAGAAATGATAGCTCATACCTAGCTCACCATGACCAAGCATCCAACCAGCACATGCTGAGGTCAGCATGACCAGAAACTTCAAGGGCTTACAACTTGGGCTTTTCTTAATCAAATTAGGACTTTAAGCACTCGAAATTGAAGTTCAGAATGTCTTCTTTCCAGCCATATGTTATTTGGGCCAATCCAAGGTTGGAGGAAGAAGTTAAGGCCGAAACAAATTGCTAACTCATTTTCCGCGCTGATAAGATCCATCCTGAGCATGGTTCTGTGTTTGCTAGGTAACGGACTCCAGATTTATCCAATGGGGCTGAATTTTGGATATGTTATAGTACACACCCATTGGAACAACTTTCATGAAGAATGCGGCCTCATCCGAGCTGTGTAGGTTGCTGAAACAAATATTACAATGTGACCTACGGAACTGGACTGGCTGGGGGCTGTAGCCAAAAATGAGTTTGTCTTTAAGCTCTTCTTCCCTTCATCCAAATTAGGCCTTAACATGCTTGAATTGCATGAATTATGCTCTCATGCTCCTTTGGCCTACAAAACACACAAAGGGAGGCAAATAACATAGAAATCTAGGAAACTAAGCAAAAGAAGTAAGTAAATAGGGCATGTATATTTATGAAATTATGAGCTTAACACACCCCCAAACTTAGATTTTGCTAGTCCTCGAGCAAAACAAAAGAGAAACAAAGATAAAAACAAAATAAGAAGTTAACTAGACCACTTTCGTAGGTAACTCGATTGCATTGAGCGTATGCAACAAGCCTTTAAACCTCTAGGCATCCCTAGTAGGAGGAGTTGTGTCTCCTGAGGGTTTAACAGATACGATACCCACAAACGTTTTTCTAACTCTACAAAACAAAATGGTTAGAAAACTTAATAGATTTGTTAGTACTTAAGCAAAACAAAAAACAAAAACAAAACAAAAAACAAAAACGTTAACCTTCCAACCGAACAGAAATTTTAAACTTCATAGACATGGCTCAACAAGGAACAAAACAAGCACTAAGGAAGTTCTAAACTTTATTCAAGTGCTACCACAATCTCACAAAAATCATGCTCAAGGTGTGTGTGTGAAGTAGCCATGAAGATACAACTCATGCTTCTCAAACAACGATATGAATTCTTGCAAGAATGAACACAAGTTTGCCAAGCTAAACCAAAATCAATAGGACTTTACTCATGGATGTAATGTAATGGTTAGAAAAGGAATGGATATTAAAATACAAAGTCTAAGAAACAAAGTAGAGCATGTCATATAAACAAGATCATTGACATTTGAAATGTAAGGCACATAAATTGAAAAGCTCACAACACCAGATTTTGCAATTGAATCACTTCAAAATTTGATTTTGACATTTACACACTTTGTATAAAATTTGGCCCAATTTTGCGGCTCTTTACCCTAGATCACCTTTATTTCTCCTTATATCATCCTAGGGTCGTGACTACATTGGCCACACTTCTTTTCTCTTTTTCTTTTGATTTTTTTTTTCTTTAGCTCATTTATTGTCTTGAATACAATCTGAAATACAATCATACTCTACATGTCCCCTAGATGGTAGGATGTTTAATGGATGATAAGGTGATAGAAAGAAATGGCTAAGTGTTTGGGCACAAAAGGGTTTACAATGGAATATGTATTGTATGGGTTGATGGAGGAAAAAGAAAGAGGCTTAACAAAGATGGCCTAAATCATATCTTAGTTATAACTTAACATTCCAGTGAATCACACAAGCAAAAATGCATACAATTGGGTAAGACATGCAAGAGTTGTATAATCATGGCTAAAGTGCATAGAAAGCTCAAGCATAATTATGTGAGACTTAGCTAGCAAAAGAATAAGATTCAGACCTAACACAATGCTTATTAAATTCCTAAGAGCCATATTAGAAGTTAGACTCATGATTCATCATTGGTGTGGGAAGGAAAACTGAAAATGACTTAAAGAAAAGAAACAGAAAAGAAAAACGTGAGGTTTCAAATTGCTGTTTTGCTCAATTTCAACATATAATCTGTTTTGACATGTAACTTTCAAACCACTTGGTCAAATTTAACGTTCTTTATGTCGTTGGATTCAGCATGAAAAAATGAAGAACACAGCGCGGACCAAACTTTCAAAACAGTAGCAGAAAAAAATTTGTAGCAATGAAGAAGCCTACGTTTTCAAACACAAACACACAAACTAAAAAACTTTCCAGCACCCCCAAACTTAAATGAAGCATTGTCCTCAATGTTAAAGCAAAGTAAAGATGATTGAGAACATGTATATGATAAGGGGAAAAGTTAAGAAAAAGGTTTAGAAAGAAAAAAAAAAAAAAAAAAAAAAGAATATATAAGCAACTCACGGATGACCAGTTAAGGGCCTCAGAAAACACAGCCAGGGGATCCGGGAAGGTTGGAGGGGTCACAATGGTCCCGCTTAAAACCCAAACTTCTTAGACACCGAAGGTGTCGCCTAAAGAACTCCTAGACACTGTATTGACGGAAGTGCTCACTGGAGTTACCATAAGTCAGCTTATATGAAAAATCTTTTTAAATTTTTAAATTTTAAATTTTTTTAAATTTAAAAAAAAAAAAGAAACAGAAATTTAAAATAATAACAAATAAAGAGAAAGGATTGAAATGCTCCCCCTTGAAGCAATTAGGTCGAGCGTGATGCATTTGGAGGTCGCGACTTCTCCCACTACTCCACACTTCCTATCTTTGAAGTTGCCATCTCTCTCCATTTTTATTGAGCTATTTACATTGCTAAAACAAACACACACAAAAACTTGAAACGGAATTAAAGGATTATGAAATATAAAAAAAAACTAAAAATGAAAAGGAAAAATCAACACAAGTCCAATTCCATGCTTCAAAGCAACAAGCACCAATGGGTTGTGTAAGCTGGGACTTAAACCCAGTTCTCTTGCTTGTTGGGCAATTGTCCTTTTCTGTTGGACTACAAACACAACTTGTCCATTAACGTCATTCAATAACATATATACCTTAAAGCGTAGCCATTGAATGAAAGTGTTATTGTGCTTATCTTGTAGCCACTTTGTTCTCTTTCTAAATTTGGATAAGTGGTCTTGATGTGGATCATATGTTCCCTACAATTGACACGAAAAAATCACGCATTACGGTCCCTTGTATATAAGATAAACATAAGGAGTAATAATATTTAAAATGGCTACATATGAAAAATTGAACTCATACGTACTCGATATAAGGTAGGACTTCCTCCGTATTCTCCAAGACAAGATGTGCCTGGTTCAACAAGTCCAGATCAACTAAGCTCACTATGCAACCTGATAATGGCTTTGAAACTCCCATCTTCTGGCTTGAAGGCACTCCAACTGTAGTAACATCAGATAAATGCTCGGTACAAAACTCTACAGCTTCTTCAGCTATATATATAACACTTAGCAATGCAACCTTCGGGACGAGTACGATTCTGAACATACCCCTTTAGCACTTTCATATATCTTTCAAACGGATACATCCATCTAAAATATACTGGCCCACATAGATGAACTTCTCTGACAAGATGTACTACTAGATGAACCATGATATCAAAGAATGAAGGGGAAAGTACTTCTCAAGCAAACACAAAGTAACTACTACATCTTCTTCCAACTTATCTAGCTTGGAAACATCTACCGTCTTTACACATATAGCTTTGAAGAAGAAGCACAATCGAGTTATTGCATACCTTGCAGGCTTCTCCAAAACAGAACGAATTGCCTCAGGGAGCAATTGTTGCATCAAGGTATGACAATCATGAGATTTAAGGCCAAGAAGTCTTGAATCTTTTAAAGATACAAGATTTTTTATATTTGAAGAATAACCTTCAAGGACCTTCATACCATAGAAAGAATTGCAAACCACTCCCTTCTCTGCTCTTGACAAATTCCAAGGCCCTGGAGGCAACCGAGTACGTCTTTCTCCATACTCGGGTTGCAAATTAGTTTTGACCCCCATGTTCAATAAGTCTAACCGAGCAGCAATCCCATCTTTATTTTTTCCAGGGATCTCTAGCAACTTACCAATGATACTATCGCAAACATTCTTCTCAGTGTGCATAACATCTAGGGCATGCCTCACAGGGAGGTATTTCCAATACTCCAGATCAAAGAATTTTGATTTCTTCTTCCAACAAACTCTGTCACCATCATTCTCACCAACACTTCCCCCATTTTTCGAGCCCCATATGTAATTAATATCTTCAAACATATGCAGCACTTCTTCTCCGGTTAATGGCTCGGGAGGCATGCCATATTCAGGTTTTCCATTAAAAGCCGCACGTTGCCTCCTATATGTATGATTGATTGGTACCCATTTTCTATGCCCAATGTAACAAATTTTGTGGCCATCTTTCAACTTGTGACTAGGTGTATCATCGCCGCATATTGGACAAGCTTTATATCATTTAACGACACAACCATATAAGTTTCCATAGGCAGGAAAATCATTAATTGTTCACAGTAATACACCTCTGAGTATAAAGTATTCTCCTATGTGGGCATCATACACTCCTCTAATCCCATCCCACAGAGATTTTAAATCATCAATCAAAGGCTCTAAGTATACGTCTATATCATTTCAGGGCTATTTAGGACTGAAAATCAATAAGGTCAACATCATGAACTTCCGCTTCATGCATAGCCATGGTGGGAGATTATATGTAACTAAGATAACTGGCCAACAACTGTATCTGCTACTTAAAGAACTGTGGGGATTGAATCCATCAAATGAGAGAGACAATCTCAAGTTTCTTGGCTCATTACCAAAGTCGGGCCATTTATCATCAACAAGTTTCCAAGATGGGGAATCCGCTGGATGAGACATATGACCGTCAACTGATTTTCTTACAGCGTGCCAAGTCAAACTCTTAGCTGTCTTATGTGATTGAAACATCCTTTTAAACCTTGGAATTGGAGGAAAATACCACACCACCTTCGCTGCCACACCCTCTTTCAAGAACCCATCTTTGGTTTCCTTCCACCTTGAGATACCACAAGTAGGACAATTAGTTGAATCCTCATACTCCTTCCGATACAAAATGCAGTCATTGGGACAAGCGTGGATTTTCTCATAACTCATCCCTAAAGCAGACAAAGTCTTTTTTACCTCGTACATAGAAGAAGGTATTGTATTTCCTTCTGGAAGCAATTCTCCTTGAAGTATCAATAATTCTGTAAAACAAACATCACTCATCCCATGTTTTGTTTTCAAATTATATAACTTCACCAAAGCCGGCAACTTCGTGCACTTACTGCAACCAGGGTACAAGGGTTTATCGCCATCCCCAATCACATTGGCAAACTCATAAGGATCATATCCAATATTGGAAAAATCATTATCATCCATCTCTAATTCTTCAAAAACATAACTGTGTAGGAATTTCAAAACATTTTTCCAAAGTTCATTTGAATATTAAACATGCATTTAATCAAATTAATCGCAGCGGAAGTCTAAGGTGGTTGTTTAAATCCAAAAACAAAACTTCTTCCAAGTATCTTAAGCCATGAACATTGATATGTTTTTCATAAATGAAAATTCAAGAGAAAGGATAAGATCTAATTACCCTTGAAGCAATTATATGAATCAATTTGTGTTTGGTCTTCTCTTGATGATTTCCTCTTTGTTGATCTCCTCCTTGATCTTTGATCTTTGCTCCTTGATCTTTCTCCTCCATGTGAGCCACAAAAGTATATGGCCTCTAAGTCTCCACACCAATGGAACCTTGAAATGAGAAGAAGTATCTTGAGAATACTTGGATGCTAGTGCAAGATTCTCAAGATTGGTTTCAATCTAAACCACTTTGAAAGATGAAAGTATTTCACTCTTGAAAACTCTCTTTTATCTCTCTTTGATCTCCCAAACCCATTTGGTTGATGTTGGATTGTGTTTGTGTGTTAATGAGCTTATGGAAACAATTCCCATACACATTCACTTAAGCATTTTCGGCCAAACCCCATTGGGCTTCCAAAATTGGGCCTTATGACACTTAAACCATAATATTTAGTTGTCTTAAGCCCTTGGGCTTGATACCCAACCATTTGGGCTTTCCGTTAACTATTACTTAGCCCAAATACGGTTTTACATGTAGTAAATCATCCACATCAAATCAATCAAATTGATTTCCTCATTCTCATTTGTATTACTCAAAGTTAACCATTTAAGGTGTGCGATCCATTAGGTTCTAATTAGCAAGGCAGTGGGAAAATATTAGAACTCTTTCTAACCAACTGGAATTAAAACCCTCTTTTTAATTCTTCCTTTATTTGGATCGATCACAATCAATCCTAGGACTTCCACAAGCCAAGAGTGACATCTAGCAATATATCAAGGCTACCCAAGCTAACCAGAATAGATGAAGAACCTATTCAGTTGGAATTGCAATGCAATACGGTCCTTCTCTTATACAATGTTTCAAATCATATTATTAGGGTACAGATTGTTTATGTCAAACCCCTAATATGATTTATAACCTCATGTGATTCAAAAGAACATGATTAAGAACAACTTTCTAAATCAAGCTCAAAATACTTTGGCCAAAGATTTACTGAATCACATCTTGAAACATTCTCCTTCTTTATCGAAAGTAGAGATTCCTTATTGTACATTCACATGCCCCTGTGATGAATTAAGAGATCCCAACAACACTTAAGACAAATCTTTTACGGCTTGCCTTTAAGGGCTATCAAAGATCAATAACGCATCACAAGACAACCATGATGCCTCAGGTCTAAGGACTAATTTGCATTATTGCAACTATGAGTTCTCATTTGACATGTAGATAAATACTCCATATGAGAACTACGGTTGATCGCGTTCAGTGTACTCATTCACTAATGAGCACCCACATACTTGTATTAGTGTCAACTACACAAATGGTTTGAGACTAACCATCCTCCCAATTGAGCATACATAATATGCGCTAATCTTGACGGTTTATCAATGCCCATTTGATAACCTATGATTAGGAACATTTTGGGATACTACAATTAGAGATTAAAGGTCTCATGAATCTAATCTTCTTTAGATTACTTTATCTCTTATTTAGCATACCCTGGACATTTGTTTCTTTACACGATGTAAAAGATAACAAATTAAGTTTGCCCTTTATATATCATATACGAAATGTATTCTAAGGAGATTACATCAAATGTATTGGCTCTTAGGGCACATTTCTAACAATCTCCCACTTGCACTAGAGCCACATAGCCATGTATCTCATACCCATTATCTCTGTATGTCTATCCAGTTGTGACTGTGACATAGGCTTAGTGCGTGGATCTGTTACGTTGTTTGCAGATGCCCCATCTAATGGTAACATTTTTCTATGTGTTTGGATCTCTGATAAGTGTTCCCTTATAATTCCAACCCCAAACAATCGAATATTCCCACATTTAACACATGGACAACGAATATGAGTTGTATTTCCAAGATTTTCTATAGCAAAATTAAAAAATCCTTCCACTCCTAACTCATATGCCTTCGATCTTCTATCCGCATGCATCCATGACTTATCCATTTCACACTCTATAAAATCATATAAATATATATATATATATATATATATATATATATATATATATATATTAAAGTGGAAAGACCAACAATGAAACACTACCTCATTCAAATAGCAGAGAACAAATTGAAAATAAAATATAAAACATGAACAAGACGACGGTTTTTACATCATAATCGTTGTTTAATATAAATTCAGACGACGACATCTATAGTTACCGTCGTCATTAAGATACTCAAACCCAGAAATTTGTACGAGGTTCTGTAGCCTAAAGACGACGTTTAATAGAGAAATAGTCGCCTTTAGGCTACCAGTTGCGGCTTAAAACTCAGACGACGGGAGTAAATGAACAACTGACGTATAATAAACATTTAGACGACGGTTGATGAATCAAACCGTCCCCATTCCTTTTCCAAGAACCCATGGCCAAACAAACATAAAAGAACCCAAACAGAGAGTAATTATTACGAGAATGCAAACACTAAAACATAAAATAACCCAAATATAGCTACGAACGAAAACACTTATGGATTTAAGAAGTCGTGCAATATCATTAAATAAAGAAATTAGGGTTTGCACTTACATGGATAAGATAACCAATGCTTCAGAGAGAGCTGAGAGAATATAACAAAAGCTTGAGAGAGAGCTGAGAGAATATACCCAATGTTTTGAGAGAGAGCGAAAACTTTAAGACAAATTTATGTTGAAGAGAGAGAATGAACTATTTTAGGGTTAAAGGGAAATTCTGAAAATTTTAGATTGCGGTCAAAATTTTTAAAGTATCGCGTTTTTCAACGACGACGGTAAATACTTATATATGGACGTCTAATATGCACTTACGACAGCGGTTTCCACACAACACCGACGTTGTAAACAGAACATACGTCGACATTTAATAACCGACGTCGTAAATATTATAAAATTAGTCTGGGTTTACATAGTTGACCAAAAACAGCGGGAGAAAACCGGCGTCGTTTCAATAAACCCTGAACCATAAACCCTAAATTTTACAATAATTTTTAAAAAAATACACAAGTATGAGAAAAATGAACCGAAAATTGCTACGGATTCCTTACAACAATGCCTTCTATAATATTAGGCTAAAATATGGATTCCATCATTTTGAATTTATGGGCACCAATGGATCACATAAACTTTAGGGTTATGTTATGTAAAGTATAAGGAGTACCGTGCTTTGTCTCTAAATTTGTTTGAATTTTGTTATCATTTGAACTTTGAAAACTAAAATTACATTTTTCAGGCCTTAACGGGCAAGATATTGTCTCAATGAGTGCATAGAATTTGTCGGTATATTTTTCAAATTTTGTTTTGAATATATTATTAATGTTAGTAATTAAATACAATAAAAAAATATTTCTAAAATTATATTTTTTAAAGCTTTAGGGGAGAGACAATATTTCAATGAGTGCTTGGTAGTTGTCAGTTTAAATTTTGGAATTAGTTTTGAATTTAATATGGATTTAAATAAAATATAAATGTCATTTAAAATTAAATGTCAAATGACCTAGCCGACGTTGTATCCTTTTACAACGACGTTAAACATCACAAATTGACGTCATATATTTTTTTAGACGTTGAAACGAACAGAAAACGAAGTCAATTGTTTGGATAACCGACGTGGGTTATTGTATTACCACGTCATCTTATTTTGGATCACCGACGTTGTTTATCTATACAACGTCAAATTTTTTATAATAACCGCCTTTGTATATTATTAAGACGTCGATATGGTTGTACTAACAGACGTAGCATATCGGTACAAAATTCATCTGTACAAGATGAATTAATTATAAACCGTCGTGTTTATGATTGTTACATGTCGTTTTTAAGAATTGCCGTCGATGTTATATTTCCAGTTATAGCAAGACGACCATTGTGTACACATATGAGACATGTAAATTAGAATAAGACGTTGGTTTTTGGGAACTAAACAAATTTATAAAAAAATTAATTTTTTTGATGGTTGTTCGATTGATTACAACAAAAATATTTATGTACATTTTAAATAAACTAAAATAAACCTAAACATTGTTCATAAATATTTATGTACATCAATTATCGTTCTGTATTTGCCTGTTAACGAATTCTGCCCATTCATACCTAACTTCGTCAATATGTTCTTGTGTATACTGAACTCGATCTTTTTTCTTTTCAAACTACAAAATAAACCAAAAAACCGACGTGTTATAAAGATACAAACGACGGCTTTAAAGAAAAATTTGACGTAGTAAAATAAAGAAAGTATATCTAAAATTTTGCCTTTTACCTTCTTCTCGAAATCTAGGTCTGGATCATGAATTATATCTCTCATGAATCGCATCACGTAATAGCCACACTCTACACTTGTTGGTTGTTTAGGAGTGCCGTGTAGATTTTTCCAAATGGCCTGTTTACGTGATGAATTTTTGTTTATATGAATGTTAAACATTTTAATTGACCTGTTACAAGAAAACAAAGAGTGTTAATGACAAAATGAAAAATTTAAATGCAAATAGAAACCGTCGTGGAAAATCAGTCAAAACGACGGAGTTTTAAAACAAATGACGTGATATTTTGTTTCAAACGGCGGTAAAAAACTACTGTCGTTGTGTAACATTATAACGTTGGTAAGAGGAAAGCGTCGTATAACAAAAAATTGAACAGACAAAATTAAAACGTTCTTAAATAAAACCCAAACGACGTGATAGTTAAATTAACACGATGTTTTTAAGACAATACTGACGTAATAAATTATTTAAAACGTTGGTAATAACTTACCGTCATTGTATTGTCATTATAACGTCGGTATTATAAAAACCCGTCGTATACTTCAAATGCTTTAAAGGAAAAGAAATCTTAGATCAGAAGAAATCAACTTACGTATTCACTATACTTTTCATGTCGTCATCAACGGAGCGTTTTGGCAGTGAATTCATGTAATAGGCAGTCTCCGTTGCTGGTCTCACAGTTACCATCACCCAATGACCCCTACACATAATGATCCATATAGGTTAAATAGTAATACAAAGAAAAATATTACAAGCTTTGGAAAATACTTTAAATAGTTAAGGGTACTAACCCTGGATTATAAGGGACCAAGAAAAATTGATTCCCATCTGCTGTTTTCAGGCGGCTTGACAGGTTTTTTGTTCGGTCTGATAGAGATCCAAATTGAGAGCTGACTAGCCCAGGGTCCACGAGGCCAATAAGGTTTACCATATTTGTCATTTTTAAATAGTCAAATAGGTACCTAAATATATGAAAGTCAATTAAATGAGATTTTAATTTAAAAGAAAGGGAAATGTAAAACAAAATGGGATTTCTAAAATTACCTCATGTATACTGATATCACTGTGGTTCCAATCTCAACCATGGAACCAAATTGCAAAATATCTTCAGTGAAGAGGAAGGTCTCATGCCCAAAGCCAAACACTTCCTTGGGCATGTGAATTGTCAGAGCCTCGTTAGTAGGCAACAACTTGGTCTGGACATGTTGGCATAAGGCTAACAGAGGAGGTAGCATGTCTAGCTTTGAGAGATCCTGTTACTAGAAATAGATAAAGAAATATAAGTTAGTTTGTGTGTGAACTAAAATAAACGACTCTAACTAAACCCAAAAAACAGACATGGTATATAATATAAACGACGGTTTCTAGTAAATACTGATGGAGGAAAGGTTATAGACGTCGGTAAATACATAACCGTTGTTGTGTAAACTTTATAACGTTGCTACACTAAAAAAAGGTCGTCTAATTAAAATGCAGTTAATGCTATCATGAAATAGACGACGGTTTATAAAAGAATTAGACGACGGCAATCGTTATTTTCAATGCCTAATAAATTGCAAAACAAGTAAAAGCGTCGTGGTATTTAACTCAAAACGAAGGTTCTTGGAAGAAACAGACTTATTACTCTTTTCCAACGTCGGTAAATATATACCGTCGTTGTTTTAAATGTTAACGTCAGATATTTAAAAGAGCAACGTCTATTTAAAATTTAAAAGGTAGAAAAAGAAAATATCAGAGATTTTACCGTGTCATCTTGCTGTTTTCCAGCAGTATCAGCATCAGGCTTTGGATCTTCTACCCCAAAATCTAGGGGTCTGATATTAGTGGCCCCAGAGCAGCTTGCCCTATCAGACATTGGATTTTTTGGGCTTTGATCTTGAGGGGGGTAAAGGAATTGGAGAAATTGGGGTTTTGAGCATGTTGGGATCAGAATTAGGAACTAGTTGACGGAATTGTGCCAACATAATTTCCCTCTTTGCTCTGACTGCTTCCATAACAGTTTCCCTTGACCTCACCTCCATCCCCAATGTTTCTTCCCTGACTGTCTCCATAAGACTTTACTTCAGTTTGTCCACAAATTTTACTCTCTGCTGTCTTGGCAAATTGAAGAACTGAGTTGGGGAAACGCCAGCACCAACTCCTCTGACACTCCCACCATGCTCGAGGGTTCCCAAAGCAAGAGTCAAGATATCATTGCTCCCGGAGACAGTCAGAGTGCCTTTGGAGACTTGCTTTTGCAAATCATCCTAAAAGAGAGAAAGAGAGATTGTTAGACACTGAGCAGAGTGTAAAACAGATAAATAAACCGACGTTGTAAATTATAAACAACGACGGTTTTCTTAAATAACTAACGTAGTATTAATTTAACACGTCGGTATTTAAATACCGTTGTTGTTTATAATTTACAACGTCGGGAAAAAAAACCCGTCGTATATTCAAAATCAAGCAGATTAAAACATAAATCAAAGACCGTCGTAGTATTTAAAGTAAGACGACGGACTATTGAACAAACAAACGTAGGACTTAATTTCATACGGCTCCATAAAAGTACCGTCGTTGTATAAATATTCTAACGTCTAGATGAGATAAAACCGTCGTAAATTTTAATGAAGAAGTGAAAAAACTCGATTGAAATATGCATTCTTTTCCAGAAATTGTGCACCACCAATTTTAGTGAAATAGACAGAGAGAGGGAGAGTGTGTGCGTGAGTAAACTTAAAACAAAACGGCCGTCTCCGGAATTTAATCCGTCGTATTAATTCTATTTAGACGTCTGATTTATTCAAAAACCGACGTTCTATTCATTTTTAAACAGCGGTAAATAAAAATCGTCGTGGTGTTTTTTTTTATAACGTTGGTTATTTAAACGTGCGACGTCTATATCAAAATAAAACACTCTGTTTTTCAAATTTATAACAGAGTTAGTGAGACTTACGATTATTTTTGCCTTCTCTGCAACCTTTGGATCAGGGATGTTTCCTGTTTTATCTTCTCTTAGCTCGATCGATTTCTTCACCGGGCATGGTTTCTTCCAATTGGTCCTCCAAACCAACATACCCTTTTCAAGACAACCTATGGTTGTACTCCAATTTCTCCCTCCTCTGTTTCTGCTCAAAATGCATAGCCTCAAAATCTGGGGATAACCTTGAAGCTACAAAGGCATCCCATTGCGATTTCTCTATAAACTTATAAAGCTCAGGGGGTTCTTTTAACTTCTCCCTGTCATGTGCGAATGGAAGGATATACTGCCTAGTTACGTTATACTTGAAATCCTTCCATTTTTTGGCGGCAGACGACAGGACCATCTTCTTGCACCCATCCCCAATAACATAGGCCATTTGAACAGCTTCCCAAATATGCTCCTTCACGTCCTTGGGCAATTGAGCCCATTTCTTGTCCACAAGAGGGACTCTGGTGCGTGCCAAAACACCAATGTAAGACTTTATCTCAATAGCAACCTTGCCATGTGGTCTGCCCTTTTTATTGAACTCAACCACAGGCTTAATCTTCTGAATTTTCCTCTTCACAACACGGCTCACTATGTTGATACCGCGGGTGGATTTTGGCTCCTCAACAAATGTGGCTGTGCTAGGGTCTTTATTGGAAGTAGAAGAAAATCTCATCCTCTTCAAGGATTTGCTTTGAACTGATTTGCCTTCACCCATTTCAACCTTTGAAATTGATTTGGCTTCATCCCTTTGAGCCTTTGAGCCTTTGAAACTTATTTGGCTTCATCCCTTTGAGCCTCTGACACTTGAGCTTCCTTGTTTTGAGATTTCGAAACCATTTTTAATTAATCTGTAAGAAAAACACCGTCAGTTATTAAAAAAGAATGACGTAATAATAAAGAAACGACGTCCGAAAAATACAGCCATGATATTTAATTTAGGACGACAGTTGTAAAACAACACCGTCGTCGTAAATACAACACCACGACGGTAACACGAAAACAGTGACGTCCTATTAAACAGTCTCTCAGACCATGTATGGAAATAAGACGACGGTTTTATCTCATTCATGACGTAAATGTTTATACACCACGTCGGTTATTCAGCCTAAGAACCGACGTGGTTTAAAAATTACAACGTCAAACACAAAATACAACCATCGTCTTACTGAGATCGGATACAAGAAAAACGACAGTTCTTCTCCCACCAGACGACGGTTTTATCTTGTTTCCGACGTATTAATTGTCACACCATGACGGTTATTAACCACCGTCGTACAGTTTGCATTAGGTCGGATTTAACGACCGTCGTGGTGTGTCGATTCTATCGTCGCAAACAAGATAGAACTGTCATCTTTTGACGTCGTGAGAGTGATGGACTAATGAATTTAATCAAAACCAGTGAAAGATTTCCTCAATTTGACAGAATCTTGTTTCCAGACAACGACGGCTTTCAAATGAAATGTAAAAAAAGGGAAGAGATTGAGAAAAAACCTTTGGCATGCAAAGAAAGTTTCCTTCTGACGTAAGAAAATGATGATTTGGAGACGAAGACGAAGACGATGACGAGATTCAGACGATGATGCCGCTTTTGGGAAATGAGAGGGAAACTGAGATATTTTATCGGTGAGAGAGAACGTAGAACATTAGGTCCGGTGACGAAAAGTTTATATATTTTCTCAGAGTTCAATACAACGACGGTTTTATTAAAAACCGCCCTAGTATTTAGTTCTAACGACGGAAAATAATTAGGAACCGACGTGGTTATCACTAAAGCCAAACGACTTTTGGAATTCCGACGTGGTTATGACGGCGCTTGTTTATCAAAAGTGACGTTGTCCTTCGAAATTCAATGACTATTTATTTTAAGAAACCGACGTGGTTACTTTGGGGTTTTGAAAACGACGTCGTTCTCTTTTTAATACACGACAAAAGTTTACTTTGCAGAAGTGAAAACGATGACGTTGATTAGTTAAATATGACGTCGCTATTTGTAATATAACCGACGTGGATATTTACAATAATTTGTTTAAATATGATCTTTTCACGCGTTTTTTAACTCTCAGTTTTCAATTAGGGTTCCAACTTCTTCTTGCCCTTGGCTCTATCTCATCAACTTCTAAAAAATTGTCTTTCTGAAAGCAAATATTTTTAGTTGCGTTTTCTGCTTTATTTCACTCACAAGACCAAGCATGGGGAATTTCTTTGTATAAATTGTCTTTGGTTTACAGAATGATTCCTCACAAGACCAAGCATGGTGCAGCCGCACTTGCCCGTTTGAAGGCATACGAGGGTGTTCCACCTCCTTATGATAAGATAAAGAGGATGGTCATTCCTGATGCCCTCAGGTGAGCTTTTCACACTTTGTTGATTTTGATTATCTGAAATTATTAGTTTTCGTGAACTGAAATTATTGTTTTTGGAAATTATCTGATTCCTGTACTGTTTGTTGGGCAAGCTTTCATCTGATCAGTAGAGATTTGCCTTTTAAATATTGCTCCTATTAAATATTGATCTGTGGCTGTGCAGGAGCTTGAGAACAAGAGGAAGGAGAAGGCTCAGCTTGCATATGAGAGGAAGAAATAGTTGAACAAGCTGATGGTGAAGGCAGAAAAGAAACCACTATGTATTTGCCTTTTAAATATTGATCAGTAGAGATTTGCCTTTTAAGACGAAAATGTTGTTGAGGATTGAGAATTAAATTTTATTTTGTGTTAAGAAAGATATTACCAAAATAAAAGAAAAATTAATTAATTTTAAAAAGCAATAAAAATAAGACGGTGGTTTAAAAAGAAGGCAGGCGTATAAATAGAAAAAATACGACGGTAATTTGAACTTAGGACGTGGTAAATAAATACGACAGTAGTGTTGTAGGTACCGTCATAGTACACTCCAAAATAATAAGTCGATAAATTAATCTCTCGCGTCATGGTACGACGTGGATTCCATTAAAGAATAACCGACGTGGTTTTATACAATTAGACGGCGGTATGTGTATAAGGACCGCCGTGGGTTTTAAAGATTTATTGTATAAATTTGACGCTTTCTTTCAGTTTCAGTTTTCATTTAGGGTTCCAAGTTCTTCTGACCTCTCTGGAGGCTCGTCTTCCTCTCTTACATACACACATACATCATCACTCTCTCTCACATCTCAAAGACAATAATTTGGATGTTAATGATGTATGCGTTTTGGTGTATCTCAAAGACACAAAAATGCACACATCATTAACTTTCAAAACATTGTCTTTCTCAAAGTTTGCCGTGGTCAGTTTAGTTCTGGTTTCTTTTTGGATTTTGTGTATTTAAAATATTGTCTTTCAAACTTTGGTGGTTCGATTATGATCAGGATCCAAAGATCTCAATGGTAAGATATCATACCTCTTGGGATCTCATTTTAATTTTCGTAGTCTACCAAAATTTAAAAATAATTAAATCCTAAAAACAAATAAAAATTAAGACGGCGGTTTACAGAGAAGGCACCGTCGTAGTATACCGACGTGGATTCCATTATATTATACGACGCGGAAAAAAGAACAGTTGGTCGTGTTTAGTTAAGAGTTAACACAACAGGTTTTTTGGTGAACTGTCGTCTTTATTTTCTACGTCGGTGGATTCATACCTGCTGTCGTTGTTTTTTGGTCAAATTTTAACTCTGAAGAAAACCTTTTTAATAAGACGACGCTTTTTTATTTGTGTGCGTCGTTTTAAAAAAATATTCAACAGTACCTCCATTTTTTAGTTGTTTAAGGCACTTATCCACGACAGTTTTTTGTTACTGTCGTCTTTTTAAACACAATGACAGTTTTTTGTTCTGCCGTCGTCTTTTTCTGGTCGTCTTTTTCACTTTTTGTAGTAGTGTGTGCGCACACAGAAATTACAAAATGGGCCTCCGGCCTCATAAATAATCATTTCATTCAATGTACTGAAACAGATTAAACAAAACTCAAACATATCAATTTGCGGCTGCACCTAGGTTAACCTAGGTTGCCTACGTATTCTTAATGAGGGATCAAGTCACATGTAATTCTTTCGACTTAAAAGGATCACAATTCAGAAAATATATAAATATTGTCCAAATAAAGCCAATAATTAAATTTATATTCATTCTCAACTTCAATTTCCACAAGGCATATAACTAAATATTTTATAAATTCCTTTCTTCCCAAGCTTCATAACTCAAAACCATTTCCCTGTGAAAACTCACATGTACTATACATGACTCTTTTAAAACTAACTGTTTACTTTGAAACTCAAATTACTTTTCCAAAATCATTTCTTTCCTGCAGCCATACCCTATCTAAGGCTTATATTGCAAAACAATACTGTCTAAACATCATAACAATGATCACACCCGTGTAGGGCATTCACCATGCACATGCTCAAGAAACCCCAACTCGTAAACGGATCCACGTATTTTCCCCCATATAAAAATACACACACACACACACACACACACACACACACCCCACACAATCATCATTTACCAGCGGAAGACAATCCAATACGGGAATTGTTTGACTAGACCACATGGAATAATTCTCAATAACCATGTGGCTAGGGAATGAGTCGTCCAACCGGGGGACTAGGCTTCTAAACACACACAGAATAATCCTCAATACTCGTGCGACTGTACTAAGTCCTACGCGCGTAGACTGCCCAGCCAAGGGCCTACGAAACACCCCGACAAGGGTGCCCAGGTTCCGACATATCCAAGTATCCATATTCACTTATCCATATCCACTGTCTCCAATATCATTGTTCTGAGGAGGTACGTATCAAATTACCCATTAATTCTCGAAAGTCCACCCTTGCAGCTCGTCCGCCACGAGGGCTTCACCAACAAATTGATGGGTTGACAAAACAAATTACCCATTAATTCTCGAAAGTCCAAAATATTTGATGGGTGGTCCAAATAAATTATGTGGTTAATGGATTAATTTTTAAATCCTCAAAACCATATGTGAGTAAATTAATAGGCTCATTAAAATGCCTGTTAATTTTCTTTGGACATTGACAATAAATAAATACGGTACAAAACCATTCAAAATTTTCTTATGGGTCATCTACCCGTACAAATTTCTATGAGATCAAATTTAAATCTCTCAACCACAAACTCTTTCAAGGGGTCATTCATTCCTTGAAAGTTCAATCAAAATTTTCTGAACTACGTCAGGTTTGATTCCGCTAAGGATACGTAGGCAATTTGGAAATTCAATCCAGATACAACCGCAAGTCCAAATAGAATCCCTGGTTTACCTTAACCAAATTCGCCCCCCAAACACTTTTCAAACCACAAAATCAAATTGAATCCCTGGTCCAACCACATTCATCCAAATTCCATAAAATATTTCTCACACCACAAATTCTTTCAAGGGGTCTTTCATTCCTTGAAAGTCCAATCAAATTCTCCAAAGAACTCCAAAGAACTACAAAAGGCTTGATCTCCAAAAGGGGGTATGTAGGCAGTCTAGGGTTCCTTGAATGCAGCCATAATATCAAATCAAATTCCATTATTTATTTCATTCTTCACATTGGAACCAAAGGGTGTTCTCTTTTCAAAGAGATTATAATTAAGAGATATTTTTTATCTTGAATGGGTCGTACTCAATTAATAATAAAAACTCTTATTTGTAAATAAGAGTGAAATTATGTTGGGTGAATTTTTAATTACTATATTACATTTTGTATCTAACAACAGGAATCCTTGTAAGTTTCTTTTCCTCCGCTTATTGATATGTTTAAATTCAGCGAGTAATCTAGCCTGACTAGGGGTTGCATAGAAAGCTAACCCGTAACAAAGCATTTTTTCAAGCCCTTGATGCGTGACGACTGCAAGGTTTCACAACAACCAATTGTCGTGGTGTGCATCGCCGAGGACTTGGTATTTGTGCCAACCATGCGATGGAGCATACAAGAGGCCATCATCCTCCCTCTACAATCCCGAGGGAGTAGTAGGAGGGCAACGACATGTGATGCCCAGGCACACGTGCCCTCGGCCTAATGGCTTCGTGCACAACTTGTGATCAAAGGCTAGATGGTTCATGGGATTATGCAATTCACACCAAGTATGACATTTTGTTACATTCTTCATCTATGCAATTCATTGAGGTCTCATTCGTTAACAAAATTAACCAGACAAATCACTCCACCAATTAAGAGCGGTCATGCACCACCATCCATAGAATCAAGAAAGAGCTCTCAGTCAATCAGTCTTTACTATGTGCACCTGGTAAGTTCCCCCATGTTGAGTCAAATTAAGCCACTGGCTCCACTCCTAGTGGTTCCCTTCTGTCAATTCCTTTAAGTTTCAGCCTTGCAACCATACTTACCCCCCCCCCCTTCGGAATCCAAAAACTTTGATTTCTCATAAGGTGTCGGTGGAGTCCTAAAAGTAACATCCGCGGATCTCTGGTCGGCATCGTTTATGGTTGAGACTAGGACGATATCTGATCGTCTTCGAGCCCCCAACTTTTGTTCTTGATTAATGAAAACATCATTGGCAAAAGCTTTCGCAATTGTTCGTCTTTCATAAATCCAAGAATTTCACCTATGACAATGAAATACGAATGCCCCCAACTGTACCTGTTAATTATTACTTCGATCCCGAAGGCCAACAGAATAGGACCGAAATCCTATGATGTTATCCCATGCTAATGTATTCAGAGCGTAGGCTTGCTTTGAGCCTTCTAATTTCTTCAAAGCAATAGCACCGGAGGCACGACCCGGCCAATTAAGGCTAGGATCGTATGACCTGGTCAACCCAACCCAAGGTCTAACTACGAGGTTTTTAACTGCAACAACTTAAATATACACTATTGGAGCTGGAATTACTGCGGCTGCATGCACCACACTTGCCCTCCAATGGATCCATGTTAAGGGATTTAGATTGTTCTTATTCCAATTACTAGACTCTATGAGCCGGGCATTGTTATTTATTGTCACTACCTCTCCGTGTTAGGATTAGGTAATTTGCGCACCTGCTACCTTCCTTGGGTGTGGTAGCCGTTTGTCACGCTCCCTCTCCGGAATCGAACCCTAATTCTCCGTCACCCGTCACCACCATGGGAGGCCATTATCATACCATCACCAGCACGATGGCTGTGCAATCCGTCAAGTTGTCACGAATCACCAGAGCAACGGGCAGAGCCCACGTTAGCCTTTTATCTAATAAATGCATCCCTTCCAGAAGTAGGGGTTTGTTGCACATATTAGCTTTAGAATTACTACGGTTATCCGAGTAGTATATACCATCAAACAAACTATAACTGATTTAATGAGCAATCAGTTTCACAGTCTGAGTTAGTTCATACTTACACATGCATGGCTTAATCTTTGAGACAAGCATATGACTACTGGTAGGATCAACAAGGTAGCATTCCTTTCCGCGTTGCCTCCGTGCAAGACAAACGGCCTTGTGGGTCGACAGCTCACCGTGGGCACGACAGTCATACGTGTCGAGCGAAAATGCTTGAAAGTGGACGATTGGAGGCCGAAGACCCCATGCCCACTTAATGTTCCGCATCCAAGATCACAAGCAAAAACTTGTGGACCTTCGCAATCTCACGATGATGCGTGGCTTGATCAGGACACAAGCACTACTACGACATCCTCCTGCTGCCCATGAAGGGCAAGAGGAGTAAAGGGACAACGAGAGGCACCATTCCTTAACAATAGGCAGCCAAAACAGGCACTCATTAACTAGTATAAGCCAATCTTGAAGCATTAATGATGAGGGGTATGAGACAACAGTTCGATGCCAGAGCAAAGAACCTACTGGTGCATACTACCCATTCACCACTCACAAGCCGTTGCTTTAGCAAATCCCAACACCACAATACGAACCACACGTCTCAAAAATATTAACTGTCGTGGTAAATCAGTGAAGACAACGGATTTTTTTTATAAAAAAATGACGTAGTATTTAATTTAACGTCGATAATGAGGAAAAACGTTGTATAACAAAAAGTTGTTTGTAATTGAAAGTTGAACAAAAAAAATTAAAACGTCCTTAAATAAAAACCCAAACAATGTGGTATTTCAATTAAGACAACGGTTTAAAGAAAATACTGACGTAGTAAATTCTTTCAAACGTCAGTAATAAATTACCGTCGTATTTTAATTATAACGTCGGTATTGTAAAAAACCGTCGTATAATTCAAATGCACAAATAAAAAAAATCTTAGATTGGAATAAATCAACTTACGTATTCACTATATTTCTCATGTCCTTGTCAACAAAACGGTTTGGCAATGAATCCATGTAATAGACAGTCTCCTTAGTTGGTCTCAGAATTAACAACACCCAATGACCCCACACATAATGATCCATATAGGTTAAATAGTACGAAGAAAAATATTACAAGGAAAATAGGTTAAATAGTTAAGGGGACTAACCCTGGATTATAAGGCACCAAGAAAAATTGATCCCCATCTACGTTCTTCAGGCAGTCTGAGAGATGTTTTGTTCCGTAAGATAAAGTATCAGATTGAGAGCTGACTTGTCCAGGGTCGACAAGGCCAACAAGGTTTACCATATTTGCCATTTTTAAATAGTCAAATGGGTACCTAAATATATAAAATTCAATTAAATGAGATTTTAATTTAAAATAAAGGGAAATATTAAAAAAAAAAAAAAAAAAAAAAAAAAAAAAAGGATTTCTAGAATTACCTCATGTATACTACAATCAATGTGGCTCCAATCTCAACCATGGAAGCAAACTGTAAAATTTCTTCACACAAGAGGAAGGTATCATGCTCAGTGCCGAACACTTCCTCTAGAATGTGAACTCTCACAGTCAAGTTAGTAGGCTTCAACTTGGTCTGGACAAATTGGCATATGGCTAACAGAGGAGGTGGCATGTCTAGCTTTGAGAGATCCTGTTACAAGAAATAAATAAAGAAATATAAGTTAGTTTGTGTAACATCCCGGTCCGAAAAAGAATTAAAATAATTAAATTAAGAGAAAATAAATTTGGATGAGAAAATAAATTGAATTAAACAATAAAAATAAAATAATTTGAATTAATTAAGGGTTTTGGAAAATAATAAATATTTACTTAATTTTTAAAAGGGGCAAAAATGTCATTTTAAGTTCGGAAAGGAATTTGGGACTTCCGGTTATACCATTGCGTAGAGCACGTCGAAATGAGTCCGTAGACACGTAACGGACTCGAATCCGAGTTATAACGAGAGAGATACAGAAAAATTGAAGGAGGGGCAAAATTGTAATTTTGAAAAACTGGTTTTAAAACCAGAATTTCTCCCCTCTCTCTCTCTCTCTCATGCGAACCCCCCTCCCCTGTTACAGCAGCGACGGTTCCATCGTCGCCACTGCCACCACCGGCCTCCACTCCGGCCGGGATCGGACCCAAAACGACCGGCACCTCCCCTCCGTCGAACCCCAGCCCTCCTCCGCCGTCGCCAGCAGCTCCAGCCACCGGAAAATGCAGAAAATCGCGGCTGGTTTTTGACAGATTTTCAATCGCTCGTTCTCTCTCAATTCTCCACCAAATCGGGCGAATGAGGTATGAAATTTCGACTAATTTTCATGATCTAGCTGCTGGTTGGGTAGGATTGCTCCAATTTTTAGCGTAGGCAAGTCGATTTTCGAGTTGAAATTCTGCCGGTGTTGGGATTGCTATTCCGGCCACTTCCGTCGACTTTTTGGGGTATATCTAAGAACAAAAGTGACTCCAAATTAGGTGTATTACCTAGGATAGGAGTCTTGGCCCGAGATTCTAAGATTTTCCGGCGATGCGATATCGCTTTGGACACCCACGCGCTGCCAGCGCATGTGCCGGCGCGTGGGCACGGTATAAGAGGGGCATTTTTGTCCCAATGCGATCCCCTGGTTGTCATGAGCGCGTAGGATTTTACGGATCTCAATTCGGATAACGTTTGAACCCCGAACGGATCTTACATATTGTGTGATTTCCGGGTTCGATATGTTAGAACCGTTGGATCGCTTCGCATTTAAAATATGTTGATTTAGGTATTCCTAGGATCGTGTAGGAATTCGTGGATCGGGAATCGGAGCCCCGGATGTTCCGATTTAAAAAGTTAAAGTTTGTGTTTTTCAATAACCGTCCGATCGTGCGATCGTGAGCGATCCGACCGTCCGATCGGAACCAAACTTGTAGGACGTATTTCCTAGACCTTGTGGAACCCATAGGAACTTTCGGATCGTAAAATGGAGGTCGTGGGCCCGGTTGACCAAATTTGGAAGGTTTGACCCTTAGTTGACCCTGAGTGTTCCGAGGCAGTTTCACCCGTCTTGATCGTTAGTGGAGTTATTTTTGATTATTTTGGGAGTTTGAGTTTGTTTGTAATACCTTATTGAATTCTTAGATATTATCACAAAAATTGAAATATTGGAATAGATGAGTATGGGATACTTGAAGTATTGGTGGTGAAAGTAAGTCATGAAACTCGACTATGTTTAATAGGAAATGAGTGGGTGTTGCTTTCAATTAAATGGCATGGTTTTGTGATGGAAATATTATACTTTTGGTTTTAATGGTTTATTGAAATATATTATATATACCAACAGGAGTTGGTCCAAGTGGAAGGGGCTTGGATCCTTTAAACAAGAGGTCCTGGGTTCGATCCCAGGCGCTTGCGAATAGAGCAGACTTTGTTGGGAGAGGTCCCCGCTTTGCGCCCGACAGTACCTCGAGGGTTAGTCCCCGCAATCGCGCGGGGGATACCTTGGTTTTCACCAAAAAAAAATATATTATATATTTGATTATTGAATTTTAATATGTTATGAAGTATTTGTGATATATATGTGGGTTTGACTTATTCGAGTGTTTTAAGTTTATATATAATAATTGAGAAAGTGCTATCGTTGTTGATTATGTGTGGGGTACTTAGAATGTTAAATTTGAGTGTTATTAGCACTACCTTAGGTACCTCCCCGGTTATGGATTTTATGTTTGAGAATTTATTTTGCCCAGGCCCGTCAGAGTTTGCCCAGGCCCCTCGGAGATTGATTTATTTTGCCCAAGCCCGTCGGAGTTTGCACAGGCCCTTCGGAGATTTATTTTGCCCAGGCCCGTCGGAGTTTGTCTAGGCCCTTCGGAGATTTATTTTGAGATTTATTTTGCCTAGGCCCGTCGGAGTTTGTCCAGGCCCTTCGGAGATTTATTTTGAGATTTATTTTGCTTAGGCCCGTCGGAGTTTGCCCAGGCCCTTCGAAGATACATTTATTTTGCCCAGGCCCGTCGGAGTTTGCCCAGGCCCTTCGGAGATTTATTTTGCCCAGGCCCGTCGGAGTTTGTCCAAGCCTTTCGGATGTTTATTTTACATTTATTTTGCCCAGGCCCGTCGGAGTTTGTCCAAGCCTTTCGGATGTTGATTTTACATTTATTTTGCCTAGGCCCGTCGGAGTTTGTCCAAGCCTTTCGGATGTTTATTTTAATACGATGCCTTGGGAAGGAAGTGTTAATGTTTCAATGTGTTTGTATTGGATTTAGAATTGTGATAGATCTGAAATGTATAGTTGGTTCGGTTGTAAATAATTGTCTATTATCGGAGTTGTGACCATTGATGAGAGCTACGTGTGGCTTGATCCCTTGTCCAAGGGTACGTAGGCAGCCTGGGGTCTCACCTAGGTGCAGCCGCGAAATATTATTGCGTTAAAAAGGTTTGAACGATTCTAAGTATGTGAATGGGTTTTGATGTGATTCTTGGATTTGAATCCTGTTTGATGATTTCAGTGTGATTGTAAAGTTTGAGACATTTAATTGTTTGGTTTGTGTATTGTTCAACTTAAGAGCATTGCTGATTCCATTTTGAATTAATTGAAGGCTGGAGGCCTTTTAGTATTTGCATGTTGATAACTTGTGCATGCTGCCTGTTGGGATATTAAAATGTGAATTTTGTGCAGGTTGAAATTTGGGGAATGTTCAATTTACAGGGGAGACTGCCGAAATTTCGGTAGGAAGTCTCGTGCTCTTTTCCCTTAATTTGGAAAAGAGGCTAAATTTTTAGTTAGTGGGCTCGGCATCATCGTGATGTCGAAATTTCCACAGGATTCGTCTTGAGTTTCGAGGAATTCGGGGCGGGTCCTGTCAGTTTGTATATCAAGTAAAATAAAAGATCTAACTAAACCAACCAAACCGATGTGTTAACAACTAGGTCCTAAATTAATAGTTAAATATTAAATTATTCAGGAAAAAGACAATTTTACCCCAGGAATGATTAAATAATTAAAATAAGATGAAATAAGTTTAATTGAGAAAATAAAATGATCTGAATTAATTAAGGTTTTTGGAAATTAAAATAATAATTAATATTAAAGGGGCAAAAAGGTAATTCTTAGTTCGGGCAAAAAGATTTACCATATTTGTCATATTGATTGGACCGTTGCGTAGAGCACATCGAGACGAGTCCGTAGACACGTAGTGGGCTCAAATCGGAGCTGTAACGAAGAAATTATTATCAAAAGAAGTTCAGTGGCACAATCGTAAATATTTCAAAGTTCAGATTTTTTTTAAACCCAGATTCTGCTGTTTCACGATTTAAGGAGGACCAGCCATTTTAAAATGGGGAATTCTCTTCCGTCCAGCCACCAAATCGAGTGCCACAACTTGAAATCTCTTCCCCTCTCTCTCCTCTTTCCATAAATGTCCATATCCAGCCTTGATTCCAAGTGAATCCACCAGAAAATCAAGCCCAAGGTTGAGCCAAAACCGAGCCCAAACTGCTGTGGGAAAATTAGCAGTGTGTCTTGGTCTTTTCCGGCCATTCCCTACCACCATCTCCAACAAGTGAGGTATGGTTTCTCATCTACTTTTCGAGCTCTAGCTGATGGTTGGGTAGGATTGGATCAATTTCTAGCACAGATAACCCAAATCACGAAT
The DNA here is from genome assembly GCF_965620075.1 of Prunus avium. Classification (NCBI taxonomy): domain Eukaryota; kingdom Viridiplantae; phylum Streptophyta; class Magnoliopsida; order Rosales; family Rosaceae; genus Prunus; species Prunus avium. The sequence continues at coordinate 106,539 of NC_142287.1, forward strand.
TTAAATTTGGCCAGATTTCGGGATGAGATTCTGGCCACTTCCGGCCATTTTTTTGGGGTAGGTCCAAGAACAAAAGTGACTCCAAATGAGGTTTTACATCTAGGGTAGAAATCTTGGCCCTTGATTTTGAGATTTTCCGGCGAGTGGTATCGCTTTGGGCACCCACGCGGCAGCAGCGCGTGGGCTAGGTTTTGGACCAGCTTAGGGTTCCAGAATGATTCCCTGGTCCTCACAAGTGCGTAGGTACTTTCCGATTTCAATTCGGACAACGTTTGAACCCCGAATGGATCTCGCCTATTATGCGATTTCCGGGTTCGATACGTTTGAACCGTTGGATCATAATCAATTATATATATGTTGATCTAGACATTTTCAGGATCGTATAGGATTCGACGGATCGTAAAAAGGAGTCTCGGATACTCCAGAAACGCCAACCCTAGGGCTCGGTTTTTAGTAACCGTCCAATCGTACGATTGTGATCAATCTGACCGTCCGATCGAGACCAAACTCTCGGGAAATGTATCCTAGGTATGTTGGAACCTCTAGGAACTCTCGGATCGGGAATCGAAGGTCGTGGCCCCAGTTGACCGAGCTTAGGCAGTTTGATCTCCCGGTTGACCGTGAGTCTTTCGAGGCAGATATAACCTTTGAGAAGTGTTAGAATGACCATATAAGTGAGTCCTGACTAGAAATGAGTTAACTGGGTGGTGTTACGGATTAAGTATAGATAGCTATTTACAGGCTGCTAAATTGTGCATAGTTTAACTATGAGTTACTTGAAGGTGCACTATAGTATTCGTTGGAATCTATGGGCTTAGTGAACATCAACTTATTTTTTTATTGTTTTATTAGCTTATTATTTAGCAATTTATTTACTATTAAGATTATTCTTTTTGTGTTGGAATGGTATGATAATCGAAGTTCGAAGTGGTTAATAAACTAATTAAATATTTAGGTGTATGTCCATATTTAATACATATACTCAGTAGCTGAAAATGATGAGTCATGGCCCTTGGTCTTTATCAGAATATGGCATATATATTTTAAGTATAATTGAGAATCAATTTGTTGAAAGTTGATATTAAGGGTGGGATATGGATTGTGAAATAAAGGGAGAGTATTGATATAAGTTTGGGATATGGTTTCTCAAACCTACCAGAGGAGTACCCCTCAGTGTCTTGAAACCATTTGTCATTTATGACATGCCCCACAAGTTTCGGGGACACCCGAAATGTGCAGTGCGAGGATTGCGGCTCGAATAGAAGTGGTATCTCCGAGGCCTGCGAGGAATGCGGCTTAGATAGAAGTGGTATCTTTGAGGCCTGTGAGGATTGCGGCTAGGATAGAAGTGGTATCTCCAAGGCCTGTGAGGATTGGAGCTCGAGTGGACTTGGTGTCTCCGAGGCCTGCGAGGATGGAATTAACGGTATTAATGGAATTGACAGATCAGGAATGGGCGTACGCCTAGGTGGAGAGAATTTAAGTTTTTGAGATGCTTTTAAACTAAAATGGAGGAGTTTATACAATACCATTAATTTCGTAAGCGATAAATTGTTTTACAAATGAAGATGGAAATATATATATATATATGAGCCTTAAGTAAGTTTCGAAGCAAGGATAAACAGGGTCTTCAAAGCATGTTGATTTTATTTTATTTATTTTACTTTTATCTTTATGTTTAACTTAATCTATCTTTGTCTTCATCTTTATTTATTACCTATATATATATATATATATAATTTAACCCAATAACGTATAAATTATATATTGGTGTATGAACTAGAGGAAATGTACACAACGACGGTATTTTATTACCGCCGTTTGAAATCAATACTATGTCAGTTTTTTTTAAAAATCGTCGTCGTCACAGAAATATTACGTCGGTTTATTTATCTCCGCCGTCTTAATTGAAATACTACGACAGTGTAGGTTTCTGATTTATGGTCTATTTATTTGTTTTATGGCTTTTGATTATATGACGGTTTTTTTCTACCGACATTGGCATTGTTACACAACGACAGTATTTTATTAACGCCGTTTGAAATCAATACTAGGTCAGTTTTTTTAAAAAATTGTCATCGTCACTAAAATATTACGTCGGTTTATTTATCTGTTTTACAATTTGTTCAATTACTAACATTCTCTCTCACTCACTCTCTCACTCTCTCTCTCTCTCTCTCTCTCTCTTTTATGATGATTTACAAAAACAAGTCTCCGAGGGCACTCTAACTGTCTCTGGGAGCAATGATATTTTGAGTTTGGCTTTGGGAACCCCCGAGCATGGTGGGACAGTCAAAGGTGTTGGAGTTGGGGTTTCCCCAACTCAATTCTTCAATTTGTCGAGATAGCAAATAGTAAAATTTGTTGACAAATTAAAGGAAAGTCTTATGGAGGCAATCAGAGAAGAGACATTGAGGATTGAGGCTAGGGCAAAGGAAAGTGTTTTGAAGGCAGTCAGAGCAGAGAGGGAAATTATGTTGAAACAATTCCATCAACTAGTTCCTAATTTTGATCCCAACATGCTCAAAACACCAATTACCCCAATTCCTTTATAGCCTCAAGAACAAAGCCCAAAAAATCCAATGTCTGACAAAGCAAGCTGCTTGGGAGCCACTAATGTCAGACCCCTAGTTTTGGAGGAAGAAAATCCAAAGCTTGATGTTAATGCTGCTGAAAAACAGCAAGATGAAAAGGTAAAATCTCTAATACTTTCTTTTTCTACTTTTTAAATTTTAAATAGACGTCGCTCTTTTAAATAACCGACGTTACAATTTCCAAACAATGATGGTATATCTTTACCAACGTTTGAAAACCATAATACGTCTGTTTCTTCCAAGAACCGTCGTTGTGAGTGAAATATCACGACACTTTTACTTGTTCTGCATTTTATTTATGCCTTGAAAATAACAACTGTCTTTTTTTGCCGTCGTCTCATTCTTTTATAAACCGTTGTCTATTTCATTCAAGCCTTTACTGCATTTTAATTAGACGACCTTTCTATAGTGTAGCAACATTAGAAAATTTACACAATGACGGTTATGTCTTTACCGTCGTCTATAACCTTTACTCCGTCAGTATGTTCTAGAAACCGTCGTTTATATTATATACCACGTTGATTTGGTTGGTTTAGTTAGTGTCGTTTAATTTACTTGATATACAAACTAACTTATATTTCTTTATTTATTTCTTGTAACAGGATCTCTCAAATCTAGACATGCCACTTCCTTTGTTAGCCCTATGCCAATTTGTCCAGACCAAGTTGAAGCCTGCTAACAAGAACGTGAGAGTTCACATTCCAGAGGAAGTGTTTGGCACTGAGCATGATACCTTCCTCTTGTGTGAAGATATTTTACAGTTTGCTTCCATGGTTGAGATTAGAGACATAGTGATTGCAGTATACATGAGGTAATTCTAGAAATCCTTTTTTTTTTTTTTTTTTTTACATTTCCGTTTCTTTTAAATTAAAATCTCATTTAATTGAATTTCATATATTTAGGTACCTATTTGACTATTTAAAAATGGCAAATATGGTAAACCTTGTTGGCCTCGTTGACCCTGGGCAAGTGAGCTCTCAATCTGGTACTTTATCTTATCGAACAAAACATCTGTCAGACCGCCTAAAAACGCAGATGGGGATCAATTTTTCTTAGTGTGTTATAATCCAGGGTTAGTCCCCCTTAACTATTTAAGCTATTTTCCTTGTAATATTTTTCTTTGTACTGTTTAACCTATATGGATCATTATGTGTAGGGGTCATTGGGTGTTGGTAATTGTGAGACCAGCTAAGGAGACTGTCTATTACATGGATTCATTGCCAAACCGCTCTGACGAGGACATGAGAAATATAGTGAATACGTAAGTTGATTTATTCCAATCTAATATTTTTTTTTAATCTGCGCATTTGAATTATACGACTGTTTTTTATAATACTGATGTTATAATTAAAATACAACGACAGTAATTTATTACCGACGTTTGAAAGAATTTGCTACGTCAGTATTTTCTTTAAACCATCGTCTTAATTGAAATACCACGTCGTTTGAGTTTTTCATTTAAGGACGTTTTAATTTTTTCTGTTCAACTTTCAATTACAAACAACTTTGGGTTATATGACGTTTTTCCTCGTTACCGACGTTAGAATGTTACACAACGACGGTAGTTTCATACCACCGTTTGAAATAAAATACTACGTCACTTTTTAAAAAAATCCATCGTCTTCACTAATTTACCACGATGGTTAATATTTTTTATTTAGATTTTTTGTTTTGTCATTAACACTTTTTGTTTTCTTGAAATAGTTCAATCAAAATGTAACTCTCATGTAAGCAAACATTCATCACGTAAATCAGCCATATGGAAAAATCTACAAGGCACTCCTCGACAACCAACAAATGTAGAGTGTGGCTATTACGTGATGCATTTCATGAGAGTTATAATTCATGATCCAGACCTAGCATTTGAGAATAAGGTAAAAGGCAAAATTTAAGATATAATTTCTTTATTTTTCTACCACGACTTTTTCTTTAAAAACCATCGTTTTTATCTTTATAACACGTCGGTTTTTTAATTTATTTTGCAGTTTGACAAGAAAAAAGAACCAGTTCAGTATGTACAAGAACATATTGACGAAGTAAGGCTGGAATGGGCAGAATTCGTTAGTAAGCAATTACAGAATGATAAGTGATGTAATTTATTTTAACAATGTTTAGGTTTATTTTAATTTATTAACAATGTACATAATTTTTTTTTTTTGTAATCAATTGAACAATCATAAAAAATAAAAAAAATTGTTGAAATTTTTTTAGTTTAGGATATTTATGTCTTTAAATGAATTAAAACGACAGTAATTCATAAAAACTTAATTTAATTCCCAAACACCGACGTCTCATTCTCATTTACACATCTCATATGTATAAACAATCGTCATCTTATTATAGCGGGAAATATAATATCGACGGAAATTCTTAAAAATGCCATGTAACAGGAAGAAACACAACGGTTTATATATAAAACTGAAGTCTACATGTACCTTCATCTTGTACGGAAAAATTTTGTACCAATATACTACGTTCGTTAGTACAAACATTTCGACGTCTTAAATACATACAACAGTGGTTAGCTTACAAAATTTGACGTTGTATACATAAATAACGGCGGCAACGACTTTAGCAAAGACGTTGTAAATATAACCCACGTCGGTTATTCAGAACAAGCTGACGTCGCAACGTATGAACCACGTCAGTGCTTGCTTTTCGACGTCTCATATGATCTAGGACGACGTTATGTGTTGTTTAACGTCGTTGTAAAGGGATCCAACGTTGGTTATGTACATTTGTCATTTCATTTTAATATGATTTTTATATTTTATTTAATTCCTAATATTCATAATAAATTCAAAAAAAATTCCAAAAAATAAACTGACAACTACCATGCACTCATTGAAAGATTGTCTCTCCCCTAAAGCTTTAAAAAATGTAATTTTAAAAATATTTTTTTATTGTATTTAATTACTAATATTCATAATATATTTTAAAAAATCTGAAAAATAAACCGACAAATTCTATGCACTCATTGAGACAATATCTTGCCCCTAAAGGCCTGAAAAATGTAATTTTAGTTTTCAAAATTACAAGTGTTAACAAAAGTCAAAAAAAATTTAGAGACAAAGCACAATAGTCCTTATACTTTTCATAACATAACCCTAAGGTTTATGTGATTCATTGGTGGCTTGACATGTGACACTCTTTAGACGTCTAAGTTTTAAGAAAACCGTCGTCTAATGTTGTCAAAGGTTTCACATATATAGTAATTAGACGTCGGTTTGTAATATTTTTTTATGTTGAATGGTTAAACGATGTTGGGTATTAGCCGTCGTTGTTTTATATATCAAAAGATGGCGGTCGATTTCACGACGGTTTGAAAACCTTCTAGAAGATGGTGGATTCTCGTTGTCTATTTCGATTTTTGTAGTAGTGTTGGTTGCAGATAATGTTCTTCCATGTTGTCTTCAGTTGAGTTTTTGTGACTTTTGTAGCCTTAAGCATTTAGTGAGAGACAACGAGAGAGAAGCATTGGTGCAAAAATTGAGAAAGGAAAGTGTGTTTACTGCTTGGACAAATTTAGGGTTTAGGGCAAAAATTGATGCATGGACAAATTTCCAGCATTCTTGTTGTAATTTGCAATTACTTTGACTAATGAATACAAGTTCTTTCTTGTAAGATCCCACATCGACCAATGAAGAGGGGGTGTGCCTTATATGTACACACCTGCATCCATCTAGCACGAGGCCTTTTGGGAGCTCACTGGCTTCGGAGTCGTAGGAACTCCAAAGTTAAGCGAGTTGGGGGCTAGAGCAATCCCAGGATGGGTGACCCACTGGGAAGTTGCTCGTGAGCTCCCAGAAACAAAACTGTGAGGGCCAGAGAGAGGGGGCCCAAAGCGGACAATATCGTGCTACGGCGGAGCCGATCCGGGATGTGCCTTAAGTGGGGTGGATTGTAAAATCCCACATCGACCAATGAAGAGGGGGTGATGTGCCTTATATGTACACACCCGCATCTTCCTAGCACGAGGTCTTTTGGGAGCTCACTGGCTTCGGAGTCGTAGGAATTCCGAAGTTAAGCGAGTTGGGGGCCAGAGCAATCCCAGGATGGGTGACCCACTGGGAAGTTGCTCGTGAGCTCCCAGAAACAAAACCGTGAGGGCAGAGAGGGGGGCCCAAAGCGAACAATATCGTGCTAGGAGAGTCGGGTCGTGACAAATGGTATCAGAGCCACTCTGCAGTGTGGTGCGAGTGTGGGGGGGCTCAAAGCGGACAATATCGTGCTACGGCGGAGCCAATCCGGGATGTGACATTTCTTCCCATCTTGAGTGGACAAAATTCTCTAATAAGCTTGATGCATGTATGGATGGATTCAGTGCAGTAAATACTAAGTTATATCAGGTTTGATAAGAGTTTAAATTAGATTATACCTTAAGGCCCAAAACCTTGTGAAATGTGGAAAGTTTTGAAGCCAATTAAAGGGGTCCTATTTATTTCCTTTTGTGTGAACCGTTGCTTGATGGGCTTAGAGTGTTAGTCAAGTAGGCCCTCGGTGATGAGTACAGACAATTTGACCTAGCCCTATATAAGTTTAAGACCCTGCTCTCGTTAGACATGTTCTCTTAACCTAATCTCATCATAACGAGAGAGCTGAAACAATTTCTGAGAGAGAGCAGAAGTCTTGAGCCGTTCGTGTCTTTTGCCAAAGTTGTTGCTGCTGCAATTGAATGAGTTTTGAGATCGTGTACTCAAGGAAGATGGTGCCAGATATGTCTTCTATGTATTTCAGGTTTTGTGAAAGATCATTGACACTTATATAGAAAATCTAACATTGACTTCAACAAATATGGAGCTTTAGATTGACTTTAAAATTGATAGTGCCAAATAGAAAAATAAAAACATCAAGGTCGAAAAGGAAATACGTCAAATAATGAAATCAACGTAAACTAATACTCCTCTGTAGCCAAAAAGGGTCCCTCCTTTTACTCAATCTACAAAATGTTAATTTTTATTTGCAACTATTTTTTTATTTTTTATTTTTTATTTTTTATTTATTTGGAGAAATGTAATGAAGTCAGTTTTTAACATAAATCTAATTGGAAGGGTAACATTGAGCAACTGTGTGACAACACTAGACTAAATTGACCTATGATAAAATACAGGGACAACTTTAGTAGTAACCCTAAATTTTATTACTAAATTATAACTTTTTCTAGGTAGGTAATTGACGATAATGACCTTCAATAAGGGCCATGTGTGTGTCACGTGGTGCTTTAAACTCAATCCAATTGATATTTGATTATATTGGATTAGATGATTGGTTTTGATAATGGAAAATGACAATAATAAAATATTAAACATTTATCGTTAGGTTTAATCTTTTTTTGGTCAAGACCGTTAGGTTTAATCTAAACATATGAATAGGCGTAAATGTAAAATATAAATAAAATACTAGAGAAAATTGTTTTGATTCTATAATTAAACATAACTCATTCAAATGACTAAAAATATTCATAACCTTTTCAATTACAAAGACCTACACGAGCAAAATAAGCATGAAACTAACTACATTTAATTGGATTGGATTTGATTTGATTCTCATAAGCAAATTCCTAACCCAATCATGTCGGTTTTGGGAATTACAAATCCAATCCAATCTGCCAAATCATCAAAACCAATTAAAATTGGATTGGATTGGATAAGTCAGTTTGGGCGGATTGGGTCGGTCGATTTGAGTGGATTAGGTTTGTTGGTTTGGACAGATTGGATCAGATCTTGCACGCCCTTATAAAATTTGATAGATATTGGTGAGATTTACACATTAACATCAAGGGTTAATTGTTTTATTAGTCCTTGAACTTAGACCCGATTTGTTTTGTTAACTTTTCTGTTAAATACAGGGGCAAAATGGTATTTTTGTATCAACTGATAAAAACATCAAGTAACTTAATACCATTCAACTGAAACTTTAACTCAGATCAAATCCCATACCGCTTCATTTTCCCAGTAGTTGCTGCTGCTTAACAGTAAGTAAAGGGATGTGTAGGGCTTCAATTGAATTTAATTCAAGAGCATATATGCAGGGGATTGGGGAATTCTGTATATTTTGTGCTATGCTCCATGGCCATGTGTTTTTTTATCAACCCTTGATGCATTCTTTCGTCTAAATGAGGACGAGAATAGTATTGAACTCAGCCATGTGTGTGGAGATAAGTAGTATCAGTTCGGAGGAAATCAGAGTTACATCTTGAAGTCCTTTTTATTTTATTTTATTCTTTCATATATATATATATATATATATATATATATATATATAACAAGTAACCTGATCACATTGATGCAAAAAAGCTTCTAATTCGGCATATATTTAATTGCTAGTTATAAACTTAACTAGATTCAAAACTGCTAGTTATAATGACACATGCATTAAGTTATGTTATGAAAAACGTTTATATATGCATCTAGAAACGAAATAGCAAAGGTGCCCGCGATGCTGCTGGTTTTGTCGTTCAAATATGTAAGGAATGGTACTATTTATATAGACATGGAGATCTAAATAGTTGCATTATGCTTTGTTTAGGAAGTTTAAGTTACAAAAACCCACTAATAACATGTTTTATATTCTGCTTGTCATGTTAAAATATTGATCATATTTTAATAAACCAATCAGCAATCAAAACACCAAAATATCTGCAGTTTTGAGCTGCTCATTGTTCAAAGAGTTTGGACAGGTCTTTATATACATGCTACTAGGTGGTGGAGGGGGATTTTTATGCTTTGACGTCTGTTGGAAGGGGATCCATCTCTTGCTGGCTCTGCTATAGAGGTGGCTAATGTCCTTTCTTGTTCTTTGCAGGGGGTTTCAACTTTGTTGGTACAAATTTGGAAAACGGCAGGTGTTAGTGTAGATAAATGAGAAAATTTGAGTGAAGCCAAGAATTACTATGGGTATATTTTTGCTCACCACTTTAACCCAAGGTGTACCCTCACCCCCCTTCTCAACACTTGACACGTTTCCCTTGACATAACCATAATTAACTCTTTACTTTGTATTTATGCAACCATAGTTATGTCAAGGGACATGTGTCAAATGTTGAGAAGGGTGATGAGGGCACACCTTGGGTTAAAGTGGTGAGCAAAAATGCTCCCTAATTATTATCACATAATTAAGTTAAAAAATCCAACAGGACAAACAATAGTTTAAATACATTAAGCATTCTATTAATCTGATGGACAAAAGTATAACCTCATTCTATTTAATCAATTGGTAACAAACTTAGAACAATTGTGAAAATTTATTAAATAGGTATAAGAAAATTATGCCAAAACACCCAAGCTTTAATATAATCAAATCAAGGGGTGTTGATTTTGTTGCTACAAATTTGGAAAATGGTAGGTGTTAGTGTAGACAAATAGGAAAATTTGAGTGAAGACAATAACTATTATTACATAATTATGGCCACAAAATCAATTGCACAAACCACAATTTAAATACGCCAAGCATTCTTCAAATTATGAAATACCTATAACATAACGAAACCAAAAGACCAAGAGTGTAATAGAATCAAACCAAATACTCATAAGAGAATCAAAGCATGAGCAAGTTTGTTTTATAGAAGCAGAGATAATCCATAGACACCTATGGTCAAAATTGATACATGTATTGCCATTTATTGGCTAATTTAATGAAATGGAGAAGTAAGCTATAAAAGCGGAAATAACCAATAAACACCTATAGGTTATATAAGCAGAATAAAGGCAGAAATAATAGGCTATAGGTTATAGTTTTGTTCATTACATCTAAAACATCTTATAAATGTTGTGAATCTTAAGTTTTGCTCAAATTGAACCAAGGGCAATGTTCTCTATGTGAATAATTACTTTGTTTAGCTATTTTCCTCAAGCCTACCAAAGGATGACTTAAAAGGCACAAAAAGAAAAATGATGGGGAAAACATGTATGTAGCTTCTTTGCACATTCAGCCGCTGAAGGCAGGTAGTGAAATGAAAAAGCTTCATGATTTCAGTTGCTATAGTTATTATTCTTTTATGTGGGTTTCCAATATTTTTAGAATTATACCAATTCTATTCTTATAGGGTTTTTTTTTTTTTTTGGATAAAATAAAAACTTCATTAGATAAACCTCAACGATACAATCAAAGACATCTAAAATACCAATCCCAAGAGGACAACAAACTAACATGCTAAAAGCAAAACTAACTACTAGCCCACATCATCACAATTAACCATAAGCCCACAAACCCAACATACCCTAAAACAACCCATGAGCCTAGACGAACCTTATCACCACCACCTGAAGAAGCGCCATCACGACCACACCTGATGGGCATATTTTATATTATATATTTAGCCCCATTCTTAATATATTTTGGTTAATATTTTGGAAGAATTTTGATACTTTGAATTGTATTCTCAATATAGGACTTTCGACTTTCTCTGGAGCAAAACATAATCAAATGGACGAATTTTGGAGTAATTCCAGTTGGAGGATGTTCATGAGTCACTTGGCTTGATCGTATCAAAATTTCAGACTTTTCTACCAAGCGGTTATTTTCTGGCGATAAAATAAAGGAGCAGTGTGCAGTGCTGGAAAGTGACGTGTTGGGCTTTTATGGCGTTTTTGGAGCCTGAGATGACCTCTGATGGATTCGTGGCCTTCTGGAGAAGTGTTCAGAACGTTTTTATCTTTAAAATGAGCTGTATTGGGCCGGATTTGGATCAGATTTGAGGCCAAAACGTGGCTGGGCAGATTGGGGGCAGATTCTCCTAGTCCAATTTGGATTTTATGTCATGTCATTATTTTATTTTATTTAGTTTCCTTGTGGGGATAGAAAAGCAGGTTCTTGGCAGCTAGGTTTTAGGGAGTATTTAAGTTCTATTTCACAGAATTTTGGGGCTTCTCTTTTGGCTTTTGAACGCGACTTTGCTAGGATTTTTAGAAGAACTTCTACTTCAAGGTGTTTTCGATCTTTATTATTTTAATGAAGAACTTGATTATTTTTATTATGAACATGCGTAACTAACTCTCTTTTGCTAGGGTGAGGCCACGAGCCTTAGCAAGAATATGTAGTTTCTGTCCAATTTGCTTATGATTATATGCATGCAGGTTTTCGAATTATTCATCACTGGGTTAAACTATCTAAGTGTCTTAATGCTTGATCACCATTAGGATGTTTAGAAAAGTAATTTGATGCAGTTTCGGTCGGAGGTCGGTCCCTGAAATTGACGAAGGCTTCTTGTGATTAATATGTGCAAGTTCACTTAGGATGAATACCACGTCTTAAGGGTTGCATGGTTTTTCAAAAGGTTTCACAGAACTTAATGAGTCATGTATGTTTAGATTTGATCTGAATACCACAGACGGATTGCATGTGTGATATACGCTCTATGTTGGGGGTCCAAGTAGGCATATATTAGGAATACCTAACCTTCGAAATATGCATGTATAGGTCATAAGTAATTGGGAGAACTATATAGAATTGTTAAGGTGACGGCGGATCCCTAGTGCTTTCTTAATTTGATTTCTAAAAACACAACTGTTTCTCTTGCCCTTAGCTTTAAATTTACATATTGCCTTATTTTTATTAGTTAAATTCGTTTTAAGTTAAGGTCTTAAAATCAAACATCTCAACTTTCTCTTTTACAATAATTAATTAGAATTTGGTTGCTACGAGTTATTTAATAATCCCTGCGGAGAACGACCTTGCGAGAATCATTTATACTACAATAACCTTGTCATTCTTGCAAGTTTTGTAGGAGTTTTAACCCTGTTTGCGCAGGTACTGAAAAGCCTATCAAGAAATTGGCGCCGTTGCCGGGGATTATTTAAAATAATTCGTTCTAATCAGATTCTGCATTAATTATTGCTGTACATACATTAAAAAAAAAAAAAAAAAAAAAAAAAGAAGAAATAATTTCCATTTTTATTTTATTTTTACAGATCACAGCAGAGCAGTGCAGATTACAATCTGTGCATGGTCAGCATACGTTCAGCAGTTCAGCAATTGTTTCCGTTTGATCCAGAACCTGAGCAATCTTTAAGGAGGAGACGCAGGGAGCAAAATTTGTTGTGGGTTCCTTCACAGCAAGGGACTTTTCTGCAATCTTTATATTCTGAGGACCTGCACAGTAAAGAAACAATGGCTTTTGTTATTCCAGAGGCTGGTGAGCCTTTGGGTAATTCTTTAACAGCTCGTGCCACTAACATACCAGGTTGCATTACATATCCAGCAGTGGAAGAGGGGTCTACATTCGAAATCAAGCATCACATGTTGAGTATTCTACCTACATTTCATGGGTTATCAACCGATGATCCTAACATGCACACTGCAGAATTTTTAATGGGATGCAAGAATATTTTGGTGAAAGGATTTTCAGCTGAATCTATTAAGCTTCGTTTATTTCCATACACATTGAAAGATCAAGCAAGGAGATGGCTCCTCACACTTCCATCTGGAAGCATTAGCACTTGGAACCAACTCAGTGAGAAATTTTTAAACAAGTATTATCCAGCTTCAAAGACTCTGGACATGAGAACTCAAATTCTATCTTTTGCCCAAAAACCAAATGAAGAGTTTCATGAGGCGTGGGAACGGTTTAAAGAGTTGAATAGAAAATGCCCACATTCTGGTATTAGCAGTACGGATCAAGTGCATATATTTTTCAGAGGGTTAAATATGACAACAAAAACTCTTGTCAACGCTTCATGCGGCAGTTCGTACAAGGATAAAAATGCACAAGAGGCTTGTTTATTATTTGAAAAAATGGCAGCAGATACACATCAATGGGCAGTTGAGCAGCCACAATCTAGGTCTATTTTTGAGATATCTAATGGTTCTCCATATATGTCGGCACAAATTGAAAAAATGGAGAAAAAGCTTGAAAGATTTGATGCAAAATTTGACATGTTATTACAAAGAATTCCAGGTTCACAGGTTGCTGTACAGCAACCTTTACCAGTTGCCTGTAGCATTTGCAATGTGACAACCCATGATTTTTTGAGCTGTCCGCATAAAGATGCTTATCCGGAATTTGCAGCAGAACACGTTAATGCATTTAATAATTTTCAACGTCCAAGATATGACCCGTATTCAAATGTTTACAACCCGGGTTGGAGAGATCATCCTAATTTTAAGTGGGACAGAGATCAGCCTGCAAGGCCACAATTTCAACAACAGGTACAGCAACCTGCTGCGCCTAAGGCTGCTTGGGAGGTTGCAATTGAAAAATTAGCAAACGCCACTAGTCAAGAATTCCAAAATCTACAGGCAACAGTGAAAAACATAGAAAAACAAATGGGACAGATTGCATTCCAAGTTTCAGAAAGAGCACCAGGTACATTTCCTAGCCAAACTGAACAGAATCCAAGGGGAGGCGCAGATTGTAAGGCAGTTCGAGTTCTACGTTCGGGTAAAAGTTATGACAATAGAGGTGAAATTTGTGCTGGAAGTTCGCAGGCAGCATCACAGCCACAAACAGATTCAGAAAAATTCACCGAATCTGATATTGCTGCAGATTCTGCAATTTTTGCAGATTCTACAGAGTCTATGGGCAGATCCGAAAACAGTGAAAAAATTGCTGCAAAAACTGCAGAACGTGTTTATGTGCCTCCAATGCCTTATCCCGAAAGGTTGAAGCCCAAAGTTAAAGATCAACAGTTGACAGATTTTATGAAGACATTGGCCAAAGTTCAGATCAATCTCCCATTGATTGATGCAATTAAGAACATTCCATCTTATGCCAAGTTTTTAAAGGATGTTTGCACAAAGAAAAAGAAGCTCGTGGATTTTGAAAAAGTTATTCTTACAGAACAGTGCAGCGCAGTTTTATTACACAAACTGCCTCCAAAGAAACAAGACCCAGGGAGTTTTACGATTTCATGCACAATTGGAAATTCAAATTTTAAACGTGCTTTAATTGATTTGGGTGCCAGTATTAATTTAATGCCTTTTTCTGTTTTTCAGAGACTAGGACAAGGAGAAATCAAGCCTACATCAGTTATTCTACAACTGGCGGACCGTTCAGTTGCTTACCCTAGGGGAATTATTGAAGACCTCATTATTAAAGTGGATAATCTCTATCTTCCTGCAGATTTTGTGGTCTTGGATATGGATGAAGACATGCAAACACCGATTATTTTGGGGAGACCGTTTATGGCAACAGCTAGGACTTTAATTGATGTGGAAGCTGGAACATTAACTTTACGAGTTCAAGACCAATATGTGGTTTTTAATTTGTTTGAAGGAGCAAAACGTCCTGCTGAACAGCAGGAATGTATGCACATTGATGTGGTAGACAATATGGTTCAAGCCAGCTTTCAGGCAAGTTCAAATACAGATAAGTTGCTCAGCAGGGGAAAAGCGAAAAAGCGGAAATTGCAGTTAAAGGAGCTAGAGGAAACTCGTCAAGGTGCTTATAACAGTTCTCGCATCTACAAGGAAAGAACTAAGGCATTTCATGACAGTAAAATTTTGCGAAAGGAATTTCGGCCAGGGAAAAAGGTTGTGTTATTCAGTTCAAGGCTTAAGTTATTTCCCGGAGAATTAAAGTCTTCGTTGGAATGGCCCCTATTTGGTTACTAAGGTTTATCCTCATGGGGCGGTTGATATTACAAGTGAAATTAATGGCAACACATTCAAAGTGAACGGTCACAGGCTGAAACCATATTTGGAGTCGCCCTTCGATATTGCACGCGAGTCATTGACTCTGAAGGAACCAGTGATCTAACCACCAGGCTTCTGCAACGTCTAGCTACAGACTTAAAATAAAGCGCTTATTGGGAGGCAACCCAATTTTTCCAAACTCGTTACTTCTTTTTGTTGGTTTTCTTTATCTAGTTGTTTTTATTTTCTTTCTACTCCTAACACATATTTGGTTCAATGTAGGACACAACAATCAGCAGCAAACATACTAGCAGATAATCCTATACTGGAATCATGCACCCAGCAGCAATCCTACACTGGAATCATGCACCCAGTAGCAAGTCTACATGAACATCAAAGGCAGCTATTCCTATGCTGGAATCATGCACCCAGCAGCAAGTCTACCAGATTACAACCACAAAACTTGCAGGGATTCGATATTATACCTGCTCGCAACTTGAAGATTGACTTGCTCGCTGACATCCGGCAGTCTCCACGTCTTATTTCCAAGTTGATGCAAATCTAAAATTGAAGCAGATGAAAACAGATGTGGATGAGTCACTCAAGACAAGGCAAAGAGGTTCTTCAGTCCTAACTGAACTGACGCCAAAATTGCTACTTCCATCAAACGAAGTTGACAGTGATGGATTACAAGCAAACCGCGAGGCTTACCGTTACCCAAGCTCAGAAACATAATTTTCATCAAGACCAATGTGTGGTGTAAATCTGCTCAGCTTTGCAAGTTTGGGGGTTGACCGCACATGGATACACATACACGCAAGGGTTAGACTTTGCTCACACCATCAATTCTGAAACGAAATTTCCAATATCTGAGGAGGGTTTTACCTTTGGCCTCTCAGATCTGATGTTTGAAGTGCATCGTTAAGGACGGAGCGGCTCCTTGGTTACTCCAAATACCATTTCGAGCAAATCCAGCACAGAAAACTCCAAGTTTGAGTTTTGAAACAGCTGCGAACGAGAGCGGAGTGTGGGTTTCTGAGAGAAATGCCTATGAGAGAAGGTTTGAGTGTGCGCAAGATAAAGAAGCGCTATTAGTGCACAGAAGAAATATTTGCGAAAAGGAATATCTGCGTAGGTGACTGGGCTAACAGAGAAAGGGAAGGGTTTGCGTTTTGAGAAAGACACAAGAGAGAGACTTTTGGGTTTTGAGTAGGTGACGGCGTGGATTCTAAGAAAAATTGAATGGAGTATGGGTTCTGATGAGCAAAGGGACAACGAGAGCCGTTGGCTCTGGGCTCTAGTCAAGAGTCTATTTGATTCCTATTTCGTTTTTTTTATTCATCCACTGACATGGACCAACTCATTCACACCCTTTCTCTATTGTCATTAAAATGAGGAGCCAATTTCATCCAAGTGGGGTAATGGCAAGCGGATGCTCTTGCTGTTCAATTTTAGTGGTCCCTCAGCAATTGCCAGGTGTGTTCTTTTCCTTCTTTTCTTATTTAAAATTTTTCTTTGGTCTTTTCTTTTATTTGTGCTCGCATTTTATTTTTCTGTTTTCTTTTAGTTTTTTATTTTTTTATTTTTATTATTTCCTTTATTTTCTTTTCCACACCTTGGGGACAATGTGTGATTTAAGTTTGGGGGTGGGAAAGTAAATTTTAGTTTTTTAATTTTTTAATTTTAATTTTTTTTTTTTGAGTCTTGTTTAAAATTTTCGTTTTTAAGTTAATATCCATAGATTATTTTAAACATTAGAACAGATAGACATGGTGAAGATCAATCCCTCATTAGAGTCTTTTCTATTTATTGTTGCTTGGATACTAATTCATGAATTACACTTTGAAATTTGCACATCACACCAACATGGTTTGTGGGGAGTGAGATCAAAATACTTAATTTTTTGTCCAAGTGTGTTTTAATTTTTGTTCTATATAAAATAAAATTAGTATGTGTTTTAAAGTAATAATTGTCTCACCCGAGGCTTTGCCTAGTAACCGGGCCAGTCCTGCCTAATCAGCAGTGATTCTCGAGTCCAACGGTAGAGTTTTGGCATGGGGCAAGGTGGTTAGTTGGTTTCGTAGCCTTTCCAACTCGGATTAATAAGTCCTTAGGGGTGTTCTACACCTAGTGCCCTAAAGCCTTATTTGGTTTGGGAGTCATTGACCTAAAGCTCGTTACATGGGTTGGATCGAAAGCTTGAGTGATCTGACATTGCACGACCACCACTGTTACAAAAAAAAAAAAAAAAAAAAAAAAAAAAAAAAAAAAAGAGAGAGAGAGAGAGAAGCAAAAAGAGAAAAAGAAAAAAAAAAAAAAAAATTATGTGTGAAGTTAGTGGGTGAAGTGTGAATAAATGGGATGAAAGGTAAGGGTTTTTGGTTGAGTCTCCTTAATTATGATGGTTCACTTTACACCGAAGGAAATTTGTGGATTCTTTTCTAATTGACTCTCAATGGTTTAGACTCTGTATTGGGATTGGTTGGAGCTTTTGAAAAGATGTTCGGATTTTTAACATTTTCTATGGATTGCAACTTGAAGGTGGAAATTTTGTCTTGTTTAAGTTTTAGCCTTGTGTCTAGTTTGTTAAGTTTTTTTTATTTTCTTTGAGTCTTGTTTTGCTTGAGGACAAGCAAAAAGCTAAGTTTGGGGGTATTTTGATGGGCATATTTTATATTATATATTTAGCCCCATTCTTAATATATTTTGGTTAATATTTTGGAAGAATTTTGATACTTTGAATTGTATTCTCAATATAGGACTTTCGACTTTCTCTGGAGCAAAACATAATCAAATGGACGAATTTTGGAGTAATTCCAGTTGGAGGATGTTCATGAGTCACTTGGCTTGATCGTATCAAAATTTCAGACTTTTCTACCAAGCGGTTATTTTCTGGCGATAAAATAAAGGAGCAGTGTGCAGTGCTGGAAAGTGACGTGTTGGGCTTTTATGGCGTTTTTGGAGCCCGAGATGACCTCTGATGGATTCGTAGCCTTCTGGAGAAGTGTTCAGAACGTTTTTATCTTTAAAATGAGCTGTATTGGGCCGGATTTGGATCAGATTTGAGGCCAAAACGTGGCTGGACAGATTGGGGGCAGATTCTCCTAGTCCAATTTGGATTTTATGTCATGTCATTATTTTATTTTATTTAGTTTCCTTGTGGGGATAGAAAAGCAGGTTCTTGGCAGCTAGGTTTTAGGGAGTATTTAAGTTCTATTTCACAGAATTTTGGGGCTTCTCTTTTGGCTTTTGAACGCGACTTTGCTAGGATTTTTAGAAGAACTTCTACTTCAAGGTGTTTTCGATCTTTATTATTTTAATGAAGAACATGATTATTTTTATTATGAACATGCGTAACTAACTCTCTTTTGCTAGGGTGAGGCCACGAGCCTTAGCAAGAATATGTAGTTTCTGTCCAATTTGCTTATGATTATATGCATGCAGGTTTTCGAATTATTCATCACTGGGTTAAACTATCTAAGTGTCTTAATGCTTGATCACCATTAGGATGTTTAGAAAAGTAATTTGATGCAGTTTCGGTCAGAGGTCGGTCCCTGAAATTGACGAAGGCTTCTTGTGATTAATATGTGCAAGTTCACTTAGGATGAATACCACGTCTTAAGGGTTGCATGGTTTTTCAAAAGGTTTCACAGAACTTAATGAGTCATGTATGTTTAGATTTGATCTGAATACCACAGACGGATTGCATGTGTGATATACGCTCTATGTTGGGGGTCCAAGTAGGCATATATTAGGAATACCTAACCTTCGAAATATGCATGTATAGGTCATAAGTAATTGGGAGAACTATATAGAATTGTTAAGGTGACGGCGGATCCCTAGTGCTTTCTTAATTTGATTTCTAAAAACACAACTGTTTCTCTTGCCCTTAGCTTTAAATTTACATATTGCCTTATTTTTATTAGTTAAATTCGTTTTAAGTTAAGGTCTTAAAATCAAACATCTCAACTTTCTCTTTTACAATAATTAATTAGAATTTGGTTGCTACGAGTTATTTAATAATCCCTGCGGAGAACGACCTTGCGAGAATCATTTATACTACAATAACCTTGTCATTCTTGCAAGTTTTGTAGGAGTTTTAACCCTGTTTGCGCAGGTACTGAAAAGCCTATCAACACCCACCACCGCATTCGTAACAGATTTGGGAAAATATGATTTCCAACGATCTACCTGTGCATGAGAGTGAACAAATAAACGAAAACAGCCTTGCCAATGAACAATTGGGTGATTTATAGCAACCTCCGTCAAAGACAATGTATAATAAAATTTAGAGAACATGAGCGGCAATAGGGAGCGGGTTTTGAGAGCAGGATTTGATTGAGAACATAGACTAAAAGGGGTGATGGGGAACTTCAATCTAACCATGTCTCAAAAGAAACCACCACAAGGGGCTTTATATTCAAAATGCCTCAATGGACTTATTCACTAACCTAAAAGGAAAAGACGAGAAGAGAGGAGGTGGAGAAGGGGAAGTGATGATTCTTCCTCCTCCCCCTCTATGAAGTTTTAATTTAGAACTCACAAAAGGAGAGAGTGGCTAGGGTTTTTGAATAAGAGTTTATCAATTATGAATTTTTTTCTTATAGGTTATTCAACCACTAATTCTTTGTTGTTAGTGATTTATGCACTAAAGAATGGCCATTTCCAAAGAGAAACAACCAAACTAAAGTGCACCAACCAATCTGTGCACCTTTTCCTACTCTTATAACAAAATGCAAGGCTTTCTGTGAGTCAGCATAAACAGAAGAAAAAAAAAGAAAGTGCACAAAACACAAATGCTCTCAAATTGATGCCCCAATTGCAAAAATTTAAAAGCAACTACATGACAGAAGAGAAAGCTTTTCAAAATTTAAATTTAAACTACATGTCATTAGAGTAAAATTTTGAATACAAAAGTTTCCAAATTGAAAAGAAACCCAATGGAGTAACAACACTTGGTATTAGTTTTCTTCTCAGTCCTACGTCCATTCATACTGCGGTAACTTCTTCATGTTTTCTTTCTTATTAGTTTTCTTAAGGACGGGTACAATTACCCTTAGAAATCAAGACCTTTTAACATTGTATAGATTGTACAAAAGTTTGAGTCAAGGAAAAAGGAGAAGCTTGTAGGTTTGGTTTTTTTTTTCTCCCTCTTCTTCATGTTTTCTTACCAAATTTTCTTTTTTTGCAAGGAGCTTATCGCTGAAGTGGTTAAGAGCAACTACCTCTACGCTCAAGGGTCTTGTGTTCGAATCCCCTCATCCAACATTGCTTTCATGATTCAATTTCAAAGCATATGCTTTGATGTAAGACAGAGGAAGTGCAAAACCTAAAGAATGATCTAAAATGGTCTACTTTCTCAGAAGATTTACAAATATATACACTTATATAGATATCCAAAATTACAAATTAAAGGAGCTTTAACATCATATATATATATACACACATTAGCCTCTCCGCATTCCCTTCCCTGCCTGCGAGAGGCTTTTTTTAAAAAAAATTCTTTTAATTTTAATTTTTTTTAATATGAAAAAGTGTGAATTTACCATATTATCCTCATTTAATTAATAATTTCAATTCTTAATGTTTGCATTAATCAAGGGCATTTTCTGGTATTTTGAATGTTTTACCATTCTTTCCTTTTACTTTATATATATATATATATATATATATATATATATATATATCTATATTATGACTCATAAAAACACCCACTTTTGTTTGCTTGGGTTAAGTAGTGCATATAATTTTTGGTTCATTTCAGAGAAATGTTTATTGCCAAGCATTTGAAACAGAGTAAATAAAGTCCAAAAAGTCAGTTCCCTTGAGAAGATCTTTACCAGTCAAAATTTCAAAATCTAACAACAAAAGGAACCCAATCACAGCTGCCTTCCCATTTATCAAAGCAAAACAACACACACAGATATACAAAGGTACAAACTTGGACTGAAATAACACACAAAGGTGCATAATTTCACTCGCACAACCGAACCCAATTCCCTCCACCTCCATTTATACCCCTCAAATTCACTAAAAGCAGAAAATTTAACAACTTAAGGAAATGACGTGATGGAGAAAAGAGTGATACTAGAGAGGCCAAGCGAGAGAAGAAACATAACATTCAACAAATAAGTACAAAGTCTTACTTGCTCTCCAACAACACAGTACCGGGATCAGGCTCACATGAATAAGATAGAAGTTTTCTTGCCCTGAGGAAAGAATTAAATCCACATAAGCAGTTATCATTAACACAATGAAAGTTCAAATCCATGTGGATATCAACTATGTATGGAAATAATTGGTTAATTTTAGTTCAGGGTATCCCACATTCCATTACATCTATACACCAGAAAAATCAGAGCAGCAAATAATTGATGAAGTTTAAACAGGATATCCCACATTCCATTATCAAGTTTATTAGAGCTCAAAACATATTGGACCAGCAATGTAAACATATCCTTATCAAATCTCCCTGCATATTCCAACAGCAGTAATTGGATGATCTATTTTGACCACATAGCATAAAAACATAATCAACAATCCAAATCAAGCACATGGGATAAGAAATCATCTCAAAAATAGAACCATTAAAATTCCTCAAAAAACAGCCATATACCACAACCTTACCAACTGAAAAAGACAATTGGCGCAAAGCTGAATGGCATGGATTCAATGTCACCTAAGAATAAAGAAAATAGTTAGCTCTTGCACATAAACACAGAGAAAGAACAATGAGTCATATAACGTATCTATGTTTTAACTATCGCTTACCCACAGTCCCACCCAACTCTATAACACAAACATCTGCAGGGCCCTCTTTTCCATCGACAGGTGTTTCCCTCTTTTTGGCCGGGTAGGCCGATGGAAGGAGTTTTTGGTCCTTCTTCTCTTGAGATGCGTAGGCGTGCCACCACCAAGCCACTTGATGGCTTGGATGGAAAGATCGTGTGAGTGTGTTTGCGCTTCTGACTTTTAATCAAACGATTGATCGGCCAAGCAAGGAACCTCCTCTTGGCCTAGGTTCTTTTTCTTCCTTGAGGTCAAGGATGATTGAGATTTGTATGACTATTTTTAGGATTTTTGTGATGAGGGCAATGAATGTAAATGCAGTAAACAAAATGACAAAATCTAAGTGCGAGAAATGTAAATGCAGTAAACAGGATGACATAATTGTAAATGCGATAAAATAGATTAAAGCGATAAAGACTTGAATTAAACTCGAAGGTAAAGACAATTGAAATTAAATTGCAAGAAAGTAAGCTTACACTAGGAAAACGAAGAACTTGGATAATCTGAAGAACTTGAAAGATAAAATCCTAGACTATGAATTGAAAAGTACAGGATAAAAAGATAGATTTTGTGTGTTCAGTCGGAGGTCATCTTCTCTTCTTCTAACGACCAATTTATAGAGCTTCCTTCAGCTCATGGGTTTGGCCATTAAATGGCCTCAACTAACTTTCATTGAAAATCCTTCCAAGATTAATGTCTTCCGGGGCTCCGGACATTTAATGAGAAGTTTCCAACCATCATCAACCCCTATGGTTGGTCAGTAAAATGATATTAGGATAGTAGGGTGGCTACAAGTCTTTCCACCACTTGCTACCTATTATATATAAATATATAATAGGATAAAAACTTTTGGCCCATCTTCTCAAAAACATCCAACCTTGGCCGCACCTTGTTCATACACTTTCTTATATATTATATCAATATGAAATAGGGAAAGCTTTGAACAGACACCCCTTCGGCCGCACATTCATATTCGTTTCTTTTATATATATATGCAATTAGATTCTTGACCTGCAAACCCTTCAGTCAATTTGCAAAGCCCCAAAGCCTCCAACCATGTATTGGCAAGCCCTTCAGTTGCATATATATATATATATAATAAGACAAGTGGATTCCAAAGACCTTCAGCCCAATTTTCTTCAGCCGCAACTTTTCAACCAAATAGGCAGATAACCAAGAGGTTCCAGCCATACTTTGTTCATTCATCTACTTATTATTATATATATATACATATATAATAGGATAGAGAAACTTTTGGCTGCACATTCTCAAAAACATCCAACTTTTTCATTCATTCACTTACTTTATATATATAAAGCATACCATATAATGATGGCTTTGAATTTGGTTTCAACGTTTGCTTTCACTTTGTAATATTATATATATATATATATATATATATATATATATATATAGGGCATGAACTTGGGAGCCTGGCCGCACATGCAACAATCCAAAGTAATTGCATAAGTTCATATTTTAATTTGCATAGGCCACCTGGTTATTGAAGTTGGCCAAACAGCCCATGAAACTTTACCTTCCAAACCTCCAGCCGACTTGCAAAATTATTACAGACTTTAGTCTCCACGAAAACCCCCAGGACTCTTGCCCAAAAATATGTGGCTCTCGACCGATAAAACTGGGCATTGATAGCAAAAATATGGCCGCATCTTCAGCACAACCGGCCGATAACTCCAAGATTTCGGCTGCAACCTCTTCACAACCTTCAAATTCGGTTGTGATTTTCAACAGTCCCAAACATTGCCCCCCAATTTGTTTAGCTTGGAATTGGTGTAGAGGTAAGCAAATCGAAACCCAAGACCTTTCAATTTCTGAAGTTTGAGACTTTCTAATTGGCTTGCATGTTATTAAGCTTTGAAATTAAATTGGAAGGATTTTTGTTAAGAATCCTAGGTATTACAAATACCCAAATGTTCTCATTATTTCCCCATAGAACATTCCCACCATAGCCATAGGTTTCTAGAAGGTTTTCCCTCAAAACCCATATCCTCTTTATCTTCACATTCATCATTTCACACACCAAATCCACCCAAATGAATGTCAAACTTGAAATTTGCAAGTTTCTAGGTATGTTGCACTAATTCTTTGTTGATTTTGGTATGATTTTGATGAATTTGTAGCTTTGAAAAGTGTAGACTTGAAACTTTGAATGTATGAATAGTGCCATGATGTTCTTCGTGTTCTTGATTCGAATCTCACTTTCTTTACTATATTTTCCTTTGATTCGATTTTACTTCATGTTTGTAGGATGGAATCCATTCCAAATGATAGTGCCCAATTTTTTGAAGAAATGAAAGTGGCCATGGACAAAGACTTGGGCAAGCAAGTATTTGCCTACTTCCTCAATGCCTTTCCCAACTCTACCCAATATATTCTTGGTCCATTTTTCTCGGCCTACCCAGAAGAGGTGGCGAAGGTGTGGGTGACGCAGCCGAGAAATGGCCCAACTTATTTTTCAGACTTTACATGGGCAACTTTTTGGGAGAACTTCAAGCCATTCAAAGGTTGGCCAACGGGGACCCCCATCAAAATGGATTCTGCCGGAACTAAAGGAGCCCTATCAAATAAAGCATCATCTGCCGTCGGGAAATCCGACCACTCGAGCTCGGCGAAAGGTAATATTGATTGGTATCGTTGGTTCAAAATTTTAGAACCAAAATTGAAGGGCCATTGGAAGAAAATTGGAATATATGATACATTGCTCCTATGTGCGGGAAGAGTCTTTCCTTGCGACCGATCTCTTGTTATTGCAGCGCTATGCTTTTGGTCTTCATCCACCAATTGCATGAGGCTCTGTTTCGGGATGATGACACCTAACTTGCTAGACTTGGCCGCCATTACAGGCCTTCGCCCTCATGGAGATGATTTCTCGGCCGCCAACCTTCCGGAAGCCAAGGTGGGCTTAGATTTTCACAAGTCGATCAAAACCTCCAGGAGTTGGATGAAAAAGTATCGTGGCCATAGCGGAGAGCCCACCGACCCCCCTTTCATCAATGGCGTATCCTACACTGAGCATGTGGCTTTTCTTGTGATGTGGTTGTGCAAGTTCTTGGCATGCCCAAAATCTGGCAGGATTACTAAGGAATTCCAAGCCTTGGCGGAAGTACTTGTAGATGGCCATCCAGTGGCCATGGGCCTAATCTTTCTTGCCTATCTTTATAGAGGGCTCCGTGAGATAATTACTAAACCCATGGATTACCATGCTTCTGGCCCTATATGGATTTTTCAATTGTAGCTCCAACTCTATTTTTCGGAATTAAGTCCCGCCACCATTTGCCCCAATGATAACGCTCTTTTGGGTCCACCTTTGCTCAACGCCCCACGCCGGAAGCATTATGTTGAGATTGCTTCCGATTTTTCTATGAGTGCCAGGAGAAGACCAGGGAGCATCTCTCCATTTGCTTAGGTCACCGTTTCCCGGATTATCTAGCTATGGATCTTTCCTCATATCCTACGACAGAGACAAAGGAGGAGAGGTATAATATGTAGGCCAGCATCCTCATCAGCCGAGATCTTCCATACGGCCTAATGGTGAACAAAGGTGGCAATTATCATTGTGGTGGTGAACTTTATTATCCCGCTGCCGCTGACTACCAACTTGGTTTCATTCAGAA
This sequence comes from Prunus avium, assembly GCF_965620075.1. Lineage (NCBI taxonomy): Eukaryota > Viridiplantae > Streptophyta > Magnoliopsida > Rosales > Rosaceae > Prunus > Prunus avium. Next base: position 132,127 of record NC_142287.1, read on the forward strand.
CATCCCGATTCCGCCCATGAATTCCGTCAACTTGCTTTCTTCTTGGCGAGTAGAATTCAAGGATGCAAAAGAAGTCACCTGTAACAACCCAAACCTTAATTATTATTTAACTATTAATTTAATGAAGGAAAAGACTAAACTACCCTCGGAATAATTTATTAGGTTTTAAGTTGACTTTTTGACCGAGAAAGAATTTGGAAAATCCACTTGTACCACTGCGTAGAGCACGACAAAACGAGTCCGTAGACACGTAATGGGCTCAATTCCGAGTCGTATTGAAGATAATACGTTCAAATTATGAAAAAGGGCATAATTGAAATTTTGGAAAAAAAGTCAGATTTTTAAAAAAAACCAGATTTCTTCTCTCTCTCCTCACTCTCTCTCTCCCCACATCTCTTCTCTCTCTCCCTCTCGATTGTTCAGCCGCCACCCTCCCCAATTTGCAGCCACCTCCAGCCGCCACCACACCTCACCGGACCAGCCAAGGAAGCACCGCCGCCACCTCCGCAACCCAGCCAGCCTGCTCCGCCGTCCAGCTGCCACGAAGCTGCCAGAAAAAACCCAGAAAATCGCGGCAGATTTTCTCCGATTTTCAAATCCCTCAAACTCCCTCCTCCGGCCACCAAATCGGACGGATTAGGTATGGTTTTTCGACTGATTTTCATGCTCTAGCTGATGGTTGGGTAGGATTGGAGAGATTTTGAGGTTTAAGAGGTTAATTTTCGAGTTAAGTTTCTGCCGAGCTTAGGATGCCGGAATCAGTCACTTCCGGTCACTTTTTGGCCTTAGTACAAGAACAAAAGTGGTTCCAAATTTGGTGTTTTACCTAAACTAGGAGTTTGGACCGGCGGTTTAGAGATTTTCCGGTCGCCGGAATTGTTAGGCACACCCACACGCGGCCGGCGCGTGGGCGGCGCGTGGGCCAGGTATCAGGGACCACTCTTGGTCCCAGAACGATCCTCGTGTCCTCACGAGCGCGTAGGATTTCGCGGATCTCAATTCGGATAACGTTTGAACCCCGAACGGATCTCGCATAGTGTGCGTTTTCCGGGTTCAATACGTTCGGACCGTTGGATCGTAGTCAAACTGGAGTATGTCGTTCTAGGTAATTTCAGGATCGTGTAGGATTCGACGGATCGTCAATCGGAGTCCCGGATGCTCCGAAAAAGCCAATCCTAGGGCTAGATTTACGGAAAATCGTTCGTTCGTCCGATCGTGCGATCGTGAGCAATCCGACCGTCCGATCGAGACCAAACTCTCGAGACATGTGTCCTAGGCTTGTTGGAACCTCTAGGAATGATCAGATCGGAATTCTGAGGTCGTGGACCCCATGAGGTCCCGAGTTGACTTTTAGGGACTTTATCGCTTTTGAGTCCCGAGATACTTCTAAAGCGTGTCCACTGAGAGGAAAAGCTAATGTGGGCATAGGAATGAATTTTAAAGTGATGCACGCACTTTTAGGAGCCGGGGGTCAGGGTTTTTAATTTAATATTATATTACTGAGCTGAGTTTTTAATAAAATATTATGATGGTTATACAGGCACCCGGGCACCAGGTGACCCGCAGGAGGGACCTTCAAAGGGTCCAGCTAGCTCTGAGTATCTGTGAGTGGACTGTTTGTTTTATAAACGTTTTATGCATTTTAATTTCATTATTTGATCTTGAATAAGTTTTACTGAATATAGCTTTCCTAGCATGACTTGATAGATTTAAATATTTATGTTTATTTATGTGCTGCCTAGTGGAACATTTAAAAAAGGATTTGGAAAGTTAGAACTGAGGTATTATCAGATTAAATGGCAGCAGGATTTAAGGAATAGTTTTATAAGTAGTTTTATAAACTTTAATCTTTTTCAAGAATTATATATATATATATACATTTATTTTAAGCCACCATAGGTACCCAAGGTTGCCTTCAGTATAATAAATGTTGCCTCGGAAATAAAGTTGCCTTCGGAATAAAATTATGTTGCCTTCGGTTATATTGATGTCGACGGACATCCAGTTGCCTTCGGGTAAGTCAGCATGCTAGACACCGCCCCACGAGTTTCGGGGACGCCCAAACCGTGGGTGTGAGGAATGCGGATCAGGCCGACCAAGTGTCCCCTGAATTCTGCTAGGATTGCGGCTCGGGTTGACTTTGTGTTTCCCGAGGTCTGCTAGGACGTGTCACTCCGGTGGCATGAGAATGGAATTGACGGATTATAAAGGAATTGACGGAAATTAAAGGAATTGACGGATTATAAGGAATTGACGGATTACTAAATGGGTACACCTAGGTGGTAGATTTAAAGTGTTTTCAATGTTTTCAAAGACTTAATAATTGATCAAGTATATGATTGATATATATATATATATATATATATATATATATATATGATTACATTGATTTCAGTACAATTGTGAATAAAGAAATGTTATAGTTTCTTAACTGTTTTTATAGAGGGGTTAGTATGTTCTTATGCTACTTTCTAAACTTTGTTTTTGGTCCACTCACCTTTTTAATGTTTTGCGCCCCCAGGCAGTAGTCGTGCGTCAGTGCGCCACCACCGGGCCGAGTCCATTTTCCGCCGCCTTCCTTGACAAAGTAGGGTTTTGTTTATTTATTTTTGTACTTGTAACCTACTCTGTATAAATGCTCTGATATTGCCCTAGAACACTTGTCTAACTGTTAGTATGTAAAATCTTTGTATACTGGCAGTTGGTGTATATTTTTATATGCATGTTTGACAGGTGTAATCTTGGGTTTGGTCCATTTCAAGGGAGACTCTGCTGAGTTTTTCGGCAGAAGTCAAACTCCAGTTGTTTTAGAAATTGTTTGACTAGAAGGGCAATTAGGTCATTTGTGCCCGGCACTTGCCAAGTGTCGGACACGCACAGGGTTCGGCTCGGATTCCAAAGTGGAATTTGGGTCGGGTCCTGTCATCACCGCCTTGACGAATTTCAACCAAGACTTGGTGAAATCCTTCAGCATTCCGATCAGAGATCCCCAATTTGGTGACTCTAATATTTTTATCCATTGGTGGGAAGAGATGTCGGCCAGTTGGTTTTCTCAACCATGTTCGGAGATTGAAGGTAGAATCTTCAGGCATTGCCCATGCTCATTAACCTACCAGCAAGAGAAAGAGAAGAAGAAGGCCCAAGCAAAAGGTAAAATATTCACACGTTTTCTCATTTTAATTTTGGCTATCTTCCTACTTTCTAACTCTTCAAATCTCACAGCTGACACCGCTGGGAAGGAAAGTCCTCCTGCCGACATTGTTGAGAGAAAGAACTTCGCCAATCCCGCCGATGCTAATCTTAGGCGGGGCGAGAAAAGGCACAACGGCCCCGTCCAAGGTAAACTACTCTCCATGATTATTTTTGCCTTTTTTGAAGATTTGCATTTCCATCCTTCTGATTTTTTTTTCATGGGCATCTCTAAAAAAATTAAATCTCCTAATTTTTAGCAGATACCCCTGCTGGAAATATTGTGCCCCCACAATCATTCCTTCAGCCTAGAAAAGCTCCGCGCATCCTCTTGCCTCAAGGTTTGGCCGTGCACCCCCCCCCCCCCCCCCCCCGGTTTATTTATTTATTTTTTAAACTTACGAAACTTGTTGCAGGTTCCCAAGGCTGGCGGAGCAACCTTCTCCTTCTCATTCGATTGGGGCCGTGCAATCGGCCACTACTTTGCACGTCGCTTCGGTAAGCTTATATCTCTGCGTACTTTCATTTATTAATTCTACTGGCCCAAACTCACTTCTACGCCCCAAAATATAGGAAATTCAACCTTCCGCACTTGAGACGGAAATTAGGGCGCAAGTCATGACTTCGGTGGGCAAGGATGAGGTAGCTTCATTTTCTTAGCCGTTTGAATTTTCTTTTACTTCTTTTATGCTTAATACATTTTCAAACTTAGTCAACCGAGGTCAATTCCATTGGACACCTGGAAGAGGTTTCCACAGGGTCACATGAGACTACTCCCATGCCCGAGGATCACGCCCTGGAGCACGTGACCGGGCTGACAGAGGAAGACTTCCCACACGTTCCAAACTCTCAGGTTCATTGAAATTTCCTATTTTCAAAATTTCTTCTATACTTGCCCGCAACTTCTTATTTTCAACGTTCGAACATGTTAGCGGGCCATTTATGGCCCTGAACTTTCTTCGGCCGACACCGCGGCCATTGAGGCTGAATTTCAGCCCATTTTCCCCACCGAAGAAAGTGCACCACCTGAGCCCATCCTTATGCTGACATCGGTAGCTTCTGCCTTGGTGGTTGATGCTATTCCGTCCGAACTCCAACTTGAGGTAAGCCTCGACACTTTCATGCTTATTTCAAATATATATGCCATTATTTTAACCCTCATACCCTTTTGCTAGGTTGGAGAGTCTTCATCCTTTACTCCTGCCGAGATTACCATAAATCCATCAGCGGTGGATAGTGGAAGCTTGGCCTTGGTCCTTCACGAAGAAGCACCTCAATCATCCCCTAATCAGGTATGAAAACAACCAATATATACATATATAAATATGCAACTTACTTTCTCTACTTGAAAATATAATGCCCAGTTTTTCTCGTAGCCCTCTGGTGACATTTTTGGCTTCCTCGATCAGTGGGATGCATCTATATCTTCAACATAAGCTTCTGCTCTTCTTGCCACTTCTTCCACCACGACTGGGGCCTTACCAGATTCCGGGGCTGAGGCCCTCCTTCAGTCATACAGAGATAGAGACCTCATGTCCTTAGAGGACAAGGATGAAAGGGACAAACTCAAGGCTGCCATTGAGACTTTGGCGAGCTCTGGCTTTTTTTCAAACCCATGCTCGGACGCTATGATCACATATCTCTTTGGTTAGGTGGAGAAGTTTGTCTCCCGTCGCCGTTCTCTTCTGGAGGAGCAAAGGATGGGCCAAGATCTGGAGCAGCGGATTACCTCACGTAATGCAATCATGAGGAAGGAGATCGAGATTGCCCACCAAATACAACAGGAGGTCGCAGATATTGATGAGCAGGTGAGGCAGCTTCAAGAGAAGAGGGCCGCCATTGTTGCCAAAGTCTTCAAGATTGCCTGGAGCGGCAAATTCGTCAGGATGCGGCAGCTGTGGGAGCGTACTGAGAGAAGAAGCTGACCCTTCAGTCTACCTTGTCGATCGGGGACGCTGCGGTGGAGAGCTTCAGGACTGCCCTTCGTACCCTTTTCCCTAATGCTTAGGTTCATACTCGGCCATTGGATGGCCCATTTTGTACTTAGCTAGTTCTGTTTTATTTGGTCACCATATGTGATAGAACTAACTTAGTGTTGAGGCCCAAAAAATCATAGGACAGGCCCATGCATATTTTAAAGCCCAATCGCTATCATGCTATAAAAAAATGGCCTAGCTGATGCACACATGCCATGCCAAGCAAGGCTACAATTTGGCACGTGGGGAGGCAGTGGTGTGAGTTTACCACTTTCACATGCAAACTTGTAAGAATTACAAGATTTCATAGGCCCAAGCCCACTTAGCCCACTGCAAAGCATTATCTAACGCAAAGCCTGAGCCACTGCAATACGACATAGCCCAAGCACAAGCACACGATAACGTGCAGTGCCAAGCAACTCCCTATTGTGTCAAATCTCGCAACAAGCCTAAGTGGGCCCAAGCCACTTAATTATACGCATGGGGCTTGCTGATTGGTTTGTGGTGTGGATGGTTACAAGTTACACAAGGCCATTGATGGCTCAAAAATGGAGGCTTTGGGCTGGGCACCAAAGCCAAGCCCATTTTCTTGAGTCATTAAATAGGTAAGCAGAGAGAGAGAAAAAGCCCAACACCATCACGTTATGGGCGACCGGTCTCCAGTAATGGCGACCGGTCGCTTTTGCGCAGAATCGAAATTCCAAAACAGCACTAGAGCGACCGGTCGCTTGCACCTGGCGACCGGTCGCCGGTCGCTTTCCTGCGGCAAAACAAAGACCCAGCAGCAAAACAAAGACCCAGCAGCAAAACAGAGATCCAACAGCAAAACAGAGGTCCAGCGGACCCAGCAGCAAAACAAAGGCCCAGCGGCAAAGCAAAGACCCAGCAGCAAAATAGAGGTCCAGCAGCAAAACAAACATACGGCAGCAAAACCAACTACCCGGCACCTAGAATAACTCATTGGCACCTACATAGAATGAAGAGGTCATGTCATCTCAGCTGGGAGGCAAAACGACCAAAAGGAAACGACCACCTCGAAGCCGGAGAGCAGGTCGGACCACCTCGAAGCCGGAGAGCAAGCCGGACCACCTCGAAGCCGGAGAGCAAGCCGGACCACCTTGATACCGGAGTGCATGCGTGTGGGGAAGCAAACTCGCAAGGTGTATAAAATGGCAAGGAAGCAAAGGAAAACACAACCCGAACACGACGAAAAGAACACCCAGAAACCCAGAAATCTATACCAAACTTAACCTCCTCCTGTGATCATATCCTTGGAAAGCCTCAGATATGACCCGATCACCCATTTTCTCCAGCAAGATCTTTGATACCAACCCAAGCAGCAATCTGTCAATCTCTCTCTCTCTGCTAAACTTGTGGAAACTTAGCTCTCGCATCACAAGCCTTTCAAGCCAAGCATAACTTTCTAATTCTTTTATCACAGTCATCACTCTCTTGGTGGGAAGAAACAGAGCATTCCCTGGAAATTTACATTTTCTCGGAGTGTTTTGGGCCTGGTTCTGAACTCAGGCAAAGGGGCATCACAATTAGCTCTTTACGACGGCCCAAGCCCGCCTTCAGTTGTCGTGACCAAAAAAGACCCCTACATAAATTGGCGACTCTGCTGGGGACTCAGGCTGCCATTCTCACCAATGCCTCCAAAAAGGAATGTCAGAAGCAACACTGTGGCCTCCCAAGAGGAGTTAAACCACGGTGACTCGACGTCAAGAGGGAACAGCTCCCGTGAAGAGGAGAGACAAACAAATGGAGATGACTATACACTCCCAGAGCTCATCGCAGCCATCCATGCTATGGGTAAATCCCAGAGAGAAATGATTGAAACAATCAAAGAGTTGAAGAACTCTGTTTCCAATCAGAATGACAAAAATGAAGAGCAACGCGAAAAGACGCCATTGGGAGATTCAGCTCCTGCTGGAAGGGGATCTGAGCAGAAGGAAGCATCTTTTGTCACCCATGAAGATGTGATTGCCATGCTGGAAAAAGAGTTAAATCGAAGCCATGAAGATTGGAAATACGTCCCTCAGCCGCCATATCCGGCCAGCCTACTCGAGCAGCCCTATCCTAAGGGCTATGAAACTCCAAGCTTTATCCTCTTTGATGGGAGGAAAGGAAGTCCAAAAGAGCACATCAGTCGCTTCGTTGATGCTTTGGGACCCCATGCTGGCGATTATAACTTACGTGTTCGAGAATTTTCGAAGAGTCTCACAGACCGCGCCTACACTTGGTATACTACTTTGGCGCCGGGCTCTATCCGCTCCTGGGAAGACTTGGCAAGCAGGTTCTGTAGAAAATATTTCCAGCACGAGGAACGAGTAACTACGACTCAACTCAATAACACCCGCCAGAAGCCTGGAGAAAACCCTGTGGACTTTGTCCGTCGGTTTCGTGACTTAGCTCTTGATTGTTATGATGAAAAAGATGAAGAGGAACTTGTCGAGATTTGCATAAGTAACATTGTACCAGAATACAGGGTATATCTTGAGAACATCGGAATCAACCAGTTCTCTAGACTTCTGGAAGCAGTGAGGAAAACAAGCATGTCTGTCAGACCGGCCGCCGGGCAAAGAACATGGAGGAATGAAAGGAAGGAACCCCAACAAACTTTGTTTGTAGATGAAAAATCCTCAAGCGATTTCAACCCACGCAAACGAAGAGAAAGGGAGACGTACCCGCCGCTGCCGTGCAGAGATGAGGAACTCCATGCTATCTTGGATACAATGTTTGCAGAGGGAGTCATCAAGCCACCAAGACCACAAAAGGTCCCTACCAGAGAAGAAAAGAACGATCCGCGATATTGCCGCTACCATCAATATGTGGGACACCCAACCACTGCCTGTCAGACTCTGCGTAAGATCTTGCATGCCAAAGTACATGATAGAACTCTTGAGTTACCTTCCAAGAAGCAAGCCATTGATGATGATCCCTTACCCAAACGAAGAGGAAAGGAGATAGCCGCTGTAATCATGTGTTCTGACGATTCGATGAGTGATGATGGAATATGGAGCAATGATCCTAAGCCGCCGGACGCAATCTGGGAATCACATAGGAGCATGGAGGAAGCCTATTGGTGCAAGTACTCAAAGCCCTCAAGTTATGATGCTCCATGGCCATTCTCTGACGGATGGGAAGCCGGGCCTAGTAATGAGGAACTCACGCTAGACATGCTGGAAAAACACCACCGAACTTTGTTTGGCCAACAAACAAATCAAGAAACCACTGCCGTAACACTTCATAACCTTACGGAGGCTGAGACAACAGTAATGGAACGCTACCAAAGTCTAAAGCAGGGGCCAACGGCAGCACAAGCCCTTCAACGGAACCCAAAGTTCAAGTCGCTCTTTGATCAGCTCGGTTACGGGCCGCAGGCTAGGGAAGCAGCTGCTGAGGCTCTGATGCGTGTCTCTGAAGAATATGGATCTCATTGCCTTACCACTCAACCACAGAGAGCATTCTTGGAGAATGACAATGCTATTATCTTCACTGATGAAGATATGGAGGTTCCGTATCCCGACCATAGGAGGCCGCTTTATCTTGAAGGGCAAATCAATAATGTGTTCATTAGGAGAGCCTTGGTGGACACTGGTTCTTCCATCAATATCATGCCTCTATCCGTGCTCACGGCAGCTGACATTCCTCTGTCAAGGATAGTCAAGAACCAGATAAACATTTGCGGCTTCGGAAACAAAAGTGAAGTGTCACTTGGATATATACAGGTAGACCTAAAAGTGGGGCCTATCCGATCCTTGACTAAGTTTCATGTACTGGATATAGAGGTAGCATATCATGCTTTGCTCGGAAGACCCTGGATTAACAAGCATAAGCTTGTGCCCTCCACATATCACCAGTGTGTGAAAGGAAGAGTTGGTTTAAGACCAATCCGCATACCAGGAAATCAGTCACCTTTCAGTCAAAATGAGGCCCATTACTCCGAAGCAGAATTCTACAATGAATGCACAGGCGCCGGAGGCAATCCATCCAAAGCTTTCGGGACACACTTACCTGGGTGGGCTGAAATCCGTGATCTTGGTGACTCAGAGCTTATGATCATTGTGGATCGAGAAAGGGCAAAGCACCCTGAAGTCAATCATCATACCTATACCCCGCCGCAATGCTCAAAAGTTACATTACCAGACGGGCGCATCGTTTACCGTTTATGACGGGTTTGGAGGCCAGACCACGTCTCGTGGGAGGGCCTCGAGTCCGGAGGAGTCCCAAAGCAAATGCGCAATGAACGAATCAAGGAGATGCCTGCCCCTTCTACCTTTCAAGAACCCATGCCGGCACCTAAATGTATGCAAGATGGCTCTACAGCCGTGGCAGAGCAACTAGAGATAATCAACTTAAGTGAAGATCCCTTCATCCAGAAGCCCATTTCCATCAGCATTCATTTGACAGCCAAAGAAAAAGAAAAACTTGTAAGCTTGTTGAAAGAATTCAATGATGTTTTTGCTTGGAGTTATGAAGAGATGCCGGGCCTGGATCCCAGCCTGGTATGCCACACTTTAAACGTTGATGCAGGCATGAAACCAGTGGTGCAACCAAGGAGAAATTTCCACCCTGATGTAGAAGTGCAAATTAAGGCGGAAATAGAAAAACTCATAGCAGTTGGGTTCATCAAACCTATCAAGCATCCAACTTGGCTGGCAAACATAGTCCCTGTAAAGAAGAAAAATGGTCTGATAAGGATATGCGTTGATTTCAGGGATCTCAACAAGGCATGCCCTAAAGATGAGTTTCCACTCCCCAACATGGACATTTTGATTGACTCAACTTCTGGGCAGGGTCTGTTATCTTTCATGGATGGTTTCAGTGGGTATAACCAGATAAAAATGTCAGCGCGAGATGCAGAGAAAACAGCTTTTCGGACACCGTATGGGAATTTCTACTATACGGTTATGCCGTTTGGTCTCAAAAATGCTGGAGCTACTTATCAACGGGCCATGACGGCGGTGTTCCATGATATGATGGGAAGAGAAGTGGAAGATTACGTGGATGACTTGGTTGTAAAGTCCAAAACAAGAGAGGGCCACTGGGAAGTTTTAAGAAAGGTACTGGAAAGATGTCGATTATATGGCTTAAAGATGAATCCCAAGAAATGTGCATTCGGTGTTTCAGCGGGCAAATTTTTGGGTTTCTTAGTACACCAACGGGGCATCGATGTTGATCCTGACAAGACTAAGGCCATAAGTTCTTTCATGCCGCCGGCCAACCCAAAAGAACTAAAAAGCTTCATGGGAAGGTTATCATACATACGGCGCTTCATTCCTGGTCTAGCAGCTGTAACAGGTGCTTTCACTCCCCTGCTCAAGAAGGGAAAGAAATTTGTGTGGAGCAAAGAATGTGAGGAAGCGTATCAGCATGTGCAGCAATTGATCACAAGGCTGCCTACTATGACAGCACCTACCCCAGGGGTCCCGCTCAAGCTCTATTTGGCCTCAACAAGTACTGCCGTAGGTGCTCTGCTTGCTCAAGATAACAGTGATGGCAACGAGAACCCCATTTATTATGTTAGCAGGCAATTAAGGGGGGCTGAGATGCGCTATCCAAAGACTGAGTGCCTGTGTCTCGCTCTTGTTTATGCTTCACAGCGTCTACGTCACTACTTCCTCGCTCACAAGTTGCAACTCATGGTGAAATGTGATCCAGTAAGATACTTACTCACAAGACCTGTATTGTCTGGACGACTAGCGCGCTGGCTCTTACAATTATCTGAGTTTGACATCACATGCATAACCCCCAAGGCAATCAAGGGGCAGGCTGTGATTGACATGCTAGCCTTGTTTCCTGAGGTTGAAGAATCTACTCTTATTGAGGATATTCCAGGAGAGCTGCCGGAAGTAGTAGCAGTAGCCGCAGGGGAGGAACCTTGGACACTGTATTTTGATGGCTCTTCTACTGCTAACGGAGGAGGAGCAGGAGTGGTGCTCATTAACCCTGAAGGACAGGCCACGGCTCTCTCATTCAAACTCAATTTTCCCTGCACAAATAATGTAGCTGAATACGAAGCTTTTCTTATGGGTCTGTCCACAGCAAAAGAGATGGGCATAAAGAAAGTCAAAGTCATCGGAGATTCAAACTTGGTACTAAGTCAGCTACAGGGCAGTTTTGCAGTAAAGGAACCTGTTCTGGCACCGTATCGCACAGCCGCTGAAAAACTTATCAGTACTTTTGAGCAGGTCGTGATGGAACACATCCCCGGAAATACTAACAGGTATGCTGATGCTCTTGCTACTTTGGGATCAAGACTCTCATTCATTAAAGAACAGCCCAACATTTCGGTAATAAGGAGGGACATGCCCATAATCGAAGCCATCTCTACAAATGAGCCGCTGGAAAAGGATGATTGGAGAATCCCCATTCAAAATGAACTTGCCCTGCTAAGAGACGAAAGCAACATTAAGAGCCTGAAGGAGTACACGGTTATCTTTAGAGCACTGTACAAGCACCTCCCTGGCGGTGTCTTGGCACGTTGCATAGGGGAAGAAGAGGCACGAGGAAGACTCCAGGAGGTACATGATGCTTCTTGCGGATTGGATCAAGTGGTTAGCTTGTACCGGCGCCTACAGCGCAAAGGCTACTACTGGCCAGATATGAAGAAGCACGCTACCGAAACTCAGGCCAACTGTCCCAAATGTTCCACAATGACCCCGGTGGAGAAAACGCTTACAACCTCGTTCACAGAAGATTGGAGGGCTCCGTACATAGCATTTTTCGTTGAGGGATCACTGCCAACTAATCCCAGGGATGCAAACAAGCTGAAAAACACTGCTAAAAGGTACTTCATGGATGGAATGTCTCTATATCGCAAAGGCTGAGCCACTGCAATACGACATAGCCCAAGCACAAGCACACGATAACGTGCAGTGCCAAGCAACTCCCTATTGTGTCAAATCTCGCAACAAGCCTAAGTGGGCCCAAGCCACTTAATTATACGCATGGGGCTTGCTGATTGGTTTGTGGTGTGGATGGTTACAAGTTACACAAGGCCATTGATGGCTCAAAAATGGAGGCTTTGGGCTGGGCACCAAAGCCAAGCCCATTTTCTTGAGTCATTAAATAGGTAAGCAGAGAGAGAGAAAAAGCCCAACACCATCACGTTCTGGGCGACCGGTCTCCAGTAATGGCGACCGGTCGCTTTTGCGCAGAATCGAAATTCCAAAACAGCACTAGAGCGACCGGTCGCTTGCACCTGGCGACCGGTCGCCGGTCGCTTTCCTGCGGCAAAACAAAGACCCAGCAGCAAAACAAAGACCCAGCAGCAAAACAGAGATCCAACAGCAAAACAGAGGTCCAGCGGACCCAGCAGCAAAACAAAGGCCCAGCGGCAAAGCAAAGACCCAGCAGCAAAATAGAGGTCCAGCAGCAAAACAAACATACGGCAGCAAAACCAACTACCCGGCACCTAGAATAACTCATTGGCACCTACATAGAATGAAGAGGTCATGTCATCTCAGCTGGGAGGCAAAACGACCAAAAGGAAACGACCACCTCGAAGCCGGAGAGCAGGTCGGACCACCTCGAAGCCGGAGAGCAAGCCGGACCACCTCGAAGCCGGAGAGCAAGCCGGACCACCTTGATACCGGAGTGCATGCGTGTGGGGAAGCAAACTCGCAAGGTGTATAAAATGGCAAGGAAGCAAAGGAAAACACAACCCAAACACGACGAAAAGAACACCCAGAAACCCAGAAATCTATACCAAACTTAACCTCCTCCTGTGATCATATCCTTGGAAAGCCTCAGATATGACCCGATCACCCATTTTCTCCAGCAAGATCTTTGATACCAACCCAAGCAGCAATCTGTCAATCTCTCTCTCTCTGCTAAACTTGTGGAAACTTAGCTCTCGCATCACAAGCCTTTCAAGCCAAGCATAACTTTCTAATTCTTTTATCACAGTCATCACTCTCTTGGTGGGAAGAAACAGAGCATTCCCTGGAAATTTACATTTTCTCGGAGTGTTTTGGGCCTGGTTCTGAACTCAGGCAAAGGGGCATCACAATTAGCTCTTTACGACGGCCCAAGCCCGCCTTCAGTTGTCGTGACCAAAAAAGACCCCTACACTTAGTTTCTAAACCTTTTAGTGGATGCTTAGGTCATTACCTGGCCCCATTTCGTAGTAGACTTTTGCCTACCTATATGTATATCTTTTGGAAGGAGTCCTTTAATGAGGCCCATTCTTCCAATAAAAATCATTGTTTTATTATGAGATGTTTCTTTACAGCGGACTACCTCTCCGCCATTTCCCAAGCCGTTGGGTAATATTTCTTCCAAAAAACAGCCATTAATGGGTGAATTATGGAGACGACCACTCTCATAACTCAACCTATATGCTCCTTTTCCTAAAACTTGGTTGACGAGGAAAGGTCCTTCCTAGGTTGGAGACCATTTACCAAAACTACGATCTTTCATTCCTAATGGGAGAATAGTTTTCCATACTAAATCTCCAACCCCGAAACTCTTGGCCTTGGTCTTCTTATCATACGCCCTGGCCACCTTTTCTTTTTGGGCCTTTAATTTATCCAAAGTCTCAAGTCGAACTTCATCAAGATCATCTAGCTCTTGAGCCATCGCATGGTTATACTCATCCTTACTCCATTCAACGTGGCGAGCCACTCTTAAAGATTTTACTGAAATCTCGAGGGGTAAGACGGCGTCATGGCTGTATGTGAGTGCGAATGGCGTCGTTCCCGTGCCAGACCTTTTAGAGGTCCTGTACGCCCAAAGGGTATTGGAGAGGAGAGAATGTCATTCTTTAGGATTTTGCTCAATCATTTTTTCTAAAATCCCTTTTATTACTTTGTTGCTGGCCTCAGCTTGACCATTTGACTGAGGATTGTGTGGGGTGGACTGAAACATCCTAACTCCCCAATTTTTTGCGGCTGCTATGACAGCTTCCCCCACGAAACCACTAACCGTTATCTCAGTTAGAATTAGTTCTTCTGAGCTTTTCTTCAATTTTCTCATCACTGAGGCTGGGAGGATATTCACTATGGCTCCCGTATCAACTAGAACTTTGCTCACTGGAACCCCATCGAAGTGAGCATTTACGTATAAAGGTTTAAGGTGGGAAGACATCTTCTTGGTGGGCATTTCAAAGTACACTTTCTCTGGCATATTCTTCTCCACACCCAGCATCACTATTTGAGGCCGAGCTACCTCTGCCTTCAGAATTTCCCAAATTTCCTTGATTTCCTTTAGTTCTCCCATCTGAACCATAGACTCAAATTCATCAAAAACATCTCCCTCCATGGAGTTTGGTTGACCTAGCTGAGCTTCGAAAAATAGTGGAAGTGTGACCACCATAGCATCGACCTCGTCGAAGTCCCCAAACTTCACCCTGGTCTTACTTGTCTTCAATTCACTCTCCAACTTGGTAATCTCTTCCCAAAATTCATTAGCTAGTTGCTCCATAGCCTCTTCTGAGAAGTCTTCAAAATACTCGTCATCACCATACTCTTCATTCTTCTCATAAAGTTCTTCATTATCGGCTAAGGCGCCTCCTAGGTTTTCTGAAGTATCTACGATCTCTACGTCGGGCATTGGTTCGGCCTCTTCTTCCACTATGGACGTTTGGACGTCGACCATGACTTGGTCCGCCTCCCCTGTCAGTTTATCTTCCGTCGTCTGGGGTTTTCCTCTGTCATCCTCAACCATTTCAAGGTTGTTCTCTTTTTCCTCCTCGACCTTAGGTGGTGACACCACTTTAATTGGTATTTGCCTCCTGGAGGTCGAAGGATTGGCCTTGGGCTGAATCTTTTTAAATTTCTCAACTCTTGATGGCCCATCACCCAACACCTTCATTGGCCTGCTAGATTCGGCCTTGAGATTGTTTACTTCAAAAGCTCCAGTCAAATGAGCCTCCAACTCCAAGATTGGTTCATCTAAAGTCGTCACCACAACTTGACCATTCACCTATAGTCGGTGTATTTTTATCTCCTTGGCTGCTATTGCCTCTAATGAAGCCACAACATCAGCTTTGGCGGACTTCAACTCTTCCAGTCAAAGCTTCTCTCGAAGGTCGACCAATTGGTTAAGTTGGGCTTGCCTCTCGTCCGCCCATTCAAACTCTGCATTACAAGTGGCAGCATATTGTCTCTGAGCCCTTCTTGTTTGAGCTTTGCTCAAGGGTATCGGAGGCTACTTCGAACCTCTACTCCTATACCATTGTCCTGCTTTGGTGTTTGGCATCTTGAAAGTTAGGACACCATTACCATCAGATGGGGGAGGTCTTGATACATAGGCCACATCTCGACTCTTTCCTTCTCCCACCGAAACCCACATGCTTCTCTTTTTATCTTGGCTTGGGTTCAGCGGATAAACATATTCATACTTTAGTGGCATATGATGATTTCTTCCCTTGGGCTGATATCGCGGCCTCTCGTACCTATCTTGGTACTCATGTAATGGTCGTTTATTCGGTCTCATCTCTATCGTGCCCCTTGGGCTATATGGGCCGTAATTCTCGGCCGAACTTTTGATCATATTTTTCCCAGCACTTTTTGGTCTACCTATCTGGGCTTGATCCTTGATTGTCTCCTTAGTCGGTTCCCTGGCTGTCTCCTTGGGTTTTGGTAGAACTACCTCCAATGAGACCTCACATTGACATCGACTGCATAGCACAATAGCCTTGGGAGGTTCTTCCATAATTGGATTTTTCTAATCTAGAGCCTTTGTCACTTCTGGGTACATTTTGGCCTTACCCTTCGCCTTAGGATCCATCTGGTTCTCCCTTGCTCTTCTCTCAGCTGCTGCTTTTCCGGAGCCACCCAAGTCTAATCTTGGTCGAGGTTGATCTGGCCTTGGGAAGTTGGCATGTACCATGTTGGCCTAAGCATTTGGGAATGGATTCTGATCAACACCCATTGTAGCTTTCTTTGGAAATTTCAAGATTTTTCGATCAATGAGATCCTGCACGACATTTCGAAAAACAAGGCAATTGTTAGTTGCATGAGACCATACACTATGCCATTTGCAAAAAGTCTGGTTTCTAAGTTCATTAGTCGACGGAATATCACGACCATTTGGCAATTTTATCATCTTTTCTTTTAAAAGTTGGTCGAAGATTAGTTCGGCTTTCAAAATGTGAAAGGTATAGGACTTGGTTTTGACTCCCTTTTGAGAAGTTCAGCTAAACTTAGAAATCTAGATCGTTGTCGGCCTCTGATCCTTGGAGGCTTTGGACAAAGCCTTGCATACGTGTGGTTCGTTGACCACGATTTCAGCCAAGTTTATCCTCGCTGATTCTTCTTCTTCTGCTAGGAAGACTTCCTCATCTGCCTCCTTTGAATCAACATCTTCGACATCCACCGCATGGACAGCCATGGTTCTAGATGTGGAAGGTTTTGGTAGATCTCTATAGAAAGTCGGTTGATTTGTCGGGCAATTCTTTTGTTGTTTCTCCTTTAAAAGAGCTTCATATCGATCCACTCGAAGTAGGAGGTCATAAATATCGTGAAATTCAATACCCTCGAACTTCTTCTGAAGATCGAGCAATAACCTACCTTGAGCCAACTTTGCAAACTCATGTTCAGGCATGTTGACTGTACATCTAGCCCTTGCTTCTCTGAATTTCCCCAAGTATTCTTAGACTGACTCATTTGGTCCTTGGCGCATCTTGGCCAAGTCGGCCATTAACACATCTGGCTCCGGCCGATAAAATTGTTCGTGGAAGATTTGCTCCATGGTCTGCCAATTTAGGATAAAGTTCTGAGGAAGTTTGACATACCATGAAAAAGCAGCCCCTGTGAGGGTGCTCGGGAATAGCTTTAATTTCAAGACCTCGCGATGTCCGATTTCAGCACATTGAGCAGTGAATTGACCAATATGCTCCACCGTCGACTGGAGTCCATCTCCTGAAAATGATGCAAAATCCGAAACTTTGAATCCTCGTGGAAATTCCTCTTGATCAAAATGCTCCGGATATGGCCTCCGGTAGACGGGTCCACCAATTCTTCTAGCATGGGGCACCATACCTTGGATCATCTGCTTGACCGCTCCTCGGTCGATGGCTTGATTTCCTAGTAATGGATAATTCCATCCACCGACTCAGGCGAATTGGTTTATATGAGGCCCAGCGAAATTGACTCCTGCCCCCTAGTGAACTTGTGGGCGGAATTGATTGTACTGCGGGAGTCCTTGGAATTGATTGGCTCGAATCGGAGTTGTAACGAAATAGTTACGATCTAAAAACCTCCAGTGGCACAATCGTAATACTTTCGAAGTTTAATTTTAGTAAAAATCAGAAAATCCCTCACATCTCTCTCTCTCCCCTCTCCCTCTGCGCGCGACCCCCCTTCCCCCTGTTACTGTTCATTCGAACAGAACAAGCCACGCCGCCGCCATCTCCGGCCACCCCGAGCAACGGCACTAGTCCCAAACAAACCGGGCCACCTTCCTCTTCCAAGCCCAGCCGCCACCACTGCCGGAAGCCACCGAAAAAAGCAGAAAATCGCGCTGGTTTTGGCAGATTTTCCCATTGCTCATTCTCCCTCAATTCTCCACCAAATCGGACGAATGAGGTATGGAATTTCGACTATTTTTCATGATCTAGCTGCTGGGTGGGTAGGATTTCATAAATTTTGAGCGTTGCTAGTCCAATTTTCGAATTGAAATTCTGCCGGTTTTGGGATCACGATTCCGGCCACTTTCGGTCACTTTTTGGGGTATGTCCAAGAACAAAAGTGGCTCCAAATTAGGTGTATTACCTAGGGTAGGAGTCTTGGCCCAAGATTTTGAGTTTTTCCGGCAAGCCGCTATCGCTTTGGACACCCACGCGCTGCCAGCGCGTGTGGCGGCGCATGGGAACTGTAGCAGAGGGGAATTATGTCCCAATGCAATCTCTTAGTTGTCACAAGCTCGTAGGAATTCGCGGATCTCAATTCGGATAACGTTTGAACCCCAAACGGATTTTACATATCGTGTGTTATCCGGGTTCGATATGTTCGAACCGTTGGATCACTTCCAAATTCATATTTGCTGTTCGTTGTATTCCTAGGATCATGTAGGAATTCGCGGATCGTGAATCGGAGCCCTGAATGTTCTGATTCAATGACTTAAAGTTTAACGTTTCACGATAATCGTGCGATCGTGAGCGATCCGACCGTCCGTGTTGGACCAAACTTGTACGACGTATATCCTAGACCTTGTGGAACCCATAGGAACTTTTGGATCGTAAAATGGAGGTTGTGGGCCCCGCAGGCCTGGTTGACCAAATGTGAGAAGTTTGACCCCCGGTTGACTGTGAGTCTTCCGAGGTAATTTTACCCTTCGTGAAGTACTAGCACGACCGTGTGAACGAGTCTTGACCATTAATTGAGTTATTTTGATTATTTTGGGAGCTTGAGCCTGTTTGTAATATCTTATGAAATTTTGGGATATTACTTGGTTAATTGAAATTATGAAATGGATGAGTATGGGATACTCGATTTGGTAGGTTGAGAAAGTGAGCCGTGGGCTCGGCTATGCTTATTAGGAAGTGAGTGGCCTTTGTTTCAAATAACAAGTATGGTTTTGTGATGGAAAGTTTATGCATATTGTTTTAAGGATTTATTGAAATATTTTATATATTTGATTAATGAATTTAATATGTTATGATGTAATTGTGATATATATATTTGAGTATCTTGAGTTTAGATTTTTATATTTGAGAAGTTTCTACCTATGTGAGATCTGTGTGGGGTACTTGGGATGTTGTTGTGAGATGAGGAGAGATGTGAGATTTGGATGTTAGTTTGAGTGCTATTAGCACTACCTTAGGTACCTCCCCGGTTTTGGGTTTTATGCTTGATAGGTTTTTGTCTATACTATGAATAGGTAAAATGGGAAGAATTAAATTAAGGGAGGGAACATAGTTTTATAATATTTATATAAGGGATTACGAACTCCACCATCATTTGTACCTTCCCTTGGATGATGACACTTGGAAACAGTGGATATGGACACTGGGATACATGGAAATGGATATGATTTGGATATGGTTTGGATATGTCGGAACCTGGGGCATCCTTGACAGGATGTCTGCGCGTGTAGGGCTGTTTTCAGGTGTACGGGTCTTGATTCTTCGTCCGTACGTGCTAGCTGAGAGTTAGTCCCCTAGTTGGACGGCTCATCCCTAGCCACATAGTCCGTTTGAGGGCTGTTACGTGTGGACTAGTCAACAATCCCCTGTTGGATCGTTTTCCCCAGTACATGATGTGCAACATCACATGTACCTCCCCTTGGATATTGATACATGGAAATTGTGGATATGGTCTGGATATGACGGAACCCGGGGCATCCTTGACGGGATGTTGCTGTAGACCCTTGATTGGGTAGTCTGTGCGCGTAGGGCTATTTTCAGCCGTACGGGTCTTGATTCTTCTTCCGTACGTGCTGGCTGAGAGTTAGTCCCCTAGTTGGAAGCCTCGTCCCTAGCCACATGGGCATTTGAGGCACTTGTGAGATAGTCAACAATCCCCGGTTGGATTGTTTCCCCTGGTACATGATGATGGTGAGATGTGGGTGTTATTATATTACATATATGTATATGTGGTTTTGATTATGGTTTGAGATTTGTGAGTTTGTACATGTATGAATGTTTAAGCCCTGGATTGGGAAGTGTGGTACGGCAACATACGCCTTGGATAGGGTATGGTTGCAGGATTGAACTGATATAGAGGGACGAAATTGATAATGTGTTCAATGTACATACGACTTGGATAGGGTATGGTTACGGGATTGAACTGATATAAAGCAAGGGTTTGAGAATGTGTTCATTGTGTTTTTGTCAGATTTGGAATGGTGATAGATCTGAAATGTATAGTTGGTTCTGTTGTAAATAATTGTTTATTATCGGAGTTGAGACCGTTGAGATATGAACTACGTGTGGCTTGATCCCTTGTCCAAGGGTATGTAGGTAACCTGGGGTCCCACCTAGGTGCAGCCGCAAATTATATTATGTTTAAAAGGTTTGATAGATTCTGAGTATGTGATTGGATGCTGATGTGGTTACTAGATTGGAATCCGGTTTGATGTTTTCGGTGGTATTTGTAAAGTTGTTTGAGATCAATAACTGTATGGTTTATGTATTGTTCTACTTAAGGGTATTATTGATTTTGTTTCGAATTATCTGAAGGCCGGAGGCCTATTTTGTGATTGCATGTTGTTAACTTGTGCATGCTGCGAGCTGGTGTTTTAAAATGTGTTTTTGTAGGTTTTAAGATTTTGGGAAAAATCCAATTTACAAGGGAGACTCTGCCAAAATTTTGGTAATAAGTCTCGTGCTCTTTTCCCTTAATTTGGGAAAGAGGCTAAATTTTTAGTAAGTGGGCCCGGCATCGGTGTGATGTCGGAATTTCCACAGGATTCGTCTCGAGTTTCGAGGGATTTGGGGCGGGTCCTGTCAACTTGGTATCAGAGCTTTAGGTTCAAATTCCTATGGACCCCGCACAATGTGTGCATCCTTAAGTCTTGGCAATGTGGTGTGTTTTGGTGTGAAATGGTGCCTCTTAGACGTAAGGGACGTCATCAATAGTATTTGAGAGGTTTCGAAGTGACTTGAATGTCGCGATTGATAGGAGTGCAGCATTATGGTTCTCCGTGTTCTTTGCTCTCTCACTCGAGCTCGCCATAGGGTGTATTTCTCGGCGTGGTACCGGCCTCGTCCGACCTCCGATTTGCTTTGATTTTTTGTTGTTAAATGTTCTCATCATTCCCCTCTCCATAACTCAATGATCATCCACTTCCATTTTCCAATTCACGCTGTGGATTCTAGCTTCAAGACTCCTAACACCATATTATGATGTTGCCCAAATTTTGGGCTTGATCCGAAGTCAATAGGTGTAAGAAATTGGACAATTCTCGTTCACAGGCAATTCGTTCCAAATTGAAGTCGTTGGTGTATTGCATAGTTCTAGCGATTGAATTTCACTCAAAACTCACCAAATGACTCCTCCCACCATATTATGATGTTGCCCAAGTTTTGGGCTCGATCCGAAATCAATAGGTGCAAGAAATTGGACAATTCAAGTTCGAACGCATTTCGTTCCAAATTGGAGTGGTTGGTCTATTGCATAGTTCTAGCGATTGGATTTCACTCAAAACTCACCAAATGACTCCTCCCACCATATTATGATGTTCCCCAAGTTTTGGGCTCGATTCGAAGTCAATAGGCGTAAGAAATTGGACAATTGAAGTTCAAAGGCAGTTCGTTCCAAATTGAAGTGGTTGGTATATTGCATAGTTCTAGCAATTGGATTTCACTCAAAACTCACCAAATGACTCCTTCCACCATATTATGACGTTGCCCAAGTTTTGGCTCGATCCGAAGTAAATATGTATATGAAATTGGACAATTCAAGTTCAAGGCCAGTTCGTTCCAAATTGGAGTGGTTGGTATATTGCATAGTTCAAGCAATTGGATTTCACTCAAAACTCACCAAATGACTCCTCCCACCTTATTAAGATGTTGCCCAAGTTTTGCGCTCGATCCGAAATCAATAGGTATAAGAAAATGTACAATTGAAGTTCAAAGGCCGTTCGTTCCAAATTGGAGTGGTTGGTGAATGGCATAGTTCTATCGATTGGATTTCACTCAAAACTCCCGAAATGACTCCTCCCACCATATTATTATGTGGCCCGACTTTTTGGGCTCGATCCGAAATCTATAGGTGTAAGAAAATGGACAATTCAAGTTCAAAGGCAGTTCATTTGTAATTGGAGTGGTTGGTTTATTGCATAGTTCTAGCAATTGGATTTCACTCAAAACTCTCCAAATGACTCCTCCCACCGTATTATGATGTTGCCTAGGTTTTGGGCTCGATCCGAAATCAATGGGTGTAAGAAATTGGACAATTCAAGTTCCAACGCAGTTCGTTCCAAATTGGAGTGGTTGGTGCGTGGCATAGTTCTAGCGATTGGATTTCACTCAAAACTCACCAAATGACTCCTCCCACCATATTATGATGTTGCCTAGGTTTTGGGCTCGATTCGAAATCAATAGTTGTAAGAAATTGGACAATTCAAATTCCGACGCAGTTCATTCCAAATTGGAGTGGTTGGTGCGTGGCATACTTCTAGAGATTGGATTTCACTCAAAACTCACCAAATGACTCCTCCGACCATATTATGATGTTGCCCAAGTTTTGGGCTCGATCCGAAATCAATAGGTATAAGAAAATGTACAATTGAAGTTCAAAGGCAGTTCGTTCCAAATTGGAGTGGTTGGTGAATGGCATAGTTCTATCGATTGGATTTCACTCAAAACTCCCCAAATGACTCCTCCCACCATATTATTATGTTGCCCAACATTTTGGGCTCGATCCGAAATCTATAGGTGTAAGAAAATGGACAATTCAAGTTCAAAAGCAGTTCATTCGTAATTGGAGTGGTTGGTGTATTGCATAGTTCTAGCAATTGGATTTCACCCAAAACTCTTCAAATGACTCCTCCCACTGTATTATGATGTTGCCTAGGTTTTGGGCTCGATCCGAAATCAATAGGTATAAGAAAATGTACAATTGAAGTTCAAAGGCAGTTCGTTCCAAATTGGAGTGGTTGGTGAATGGCATAGTTCTATCGATTGGATTTCACTCAAAACTCCCGAAATGACTCCTCCCACCATATTATTATGTTGCCCGACTTTTTGGGCTCGCCGAAATCTATAGGTGTAAGAAAATGGACAACTCAAGTTCAAAGGCAGTTCATTTGTAATTGGAGTGGTTGGTGTATTGCATAGTTCTAGCGATTGGATTTCACTCAAAACTCACCAAATGACTCCTCCCACCATATTATGATGTTGCCTAGGTTTTGGGCTCGATCCGAAATCAATAGTTGTAAGAAATTGGACAATTCAAGTTCCAACGCAGTTCGTTCCAAATTGGAGTGGTTGGTGCATGGCATAGTTCTAGCAATTGGATTTCACTCAAAACTCACCAAATGACTCCTCCCACCATATTATGATGTTGCCTAGGTTTTTGGCTCTATCCGAAATCAATAGGTGTAAGAAATTGGACAATTCAATTTGAAAGGCAGTTCGTTCCACATTGGAGTGGTTGGTGTATGGCATCGTTCTAGCGATTGGATTTCACTCAAAACTCACCTAATGACTCCCCCCAAATTTCGGTCTCGATCCGAAATCAACAGGTGTAAGAAATTGGACAATTCAAGTTCCAACGCAGTTCGTTCCAAATTGGAGTGGTTGGTGTATTGTACAGTTCTAGCAATTGGATTTCACTCAAAACTCTCTGAATGACTCCTCCCATCGTATTCAGATGTTGCTCAAACTTTGGGCTCGATCCGAAATCAATAGGTGTTAGAAATTGGACAATTCAATTTGGAAGGCAGTTCGTTCCAAATTGGAGTGGTTGCTGTATTGCATAGATCTAGCGATTGGATTTCACTAAAAACTCACCAAATGACTCCTCCCACCATATTATGATGTTGCCGAAGTTTTGGGCTCGATCCGAAATCAATAGGTGTGAGAAATTGGACAATTCAAGTTCCAACGCAGTTCGTTCCAAATTGGTGTGGTTGGTGCGTGGCATAGTTCTAGGGATTGGATTTCACTCAAAACTCACCAAATGACTCCTCCGACCATATTATTATGTTGCCCAAGTTTTGGGCTCGATCCAAAATCAATAGGTATAAAAAAATGTACAATTGAAGTTCAAAGGCAGTTTGTTCCAAATTGGAGTGGTTGGTGAATGGCATAGTTCTATCGATTGGATTTCACTCAAAACTCCCCGAATGACTCCTCCCACCATATTATTATGTTGCCCAACTTTTTGGGCTCAATCCGAAATCTATAGGTGTTAGAAAATGGACAATTCAAGTTCAAAGGCAGTTCATTCCTAATTGGAGTGGTTGGTGTATTGCATAGTTCTAGCGCTTGGATTTCCCTCAAAACTCACCAAATGACTCCTCCCATCATATTATGATGTTGCCTAGGTTTTGGGCTCTATCCGAAATCAATAGTTGTAAGAAATTGGACAATTCAATTTGAAAGGCAGTTCGTTCCAAATTGGAGTGGTTGGTGTATGGCATAGTTCTAGCGATTGGATTTCACTCAAAACTCACCAAATGACTCCCCCCACCATATTATGACGTTGCCCAAGTTTTGGGCTCGACCCGAAGTCAATAGGTGTAAGAAATTGGACAATTCAAGTTCGAAGGCTGTTCGTTCCAAATTGGAGTGGTTAGTGTTTTGCGTAGGTCTAGCGATTGGATTTCACTCAAAACTCACCAAATGACTCCTCCCACCATATTATGATGTTGTGTAACAACCCAAACCTTAATTATTAGTTAACTATTAATTTAATGAAAGAAAAGACTAAACTACCCTCATAATAATTTATTAGGTTTTAAGTTGACTCTTTGACCCGAAAAGAATTTGGAAAATCCACTTGTACCATTGCGTAGAGCGCGACGAAACGAATCCATAGACATGTAGTGGACTCGAATTGGACTTGTAATAAAGAAGTTACGAGCAAAATACTGAAAAAGGACAAAAGAGTAATTTTCGAAAAATCAGATTTTTAAAAATCAGATTTCCCCTTTCTCTCTCCTCATTCTCTTCTTCCTCGCGCAAACCCCCTACCCATTACTGTTCACTCGAACCAGCCCCAAGCCACCCAACCACCACCATCGACGCCGGCCAGCCCCCGACCTAACCGGCCAAAGCCCGCCACGGAACCCCAGCCCATCCCGCCGCTAGCAGCCACCAGAATCTCGCCGGATCGAGCTTGGAGTCGTCGATTATCAACAGAACTTTAGCCGGCGATATCTCTCTCCTCCGGCCACCGATCGTGACGAGTAAGGTATGGTTTTTCATCTGTTTTTCGAGCTCTAGCTGCTGGATGGGTAGGTTTTGAGAGATTTCGAGGTTTGATAGGTTAATTGTTGAGTTGAATTTCTGCCGGTTTGCATCGCCGATTGCAGCCACTTCTGGCCACTTTTTGGCCTTAGTCCAAGAACAAAAGTGGTTCCAAATAGGGTATATTACCTAGGACAGGAGTTTGGGCCGACGTTGTGGAGAAAATCCGGTCACCGAAAATTGTTAGGCACACCCACGCGCTGCCAGCGCGTGGGCCAGGTAGTAGGGACCACCCTTGGTCCCAGAACGATCCTCGTGTCCTCACGAGGGCGTAGGATTTCACGGATCTCAATTCGGATAACGTTTGAACCCCGAACGGATCTCGCATTGTGTGCGATTTCCGGGTTCATTATGTTCAGACCGTTGGATCGTAGTCAAACTGGAGTATGTTGATCTAGGTAATTTCAGGATCTTGTAGGATTTGACGGATCGTCAATCGGAGTTCCGAATACTCCAAAAAGGCCAACCCTAGGGGTAGGATTATAGAAAATCACTCATTCGTCCGATCGTGCGATCGTGAGCAATCCGACCGTCCGATCGAGACCAAACTCTCGGGACATGTGTCCTAGGCTTATCGGAACCTTTAGGAACGATCGGATCGGAATTCTGAGGTCGTGGACCCGACGGGGTCCCGAGTTGACTTTTAGGGACTTTATCGCTTTTGAGTCCCGAGATACTTCTAAAGCGTGTCCATTGAGAGGAAAAGCTAATGTGGGCATAGGAATGACCTTTAAAGTGATGCACGCACTTTTAGGAGCCGGGGGTCAGCGTTTTTAATTTAATATTATTTTCCTGAGCAGATTTATTAATAAAATATTCATGATGGTTATTCAGGCACCCGGGCACCAGGTGACCCGCAGGAGGGACCTTCAAAGGGTCCAGCTAGCTCAGAGTATTTGTGAGTGGACTGTTTATTTTATAAACGTTTTATGCATTTTATTTTCATTATTTGATCTTGAATAAGTTTTACTGAATACGGCTTTCCTAGCATGACTTGATAGATTTAAATATTTCTGTTTATTTATGTGCTGCCTGGTGGAACATTTAAAAAAGGGATTTGGAAAGTCAGAACTGAGGTATTATCAGATTAAATGGCAGCAGGATTTAAGGAATAGTTTTATAAGTAGTTTTATAAACTTTGATTTTTTTTAGAATGATATATATATACATTTATTTTAAGCCACCATAGGTACCCAAGGTTGCCTTCAGTATAATAAATGTTGCCTCAGAAATAAAGTTGCCTTCGGAATAAAACTATGTTGCCTTCGGTAGTATTGATGTCGACGGACATCAAGTTGCCTTCGGGTAGGTCAGCATGCTTGACACAGTCCCACGAGTCTCGGGGACGCTCGAACTGTGTGGTGCTAGGATTGCGGATCAGGCCGACCAAGTGTCCCCTGAATTCTGCTAGGATTGCGGCTTGGGTGAACTTGTGTTTCCTGAGGTCTGCTAGGACGTGTCACTCCGGTGGCACAAGGATGGAATTGACGGATTGTATGGAATTGACGGATTATAAGGAATTGACGGAAACTAAAGGAATTGGCGGAATAATAAATGGGTACACCTGGTGGTAGATTAAAAGTTAATTTCAATGCTTTCAATGATTTAATGTTTGATCAAGTATGTGATTGATTACATATATATAGATATGAATGCAGTGATTCTAGTGTGAGTATTTATATAAGAAATGATTTAGATTTTTATAACTATTTTTATAGAGGGGTTAGTATGTTCTAATATTATTTTCTAACGCTTTGTTTTTGGTCCACTCACCCTTTAAATGTTTTACGCCCCCAGGCAGTAAGCGTGCAAAGTGAGCCACCACCGGGCCGAGTCCGTCTTCCGCCACTTTCCTTGACAAAGTAGGGTCTTGTTTAATTGTTTTGTACCTGTAATCTAATTTGTGTAGAGCTCTGATATTGCCCTAGAACACTTGTCTAACTGTTTGTATGTAAATTTTGTATGCTGGCAGTTGGTGTATATTTTTATATGCTTGTTTGACAGGTGTAATCTTGGGATTGGTCCGTTTCAGGGGAGACTCTGTTGAGTTTTTCGGCAAAAGTCAAACCCCAGTTGTTGTTGAATTTTGACTAGAAGGGCAATTAGGTCTTTTGTGCTCGGCACTTGCCAGGTGTCGGACACGCACAGGGCTTGGCTCGGATTCCAAAGTGGAATTTGGGTCGGGTCCTGTCATGTTGCCCAAGTTTTGGGCTCGATCCGAAATCAATAGGTGTAAGAAATTGTACAATTCATGTTCCAACGTAGTTCGTTCCAAATTGGAGTGGTTGGTGTATTGCGTAGTTCTAGCGATTGGCACTCCTACAAAAAGGGCAAAAGATGACCAGTAAACAACGACGGTAGATCAAAAAACTGTCGTTGTTTTTTAAAAGATGGCGGTAATAGAAAACCATCATAGAAACATACTTTAAACACCTAAAAAACCGGTACACGTATAGATATTTTTAAACCACGACCACCAAATTAAAAAAGCGTCGTCTTATTACAAAGGTATTTTTCAGAGTTAAAATCTGAACCTAAAAACAACGACTGCATCTATGAAATCACCGCCGTAGAAAGTAAAGACGACGATATAAAAATAAGACGCCGTGTTAACTAATTAATAAACACTACCCAATTTTCTTAGTCAGTGACGCATAAATTCAAAGAAATCTACGACGGTTAATTACAAAAAAATTCGCCGATTTAAATTAAGTTACCACGACTGTAAATATAAATTTGTTGACTTTTTAATTATACTATACTACGACGGTATCCATAACTCTACTGTCCGCATAATTGTACTAACCACGATGGTTTGTTAAATTAACGACGTACAAATTTTTTTTCCATTATTCGTCTATCATTATCAGAATGAACTCTGTTCCTCATCATAATCGAACCAAAACACAAAGGCAATGTTTTAGAAGTGGATGACGTGCCAATTACTCTCACGCCCACAAGGAGTTTGAGGGCAAGAAGCTTGTCTCAGCCACCAAGGAAGGTCTCAAGCTTGATGAGAGTGAAGACGAGGCAAAGAAGAAGGAAGAGTTGAAGGATAAGTTTGAGGGACTCTGCAAGGTTGTGAAGGATGTTTTGGGTGACAGAGTGGAGAAGGTTGTGGTGTCTGACCGTGTGGTAGACTCTCCCTGCTGTTTGGTGACAGGCGAGTATGGCGGGACTGCCAACATGGAAAGAATCATGAAGGCTCAGGCCTTGAGGGATAACAGCATGGCTGGGTACATGTCGATCAAGAAGACCATGGAGATCAACCCAGAGAACCCCATCATGGAGGAGCTGAGAAAGAGGGCTGATGTAGACAAGAATGACAAGTCAGTGAAGGACCTTGTTCTCCTTCTGTTCGAGACTGCTCTCCTCACCTCTAGGTGCTGAAAGACAATTTTTTAGATGATGTGTGCGTGTTTGTGTCTTTCAGATACACAAACGCGCACACACATCAACATCCAAACTGAAAAATGAAAGCGAGGTGAGACAGAGAGGTGATGTGCCTCCAGAGAGGTGAGACAGAGCCAAGGGCAAGAAGAAGTTGAAACCCTAATTGAAAAATGAAGACGAAAGAACGACAGAAAAACCCTTATTTATAAACAAATCTTATATACCACGTCGGTTATATTAAATTATCGATGTTTATATGAAAACATAAACGTCGTTTAAACCTAAAATAAGGTCGTATAAATTAATTAACAACGACACTTTATAAAAAACGACGTTGTCATTTTTTGGAAAACTAATTTATTGTGTAATTAAAAAAGGTACACGTCGGTATGCGTAATTAAAACGACGTGGTATGTATTTTTCACGTCGTTATTATTGAGTATAAGGTCGTTGGGTAAATTTGAAAATGACATGATTCATCTTTTTGAAGAAAAATGCGTCGTGTAATTCGATATAAAAACGGTGGTTCATTAAAACCTGGTGTCGTGTAAAGTCATATTATAGGGCCGTGTTCACCTATAGCGCCGTATAATGTTTCATACTATGGTGCATCCTATTAATAGCGTCGTTTTATGAAACGGTCTGTTATTATTTTAAACTTTTCGCCTACCTGACCCATACTTGCACTGTTTCCAAACCCGAGAAAAACTTTCAAGCTTCTCTCATTTTTCATTCTCAAAGCGCTGTTTCAAACTTTCAAGCTTATCTCTGAGAGCAAATTTTTCGTCTTCCTCTCCTCTTCGTCTTCGTCTCTGAACTGAAACACCAAACTCCAGGAGAAAGCTTTCATTGCACGAAAAGGGTAAGCATTTCTAGAAGGATTTTTGTTCCTGTTTTGCATGCGCATATCATTTTCGTTTTTTTAAAATCTTTTTACATTTTTTCTTTCCAAGTTTGATAAAATTTGCAGACAAAGACGGAAAGTTTCCAAGTTTGAACACTACTCTGATTCTTTTACTTCAACTAAATAAGACGACGGTGGCTTGTTATTTACGTGGTTAGATTTATAGACCACGACGGTTCATCAGTCACCCTAGCATCGTGTGAAAGTGTTCTTCGTTGTTTTTTAAAATGATCTTCTTTTTTTTGTATTTGATTTTTAAGGATATATTCATCGCAGGTTTGATTTCTCTGAACAATGGTTTTTGTTTTGAAAATCTTTTTAATTATTTTTCTGTTGAAAATATTTTACATTTTTCCTAATTTGTTTTTCTGTGGTATAGACGACGGTATATTAATATTTACGTCGTTTTAATTTCAATACCACGGCGAATTTTTATTATTAACGTCGTTGTAATATTTAATACTCTGTTTTTGTGATTATATCATAAGACGTTGGTTGTTTATTATTGACGTCGTTGTAATATTTAATCATGTCGGTGGTTAATTACCGTCGTGAAAATTTATTATTACGTCGATTGTTGTGTTCTTACGTCGTTTGAAATATTATAATACGTAGTATTTTATAAATAACCGTCGTGTTTTTTCTTAATTTCACTGAAATATTTTCACTTGCAGGTTTGATTTGTCTGTAACCATGGTTTCTCAATCCCAAAGTAAGGAGTCTGGCTTGAAAAAAAATTAATGTAGGGAGCTTAGAGTTGTAAATCCTCAAGCCAAGTCCTCGAAGAAGATGAAGTTTGTTTCATCTACTGAGACAGAACTAGGCAGCACAGCAACATTTTCTGAGGAGCCAAAGTCAGGTCGGGGTATAAGCACAATGCCCCGTGTTGTGAAGAGAAAATTTCAGAAAATCAAGCATGTTGTTGAGTACAATCAAAAGGGGAAACCATATGGCCCTGCACATAGTGAGATGCAGTCCTACATTGGTGTGTTGGCACGCTCCAGAGTCCCACTTGTGGACAAGAAATGGGTTCAAATATCCAAGGATATAAAAGAGCAGATTTGGGAAGCCGTTGACATGGCTTTTGTGGTTGGTCAAGGGGGCAAGAAAATGGTGTTATCTTCTGCTGCTAAGAAATGGAAGGATTTCAAGTCTACACTAACGAGGGTTAATATCCTTCCATTCATCAAGGAGAAGGAGAAATTAAGGCAACCCCCTGAAACATACAAATTCATAGAGAAAGCTGACTGGGATGCCTTTGTAGCTTCAAGGTTATCTGAAAAATTTGAGGCTGTGCATGAAGAACAATCACAGAGGAGGGAGAAACTTGAGTACAATCATCGATTGTATCGAAAAGGATATGCTGGTTTGGAGGATCAATTGGTGGAAACCATGCCCGGGGTAGATATTGATCGATCTACCTTATGGAAGAAAGCTAGAGAAGACAAACATGGTAACATCCTGTATCCAAAGGCTGTAGAGAAAGCAAAATTAATTGTAAGCCTACTCACTCTGTTTTAAATTTTTATTATGTCTTCTGTTATATTTTTTCGTTGTGTGAAAAATATTACTACGTCGAAATCTTTTAAAACACGTCGTTAAAGGTCTGAATTCGGAATCACTACTCTGTTTTTTGTAATTATATCATAAGACGTCGGTGGTTTATTATTGACGTCGTGTTAATAAATTAACCACGACGGTATTTAGGTAGCGTCGTCTGAAATTTTATATTACGTCGATTGTTATGTTATTGAGTCGTGTGAAATATTATATTACGTCGATTTTTTATAAATAACCTTCGTGTGTTTTCTTATGCTGACTTTTTATTATGTCTTTGTGTTAGGATGATTTGCAAAAACAAGTCTCTGAAGGCACTCTTACTGTGTCAGGAAGCAATGATGTGTTGACATTCCCGAGCATCCAGGAAGAGTTAGAGGGGTAGGCGCTGGGATTTCCCCTATGCAATACTTCAATTTACATAGACAACAGAAGGTAAGGTTTGCCGATCAATTGAAGGAAAGTGTATTCAAGAAGAGACTTTGAAAATGGAGGCTAGATCAAGAGAAGAGAGTTTAAAGATGGAGGCTAGGACCAAACAATTGGTAGAAGTTGAGAGGGAAAATTTGCTGAGTCAGCTTTCCAAACTCATCCCCAATTTTGATCCAAGCATGCTGAATTTCTGAATTCTTACATACCTTCGTCTATTATTTATTACCACAACGGTTTAATTTAATGTTTTTACTTTTTAAGTTTTTTTACTTTTTGTACAATGTCTTATATATATTTCTTTATTTCTTATAACAGAAATCCGAGGATGTAGAAAAGATAGAAGAAAACAAAGATGAAAAGGTAAATTCTCATAACTTTGCCTTTTTAATTTGTTTTTCAATTTTCAGACGTCGATATTTTCTTTAAACCGTCGTTTGTTTTAAATTTCCACAGTAGTTTTTCTTTAATTGAATGTTTAAATTGTTGTACAAGCTTTCTTATATATATATATATATATATATCTCTTTATTTATTAAAACAGCAATCCAGTGTTGGAGAAAAGCAAATTGAAAAGGTAAATTCATTATCTATGAATTTTGCATTTGAATTAGACGTCGGTTTTTTTTATACGACGTAATAAAATATTCATTACGACGGTATATTTTTCCCGTCGTGTAACTTATTTTCAGACGACGTTTTGTTACTTAAACCATCGTTTTTATTTATTTACCACGTCACTTTATGTTGCTTTATTTCTTCAAATAGAATACTGAAGTACTAGATTACTACCTTCGTCTTGCATGAAGATATTACACAGTTTGCTGGCATGGAAGAAATTGGGGCTACTGTGGTTGCATTATATATGAGGTTTGTCCTTATCAAATATTCATTTCACACTCTCCTTTATGTTGAAATAAAAAACACTCATGGTTTCATTTCATATATTTAGGTGCCTATTTGATAATTTGAAAGCTGCAAATATGGTGAACATGGTTGGCTTTATCGACCCTGCTCTAGTTAGTGCCGACGTTGGTTCGTTAACTGAAAGATCACGTGTCGTAGCCAATCGACTTCAAAAAATAGATGGTGAACAGATTTTCCTAATGCCTTACAATCCAGGGTTAGTCTCCAAACAAAAACCAGGATTTTGTTTGTATGATGCTCTGCATATAAAACTGTTTAACCTTTATATTTATTTTGTGCAGCCGTCATTGGGTCTTGATCATTGTGAGAGCAAAGAAGGAGACCGTCTATTTTCTGGATCCACTGCCTGGAAATCGAGTTGTGGATGAGGACAGGAAAAACATAGTGAATAGTGCTCTAAAAATGTATAATACACACATAGGCAGAGTAGGCCGTAAAGCACCTCTTTGGAAAACTCTGTTCGGCACACCAAAGCAACCAAGCAGTGTAGAATGCGGGTATTATGCCATGCACTTTATGAGAGACATCATAAAGGATATTTCCCTGGAATTTGAGAAGATGGTAAGAAGAAAATTTTCAGATTTATTTTATGTCGTTTTTTGTATTATCAACGACGGTAAATTAAAAATACCGTCGTTGAATATATACACTACGTCGATAAATGAAAAATAGCGTCGTCTGTTAGAATAATCATTGTTTATGGATTGCTGTTTGCGAAGGGAAAGGATCAAGCGCCATACCCCCAAGAAGCCATTGAAGAAGTTAGGAAAGAATGGGCAGAGTTTGTTTGTGTTCATATGGAGTAGAGGATTTTTATAATACTTAAACCTTTTTATAAAATGTACAAATTTTGTTAGAATTAGACAAGTTTTTGTACAAAATTGGTTAGAATTAGACAAGTTTTTGTGCAAATTTTATGTATAATGTACATTCTTTTTTTCCCTATGAATTTCAAATAGGTTTTCATTATTTTAAAAAAAAGGAAATTGCGTGACCAACGTGTAATAAAACTTGCAACGACATAATTATATCGAACACCGTTGTCTTTATATCTATTAAATTCAAAATATTCATAATAAATTTAAAAGATATCCAAAAAATGCACCGTCAACCTCCCTGTAAATTTTTTGAGGTTTTCATGTTGTGAAAAACCCAAGATCATGCTAAACCAAATTTGTTGAGGTTTTCATGTTCTGAAAAACCCAGGGGCACTTTCTAAACCGTCGTTTCTTCAAAAAGACGTTGTACACACATAACAACGTCATAGTTTTTTAAAAAGAGACGTAAAAGGTATTTCACATGACGCTCTCGGTTCTATAGACGACGTTGTTTTCTTGATATTAGACGGCGAGAAGTTAAGAGTTTAGGTCGTGGAATATGGTTTGTATGTCGTTTTCTGTGTAAAAATGGCCATGGTTTTAACTTTAAACGACGTTTGTTTTAAAAGTAAGTCATTTATTATGATTTACAACGTCTTTAATTTCTTAACGCCGACTTGGTTTGTGGGTTTTATTAATAATATTTTATTCTATTTAATTCGAAATATTCGTAATAAATTTAAAATAAATCCAAAAAATGCAACGTCAACTCCTATGAAGTCATTGAGATATTTTCTTCCCCCTTACGCTTTAAAAAATTAAGTTTGAGTTATACAAATTTAAAATGACCACCAAAAAGAAAAATGTTTTCATGAGTCACAACATCACTTATACTTTAATGGTTTAGGGTTTAGGGTTTAGGGGGATAAAGGTTTATTTTTGGGTTTTAGGGTTTATGGTTAATATATATTAGGCCGTTGTAGGGGCCTTTTTCTTCCGGCAGCAAGTGGGCTGGGCTGATGAAGTTGTCCCCTTTGTCTGAGTTCAAAAATTAAGCCCCAAAATGCTTCGAAAGGGCAGCAAAGCCTTAGGAAGTATTTTGGTTATCTTCTCCAACAAAAACAACAGCAACTTACAGATAATTTTTTCACATTTACAGATAAACTTTTGGGCTTGGCATGAGAGGCATGTGGCATGAGAGCAGAATTATCAGGGGTTTAGCACTTTAGGAGAGAGAGAACGTGGGTTCCTATGAAGGTCAGGGGTTCTAATGGAAGGGAAGAGAGGTTCTAAGGAGGATTGGGGGAGAGTTTTGGGTGATTTTCGTAGCTTCCGGCAGCTTGACAGTGACTCTGTCCAAGCTTCTGTCAATCTGCCAAAACAGGGGAAGCAAAGGAAGATGGGCAAGGATGGCACGAAAATTGCTGAGCTTGAGAGAGAAAGCTTTCTCTCTGAAGGCTGTGGGTTGTGTTATGTTGGGTGGAAGAGGTCCTATTAAAGTTGCTGGGGTTTGTTCTTCTCCAAGAAACCCTAATGGTTTCTTCCCAACTTTGCTAAGCTCTCTTCTTCCTTTCTTCTCTTCATTCTTGACTTACCTTATGGTGGCAAAGTCATTTCTGCCCAATCTCACAAAATCAGAGATTTTGGGTGCTCCAGGCCTCTTCCAGCGGTTGCCTCAGAGGGGAACTTCCCTTTTCCACCCATCTTTTCCCTCTTCTTTCTTCCTCCATTCATGGCCAATATCTGATGGAGGAAGGAAAATGAATATGCATGCTGGTTCAGAGGATGGCACCCTCCCTTGTACGCCAATATCCCTTGGTCTTTTTACTGCCTTTACTTGGAACTTGCTCCTTCCAGCAGCCCCCCCTTTTTTTATGCGGCTCCTTTGGCCTTTCGTGGCTTGCTACTTCAGCCAAGTGTTGAAGGCCTTGGACTCTTTTTATTCAAATGGTATGGGCCTTTTACTATAGAAAACCAAGTCATCTATCAAGTGGGCTAAATTCACCAAATATTTGGGCTTTATGGGCTAAAGTAATGGGTTATTTTGGTTGGGCTACCCTAGTTGACTTAATGGGCTATTTCCTCTCTTGTGCCTACCCACATTTGGGCCTAAGAAAATGAGCTTGAGTCCCGAGGCCCCCAAGCGACCCGAGACTTCCATTTTTCGACCCATGGGTGGGCCCCATGATAACTCGTTACCATCTATACCACAATCCTGCTCAAGCAAGCCCCGGGCATTCGAGTGGCTTCGGCCCACTTAAGCTTGTTGTGGGACAATACTTTCTCGCTTGGCATGGCATATCGCTGGGCGTGCTTTTAAATATGACGCTTGATAGGGTAATTGGCATGGATTTGCAGAGCTAAATGCATCTTATAATTTTAATCCCAATTTCTAGCACGGTAGATCTTATTTGGCAAGATATGGCTTGCGCATGGCAGACTTCTGTGTACCTTAAACCAGGTCTTTTTTCGATAATATATCGCCTTGGGCTAGGAATTTATTCGGGCCCAACCATGGATTTTTTTGGGCCTCAACAGCCGTAAAACCATAAACCCTTTTCTAAAATTATTTAAAAATATATATATAATTTAGGGTTTATAGTTTAGGGTTTAGGGTTTAGGGTTTAGGGTTTAGGGTATAGATGTAATAAGCGTCATGTTTATTTATATTTTTAACGAAGGTTTTTTTGTTTTCCGTCGATGATTTACGAAGAGCGCTTTTCTAAACGTCGTTTCTTTAAAATGACGTTGTACACACACAAGAACGTCATAGTTTTTTAAAAAGAGACGTAAAAGGTATTTCAAACGACGCTCTTGGTTCTATAGACGACGTCGTTTGGTTGATATTAGATGGCGAGAAGTTAAGAGTTTAGGTCGTGGAATATTGTTTGTACGTCGTTTTCTGTGTAAAAATGGCCATGGTTTTTCCTTTAAACGACGTTTGTTTTAAAAGTAAGTCGTTTATTATGATTTACATCGTCTTTAATTTATTAACCCCGACGTGGTTTGTGGGTTTTATTAATAATATTTTATTCTATTTAATTCGAAATATTCATAATAAATTTAAAATAAATCCAAAAAATGCAACGTCAACTCCTATGAAGTCATTGAGATATTTTCTTCCCCCTTAAGATTTAAAAAATTAAGTTTGAGTTATTCAAATTTAAAATGACCACCAAAAAGAAAAATGTTTTCATGAGTCACAACATCACTTATACTTTAATGGTTTAGGGTTTAGGGTTTAGGGTTTAAATAAATTTAGAAAAGGGATTAGGGTTTAGGGTTTTATGGACGAGATATTTTAGGCCATAAAACCCTAATCCCTTTTGAAAAATTATTTTAAAAAAAAATATATATAATTTAGGTTTTATTTATTAGGGTTTAGGGTATATTTGTCTATTTAATTTTATAATACGTCTGTTTTTTTTTACGTTGTATGGAAATACCACGACCCAATTATTTTAATAGGCGTCATATTTCTTTTGACATTTTAACGACGTCATTTTTTAAATAAGCATCATGTTTAGGTTCAAATTTTAACGACAGTTGTTTTTGTTTTCGTCGATGTTTTTTAAAGAGCGCGCTTTTTAAAAATTTCACCGCGACCTAAAATTTTCAGATTTCGCTCTAACTCTTATACTTGTAACCCTGAACCAAGTTGGCCATAGTTTGTGACCTAAAACATTTCGGTCCGCTCTCTCACTTCAACTCTAATTCAAAGTTGGGCTCTCCGTCGAATCCAAGTTGGCCATAATCTGTGAGCTCTGCCTACCTGTAAGTACAAACCCTAATCTCATGCTTGTAAATTCATTGAATGATATTCAGTTCTGTGGTAAAGGGTTTTGTGATTTTTTAATGTTGTCGGAGGTATGGGTTAATGGATTTAATGTTTAATGTTTTCATGAATCAGGAATGGATTTAATGTTGTCGGATCTTTTAATCACTCTCTGTTATTATGAATCGGGAATGGATTTAATGTTTTCATGCTTAATATATGTTGGTTTCGTGCTTAGTATACGTGTTAATACCCAACATAAAAATTAATGTATATGTTGTGTTCTGAATATATTCTGGGTTCTTGAAAATAAACTGGGATTTCGATATCTTTTTTATGCATACGACGACGGTTTTTTAACAAACTGTCGTCTGTATTTTTATACCATGACGCATGTTTTGACTACCGTCGTGGTTCAAGTTCGCTGGCCTCTGTTTTTGCTAGCATTAGACGAGGTTTTTTTAAAACCCGTCGTCTATATATGTGTAATACGTCTGTTGTTGTTTAAAAACCATCGTCTGTATACTTTATTACTTGCTATTAAAACCTTATATAATCTGCTATAGTGATGGTCATTGCTTGTCTTTTCACCTTATTATAGATAATAGGATATAGTGTCGGAGATGGATAAGTCATGGATGCACTCGGATAGAAGATCGAAGGCATATGAGTTAGGGGTGGAAGCATTTTTGCAATTTTCTGTAGAAAATCTTCTAACTACAACGCATATCCGTTGTCCATGTGTTAAATGTGTGAATTTGAAATTGTTTGGGATTGGAATTATAAGGGATCACTTATACTTTAATGGAGTTGACCAAAGCTATAAGAATTGGACATTTCATGGAGAACCTTGTGAAGCAACTACTAATGCTAGTAGAAATGTTGAAGAAGATGATGACCATAGTAGGTACAGTTTTGTGTTTGAAGAAATAGAGATGGATGATAATGATTTTGGTGATTTTGGATCCGATCCTTATGAGTTTGCTAATGTGATTGGGGATGGAGATCAACCATTGTACCCTGGTTGTAGAAAGTACACCAAGTTATCGGCATTAGTGAAGTTGTATAATTTGAAGGCAAAACATGGGATGAGTGATGTATGTTTTACAGAATTATTGATATTTCAGGGCGAGTTGCTTCCAGAAGGAAATACAATACCGGCCTCTATGTATGAGGCAAAAAAGACTTTGTGTGCATTGGGGATGAGTTATGAGAAAATCCACGCATGCCCCAATGATTACATCTTGTATAGGAAGGAGTATGAATATTCAACTAATTGTCCTACTTGTGGTATCTCAAGGTGGAAGGAAACCAAAGATGGGTTCTTGAAAGAGGGTGTGGCAGCGAAGGTGGTGTGGTATTTTCCTCCAATTCCAAGGTTTAAAAGGATGTTTCAATCACATGAGACAGCTAAGAATTTGACTTGACATGCTGCTAGAAAATCAATTGACGGTCAGATGTCTCATCCGGCGGATTCCCCGTCATGGAAACTTGTTGATGATAAATGGCCCGAGTTTGGTAATGAGCCGAGAAACTTGAGATTGGCTCTTTCATCTGATGGATTCAATCCCCACAGTTCTCTAAGTAGCAGATATAGTTGCTGGCCAGTTATCTTAGTTACATATAATCTCCACCATGGCTGTGCATGAAACGAAAGTTCATGATCAACTTTATTGATTTCCGGCCCTATTACCCCAACCGCTATTTCCACGTCAATATTAATGGAAAAAACAAAGTGGAAAAATCATTTCACGGCGGTTATATAAATAGATGAGACGTAGTATGTTTTAATAACGACTTATTTTATTTATTTAAAGACGTATTGTATTCATTTACACGACGTGTTTTTGTATAAAATAGGTCGTCTATTCTTACCCTTGACAATTTTTTGGCTCATTTTTCAGTATACAGAAGTCGGTTTTTTTTGTTAATGACGTTGTTTTTTATAACAACGACGGTGATTTACCGTCGTAGTTTTACTTTGGAAAAGATGTCGGTCGATTTTACGACGGTTTGAAAACCCGATCCACGACGGTGAATTCCAGTCGTCTTTTGCCTTTTTTGTAGTAGTGTGGATTTCACTCAAAACTCACCAAATGACTCCTCCCACCATATTACGATGTTGCCCAAGTTTTGGGCTCAATCCGAAATCAATAGGTGTAAGAAAATGGACAATTCAAGTTCCAACGCAGTTCGTTCCAAATTGGAGTGGTTGGTGTATTTCATAGTTCTAGCGATTGGATTTCACTCAAAACTCACCAAATGACTCCTCCCACCGTTTTTTGATGTTGCCCAAGTTTTGGGCCCGATCTGAAATCAATAGGTGTAAGAAATGGGACTATTCATGTTCCAACGGAGTTCGTTCCAAATTGGAGTGGTTGGTGTATTGCATAGTTCTATCTATTGGATTTCATTCAAAACTCACCAAATGACTCCACCCACCATTTTATGATGTTGCCCAAGGTTTGGTCTCGATCCAAAATCAATAGGTGTAAGAAATTGGACAGTTCAAGTTCATAGGCAGTTCATTCCAAATTGGAGTGGTTGGTGTATTGCATAGTTCTGAGGATTGGATTTCACTCAAAACTCACCAAATGACTCCTCCCACCATATTATGTTATTGCCCAAGTTTTGGGCACGATCTGAAGTCAATAGTCGTAAGAAATTTGACAATTCAAGTTCAAAGGCAGTTTGATCCAAATAGGAGTGGTTGGTTTATTGCATAGTACTAGCAATTGGATTTCACTCAAAACTCACCAAATGACTCCTCCCACCAGATCATGATGTTACCCAACTTTTGGGCTCTTTCTAAAATCAATGGGTGTAAGAAATTGGACAATTGAAGTTCAAAGGCAATTCTATTCAAGTTGGACTTGTTGGTGTATTGCATAGTTCTAGCGATTAGATTTCATTCAAAACTGAACAAATGACTCCACCCACCATATTATGATGTTACCCAACTTTTGGGCTCTTTCTGAAATCAATAGGTGTAAGAAATTGGACAATTGAAGTTCAAAGGCAGTTCGTTCCAAATTGGAGTGGTTGGTGTATTTCATAGTTCTAGCGATTGGATTTAACTCAAAACTCACCAAATGACTCCGCCCACTATATTATGATGTTGCCCAAGTTTTGGCGTCGATCCGAAATCAATAGATGTAAGAAATTGGAAAAATCAAGTTCAACGGCAGTTCGTTCTTCATTGGAGTAGTTGGTGTATTCCGTAATTGTAGCGATTGGATTTCACTCAAAACTCACCAAATGACTCCCCCCCAGCATATTATGACGTTGACCAAGTTTTGGGCTCGACCCAAAGTCAATAGGTGTATGAAATTGGACAATTCAATTTGAAAGGCAGTTCGTTATGAATTGGAGTGGTTGGTGTATTGCATAGTTCTAGCCATTGGATTTCACTCAAAACTCACCAAATGACTCCTCCCACCGTATTATGTTGTTGCCCACGTTTTGGGCTCGATACGAAGTCAATGGTGGTAAGAAATTTGACAATTCATGTTCAAAGGCAGTTCTTTCCAAATTGGAGTGGTTGGTGTATTGCATAGTTCTAGCGATTGGATTTCACTCAAAACTCACCAAATGACTCCTCAAACCATATTATGATGTTGCCCAAGTTTTGGGCTCGATCCAAAATCCATAGGTGTAAGAAATTGGACAATTCAAGTTCCAACGTTGTTCGTTCAAAATTGGAGTGGTTCGTGTATTGCACAGTTCTAGCGATTGGATTTCACTCAAAACTCACCAAATGACTCCTCCCACCGTATTTTGATATCGCCCAACATTTGGGCTCGATCTGAAATCCATATGTGTAAGAAATTGGACAATTGAAGTTCAAAGGCAGTTCGTTCCAAATTGGAGTGGTTGGTGTAGTGCGTAGTTCTAGTGATTGGATTTCACTCAAAACTCACCAAATGACTACTCCCACCCTATTATGATGTTGCCCAAGTTTTGGGCTCGATCCAAAATGAATAGGTGTAAAAAATTGGACAAGTCAAGTTCCAACGCAGTTCATTTCAAATTGGAGTGGTTGATGTATTTCATAGTTCTAGCAATTGGATTTCACTCAAAACTCACCAAATGACTCC
Organism: Prunus avium; assembly: GCF_965620075.1. NCBI lineage: Eukaryota > Viridiplantae > Streptophyta > Magnoliopsida > Rosales > Rosaceae > Prunus > Prunus avium. The sequence continues at coordinate 173,059 of NC_142287.1, forward strand.
TTCCACCATATTATAATGTTGCCAAAGTTTTGGGCTCGATCCGAAATCAATAGGTGTAAAAAATTGGAGAATTCAAGTTCGACGGCAGTTCGTTCCAAATTGGAGTGGTTGGTGTATTGCATAGTTCTAGCGATTGGATTTCACTCAAAACTCACCAAATGACTCCTCCCACCATATTATGTTGTTGCCCAACTTTTGGGCTCGATTTAAATCAATATGTGCAAGAAATTGGTCAATTAAAGTTCAAAGGCAGTTCGTTCCAAATTGGAGTGGTTGGTGTATTGCGTAGTTCTAGCGATTGGATTTCGCTCAAAACTCACCAAATGACTACTCCCACCATATTATGGTGTTGCCCAAATTTTGGGCTCGATCCAAAATCAATTGTTGTAAAAAATTGGACAAGTCAAGTTCCAACGCAGTTCGTTCCAAATTGGAGTGGTTGGTGTGTTGCATTTTTCTAGGAATTGAATTTCACTCAAAAATCACCAAACGACTCCTCCCACCATATTATGATGTTGCCCAAGTTTTGGGCTCGATCCGATATCAATTGGTGTAAAAAATTTGACAATTCAAGTTCACAGGCAGTTCTTTCCAAATTGGAGTGGTTGGTGTATTGCATAGTTCTAGCGATTGGATTTCACTCAAAACTCACCAAATGACTCCTCCGACCATATTATGTTGTTGCCTAACATTTGGGCTCGATCCGAAATCAATAGGTGAAAGATAGTGGATAATTCAAGTTCAAAGTAAGTTCGTTCCAAATCTGAGTTGGTGGTGCATCGCATTGTTCTAGAGATTGGATTTCTCTCAAAACTCACCAAACGACTCCTCCCACCATATTATGATATTACCCAACTTTTGGGATCGATACAAAGTCAATAGGTGTAAGAAATTTGTAAATTTAAGCTCAAAGGCAGTTCTTTCCAAATTGGAGTGGTTGGTTTGTTGCATAGTTCTAGGATTTGAATTTCACTCAAAACTCATTAAATGACTCCTCCCACCATATTATGATGTTGCCCAAGTTTTTGGCTCGATCCGAAATCAATAGGTGTAAGAAAATGGACAATTTGTGTTCCAACGCAGTTCGTTCCAAATTAGAGTAGTTGGTGTATTGCATAGTTCTTGCGATTGGATTTCACTCAAAATTCACCAAATGACTGCACCCACCATATTATGATGTTGCCCAAGTTTTGGGCTCGATCCAAAATAAATAGGTGTAAGAAAATGGACAATTCAAGTTCCGTCGCAGTTGGTTCCAAATTGGAGTGGTTGGTAGATTTCATAGTTCTAGAGATTGGATTTCACTCAAAACTCACCAAATGACCCCTCCCACCATATTATGATGTTGCCCAACTTTTGGGCTCGATCTAAAAATAGTAGGTGCAAGAAATTGGACAATTCAATTTCAAAGGCAGTTCTTTCCAAATTGGAGTGGTTGGTGTATTGCATAGTTCTTGAGATTGGATTTCACTCAAAACTCACAAAATTACTCCTCCCACCATATTATGATGTTTCCCAAGTTTTGGGCTCGATCCGAAATCAATAGGTGTAAGAAAATGGACAATTCAAGTTCCAATGCAGTTCGTTCCAAATTGGAGTGGTTGGCGTATTTCATACTTCCAGTGATTGGATTTCACTCAAAACTCACCAAATGACTCCTCCCACCATATTATGATGTTGCCCAAGTTTTGGGCTCGATACGATATCAATGGGTGTAAGAAATTGGACAATTCAAGTTGAAAGGCAGTTCGTTCCAAACTGGAGTGGTTGGTGTATTGCAAAGTTCAAGGGATTGGATTTCACTGAAAACTCACCAAATGACTCCTTATTATGATGTTGCCCAAGGTTTGGGCTCGATACGAAGTCAATAGGTGTAAGAAATTTGCCAATTCAAGCTCAAAGGAAGTTCTTTCAAATTGGAGTGGTTGGTTTGTTGCACAGTTCTAGGATTTGAATTTCACTCAAAACTCATTAAATGACTCCCCCCACCATATTATGATGTTGCCCAAGTTTTGGGCTCGATCCGAAATCAATAGGTGTAAGAAATTGGACAATTCGTGTTCCAACGCAGTTCGTTCCAAATTGGAGTGGTTGGTGTATTTTATAGTTCTAGCGGTTGGATTTCTCACAAAACTCACCAAATGACTCCTCCCACCATATTATGATGTTGCCCAAGTTTTGGGCTCGATCCGAAATCAATATTTGTAAGAAAATGGGGGAGTCAAGTGCCATCACAGTTCGTTCCAAATTGGAGTGGGTGGTGTATTTCCTAGTTCTAGCGATTGGATTTCACTCAAAACTCACCAAATGACTCATCCTCCCATATTATGATGTTGCACAAATTTTGGGCTCGATCCGAAGTCAATAGGTGTAAAAAATTGGACAATTCAAGTTCGAAGGCAGTTCGTTCCAAGTTGGAGTGGTTGGTGTATTGCATAGTTCTTGCGATTGGATTTCACTCAAAACTCACCAAATGACTCCTCCCACCATTTTATGATGTTGCCCAAGTTTTGGGCTCGATCCGAAATCAAACGGTGTAAGAAAATGGACAATTCATGTTCCGTCGCAGTTCGTTCCAAATTCGAGTGGTTGGTGTATTGCATAGTTCAAGAGATTGGATTTCACTCAAAACTCCCCAAATGACTCCTCCCACCATATTATGTTGTTGCCCAACATTTTGGCTTGATCTGAAATCAATAGGTGAAAGAAATTGGGCAATTCAAGTTCAAAGGCAATTCGATCCAAATCGGAGTGGGTGGTGCATCGCATTATTCTACAGATAGGATTTCGCTCAAAACTCACCAAAAGACTCATCCCACCATGTTGTGATGTTTCCCAAGTTTTGGGCTCGATCAGAAATCAATAGGTGTAAGAAATTGAACAATTCAAATTGAATGGCAGTTCATTCCAAATTGGAGTGGTTGGGGCATTGCACAGTTCTAGCGATTGGATTTCACTCTAAACTCACCAAATGAATCCGCCCACGATAATACGATGTTTCCTAAGTTTTGGCCTCAATCCGATATCAATAGTTGCAGGAAATTGGATAATTCAAATTCCGACACAGTTCGTTCCAAAATGGAGTGGTTGGTGTATTGCATATTTCTAGCGATTGGATTTCCCTAAAAACTCACCAAATGACTCCTTCCACCATATTATGATGTTTCCCATGTTATGGGCTCGATCCGATCTCAATAGGTGTAAGAATTGGAAATTTCAATTTAAAAGGCAGTTCGTTCCAAATTGGAATGGTTAGTGTATTGCATAGTTCTAGCATTTGGATTTCACTCAAAACTCACCAAATGACTCCTCCCACCATATTATGATGTTGCCGAAGTTTTGGCCTCGATCCGAAATCAATTGGTGTAAGAAAATGGACAATTCAAATTCCAACGCAGTTCGTTCCAAATTGGAGTGGTTGGTGTATTTCATAGTTCTAGCGATTGGATTTCACTCAAAACTCACCAAATGAGTCCTCCCACCAAGTTGTGATGTTGCCCAAGTTTTGGGCTCGATCCGAAGTCTGTAGGTGTAAGAAATTTGACCAGTCAAGTTCCATCGCAATTCGTTCCAAATGGCAGTGGTTGGTGTATTGCATAGTTCTAGCGATTGGATTTCACTATAAACTCACCGAATGACTCCTCCCACCATATTATGATGTTGTGCAACTTTTGGGCTCTATCCGAAATCAATAGGTGTAAGAAATTGGACAATTCGTGTTCCAACGCAGTTCATTCCTGTGGTTGATGTATTTTATAGTTCTAGCGATTGGATTTCGCACAAAACTCACCAAATGACTCCTCCCACCATATTATGATGTTGCCCAAGTTTTGGGCTCGATCCAAAATCAATAGGTGTAAGAAAATAGACAATTCAAGTTCCATCGCAGTTCGTTCCAAATTGGAGTGGTTGGTGTATTTCATAGTTCTAGAGCTTGGATTTCTCTCAAAACTCAACAAATGACTCCTCCCACCATATTACGATGTTGCCCAAGTTTTGGGCTCGATCAGAAATCCATAGGTGTAAGAAATTGGACAATTCAAGTTCCAACGAAGTACGTTCCAAATTGGAGTGGTTGGTGTATTGCGTAGTTCTAGCGATTGGATTTCCCTCAAAACACACCAAATGACTCCTGCCGCCATAATATGATGTTTCCTAAGTTTTCTGCTTGATCCGATATCAATAGGTGACTCCTTCCACAATATTTTGATGTTGCCCAAGTTTTCGGTGAAATCCATTCGCTAGAACCACGGAACGAACTGCCTTTGAACTTGAATTGTCAAATTTGTTACACCTATTGACTTCGGATCGAGCCCAACACCTGGGCAACATCATAATATGGTCGGAGGAGTCATTTGGTGAGTTTTGAGTTAAATCCATTCGATAGAACTATGCAATACACCAACCACTCCAATTTGGAACGAACTGCCTTTGAACTTGAATTGTCCAATTTGTTCCACCTATTGACTTCAGATCTAGCCCAAAACTTGGGCAACATCACAATACGGTGGCAGGAGTCGTTTGGTGAGTTTTTATTGAAATCCAATTGCAAGAACTATGCAATACACCAACCACTCCAATTTGGAACGAACAGCCTTTGAACTTGAATTGGCCAATTTCTTACACCTATTGACTTCGGGTTGAGCCCAAAACTTGGGCAGTGTCATGATATGGTGGGAGGAGTCATTTGGTGAGTTTGGAGTGAAATCCAATTGCAAGAACTATGCAATACACCAACCACTCCAATTTGGAATGAACATTCTTTGAACTTGAATTGGCCAATTTCTTATACCTATTGATTTCGGATCGAGCCAAAAACTTTGGTAACATCATAATATGGTGGGAGGAGTCATTTGGTGAGTTTTGAGTGAAATCCAATCGGTAGAACTATGCAATACACCAACAACTCCAATTTGGAACGAACTGGCTTTGAACTTGAATTGTCCAATTTGTTACTCCTATTAAGTTCGGATCAAGCCCAATACTTGGGCAACAACATAATATGGTGGGAGGAATCATTTGGCGAGTTTTGAGTGAAATCCAATCGTTAGAACTATGCAATACACCAACCACTCCAATTTGGAACTAAGTGCCTTTCAAATTTAATTATCCAATTTCTTACACCTACTGATATTGTAACTTGAATTGTCCAATTTCTTACACCTATTGATTTTTGATCGAGCCCAAAACTTAGGGAACAACTTAATGTGGTGGTAGGAGTCATTTGTTGAGTTTTTAGTGAAATCCAGTTGCTAGAACTATGCAATACACCAACCACTCCAATTTGGAACGAATAGCCTTTGAACTTGAATTGGCCAATTTCTTACAACTGTTGACTTCGGATCGAGCCCGAAACTTGGGCAACCACATAATACGGTGGGAGGAGTCATCTGGTCAGTTTTGAGGGAAATCCAACTGCTAGAACTGTGCAATACCCCAACCACTCCAATTTGGAACGAACTGCGTTGGAACTTGAATTGTCCTACTTCTTCCACCTATTGATTTCTGATTGTGGCCAAAACTTGGGAAACATCATAATATGGTGGGAGGAGTCATTTGGTGAGTTTTGAGGGAAATCCAATCGCTAGAACTATGCAATGCACCAACCACTCCAGTTTGAAACGAACTGCCTTTGAACTTGAATTGTCCAATTTGTTTCACCTATTGACTTTGGATCGAGCCCAATACTTAGGCAACAACATAATATGGTGGGAGGAGTCATTTGGTGAGTTTTGAGTGAAATCCAATCGCTAGAACCATGCAATACACCAACCACTCCAATTTGGAATGAACTGCCTTTGAACTTGAATTGTCCAATTTGTTACACCTATAGACTTCGGAATGAGCCCAATACTTGGGTAACATCATAATATGGTGGGAAGAGTCATTTGGTGGGTTTTGAGTGAAATGCAATTGCTAGAACTATGCAGTACACCAACCGCCCTAATTTGGAACGAACAGCCTTTGAACTTGAATTGGCCAATTTCTTACACCAATTGACTTCGGATCGAGCCCAAAACTTGGGTGACATCAATATGGTGGGAGAAGTCATTTGGTGAGTTTTGAGTGAACTCCAATCGCTAGAACTATGCAATACACCAACCACTCCAATTTGGAACGAACTACCTTTGAACTTGAATTGTCCAATTTGTTACACCTATAGACTTCGGAATGAGCCCAATACTTGGGTAACATCATAATATGGTGGGAGGAGTCATTTGGTGGGTTTTGAGTGAAATCCAATTGCTAGAACTATGCAGTACACCAACCGCCCCAATTTGGAACAAACAACCTTTGAACTTGAATTGGCCAATTTCTTACACCTATTGACTTCGGATCGAGCCCGAAACTTGGGGAACCTCATAATATGGTGGGAGGAGTCATCTGGTGGGTTTTGAGGGAAATCTGTTTGTGCCTGGTAAATCACGGTCGTGCACTGACCGAAAGGGTTTTCCCCTTCGGCCTCAGCACCTGTTCGCGATCCAAAACGCAGCGCTTTTGCCTTCCTCAAAAGAAAGGAAAAGTTGCGAAGGCATAGGCATCTCGGGCTTGCAAACACAGTATCGTCAGGCCGAGGCCGAGGTACGAAGGGGACACGACTGAAGATATTAACAGTCAAATTGTCACCTGGCGGCAGGGTCCCACGCTTCATTTAATGAAGTAACGCCTCTGACTAGCAAACCCACTAGCCGCAAAAGGGCATTTAATGCACGAGGAAAGAAGGGAAGTGACTCAAGTCAGGATTTGGTGACAGAAATCAGAGTGGTTAGGCGCCAACATACTTACAAACATTCTTACAAATAGAGGTCAGATCATCAACCACCAAACAAGGGCATTAAATGCGTCCCCATGGCCAGAAGCGCAGAACCCACAATCAGGGCGGCGGCTGAGATTTACCAGGATTCATGGGGTCACACCACCATGCTTCACGATCCCACATGTCGATTAGACTACCCACTTGCTCTGATCAGGCTCCACCATGCAGATTTTCAGTCTCAATTACTCCTCCAAGAGCTCCTCCTATAAATACCAAGTTCAAGATACATTCAAAGGGTTCAAACACCAAACCAAAGCCTCCCACGGAGCAAATTATATTTTCCTGTAATGCACTATCTTTATTTGCTTTCCTAGGAGTAGTGTTAGTTTGTAAGGAAAATCCGTTCATCAATATATAATACGACCCTTGATTTTCAAGGCGCCGGAGCACCATCTCTGTTACTCTATCATTCATCACATATATCATACGACCGTCATTCCCCGAGCAACGCCAAAAATCCAACATCAACACCACCATTAAACGGCCTTGTAGCTCAGGCCGTGAACCTGACAGCCGAGATCAGTTCCTCTCTCGGCCACAATCGTTTGATTAGGAGTCGAACCGAAACAGGCGCACCACTTAACCATTTTCATCTACATCACCATCTCGACGCACGGTAGACCGTGCCGGCACGCCCGTACACAACCGCACCGCATCCAAAAGTAGGAAGCCACGTGTTAACGCACATCCCCTCGGCCCGGAGCTCCAGGCCGTGAGATTTGCGCAGCCAACAAAATCCAATCGCTAGAACTGTGCAATGCACCAACCACTCCAATTTGGAACGAACTGCATTGGAACTTGAATTGTCCTACTTCTTAAACCTATTGATTTCGGATCGGGCCCAAAACATGGGCAACATCATAATATGGTGGGAGGAGTCATTTGGTGGGTTTTCAGGGAAATCCAATCACTAGACCTATGCAATACACCAACCACTCCAATTTGGAACGACCTGCCTTTGAACTTGAATTGTCCAATATGTTACATCGATTGACTTCAGATCAAGACCAAAATTTGGGTAACAACATAATATGGTGGGAGGAGTTATTTGGTCAGTTTCGAGTGAAATCCAGCTGCTAGAACTATGCAATACACTCACCACTCTAATTTGAAACGAACAACCTTTGAACATGAATTGTCCAATTTGTTACACCTATTGACTTCGGATCGGGTCCAATACTTGGGCAACATCATAATATGGTGGGAGGAGTCTTTTGGTGAGTTTTGAGTGAAATCCAATTGCTAGAACTATGCAATACACCAACCACTCCAATTTGGAACGAACAGCCTATGAACTTGAATTGGCCAATTTTTTACACCTAATGACTTCGGATCGACCCCAAAACTTGGGCAACAACATAATATGGTAGGAGGAGTCATGTGGTGAGTTTTGAGTGAAATCCAATCGCTAGAATTATGCAATACACCAACCACTCCAATTCGGAATGAACTGCGTTGGAAGTTGAATTGTCCTACTTCTTACACCTATTGATTTCAGATCGATCCCAAAACTTGGGTAACATCATAATATGGTGGGAGGAGTCATGTGGTGAGTTTTGAGTGAAATCCAATCGCTAGAATTATGCAATACACCAACCACTCCAATTCGGAATGAACTGCGTTGGAACTTGAATTGTCCTACTTCTTACACCTATTGATTTCATATCGATCCCAAAACTTGGGCAACAACATTATTTGGTAGGAGGAGTCATTCAGTGACTTTTGAGGGAAATCCAGTTGCTAGAACTATGCAGTACACCAACCACTCCAATTTGGAACGAACTACCTTTGAACTTGAATTGTCCAGTTTGTTACACCTGTTGACTTTGGATTGAGCCCAATAATTGGGCAACATCATAATATGGTGGGAGGAGTCATTTGGTGAGTTTTGATTGAAATCCAACCGCTAGAACTATGCAATACACCAACCACTCCAATTTGGAACGAACTACCTTTGAACTTGAATTGTCCAGTTTGTTACACCGGTTGACTTCAGATCGAGCCCAATACTTGGGCAACATCATAATATGGTGGGAGGAGTCTTTCTGTGAGTGTTGAGTAAAATCCAGTCGCAACATCATAATATGGTGGGAACTATTCAATACACCAACCACCCAAATTTGGAACGAACTGCCTTTTAAATTGAATTATCCAATTTCTTACACCTGTTGATATCGGATCGAGCCCAAAACTTAGGAAACATCAAAATATGGTGGGAGGAGTCATTTGGTGAGTTTTGAGTGAAATCCAAATGCTAGAACTATGGAATACACCAACCACTCCAATTTGGAATGAACAGCCTTTGAACTTGAATTGGCCAATTTCTTACACCTATTGACTTCGGATCAAGCCCAAAACTTGGGCAACATCATAATATGGTGGGAGGAGTCATTTGGTGAGTTTTGAGTGAAATCCAAATGCTAGAACTATGGAATACACCAACCACTCCAATTTGGAATGAACAGCCTTTGAACTTGAATTGGCCAATTTCTTACACCTATTGACTTCGGATCAAGCCCAAAACTTGGGTAACATCATAATATGGTGGGAGGAGTCATTTGGTGAGTTTTGGGGGAAATCCAATCACTAGAACTATGCAATACACCAACCACTCCAATTTGGAACGAATTGCCTTTGAACTTGAATTGTCCAATTTGTTACACCTATTGACTTCGGATCGAGCCCAATACTTGGGCAACATCATAATATGGTGGGTGGAGTCATTTGGTGAGTTTTGAGTGAAATCCAATCGCTAGAACTATGCAATACACCAACCACTGCAATTGCCTTTGAACTTGAATTGTCCAATTTGTTACACCTATTGAATTCGGATCGAGCCCAAAACTTGGGCAACATCATAATATGGTGGGAGGAGTCATTTGGTGAGTTTTGAGTGAAATCCAATTGCTAGAACTATGCAATACACCAGCCACTCCAATTTGGAACGAAAAGCCCTTCAAATTGAATTATCCAATTTCTTACAAATATTTATATCGAATCGAGCCCAAAACTTTAGAAACATCATATTATGGTGGGAGGAGTCATTTGGTGAGTTTTGAGGGAAATCTAATCGCTAGAACTATGCAATACACCATCCACTCCAATTTGGAACGAACTTCCTTTGAACTTGAATTTTCCAATTTCTTACACCTATTGACTTTGGATCGAGCCCAAAACTTGGCCAACATCATAATATGGTGGGAGGAGTGATTTGGTGAGTTTTGAGTGAAAACCAATCGGTAGAACTATGCAATACACCAATCACTCCAATTTCGAACGAACTGCCTTTGAACTTGAATTGCCCAATTTCTTACACCTATTCACTTAGGATCGAGCCCAAAACTTTTGCAACAACATAATATGTTGGGAGGAGTCATTTCGTGAGTTTTTAGTGAAATCCAATCGCTAGAACTTTGGAATACACCAACCAGTCCAATTTGGAACGAACTGTGTTGGAACTTGAATTGTCCAATTTCTTACACCTCTTGATTTCGGATCGAGCCCCAAACTTGGGCAACATCATAATATGGTGGGAGGAGGCATTTGGTGAGTTTTTAGTGAAATCCAATCTCAAGAACTATGCAATACACCAACCACTCCAAGTTTGGAACGAACTGCCTTTGAACTTGAATTGCCCAATTTCTTACACCTATTCACTTAGGATCGAGCCCAAAAATTTTGCAACATCATAATATGGTGGGAGGAGTCATTCGGTAAGTTTTGAGTGAAATCCAATCGCAAGAACAATGCAATACACCAACCACTCGAATTTCAAAGGTAGTTCTTCACAAAATTTAATTAAATCAATCTCTGCAAACGGCCCCCAAGAAACCCCTACCGTGTTTCCAAAGCTAGCTCCAAGTTAAGAACACACAAGCTAAGTCCTATTTCTCTTCCAAGAATTTCCTCACTATTCTCTCTTTCTCCCTCTACGTTTAATCTCTTTGTATGAATTTTCATGTGTGCTTTCAAAAGCACAGGAATGTCTTATTTATACTACAAGGGAGGCGGTAACTAAAAGACTCCCTATTGGTTGGGTTGCAAAAATCTCAATGTACTGGCGGCAAGACAACTACTTGCTAGCCAAGTAAAAGTTTTTAGATAACTTTTAAGTTCATTGAGTAAGCAAATCTTGCCATCTAAATGGTGAGATGGCATCATGTGTTTTCACTAGAGATTGACAACAACCAAGCTGGTTGATAGGTGGACGTTTCTTAAGCTAACTATGATTGACAACAATCAAGTTGGTTGATAGGTGGACGTTTCTTAAGCTACTACTAAATTCTAACAATAGGATATTATATACAATTAAATACCCAAGAAATATCTAGAGAAAGACCAATAATAAATATATAATTTATAGTTATTCAAATGAACATATATATATATATACATATATACTAAGTACAAATATTTATTTAGAATAGTATTGTAAAAACAATATATATATATTTAAAACAATGTTTAATCTTCTTTAAAAACTTTTTAAGAATACAGATTCTCACAATCTACCGTCCTTAAAGAAATTTCGTCCTCGAAATTTTAAAACTTAGTGGAATGGGAGAACAATTATGGGTACTTTTTAAGTATTTCAATTTCTAATTCCCACGTGGCTTCTTCTGTATTCCCATGTAACCAAAGAACTTTGACCAATGATATTGTTTTCGTACGTAGGACTTGTTCTTTGAGATCCAAAATCTGTATTGGTCTTTCCTCAAATGACAGTTCTTCATCTAAGTTGAGCTCTTTCCAGTCTAGAACATGGGTTGGATCAGGCTCATACTTTCGAAGCATAGAAACATGGAAAACATTATGTGTATTCGAAAGTTGGGGTGGTAACGCTAGCTTATAAGCCACTTCACCAATCTTTTCCAAGATTTCATATGGTCCAATAAACCTTGGTGCTAATTTTCCAGTTTTTCCAAATCTTTTTACTCCTCTTCGCGGTGAGACTTTAAGAAACACGTAATCCCCCACATTAAAACTTAATGGTTTCCTTCTTCGGTCAGCGTAGTTCTTTTGTCGACTTTGAGCAATTAAGAGACGTTGCTTGATAAGTTTAACCTTTTTAGTTGTCGCTTGTACCAAATCAGGTCCTAGCAACACAGTTTCTCCCACTTCAATCCAACATACAGGTGACCGACAAGGTCTTCCATATAGAGCTTCAAAAGGTGCCATTTGAAAACTGGATTGATAGCTGTTGTTGTAGGAGAATTCTGCCAACACCAAATGATCTTCCCAACTTCCACCAAAATCTAGAATACATGCTCTCAACATGTCCTCTAAAATTTGAATAGTTCTCTCTGATTGTCCATCAGTTTGGGGATGAAAAGCAGTACTAAAATTTAGTTGCGTACCTAATGCTTTCTGTAAACTTCCCCAAAATTTGGAAGTAAACTTAGAATCTTGATCAGATACAATCGAAATAGGAATTCCATGTAATCTTATTATTTCTCGAACATAAAGTTTTCCAAGGATTTCAGTGGAATTTGTTGTTTTGATCGGTAAGAAATGTGCAGATTTGGTCAACCGATCCACTATAACCCATACTGCATCTCGTCCCTTTGGAGATTTTGGTAAACCTGTAACAAAATCCATGGTTATATGATCCCATTTCCATTCTGCTACTGGTAATGGCTGTAATGGACCTGACGGTTTCTGATGTTCAGCTTTCACCTGCTGACATGTAAGACACTTTGCTACAAATTTTTCTATATCTCTCTTCATGCCACTCCACCAAAAGTTACGTCTCAGGTCATGATACATCTTTGTCCCTCCAGGATGAATTGTATAGGATGAATGGTGTCCTTCTTTCAGAACTTCCTTTCTTAGATCAGAAATTTCTGGTACATACAATCTATTCAAATAACTTAATCCACTGTCAGCATGGATATTCCATCCATCTGGTGTCTCTCCAGTTGTAATCATAGTTCGAATGTCTTTAGACACATAATCATATTTTTGTGCCTCAATTATCTTTCCAATCAAACTGGGGTGAGTTACTAAATTACATAGATATGCACAATCCTCGTGCACATCTACGTACAAGTCAAAATCATAGAGAGACTCTACCATCTTCCACCTTTGATCATATAAACTGGCCATGACTTCTTGGGGATTTCGACTTAAAGCATCAGCCACCACATTAGCTTTTCCTGGATGATAATGTAAATCAAAGTCATAATCTTCTAGATATTCCATCCAACACCTTTGTCTTAAATTCAACTCCTTCTGAGTGAATAAGTACTTCAAACTTTTATAATCCCAGTAGAGTTCAAAACGTTCCCCATTTAAATAATGTCTCCATACTTTCAATGCATGAACAATGGCTGCCACTTCTAGATTGTGTGTTGGGTAATTCTTCTCATGTGATTTCAATTGGCGAGAAGCATAAGCAACAACTCTGTCAGACTGCATCAAAACACATCCTAAACCATGCAATGATGCATCAGTATACACTATATAACTTACACCTCTTTCTGGTATAATTAACATAGGAGCTGATGTCAATCGAGTTTTTAACTCGTGAAATGCTTCCTCACATTTATCATCCCAAATAAACTTAACTTCCTTTTGGGTCAACTTGGCCATTGGATTAGCTATCTGAGAAAAATCCTGGATAAATTTCCTATAGTCGCCAGCCAAACCAAGAAACTTCGACTCTTGCAGGATCCACGGCGATGTTCTAGCGATTGAAGTCAATAGGTGTAAGAAATTGGATAATTCAATTTAAAAGGCAGTTCGTTCCAAATTGGAGTGGTTGGTGTATTGCATAGTTCTAGCGATTGGATTTTCCTCAAAACTCACCAAATGACTCCTCCCACCATATTATGATGTTGCCCAAGTTTTGGGCTCGATCCGAAGCCAATAGGTGTAAGAAATTGGCCAATTCAAGTTCAAAGGATGTTCATTCCAAATTGGGGTGGTTGGTGTATTCCATAGTTCTAGCAGTTGGATTTCACTCAAAACTCAGCAAATGACTCCTCCCCCCATATTTTGATGTTTCCTAAGTTTTGTGCTCGATCCGATATCAACAGGTGTAAGAAATTGGATAATTCAATTTAAAAGGCAGTTCGTTCCAAATTTGGGTGGTTGGTGTATTGAATAGTTCTAGCAATTGGATTTTACTCAAAACTCACCGAAAGACTCCTCCCACCATATTATGATGTTGCCCAAGTATTGGGCTCAATCCGAAGTGAACAGGTGTAACAAATTGGACAATTCAAGTTCAAAGGGAGTTCATTCCAAATTAGAGTGGTTGGTGTATTGCATAGTTCTAGGGATTGGACTTCACTCAAAACTCACCAAATGACTCCTGCCACCATATTACGATGTTGCACAAGTTTTGGGCTCGATCTGAAGTCAATAGTTGTAAGAAATTGGACAACTCAAGTTCCAACGCAGTTCGTACCAAATTCAAGTGGTTGGTGTATTGCATAGTACTAGCGATTGGATTTCACTCAAAACTCTCCAAATGACTCCTGCCACCATATTATGATGTTGCCCAAGTTTTGGGCTTGATCCGAAGTAAATAGGTGTACGAAATTGGACAATTCAAGTTCCAACGCAGTTCGTTCCAAATTGAAGTGGTTGGTGTATTGCATAGTTCTAGCGATTGGATTTCTCTCAAAACTCACCAAATGACTCCTCCCATCATATTATGCTGTTGCAAAGGTTTTGGGCCCAATCCAAACTCAATAGGTGTAAGAAATTGGACAATTACGATGTTCAATGGCAGTTCGTTCCAAATTGGAGTGGTTGGTGTATTGCATAGTTCTAGCGATTGGATTTCACTCAAAACTCACCAAATGACTCCTCCCACCATATTATGATGTTGCCCAAGTTTTGGGCTCGATCCGAAGTCAATAGGTGTAAGAAATTGGACAATTCAATTTCAAAGGCAGTTCCTTCCAAATTGGAGTGGTTGGTGTATTGCATAGTTCTTGAGATTGGATTTCACTCAAAACTCACAAAATTACTCCTCCCACCATGTTATGATGTTGCCCAAACTTTGGGCTCGAACCGAAATCAATAGGTGTAAGAAATTGGACAATTCAAGTTCCAAGGCAGTTCATTCCAAATTGGAGTGGTTGGTGTATTGCATAGTTCTAGCGATTGGATTTCACTCAAAACTCACCAAATGACTCCTCCCACCGTATTATGATGTGGCCCAAGTTTTGGGCTCGATCCGAAGTCGATAGGTGTAAGAAATTGGACAATTCAAGTTCAAAGGCAGTTCGTTCCAAATTGGAGTGGTTGGTGTATTGCATAGTTCTAGCGATTGGATTTCACTCAAAACTCACCAAATGACTCCTCCCACCATATTATGATGTTGCCCAAGTTTTGGGCTCAATCCGAAGTCAATAAATGTAAGAAATTGGACAATTCAAGTTCAAAGGAAGTTCGTTCCAAATTGGAGTGGTTGGTATATTGCATAGTTCTTGAGATTGGATTGCACTCAAAACTCACAAAATGACTCCTCTCACCATATTATGATGTTGCCCAAGTTTTGGGCTCGATCCGAAATCATTAGGTGTAAGAAATTGGACAATTCAAGTTTATTAAATTCTATAATTAAGGTGTGTATCACGTCTTAATCCAAGATTACGTAAACCCGTGGGTCGAGGCGTGACAAGTTGGTATCAGAGCTAGTTTTACGGTTTTATTAAGTTATTTTGTTATTTAACTGACCTGTTAAGTTAATGTTTCGGATGTAACCCGATCACAGCAATGATACGTGGGGAGGGTTCCAAATGGGACCCGATGGCCTTATCCCAGTAAACGAAGAAGAATTCCACAGCCGTCTACGCCACCAAGCTTATGTGGACGTAGTTAATGAAGTCATAGATACAGGAAATAGAAGGATGTTTTATACACCAGAAATGCAGAGACTAGTTGTTAGACTTCGGTTGCAGGCGAACAATATTAGGAGTCAATATCAATTAAATATTGAAGCACATTCCTACAACCAGGTGTTAGAAGATGCTACAATTATAGCTGTTGATATGTGGCCACCACCAGGGGTAGACTTACCATATGTTTCAGAACCACAAGAGTTAAACTTACCCCATGTCCCAGATCCAGGAGATGAAGCATTTTTGGAACTTTTGGACCTTGATGCTCTATCTGCTGAGTCTGTGGGGTCAGCTGCTTCAGTGGTTATCATTGAACCACAAAATTCTGATCCAACTGTCATCAATCTGAGTTCTGATGATGAAAATGAACACCCTGAGCCTGTTATCCCTCATGTTGAAATTATAGATATTAGTTCTGATGATGAATAGAAAGTTTGACTAATAATAGATAGTGTGAATCTAACAGGCTGATTTTGGTATGTATAGTTTTTGTGGGCAGCCTTATGAAGGTTTAGAACTGGGAAGTTCTTTGTAACATAGGTTCATAACTGTTTTGTTAAAATTTTGTGAAATAGGTTTGTAACAACTTATAAATGTTTAATATGCATGTTTTTCTATAATGTTTCTTTTTCATATAATTTATAAATGTTTTATATATATGTTTTTCTAGGTTTTATTGACATAATCAATTACGTATTTAAAAAAATGCTATGGATTAATTAATTGTTAGTTTCATTTTTCATAATTATAGTGTACAGCATTCTCATACTTCGTATTGTGAATATGTTAAGATTCAGTCATTTTATTTACTTTACTTGACTTTTCGATTCACTAGTCTATTTAAATCCACACTAAGTTTCATTAGCATCGACACTTATTGGTGTCTGTCATTGTGTGTGTTACGTTGTGCATGTGACAAGTATTTTTAGTTTATAATATTTAGCATATTCACATATATATTAATCTTGTGGAATTATCTGATAAAGGTCCAATTGTTAAGATGGCTGGAATAGAAGGACAAAACGAGAATGATGTGAGTGATAGTATGAGAATAATGTTAGCCATTCAGGATATGGCCTCTGCTATTCGTGAGACAAATAACCACGAACCCCATCAGGAAACTCAAGATGATCAAATAATGAGGATTCAAGGAGAATTTCGTAAGACACGGCCACCTGTGTTCAAGGGTGATCCAAACCCTATGGTAGCAGAAGAATGGTTAAGACAAATGAGGAGAAAGATGAATGAACAAAGAGTTCCTGGAAACCTGAAAGTAATCATTGCTTCTACCTATCTGGAAGGACAAGCTTATCATTGGTGGGAATCTATCTTGGTTATGCCTGATGTTGAGATTGCAACTTGGGTTGCCTTTGAGACAATATTTCTGGAAAAATATTTTCCTGAAACTATGAAAACCATGAAGGTACGTGAGTTCACTAATCTTTATCAAGGTGATATGACTGTGGGACAATATCAAGCTAAGTTTGAAGAACTGATGCGTTTTCCTCCTTACATAATTCCTGATGAGTCTGCAAAAGCAAAGAAATTTGAAGAAGGATTGAGACTAGAGATCAAGGAGAAAGTGGAACTTTTCAAGTTAAAGAAATATGCTGAAGTTGTTGATCGTGCCTTAATGGCCGAACAAAGGATACTTGGTTCTAAGAGAGTTTTTGAACCTAAGAATCCTAACGGGGGACAAAGTAGTAAACGCCAAAGATTTTTCCCCTCTCGTTCTCGGTATCAAAATCCAAGATCATTTGAGGCAACTCAAAACTCAGGATTTTGTTATCATTGTCGGCAGATAGGACATTACCGGAGGGATTGTCCCCAGCTACAATCATATCAGATACCTGTTGCTCCACAACCACAACCACAATTCCGTGCACCACAACAACAATTTGAAGCTCCACAAACACAGTATCGTGCTTCGTACCAAGCCCCATACCAAGCTTCACATAATCAGTTTAGAGGTCCTGTTAATCAACAGGCACAACGTCCAAGAGGACAACTTGCACAACAAAGGCCTAAGGCGCCAGGAGCAGCAAGGAGACCAGAACAACTCACTCAAGGACGAGTATATGCTGTTGGACAAGTGGTGGAGCAGAATGAACCTACTGTGGTGGAAGGTACATTTCTAGTTTTCAACTCGTGGGCTAGAATATTATTTGACCCCGGTGCTACAAATTCATTCATATCTGTGTCCTTTGCATCCATTCTTGGATTAGAATATGAATTTATGAAATCCTCATTGATGATTGGATCTCCATTGGGTAAATGTGTTGAAGTTAATAAGTTGTGTAGATCCTGCATAATAGAGATATCAGATCATAAACTTGTTGTTGACCTGATGATATTGGAATTCATGGTGTATGATGTAATATTGGGGATGGACTTGCTTACCCAATTTAAAGCTATTCTTGATTGTGGTAGAAAGATGGTGACTATAACTCTCAGCGATGGGAAAACATTCAGTTTTTATGGAAATAAGAATAGTTGCAAGCCTGAATCAATCTTGGATAATAAAAATTGTAATTATTTGAGATTGATTGCTCATATGGCCAATAAGGATCTGGGTGTTTCCAAACTTAGGCTTATTCCTATAGTAAAGAATATCGGTGATGTTTTCCCAGAAGATTTATCTGGACTACCCCCAGAACGTGAAGTGGAGTTTTCTATAGATATCTATCCTGGCACATCACCTATCTCTATACCTCCACATCGGATGGCACAAGCAGAGTTGAAAGAACTCAAAACACAACTGCAAGAACTTGAAAGAAAAGGTTTCATTCGTCCTAGTACCTCACCATGGGGTTTTCCTGCACTCTTTGTAAAGAAAAGTGATCAAAGTCTGAGGATGTGTATTGACTATCGTCAACTGAATAGAATCACCATCAAGAACAAGTACCCATTACCTAGGATTGATGACCTATTTGATCAACTGCAAGGTTCCCGATACTTCTCAAAGATTGATCTTCGCTCTGGTTATCACCAACTACGAGTAAAAGCAGAAGATGTATCGAAAACTGCGTTCCGAACGCGATATGGACATTATGAATAGTAATGCCTTTTGGATTGACAAATGCTCCGGCAGTTTTCATGGACTTAATGAATCGAGTTTTTCGACCTTATCTGGATCAATTTGTGATTGTGTTCATTGATGATATTCTTATTTATTCATCATCTCAAGAAGAACATGAACAACACTTGTCATTTGTTCTACAGACATTGAGAGAACACAAGTTATTTGCCAAGCTAAGTAATGGTTGACAGAAGTAAAGTTTTTAGGACATGTTATTTCAAAAGAAGGCATCGCCGTGGATCCTACAAAAGTCGAAGTAGTGCTAAATTGGAAAGAACCGAAAAATGTTCATGAAATTCGAAGTTTTCTTGGTTTGGCTGGCTATTATAGGAAATTTATCAAGGATTTTTCTCAGATAGCTAATCCAATGACCAAGTTGACACAAAAGGGAGTTAAGTTTATTTGGGATGATAAATGTGAGGAAGCATTTCACGAGTTAAAAACTCAATTGACATCAGCTCCTGTGTTAATTATACCAGAAAGAGGTGTAAGTTATATAGTGTATACTGATGCATCATTGCATGGTTTAGGATGTGTTTTGATGCAGTCTGATAGAGTTGTTGCTTATGCTTCTCGCCAATTGAAATCACATGAGAAGAATTACCCGACACACAATCTAGAACTGGCAGCCATTGTTCATGCATTGAAAGTATGGAGACATTATTTATATGGGGAACGTTTTGAACTCTACTCGAATCATAAAAGTTTGAAGTACTTATTCACTCAGAAGGAGTTGAATTTAAGACAAAGGCATTGGATGGAATATCTAGAAGATTATGACTTTGATTTACATTATCATCCAGGAAAAGCTAATGTGGTGGCTGATGCTTTAAGTAGAAATCCCCAAGAAGTCATGGCCAGTTTATATGATCAAAGGTGGAAGATGGTAGAGTCTCTCTATGATTTTGACTTGTACGTAGATGTACACGAGGATTGTGCATATCTATGTAATTTAGTAACTCACCCCAGTTTGATTGGAACGATAATTGAGGCACAAAAATATGATTCTGTGTCTAAAGACATTCGAACTAAGATTACAACTGGAGAGACACTAGATGGATGGAATATCCATGCTGACAGTGAATTAAGATATTTGAATAGATTGTATGTACCAGAAATTTCTGATCTGAGAAAGGAAGTTCTAAAAGAAGGACACCATTCATCCTATACAATTCATCCTGGAGGGATGATCGGTGCATATTTACATATCATTTTGTACCCTTCTAGCTTATGATTTGGTTATGTTTTTGAGTTAAACTTGTGCTTTTAATCCTTTTTGTGTTTATCTTTCAGTTCATTGAGCTTTAGGTAATAATGAGGGCTTTGGATAGTAAATGATGCAATCCATGCATGTTAGAGCCTAATTTGGATGAATGGATGAAGAGCTTAAAGACAAACTCAATTTTGGCTACAGTCCCCTGCCAGCCCAGTTTCGTAGGTCATATTGCAAGCTTTGTTTCAGCAACCTAAATAGCTCGGATGAGGCCACATTCTTCATGAAAGTTGTTCCAATGGGTGTGTAATATAACATATCCAAAATTCAGCCCCATTGGATAAATATGGAGTCTGTTACCTAGCAAACACAGAGCCATGCTCAGGATGGATTTTATCAGCGCGCAAAATGAGTTAGCAATTTGTTTTGGCCTTAACTTCCTCCTCCGACCTTGGATTGGCCCAAATGATATATGGATGGAAAGAAGACATTCTGAACTTCAAGTTTGAGTGCTTAAAGTCTTAATTTGCTTAAGGGAAGCCCAATTCGTAAGCCCTTGAAGTTGCTGGTCATGCTGACCTCAGGATGAGCTATTATTTCTGGTTGGAAGCTTGGTCATGGTGACATGAAGATGAGCTAGGGCTGCTGGTGGGATTTATTAGTGAAGTGCATCAACCATTTCAGATTTTATAATGGAAGTGTATCAACCATTTCAGATTTTATAAAACAAGTGTTGTATGCATTAGCCATACTTAATTCAGATTTTCAGCTTCCTTAGGCCTATATATAGTGAGGTTTCCCAAGCTTGTAAACACACCCCAAGGGGGGGAGCTCTCAAACACTTCTCTAGAGCTCCCTTCCCTTCTCTCCCACAAATTCTCTTAATTTTGCTTTCTAGTTCTCAATTCTAGCTTTGCTTTTGCTTCTTAGTTGTAATTTATTTTTCATTATGTAAATTCTTTTCTTTAGTTTCAAGTTTGATTAGTTTCCAAGTTTCAATTATGGTTCATGTTCTTATTCATTATGCTTATAAGTTAATATGCTAGTTTGAATGATTGATCACCATTAAGGCTTGCATGTTAGCTATCTTGGTTTGAATTAAGAGTAGACACCACGCTTTAATTCGAATTGAACTATGAATAGGAAGAGTATGTATGGACATTCGACAACAGGGATTAGATACATACTTGGTTGTTTAAAATGTTCTTCTATGCTTAATGGGTTCCTAATGCTTAATTTTAGGTTAGACAACAAATGATCAAATTAGGGAATTAGGAACACAAGGTTATGACCACACACCATGGCTTAATCATACTTTAGCTAGAATCAATCCATTAATCTAAATTGAACTTGGGAACTTATTTGCTTGAGTTACTTTCTTATTTTCTTCCTTCTTTCATGTTCTTTGTTTTTGTTTTTGTTTTGTGTAGGGAAAATGAATTGAATCATTCAATCACCAATCCTCGTGGGATCGACCTCGCACTTACATACGCTATACTACCGAACGGCTCGTGCACTTGCGAGTATCACAAGTTGAGGATGCAGCTTAATCCATTTTGGTGCAGCTGTATTTACGCAACAAGTTTTTGGCGCCGTTGCCGGGGATCGGTAACATTGTTTGATTCTATTTGGCTTTCCAACTTTTTTTTTTTTTTCTTAACTAGACAATTTCAAGTTTTAAAGTTAATGACGTTAATGGACAAGTTGTGTTTGTAGTCCAACAGAAAAGGACAATTGCCCAACAAGCAAGAGAACTGGGTTTAAGTCCCAGCTTACACAACCCATTGGTGCTTGTTGCTTTGAAGCATGGAATTGGACTTGTGTTGATTTTCCCTTTCATTTTTAGTTTTTTTATATATATTTCGTAATCCTTTAATTCCGTTTCAAGTTTTTGTATGTGTTTGTTGTAGCAATGTAAATAGCTCAATAAAAATGGAGAGAGATGGCAACTTCAAAGATAGGAAGTGTAGAGTAGTGGGAGAAGTCGCGACCTCCAAGTGCATCCATGCTCGACCTAATCGCTTCAAGGGGGAGCATTTCAATCCTTTCTCTTCTTTGAATTCTGTTTATTTTCGTAGTTGTTTTTGCCTTTTGGTCCGCGTTGAGTTCTTTGTTTTTCTATGCTGAATCCAACTATATAAAGAACGTAAAATTTGGACTTACGGTTGGAAAGTTATAGCCTAAAAACTGAACAGAGGTCGAAGCTGAAAAACATAGAAACGAATCTGTCCAAATGGTGATAAACGGGTGATAGAAAGTGCTGTTTGTTTTTTTTTTTTTTCTTTGGTTTCTTGGTTTGTTTCTTTTAGTACAACAATTTATGTTGTTTGTTTGAATTTGTTTACAGTACTTAGTTCATTTTTGTTTATGGTTTGTTGTTTCATTTTATCTTAATTTGTTTTTATTTCTTATCTTAAAAATTTTAAAATAAAAAAAAAAGATTTTTCATATGAGCCGACTTATGGTAACCCCAGTGAGCACTTCCGTTAATACAGTGTCTAGGAGTTCTTTAGGCGACACCTTCGGTGTCTAAGAAGTTTGGGTTTTAAGCGGGACCATTGTGACCCCTCCAACCTTCCCGGATCCCCTGGCTGTGTTTTCTGAGGCCCTTAACTGGTCATCCGTGAGTTGCTTGTATATTTGTGTGTTTTAAAAACAATAATAATAAATATAAAAAAAAAAAAATGAAATTTGAAATTTGGGTTTTTATTTTTCCTTGTAAATTGCAATTTGGAACTTCTTTGTTGTTTTTTTTCTTTGTGTGGTCAGTTAGTTGTAAATAATAATAAATAATAAATAAATAAAAAATAAAAAAAATTCAATTTGGAACTTCTTGGTTTTCTTTTATGTTTTTTTTGTTTTATTAGGTTAGTTTATTTATTTACGTGGTGTGGTTAGTTAGTTTATTTCTGAGTGTTAAAAACACATTTTTATTCAAACATTGCATTCAAAAAGATAAAAAGTTTAAAAAAAAAAAAAAAAAAACATTCAAGTAAATTAAAAATAAAAACAACTTCTTCATCTTCATCTTCATCTTCATGGCATGCCTCTGTTTTCTCTTACTTGCAGAATCTGCAGCAGCTCCACATGGTCCTCATTTTTTCTCTGCAGTGCTTCCACGTGCTGATTGGCACAATAGAGCCGCTTCTGCACGTCCGCCACCATAGCCTTCAAGGAAGCTATTTCCTCGCTCATCGCGGCACACTCCCGTGTTCTCGCCAGCAATCGCATGCCCAAATTGGTAGCCGAGACCGCGTGGAGTACAGTTAAATTGTGGGACTCCTCCACCGCTGCCTTGTCAGACCTCTGTGCCACATGCAGATGATCTGTCGGTGTGAGCTTGTTACCAATCATGCCTCCCAGCAGCGCTGCTCTGTTCGGCATTGCCTCAGAAAAGTTCGGTATTATCTCAGCAAAGTTTGAGGCCGTACCGTGATGATATGTGGAGTTTGGGAAGACATGGTTTGGAGGAACCCTTATCTGCGCATTCGGTGGCGCAAGGGACAATTCAAGGTTAAGATCATCAAGGTGAGTGCATGAGGATGCCATTGTTTTGTTTTTGGATTTTTTGATGTTTTTCTCTGAATTTGCAGGAAGAAATGCGGGGTGCTCTTCTACTTCACCGAGATGAGTTTAAATAGACTTATACAGACGAGGGAGCCGAAAGCACTTCGGATCTCGAGGGTGCTATCCTGTGCTCTTTTCTCTCGGATCCCTTCATTTCCGGCGCAAATTGCGAGCACGTTTTTTTTTTTAAAAGGGAGCATGCTTACACTTTCACTTACTTTTGCCTCCCTGTTTTCTGATGTTTGTGTTTTTGCTTTTTTCAGTTGTTATTTTATTTTATTTTATTTCAATTGTTTTCTTCTTGTTTGTCAGGTTTCTCAAGAATTTAGTTGGAAGAAGAGACAAAATTAAAGATGCGTCTTGGACACCTGGTGCAAGAATCCCATCTCTTCTTTTAAATTCTTGTTTGAATTGCGTGTTTATTTCAGTTTTTATTTATTTATTTATTTATTTTGTTTTTATTAGGTTTTATAATTTAAAACTCATAGGATATTCTTTGAAGGAGCTAAATTTTTGGTAACTCCAGTGAGCAACCGCAGTTTATACAGTGTCTAGGAGTTCTTTAGGCGGCACCTTCGGTGTCTAAGAAGTTCGGGTTTTAAGCGGGACCATTGTGACCCCTCCAACCTTCCCGGAACCCCTGGCTGTGTTTTCTGAGGCCCTTAACTAGTCATCCTTAAGTTTTTCTCTTAAAAGAAGAAGCAGCTATTTGTGTGTTTACTTAACTAATAAAAATTTCATGTTTGGGTTTTCGTGTTTTTGTTTGATTGTCATTCTTTAAATTTAGGGTCAATCGTCTCTTTGAGATAGCATAACATTTTTATATAAAAAAAAAAAAAAACTTTAAAAATAAATAAAAACTGAAATCATTTCTTCTTGGCGCTCGGTGTCTCGACCATAGGAGCTTTTAGTTTGGCCGTCTGGATGTCCACTTCTGGGTCTTCACGCACAGCCTCTTGGGGCTCATCACTTGAGCTCCCAAAGATCGCAATCTTAGCTTGAGCGTAACTACTCTCGTGATCTGCTTTCTTGCGTTTACCCGGTCGGTCTAGGTCCTCCAGCTGCTTTCGCATGTCGCGAGAATACAACTCTACCGTCTTTGATAGGTTTTTATTTTCGTCCCGCAATACTTCTAGCTGGTGTCGATTCACCTCCACTATCCTTGACCTTTCCCTTTTCAAGCTTTTTATAGCACTCTGACAATCTTCAACCATACTTCGCTCCGCCGCCAACTGAGCTTTGAGCACCTCCACCTCATGGGACTTCGCAAGTAGGCGATGACCCAAACTTGCGACACATGCTGTACTCTGCACGCTCAGTGCCAGGGCATCACTCGTGACCCGGTTGTCATCCCTTGTCCCGAACACACGTATATCTTTGGGAGTCACTAAATTTCTGCCAACTCCAATAGCAACATCGTTGTCTAGGAGTATTGAGTCATTGACAGACACAGGCCCCCGGGAGGAGCCAAAGTAGGGCATCCATACTGGTGCCGCTGCTTGGCCCAATGTCTGAGTCGGTGGAGCTAGGTTGAGATCCAACGAAAATGGGTAGGATGAGGCCATTTGATTTCTGATTTTTTTTCTTCTTTTCTCTTTTGTGTTTCTGAGTTTGTGGTTTTGTTTTTATCCCCATCTTTTTCCTTCTTATATACATAGTCTTTGACAAACCCTAGCCATTGCAGCGTCTAAGCATTTCTGAATCTCCAGCATTCCTCGAGTCCCACAACCTTCTCGCTTTCCAACCATACCCAACTTATTTATCACGACATGTCTTTTCTGAACGGACGCGTTCAATAAAGCCTTCGCGCCTTTCCATGAGCCCGTAATTTCTGCTTGTGAAATCTGCGGCGCTTCTATCTGTCAACACGTGTCTCGCTCAGTCTACCCATGACTATTCATGAGACGACATCAGGGACCACATTCCCTCTTTTTAGAAATCCCGCTTTGCGCTCATAATTCACGTTTTATCTTTTTAAGAAAAAATTAAAATTAAAACGTGTGGGCTTTGGATTTCATTGTGGGTCGGGTTTTCACCATTGTTTTGGTTTCAAAGTGAGTTAACTTTCTTTGGGGTTGGGCTTTCAAACGTTTGGGTTTTAGTTTGCGTAAGACTGTCTGTTTAGGGCTTACTGTTTTGAGTGTTTTACTGTTTCTTTATTTATTTATTTGTTTGTTTGTTTGTTTTGTAATTTTTATTTTTATTTATTTTATTTTATTTTATTTGTGTATTTTAATTCAAGTGTGTTTTGTGATTTATATTTACTTTAGTACCTTTCATTTCTTGTTATGACATTGTTTGTGGCTAATTTTTAAACATTGAGGACAATGCTCATTTCTAGGTTTGGGGGTATTGGAGTTTAGCAAGTAAACTTGGTTTTTCTTAAAATTAAAAAAAAAATAAAAATAAAAATTTCTTTCTTGTTTTGAATCTTGTTTTGTTTAGTCACTTTCCGAACACATTTGATGAGATTGTGATAAATGTTTGCATGACTTAAATGAAAATTGGATTTCATATAAATAAATAATTAAAAAATTAAAAAAAAAAAAATTGGCATTGTTCTAGCATGATATGCTTGAAACCTTCTTTACACTTGCCATTTGTTTCATAATTTTCCAATTAAAGGATTTGCATGATCTAAATAATTGTATGAAGCATAAATTAGACTTATATAACCAACCATATAAAGTGAGCTTTTGAGCCTTGTACTTCAATTCATGAGTGTTATACACATACTCTTAATTTCTTGTCATCTAAGTTATTGTTTGATCTCATTATTCATTGATTTGGTTGAACACTTAAAAGTCATTTATTCTTATGCAATTTGACTTCACGACATTTAAGAAGTGATATTAAGGCCCTCTTTGGATCGTTTGTGCCTTTCAAGCTAACCTTATGCATGCTTAAGCATGATTTTCCATTGTTAACCATTTTGAGCCTACATGTAAACCTTTTCTTTCATTTACCAATTATATTTCCTCGCCTTAGCCCGAAAAACAAATATTTACCTTTCTAAGGAACTCATAGGGAATGGGTGTTACATTTCGAAAGAAAAAAAATATATATATTTATCACACAATTGGTGAAAGAAAAGAGAAAAGTTGTGATTAAGTGGTGGTTGAATGAAATTTCATTTTTGGGTTTCATTTTTGGGCCTTCAAAATAAATTGGTGGTTGTTCAGGAAAGGAGTGAATCAATGTAAATGAAGGTATAAGGAGTTTTGATCATGTAAAAGAAAAATAAATTCTCATTGTGATGATTCGAAGTCTTGTAAACAATTGTTTTATGCTCTTATATTTTGAGTTCCTTGGACTTTGTTTTATCCATACCTTTCATTTCTTACTCACCTTACACCCTTGGCCCCATTACAACCTATGTTAAAGACCTAAATTGATCTTAAATGTCATGTGGTTGAATTGCATTCATTTTTCTACTTTTAAGTGTTTGGCATCCTTCTTGAGATCATATTAATGCAAGTTCTTCATCTTTCTATTTCGAGTTAAGTCTTTATGGTTGAACTCTAATCTCATGTTTATAACTGAGTGTTGCATTATAGCCCTCTTCCGAGTGATTCATTTGTGAGAGGACAACTTTGGTGAGATTTGAAGTTGAACTTGTGCTTTGTATGATTTTTGAAATTGTGTGAAAACTAAGATTGGGGAATTTGTTGCATTTGGCTATCACACTACCACACTTTGAGCATATTATGTTTTGAACTTTGCCGCCTTGTGAATAATGTTTAAAATTGAGCTTTTATTGTTAAAACTTTTGAGTCATATGCATGAGTCATTTCTCTTCAGAAAATGTTCGGAAAGATTGTTTTGAGTTCTTTTTATTTTTGTAATTTTTTTTGTTTTGTTTTGTTTTTTTGTTTTGTTTTTGTTAATGTAATTATTTTTTTTGTTTTTGTTTTTTATTTTGCTTAAGGACTAACAATCTTTTAAGTTTTCTAATTAACTCTAATCCTTTTTGTGTTTATCTTTCAGTTCATTGAGCTTTAGGTAATAATGAGGGCTTTGGATAGTAAATGATGCAATCCATGCATGTTAGAGCCTAATTTGGATGAATGGATGAAGAGCTTAAAGACAAACTCAATTTTGGCTACAGTCCCCTGCCAGCCCAGTTTCGTAGGTCATATTGCAAGCTTTGTTTCAGCAACCTAAATAGCTCGGATGAGGCCACATTCTTCATGAAAGTTGTTCCAATGGGTGTGTAATATAACATATCCAAAATTCAGCCCCATTGGATAAATATGGAGTCTGTTACCTAGCAAACACAGAGCCATGCTCAGGATGGATTTTATCAGCGCGCAAAATGAGTTAGCAATTTGTTTTGGCCTTAACTTCCTCCTCCGACCTTGGATTGGCCCAAATGATATATGGATGGAAAGAAGACATTCTGAACTTCAAGTTTGAGTGCTTAAAGTCTTAATTTGCTTAAGGGAAGCCCAATTCGTAAGCCCTTGAAGTTGCTGGTCATGCTGACCTCAGGATGAGCTATTATTTCTGGTTGGAAGCTTGGTCATGGTGACATGAAGATGAGCTAGGGCTGCTGGTGGGATTTATTAGTGAAGTGCATCAACCATTTCAGATTTTATAATGGAAGTGTATCAACCATTTCAGATTTTATAAAACAAGTGTTGTATGCATTAGCCATACTTAATTCAGATTTTCAGCTTCCTTAGGCCTATATATAGTGAGGTTTCCCAAGCTTGTAAACACACCCCAAGGGGGGGAGCTCTCAAACACTTCTCTAGAGCTCCCTTCCCTTCTCTCCCACAAATTCTCTTAATTTTGCTTTCTAGTTCTCAATTCTAGCTTTGCTTTTGCTTCTTAGTTGTAATTTATTTTTCATTATGTAAATTCTTTTCTTTAGTTTCAAGTTTGATTAGTTTCCAAGTTTCAATTATGGTTCATGTTCTTATTCATTATGCTTATAAGTTAATATGCTAGTTTGAATGATTGATCACCATTAAGGCTTGCATGTTAGCTATCTTGGTTTGAATTAAGAGTAGACACCATGCTTTAATTCGAATTGAACTATGAATAGGAAGAGTATGTATGGACATTCGACAACAGGGATTAGATACATACTTGGTTGTTTAAAATGTTCTTCTATGCTTAATGGGTTCCTAATGCTTAATTTTAGGTTAGACAACAAATGATCAAATTAGGGAATTAGGAACACAAGGTTATGACCACACACCATGGCTTAATCATACTTTAGCTAGAATCAATCCATTAATCTAAATTGAACTTGGGAACTTATTTGCTTGAGTTACTTTCTTATTTTCTTCCTTCTTTCATGTTCTTTGTTTTTGTTTTTGTTTTGTGTAGGGAAAATGAATTGAATCATTCAATCACCAATCCTCGTGGGATCGACCTCGCACTTACATACGCTATACTACCGAACGGCTCGTGCACTTGCGAGTATCACAAGTTGAGGATGCAGCTTAATCCATTTTGGTGCAGCTGTATTTACGCAACAAGGGACAAAGATGTATCATGACCTGAGACGTAACTTTTGGTGGAGTGGCATGAAGAGAGATATAGAAAAATTTGTAGCAAAGTGTCTTACATGTCAGCAGGTGAAAGCTGAACATCAGAAACCGTCTGGTCCATTACAGCCATTACCAGTAGCAGAATGGAAATGGGATCATATAACCATGGATTTTGTTACAGGTTTACCAAAATCTCCAAAGGGACGAGATGCAGTATGGGTTATAGTGGATCGGTTGACCGAATCTGCACATTTCTTACCGATCAAAACAACAGATTCCATTGAAAACCTTGGAAAACTTTATGTTCGAGAAATAATAAGATTACATGGAATTCCTATTTCGATTGTATCTGATCAAGATTCTAAGTTTACTTCCAAATTTTGGGGAAGTTTACAGAAAGCATTAGGTACGCAACTAAATTTTAGTACTGCTTTACATCCCCAAACTGATGGACAATCAGAGAGAACTATTCAAATTTTAGAGGACATGTTGAGAGCATGTATTCTAGATTTTGGTGGAAGTTGGGAAGATCATTTGGTGTTGGCAGAATTCGCCTACAACAACAGTTATCAATCCAGTATTCAAATGGCACCTTATGAAGCTCTATATGGAAGACCTTGTCGGTCACCTGTATGTTGGACTGAAGTGGGAGAAACTGTGTTGCTAGGACCTGATTTGGTACAAGAGACAACTGAAAAGGTTAAACTTATTAAGCAACGTCTCTTAATTGTTCAAAGTCGACAAAAGAACTACGCTGACCGAAGAAGGAAACCATTAAGTTTTAATGTGGGGGATTATGTGTTTCTTAAAGTCTCACTGCGAAGAGGAGTAAAAAGATTTGGAAAAACTTGAAAATTAGCACCAAGGTTTATTGGACCATATGAAATCTTGGAAAAGATCGGTGAAGTGGCTTATAAGCTAGCGTTACCACCCCAACTTTCGAATACACATAATGTTTTCCATGTTTCTATGCTTCGAAAGTATGAGCCTGATCCAACCCATGTTCTAGACTGGAAAGAGCTCAACTTAGATGAAGAACTGTCATTTGAGGAAAGACCAATACAGATTTTGGATCTCAAAGAACAAGTCCTACGTACGAAAACAATATCATTGGTCAAAGTTCTTTGGTTACATGGGAATACAGAAGAAGCCACATGGGAATTAGAAATTGAAATACTTAAAAAGTACCCGGAATTGTTTTCCCATTCCACTAAGTTTTAAAATTTCGAGGACGAAATTTCTTTAAGGACGGTAGATTGTGAGAATCTGTATTCTTAAAAAGTTTTTAAAGAAGATTAAACATTGTTTTAAATATATATATATATATTGTTTTTACAATACTATTCTAAATAAATATTTGTACTTAGTATATATGTATATATATATGTTCATTTGAATAACTATAAATTATATATTTATTATTGGTCTTTCTCTAGATATTTCTTGGGTATTTAATTGTATATAATATCCTATTGTTAGAATTTAGTAGTAGCTTAAGAAACGTCCACCTATCAACCAACTTGATTGTTGTCAATCATAGTTAGCTTAAGAAACGTCCACCTATCAACCAGCTTGGTTGTTGTTAATCTCTAGTGAAAACACATGATGCCATCTCACCATTTAGATGGCAAGATTTGCTTACTCAATGAACTTAAAAGTTATCTAAAAACTTTTACTTGGCTAGCAAGTAGTTGTCTTGCCGCCAGTACATTGAGATTTTTGCAACACAACCAATAGGGAGTCTTTCAGTTACCGCCTCCCTTGTAGTATAAATAGGACATTCCTGTGCACATGAAAATTCATACAAAGAGATTAAACGTAGAGGGAGAAAGAGAGAATAGTGAGGAAATTCTTGGAAGAGAAATGGGACTTAGCTTGTGTGTTCTTAACTTGGAGCTAGCTTTGGAAACAAGGTAGGGGTTTCTTGGGGGCCTTTTGCAGAGATTGATTAAATTAAATTTTGTGATGAACTGCCTTTGAAATTCGAGTGGTTGGTGCATTGCATTGTTCTTGCAATTGGATTTCACTCAAAACTTTCCGAATGACTCCTCCCACCATATTATGATGTTGCAAAAGTTTTGGGCTCGATCCTAAGTGAATAGGTGTAAGAAATTGGGCAATTCAAGTTCAAAGGCAGTTCGTTCCAAATTGGAGTGGTTGGTGTATTGCATAGTTCTTGAGATTGGATTTCACTCAAAACTCGCCAAACGACTCCTCCCACCATATTATCATGTTGCCCAAGTGTGGGGCTCGATCTGAAATCAATAGGTGTAAGAAATTGGACAATTCAAGTTCCAACGCAGTTCGTTCCAAATTGGACTGGTTGGTGTATTCCATAGTTATAGAGATTGGATTTCACTAAAAACTCACCAAATGACTCCTCCCACCATATTATGTTGTTGCAAAAGTTTTGGGTTCGATCCTAAGTGAATAGGTGTAAGAAATTGGGCAATTCAAGTTCAAAGGCAGTTCATTCCAAATTGGAGTGGTTGGTGTATTGCATAGTTCTACCGATTGGTTTTCACTCAAAACTCACCAAATGACTCCTCCCACCATATTATGATGTTTCCCAAGTTTTGGGCCCGATCGGAAGTCAATAGGTGTAAGAAATTGGACAATTCAAGTTCAAAGGAAGTTCGTTACAAATTGGAGTGGATGGTGTATTGCATAGTTCTAGCGATTGGATTTCACTCAAAACTCACCAAATGACTACTCCCACCACAATATGATGTTGCCCAAGTTTTGGGCTCGATCCGAAGTTAATAGGAGTAAGAAATTGGAAAATTCAAGTTCAAAGGCAGTTCGTTCCAAATTGGAGTGGATGGTGTATTGCATTGTTCTAAAGATTGGATTTCACTCAAGACGAACCAAATGACTCCTCCCACCATATAATGATTTTGCCCAAGTTTTGGGATCGATCCGAAATCAATAGGTGTAACAAAATGGACAATTCAAGTTCAAAGGCAGTTCATTCGAAATTGGAGTGGTTGGAGTATTGCATAGTTCTAGCGATTGGATTTCACTCAAAACTCACCAAATGACTCCTCCCAACATATTATGTTGTTGCCCAGGTTTTGGGCTCGATACGAAGTCAATAGGTGTAAGAAATTGGACAATTCAAGTTCAAAGGAAGTTCGTTCCAAATTGGAGTGGTTGGGGTAATTCATAGTTCTAGCGATTGGATTTCACTCAAAACACACAAAATGACTCCTCCCACCATATTTTGATGTTGCCCAAGTTTTGGGGTCGATCCGAAGTCAATAGGTGTCAGAAATTGGACAATTCAAGTCCCAACGCAGTTCGTTCCAAATTGGAGTGGTTGGTGTATTGCATAGTTCTAGGGATTGGATTTCACTCAAAACACCCCAAATGACTCCTGCCACCATATTACGTTATTGCCCAAGTTTTGGGCTTGATCCGAAGTAAATAGGTGTAAGAAATTGGACAATTCATGTTCCAAGGTAGTTCGTTCGAAATTGGAGTGGCAGATGTATTGCATAGTTCTACCGATTGGTTTTCACTCAAAAGTCACCAAATGGCTCCCGCCACCATATTATATTGTTGCCCAAGTTTTGGGGTCGATCCGAAGTTAATAGATGTAAGAAATTGGAAAATTCAAGTTCAGAGGCAGTTCGTTCCAAATTGGAGTGTTTGGTGTATTGCATAGTTCTAGCGACCAGATTATGATGCTGCCCAAGTTTTGGGATCGATCCCAAATCAATAGGTGTAAGAAAGTGGGCTATTTCAGTTTCGATGCAGTTTGTTCCAAATTGGAGTGGTTGGTATATTTCGTAGTTTTAGCTATTGGATTTCACTCAAAAGTCACCAAATGATTTCTCCCGCCATATTATGTTGTTGCAAAAGTTTTGGGCTAGAACCGATATCAAATGGTGTAAGAAATTAGACAATTCCATTTGAAATGCAATTCGTTCCAAATTGGAGTGGTTGTTGTATTGCATAGTTTTAGCAATTGGATTTCACTCAAAACCCACCAAATGACTCCTCCCACCATATTATGGTGTTGCCCAAGCTTTGGGCTCGATCCGAAGTCAACAGGTGTAAGAAATTGGACAATTCAAGTTCCAACGCAGTTCGTTCCAAATTGGAGTGGTTGGTGTGTTGCGTAGTTCTAGCTATTGGATTTCACTCAAAACTCACCAAATGACTCCTCCCACCATATTATATTGTTGCCCAAGTTTTGGGCTCGATCCGAAGTCAATAGGTGTAAGAAATTGGACAATTCAAGTTCCAACGCAGTTCGTTCCAAATTGGAGTGGTTGGTGTATTGCGTAGTTCTAGCAAATAGATTTCACTCAAAACTCACCAAATGACTCCTCCCACCATATTTTATTGTTGCCCAAGTTTTGGGATCGATCCGAAGTCAATAGGTGTTAGAAATTGGACATTTCAAGTTCAAAGGCAGTTCGTTCCAAATTAGAGTGGTTGGTGTATTGCATTGTTCTAGTGATTGGATTTCACTCAAAACTCACCAAATGACTACTCCCTCCAGATTATGCTGTTGCCCATGTGTTGGGCTCGATCCGATATCAATTGGTGGAAGAAATTCAATAATTCAATTTGAAAGGCACTTCGTTCCAAATTGCAGTGGTTGTTGTATGCATAGTTCTAGCGATTGGATTTCACTCAAAACCACGCAAATGGCTCCTCCGACCATATTATGATGTTGCCCAAGTTTTGGGATCTATCCGAAATCAATAGGTGTTCGAAATTGGACGTTTCAACTTCAAAGGCAGTTCGTTCCAAATTGGAGTGGTTGGGGTAATTCATAGTTCTAGCGATTGGATTTCACTCAAAACCCACCAAATGACTCCCCCGACCATATTATGATGTTGCCCATGTTTTGGGCTCGATCCGAAATCAATAGGTGTAAGAAATTGGACAATTCATGTTCCAACGCAGTTCGTTCCAAATTGGAGTGGTTGGTGTATTGCATAGTTCTAGCGATTGGATTTCACTCAAAACTCACCAAATGACTACTCCCTCCAGATTATGCTGTTGCCCATGTTTCGGGCTCGATCCGATATCAATTGGTGTAAGAAATTGGACAATTGAATTTGAAAGGCACTTCGTTCCAAATTGGAGTGGTTGTTGTATGCGCAGTTCTAGCGATTGGATTTCACTCAAAACCTCGCAAATGGATCCTCCCACCATATTATGATGTTGCCCAGGTTTTGGGCTCGATCCGAAATCAATCGGTGTAAGAAATTGGACAATTCAAGTTCAAAGGCAGTTCATTCCAAATTGGAGTGGTTGGTGTATCCCAAGTTTTGGGCTCGATGCTAAATCAATAGTTGTAAGAAATTGGACAGTTCAAGTTCCAATGCAATTCCCCCAAGACTCACCAAACGACTCCTCCCACCATATTATGTTGTTGCCCAAGTTTTGGGGTAGATCCGAAATCAATAGGTGTAAGAAATTGGACAATTCAACTTCAATGGCAGTTTGTTCCAAATTGGAGTGTTTGGTGTATGACGTAGTTCTAGCGATTAGATTTCACTAAAAACACACCAACTCACTCCTCCCACCCGATTATGATGTTTCCCAAGTTTAGGGCCCGATTCAAAATTAATAGGTTTAAAAAATTGGACATTTCAAGTGCCAACACAGTTCATTCCAAATTGGAGTGTTTAGTGTATGGTGTAGTTCTAGCGATTGGATTTCACTCAAAACTCACCAAATGACTCCTCCCACTAGATTATGATGTTGCCCAAGTTTTGGGTTCGATTCAAAATCAATCAGATTAAAAAATTGGACATTTCAAGTTCCAACGCAGTTCGTTCCAAATTGGAGTGGTTGGTGTATGGCATAGTTCTTGCGATTGGATTTAACTCAAAACTAACCAAATGACTCCACACACCATATTATGATTTTGCCCAACATTTGGGCTCGATGCGAAATCAATAGGTGAAAGAAATTGGACAATTAAGTTCAAAGGCAGTTCATTACAAGTTGGAGCAGTTGGTGTATGGCTTAGTTCTAGCGATTGGATTTCACTCCAAACTGACCAAATGACTCCTCCCATCATATTATGATTTTGCCCAAGTTTTGGGCTCGATCCGAAATCAATAGATGTAAGAAATTGGACAATTCAGGTTCCAATGGAGTTCGTTCCAAATTGGAGTGGTCGGTGGATTGCATAGTTCAAGCGATTAGATTTAACTCAACACCAACCAAATGACTCCACCCACCATATTATGATGTTGCCCATGTTTTGGGCTCGATCCGATATCAATAGGTGTAAGAAATTGGTTAATTCAAGTTCGAATGCAGTTCATTCCAAGTTGGAGTGGTTGGTGTATTGCATAGTTCTAGCGATTGGATTTCATGCAAAACTATCCAAATGACATCTCCAACCACATAATGATGTTGCCCAAGTTTTGGGCTCGATGCTAAATGAATAGGTGTAAGAAATTGGACAATTCAAGTTCCAAGGCAGTTCGTTCCATATTGGGGTGGTTGGTGTATTGCATAGTTCTAGTGATTGGATTTCACTCAAAACTCACCAAATGACTCCTCCCTCCAGATTATGCTATTGCCCAAGTTTTGGGCTCGATCCGATATCAACTGGTGTAAGAAATTGGACAATTCAATTTGAAAGGTAGTTCGTTCCAAATTGGAGTGGTTGGTGTATTGCGTAGTTCTAGCGATTGGATTTCACTCAAAACTCACCAAATGACTCCTCCCACCATATTTTATTGTTGCCCAAGTTTTGGGATTGATCCGAAATCAATAGGTGTAAGAAATTGGACGTTTCAACTTCAAAGGAAGTTCGTTCCAAATTGGAGTGGTTGACGTATGACATAGTTCTAGCGATTGGATTTCACTCAAAACTCACCAAATGACTCCACCCACCATATTATGATTTTGCCCAACATTTGGGATCGATGCGAAATCAATAGGTGAAAGAAATTGGACAATTAAGTTCAAAGGCAGTTCATTCCAAGTTGGAGCAGTTGGTGTATGGCTTAGTTCTAGCGATTGGATTTCACTCCAAACTGACCAAATGACTCCTCCCATCATATTATGATTTTGCCCAAGTTTTGGGCTCGATCCGAAATCAATAGGTGTAAGAAATTGGACAATTCAAGTTCGAGCGCAGTTCGTTCCAAATTGGAGTGGTTGTTGTATTGCATAGTTCTAGCGATTGGATTTCTCTCAACACTCCCCAAATGACTCCTCCCACCATATTATTTTGTTGCCCAAGTTTTGGGCTTCATCCGAAATCAATAGGTGTAAGAAATTGGACAATTCAAGTACTAACGCAATTCGTTCCGAATTGGAGTGGTTGGTGTATGGCATAGTTCTGGCAACCAGATTTCTCCCAAAACTTACCAAATGACTCTTCCCACCAGATTATGATGTTGCCCATGTTTTGGGCTCGATCCGAAATCAATAGGTGTAAGAAATTGGACAATTCAAGTTTAAAGGCAATCCGTTCCAAATTGGAGGGTTTGGTATATTGCATACTTCTAGCGATTGGATTTCCCTCAAAATTGACCAAATGACTCCACCCATCATATGATGATGTTGCCCATGTTTTGGGCTCGATGCTAAATTAATAGGTGTCAAAAATTGGACAATTCAAGTTCCAATGCAGTTCATTCCAAATTGGAGTGTTCGGTGTGTGGCATAGTTCTAGCGATTGGATTTCACTAAAAACACACCAAATCACCCCTCCCACCAGATTATGATGTTGCCCAAGTTTAGGGCCCGATTCAAAATTAATTAGTTTAAAAACTTGGAAATTTCAAGTTCCAACGCAGTTCATTCCAAATTGGAGTGTTTGATGTATGGCATAGTTCTAGCGATTGGATTTCCCTCAAAACTCCCCAAATGACTCCTCCCACTAGATTATGATGTTGCCCAAGTTTTGGGCTCGATACAAAATCAATCGGTTTAAAAAATTGGACATTTCAAGTTCCAACGCAGTTCGTTCCAAATTGGAGTGGTTGGAGTACGGCATAGTTCTTGCGATTGGATTTCACTCAAAACTGACCAAATGACTCCTCCCATCATATTATGATATTGCCCAAGTTTTGGGCTCGATCCGAAATCAATAGGTGTAAGAAATTGGACAATTCAAGTTCAAAGGCAATTCGTTCCAAATTGAAGTGGTTGGTGTATACAATTGTTCTAGCGATTGTATTTCACTCAAAACTCACCAAATGACTCCTCCCACCATATTATGATGTTTCCCAAGTTATGGCCTCGATCCGAAATCAATAGGTGTTAGAAATTGGACAATTCAAGTTCAAAAGCAGTTCGTTCCAAATTGAAGTGGTTGGTGTATGCAATTGTTCTAGCGATTGGATTTCACTCAAAACTCACGAAATGAGTTCTCCCACCATATTATCATGTTGCCCATGTTTTGGGCTCGATCCGAAATCAATAGGTGTAAGAAATTGGACAACTCAAGTTCCAATGCTGTTCGTTCAAAATTTGAGTGGTTGGTGGATTGCATAGTTCAAGCGATTGGATTTCACTCAAAACTAACCAAATGACTCCTCCCACCCTATTATGATGTTGCCCAAGTGTTGGGCTCGATCCGAAATCAACAGGTGTAAGAAATTGGACAATTCATGTTCCAACGCAGTTCGGTCAAATTATAGTGGTTGCTGTATTGCATAGTTCTAAAGATTGGATTTCACTCAAAACTAACCAAATGACTCCTCCCACCATATTATGATGTTGCCCAAGTTTTGGGCTCGATCCGAAATCAGTAGGTGTAAGAAATTGAAGAATTCAAGTTCCGACGAGGTTCGCTCCAAATTGGAGTGGTTGGTGTACTGCGTAGTTCTAGCAATTGGATTTCACTCAAAACTCACCAAATGACTCCTCCCACCATATTATGATGTTGCCCAAGGCAGTTCGTTCCAAATTGGAGTGGTTGGTGTCGTGCAAATTTCAAGCGATTTGATTTCACTCAAAACTCACCAAATGACTCCTCCCACCATATTATGATGTTGCCCAAGTTTTGGGCTCAATCCGAAGTCAATAGGTGTAAGAAATTGGACAATTCAAGTTCCAAGGCAGTTCGTTCCAAATTGGAGTGGTAGGTGAATTGTGTAGTTCTAGCGATTGGATTTCACTCAAAACTCACCAAATGACTCCTCCAACTATATTATGATGTTGCCCAAGTTTGGCGCTCCATCCGAAATCATTCGGTTTAAGAAATTGGACAATTCAAGTTCCACAGCAGTTCATTCCAAATTGGAGTGGTTGGTGTATTGCGTAGTTCTAGCTATTGGATTTCACTCAAAACTCATCAAATGACTCCTCCCACTACATTATGATGTTGCCCAAGTTTTGGGCTCGATTCAAAATCAATCGGTTTAAAAAATTGGACATTTCAAGTTCCAACGCGGTTCGTTCCAAATTGGAGTCGTCGGTGTATGGCATAGTTCTAGCAATTGGTGTGGTTGGTGTATTGCGTAGTTCTAGCGATTGGATTTCACTCAAAATTCACCAAATGACTCCTCCCACCATATTGTGATATTGCCCAAGGTTTGGGCTCCATTTGAATTTAATGGGTTTAAGAAATTGGACAATTCATGTTCCAACGCAGTTCGTTCAAATTGTAGTGGTTGCTGTATTGCATAATTCTAAAGATTGGATTTCACTCAAAACTCACCAAATGACTCATCCCACCAGATTATGATGTTGCCCAAGTTTTGGGCTCGATTCAAAATCAATAGGTTTAAGAAATTGCACGATTCAAGTTCAAAGGCAGTTCGTTCCAAATTGGAGTGTTTGGTATATTGCATAGTTCTAGCGATTGGATTTCACTCAAAACTAACCAAATGACTCCACCCACCATATTATGATTTTGCCCAACTTTTGGGCTCGATGCGAAACCAATATGTGCAAGAAATTGGACAATTAAGTTCAATGGAAGTTCATTCCAAGTCGGAGCGGTTGGTGTATGGCATAGTTCTAGCGATTGGATTTCACTCAAAACTCACCAAATGACTCCCCCGATCATATTATGATATTTCCCATGTTTTGGGCTCGATCCAAAATCAATAGGTGTAAGAAATTGGACAATTCAAGTTACAATGCAGGTCGTTCCAAATTGGAATCGTTGGTGTATTGCGTAGTTCTAGCGATTGGATTTCACTCAAAACAAACCAACTGACTCCACCCACCATAATATGATTTTGCCCAAGTTTTGGGCTCGATGCGAAATCAATAGGTGCAAGAAATTGGACATTTAAGTTCAAAGGCAGTTCATTCCACGTCGGGGCGGTTGGTGTACGGCATGGTTCTAGCGATTGGATTTCTCTCAAAACCCACCAAATGACTCCTCCGATCATAGGTGTAAGAAATTGGGCAATTCAAGTTCCAACGCAGTTCGTTCCAAACTGGAGTGGTTGGTGTATTGCATACTTTTAGTGATTAGATTTCACTCAAAACTCACCAAATGACTCCTCCCACCATATTATGATGTTGCCCAGGTTTTGGGCTCGATCTGATGTCAATAGGTGTACGAAATTGGACAATTCAATTTGAAAGGCAGTTCGTTCCAAATTGGAGTGGTTGGTGTATTGCATAGTTCTAGCGATTGGATTTCACTCACAACTGACCAAATGACTCCTCCCAGCAGATTGTGATCTTTCCCAAGTTTTGGGCTCGATCCGGAGTCAATAGGTGTAAGAAATTGGACAATTCAAGTTCCAATGCAGGTCGTTCCAAATTGAAATCGTTGGTTTATTGCATAGTTCTAGCGATTGGATTTCACTCAAAACTAAGCAAATGACTCCTCCCACCATATTATGATGCTGCCCATATTTTGGGCTCGATCCGAAATCAATAGGTGTAAGAAATTGGACCATTCAAGTTCAAAGGCAGTTCGTTCCAAATTGGAGTGGTTGGTGTATTGCATAGTTCTAGCGATTGGATTTTAGTCAAAACTCACCTAATGACTCGTCCCACCATATTATGATCTTGCCCATGTTTTGGGTCTGATCCGAAATCAATTGGTGTAAGAAATTGGACAATTCAAGTTCTAACGCAGTTCATTCCAAATTGGAGTGGTTGGTGTATTGCATAGTTCTAGTGATTGGATTTTACTCAAAACCCACCTAATGACTCCTCCCACCATATTATCACATTGCCCATGTTTTGGGCCCGATCCGAACTCGATTGGTGTAAGAAATTGGACAATTCAAGTGCTAACGCAGTTCATTCCAAATGGGAGTGGTTGGTGTATTGCATAGTTCTAGCAATTGGATTTCACTCAAAACTCATCAAATGACTCCTCCCACCATATTGTGATGTTGCCCAAGTTTTGGGCTCGATTCGATGTCAATAGGTGTAAGAAATTGGACAATTCAATTTGAAAGGTAGCTCGTTCCAAATTGGAGTGGTTGGTGTATTGCATAGTTCTAGCAATTGGATTTCACTCAAAATTCACCTAATAACTCCTCCCACCATATTATGTTGTTGCCCAAGTTTTGGCCTCGATCTGAAATCAATAGGTGTAACAAGTTGGACAATTCAAGTTCAAAGACAGTTCGTTCCAAATTGGGGTGGTTGGTGTATTGCATAGTTCAAGCGATGGGATTTCACTAAAAATTCACCAAATGACTCTTCCCACCATGTTATGTTGTTGCCCAAGTTTTGGGCCTGATCTTAAATCAATTGGTTTAAGAAATTGGACATTTCAAGTTCCAACGCAGTTCGTTCCAAATTGGACTGGTTGGTGTATTGCATAGTTCTTGCAATTGGATTTCACTAAAAACTCACCAAATGACTCCTCCCACCATATTATGATGTTGCCCACGTTTTGGGCTCGATCCGATATCAATAGGTGTAAGAAATTGGACAATTCAATTTGGAAGGCAGTTCGTTCAAAATTGGAGTGGTTGGTGTATTGCACAGTTCGAGCGATTGGATTTCACTCAAAACTCACCAAATGACTCCTCCCACCATATTAAGACGTTGCCCAAGTTTTGGGCTCGATCCGAAATCAATAGGTGTAAGAAATTGGACATTTCAAGTTCCAACGCAGTTCGTTCCAAATTGGAGTGGTTGGAGTATTGCATAGTTCTAGCGATTGGATTTCTCTCAAAACTCACCAAATGACTCCTCCCCCCATGTTATGATGTTGCCAAAATGTTGGGCTCAATTCGATATCAATAGGTGTTAGAAATTGGACAGTTCAATTTGGAAGGCAGTTCGTTCCAAATTGGAGTGGTTGGTGTATTGCATAGGTCTAGCGATTGGATTTCACTGAAAACTCACCTAATGACTACTCTCACCATATTATGGCCTTGCCCATGTTTTGGGCTCGATACGATATGAACAGGTGTAAGAAATTGGAAATTCAATTGGGCAGGCAATTCGTTCCAAATTGGAGTGGTTGGTGTATTGCATAGTTCTAGCAATTGGATTTCTATCAAAGTTCACCAAATGACTCCTCCCACCATATTATGACGTTGCCAAAATTCTGGGCTCGATCCGATATTAATAGGTTTAAGAAATTGGACAATTCAAATTGAAAGGCAGTTTGTTCCAAATTGGAGTGGTTGGTGTATTGCATAGTTCTGGAGATTGGATTTCACTCAAAACTCGCCAAATGACTCCTCCCGCCATATTATGATGTTGCCCAAGTTTTGGGCTCGATCCGATATCAATATGTGCAAGAAATTGGACAATTCATGTTCCAACGCAGTTCGTTCCACACTGCAGTGGTTGGTGTATTGCATCGTTCTAGCGATTGAGTTTCACTCAAAACTCACCTACTGACTCCTCCCACCATATTATGATGTTGCCCAAGCTTTGGGCTCGATCCGGTATCAATGGGTGTAAGAAATTGGACCATTCAATTTGAAAGGCAGTTCGTTCCAAATTGGGGTGATTGGTGTATTGCATTGTTCTCTCGATTGGATTTCACTCAAAACTCCCCAAATGACTCCTCCCTCCATATTATGTTGTTGCCCAAGTTTTGGGCTCGATTCGATATCAATGGGTTCAAGAAGTTGGACAATTCAAGTTCCAACGCAGTTCGTTCCAAATTGGAGTGGTTGGTGTATTGCATAGTTCTAGTGATATGATTTCACTCACAACTCACCAAATGACTCCTCCCACCATATTATGATGTTGCCCAGGTTTTGGGCTCGATCCGAAATCAATAGGTGTAAGAAATTGGACAATTCAAGTTCAAAGGCAGTTCGTTCCAAATTGGGGTGATTGGAGTATTGCATAGTTCTAGCGATTGGATTTCACTCAAAACTCACCAAATGACTCCTCCCTCCATATTATGTTGTTGCCCAAGTTTTGGGCTCGACCCGACGTCAATAGGTGCAAGAAATTGGACAATTCAAGTTCCAACGCAGTTCGTTCCAAATTGGAGTGGTTGGTGTATTGCGTAGTTCTAGCGATTGAATTTCACTCAAAACTCACCTAATGACTCCTCCCTCCATATTATGATGTTGCCCAAGTTTTGCGCTCGATCCGAATTCTGTAGGGGTAACAAATTGGACAATTCAAGTTCCAACGCAGTTCGTTCCAAATTGGAGTGGTTGGTGAATTGCATAGTTTTAGTGATTAGATTTCACTCAAAACTCACCAAATGACTCCTCCCACCATATTATGATGTTGCCCAGGTTTTGGGCTCGATCCGAAATCAATAGGTGTAAGAAATTGGACAATTCAAGTTCAAAGGCAGTTCGTTCCAAATTGGAGTGGTTGGTGTGTTGCCTTGTTCTAGCGATTGGATTTCACTCAAAACTAACCAAATGATACCTAACACCAGATTATGATGTTTCACAAGTTTTGGGCTCGATCCGAAATCAATAGGTGTAAGAAATTGGACAATTCAAGTTCCAACGCAGTTAGTTCCAAATTGGAATCGTTGGTGTATTGCATTGTTCTCTCGATTGGATT
This sequence comes from Prunus avium, assembly GCF_965620075.1. Classification (NCBI taxonomy): domain Eukaryota; kingdom Viridiplantae; phylum Streptophyta; class Magnoliopsida; order Rosales; family Rosaceae; genus Prunus; species Prunus avium. The sequence goes on from NC_142287.1 coordinate 215,999, forward strand.
TCACTCAAAACTCCCCAAATGACTCCTCCCTCCATATTATGTTGTTGCCCAAGTTTTGGGCTCGATCCGATATCAATAGGTGTAAGAAATTGGACAATTCAAGTTCCAACGCAGTTCGTTCCAAGTTGGAGTGGTTGTTGTATTGCATAGTTCTTGCAATTGGATTTCACTCAAAACTAACTAAATGACTCCTCCCACCATGTTATGATGTTGCCCAAGTTTTGGGCTCGATCCAATATCAACAGGTGTAAGATATTGGACAATTCAATTTGGAAGGTTGTTCGTTCCAAATTGGAGTGGTTGGTGTATTGCACAGTTCGAGCGATTGGGTTTCACTCAAAACTCACCAAATGACTCTTCCCACCATATTATGATGTTTCCCAAGTTTTGGGCACGATTCGAAATCAATAGGTGTAAGAAATTGGACAACTCAAGTTCCAACGCAGTTCGTTCCAAGTTGGAGTGGTTGGTGTATTGCAAAGTTCTAGCGATTGGATTTCACTCAAAACCAACCAAATGACTCCTCCCACCAGATTATGATGTTTCCCAAGGTTTGGGCTCGATCCGAAATCAATATGTGTAAGAAATTGGACAATTCAAGTTCCAATGCAGTTCGTTCCAAATTGGAGTGGTTGGGGTATTGCATAGTTCTTGCGGTTGGATTTCACTCAAAACTCACCAAATGACTCCTCCCACCATATTATGATGTTGCCCAAGTTTTGGGCTCGATCCGATATCAATAGGTGTAAGAAATTGGACAATTCAATTTGGAACGCGGTTCGTTCCAAATTGGAGTGGTTGGTGTATTGCATAGTTCTAGCGGTTGGATTTCACTCAAAACTCACCAAATGACTACTCCCACCATATGATGTTGTTGCCCAAGTTTTGGGCACGATCCGACACTACTACAAAAAACGAAATAGACGACAGGAATCCACCGTCGTGTATCATGTGTTACAACCGACGAGAAATCGACCGCCGTCTTTTAACACATAAAATAACGACGGCTAATAACCGACGTGGTTAATATATTACACGTCATAAAAAACACTAAAACCGACGTCAATTTAATACATAAAAGCACAAAAAGACAACTTTCGACTATGTTAGACGACGGTTTTAGTAAAACACAGACGTTTAAATAATGTTAAATGTCAAAAACAACTACAAACCCGACGTAAATATTTTTATCAACGTCTCTAAATAAAACAAAACCGACGTGTAAAACGTAGAAACCGCCGTGGTTAATAAATACTACGTTCACTAAATAAAAAAACTGACGTCTAAAACATATAACATGGTAAATTAGACGTCACTTTTGTCAAAAAAAGTGACGTCTTAAATATTTAACATGACGTATATTTACTTGAACTGACGTAAAAAAAAAACATAACCACGACCCTTTAGGTCACCACAGACGTTGAAAATTATTTTGACAGCTTGAACATAGAAACAAACGATGTAAATAACATTAGACGTCGGTTAATTAAAATACCTGTCATGTTTAATCCATTTACTACGGCCTAGGAGTCACATTTTAGGACGTTGTTAGTGGTTTACAACGTCGGTGGTTGTAGACTTTGATGTGGTTGGCATTTTAAAAGTCTCTTTTGTGAGCCACTTAGACGTGTGTAATCTCTGAGACGTCATTGCTTTTATCCTAACCGTCGTTAAAAAGTAATGAAACGCCTTGAGTTATGGTTGACGTCGGTTATTGTAAAATCAAGGTCGTGGTTATAATTTACTATGTCCCAAGAATTCAATTATTCGACGTTGTTATATGATTACACGTCGGTTAATTAAAATACCTGTCATGTTTAATCCATTTACTACGGCTTAGGAGTCACATTTTAGGACGTTGTTAGTGTTTTACAACGTCGATGGTTGTAGACTTTGACGTGGTTGGCATTTTAAAAGTCTCTTTTGTGAGCCACTTAGACATGTGTAATCTCTGAGACGTCATTGCTTTTATCCTAACCGTCGTTAAAAAGTAACGAAACGCCTTGAGTTATGGATTTGACGTCGGTTATTGTAAAATGATGGTCGTGGTTATAATTTACTACGTCTCAAGAATTCAATTATTCGACGTTGTTATACGCTTACTACGTCGGTTATTTATTTATTCCATGACGTGGCTAGTCTTTGTTAAGTCTCTTTTATAACCTTTTTTGACGTGTGCATTCTCCGAGACGTCAATTGTTTAATTATAACTGACGTGCAACAATGTTTTTACGACGTTAATCATCAATTGACTATATTCGTAAATTCGTCGGTTTGAACTCTGCCGTCGTGTTATACTTTATTGTTCGTCGTTGATTATTTTATTTACCGTCGTTGTTTTAAATATTTATTAACCGTTTTGAAATGAATTTTAATTAACTGACGTGTTTTCTTTTTCAAATGGCGGGTTTTATTTCATTTTTGCGTTGTCATTCCACGTCGGTTGTGAAAACCCGACGTTGGTTGTTTTGTAGACGTCTCTTTTTGCGATTTTTGTAACTTGACCGTCATATTTTCAGCTTTAACCGATTATTTTTAATTTTTGATTTGTCGTGCCCAAAGCCTGCAGAATGAAAATGTTATCGGAATTAAAATGATATATAGAGCAATGAATTAATGTCATACAATTAACTGCATAACTAATGTCATACATTACAACAATCAATCAATCCATATATCTTCACACCCATCTCTAATATTCTCACTCCCAAACTCACCCACTAGGTCATCAAATGTGTCAACATTTGGTATCCCTCTAGTAAATGGCTCACACTCAATTCTAATATCACCTAGCACATCATCACCAATAACATCATTATATTCTCTATTAGGCATTGATAACACTACCGACCAACCACGATGCATTGGGTCGTCAACATAAAATACTTGTTTGACTTGAGAAGCCATAACAAATTGGTCATTCCTATGTCCAATTTTACTAAGATCTACAAGGGTAAATCCAAGTTCGTCGACTACAAGGCCCGAAGTGTTATCTATCCAATCACACCTCAAGACTGGGATTCTAAACTTTTGGTAGTCAAGATCCCAAATTTCTTGAATAACCCCATAAAAACCCATATTGGAGACAATAGGGTTTTTATCCTTGGCACTAGCAACTTGCATAGTATGTGCAAGTAAATAAACTCCACTATTTTGGAAAGTTCGCACCATCATCTAGTGCCTTGGTGTTAAATTTGACACCATTAATAAGATAGCTCCTATATGATGGCACTGCCATGCTTGGACCAGCTGCTAACCACCTCAAATTTTCTGATATGTCATTATTGTCTTCCCCATTAAATTCACTTTGAACCTGCAAATTAAACATATATCTTAATTCAATCTAACATATATATAGAAAGAAAGAAAATTAAAATAAGTTCAATATGTCATTCAATAACATATATACCTTAAAGCGTAGCCATTGAATGAAAGTGCTATTGTACTTATCTTGTAGCCACTTTGTTCTCTTTCTAAATTTCGGATAAGTGGTCTTGATGTGGATCATATGTTCCCTACAATTGACACGAAAAAAACACGCATTACAGTCCCTTGTATATAAGATAAACATAAGGAGTAATAATATTTAAAATGGCTACATATGAAAAATTAAACTCATACGTACTCGATATAAGGTAGGACTTCCTCCGTATTCTCGAAGACATATAGATGTGCCTGGTTCAACAAGTCCATATCAACTAAGCTCACTGTGCAACCTGATAATGGCTTTGAAACTCCCATATTCTGGCTTGAAGGCACTTCAACTGTACTAACATCAGATAAATGCTTGGTACAAAACTCTACAGCTTCTTCAGCTATATACCGCTCAGCAATGCAACCTTCGGGACGAGTACGATTCTGAACATACCCCTTTAGCACTTTCATATATCTTTCAAATGGATACATCCATCTAAAATATACTGGCCCACATAGACGAACTTCTCTGACAAGATGTACTACTAGATGAACCATGATATCAAAGAATGAAGGGGGAAAGTACTTCTCAAGCAAACACAAAGTAACTACTACATCTTCTTCCAACTTATCTAGCTTGGAAACATCTACCATCTTTGCACATATAGCATTGAAGAAGAAGCACAATCGAGTTATTGCATACCTTGCAGGCTTCTCCAAAACAGAACGAATTGCCACAGGGAGCAATTGTTGCATCAAAGTATGACAATCATGAGATTTAAGGCCAAGAAGTCTTGAATCTTTTAAAGATACAAGATTTTTTATATTTGAAGAATAACCTTCAAGAACCTTCATACCATAAAAAGAATTGCAAACCGCTCTCTTCTCTGCTCTTGACAAATTCCAAGGCCCTGGAGGCAAGCGAGTACGTCTTTCTCCATACTCGGGTTGCAAATCAATTTTTACCCCCATGTTCAAAAAGTCTAACCGAGCAGCAATCCCATCTTTATTTTTTCCAGGGATCTCTAGTAATGTACCAATGATACTATCGCAAACATTCTTCTCAATGTGCATAACATCTAGGGCATGCCTCACAGGGAGGAATTTCCAATACTCGAGATCAAAGAATTTTGATTTCTTCTTCCAACAAACTCTGTCACCATTATTCTCACCAACACTTCCCCCATTTTTCGAGCCCCATATGTAATTAATATCTTCAACCATATGCAGCACTTCTTCTCCTGTTAATGGCTCGGGAGGCATGCCATATTCAGGTTTCCCATTAAAAGCTGCACGTTGCCTCCTATATGGATGATTGATTGGTAATCACTTTCTATGCCCAATGTAACAAATTTTGTGGCCATTTTTCAACCTGTGACTAGGTGTATCATCGCCGCATATTGGACAAGCTTTATATCCTTTAACGACACAACCAGATAAGTTTCCATAGGCAGGAAAATCATTAATTGTCCACAGTAATACACCTCTGAGTGTAAAGTATTCTCCTATGTGGGCATCATACACTCCTCTAATCCCATCCCATAGAGATTTCAAATCATCAATCAAAGGCTCTAAGTAAACGTCTATATCATTTCTGAGCTGTTTAGGACCGAAAATCAGTAAGGTCAACATCATGAACTTCCGCTTCATGGATAGCCATGGTGGGAGATTATATGTAACTAACATAACTGGCCAACAACTGTATCTGCTACTTAAAGAACTGTGGGGATTGAATCCATCAGATGAGAGAGCCAATCTCAAGTTTCTTGGCTCATTACCAAAGTCGGGCCATTTTTCATCAACAAGTTTCCAAGACGGAGAATCCGTTGGATGAGACATATAACCGTCAACTGATTTTCTTGCAGCATGCCAAGTCAAACTCTTAGCTGTCTTATGTGATTGAAACATCCTTTTAAACCTTGGAATTGGAGGAAAATACCACAACACCTTCGCCGCCACACCCTCTTTCAAGAACCCATCTTTGGTTTCCTTCCACCTTGAGATACCACAAGTAGGACAATTAGTTGCATTCTCATACTCCTTCCGATACAAAATGCAGTCATTGGGACATGCGTGGATTTTCTCATAACTCATCCCTAAAGCAGACAAAGTCTTTTTTGCCTCGTACATAGAGGAAGGTAGTGTATTTCCTTCTGGAAGAAATTCTCCTTGAAGTATTAATAATTCTGTAAAGCAAACATCACTCATCCCATGTTTTGCTTTCAAATTATATAACTTCACCAAAGCCGACAACTTCGTGTACTTACTGCAACCGGGGTACAAGGGTTCATCACCATCCCCAATCACATTGGCAAACTAATAAGGATCAAATCCAATATTGGCAAAATCATTATCATCCATCCCTAATTCTTCAGAAACATAACTGAACCTACTTTGCTCATCTTCTTCCACATTTCTACTAGCATTGGTAGTCCATTCCCAAGGTTCTCCGTGCCATCTCCAAATCTTATAGCTTTGGTCAATTCCATTAAAGTATAAGTGTTCCCTTATAATTCCAACCCCAAACAATCGAATATTCCCACATTTAACACATGGACAACGAATCTCAGTTGTATTTCCAAGATTTTCTGACGCAAAATTCAAAAATCCTTCCACCCCTAACTCATATGCCTTCGATCTTCTATCCGCATGCATTCATGACTTATCCATCTCACACTCTATAAAATTCATATAAATATATATATATATATATATATATATATATATATATATATATATATTAAAGGGGAAAGACCAACAATGAAACACTACCTCATTCAAATAGCAGAGAACAAAATGAAAATTAAATATAAAATATGGACAAGACGACGGTTTGAACAAAATAATTGTCGTTTAATATAAATTCAGACGACGGCATCTATAGTCACCGTCGTCGTTAAGATACCCAAACCCAGAAATTTGAACGGGGTTCTGGTAGCCTAAAGACGACGTTTAATGGAGAAACAGTCATCTTTAGGCTACCAGTTGCGGCTTAAAACTCAGACGACGGGAGCAAATGAACAACCGACGTATAATAAATATTTGGACGACGGTTTGATCCGTCAACTGTCGTCGTAGTTAAAAAAAAAAAACAGCTTAAATCTCCCATCCCCATTCCTTTTCGAAGAACCCATGACCAAACAAACATAAAAGAACCCAAACAGAGAGCAATTATTACAAGAATGCAAACACCAAAACATAAAAGAACCCTAATATAGCTACCAATTAAGAACCCATAGCTACCAACGAAAACATTTATGGATTTAAGAAGAGATTAGGGTTAAAGGGACTAGGGTTGTACTTACATGGATATTGAGAGAGAGCTGCGAGAATATAACAACTGCTTGAGAGAGAGCTTGGAGAATCTACGTACCCAATGCTTTGAGAGAGAGCTGACAGAATATAACAAAAGCTTGAGAGAGAGCTGAGAGAATATAACAAAAGCTTGAGAGAGAGCTGAGAGAATTAGGGTTAAAAGGACTAGAGTTGTACTTACATGGATATTGAGAGAGAGCTGGGAGAACATAACAACTACTTGAGAGAGAGCGAAAGCTTTCAGACAAATTTATGTTGAAGAGAGAGAATGAACTATTTGAGGGTTAAAGGAAAATTTTGAAAATTTTAGGTCGCGGTCAAAAATTTTAAAGTACCGCGTTTCTCAACGACGACGGTCAATACTTACATGGACGTTTAATGCTTACTTACAACGGCGGTTTCTATATAAGACCGACGTTGTAAACATAACGGACGTCGCTATTTAATAACCGACATCGTAAACCGAATTCAATTAGTCTTCGTTTATGTACTTGACCAAAAACAGCGGGAGAAAACCGGCATCGTTTCAAAAAACCCTAAACCCTAAACCCTAAATTTTACAATAATTTAAAAAAAATACACAAGTATGAGAAAAATGAACCGAAAATTGCCATGGACTCCTTACAACAATGCCTTCTACAATAGAAGGCTAAAATATGGATTTCATAATTTTGAATTTATGGGCACCAATGGATCACATAAACTTTAGGGTTATGTTATGTAAAGTATAAGGAGTACCATGCTTTGTCTCTAAATTTGTTTGAATTTTGTTATCATTTGAAGTTTGAAAACTAAAATTACATTTTTCAGGGCATATTTCAATGCTTGGTAGTTTTCAGTTTAATTTTTGGATTTAGTTTTGAATTTAATATGGAATTAAATAAAATATAAAAGTCATTAAAAATTAAATGAAAAATGACCTATCCGACGTTGTATGCTTTTACAACGACGTTAAACATCACAAACTGACGTCATAAAATTATTAGACGTCAAAACTAATAGAAAACGACGTCTTTTTTTGGATAACCGACGTGGATTATCGTATTACCACGTCATTTTAGTGTATATAACCGACGTTGTTTAAATATACAAAGGCGTATGTTTAATAATATCCGCCTTTGTATATTATTAAGACGTCGATAAGGTTATGCTAACACTACAACACAAAAACCCTTCTATGACGTATGATTTGCGTCATAAAAGGCATTTAATGACGCAGATCAGGCGTCGTTACCCGCGTCGTTGAAGGGGGGGGTCATGGAAACTTTTTTAAAACACGACGTCTGTTCCGCGTCATGGAATAGGGTTTCAATGACGCGGATAGCGCGTCATGGAAACATTTTTAGAACACGACGTCTGTTCTGCATCATGGAATAGGGTTTCAATGACGTTGATAGTGCATCATGGAAAAAATGTTAAAACACGACGTCTACGCTGCGTCATGGAATGGGATTTCAATGACGCGAATGGCGTGTCGTGGAAACTTTTTCAAAACACGATGTTTGTTCCGCATCATAGAATAGGATTTCAATGACGGGGATATCGTGTCGTGGAAACGTTTCCAAAACATGACGTCAATTCCGTGTCATAGAATGTGATTTCAATGACACAGTTTAGACGTCATTGAAATTCTTTAAATATTTTTTTAAAAAAATAAAATTCTTAATATATATATTCCATCCTTTTCATGCAAGAAGAAATTAATATATAAAAAAAATGAGGAGAAGATCAAGGGGTGCTGGAGAATGAGTGAAGCAAGTATTATTCACCAAATAACCCTTGTCTGACATTTTGAAATTGCCCAATTCAATGAAACTACACCAACCCCAACCCGTATTCAAGGCACTGAACCAGGTATAATTCGCTGCAAGCACACACAAAGGAAAACAAAGGGAGACTAATCAGGATTGAGAAGAAAATTAAAAAGAAAGAGGAAAAAACAAAAGTAAAAGAAGAAATATATATTAGGCCACATGTTTACATTTCAGACTCATATGGTTGCCGTTCAATTGATCTACGATGCGCAGAGTATACTCTGTAAGTAATTGGGAGCCAGGAGATAGCTTTTCTGGATTAGCTAATATTAAGTAAACAGAAACATGAGTATTCTTTACATTGTCATCTCCATTGGGATAGAGGTCTATAGTCCTGCAACCACACCAACAAATTAATTAAAACAGAGGAACTAATTAAACAACAAGTTTAATTAGATTAATAATTAAGAAGGCTTAATTAATATCATCAGAGATACCTACCATTTCTGCCCTCCTGCAGTGAATAGTTCTAATTGCAAGCATTCGGATTTTAACATTGAAAACCTCTCAATCTTCCAACAATGCTTCTTCATAAAAGCCTTGTTGATCCTTGACAGACACTCTGCCTTGGACGCTCTTCTTTCTTTGCAAACGAAGACCTCGGCTCCAAAAACACAAGTATCATCAATGAGATAGCCATTGGAAGCGACAGAAAATGCTTTCAGAGGGATAAATCTATCGAAACCCACTTGGAGCATCGCCCCGTTCAAGCACATCTTGTTCATATTAGCATCTGATAAGCAAGAAAAATCAAGAGATCATGAGCAATGCAAGTGCAACACAAGAAGTCTATATCTGTTGGATGGTTGCATGAGAATTAACTCCAAACAGATAGAAGATGTGTAATGAATATATACCCTGAAGAACCAAGTAGATTACCTTATTCTGATCAAGCAAAAACAATCTAGGATAGGGCGAGAGAGGAGACGGTGGGGAGAGAGGGTTTCATTTATTTCTTAACAATTGGGTGTGGGACTTTACAAAAACAAAAAACAATAATAATCAGACATTTGGGAGTATTGAAGCGGATAAGATGAAAAAAAGAGCGCCAAGTTAAATTTTGGTGAAAAAAAGAGCGCCAGACTTAAAATTTTGTGGGGAAAGAAATTTCAGATCTATGACACGCATAAGACGTCGTTAATAAATATATCTATGACGTAGAATATTGATAGATTCATATTTTGCATATATAATCTATCTCTATTTGCATAGTTTTCGTGTGAAATTGGTTAGTTTAATGTGATTGGTGAAGATTTTGTAGGAAATCATACTTAGCAAGGCTTTGGAGGAAAAACTATAATTTTGGAAGCTTAAGGGATCCAAATGGGTGGAATTATCAACTCAACAAAGTATCAAGAATTCACTCTGTCATTTCATCAAACACATGGAGTGCATCTGTGCAAGTGTCAATTTATACCCACAACTGGTCTCAGTGACCAGTGCCAGAGAGATTGAATTAGAAGATTTACCATCACGCTGCTGTGTTTCCGGCCGCTTGAAGAACAACCCAATGCCAATTGCTGATATGGAAGCCAACGTGGTTTGCGTCAGTTGAGCATTTGCTGAGACATTAGATGACAAAATAAAGAGATGGTCTGAAAGGAAAGAAAGCATTATGCATGAGATTGAAATATTGTCAACATTGAAAGCTAATTGACTTTGCAATTGTTGAGACAATTGCTGATCACCTAAGCTGCCACCGTCACTTGCTTTTGGAGAAAAGTGTGTTAATGGGCTGGTCTCCTTTGAATTGCAAGTGTTATCTAAGCCGCACTTTCCTTTGAATTGGAGATTTTAATTTCATTCTCAGCCACTTTCTTCTCACAAAGCCAACCAATTGCATCTTTTACCTGAAGCCGCATCTTTTCTCTCCACAAAGTCAGATTCCTTATTTGACTTGGTTAAGTCCCAACTCTTCCTCAGCTGCCAGCTATCTCTATTTTTCCTTCTCAGTTTGGGTTTTATTTTTGGGGCTTTCCTACTATTCATCTACTTCCTAATCAATTATTATTTCTCTTTCTCTTTTGGAGAATTCTTTTGGCCTATAAATACTGAGCTTTAACCTAAAGCCCGGAGAGTTCGGAGGATTATTGGGAGACCATAGACTACAAAGGCACGAGAGAGAGTTTTAGAGAGAAGAAGACAAGACCTGGAGCTAGAGTTGCTGCTGGGCAGAGATTAAATCCTCAATTGGTTTTTTCTTTCCTATGACACTGTTTATCATGGTTTTTATTAAAGTTGTCATGAACTAATTTCTTTTGCTAGGGCTACGATGTAGCCTAGCCATGAATACTCAATTACTTTAGTCAATGTTAATTCCAAGTATTTTTCCATGTTGAGTATCTATTACCATGCTTAATGCTTTGAATATTTGGCCAACATTTAATTGTTTTGATGCTAAATTGATGATAGGGATATCCAATTTAGGGTTGCTTCTTGTAATAGATGCCATAAGTTACATGATTAGACAGGGATGTTCGTCATGACTTATGTGGTTGTTTTGCAGATTTTTCAAGAGTTTAATGGGTTCTTATTATCTTAATTCCATCACTAGGGATAGAGTGGGTTGGTAATAAGAGTACTTTTGGTATAACCAGGGATGGAGTATCGAATAAAGTAGGGAAAATCGACTGTCAACGTGGAGAATAATTAGGATTAACATGCTAAGGGAATTGGGTAGAATTGGCTATGGTGAAATCGGAAGCTCTAGTGCTCTCATAACTTGAATCTTACTACTTTATTGTTCTATGCTTGCTTTTATTCATTGTTTTAGTTAATTAGTCAACCAAATCTCATCATTCAATTGTTCAAATAAAGTCTTGGGTTAATCACAATTGGTACTTAGTAAATTAAATCACTCTTCGTGGGAACGACATTTCACTTATCACTGTATTACTTGTGCGGATTGTGCGCTTGCAATAAATTTCACAACAAATATGCGTCGTCGAAATCTAATTTTATGACGCGTAACATGCGTCATGAAAATCAACGACGCATAATCAGCGTCGTGTTAAAAATTTTCCATGACGTCTCCTAAAATTTTGTGAATTAAAAGTAGCGGGTGAATTAAAATTTTGTGAAAAATTGGGGGGAGAATTCCCAACTCTATGACGCAGAACCTGCGTCGTCTTAATTGTTTCTATGACGCGTCTAACACGCCGTGGATTTTATGACGCATGTCCTGCGTCATTGTATAAGTATTTCATGATGTGTAGAAGACGTCATTAATTTAAGAAAAATCTATGACGCAGGTCCTGCGTCGTTGTATACAGTACATCAATGACGCAGGTCTTGCGTCGTCGTATAAGTACTTCATGACGTGTAGAAGACGCCGTTAAATTCACAGTATTAATGACGTATGATAAGCGTCGTCTAAACGTACTCAAATAATGACACACATTCCGCGTCATTGAAAATGATTTTAATGACGCATCAAACAAATGTCGTGATAACGGTGTCATAAACTCATTTCAACGACGCATTTTAAAAACACGTCATAGTTTATCACATTTAATGACGTGTATTTTTGATGCGTCATCAAATCTGCGTCATAAAAAGACACTTTTTTTGTAGTGTAACCGACGTAGTATATAAGTACAAAATTCATTTATACAAGATGAATTAATTATAAACCGTCGTTTTTATGACTATTACATGTCGTTTTTAAGAATTGCCGTCGATGTTATATTTCCAGTTACATTAAGACGACCATTGTGTACACGTATGAGACGTGTAAATTAGAATCAGACGTCGGTGTTTGGTAACTAAACAAGTTTTAAAACAAAATTTAATTTTTTTGATGTTTGTTCGCTTGATTACAACAAAATATTTATGTACATTTTAAATAAACTAAAATAAACCTAAACATTGTTCATAAATATTTATGTACATCAATTATCCTTCGGTAAGAAGTTGTTCACGAATTCTGCCCATTCATGCCTAACTTCGTCAATATCCTCTTGTTTATACTAAACTTTATCTTTTTTCTTCTCAAACTGCAAAATAAACCAAAAAACCGACGTGTTATAATGATACAAATGACGGTTTTAAACTAAAATCTGACGTAGTAAAATAAAGAAAGTATATCTAAAATTTTGTGTTTTACCTTCTTCTCGAAATTTAGGTCAGGATCATGAATTATATCTCTCATGAATCGCATCACGTAATAGCCACACTCTACACTTGTTGGTTGTTCAGGAGTGCCGTGTAGATTTTTCCAAATGGCCTGCTGTTTACGTGAATTTTTGTTTATATGAATGTTAAACATTTTAATTGACCTGTTATACAAGAAAACAAAAGGTGTTAATGGCAAAACAAAAAATTTAAATACAAATAGTAACCGTCGTGGTAAATCAGTCAAAACGACGGAGTTTTTTAAAAAAAGACGTGATATTTTGTTTCAAACGGCGGTAAAAACTTACCGTCGTTGTATAACATTATAACGTCGGTAAGAGTAAAACGTCATATAACAAAAAATTGAGCAGAAAAAATTAAAACGTTCTTAAATAAAACCCAAACGACGTGGTAGTATGATTGAAACGACGTTTTTAAGAAAATACGGACGTAATAAATTATTTAACACGTCGGTAATAATTAAAAATCGTCGTATATTTAAATACTTTAAAGGAAAAAAAATCTTAGATCAGAAGAAATCAACTTACGTATTCACTATATTTTTCATGTCATCGTCAACCATGCGTTTTGGCAGTGAATTCATGTAATAGGCAGTCTCCGTTGCTGGTCTCACAACCCCTGCATATAATGATTCATATAGGTTAAATAGTACTACAAAGAAAAATATTACAAGCTTAGAAAAATACTTTAAATGGTACTAACCCTGGATTATAAGGGACCAAGAAAAATTGATTCCCATCTGCTGTGTTCAGGCGATTTGACAGGTTTTTGATTCTGTCTGATATTGATCCAGATTGAGAGCTCACTAGCCCAGGGTCCACGAGGCCAACAAGGTTTACCATATTTGCCATTTTTAAATAGTCAAATAGGAACCTAAATATATGAAAGTCAATTAAATGAGATTTTAATTTTAAAAAAAGGGAAATGTAAAACAAAATGGGATTTTAATTTACCTCATGTACATTGATATCACTGTGGTTCCAATCTCAACCATGGAACCAAACTGCAAAATATCTTCAGGTAAGAGGAAGGTATCATGCTCAAAGCCAAACACTTCCTTGGGCATGTGAACTGTCACAGCCTCCTTAGTAGGCAACAACTTGGTCTGGACGTGTTGGCATAAGGCTAACAGAGGAGGTGGCATGTCTAGCTTTGAGAGATCTTGTTACAAGAAATAAATAAAGAAATATAAGTTAGTTTGTGTGTGAACTAAAATAAACGACTCTAACTAAACCCAAAAAACAGACGTGGTATATAATATAAACGACGGTTTCTAGTAAATACTGACGGAGGAAAGGTTATACACATCGGTAAATACATAACCGTCGTTGTGTGGAATTTATAACGTCGCTATACTATAGAAAGGTCGTCTAATTAAAATGCAGTTAATGAAATCATGAAATAGACGACGGTTTATAAAAGAGTTAGACGACGGCAGAAAACACAGTCGTTATTTTTAATGTCCAATAATTTGCAAAACAAGTAAAAGCGTCGTGGTATTTAACTACAAACGACGCGTCTTGTAAGAAAAAGACGTATAAACCGTCGTTATTTTAAATTTTAACGTCGGATATTAAAAGGAGCGACGTCTATTTAAAATTTAAAAGGCAAAAATAGAAAATAGCATATATTTTACCGTGTTCTCTGTCTGTTTTCCAGCAGTATCAGCTTCAGGCTTCGGATCTTCTAATTCCAAAGCTAAGGGTCTAATACCAGTGGCCCCAGAGCAGCTTGCCTTATCAGACATTGGATTTTTTGGGCTTTGATCTTGAGGGGGTAAAGTAATTGGAGGAATTGGAGTTTTGAGTATCTGACTGGGATCAAAATTAGGAACTAGTTGACGGAAATATGCCAACATAGCCTCCCTCTCTGCTCTGACTGCTTCCATTATAGTTTCCCTTAACTTCGCCTCAATCCTCAAGGTCTCTTCTCTGACTGCAAGAGTCAAGACATCATTGGTCCCGGAGACAGTCAGAGTGCCTTCGAAGACTTGCTTTTGCAAATCATCCTAAAAGAGAGAAAGAGAGATTGTTAGAAACTGAGCAGGGTGTAAAACAGATAAATATACCGACATTGTAAATTATAAACAACGACGGTTTTATTAAATTACTGACGTAGTATTAATTTAAAACGTCTGTATTTAAATACCGTCGTTGTTTATAATTTACAACGTCGGTATATAAAAATCCATCGTATATTCTAAATAAAACAGATTTAAACATAAATCAAAACCGTCGTAGTATTTAAAGTAAGACGACGGACTATTGAACAAACAGACGTAGGACTTAATTTCATATGGCTGCACAAAATTACCGTCGTTGTATAAACATTCTAACGTCTAGATAAGATAAAACCGTCGTAAATTTTAATGAAGAAGTGAAAAACTCGATTGAAAAATGCATTCTTTTCCAGAAATTGTGCACCACAAATTTCAGTGAAATAGACAGAGAGAGGGAGAGTGTGTGTGTGAGTAAACTTAAAACAAAAATGCAGTTCATAGAGGAATTTAATCCGTCGTATTAATTCTATCTAGACGTCTACTTTATTCAAAAACCGACGTCCTATTCATTTTTAAATGTCGGTAAATTAAGCCCGTCGTGGTGTTTATTTGATAATGGCGCTTATTTAAAGAAAAACGACGTCTATACCAAAATAAAACACTCTGTTTTTCAAATTTAGAACAAAGTTAGTGAGACTTACGATTATTTTTGCCTTCTCTGCAACCTTTGGATCAGGGATGTTTCCTGTTTTATCTTCTCTTGCCTTCTTCCATAGAACAGCTCGATCGATTTCTTCAATATCGAGCATGGTTTCTACCAATTGGTCCTCCAAACCAACATACCCTTTTCTAGACAACCTATGGTTGTACTCCAATTTCTCCCTCCTCTCTTTCTGCTCAGCATGCTTAGCCTCAAAATCTGGGGTTAACCTTGAAGCTACGAAGGCATCCCATTGCAATTTCTCTATGAACTTATAAAGCGCAGGGGTTTCTTTTAACTTCTCCTTGTCATGTGCGAATGGAAGGATATAATGCTTAGTTACGTTATTCTTGAAATCCTTCCATTTTTTGGCGGTAGACGACAAGACCATGTTCTTGTACCTATCCCCAATAACATAGGACATTTGAACAGCTTCCCAAATCTGCTCCCTCACGTCCTTGGGTATTTGAGTCCATTTCTTGTCCACAAGAGGGACTCTGGTGTGTGCCAAAACACCAATGTAAGACTGCATCTCAACAGCAGCCTTGCCATGTGGTTTGCCCTTTTTATTGAACTCAACCACAGGCTTAACCTTCTTAATTTTCCTCTTCACAACACGGCTCATTGTGCTGATACCGCGGCCGGATTTTGGCTCCTAAACAAATGTGGCTGTGCTCGAGTCTTTCTCGGAGGTTGAGGCAAATCTCATCCTCTTCGAGGGTTTGCTTTGAGTTGATTTTTCTTCTTCCACTTGAGCCTTTGAAACTGATTTGGCTTCATCCCCTTGTGCCTTTGAACCTGATTTGGCCTTTGACGCTTGAGCTTCCTTGTTTTGAGATTTCGAAACCATTTTTAATTAATCTGCAAGGAAAACAACGTCAGTTATTAAACAGAAACGACGTAATAATAACAAAACAACGACGGTAACACTAAAACAGCGACGTCCTATTAAACAGTCTCTTAGACCATGTATGGAAATAAGACGACGGTTTCATATCTTTCATGACGTAAATGTGTATACACTACGTCGGTCACTCATAATAACCGACGTGGTTTAAAATCTACAACGACAAGCACAAAACGATTGTTCTTCTCCCATAAGACGACGGTTTTATCTTGTTACCGACGTATTAATTGTCACACCATGACGGTTTTTAACCACCGTCGTGTGTCCATTCTATCGTCGAAAACAAGACAGAACTGTCGTCTTTTGGCATTGTGAAAGTATCGACTTATGTATTTAATAAAAACCAGTGAAAGATTTCCTCAATTTGACAGAATCTTGTTTCCAGACAACAACGGCATTCAAATGAAATGTAAAAAAAGGGAAGAGAGTGAGAAAAAAACCTTTGGCGCGAAAAGAAAGTTTCCTTCCGACGAAGACGAAGACGAAGATGGTGATTTGGAGATGAAGATGAAGATTTAGACAATGATGATGCTGCTTTTGGGAAATGAGAGGGAAACTACGATACTTTATCGGTGAGAGAAAACCGTAGAATATTAGGTCAAGTGACGAAAAGTTTATATATTTTCCCAGAGTTCAATACAACGACGTTTTTATTAAAAATCGCCGTATTATAAAGTTATAACGACAGTAAATAATTCATAACTGACGTGGTTATCACAATTGCCGAACGACTTTTGGAATTCCGATGTGGTTATGACGGCGCTTTTTTTATCTAAACTGACGTTGTACTTCGAAATTCAACGACTGTGTATTTTAATAAACCGACGTGGTTACTGGGGGTTCTGAAAACGACGTCGTTCTCTTTTTAATACGCGCCAAATGACTTTTGGATTTCCGATGTAGTTATGACGGCGCTTGTTTATCTAAACTGATGTTGATTATTCAAATATGACGTCGCTATGTATATTAGAACCGACATGGATATTTACGATAATTTGTTTAAATATGATTTTTTTCACGCGTTTTTTAACTCTCAGTTTTCAATTAGGGTTGCAGAATGATTCCTCACAAGAAATTGTCTTTCTGAAAGCAAATGGGTTTGCAGAATGATTCCTCCTGTGTAGTAAGGGTGGAACCAGCCTTAGAACCTGCATGGGTTTGCAGCCGCACTTGCCCGTTTGAAGGCATACGAGGGTGTTCCTGATGCTCCTTATGATAAGATAAAGCCCTAAACACTCGCAGAGACGGACTCAGGTGGTGGCTGTAGTGGGTTCCTCCCAAATCAGAGAAAAGTCTATTCATTCTGAACCTCAAGCCCACTCCCAGCTTCTTCCCAGCTTCTTCCCAGCCCCCACTCTCCCCACCCCAAAGGCACAACCCACAACAGGTTCTAAGGCTGGTTCCACCCTTGCTACATAGGAGTTTTGAAGTTGATCACTGTGTAAAAGGGGACTACAATGTAACCAAGAATCGAGGAGTGAGCTTTTCACACTTTGTTGATTTTGATTTTCTGAAATTATTAGATATTCATCTGTGGCTGTGCAGGAGCTTGAGAACAAGAGGAAGGAGAGGGCCCAGCTTGCATATGAGAGGAAGAAACAGTTGAACAAGCTGAGGGTGAAGGCAGAAAAGAAACCACGATGTATTTTCCAAATTTGTGTACATATATTGTGTAAATATTGATCAATATTTAACACGAAGAGATTTGCCTTTTAAGATGAAAATGTTGTTGAGGATTGAGAATTAAATTTTGTTTTGTGTTAAGAAAGATATTACCAAAATAAAAGAAAAATTAATTAATTTTAAAAAGCTATAAAAATAAGACGGCGGTTTACAGAGAAGGTAGACGTATAAATTGAAAAAATACGACGGTAATTTGAACTTAGGACGTGGTAAATAAACACGACAGTAGTGTTGTAGGTACCGTCGTAGTATACTCCAAAATAATAAGTCGATAAATTAATCTCTCGCGTCATGGTATATTATTTAACACGTCGTTTTTTTGTAATATACCGACGTGTATTACAGTACATTATACGACGTGGATTCCATTAAAGAATAACTGACATGGTTTTTTAAATTACACGGCAGTATGTCTATAAGCACCGCCGTAAGTTTAAAAGATTTATTGTATAAATTTGACTCTTTCTTTTCATTTTTCATTTAGGATTCCAAGTTCTTCTGGTCTCCCTGGAGGCTCATCTTCCTCTCTCACATACACACATACATCATCACTCTCTCTCACATCTCAAAGACAATAATTTGGATGTGAATGATGTATGCGTTTTGGTGTATCTCAAAGACACCAAACACACACACATCATTAACTTTCAAAACATTGTCTTTCTCAAAGTTTGCAGTAGTCAGTTCAGTTCTGGTTTCTTTTTGGATTTTGTGTATTTAAAATATTGTCTTTCTCACTTTGGTGGTTCGATTATGATCAGGATCCAAAGATCTCAAAGGTAAGTTATCATACCTCTTGGGATCTCATTTTAATTTTCGTAGGCTACCAAAATTAAAAAATAATTAAATCTTAAAAAGAAATAAAGGCGGTTTACAGAGAAGGCACCGTCGTAGTATACAGACGTGGATTCCATTATATTATACGACGCGGATTAAGAACAGTTGGTCGTGTTTACTTAGGAGTTAACACGGCAGGTTTTTTGGTGAACTATCGTCTTTATTTTCTACGTCGGTGGATTCATACCTGCTGTCGTTGTTTTTTGGTCAGATTCCAACTCTGAAGAAACTTTTTTTTAAAAACGACGCTTTTTTATTTTTATGCGTCGTCTTTTAAAAATATTCAACAGTATGGCACTTATCCACGACGGTTTTTTTTAAAAACGTCGTCGGTTTAAATACAACGACGGTTGTATGTTCTGCCGTCGTCTTTTTCTCTTTTTGTAGTAGTGCGATATCAATAGGTGTAAGAAATTGGACAATTCAATTTGAAAGGCAGTTCGTTCGAAATTGGAGTGGTTGGTGTATCGCATAGTTCTAGCGTTTGTATTTCACTCAAAACTGACCAAATCACTACTCCAACCGTATTATGTTGTTGCCCAAGTATTGAAGTGGTTGGTGTGTCGCATAGTTCTAGCATTTGGATTTCACTCAAAACTCACCAAATCACTCCTCCCAACATATTATGTTGTTGCCCATGTTTTGGGCTCAATCCGAAATCAATAGGAGTAAGAAATTGGACAATTCAAGTTCCAACGCAGTTCGTTCCAAATTGGAGTGGTTGGTGTATTGCATAGTTCTAGCAGTTGGATTTCACTCAAAACTCAACAAATGACTCCTCCCACCATATTATGATGTTGACCAAGTTTTTCACTCGATACGATATCAATAGGTGCAATAAATTGGACAATCCAAGTTCAAAGGCAGCTCGTTTGAAATTGGAGTGGTTGGTGTATTGCATAGTTCTAGCGTTTGGATTTCACTCAAAACTCACCAAATCACTCCTCCCACCATATTATGATGTTGACCAAGTTTTGCGCTCGATACGATATGAAGAGGGGTAAGAAATTGGACAATCCAAGTTTAAAGGCAGCTCGTTCAAAATTGGAGTGGTTGGTGTATTGCATAGTTTTAGCGTTTGGATTTCACTCAAAACTCCCCAAATCACTACTCCCACCATATTATGTTGTTGCCAAAGTTTTGGGCTCGATCCGATATCAATAGGTGTAAGAAGTTGGACAATTCAATTTCAAAGATAGTTCGTTCAAAATTGGAGTGGTTGGTGTATTGCATAGTTCTAGCGTTTCGATTTCACTCAAAACTCACCAAATGACTCCTCCCACCATATTATGATGTTGACCAAGTTTTGCACTCGATACGATATCAATAGGTGCAATAAATTGGACAATCCAAGTTCAAAGGCAGTTCATTCCAAATTGGAGGGGTTGGTGTATTGCATAGTTCTTGCAGTTGGATTTCACTCAAAACTCACCAACTGACTCCTCCCACCATATTATGATGTTGCCCAAGTTTTGGGCTCGATCCGATATCAATGGGTGTAAGAAATTGGACAATTCAAGTTCAAAGGCAGTTCGTTCAAAATTGGAGTGGGTGGTGTATTGCATAGTTCTAGCATTTGGATTTCACTCAAAACTGTCCAAATCACTACTCCCACCGTATTATGTTGTTGCCAAAGTTTTGCGCTCAATCCGATATCAATAGGTGTAAAAAGTGGGACAATTCAATTTCAAAGGTAGTTCGTTCAAAATTGGAGTGGTTGGTGTATTGCATAGTTCTAGCATTTCGATTTCACTCAAAACTCACCAAATGACTCCTCCCACCATATTATGATGTTGACCAAGTTTTGCACTCGATACGATATCAATAGGTGCAATAAATTGGACAATCCAAGTTTAAAGGCAGCTCGTTCGAAATTGGAGTGGTTGGTGTATTGCATGGTTCTAGCGTTTGGATTTCACTCAAAACTCACCAAATCACTCCTCCCACCATATTATGATGTTGACCAAGTTTTGTGCTCGATACGATATGAAGAGGTGTAAGAAATTGGACAATCCAAGTTTAAAGGCAGCTCGTTCGAAATTCGAGTGGTTGGTGTATTGCATAGTTCTAGCGTTTGGATTTCACTCAAAACACCCCAAATCACTACTCCCACCGTATTATGTTGTTGCCAAAGTGTTGGGCTCGATCCGATATCAATAGGTGTAAGAAATTGGACAATTCAAGTTCCAACGCAGTTCGTTCGAAATTGGAGTGGTTGGTGTATTGTATAGTTCTAGCAGTTGGATTTCACTAAAAACTCACCAAATGACTCCTCCCACCATATTATGATGTTGACCAAGTTTTGCGCTCGATACGATATCAATAGGTGCAATAAATTGGACAATCCAAGTTCAAAGGCAACGCGTTCGAAATTGGAGTGGTTGGTGTATTGCATAGTTCTAGCGTTTGGATTTCACTCAAAACTCACCAAATCACTCCACCCAACATATGATGTTGTTGCCCAAGTTTTGGGCACAATCCGATATCAATAGGTGTAAGAAATTGGAGAATTCAATTTGAAAGGCAGTTCGTTCCAAATTGGAGTGGTTGGTGTATTGCGTAGTTCTAGCGTTTGGATTTCACTCAAAACTCACTAAATGACTCCTCCCACCATATTATGATGTTGCCCAAGTTTTGGGCTCGATCCGAAATCAATAGGTGTAAGAAATTGGACAATTCCCGTTCCAACGTAGTTTCTTCCAAATTGGAGTGGTTGGTGTATTGCATAGTTCTAGCGGTTGGATTTCACTCAAAACTCAACAGCTGACTCCTTCCACCATATTATGATGTTGCCCACGTTTTGGGCTCGATCCGATATCAATGGGTGTAAGAAATTGGACAATTCATGTTCAAAGGCAGTTCGTTTGAAATTGGAGTGGTTGGTGTATTGCATAGTTCTAGCGATTGGATTTCACTTAAAACTCACCAACTGACTCCTCCTGACAAATTATGATGTTGCCCAAGTTCTGGGCACGATCCGATATCATTTGGTGTAAGAAATTGGACAATCCAAGTTCAAAGGCAGCTCGTTCGAAATTGGAGTGGTTGGTCTATTGCATAGTTCTAGCATTTGGATTTCACTAAAAACTCACCAAATCACTCCGCCCACCATATTATGTTGTTGCCCATGTTTTGGGCTCAATCCGAAATCAATAGGTGTAAGAAATTGTACAATTCAAGTTACAACGCAGTTCTTTCCAAATTGGAGTGGTTGGTGTATTGCATAGTTCTAGCGGTTGGATTACACTCAAAACTCATTAGGTGGCTCCTCCCACCATATTATGATGTTGCCCACGTTTTGGGCTCGATCCGATATTAATGGGTGTAAAAAATTGGACAATTCAAGTTCAAAGGCAGTTCGTTCGAAATTGGAGTGGTTGGTGTATTGCATCGCTCTTGCGTTTGGATTTCACTCAAAACTCACCAAATCACTACTCCCACCGTATTATGTTGTTGCCAAAGTTTTGGGCACGAACCGATATCAATAGGTGTAAGAAGTTGGACAATTCCCTTTCAAAGGCAGTTCGTTCAAAATTGGAGTGGTCGGTGTATTGCATAGTTCTAGCGATTGGATTTCACTCAAAACTCACCAAACGACTCCTCCCACCATATTATGCTGTTGCCCAAGTTTTGGTCTCGATCCGAAATCAATAGGTGTAGGAAATTGGACAATTCCCTTTCCAACGCAGTTCGTTCGAAATTGGAGTGGTTGGAGTATTGCATAGTTCTAGCGTTTGGATTTTACTCAAAACTCACCAAATCACTACTCCCACCGTATTATGTTGTTGCCAAAGGTTTGGGCACGAACCGATATCAATAGGTGTAAGAAGTTGGACAATTCAATTTCAAAGGCAGTTCGTTCAAAATTGGAGTGGTCGGTGTATTGCATAGTTCTAGCGATTGGATTTCACTCAAAACTCACCAGATGACTCCTCCCACCATATTATGATGTTGACCAAGTTTTGCGCTCGATACGATATCAATAGGTGTAATAAATTGGTCAATCCAAGTTCAAAGGCAGCTCGTTCGAAATTGGAGTGGTTGGTGTATTGCATAGTTCTAGCGTTTGGATTTCACTCAAAACTCACCAAATCACTCCCCCCAACATATGATGTTGTTGCCCAAGTTTTGGGCACGATCCGATATCAATAGGTGTAAGAACTTGGACAATTCAATTTGGAAGGCAGTTCGTTCCAAATTGGCGCGGTTGTTGTATTGCATAGTTCTAGCTATTGGATTTCACTCAAAACTCACCAAACGATTCCTCCCACCATATTATGATGTTACCCAAGTTTTGGGCTCGATCCGAAATCAATAGGTGTAAGAAATTGGAGAATTCCCGTTCCAACGCAATTCGTTCCAAATTGGAGTGGTTGGTGTATTGAATAGTTCTAGCAATTGGATTTCACTCAAAACCCACCAGCTGACTCCTCCCACCATATTATGATGTTGACCAAGTTTTGCGCTCGATACGATATCAATAGGTGTAAGAAATTGGACAATCCAATTTCGAAGGCAGTTCGTTCAAAATTGGAGTGGTTGGTGTATTGCATAGTTCTAGCGATTGGATTTCACTCAAACTTAACCAAATGACTCCTCCCACCATGTTATGATGTGGCCCAAGTTTTGGGCTCGATCCGAAATAAATACGGTTAAGAAATTGGACAATTCAAGTTCAAAGGCAGTTCGTTCCTAATTGGAGTGGTTGGTGTTTTGGTTAGTTCTACAGATCGGATTTGACTCAAACATAACCAAATGACTCCTCCCACCATATTGTGGTGTTGACCAAGTTTTGCGCTCGATACGATATCAATAGGTGTAAGAAATTGGACAATCCAAGTTCAAAAGCGGCTCGTTCGAAATTGGAGTGGTTGGTGTTTTGCATAGTTCTAGCCTTTGGATTTCACTTAAAACTCACCAAATCACTCCTCCCAACATATGATGTTGTTGCCCAAGTTTTGGGCACGATCCGATATCAATAGGTGTAAGAAATTGGACAATTCAATTTGAAAGGCAGTTCGTTCCAAATTGGAGTGGTTGGTGTATTGCATAGTTCTAGCGATTGGATTTCACTCAAAACTCACCAAATGACTCCTCCCGCCATATTATGATGTTGCCCAAGGTTTTGGGCTCGATCAGAAATCAATTGGTGTAAGAAATTGGACAATTCCCGTTCCAACGCAGTTCATTCCAAATTGGAGTGGTTGGTGTATTGCATCGTTCTAGTGATTGGATTTCACTCAAAACTCACCAAATGACTCCTGCCACCATATTATGATGTTGACCAAGTTTTGCGCTCGATACGATATCAATAGGTGTAAGAAATTGGACAATGCAAGTTCAAAGGCAGCTCGTTCGAAATTGGAGTGGTTGGTGTTTTGCATAGTTCTAGCATTTAGATTTCACTCAAAACTCACCAAATCACTCCTCCCAACATATGATGTTGTTGCCCAAGTTTTGGGCACGATCCGATATCAATAGGTGTAAGAAATTAGACAATTCAATTTGAAAGGCAGTTCGTTCCAAATTGGAGTGGTTGGTGTATTGCATAGTTCTAGCGGTTGGATTTCACTCAAAACTCACCAACTGACTCCTCCCACCATATTATGATGTTGCCCAAGTTTTGGGCTCGATCCGATATCAATAGGTATAAGAAATTGGACAATTCAATTTCAAAGGCAGTTCGTTCAAAGTTGGAGTGGTTGGTTTATTGCATAGTTCTAGCGATTGGATTTCACTCAAAACTCACCAAATGACTCCTCCCACCATATTGTGATGTTGCCCAAGTTTTGGCCTCGATCTGAAATCAATAGGTGTAATAAATTGGACAATTCCCGTTCCAACGCAGTTCGTTCCAAATTGGAGTGCACTACAAGAAAAACTGCCTTTAGTGATGGTTAAAAAGTGTCAAGAATCTATTTAATTGACGGCTAAAAAACCATCACGAATGCTAGTGTCAAGAGAGGTACCCACATACTTGACGCTTTTTGTCCGTCAAGAAAACAGTTTCCCTGACAGATAAAAACTGTCACGAGATTGCAAAATCCGTCAACTTATGGTCATCCTTGACGCTTTCTAAATGTCAACTTACATATTTCTTGACATTGGTACGCTCTTTATTGATGGATTTTAGCCGTCAAGAAACAAGACACTAATATAAAAAATATAAAAAACAAAAATACAGCTCCTTGACAACAAAAGTTGTAAAGAATGACATTAACATTAATAAAAAACAAATAAGAAATTGTACTCCACTAGCATAATACAATTGTATACAATAATTTAAAATAACACAACTATATATTATATACAATAATTTAAAATAACACAACTATATACTTAAACAGTATTGAAATTACAATATGAATACATTTAAAATAAGCGTACTAAAATGAACTAAGATCTCTAGTAACGCGTAAGAAGTTCTCAATTTAGAAATAACTTGTCACTTAGAAGCTTTACTTTCCCCCATAACATCTCTAAGTGAAGCCCATTACAAGTCCAGGTCTTACTTTGGTTGGAGCCTCCCTAGTCATACCAATCTGTCAAAACATTAACCTATGTGGATCAATGAGTTATCAAAAATCTCAATTACAAAAATCTCTACAAAGCAACACAGAACCATAGCACCAACATCAAAATTTAGAAAATTTTCAATATTCTCAAAATAAAACACACATCAACTGAACAAGGAATTGAATTTAAAAGATCTTGGATGTATAAGTTCTTACCTACATCCTATACGGCATAACAATCATTCACAAAAAAATAAATTAAAAAACAACTAAGAGACTTACTCATAACTGAAATTGGAAACAACTTAAATAAAATGCTTACCTCATGGCCATTAAGCATAAAAGCCAACCTGTCACAAGAGAAAAGCCAAGATTTAAATGTTTAATTATGAAGAATAGACCCATTGAAGAACAGATTATCTTGATTCAGTATAATGTGTGTGCTTACTAATTAGAATCCTCACTTTCTCAGAAAGAATTTACAGTTTTCAATAAAACAATTGTATTCTCCCACTCCAACTAGTGAATCATGTAAACCAATATAAAGTCTATCATTTGAGAAAACCAAATAACTACATGTTTATAGCTTTAACTATACACTCAAAACAAGGAATCAAAAGAGAACCTACCAGGAATAAAGAAGAAGAGATGAACTAGAAGTGCTAAGAATGTAGTCCAGATACCATATTCGCCCCTGCAAGTAAAGTTACGCATTTAAACTTAAATGGCAAATGTGATCCATAGGTTACCAAGAAAAAAAACTAGAAGGCTTACTTAAACCACGAGATTACAGTAGCTGGTGCTTGTAGGGCCAATAAATGGAAGAAGAAAATGATTTTTGAACAGCAATCCCTTTTGCAAGCAATAAAACCCAGGATACATAAAAAAAAATTGAACACCCATAAACATCGAATTCATATCAGTGAATGAAAGCAAACCAAATATTTCACAAGTAAAAATAAAAATAAATAAAAAATTCTTGGAAATTAAATGCCTTGTGCATCGACTCATGAAGTACCTAGACTAAAGTTTGCACCTTTTGAAGGTCATTTCAAGTGCTCTTCCAATCAGTGACAGATCCAGAAATCTTCTTTCCGGGGTTCAATGTATATAAGCTCACAATTTTTTTACATATATAAAACCTGTAGAGATTAATGAAAATGCAACACAAGTACATACATGTAGTTTTAGTGTATATATGCATGTTTATTAGATTTTTTGTTGAGAAAATGTTAATTTATTAGATTTTTTTTATGGGGAACATGTTTATTAGATTGTTATATGCATATTTCGATGAAATTGGAAAACTTAAAAAGAAAACATTTTGCATTTGTGTGAAGTTAAATACTACTCTGGTTTGGTTTCAATGATAGGGAGATATACTTGAACATTAAAAAAAATGATAGGAAGAACGCCAACTGTATCTGGGCTTTCTTCTGCGAGTTGGACTCCTTTTGCAGATCAGGTTCCCAATTAGAGTAGGCTTCTGACTGTTCTTGGAGTTGGATTCCCAGTAGGAATGAGCTTGCGATTCCTTCTTGAGCTGGGTTGTCCAACTTGTATAACTACAGGGCTTCTCTTCACTCTTTCTCACATCGGCAACTTAATTTCTCTACCTTCTAGCTTGAGAAAGATCTTGGAGAATTTGTACTGCCTGTCGAAGAGAGGAGTTGCCGCGTATCCAAAGTAAGTCGAGCTCGTGAAAATATATATTCGTATATATTTTTTTGTCTTTTGGCAGCAAGGTTGTGGTCCAGCATGAGTTGCAAATTCGTGGGCAATATTGACAAAGGCTGGAGAATTCGTGCTGGAGCAAGGATTGCAGGTTCGTGGTGCATGCTGAAGCTTGGAGTGACCTGGTCTGGGCTGGAGCTGATGCGATGCAGGCCTGGTATATGCATTGGGCTCGACGAGAGAGCATGGAAGAGCCAAGCCCAAGGCAGAAAAATGGAGGCGCTGGGCTTCGGAGCAGTGGCCAAGAGGCGTTGGGCCTTGCGAGTCGCAGGCTTGAGCTGGGAAGCAGGCCACGCATGCAGGAGCTGGGCCAGGAGGCGCGCGCTGATGCCTCGCACGCTGGCGTGTCGTGGGCCACAGGGGTGCGCTAGGTGGGCTGCGACGGTGCTGGGCCACATGCACTGCTGGCGAGATGGGCTCGAGTTGGAGGGTGCGCTGGGCTGCTCGTGTTGGGCCAATTTTTTTTATATATATTTTTTTTTTGTTTCTGCTAGCTTTTGGTAGGTTGCTCCGGCGTTCTTCAGCCCGAAGGGCATGACTTTGTAGCAGTATGTACCTCTTTCGATGATGAAAGAGGTCTTTGCTTTGTCGTCTTCATGCATCATGATTTGATTGTAGCCGGAGTAGGCGTCCATGAAACTTAGCAGTTGATTGCCGGAAGTTGAATCGACGAGCTGATCAATTCTTGGCAGTGGAAAGTTGTCTTTAGGGCATGCCTTATTCAGGTCGGTGTAGTCAACGCACACTCTCCACAGGCCTTTATCTTTCTTTGCTACTAGAACAACGTTCGCCAGCCATTCTGCGTAGGAGACTTCTTCAATGAAAACGGCAGCTAGGAGCTTGTCGATCTCGGCTTCAATGATGGCAACCCGCTCGGGGGCAAAGTTGCGTCTCTTCTGCGCTACAGGCTTGATTGCTGGGTTGACGTGTAGGCGATGGCAGATGATCTGGGGATCAATGCCTGGCATGTCGGATGGCGACCATGCGAATACATCTTTGTTGTTCTGGAGGAAGGCTGCAAGCTCTGCCTTTTCCTCCTAGCTTAGGCGCGAGTCGATCCGCGTTTTTCTCTCTGGCTTGTCAGGATCAAGGGGTACTAGCTCGACGTCCTCTTCGGGCTTCCATCCTTCTTCAGGAGAGACCTCCGGACGGATTCCCTCGACTTGGTCCTGATTCTTTGATTGCTATTGGGGAGTAGCTATTCCCTTTCCTTTCTGGTCTGCTCGACCGTCAGGAACGGGATTTGCCTTCTCCTCTGGCTGCTCTACTCCCTTCATATTTGCCTGGTTTATAGGGAGGAACTGTGTTTGCTTGCTTCTCTTCAGCCCTTGAGCTAAGCATTTCCTCGCCATTGCCTGATCATTGTTGATTTGACCGATACCGCCCCCAGGGATAGGGTAGCGGATTTTCTGATGTGTGGCGGAGGTGATGGCGTTGATCTTGCTGATCCATGGTCTGCCCAGAATGCCATTGTAGGGCGAGACTTCATCAATGACCATGAATGTTTGCGAACTGATTACAGGTGGGGAGTAGACGTCGAGATCTATCGTGCCCACGGTCACCGTTGTTGCGCCATTGAAGCCTGTTAGTGACCTAGCTGATTTGTTGATCTTTGTCTCTAAGCCCATCTGCTGGATGACTGCCAATTGTAGAATATTGGCTGCACTGCCCTCGTCTGCATGGATTCGATCGACCATGGCCTGAGCGATTTGAATGCTAATGACGAGCGTCGTTGTGTGGCAGATCGAGGCCGACTAGATCTTTCTTTTGGAAGCCGATCACGGGATCGTCTTCCGCCGGTGGGAGACTAGCGGAGATCTGGGAGATGACAGTGGCCTGTTTGATTTTCCTCTTCTTTTCCTTGCTGGTCAGCCCAGACTCTTCGGAATCAGCCAGGATTGTGTTAATCCTTATGACTTTTTGAGGTGGCTCCTTGGCGGCATCGCGGTCCTCAATTCGTTGGATGGCCTGCTTCGCGATGAACTCCGTGCAGTGACCTTCTCTCACGAGTTCTTCTAGGTGCGCTTTCCAAGCAAAGCAATTATTCGTATTGTGCCCGTGTGTCGCATGGAAGGCACAATACTTTCTGGTATCCCTCTTATCCGGATCTCCTTTCAAGGGTGACGGTCTTTTTACCCAAGGTTTGTCCTTTACTTGGGCTAAAATTTGATGTATAGGGATGGAGAACTTGGTGTAGTTCTCCTTCGTCGTAGCGTCTCCTTGTGGGCGCGACCTACGCTTGTCTTTTTCCCTGCTGCTAAACCTGTCGCTTCTTTGGCTTGCCCGCTCGGTGGACTTCTTCGCGGCGATTCGATCGTCATCCCAGAGCGCTTAGCGTTCCGCAGTCGCGAAGACCTCTGCCAGAGTCTGGCTGGGAGTGATAGTCAGCTCGCGGTATAAGTCGTGCTCAGATGGAAGACCTTTCTTGAATGCAGAGGACGCGATTCGGTCATCGCATCCTACGATGTTAGCCTTTTCTGCTTTGAATCTCTTGATGTAATCTCGAAGAGATTCATTGGGCTTCTTGCGCAGGTTGTACAGGTGGTCAGGGTTCTTCTTGATCGTCCGATAAGAAGTGTACTCTTTGGTGAAGACATAAGCAAGCTCCTTGAAGCTGTTGATCGACCCGGAGGGCAGAGTATGGAACCAGTCCTGAGCTGCTCCTCGCAAAGTCATTGCAAACACCTTGCACATTAGCGCGTCTTCAGCTTTGTAGAGGATCATAAGGCTCTTGAAATGCTTCAGATGGCTTTCGGGATCGGAATCCCCTTTGAAGCAGGTGAAAGAGGGCGCTGAGAATCGTTTCGGAGGAGTAGCCTACTCGATTTCGGCAGTGAAAGGTGAGGAATTTGCTCGGTCTACTTCCATGCGTAGTGTATCTTCAAAATTTCCACCAATCTTTAAGTCTCGAAGTCGATTATTTACAACCTTCTCAACGTCTTCCACACGCATGGCTAGTCGGTCACGTGGGCGACCTCGGCGATTTGGACAACGCTGATTGACTTCCTCGTTGGTTTGCAAGGGTTGAACTTCTCGGCTGCGCTGCCTAGGCGGTGTGTTGGTAGACTGCGCTTGCGAGGTATTCTCTGTAGCTTGGTGGTGAGAATTGGTTCTTCGTGAGTGAGCAGCGGAGCGCCTTTCTTCACAGTCCTCATTGTGAGGGTTATCTGGTTGACCTCCCTGAGAGCCTAGCCTTTCGTGAACATTTCTTTGTGAGCGAGCAGCAGAGCGCCTTTCTTCATGATCCTCATTGCGATGGCCGTCGAGTTGACCTCTCTGGGAGCCTAACCTTTCAAGAACGTTTCCTTGTGGGCCCAGGCGGGCACGGATGTTAAGTCGTGGGCCCAGCCTTTCGCGCACGTTGGTCCTTAAATTCAGTCTGGATGGGAGACTTCGTCGGCTCTGAGTGTGGCTTGCAGATGCTTGCGACATGTCGACAAGCTGATCGCACTGTTGTCCATCTCCTTGTCTGCTTGCTCCTGCTCGACCTGCTTGGTTCCCATCGAACTGCATATCGGCGTGTCCGTCCATCATTCTCTCTTCACCCCGTTGTCTAAGGCCAAGGTTTTGTGCCAAGTTTATTTGGTTGAGGAGTTGCCTCATCAAATCGTTTTGGTTGTCCATTCTCTGAGTTAGCTGGTCAACCCTCAGATTAAGGTCTACCTGACTTCGTGGATCGGGAAGAGAGAAGTGTGTGGAGCCCAATTGCACATGGGCTAGGGCTTCATTAGAGATGTGAGCGGGAGCATGCGTCGAGCGCGGAGGCAATGGAGGGAATGGATGAAGTTGCTCCAAGATTGGGCCAAAGTCGGCGGTGGTAGTGAGCCCACCTTGATGGGAGGTTCCACCATGCTCGGCGGCAGTGCTATGAAGGTGGCTAGATCCGGCCACGGGGCCTTGAGATGGTACGACGACGGCTAGTGCGGTGGTCCCAACTGCAGGTCCGGCAGGTGGCGCGGTGGTTTGTTGCGGGTTCATGGCGGCTAAAGGTGGTGGTGCCACCATGTCGATCGCGGGATCGTGGGAGGAGTAGCTTTGGGCCGTCACGGATTGAGCCATCGCGGCGGTCTTGCTCCTCGTGCGCTTGCTTCCAACCATGGTTGTTTGGAAGGCTTCGGTGGATTGGAAAATAGGAGGAACGGATTCCTTGAGCACGCGTTGAGTATAACTCGTGCTCTCAATGAAAGCACCAAATGTTTGTGCAAATAATCTCACGGGAGAATATTCGCTTCTAGATCCTTGAACCTTCGATCTTCCTTCTCTCTCTTCCTCGATTCCTGTAAAACAGACTGGAGTAAATAGACCACACCCGGGGGGTGTTGGCCAAAGGCCCTCCGATGCCTAAGTTAGTTCGAGTGTTTGTAGGAAAACAATAGCTAAGCAAAGGGTACGGAGTTTGTATGGTGTAAACCGGGTGGCCGGAGCCGTGTGTGGTGGCCGGAGCCGTGTGGAGAAAATATGGAGAGTGGAGAGTGGAGAGGGAGAGAGAGCTTCAGGTATTTTCTCGGGTTTTTAGATGTACCTGGAATGATGAATAAACCCATCTATTTATAGGAGCCTCGGGGCTAGGGTTTCGTAGAGATCGAGTCGGACTTGATAATATTTGAATTATCTCGTTAATTATAAGATAATATCTAATAATTAGGATATTATCCCTTTGATAAGATAATAACCAAATTATTGATATTATCTCATTAATTATAAGATAATATCCCAATTAATGATATTATCTTTATTAATTATGAAATAATACCATATAACTAAGATATTATCCTGATTAATTAATTATCCCAATAAATGGTTTAATTAATTAATTTAAGGGATAATCTTCTTTTCCACGTGGCGTGCTCTGATTGGAGACGAAAATATTTGCTCCCACAATAAACTCCAACCAAAAAATAATACGGAGATATACTCCAAATAAACAAAATTAAGAAGTTAATGTGATTACTGAAAATTTAAATTAAATAAAGAAAAGTTTAATTGGGTGGGGTTGTTAATATCGGGCTGGGGAAGAGCTCTGTTTTGGGTTTTTGTTTTCTCAAACCTGGTTCAAGAGGCCATGATGATAAAATATAAAAATAGAAGTTCAGTGACCTGACGCAAGGCAAGTGCTGCCATGCTTTCTTCATTTAGACATTTCATCGAGCAGTTGCTGGGCACTCTTGCCCAGCCATCAACCACAACCAGGGGTCAATCCTTTTGCTTTCCATGGCCTTTTTTGGGTTTCCAGGGGTCAAAAGAATAACAAGCATCACCATTACCACACTCTTCAACTTAAAATCCATAAAAATTAAAAAATTAAACCTAAAAAACAAATCATACTCCTAGAAAAAGACCTAGAAATTCTTATTTCAGAAACTTCCCCAATTTCTATATAAATCGAAAATAGATATTACAAAAAACATAATTAGGGCTTACAATGGAGGAAGAGAGACTGAGCGAGGGGTGAGTGAGCCACTGAGAGAGCACGAGCTAGCCACAACGATAGAGAAAGAGAGACAGAGCAAGAGTGAGAAAGATAGAGCGAAAGAGAAGAGAGAAATCGTGAGAGTGAGCAGGAACGAGAGAAGAGAGAAATAGAGTGATAATGAAAATGAGAGTGAGAGAGCAAGAGTTAGAGTGAAAAAGAGAGAAAGCTTTTGAAAAATTGGGGCTTCACTTGTGAAAAATCAGATCCCGCTTTTATTTTTAGTGCCCGCCCACAACAGCTTCTTAAACTTAATGCTATCGTTTTTTTTTTTTTGGTCTGAGACTAGCTTGTTTATAAAGTGTCAGCTTTTATTTTTGTTTTTGTTTTTTTCTCTTTTTCTCTTTTTCTCTTTTCTTCTAATGGTGTTTTTAGAAAGTGTCAAACAAGGGTTTTAATTGACGTTTTTTATAAAATGTCAAGAAAAAGTGATATAGAGTCACTAGGGTTTCACCTTCACCTAGCAATCTTATGAATTTTTACCAATTACTTATGATCTGCACATGCCACTTTGAAGGTTAGGTTTTCCTAATTTATATTCTACTTGGAACCTCCAACATAGAACATATATCTAACATGCAACCCGTCCGGACGTTCGGATCAAATATGAACATGAAAGACTCATTAAGTTTTGTGAAAACCCTTTGAAAAACCATGCAACCCTTAAGACGTGGTGTTCATCTTAAGTGAAATTACAATTATTAATCACTAGAAGCCAGCGTCAATTCCAGGGAACCTTCCGACCAAAATTGCTTCCAATTACTTTTCTAAAAATCCTAATGGTGATCAAGCATTAAGACAAATAGATAGTTTAAAACAGTGATTAAAAATTCAAAGTATGCATGCACTCAATCATAAGCAATTAAATAAAAATCACATATTCATGCTAAGGTTCAAGGCTTCACCCTAGCAAAAGAGAGTTAGTTACGCATAATCATAACTAAAACCAAAGAAAATATCATTCACATGAATAAGAATAAAAACACCTTGAAGTAGAAGTTCTTCAAAAACCCTAGCAAAAGTCGCGTTCCAAAAGCCAAAAGAGAGCTCCTAAAAATATCTGAAACATAACTTATATACCTCCTAAAACTCAGCTCCCCAATCTCCACAAGGAAACTAGGTTAAAATAAAATAAAACTAGGAAATAAAGTCCAAATTGGACTAGGAGAATCTGCCAACAATCTGCCCAGCCACGTTTTAGTCTCAAATCTCCTCCAAATCCGGCCCAAGATAGCTTGTTTTAAAGATAAAAATGTTCTGAACGCTTCTCCAGAAGGCCACGAACCCATTTGAGGTCATCTTGGGCTCCAAAATGCAATAAAAGCCCAAACCGTCACTATTCCAGCACCGCGCATTGCTCCTTTATTTTATTGCCAGAGAATAACCGCTTGGTAGAAAAATCTGAAATTTTGATACGATCAAGCTAAGTGACTCACGAACGTCCTCCAACTGGAATTACTCCAAAATTCATCCATTTGATTATGTTTTGATCCGGAGGAAGTCGAAAGTTCTATATTGGAAATATAATTCAAAGTATCAAAATTCTTCCAAAATATTAACCAAAATATACTAAGAATAGGGTTAAATATATAATATAAAATATGCCCATCAATGTTCTTTATTAAATGTCAAGGAAAGTGATATATAGTTGACGTCTTTTGTAAAACGTCATGAAAACCTACTATGTAGTTGACGCTTTTTAAAAAGCGACAAAACTTCATAGAATAGGTGATGCTTTTGCAAAAAGCGTAAACTATGAAGTGTCAACTAAGGCCCATTTTCTTGTAGTGGTGGTTGGTGTATTGCATAGTTTCAGCGATTGGATTTCACTTAAAACTCACCAACTGACTCCTCCCACCATATTATGATGTTGCCCAAGTTTTGGGCTCGATCCGATATCAATAGGTCTAAGAAATTGGACGATTCAATTTCCAAGGCAGTTCGTTCCAAATTGGAGTATTTGGTGTATTGCATAGTTCTAGCGATTGGATTTCACTCAAAAGTCCCCAAATGACTCCTCCAAACATATTATAATGTTGCCCAAGTTTTTGGCTCGATCTGATATCAATAGGTGTAAGAAATTGGACAATTCAAGTTCAAAGGCAGTACGTTCGACATTGGAGTGGTTGGTGTATTGCATAGTTCTAGCGTTTCGATTTCAGTGAAAACGCACCAAATCACTATTCCCACCGTATTATGTTGTTGCCCAAGTTTTGGGCTCGATCCGATATCCAAAGGGGCAAGAAATTGCACAATTCAATTTGAAAGGCAGTTCGTACCAAATTTGAGTGGTTGGTTTATTGCATAGTTCTAGTGATTGGATTTCACTCAAAACTCACCAAATGACTCCTCCCACCATGTTATGATGTTGCCCATGTTTTGGGGTCGATCCGAAATCAATAGGTGTAAGAAATTGGACAATTCAAGTTCCAACGCAGTTCGTTCCAAATTGGACTGGTTGGTGTATTGCAGAGTTCTAGAGATTGGATTTCACTCAACACTCACCAACTGACTCCTCCCACCAACATTATGATGTTGCCCAAGTTTTGGGCTCGATCCGATATCGATAGGAGTAAGAAATCTGACAATTCAATTTGACAGGCAGTTCGTTCCAAATTGGAGTGGTTGGTGTATTGCAAAGTTCTAGCATTTGGATTTCACTCAAAGCTGACCAAATCACTACTCCCACCGTCTTATGTTGGGCTCGATCGGATATCAATAGGTGTAAGAAATTGAACAAGTCAATTTGAAAGGCAGTTCGTACCAAATTGGAGTGGTTGGTTTATTGCATAGTTCTAGTGATTGGTTTTCATTCAAAACTCACCAAATGACTCCTCCCACCATATTATGATGTTGCCCAAGTTTTGAGCTCGATCCGAAATCAATAGGTGTAAGAAATTGGACAATTCCCGTTCCAAACTGGAGTGGTTGGTGTATTGCATAGTTCTAACGATTGGATTTCACTCCAAACTCACCACCTGACTCCTCCCACCACATTATGATGTTACACAAGTTTTGGGCTCGATCCGGAATCAATAGGTGTAAGAAATTGGACAATTCAAGTTCCAACGCTGTTCGTTCCAAATTGGAGTGGTTGGTGTATTGCATAGTTCTAGCGATTGGATTTCACTCAAAACTCGCTTAATGACTCCTCCCACCATATTGTGATGTTGCCCAAGTTTTGGGCTCGATCCGATATCAATAGGTGTAACAAATTGGACAATTCAATTTGAAAGGCAGTTCGTTCCAAATTGGAGTGGTTGGTGTATTGCATAGTTCTAGCGACTGGATTTCACAAAAAACTCATCGACTAGCTCCTTCCACCATATTATGATGTTGCCCAAGTATTGGGCTCGATCCGATATCAATGGGTGTAAGAAATTGTACAATTCAATTTCAAAGGTAGTTCGCTCCAAATTGGAGTGATTGGTGTATTGTATACTTCTAGCGATTGGATTTCAATCAAAACTCACCAACTGACACCTCCCACCATATTATAGTGTTGCCCAAATTTTGGGCTCGATCCGAAATCAATAGGTGTAAGAAATTGGACAATTCAAGTCCCAACGCAGTTCGTTCCAAATTGGAGTGGTTGGTGTATTACAAAGTTCTAGCATCTGGATTTCACTCTAAACTCACCAACAGACTCCTCCCACCACATTATGATGTTGCACAAGTTTTGGGCTCGATCCGATATCAATAGGGGTAAGAAATCTGACAATTCAATTTGAAAGGCAGTTCCTTCCAAATTGGAGTGGTTGGTGTATGGCATAGTTCTAGCGTTTGGATTTCACTCAAAACTCACCAAATCACTACTCCCACCGTATTATGTTGTTGCCAAAGTTTTTGAATCGATCCGATATCAATAGGTGTAAGAAATTGGACAATTCAAGTTCTAAGGCAGCTCGTTCAAAATTTGAGTGGTTGGTGTATTGCACAGTTCTAGCATTTGGATTTCACTCAAAACTCACCAAATGACTCCTCCCAACATATTATGATGTTGCCGAAGTTTTGGGCTCGATCAGATATCAATTGGTGTAAGAAATTTGACAATTCAATTTGGAAGGCAGTTCGTACCAAATTGCATCGTTCTAGCAATTGGATTTCACTCAAAACTCACCAAATGACTCCTCCCACCATATAATGATGTTTCCCAAGTTTTGGGCCCGATCCGAAATAAATAGGTGTAGGAAATTGGACGATTCAAGTTCCGACGCAGTTCGTTCCAGATTGGAGTGGTTGGTGTATTGCATAGTTTTAGCGATTCGATTTCAGTCAAAACTCACCAAATGGCTCCTCCCACTATATTATGTTGTTGCCCAAGTTTTGGACTCGATCCGATGTCAATAGGTGTAAGAAATTGGACAATTCAATTGGGAAGGCAGTTCGTTCCAAATTGGAGTGTTTGGTGTATTGCATAGTTCTAGCAATTGGATTTCTCTCAAAACTCACCAAGTGACTCCTCCCACCATATTACGATGTTTCCCAAGTTTTGGGCTCGATCCGATATCAATAGGTGTAAGAAATTGGACAATTCAAATTGGAAGGCAGTTCGTACCAAATTGGAGTGGTTGGTTTATTGCATAGTTCTAGCGATTGGATTTCACTCAAAACTCACCAACTGACTCCACCCACAATATTATGATGTTGTCCAACTTTTGGGCTCGATACGAAATCAATAGGTGTAAGAAATTGGACGATTCAAGTTCCAACGCAGTTGTTTTCAAATTGGACTGGTTGGTGTATTGCATAGTTCTAGCGATTGGATTTCTCTCAAAACAAACCAACGCAGTTTGTTCCAACTTGGAGTGGTTGGTGTTTTGCATAGTTCTAGCGATTGGATTTCACTCAAAACTAACGAACTAACTTCTCCCCCCATATTACGATGTTGCCCAAGTTTTGGGCCGATCCGATATCAATAGGTTTAAGAAATTGGACAATTCAATTTGAAAAGAAGTTCGTTCCAAATTGGAGTGGTTGGTGTATTGCATAGTTCGTGCGTTTCGATTTCACTCAAAACTCACCAAATGACTCCTCCCACCATATTATGATGTTGCCCAAATTTTGGGGTCGATCCGAAATCAATAGGTGTAAGCGATTGGATTTCTCTCAAAACAAACCAACGCAGTTCGTTCCAAATTGTTGTGGTTGGTGTATTGCATAGTTCTAGCGATTGGATTTCAATCAAAACCCACCAAATCACTTCTCCCACCGTATTATTTTGTTGCCCAAGGTTTGGGCTCGATCCAATATCAATAGGTGTAAGAAATTGCACAATCCAATTTGAAAGGCAGTTCGTACCAAATTTGAGTGGTTGGTTTATTGCGTAGTTCAAGTGATTGGATATCACTCAAAACTCACCAAATGACTCCTCCCACCATATTAAGATGTTGCCCAAGTTTTGGGGTCGATCTGAAATCAATAGGTGTAAGAAATTTGACAATTCAAGTTCCAACGCAGTTCGTTCCAAATTGGAGTGGTCGGTGTATTTCAGAGTTCTAGTGATTGGATTTCACTCAAAACTCACCAACTGACTCCTCCCACCAATATTATGATCTTGCCCAAGTTTTGGGCTAGATCCGATATCAATATGTGTAACAAATCTGTCAATTAAATTTGAAATGCAGTTCGTTCCAAATTGGAGTGGTTGGTGTATTGCATAGTTCTAGCATTTGGATTTCCCTCAAAACTCACCAAATCACTACTCCCACCGTCTTATGTTGTTGCCCAAGTTTTGGGCACGATCCGATATCAATAGGTGTAAGAAATTTCACAAGCCAATTTGAAAGGCAGTTCGTACCAAATTGGAGTGGTTGGTTTATTGCCTAGTTCTAGTGATTGGATTTCACTCAAAACTCATCAAATGACTCCTCCCACCATATTATGATGTTGCCCAAGTTTTGAGCTCGATCCGAAATCAATAGGTGTTTTTAATTGGACAATTCCCGTTCCAACGCAGTTCGTTACAAATTGGAGTGGTTGGTGTATTGCATAGTTCTAGTGATTGGATTTCACTCAAAACTCACCAACTGACTCCTCCCACAATATTATGGGGTTGCCCAAGTTTTGGGCTCGATCCGATATCAATAGGTGTAAGAAATTGGACAATTCAATTTCAAAGGCAGATCGTTCCAAATTGGAGTATTTGGTGAATTGCATAGTTCTAGCGATTGGATTTCACTCAAAACTCACCAAATGACTCCTCCCACCATATTATGATGTTGCCCAAGTTTTGGACTTGATCCGATATGAATAGGTGTCAGAAATTGGACAATTCAATTTCAAAGGCAGTTCGTACCAAATTGGAGTGGTTGGTGTATTGCATAGTTCTAGCGATTGGATTTCACTCAAAACCCACCAAATGACTCCTCCCACCATATTATGTTGTTGCCCAAGTTTTGGGCTCGATCCGATATCAATCGGTGTAAGAAATTGGACAATTCAATTAGAAAGGCAGTTCGTACCAAATTGGAGTGGTTGGTTTATTGCTTAGTTTTAGTGATTGGATTTCACTCAAAACTCACCAAATGACTCCTCCCACCATATTATGATGTTGGCCATGTTTTGGGCTTGATCCGAAATCAATAGGTGTAAGAAATTAGACAATTCGAGTTGCAATGCAGTTCGTTCCAAATTGGAGTGGTTGGTGTATTGCATAGTTCTAGCGCTTGGATTTCTCTCAAAACTCCCCAAATCACTCCTCCCAACATATGATGTTGTTGCCCAAGTTTTGGGAACGATCCGATATCAATAGGTGTAAGAAATTGGACAATACAAGTTCAAAGGCAGCTCGTTCGAAATTGGAGTGGTTGGTGTATTGCATAGTTCTAGCGTATGGATTTCTTTCAAAACTCCCCAAATCACTCCTCCCAACATATGATGTTGTTGCCCAAGTTTTGGGAACGATCCGATATCAGTAGGTGTAAGAAATTGGACAATACAAGTTCAAAGGCAGCACGTTCGAAATCGGAGTGGTTGGTGTATTGCATAGTTCTAGCATTTGGATTTCACTAAAAAATCACCAAATCACTCCTCCCACCATATTATGTTGTTGCCCTTGTTTTGGGCTCGATCCGAAATCAATAGGTGTAAGAAATTGGACAATTCAAGTTCAACGGCAGTTCGTTCCTAATTGGAGTGGTTGGTGTATTCAATACTTCTAGCGATTGGATTTCACTCAAAACACTCCAAATGACTCCTCCCCCCATATTATGATGTTGCCCACGTTTTGGATTCGATCCGAAATCAATAGGTGTAAGAAATTGGACAATTCAAGTTCAACGGCAGTTCGTTCCAAATTGGAGTGGTTGGGGAAATTCATAGTTCTAGCGTTTGGATTTCACTCAGAACACACCAAATGACTCCGCCCACCATGTTATGATGTAGCCTAAGTTTTGGGCTCGATCCGATATCAATAATTGTAAGAAATTGGACATTTCAACTTCCAACGTAGTTCGTTCCAACGCAGTTCGTTCCAAATTGGAGTGGTTGGTGTATTTCATAGTTCTAGCAATTGGATTTCACTCAAAACTCACCAAATGACTAATCCCACCGTATTAGATGGTGCCCCAGCTTTGGGCTCGATACAAAATCAATAGGTGTAACAAATTGGACAATTCAAGTTCCAAGGCAGGTCATCGCAAATTGGAGTGGGTGGTGTATTGCATAGTTCTAGCGATTGGATTTCACTCAAAACTAACCAACTGACTCCTCCCACCAGATTATGACGTTGCCCAAGTTTTGGGCTGGATCCGATATGAATAGGTGTAAGAAATCTGACAATTCAATTTGAAAGGCAGTTCCTTCCAAATTGGAGTGGTTGGTGTATTGCATAGTTCTAGCGTTTGGAATTCACTCAAAACTCACCAAATCACTACTCCCACCGTATTATGTTGTTGCCCAAGTTTTGGGCTCGATCCGAAATCAATAGGTGTAAGAAATTGGACAATTCAAGTTCAAAGGAAGCTCGTTCGAAATTGGAGTGGTTGGTGTATTGCATAGTTCTAGCAATTGGATTTCAATCAAAACTCACCAACTGACTCCTCCCACCATATTAAGATGTTGCCCAACTTTTGGGCTCGATTCGATATCACTAGGTGTAAGAAATTGGACAATTCAATTTGTAAGGCAGTTCGTACCAAATTGGAGTGGTTGATTTATTGCATCGTTCTAGCAATTGGATTTCACTCAAAACTCACCAAATGACTCCTCCCACCATATTATGATGTTTCCCAAGTTTTGGGCTCGATCCAAAATCAAAAGGTGTAAGAAATTCGACAATTCAAGTTCCAACGCAGTTCGTTCCAAATTGGAGTGGGTGGTGTATTGCCTAGCTCTAGCAATTGGATTTCTCTCAAAACTCACCAAACGACTCCTCGCACTAGGTGTAAGTAATTGGACATTTCAATTTGGAAGGCAGTTCGTGCCAAATTGCATCGTTCTAGCAATTGGATTTCACTCAAAACTCCCCAAATGACTCCTCCTACCATACTATGATGTTGCACAAGTTTTGGGCTCGATCCGAAATAAATTGGTGTAGGAAATTGGACAATTCAAGTTCCAACGCTGTTCGTTCCAAATTGGATTGGTTGGCGTATTACATAGTTCTAGCATTTGGATTTCCCTCAAAACTCACAAATAACTCCTCCCACCATATTATGATTTTGCCCAAGTTTTGGGCTCGATCCGATATCAATAGCTGTAAGAAATTGGACAATTCAATTTAAAAGGCAGTTCGTTCCAAATTCGAGTGGTTTGTGGATTGCATAGTTCTAGCGATTGGATTTCACTACAAACTCACCAAATGACTCCTCCCGCCATATTATGATATCGGCCATGTTTTGGGCTCGATTCGAAATCAACAGGTGTAACAAATTGGACAATTCAAGTTCCAACGCTGTTCGTTCCAAATTGGAGTGGTTGGTGTATTGCACAGTACTAGCGATTGGATTTCACTCAAAACTCACCAAATGACTCCTCCCACCATGTTATGATCTTGCCCAAGTTTTGGGCTTGATCCGAAATCAATAGGTGTAAGAATTTGGACAATTGAAGTTCCAACGCAGTTCTTTCCAAATTGGAGTGGTTGGTATATTGCATAGTTCTAGCGATTGGATTTCACTCAAAACTCACCATATGACTCCTTCCACCATGTTATGATGTTGCCCAAGTTTTGGGCTCGATCCGAAATCAATAATTGTAAGAAATTGGACATTTCAAGTTCCAACACAGTTCGTTCCAAATTGGAGTTGTTGGTGTATTTCATAGTTCTAGCAATTGGATTTCACTCAAAACTCACCAAATGACTCCACCCACTATATTATGATGGTGCCCAAGTTTTGGGCTCGATCCGAAATCAATAGGTGTAACAAATTGGACAATTCAAGTTAAAACGCAGTTCGTTCCAAATTGGAGTGGTTGGGGTATTCCATAGTTCTAGCGATTGGAGTTCACTACAAACTCACCAAATGACTCCTCCCGCCATATTATGATATCGGCCATGTTTTGGGCTCGATGCGAAATCAATAGGTGTAACAAATTGGACAATTCAAGTTAAAACGCAGTTCGTTCCAAATTGGAGTGGTTGGGGTATTCCATAGTTCTAGCGATTGGAGTTCACTCAAAACTCACCAAAACAGTCCTCCCACCATATTATGATGTTGCCCAAGTTTTGAGCTCGATCCGATATCGATAGGTGTAAGAAATTGGACAACTCAATTTGAAAGGCAGTTCGTTCCAAATTGGAGTGGTTGGTGTATTGCAAAGGTCTAGCGATTGGATTTCACTCAAAACTTACCAAATGACTCCTCCCACCATATTATGATGTTGCCCCAGTTTTGGGCTCGACCCGATATCAATAGTTGTAAGAAATTGGACAATTCAATTTAAAAGCCAGTTCGTTCGAAATTGGAGTGGTTGGTGTATTGCATAGTTCTAGCAATTGGATTTCACTCAAAACTCACCAAATGACTCCTCCCACCATATTATGATGTTGCCCAAGTTTTGGGCTCGACTCGATATCAATAGTTGTAAGAAATTGGACAATTCAATTTAAAAG
Source organism: Prunus avium (assembly GCF_965620075.1). Classification (NCBI taxonomy): domain Eukaryota; kingdom Viridiplantae; phylum Streptophyta; class Magnoliopsida; order Rosales; family Rosaceae; genus Prunus; species Prunus avium. Next base: position 258,578 of record NC_142287.1, read on the forward strand.
CCAGTTCGTTTGAAATTGGAGTGGTTGGTGTATTGCACAGTTCTAGCGATTGGATTTCACTCAAAACTCACCGAATGACTCCTCCCACCATATTATGATGTTGCCCAAGTTTTGGGCTTGACCCGATATCATTAGTTGTAAGAAATTGGACAATTCAATTTAAAAGGAAATTTGTTCCAAATTGGAGTGGTTGGTGTATTGCATAGTTCTAGCGATTGAATTTCACTAAAAACTCACCAAATGACTCCTCCCACCATATTATGGTGTTGCCCATGTTTTGGGCTCGATGCGAAATCAATAGGTGTAACAAATTGGACAATTCAACTTCCAACACAGTTCGTAACAAAATTGGAGTGGTTGGTGTATTGCGTAGTTCTAGTGTTTGGATTTCACTCAAAACTCACCAAATGACTCCTCCCACCAAATTATGTTGTTGCCCAAGTTTTGGGTTCGATCTGAAATCAATAGGTGTAACAAATTGGACAATTCAACTACCAACGCAGTTCGTTTCAAATTGGAGTGGTTGGTGTATTACATAGTTCTAGGGATTGGATTTCACTCAAAACTCACCAAATGCCTCTTCCCACCATATTATGTTGTTACCCAAGTTTTGGGCTCGATCCGATATCAATAGGTGTAAGAAATTGGGCAATTCAATTTGAAAGGCAGTTCGTTCCAAATTAGAGTGGTTGGTGTATTGCATAGTTCTAGTGATTGGATTTCCCTCAAAACTCACCAAATGACTCCTCCCACCATGTTATGATGTTGCCCAAGTTTTGGGCTCCATCTGAAATCAATAAGTGTAAGAAATTGGGCAATTCAATTTGGAAGGCAGTTCGTTCCAAATTGAAGTGGTTGGGGTATTGCATAGTTTGTGCATTTGGATTTCACTCAAAACTCACTCAATCACTCCTCCCACCATATTTTGATGTTGCCCAAGTTTTGGGCTCGATCCGATATCAATAGGTGTAAGAAATTGGGCAATTCAATTTGAAAGGCAGTTCGTTCCAAATTAGAGTGGTTGGTGTATTGCATAGTTCTAGTGATTGGATTTCCCTCAAAACTCACCAAATGACTCCTCCCACCATGTTATGATGTTGCCAAAGTTTTGGGCTCGATCCGGTATCAATAGGTGTAATAAATTGGACAATTCAAGTTCCAACGCAGTTCGGTCCCTGATTGGAGTGTTTGGTGTATTGCATAGTTCAAGCGATTGGATTTCACTCAAAACTCGCTAAATGACTCCTCCCACCATATTATGATGTTGCGCAAGTTTTCGGCTCGATCTGATATCAATAGGTGTATCAAATTGGACAATTGAATTTGAAAGGCAGTTCGTTCCAAATTGGAGTGGTTGGTGTATTGCATAGTTCTAGCGATTGGATTTCACTCAAAACTCACCGAATGGCTCCTCCCACCATATTACGGTGTCGCCCAAGTTTTGGGTTCGATCCGATATCAATAGGTGTAACAACTTGGACAATTCAATTTGGAAGACAGTTCGTACCAAATTGGAGTGGTTGATTTATTTCATCGTTCTAGCAATGGGATTTCACTCAAAACTCACCAAATGACTCCTCGCACCATATTATGTTGTTGCCCAAGTTTTGGGCTCGATCCGAAATCGATAGGTGTAAGAAATTGGACAATGCAAGTTCCAATGCAGTTCGTCCCAAATTGGAGTGGTTGGTGCCCATGTTTTGGGCTCGATCCGAAATCAAAAGGTGTAACAAATCGGACAATTCAAGTTCCAACGTTGTTCGTTCCAAATTGGAGTGGTTGGCGTATTACATAGTTCTAGCGTCTGGATTTCACTCAAAACTCACCAAATGACTCCTCCCACCATATTATGATTTTGCCCAAGTTTTGGGCTCGATCCGATATCAATAGTTGTAAGAAATTGGACAATTCTCACCAAATTCGAGTGGTTTGTGGATTGCATAGTTCTAGCGATTGGATTTCACTCAAAACTCACCAAATGACTCCTCCCGCCATATTATGATATCGGCCATGTTTTGGGCTCAATGCGAAATCAATAGGGGTAACAAATTGGACAATTCAAGTTCCAACGCTGTTCGTTCCAAATTGGAGTGGTTGGTGTATTGCACAGTTCTAGCGGTTAGATTTCACTCAAAACTCAACAAATGACTCCTCCCACCATGTTATGATCTTTCCCAAGTTTTCGGCTCGATCCGAAATCAATAGGTGTAAGAATTTGGACAATTGAAGTTCCAACGCAGTTCGTTCCAAATTGGAGTGGTTGGTGTATTGCATAGTTCTAGTGATTGGATTTCCCTCAAAACTCACCAAACGACTCCTCCCACCATGTTATGATGTTGCCCAACTTTTGGGCTCGATCTGAAATCAATAAGTGTAAGAAATTGGGCAATTCAAATTGAAAGGCAGTTCGTTCCAAGTTGGAGTGGTTGGTGTATTACATATTTCTAGCGATTGGATTTCCCTCAAAACTTTCCAAATGACTCCTCCCCCCCATATTATGATGTTGCCAAGGTTTTGGGCTCGATCCGATATCAATAGGTGTAAGAAATTGGACAATTCAATTTCAAAGGCAGTTCGTTTCAAATTGGAGTGGTCGGTGTATTGCATAGTTCTAGCGATTGGATTTCACTCACAACTCCCCAAATGACTCCTCCCACCGTATTATGATGTTGCCCAAGTTTTGGGCTCGATCCGATTTCAATAGGTGTGACAAATTGGACAATTCAAGTTCCAAGGCAGGTCATTCCAAATTTGAGTGGGTGGTGTATTGCATAGTTCTAGCGATTGGATTTCACTAAAAACTCGCGAAATGACTCCTCCCCCCGTATTATGATGTTTCCCATGTTTTGGGCTCGATCCGATATCAATGGAGGTAAGAAATTGGACAATTCAACTTGGAAGGCAGTTCGTTCCAAATTGGAGTGGTTGGTGTATTGCAAAGTTCTAGCTATTGGATTTCACTCAAAACACACCAAATGACTCCTCCCACCATATTATGTTGTTGCCCAAGTTTTGGGCTTGATCCGATGTCAATAGACGTAAGAAGTTGGACAATTCAACTTGAAAGGCAGTTCATTCCAAATTGGAGTGGTAGGTGTATTGCATAGTTCTAGCAATTGGATTTCACTCAAAACTCACAAAATGACTCCTCCCACCATATTATGATGTTGCCCAAGTTTTGGGCTTGATCCGATATCAATAGAGGTAAGAAATTGGACAATTCAACTTGAAAGGCAGTTCGTTCCAAATTGGAGTGGTTGGTGTATTGCATAGTTCTAGCTATTGGATTTCACTCTAAACTCCCCAAATGACTCCTCCGATGATATTATGGTGTTTCCCAGGTTTTGGACTCGATCCGATATCAATAGGTGTAAGAAATTGGACAATTCAATTTGAGAGGCAGTTCGTTCCAAATTGGAGTGGTTGGTGTATTGCATAGTTCTTGCGATTGGATTTCACTCAAAACTCACCAAATGACTCCTCCCCCCATATTTTGATGTTGCCCAAGTTTTAGGCTCAATCCGATATCAGTAGAGATAAGAAATTGGACAATTCAACTTGAAGGACAGTTCGTTCCAAATTGGAGTGGTTGGTGTGTTGCATAGTTCTAGCGATTGGATTTCTCTCAAAACTCTCCAAATGACTCTTCCCACCATATTATGATGTTGCCCAAGTTTTAGGCTCAATCCGATATCAGTAGAGGTAAGAAATTGGACAATTCAACTTGAAGGACAGTTCGTTCCAAATTGGAGTGGTTGGTGTGTTGCATAGTTCTAGCGTTTGGATTTCACTCAAAAATCACCAAATGACTCCTCCCACCATATTAGGATGTTGCCCAAGGTTTGGGCTCGATCCGATATCAGTAGAGGTAAGAAATTGGACAATTCAATTTGAAAGGCAGTTCGTTCCAAATTGTAGTGCTTGGTGTATTGCATAGTTCTAGCGAATGGATTTCACTCAAAGCTCACCAAATGACTCCTCCCACCATATTACGTTGTTGCCCAAGTTTTGGGCTTGAGCCGAAATCAATAGGTGTATGAAATTGCACAATACAAGTTGCAACGCAGTTTGTTCCAAAACTTTTTTTCATTTCATTTGAAGAGGGTTTTGAAAGAACGAGTCTAGAAACAAGATTCCATTCAAAATGACAAAATCTTTCACTGGTTTGATTAAATTCATTGGTCCATTACTCTCAGAATGCCTGAAGACGACAGTTTTGTCCTGTGTACGACGGTTTTGTTCAGTTGCAAACTGCACGACGGTGGTTAATGACCGTCGTGGTATAAAATTAATACGTCGGCAATAAGATAAAACCGTCATCTAGTGGGAGAGAGAACTGTGAGGTTTTTACTGTATCACCTCTTATTAAGATGACAGTTCTGTCTTGTTTGCGACGTTAGAATCGACACACCACAACGGTACTTAAATCTGATCTAATGCAAACTGCACGACGGTGGTTAATAACTGTCATGGTGTGACAATTAATACGTCGAAAATAAGATAAAACCATCGTCTCATGGGAGAGAGAACTATGCGGGTTTTCCTATATCACCTCTCAATAAGACGACGATTGTCTTTTGTTTTCGACGTTTTAATACGTAATGCACGACGGTTTTTAGACTTAACAACTGACGTGGTATATCAATTAATACAACATGAAAGAGATAAAACCGTCGTCCTATTGTTATACTGTGGTGGGAGAGAACTATTTAATAAGACGATAGTGTTCTCTTGTTGCCGTCGTGTTATTTTTGGTACGACGATGGTGATGTTTTACGACCGTCGTCCGAAATTGAATATCACGGTGGTCTTTTTTCCAACATCTTCTATTTATTATTACGTCAATTTGTTTAATTAACCATTGTTGTTTCTCTTGCAGGTTAATTAAAAATGGTTTCGAAATCTCAAAGCAAGGAGGCTCAAGTGTCAAAAGGTCCTAGCAAGGACCTTGCAGTTTCAAAGGCTCAAATGGTTGAAGCCAAATTAGTTCAAAGCAAACCCGCGAAGAGGATGAGATTTACTAACACCTTTGAGAAAGACCCGAGCTCAGCCACATTTGATGAGGAGCCAAAATCGACTCGCGGTATCAGCATAATGAGCCGTGTTGTGAAGAGGAAAATTCAAAAGATTAAGCCCGTGGTTGAGTACAATAAAAGGGGCAGACCACGTGGCAAGGCTGCTATTGAGATGCAGTCTTACATTGCAGTCTCAATTGTCGAAGGACCTGAAGGAGCAAATTTGGGAAGCTGTTCAAATTGCTTATGTTGTTGGGCAAGGGTGCAGGAAGCTGGTGCTATCGTTTGCCGCCAAAAAATGGAAGGATTTCAAGTCTACCTTAACGAGGCAATTTATCCTTCCATTCACAAATGACAAGGAGAAGTGAATCCCCTCAGCTATATAAATTCATAGAGAAATCCCAGTGGGATGCCTTTGTAGCTTCAAGGTTGTCTTGAAAAGAGGAGGAAAAAATGCGAGTACAACCATAAGTTGTCTCGAAAAGGGTATGTGGGTTTGGAGGATGAATTAGAAGAAACCATGTCCGGTGAAGAAATCGATCGTTCTCTGCTATGGAAGAAGGCAAGAGAAGATAAGCAGGGAAACATCCCAGATCCACGCATGTTTAAATAACCGTCGTTAGAATTTAAACACCACGACGGTTTCTATTTTCCACCGTTTCAAAGATAACTACCTTCGTTTACTCACGCACACACTCTCCCTCTCTCTATCTATTTCTCTGAAATTTGTGGTGCACAATTTCTGGAAAAGAATGTATATTTTTGTTAAGTTTTTACATCTCTGCATTAAAATTTATGACGGTTTTATCTCATATAGACGTTAGAATGCGTATAAAATGACGGTAATTTGTTACCGCCGTTTGAAAGGATGTACTACGTCGGTTTTTTTTATAGAGCCCGTCATCTTCATTGAAATACCATGACGGTATAGGTTTTTGATTTTTGGTCTAATTTTCATTTTGACAACTTTTTATTATAGGTTTTTTCTACCGACATTGGAATTGATACACAATGACGGTATTTTATTACCGCCATTTGAAATCAATACTACGTCAGTTTTTAAAAAAAACCGTCATCATCATTGAAATATTACGTCGGTTTATTTATCTGTTTTACAATATGTTCAATTACTAACACACACACACACTCTCTCTCTCTCTCTCTCTCTCTCTCTCTCTCTCTCTTTTAGGATGATTTACAAAAACAAGTCTCCGAGGGCACTTTGACTGTCTCAGGGAGCAACGATATTTTGACTTTGGCTTTGGGAACCCCCGAGCATGGTGGGAGAGTTAGAGGTGTTGGAGCTGGGGTTTCCCCAACTCAATTCTTCAATTTGCCGAGACAGCAGAGAGTAAAATTTGCTGACAAATTGAAGGAAAGTCTTATGGAGGCAATTAGAGAAGAGACATTGAGGATTGAGGCTAGGGCAAAGGAAAGTGTTTTGGAGGCAGTCAGAGCAGAGAGGGAAATTATGTTGACAGAATTCCGTTCTAGAAACCGTCGTTTATGTTATATACCAAGTAGGTTTGGTTGGTTTAGGTAGAGTCGTTTATTTTACTTGATATACAAACTAACTTATATTTCTTTATTTATTTCTTGTAACAGGATCTCTCAAAGCTAGACATGCCACCTCATATGTTAGCCATATGCCAATTTGTAGCCTGCTAACGAGACCGTGAAAGTTCACATTCCAGAGGAAGTTTTTGGCACTGAGCATGATACCTTCCTCTTGTGTGAAGATATTTTACAGTTTGCTTCCATAGTTGAGATTTGAGCCACAGTGATTGTAGTTTACATGAGGTAATTCTAGAAATCCTTTTTTTTTATTTTTTTATTTTACATTTCCGTTTCTTTTAAATTAAAATCTCATTTAATTGAATTTCATATATTTTTGTACTTATTTGACTATTTAAAAATGGCAAATATGGTAAACCTGTTGGCCTCATCGACCTTGGACAAGTCAGCTCTCAATCTGGTACTTTATCTTACCAAACAAAACATCTGTCACACCGCCTGAAAAACACAGATGGGAATCAATTTTTCTTGGTGCCTTATAATCCAGGGTTAGTCCCCTTAACTATTTAACCTATTTTCCTTGTAATATTTTTCTTTGTACTATTTAACGTATATGGATCATTATGTGTTGGGGTCATTGGGTATTGTTAATTGTGAGACCATCTAAGGAGACTGTCTATTACATGGATTCATTGCCAAACCGCTTTGTTGACGAGGACATGAGAAATATAGTGAATATGTAAGTTGATTTATTCCAATCTAAGATTTTTTTAATACGTAATTTATTACCGACGTTTGAAAGAATTTACTACTTCAGTATTTTCTTTAAACCGTCATCTTAATTGAACTACCACGTCGTTTGGGTTTTTATTTTAGGACGTTTTAATTTTTTCTGTTCAACTTTCAATTACAAACAACTTTTTGTTATACGACGCTTTTCCTCGTTACCGACGTTAGAATGTTACACAACAACGGTAGTTTCATACCGCCGTTTGAAATAAAATACTACGTCATTTTTTTTAAAAATTTGTCGTCTTCACTGATTTACCATGGTTAATTATTTTTAATCCGTCGTCTTCACTGAAAGTTAGAACAGTAATTGCTAAAGGAAAAAACAATCGGAAAATGAAAATCAGAAAACTGGGTTTTCCTTAATTAGGAAAAAAATATTCATTATTTTTCTCCAAAACCAAACATTGATTTCTTTTTTTTCTTTTTCTTTTTCTTTTTTTTTTAAACCGGGGGGCAAAAACTTCAACACAACCATAGATCTTTTTATTTATGAAAAAAATATTATATCAGAAAAACATAAAATCAAAAAAAATCAAGTGTGCACAATGTCTGTTGCGCGCACGCTGCCTACTGTCACTACTACAGAAATTGAAATAGACAACGGGAATCCACCGTCGTGTAACATGTTCTAAAACCGACGTGAAATCGACCGCCATCTTTTAATACATAAAATAACGATGGAAAATAACCGACGTCGTTAATATATTACACGTCACAAAAATACTAAAACCAACGTCTAATTCATACATAAATAGCTTAAAAAGACAACTTCGACTATATTAGACGATGGTTTTAGTAAAACACAGACATTTAAATAATGTTAAATGTCAAGAACAACTACAAATCCGACGTAAAAATGATTATCAACGTCTCTAATTGAAATAAAACCGACATGTAAAACGTAGAAACCGTCATGGTTAATATATACTACGTTCACTTAATAAAAAAAACTGACGTCTAAATCATATAACATGGTAAATAAGACGTCACTTTTGTCAAAAAAAGTGACATTTGAAAGCTTTAACATGGCACATATTTACTTGGACTGACGTAACAAACAAATAACCACGACCCTTTAGGTTACCACAGACGTTGAAAATGATTTTGACGGCTTGAACAGAGAAATAAATGACGTGGATTTAATATTGCACGTCGGTTAATTAAAATATTTGTCATGTTTAATCTATTTACTATGGCCTAGGAGTCACATTTCGGGACGTGGTTAATTATTTACAACATCGGTTTTTATAGGCTTTGACGTGGTTGCCATTTTAAAAGTCTCTTTTGTGAGCCACTTAGACGTGTGTAATCTCTGAGACGTCATTGCTTTTAGCCTAACCGTCGTTAAGAAGTAAGGAAACACCTTGAATTATGGATTTGACATCGGTTATTGTAAAATGAAGGTTGTGATTAGAACTTTACTATGTCCCAAGAATCCAATTATTCGACGTTGTTATATAACTTACTACGTCAGTGATTTGTTTATTCCATGACGTGGCTAGTCTTTGTTAAGTCTCTTTTATAACCTTTTTTGACGTGTGTATTCTCCGAGACTTCAATTGTTTTATTATAACTGACGTGCAACATTGTTTTTACAATGGTAATCATCAATCAATGGTATCCTTAAATTCGTCGGTTTGAGCTCTCTACCGTCGTGTTACTCTTTATTGTACGTCTTTGATTATTTTCTTTACCGTCGTTGTTGTTAAAACTTATTAACCGTGTTTGAATTAATTTTAATTAACCGATGTGTTTTCTTTTTCAAACCCGACGTTGGTTATTTTTTAGACGTCTCTTTTTGCGAATTTTGTAACTTGACCGTCATATTTTCAGCTTTAACCCAATATTTTTAATTTTTGATTTGTCGTGCCCAAAGCCTGCAGAATGAAAATGTGATTGGAATTAAAATGATATACAGAGCTATTAATTAATGTCATACAATTAACTGCATAACTAATGTCATACATTACAACAATCAATCAATCCATATATCTTCACACCCATCTCTAATATTCTCACTGCCAAACTCACCCACTAGGTCATCAAATGTGTCAACATTTGGTATCCCTCTAGTAAATGGCTCACACTCAATTCTAATATCACCTAGCACATCATCACCAATAACATCATTATATTCTCTATTAGGCATTGATAACACTACCGACCAACCACGATGCATTGGGTCGTCAACATAAAATACTTGTTTGACTTGAGAAGCCATAACAAATTGGTCATTCCTATGTCCAATTTTACTCAGATCTACACGGGTAAATCCAAGTTCGTCGACTACAAGGCCCGAAGTGTTATCTATCCAATCACACCTCAAGATTGGGATTCTAAACTTTTGGTAGTCAAGGTCCCAAATTTCTTGAATAACCCCATAAAAACCCATATTGGAGACAATAGGTTTTTATCCTTGGCACTAGCAACTTGCATAGTATGTGCAAGTAAATAAACTCCACTATTTTGGACTGTTCGCACATCATCTTGTGCCTTGGTGTTAAATTTGACACCATTAATAAGATAGCTCCTATATGATGGCACTGCCATGCTTGGACCGGCTGCTAACCACCTCAAATTTTTTGATACGCCATTATTGTCTTCCCCATTAAGTTCACTTTCAACCTGCAAATTAAACATATATCTTAATTCAATCTAACATATAGAAAGAAAGAAAATTAAAAGTTCAATATGTCATTCAATACCATATATACCTTAAAGCGTAGCCATTGAATGAAAGTGTTATTGTGCTTATCTTATAGCCACTTTGTTCTCTTTCTAAATTTTGGATAAGTGGTCTTGATGTGGATCATATGTTCCCTACAATTGACACGAAAAAACCACGCATTACGGTCCCTTGTATATAAGATAAACATAAGGAGTAATAATATTTAAAATGGCTACATATGAAAAATTAAACTCATACGTACTCGATATAAGGGAGGACTTCCTCCGTATTCTCCAAGACATATAGATGTGCCTGGTTCAACAAGTCCAGATCAACTAAGCTCACTGTGCAACCTGATAATGGCTTTGAAACTCCCATCTTCTGGCTTGAAGGCACTCCAACAGTAGTATCATCAGATAAATGCTCGGTACAAAACTCTACAGCATCTTCAGCTATATACCGCTCAGCAATGCAACCTTCGGGACGAGTACGATTCTGAACATACCCCTTTAGCACTTTCATATATCTTTCAAATGGATACATCCATCTAGCGTTTCGATTTCACTCAAAACACACCAAATGACTCCTACCACCATATTAGGATGTTGCCCAAGTTTTGGGCTGGATCCGATATCAGTAGAGGTAAGAAATTGGACAATTCAATTTGAAAGGCAGTTCGTTCCAAATTAGAGTGCTTGGTGTATTGCACAGTTCTAGCGAATGGATTTCACTCAAAACTCACCAAATGACTCCTCCCACCATATTATGATGTTGCCCAAGTTTTGGGCTTGATCCGAAATCAATAGGTGTATGAAATTACAGAATACAAGTTGCAACGCAGTTCGTTCCAAATTGGAGTGGTTGGTGTATTGCATAGTTCTAGCAATTGGATTTCACTCAAAACTCACCAAATGACTCCTCCCACCATATTATGACGTTTCCCAAGTTTTGGACTCGATCCGAAATCAATAGGTGTAAGAAATTGGACAATTTAAGTTCAAATGCAGTTCGTTCCAAATTGGAGTGGTTGGTGTATTGCATAGTTCTAGCGATTGGATTTCACTCAAAACTCACCAAATGACTCCTCCCACCATCTTATGATGTTGCCCAAGTTTCGGGCTTGATCCGAAATCAAAAGGTGTATGAAATTGCACAATACAAGTTCCAACGCAGTTCGTTCCACATTGGAGTGGTTGGTGGATTGCATAGTTCTAGCGATTGGATTTCACTCAAAACTCACCAAATGACTCCTCCCACCATATTATGATGTTGCCCAAGTTTTGGGCTCGATCCGATATCATTAGAGGTAAGAAATTGGACAATTCAATTTGGAAGGCAGTTCGTTCCAAATTGGAGGGGTTGGTGTATTGCATAGTTCTAGCGATTGGATTTCCCTCAAAACTCACCAAAAGACTCCTCCCACCATATTATGATGTTGCCCAAGCTTTGGGCACGATCCGATATCCACAGGTGTAAGAAATTGGGCAATTCAAGTTCAAAGGTAGTTCGTTCCAAATTGGAATGGTTGGTTTATTGCATAGTTCTAGCGATTGGATTTCACTCAAAACTCACCAAATCACTCCTCCCACATATTATGATGTTGCCCAAGTTTTGTGCTCGATCCGAAATCAATAGGTGACAGAAATTGGACAATTCATGTTCCAACGTTGTTCGTTCCAAATTGGAGTGCTTGGTGTGTTGCATAGTTCTAGCGATTAGATTTCACTCAAAACTCCCCAAATGACTCCTCCCACCATATTATGATGTTGCCCAAGCTTTGGGCCCGCTCCGATATCCATAGGTGTAAGAAATTGGGCAATTCTAGTTCAAAGGTAGTTCGTTCCAAATTGGAATGGTTGGTTTATTGCATAGTTCTAGCAATTGGATTTCACTCAAAACTCACCAAATCACTCCTCCCACCATATTATGATGTTGCCCAAGTTTTGTGCTCGATCCGAAATCAATAGGTGACAGAAATTGGACAATTCATGTTCCAACGTTGTTCGTTCCAAATTGGAGTGCTTGGTGTGTTGCATAGTTCTAGCGATTAGATTTCACTCAAAACTCCCCAAATGACTCCTCCCACCATATTATGATGTTGCCCAAGTTTTGGGCTCGATCCAATATCAATAGAAGTAAGAAATTGGACAATTCAACTTGAAAGGCAGTTCATTCCAAATTGGAGTGGTTAGTGTATTGCATAGTTCTATCAATTACATTTCCCTCAAAACTCACCAAGTGACTCCTCCCACCATATTATGATGTTTCCCATGTTTTCGGCTCGATCCAATATCAATAGGGGTAAGAAATTGGACAAGTCAAGTTCCAACGCAGTTCGTTCCAAATTGGGGTGGTTGGTGTATTGCATAGTTCTAACGATTGGATTTCACTCAAAACTCACCAAAGGACTCCTCCCACCATATTATGGTGTTTCCCAGGTTTTGGGCTCTATCCGATATCAATTGAGGTAAGAAATTGGACAATTCAACTTGAAAAGAAGTTCGTTCCAAATTGGAGTGGTTGGTGTATCGCATAGTTGTAGCGATTGGATTTCACTCAAAACTCACCAAGTGACTCCTCCCACCATATTATGATGTTGGCCAAGTTTTGTGCTCGATCCGATATAGTTAGAGGTAAGAAATTGGACAATTCAACTTGAAAGGCAGTTCGTTCCGAATTGGAGCGGTTGGATAGTTCTAGCAATTGGATTTCACTCAAAACTCACCAAATGACTCCTCCCACCATATTATGTTGTTTCCCAAGTTTTGGGCTCGATCCGATATCAATAGGTGAAAGATATTGGACAATTCAAGTTCCAACGCAATTCGTTCCAAATTGGAGTGGTTGGTGTATTTCGTAGTTCTAGCAATTGGATTTCACTCAAAACTCACCAAATGACTCCTCCCAGCATATTATGATGTTTCCAAAGTTTTCGTTTCGATCCAATATCAATAGGTGTAAGAAATTGGACAATTCAAGTTCCATCGCAGTTCGTTCCTAATTGGAGTGGTTGGTGTATTGCATAGTTCTAACGATTGGATTTCACTCAAAAAACACCAAATGACTCCTCCCACCATATTATGATGTTTTCGAGGTTTTGGGCTCGATCCGATATCAATAGGTGTAAGAAATTGGACAATTCAATTTGAAAGGCAGTTCGTTCCAAATTGGAGTGGTTGGTGTATTGCATAGTTCTAGCGATTGGATTTCCCTCAAAACTCACCAAATGACTCCTCCCACCATATTATGATGTTGCCCAAGCTTTGGGCCCAATCCGATATCCATAGGTGTAAGAAATTGGGCAATTCTAGTTCAAAGGTAGTTCGTTCCAAATTGGAATGGTTGGTGTTTGTGCAAATATTTCACGGGAGAATATTCGCTTCTAGATCCTTGAACCTTCGATCTTCCTTCTCTCTCTTCCTCGATTCCTGTAAAACAGACTGGAGTAAATAGACCACACCCGGGGGGTGTTGGCCAAAGGCCCTCCGATGCCTAAGTTAGTTCGAGTGTTTGTAGGAAAACAATAGCTAAGCAAAGGGTACGGAGTTTGTATGGTGTAAACCGGGTGGGCGGAGCCGTGTGTGGTGGGCGGAGCCGTGTGGAGAAAATATGGAGAGTGGAGAGTGGAGAGGGAGAGAGAGCTTCGGGTATTTTCTCGGGTTTTTAGATGTACCTGGAATGATGAATAAACCCATCTATTTATAGGAGCCTCGGGGCTAGGGTTTCGTAGAGATCGAGTCGGACTTGATAATATTTGAATTATCTCGTTAATTATAAGATAATATCTAATAATTAGGAGATTATCCCTTTGATAAGATAATAACCAAATTATTGATATTATCTCATTAATTATAAGATAATATCCCTTTATTATGATAATATCCCAATTAATGATATTATCTTTATTAATTATGAGATAATACCATATAACTAAGATATTATCCTGATTAATTAATTATCCTAATAAATGGTTTAATTAATTAATTTAAGGGATAATCTTCTTTTCCACGTGGCGTGCTCTGATTGGAGACGAAAATATTTGCTCCCACAGTTGGTTTATTGCATAGTTCTAGCGATTGGATTTCACTCAAAACTCACCAAATCACTCCTCCAACCATATTATGATGTTGCCCAAGTTTTGTGCTCGATCCGAAATCAATAGGTGACAGAAATTGGACAATTCATGTTCCAACGTTGTTCGTTCCAAATTGGAGTGCTTGGTGTGTTGCATAGTTCTAGCGATTAGATTTCACTCAAAACTCCCCAAATGACTCCTCCCACCATATTATGATGTTGCCCAAGCTTTGGGCCCGCTCCGATATCCATAGGTGTAAGAAATTGGGCAATTCTAGTTCAAAGGTAGTTCGTTCCAAATTGGAATGGTTGGATTATTGCATAGTTCTAGCGATTGGATTTCACTCAAAACTCACCAAATCACTCCTCCCACCATATTATGATGTTGACCAAGTTTTGTGCTCGATCCGAAATCAATAGGTGATAGAAATTGGACAACTCATGTTCCAACGTTGTTCGTTCCAAATTGGAATGCTTGGTGTGTTGCATAGTTCTAGCGATTAGATTTCACTCAAAACTCCCCAAATGACTCCTCCCACCATATTATGATGTTGCCCAAGCTTTGGGCTCGCTTCGATATCCATAGGTGTAAGAAATTGGGCAATTCTAGTTCAAAGGTAGTTCGTTCCAAATTGGAATGGTTGGTTTATTGCATAGTTCTAGCGATTGGATTTCACTCAAAACTCACCAAATCACTCCTCCCACCATATTATCATGTTGCCCAAGTTTTGTGCTCGATCCGAAATCAATAGGTGACAGAAATAGGACAATTCAACTTGAAAGGCAGTTCATTCCAAATTGGAGTGGTTGGTGTATTTCATAGTTCTATCAATTGCATTTCCCCCAAAACTCACCAAATGACTCCTCCCAGCATATTATGATGTTTGCCAAGTTTTCGGCTCGATCCGATATCAGTAGAGGTAAGATATTGGACAATTCAACTTGAAAGACAGTTCGTTCCAAATTGGAGTGGTTGGTGGTTTGCATAGTTCGAGCGATTGGATTTCACTCAAAACTCCCCAAGTGACTCCTCCCACCATATTATGATGTTGCCCAAGTTTTGGGCTCGATCCGAAATCAATAGGTGCAAGAAATTGGACAATTCAAGTTCCAACGTTGTTCGTTCCAAGTTGGAGCGGTTGGTGTATTGCATAGTTCTAGCGATTGGATTTCACTCAAAACTCACCAAATGACTCCTCCCACCATATTATGATGTTTCCCATGTTTTCGGCTCGATCCAATATCAATAGGGGTAAGAAATTCGACAAGTCAAGTTCCAACGCAGTTCGTTCCAAATTGGGGTGGTTGGTGTATTGCATAGTTCTAATGATTGGATTTCACTCAAAACTCACCAAAGGACTCCTCCCACCATATTATGGTGTTTCCCAGGTTTTGGGCTCTATCCGATATCAATTGAGGTAAGAAATTGGACAATTCAACTTGAAAAGAAGTTCGTTCCAAATTGGAGTGGTTGGTGTATCGCATAGTTGTAGCGATTGGATTTCACTCAAAACTCACCAAGTGACTCCTCCCACCATATTATGATGTTGGCCAAGTTTTGTGCTCGATCCGATATAGTTAGAGGTAAGAAATTGGACAATTCAACTTGAAAGGCAGTTCGTTCCGAATTGGAGCGGTTGGTGTAATGCATAGTTCTAGCAATTGGATTTCACTCAAAACTCACCAAATGACTCCTCCCACCATATTATGTTGTTTCCCAAGTTTTGGGCTCGATCCGATATCAATAGGTGAAAGATATTGGACAATTCAAGTTCCAACGCAATTCGTTCCAAATTGGAGTGGTTGGTGTATTTCGTAGTCCTAGCAATTGGATTTCACTCAAAACTCACCAAATGACTCCTCCCACCGTATTATGATGTTTCCAAAGTTTTCGTTTCGATCCAATATCAATAGGTGTAAGAAATTGGACAATTCAAGTTCCAACGCAGTTTGTTCCTAATTGGAGTGGTTGGTGTATTGCATAGTTCTAACGATTGGATTTCACTCAAAACTCACCAAATGACTCCTCCCACCAAATTATGATGTTTTCGAGGTTTTGGGCTCGATCCGATATCAATAGGTGTAAGAAATTGGAAAATTCAATTTGAAAGGCACATAGTTCCAAATTGGAGTGGTTGGTGTATTGCATAGTTCTAGCGATTGGATTTCACTCAAAACTCTCCAAACGACTTCTCCCACCATAATATGATGTTGCCCAAGTTTTGGGCTTGATCCGAAATCAATAGCAGTAAGAAATTGGACAATTCAAGTTCCAACGCAATTCGTTCCAAATTGGAGTGGTTGGTGTATTGCATAGTTCTAGCGATTGGATTTCACTCAAAACTAACCAAATGACTTCACCCACCATATTAAGATGTTGCCCAAGTTTTAGGCTCGATCCGATATCAATAGAGGTAAGAAGTTGGACAATTCAACTTGAAAGGAAGTTCATTCCAAATTGGAGTGGTTAGTGTATTGCATAGTTCTAGCGATTGGATTTCACTCAAAACTCACCAAATGACTCCTCCCACCATATTATGACCTTGCCCATGTTTTGGGCTCGATCCGATATCCGTAGGTGTAAGAAATTGGGAAATTCAACTTGAAAGGTAGTTCGTTCCAAATTGGAGTGGTTGGTGTATTGCACAGTTCTAGCGATTGGATTTCACTCGAAACTCACCAAATGACTCCTCCCACCATATTATGATGTTGCCCAAGTTTTGTACTCGATCCGAAATCAATTGCTGTAAGAAATTGAAAAACTCAAGTTCCAATGCAGTTCGTTCAAAATTGGAGTGGTTGGAGTATTGCATAGTTCGAGAGATTGGATTTCACTCAAAACTCACCAAATGAGTCGTCCCACCATATTATGGTGTTGCCCAGGTTTTAGGCTTGATGCGATATCAATAGAGGTAAGAAATTGGACAATTCAACTTGAAAGGAACTTCGTTCCAAATTGGAGTGGTTGGTGCATTGCGTAGTTCTATGGATTGGATTTCTCTGAAAACTGACCAAATGACTCCTCCCACCATATTACGATGTTGCCCATGTTTTGGGCTCGATCCGATATCAGTAGAGGTAAGAAATTGGACAATTCAACTTGAAAGACAGTTCGTTCCAAATTGGAATGGTTGGTGTATTGCGTAGTTCCAGAGATTGGATTTCACTCAAAATTCCCCAAATGACTCCTCCCTCCATATTATGTTGTTGCCCAAGTTTTGGGCTCGATTCGATATCAATAGGTGTAAGAAATTGGGCAAGTCAAGTTCAAAGGCAGTTCGTTCTAAATTGGAGTGGTTGGTGTATTGCGTAGTTCTAGCGATTGCATTTCACTCAAAACTCACCAAGAGACTCCTCCCACCATATTATGGTCTTGCCTAACTTTTTGGCACGATCCGATATCAGTAGAGGTAAGAAATTGGACAATTCAAATTGAAAGGCAGTTTGTTCCAAATTGTAGTGGTTGGTGTATTGCATAGTTCTAACGATTGGATTTCACTTAAAACTCACCAAATGACTCCTCCGACCATATTATGATGTTGCCCAAGTTTTGGGCTCGATCCGATATCAATAGAGGTAAGAAATTGGACAATTCAACTTGAAAGGCAGTTCATTCCAAATTGGAGTGGTTGGTGTATTGCATAGTTTGAGCAATTGGATTTCACTCAAAACTCACCAAATGACCCCTCCCACCATATTATGATGTTGCACAAGTTTTGGGCTCGATCCGATATCAATAGAGGTAAGAAATTGGACAATTGAACTTGAAAGGCAGTTCGTTCCAAATTGGAGTGGTTGGTGTATTGCATAGTTCTAGCGATTGGATTTCACTCAAAATGCACCAAAAGACTCCTCCCACCATATTATGATGTTGCCCAAGTTTTCGGCTCGATCCGTTATCAGTAGAGGTAAGAAATTGGACAATTCAACTTGAAAGACAGTTCGTTCCAAATTGGAGTGGTTGGTGTATTGCATAGTTCCCACCAAAACTCACCAAATCACTCCTCCCACCATATTATGATGTTGCCCAAGTTTTGGGTTCGATCCGATATCAAGAGGTAAGAAATTGAACAACTCAAGTTCCAAGGCAATTCGTTCCGAATTGGAGTGGTTGGTGTATTGCATAGTTCTAGCGATTGGATTTCGCTCAAAACACCCCAACTGACTCCTCCCACCAAACTATGATGTTGCAAAAGTTTTGGGCTCGATCCAAAGTCAATAGGTATAAGAAATTGGGCAATTCAAGTTCAAAGGCAGTTCGTTCCAAATTGGAGTTGTTGGTGTATTGCATAGTTCTAGCGTTTGGATTTCACTCAGAACACACCAAATGACTCCGCCCACCATCTTATGATGTTGCCCAAGTTTTGGGTTCGATCCGAAATCAATAGGTGTAAGAAATTGGACAATTCAAGTTCAAAGGCAGTTCGTTCCAAATTGGAGTGGTTGTGGTAATTCGTAGTTCTAGGAATTGGATTTCACTCAAAACACACCAAATGACTCCTCCCACCGTATTATGATGTTTCCCAAGTTTTGGGCTCGATCTGAAATCAATAGGTGTAAGAAATTGGACAATTCAAGTTCAACGACAATTCGTTCCTAATTGGAGTGGTTGGTGTATTCCGTACTTCTAGCGATTGGATTTCACTCAAAACTCACCAAATGACTCCTCCCACCATATTATGATGTTGCCCAAGTTTTGGGCTCAATCCGAAATCCATGGGTGTAAGAAATTGGATAATTCAAGTTCGAAGGCAGTTCGTTCCAAATTGGAGTGGTTGGTGTATTCCATAATTCTAGCGATTGGATTTCACTCAAAACACCCCAAATGACTCCTCTCACCATATTATGATGTTGTCCAAGTTTTGTGCTCGATCCGAAATCAATAGGTGTAAGAAATTGGACAATTCAAGTTCAACGGCAGTTCGATCCAAATTGGAGTGGTTGGTGTATTGCATAGTTCTAGCGATTGGATTTCGCTCAAAACTCCCCAAATGACTCCTCCCACCAAACTATGATGTTGCAAAAGTTTTGGGCTCGATCCAAAGTCAATAGGTATAAGAAATTGGGCAATTCAAGTTCAAAGGCAGTTCGTTCCAAATTGGAGTTGTTGGTGTATTGCATAGTTCTAGTGATTGGATTTCACTCAAAACACACCAAATGACTCCTCCCCCCATATTCTGATGTTGCCCATGTTTTGGGTTCGATCCGAAATCAATAGGTGTACGAAATTGGACAATTCAAGTTCAACGGCAGTTCGTTCCAAATTGGAGTGGTTGGGGAAATTCATAGTTCTAGCATTTGGATTTCACTCAGAACACACCAAATGACTCCGCCCACCATCTTATGATGTTGCCCAAGTTTTGGGCTCGATCCGAAATCAATAGGTGTAAGAAATTGGACAATTCAAGTTCGAAGGCAGTTCGTTCCAAATTGGAGTGGTTGTGGTAATTCGTAGTTCTAGCGATTGGATGTCACTCAAAACACACCAAATGACTCCTCCCACCGTATTATGGTGTTGCCCAAGTTTTGGGCTCGATCCGAAATCAATAGGTGTAAGAAATTGGACAATTCAAGTTCAACGGCAGTTCGTTCCAAATTGGAATGGTTGGGGAAATTCATAGTTCTAGAGTTTGGATTTCACTCAAAACACACCAAATGACTCCGCCCACCATCTGATGATGTTTCCCAAGTTTTGGGTTCGATCCGAAATCAATAGGTGTAAGAAATTGGACAATTCAAGTTCAAAGGCAGTTCGTTCCGAATTGGAGTGGTTGTGGTAATTCGTAGTTCTAGCGATTGGATTTCACTCAAAACACACCAAATGACTCCTCCCACCGTATTATGATGTTTCCCTAGTTTTGGGCTCGATCCGAAATCAATAGGTGTAAGAAATTGGACAATTCAAGTTCAACGGCAGTTCGTTCCAAACTGGAGTAGTTGGTGTATTCCATACTTCTAGCGATTGGATTTCATTCAAAACTCACCAAATGACTCCTCCCACTATATTATGATGTTGCCCAAGTTTTGGGCTCGATCTGAAATCAATAGGTGTAAGAAATTGGACAATTCAAGTTCAACGAGAATTCGTTCCTAATTGGTGTGGTTAGGGTAATTCATAGTTCTAGCGATTGGATTTCAGTCAAATCACACCAAATGACTTCTCCCACCACATTATGACGTTGCCCTAGTTTTGGGCTTCATCCGAAATCAATAGGTGTATGAAATTAGACAATTCAAGTTCAAAGGCAGTTCGTTCCAAATTGGCGTGGTTGGGGTAATTCGTAGTTCTAGCGATTGGATTTCACTCAAAACACACCAAATGACTCCTCCCACCGTATTGTGATGTTGCCCAAGTTTTGGGCTCGATCCGAAATCAATAGGTGTACGAAATTGGGCAATTCAAGTTCAAAGGCAGTTCGTCCCAAATTGGAGTGGTTGGGGTAACTCGTAGTTGTAGCTATTGGATTTCACTTAAAACACACCAAATGACTCCTCCCACCGTATTATGATGTTGCCCAAGTTTTGGACTCGGTCCGAAATCAATAGGTGTAAGAAATTGGACAATTCAAGTTCAACGGCAGTGCGATCCTAATTGGACTGGTTGGTGTAATTCATAGTTCTAGCGATTGGATTTCACTCAAAACACACCAAATGACTCCTCCCACCATATTATGATGTTGCCCAAGTTTTGGGCTCGATCTGAAATCAATAGGTGTAAGATATTGGACAATTCAAGTTCAACGACAATTCGTTCCTAATTGGAGCGGTTGGTGTATTCCATAATTCTAGCGATTGGATTTTACTCAAAACTCACCAAATGACTCCTCCCACCATATTATGATGTTGCCCAAGTTTTGGGCTCAATCCGAAATCAATAGGTGTAAGAAATTGGATAATTCAAGTTCGAAGGCAGTTCATTCCAAATTGGAGTGGTTGGGGTAATTCGTAGTTCTAGCGATTGGATTTCACTCAGAACACACCAAATGACTCCGCCCACCATCTTATGATGTTGCCCAAGTTTTGGGCTCGATCCGAAATCAATAGGTGTAAGAAATTGGACAATTCAAGTTCAAAGGCAGTTCATTCCAAATGGGAGTGGTTGGGGTAATTCGTAGTTCTAGCGATTGGATTTCACTCAAAACACACCAAATGACTCTTCCTACCGTATTATGTTGTTGCCCAAGTTTTGGGCTCAATCCGAAATCAATAGGTGTAAGAAATTGGACATTTCAAGTTCAACGGCAGTTCGTTCCCAATTGGAGTGGTTTGTGTTTTGGGTAGTTCTAGAGATCGGATGTCACTCAAACTTAACCAAATGACTCCTCCCACCATATTATGACGTTGCCCCAGTTTTGGGTAATTCGTAGTTCTAGCGATTGGATTTCACTCAAAACACACCAAATGACTCCTCCCCCCATATTATGATGTTGCCCACGTTTTGGGTTCGATCCGAAATCAATAGGTGTAAGAAATTGGACAATTCAAGTTCAACGGCAGTTCGTTCCAAATTGGAGTGGTTGGGGAAATTCATAGTTCTAGCGTTTGGATTTCACTCAGAACACACCAAATGACTCCGCCCACCATCTTATGATGTTGCCCAAGTTTTGGGCTCGATCCGAAATCAATAGGTGTAAGAAATTGGACAATTCAAGTTCAAAGGCAGTTCATTCCAAATTGGAGTGGTTGGGGTAATTCGTAGTTCTAGCGATTGGATTTCACTCAAAACACACCAAATGAC
This sequence comes from Prunus avium, assembly GCF_965620075.1. Taxonomy (NCBI): domain Eukaryota; kingdom Viridiplantae; phylum Streptophyta; class Magnoliopsida; order Rosales; family Rosaceae; genus Prunus; species Prunus avium. The sequence goes on from NC_142287.1 coordinate 280,380, forward strand.
TCTTCCTACCGTATTATGTTGTTGCCCAAGTTTTGGGCTCAATCCGAAATCAATAGGTGTAAGAAATTGGACAATTCAAGTTCAACGGCAGCTCGTTCCTAATTGAAGTGGTTGGTGTATTCTATACTTCTAGCGATTGGATTTCACTCAAAACTCACCAACTGACTTCTCCCACCATACTATGTAGTTGCCGAAGTTTCGGGCTTGATTCGAAATCAATTGGTGTAAGAAATTGGACAACTCAAGTTCAAAGGCAGTTCGTTCCAAATTGGAGCGGTTGGGGTAGTTCACAGTTGTTGCGATTGGATTTCACTCAAAACACACCAAATGATTCCTCCCACCATATTATGGTGTTGCCCAAGTTTTGGGCTGGATCCGAAATCAACAGGTGTAAGAAATTGGACAATTCAAGTTCAACGACAGTTCGTTCCTAATTGGAGTGGTTGGTGTATTCCATACTTCTAGCGATTGGATTTCACTCAAAACAATCCAAGTTTTGGGCTCGATCCGAAATCAATAGGTGTAAGAAATTGGACAATTCAAGTTCAAAGGCAGTTCGTTCCTAATTGGAGTGGTTGGTGTTTTGGGTAGTTCTAGAGATCGGATTTCACTCAAACTTAACCAAATGTCTCCTCCCACCATATTATGATGTTGCCGAAGTTTTGGGCTCGATCCGAAATCAATAGGTGTAAGAAATTGGACCATTCAAGTTCAACGGCAATTCCTTCCTAATTGGAGTGGTTGCTGTGTTCCATACTTCTAGCGATTGGATTTCAATCAAAACAAACCAAATGACTCCTCCCACCATATTGTGATGTTGCCCAAGTTTTGGGCTCGATCCGAAATCAATAGGTGTAAGAAATTGGACAATTCAAGTTCAAAGGCAGTTCGTTCCAAATTGGAGTAGTTGGGGTAATTCATAGTTCGGGCGATTGGATTTCACTCCAAACACACCAAATGACTCCTCCCACCATATTATGATGTTTCCCAAGTTTTGGGCTCGATCTGAAAATAATAGGTGTAAGAAATTGGACAATTCAATTTCAACGGTAGTTCGTTCCTAATTAGAGTGGTTGGTGCATTCCATACTTCTAGCGATTGGATTTAACTCAAACTTATCCAAATGACTCCTCCCACCATATTATGATGTTGCCCAAGTTTTGGGCTCGATCCGAAATCAATAGGTGTAAGAAATTGGACTGTTCCAGTTCAACGGCAGTTCGTTCTTAATTGGAGTGGTTGGTGTAATTCATAGTTCTAGCGATTGGATTTCGTTCAAAACACACCAAATGACTCCTCCCACCATATGATGATGTTGCCTAAGTTTTGGGCTCGATCCGAAATCAATAGGTGTAAGAAATTGGACAGTTCCAGTTCAACGAACTTCGTTCCTAATTGGAGTGGTTGGGGTAATTCATAGTTGTAGCGATTGGATTTCACTCAGAACACAACAAATGACTACTCCCACCGTATTATGATGTTGCCCAAGTTTTAGGCTCGATCCGAAATCAATAGTTGTAAGAAATTGGACAATTCAAGTTCAAAGGCAGTTCGTTCCAAATTGGAGTGGTTGGGGTAATTCATAGTTGGAGCGATTGGATTTCACTCATAACACACCAAATGACTACTCCCACCATATTATGATGTTGCCCAAGTTTTGGGCTCGATCCGAAATCAATAGGTGTAAGAAATTGGACAATTCAAGTTCTACGGCAGTTCGTTCCTAATTGGAGTGGTTGTTGTATTCCACACTTCTAGCGATTGGATTTCACTCAAAACTCACCAAATGACTCCTCCCACCATATTATGATGTTGCCCAAGTTTTGGGCTCGATCCGAAATCAATAGGTGTAAGAAATTGGACAATTCAAGTTCAGAGGCAGTTCGTTCCAAGTTGGAGTGGTTGTGGGAATTCATAGCGATTGGATTTCACTCAAAACACACCAAATGACTCCTCCCACCATATTATGATGTTGCCCAAGTTTTGGGCTCGACCCAAAATCAATAGGTGTAAGAAATTGGACCATTCAAGTTCAACGGCAATTCGTTCCTAATTGGAGTGGTTGGTTTATTCCATACTTCTAGCGATTGGATTTCACTCAAAACAATCCAAATGACTCCTCCCACCATATTATGATGTTGCCCAAGTTTTGGTCTCGATCCGAAATCAATAGGTTTAAGAAATTGGACAATTCAAGTTCAAAGGCAGTTCGTTCCAAATTGGAGTGGTTGGGGTAATTCATTGTTGTAGCGATTGGATTTCACTCAGAACACACCAAATGACTCCTCCCACCATATTATGATGTTGCCCATGTTTTGGGCTCGATCCGAAATCAATAGGTGTAAGAAATTGGACAATTCAAGTTCAACGGCAGTTCATTCCGAATTGGAGTGGTTGGTGTATTCCACACTTCTAGCGATTGGATTTCACTCAAAACTCACCAAATGACTCGTCCCACCATATTATGATGTTGCCCAAGTTTTGGGCTCGATCCGAAATCCATAGGTGTAAGAAATTGGACAATTCAAGTTCAACGGCAGTTCGTTCCTAATTAGAGTGGTTGGTGCATTCCGTACTTCTAGCGATTGGATTTCACTCATAACTCATCAAATGACTCCTCCCACCATATTATGATGTTGCCCAAGTTTTGGGCTCGATCCGAAATCAATAGGTGTAAGAAATTGGACAATTCAAGTTCAGAGGCAGTTCGTTCCAAATTGGAGTGGTTGTGGTAATTCATAGCGATTGGATTTCACTCAAAACACACCAAATGACTCCTCCCACCATATTATGTTGTTGCCCAAGTTTTGGGCTCGATCCTTAATCAATAGGTGTAAGAAATTGGACAATTCAAGTTGAACGGCAGTTCGTTCCTAATTGGAGTGGTTGGTGTATTCCACATTTCTAGCGATTGGATTTCACTCAAAACTCACCAAATGACTCCTCCCACCATATTATGATGTTGCCCAAGTTTTGGGCTCGATCCGAAATCAATAGGTGTAAGAAATTGGACAATTCAATTTAAAAGCCATGGACATTAACAATCTCATGGACTCCAACTCGTGGCTGCACCTTGTAACAAAAGGCTGCCTACGTACCCTTACTGATGGATCAAGCCACACGTAGCTCTTCTATTTCATTTCATCTTTCTGTTCCAAGCTTACTAGCATTACTCACATGGCAATAACTATCTTCAAATGAAGGAATAAAAGCATTTAGGTTCAAATAATCATTCTTGGAAAGTCATAACTATTAATTCCTCGTGACACCATTGGTGACACGGCCTGCCCTATAATCCTTGCTAGACTCAGGAGACATCTGGTCAACCTGATCCGCAATCCTCGCTCCCCCGGTCCGGGTATCACTAAAACTCGAGGGGGTAGATTATGCTAGAAATACTAGAGTATAATACCATACCCAATAATAAAAAGATCAAGGCAAACAGCTTAAATAAAATAAAATAAGATAAATTAAAGCGAACGGATTAAAATAAAATAAAATAACAAGCTTCGAATACCCTGATAACGAACTCATGTAAGGTTCATAAATAATTAATTATGTATATACTATCTACCTCCCTTATAAAAATTTCATCCTCGAAATTGCATACCTGTCACTAGAAGAGGCAAGGATACTGGGCTTGCATCCGCTCCTCGAGTTCCCAAGTGGTACCCTTCTTGACTTGACATCACGGGAACTCCACTTTCCGGGCTTCCCATATCTCTACGAGATGAAACTTTGATCTGGGGTTCATTCGATTTCAAAACATTCCAAATGCTGGCCTTTAAAACATGAATATCACCTAAACGCAAACTTAAATACCAGGACTCTAGTACATCTCCCGACTTTTGTTTGCCATTAATGACTCAAGTTCCCTGATCAAATCCTGATGAAACCAAATTTGGAACCTCAAACAATACTATACGTCCCCTTGCCTCTAATTATTCCACAGGGTTCAACGCTTTTGGATACTTCAGCATCAAAGACTCTCTTTGAGTCAAAAGAAGTCGCAACCGTGTTGATAGCCAAGTCAAAAGCTCTGGCTAAGAAAACAGACAAAATGAAGTCTCCTGCTCCAGCTAAGGGTATCCTTAGATAGCTGCTGTAATGCTTAATCTTCCTCTGATAGTTAAACACTTGCACTTGTGATTTGATTTTCTCTGGCTCCCCCACTAAGAGAAGTCAGAATTGTTTGACTTGTTAACATTTTCCTTCTTTCTTTAAAATTTACGGACGGTACTACCAGTTTGATTATTCAAGAGGAATACCAAAAAGGATTATCTTTACCGAATTGTAATCCTCATCCATCTCACCATGGTTATAAGCAACTTGAACACTGCACGCCTACTGCAGAGAGCACTATAATAAGTAACTTTCAAATCTTCCCTAAATACCCTCTGAAATACTCCTTCGGCACCACCCCATGATCTAGAGATGCAATTAAGTATCTTGAAAAATTATGTATTCCTATGTGATTTGCTTACTTTAACTATCTTCATGAAGTTCACCATTTAATCATCTGAAACTGTTTGATCAACATCAACTCAACCATTAATGGCCAACTTATTTTGTCTTTAGTGACATCATTTAATTGATTAGCAATATTTCTTTCTAAGTTGTTTCCCTCTTTTCGGCCGGGTAGGCCGACGGAAGGAGTTTTTGGTCCTTCTTCTCTTGAGATGCGTAGGCGTGCCACCACCAAGCCACTTGATGGCTTGGATGGAACGATTGTGTGAGTGTGTTTGCGCTTCTGACTTCTTAATCAAACGATTGATTGACCAAGCAAGGAACCTCCTCTTGGCCTAGGTTCTTTTTCTTCCTTGAGGTCAAGGATGATTGAGCTTTGTATGACTATTTTTAGGATTTTTGTGATAAGTGTAATGAATGTAAAGGCAATGAAAGAAATGACAGAAATGTAAGTGCGATAAACGAAATGACAGAAATGTAAATGCGATAAAATAGATTAAAGCGATAAAGACTTGAATTAAATTCGAATGTAAAGACAATTGAAATTAAATTGCAAGAAAGTAAGCTTACACTAGGAAAACGAAGAACTTGGATAATATGAAAAGCTTGAAAGATAAAATCCTAGACTATGAATTGAAAAGTACAGGATAAAGAGATAGATTTTGTGTGTTGAGTCGGAGGTCCTCTTCTCTTCATCTGACGTCCTATTTATAGAGCTCCTCAGCTCATGGGTTTGGGCATTCAACTAACTCTGCCTTGGAAATCCTCCCGATGTTAATGCTTTCTTGTCTTTGAACTCCGCCACTTGTAGGAAAACATCTGCTGAAAACATCTGCTAGAAAACATCTGCTGAAAACATCTGCTAGAAAACATCTGCTGAAAACATCTGCTAGAAAACATCTGCTGACAACATCTGCTAGAAAACATCTGCTGACAACATCTGCTAGAAAACATCTGCTGAAAACATCTGCTAGAACTTCTGAACTTAGTTTCATAGGCTGAGCTTTGGACTTGATTTGACACTTGGTGAGAAGTTGTGAACTTAGAGCTCCTAACTTAGTTAAGACTCCCACCAACATTAAGTGACGTGTGAACTCCAAGTATTTGGATGTCGGCCGCGTGGGTTCCCTACTCAACCAGACATCTTAGCTTTTTGTTTGATATCGCATGAAGCCATCTTGGTATGTTGGTCTGGCGTCGGTAGAATATGGCATTAGGCTTTGATTAATTTTATAAAAAAAATAAAACAAGACAAAGAACCTTTCAGCCAACACTTTGGCCAACTTTCTCTAGCCAACTCTTTGGCCAACTTTGCAGCCAACGATTTTGGCCACCTTTGCAGCCGCTATTTTGCATCCAGCACATTGCAACCCACATTTTGCAACCCACATTTTGCAACCAGCACGTTGCAACCCACATTTTGCAGCCAACATCCCAAGCTTTCCCACGTGACTTGCTGCTTCCTTTGTCCAAATGTTAGTCAACAAAACACCACTTTTGACTCTAACTTGCATTCATATATATAAATAACAAGACAATTGGATTCCAACCCAAACACTTGCAACCCAATTTGCAAAGAGACCAAATACTCCAGCCGACCAAGTTTGGGAATGCCAAAGTAAACCCACGTGGGTCCTCTCATGTCCAAGCCATTTCTTCAGCCAAGTTCAAAACCTCCCTTCTTGGTTTACATGCTGGCTACATTTCTTTTCCTCATTTTCTTCTTCCTCCTTCTTCTTCAAGACCCAAAACCGAGGGTACTGTTCAGAAATCCAGAAGTCATACTTCGGAAGCTCCAATCAGAAAACTTCCTTCATGAAAGTTGCTCGTCTACCTGAGGACTAAAATCTGTGAAATGTGTAGATTTTTCTGAATTTTCCTGATGCCTCAAAACGGGTTTGCAGCTTCTGTGCTCATCCATGGCTGGTGAGTCTCTGCAGACTCGGTTTCTGCATTTGGTTTCAATATATGATTCTCGGATGGTTGTGATTGCTTCACGGAATTTGCTCCAAATTGTGTTGGCTATAAGATATCCAAAATTGAAGATCATCCAACCGTTGTAGTGCCCCCTGCCTTCATTTTTCTGAAGTATGGACTTGGAGACCACTTGACTTAGCTTGGATTTGGAGACCACATCCAAACATTGCCCCCCGATTTGTTTAGCTCGGAATTGGTGTGGAGGTAAACAAATCGAAACCCAAGACCTTTCAATTTCCGAAAGGAAACCTTTTATCACCTTGTTGCTGGCCTTAGCTTGACCATTTGATTGAGGACTGTATGGGGTGGACTGAACCATCCTAACTCCCCAATTCTTTGCGGCTACCTTGACAGCCTCTCCCACAAAAGCCGTTCCTCGGTCAGTCATGATAGACTCTGGTAATCCGAATCGATGGATGATGGATTTCTCAATAAACTCTATCACCTCAGCTTGGGTAACTTGCTTGAGTGGTATGGCCTCTACGCATTTTGTAAAGAAGTCGGTGGCCACTAAAATGAACTTGTGACCCTTGGATGATTTCGGGTGGATCTGGCCAATCACATCCATCGCCCAACCCTTGAAAGGCCAAGCCTTCACAATAGGATTCATGGGCCCGGCCGGAACATGCTGAACTGGGCCATGCCTTTGACATCCTTGGCATCCTTTGGCGTAATCAATGCAATCCTTCAGGATGGTTGGCCAATAATACCCATGCCTCCTTAGCAACCATCTCATCTTGATGCCTGCTTGATGAGCTCCGCATATTCCTTCATGAACCTCAGTCATAACCACCATTTGATCAATCTTTCCCAGACATTTCATGAGTAAGTCGTCAGAGCCAATACGAAAAAGCTCTTCATCCCTGAGCACATAGCTTATGGCCCTTTGCCGAACCTGCCGACAATGCGAACCACTTGGACATTTCAAATACTCCACGATGTCGTGTCTCCAGTCATCTGGAGCTATAGTCAATGCCATCACCTCCACTGGTATTCCTCTTTCAAAAACTGAGGGCAACGATCGTTTTTCAACTTTGAATAACTCTTCAGAAAGCCCTTCAGAGATCTGAACTCCAAAGGCCAATTGGGCCATTGCATTGGCCTTTGAGTTGTGCTCCCTTGGTAGGTGAGTGAGTCTCACATCATCAAAATCTTCTATTAGTTGGCTGGCCAAGGCATGATAGCCAAGCAATGCTTGACTGGTTACCTTATAGTCACCGGATAGTTGTTTCAGAACCAACATCGAATCCCCCATGATTGACACATTATTTATTCCAAGTTCTCTCAAAATCTCCAACCCAATGATCAAGGCCTCATATTCGGCCTGATTGTTGGTACAATCAAAGTCTAATTGAAATGAATAACGAGTTCGGAATCCTTGGGGTGATTCAATGATGACACCTGCTCCCCCCATATTTGATGTTCGAGATCCATCGAAATAGAGACGCCATGGGAATAAACTTATCATGTCGACTTTGAAGAAGTCCATGTCTTCTATTTGAACACAAGGGTGAGAGGCCAAGAAATCAGCCAAGGCTTGCCCCTTGACGGCCTGCTGAGGCACGTATCGGAAGGTGAATTCTGCCAATGCCATCGTCCATTTTCCAATCCGCCCTCTAATGATTGGTCGAGTGAGCATGTACTTGATCAAATCAGTCTTGGCGATTATATGCACCACGGAAGGCAACATATAGTGCCTTAACTTAGTTGCAGTGAAGTATAAGGCTAAACAAAGTTTCTCCACCGGTGAATACTTTCTCTCGGTGTCCGTTAAAATTCGGCTTAGGTAGTACACTGCTTGCTCCTTTTTCTCATTGTTGTCTTGGGCCAAAAGACTTCCGATGGAATTTTCTGCGGCCGAAATATATAACTTCAAAGGTCGGCCTCGCTTCGGCGGGATTAGCACCGGTGGCTTGGTCAAATACTCTTTGATGGAATCAAATGCCTTCTGGTGAACTTCTTCCCATCGAAATTTCTCCTCATCCTTGAGTTTTAGTAAAGATGAAAAAGACTCGACTTTCCCGGCGGAATTAGCTATAAACCTCCGAAGGAAGTTTATTTGGCCTAGCAAACTTTGCAATCCTTTCTTGTTTTTCGGGGGCGGCGCCTCAATGATGGCCTTAGCCTTATTTTTATCAATTTCGATCCCCCTTTGGTGTACCAAAAATCCTAGGAAATTCCCGGCGGAAACCCAAAGGCACATTTCTTTGGATCCATCTTCAATTGATGCTTTCGCATTCTCTCGAAGGCTAACCGAAGGTCATCCAAATGACCTGGTCTCGATTCTGACTTCACAACCACATCGTCGATATAAACTTCTAAGTTTCGACCGATCATGTCATGGAAGATGGCATTCATTGCCCGTTGATATGTGGCTCCGGCTTTCTTTAGGCCGAAGGGCATCACGACATACTCAAAGGTTCCAATGGAACCCGGACATCTAAAGGCTATCTTGTGAACGTCTTCTTCGGCTATGAAAATTTGATTATAGCCGGAGTGTCCGTCCATGAAGGATAAAACTTCATGCTTGGCCGCCCCATCAACTAAGAGGTCCGCCATGGGTATGGGATATTCATCTTTGGGAGTTGCGATATTAAGATTACGAAAATCAACACAAATTCTTATTGCTCCCGTTTTCTTCTTTACAGGTACAATATTAGAAAGCCACTCTACATATCTTGTTGGCCTAATAAATTTGGCTTTAACAAGCCTTACAATTTCTTCCTTGACCTGTAATTCTACTTCCGCCGACATTCGGCGCGGTGGCTGCTTGAAAGGCTTGAAATCCTCCGTTGTTGGCAGACGGTGCTCGACCAAGTCACGACTTAGTCCAGGCATCTCAGTGTAATCCCAAGCAAAGCAATCCTTGAACTCTCTTAAAAGCTCTTCCGTCTTGGCCCGAAGTTCTGGCTCCATCAGACCACTGATGTAGATTGGTCGATGGCTGTCTTTCGTCCCCAAGTTGATTTCCAACAAAGGATCTTGGACTTCCGCCTTCGAATCATCCATCTGAGTTGGTGCCAACTCCACTTCCTCAATTTCAAGCGCGTCATCTTCAGGGCCTTCGTGGAGGAACCCCACCAAATGAGCGGTGGACCCATGCTCGGCCGCTCTCTCGGCCCAAAAACCATATAGCCGTCTCAAGGTGTCTTTCACCGCGGCTCTATTCTCTTCTTTCATGGTTGTATCAATCATTAAGAGAGAAAAAATCAGACATCATGGGGCGCTCCCCATCTGCTTGGGCATCGTGTGCCCCCAAGTCTATCAACTTCTTGGCCGAGACTCCCGTAGGTCGGCCGTTCATATCTGACCCTGTAAAATAAAGAGGACCAAGATCATCCTCGTAAAACCTGGCCTCCACCGCGTTGGCTGAAGCCATGAAAGGCCGTGAGTCGGCCTGAACCAATTCCACGCTCCCATCCTCGTGCCAAAACTGTAGAGTCTGATGGAGCGAGGAAGGGACACACATATTTCCGTGAATCCAATCTCGACCTAACAATGCGGTAAAGTGAGCTGTTGTTTCCACCGCGAAGAAAGTTGTCACCCTGACCTTTTCCCCTACTCTGACTTGGAGTGGGATGATTCCTTTTGATATTGTGATGTCTCCCACAAAGCCACTGATCGTTGTCTCAGTTGGAATTAGTTCTTCTGAACTTTTCTTCAACTTCCTCATTACCAAGGCTGGGAGGATATTCACTGTGGCGCCCGTATCAACTAGAACTTTGCTCACCGGAACCCCATCAAAGTGAGCACTTACGTATAAAGGTTTAAGATGGGAAGACATCTTCTTGGTGGACATTTCAAAGCACACTTTATGTGGCATTTTCTTCTCCGCACTCGGCAACACAATTTGAGGTTGAGCTACCTCTGCCTTCGGAGTCTCCCTAATTACCTTGATTTCATTTGGTTCTCCCATTTGAACCATGGACTCGACTTCGTCAAAAACATCTCCATCCATGGAATTTGGTTGACCTGGCTGAGCTTCGAAAAATAGTGGAAGTGTGACCACCATAGCATTGACCTCGTCGAAGTCCCCAAACTTCACCTTGGTCTTACTTGTCTTCAATTCACTCTCCAACTTAGTAATCTCTTCCCTATATTCATTAGCTAATTGCTCCATAGCCTCTTCTGGGAGGTCTTCAAAATATTCATCATCACCATACTCTTCATTCTCCCCATAAAGTTCTTCATTATTGGCTAAGACGTCTCCTAGGTTTTCTGAAGTCTCTTTGGTCTCTACGTCGGCCGTTGGTTCGGCCTCTTCTTCTACTACGGATGTTTCGACATCGACCATGACTTGGTCCTCCTCCGCTGTCAGCTTATCTTCTGTCGTCTGGGGTTTTCCTCTGACATCCTCGACCATTTCATGGTCATTTTCCTTTGTCTCCTCGACCATGGGTGGTGATACCACTTTAATTGGTGTTTGCCTCCTAGAGGTCGAAGGATTGGCCTTGAGCTGATTCTTTTTAAATCTCTCAACTTTTGATGGCCCATCGTCCAACACCTTCATTGGCTTGCTAGATTCCGCCTTGAGATTGTTTGCTTCAAAAGCTCCGGTCAAATGAGCTTCCAACTCCAACATCGACTCATCTAAGGCTATCACTACAACTTGACCATTCACCCATTGTCGATGTATTTTCATCCCCTTGGCCGCTGCTGCCTCTAACGAAGCCACGGCATCAGCTTTGGCGAACTCCAACTCTTCCAGTCGAAGCTTCTCTCGAAGGTCGACCAATCGGTTGAGTTGGGCTTGCCTCTCGTCCGCCCACTCGAACTCTGCTTTACAAGTAGCAGCATATTGTCTTTGAGCCCTTCTTGTCTGAGTTTTGCTCAATGGTATCGGAGGCAACTTCGAACCTCTACTCCTATACCATTGTCCTGCCTTTGTGTTTGGCATCTTGAAAGTTGGGACACCACTACCATCAGATGGGCGAGGTCTTGACACATAGGCCACATCTCGATTCTTTCCTTCTCCCACCGAAACCCACATGCTTCTATTTTTATCTTGGCTTGGGTTCAGCGGATCAACATCTTCATACTTGAGTGGCATCTGATGATTTCTTCTCTTAGGCTGATATCACGGCCTTTCGTACCTATCTTGGTACTCATGTAATGGCCGTTTGTTCGGCCTAGTCTCCATCATGCCCCTTGGGCTATATGGACCGTAATTCCCGGCCGAACTTTTGATCATGTTTTTCCTAGCACTTCTTGGTCTACCTGTCTGGGCTTGATCCTTGATCGTCTCCTTAGTCGGTTCCCTAGCTGGCTCCTTGGGTTTTGGTAGAACTACCTCCAATGAGACCTCACATTGACATCGGCTGCATAACACAATAGCCTTGGGAGATTCTTCCAAAATTGGAATCTTCTCATCTAGAGCCTTTGTCACTTCTGGGTACATCTTGGCCTTACCCTTCGCCTTAGGATCCATCTGGTTCTCCCATGCTCTCCTCTCAGCTGCTGCTTTTCTAAAGCCACCCAAGTCTAATCTTGGTCGAGGTTGATCTGGCCTTGGGAAGTTGGCATTCACCATGTTGGCCTGAGCATTTGGGAATGGATTCTGATCAACACCCATTGTAGCTTTCTCTGGAAATTTCAAGATCTTTCGATCAATGAGATCCTGCACGACATTCCGAAAAACAAGGCAATTGTTAGTCGCGTGAGACCATACACTATGCCATTTGCAAAAAGTCTTGTTTCTAAGTTCATTAGCCGATGGAATATCATGACCATTTGGCAACTTTATCATCTTTTCTTTTAAAAGTTGGTCAAAGATTAGTTCGGCCTTTGAAATGTCAAAGGTATAGGACTTGGTTCTGACTCCCTTTTGAGAAGTTCCACTAAACTTAGAAATCTGGCCCGTTGTCGGCCTCTGATCCTTGGGGGCTTTGGACAAAGCCTTGCATGCGCGTGGTTCGCTGGCAACGATTTCAGCCAAGTTTACCCCGGTCGATTCTTCTTCCTCTTCATCTTCTAGGAAGACTTCATTGCCTGCCTCATTCGAGTCCACATTTTCGACATCCACTGCATGGACAGCCATGGTTCTAGATGTGGAAGGTTTTGGTAGATCTCTATAGAAAGTCGGCCGAGATGTCGGCCGATTCTTTTGTTGTTCCTCCTTTAAAAGAGCTTCATATCGATCCACCCGAAGTAAGAGGTCATAAATATCGCGAAATTCAGTACCCTCGAACTTCTTCCGGAGATCGAGCAACAACCCACCTTGAGCCAACTTTGCAAACTCATGTTCAGGCATGTTGACCGCACATCTGGCCTTTGCCTCTCTGAATTTCCCCAAGTATTCTTGGACTGACTCGTTTGGTCCTTGGCGCATCTTGGCCAAGTTGGCCATTGACACATCTGGCTCCGGCTGATAAAATTGTTCGAGGAAGTTTTGCTCCATGGTCTGCCAATTTGGAACAGAGTTCTGAGGAAGTTTGACATACCATGAAAAAGCAGCCCCCGTGAGGGTGCTCGGGAATAGCCTTAATTTCAAGACCTCGCGATGTCCGATTTCGGCACATTGGGCAGTGAATCGACCAATATGCTTCACGGTCGACTGGAGTCCATCTCCTGAAACTAATGCAAAATCCAGAACTTTGAATCCTCGTGGAAATTCCTCTTGATCAAAATGCTCCGGATACCATGGCGGTGGCCAACCATGTTTTACTCCAAACTTGGAGCCCTTCTTGTTCTTGACTTGGATCTTGCCATTTTGTTGGCAATGGGTTGAAATACTAGGATGACTAGAACTACCCGGATGACTTCTGGCCATCACTTTGGCCAACCCTTCATGCCCCCCAAGTTCATTTGGTCGGCCAATCTTGGCCTTTGGCTGGGGCTCAATAAACTTGACCACTTGCAATTGTGGTATCGCAATGTCGAGTTTTTCTCCTACAATCACGTCTATTACTTTTGCATCTTGAGTCATGCTCCGACCTTCTTCTTCACTAGATCGTAGGCCATTACATCCTAAGATGGTTGCCTTGGGTTGGACCATATTGCACATATCATTGGTGACCACCTTTTGGGTCTCATCCCCTTGGGTGGACTCATTTTCCTCAACCAATGTCAGATTCTCAATAGGAAGGTCGCCTTGAATATTTGATTTTAAAGTCATCTCGCCCACCTCTTTCTCACTCTCACATTCTCTACCAACCTCATTTTTCCCTAGAGGAGTAGGTGGAACGGGTGGTCTAATTGCAACCATATCAGAAATTTCCTCTTGTGATTGAGAAATAAGGTTAGGGTTGAGGGTTTGCCCCTCAGCTCGTTGGCTAAGTCGAGATGAAATCATATGCATACCTTGGACGAGAAGGTCGTGGTTGGAAGTTTGTAATTCATCTACAAACTCTTTTAATACAACTTCTATCTTAGATGTCATCTCATTTATATATTCTTCCACCATGTGGGTATGGCCACTAAATGGCATTTCACCCACCTTGGGATTATGTCGGCCACCAAAGCCAATTGGATGCTCTGCTTGGTGGGAATAATAATTAAGTTGATCATAGACATTGGCCGGATTATTTTGGCCATCTGGGTAGGTGTATTGCCCCCATGCCACTTGATTAGTTTGGCCACCAAAGCCATATTGATCATTCGAACTATTTTGGTTTATAAGATTATATCCGCCAATATAGTTGTGCCCACCATATTGGCCACCAAATCCGCCGACATAGTTGTGCCTATCATATTGGCTACCAAATTGACTACTTGAGTCATATTGGTTGTTAGGCCCACCTTGATGGGTAAAATTATATTGGCCAGAGTGGTTGTGGCCACTATGTTGGCCGATGGATTGGCTACTCGAGCCATAAGAATTATAGCCGTTGTAGTTCAATGGCTGGTAGGAATTGCCATTCCTTTCGGTCGCTCATATAGTTAGTCCCACAGGGCGTGCCAAATTATGTTTCCCTCTTTTCGGCCGGGTAGGCCGACGGAAGGAGTTTTTGGTCCTTCTTCTCTTGAGATGCGTAGGCGTGCCACCACCAAGCCACTTGATGGCTTGGATGGAACGATTGTGTGAGTGTGTTTGCGCTTCTGACTTCTTAATCAAACGATTGATCGACCAAGCAAGGAACCTCCTCTTGGCCTAGGTTCTTTTTCTTCCTTGAGGTCAAGGATGATTGAGCTTTGTATGACTATTTTTAGGATTTTTGTGATAAGTGTAATGAATGTAAAGGCAATGAAAGAAATGACAGAAATGTAAGTGCGATAAACGAAATGACAGAAATGTAAATGCGATAAAATAGATTAAAGCGATAAAGACTTGAATTAAATTCGAATGTAAAGACAATTGAAATTAAATTGCAAGAAAGTAAGCTTACACTAGGAAAACGAAGAACTTGGATAATATGAAAAGCTTGAAAGATAAAATCCTAGACTATGAATTGAAAAGTACAGGATAAAGAGATAGATTTTGTGTGTTGAGTCGGAGGTCCTCTTCTCTTCATCTGACGTCCTATTTATAGAGCTCCTCAGCTCATGGGTTTGGGCATTCAACTAACTCTGCCTTGGAAATCCTCCCGATGTTAATGCCTTCCGGAGCTCTAGGCGCGAACTACCCGATGTCTTGGAAATCTTCCCAATATTAATGCTTTTCGGAGCTCTAGGCACTAACTACCCGAGGTCTTGGAAATCCTCCCGATGTTAATGCTTTCTTGTCTTTGAACTCCGCCACTTGTAGGAAAACATCTGCTGAAAACATCTGCTAGAAAACATCTGCTGAAAACATCTGCTAGAAAACATCTGCTGAAAACATCTGCTAGAAAACATCTGCTGACAACATCTGCTAGAAAACATCTGCTGAAAACATCTGCTAGAAAACATCTGCTGACAACATCTGCTAGAACTTCTGAACTTAGTTTCATAGGCTGAGCTTTGGACTTGATTTGACACTTGGTGAGAAGTTGTGAACTTAGAGCTCCTAACTTAGTTAAGACTCCCACCAACATTAAGTGACGTGTGAACTCCAAGTATTTGGATGTCGGCCGCGTGGGTTCCCTACTCAACCAGACATCTTAGCTTTTTGTTTGATATCGCATGAAGCCATCTTGGTATGTTGGTCTGGCGTCAGTAGCATATGGCATTAGGCTTTGATTAATTTTATAAAAAAAATAAAACAAGACAAAGAACCTTTCAGCCAACACTTTGGCCAACTTTCTCTAGCCAACTCTTTGGCCAACTTTGCAGCCAACGATTTTGGCCACCTTTGCAGCCGCTATTTTGCATCCAGCACATTGCAACCCACATTTTGCATCCAGCACGTTGCAACCCACATTTTGCAACCCACATTTTGCAACCAGCACGTTGCAACCCACATTTTGCAGCCAACATCCCAAGCTTTCCCACGTGACTTGCTGCTTCCTTTGTCCAAATGTTAGTCAACAAAACACCACTTTTGACTGCAACTTGCATTCATATATATAAATAACAAGACAATTGGATTCCAACCCAAACACTTGCAACCCAATTTGCAAAGAGACCAAATACTCCAGCCGACCAAGTTTGGGAATGCCAAAGTAAACCCACGTGGGTCCTCTCATGTCCAAGCCATTTCTTCAGCCAAGTTCAAAACCTCCCTTCTTGGTTTACATGCTGGCTACATTTCTTTTCCTCATTTTCTTCTTCCTCCTTCTTCTTCAAGACCCAAAACCGAGGGTACTGTTCAGAAATCCAGAAGTCATATTTCGGAAGCTCCAATCAGAAAACTTCCTTCATGAACGTTGCTCGTCTACCTGAGGACTAAAATCTGTGAAATTTGTAGATTTTTCTGAATTTTCTTGATGCCTCAAAACGGGTTTGCAGCTTCTGTGCTCATCCATGGCTGGTGAGTCTCTGCAGACTCGGTTTCTGCATTTGGTTTCAATATATGATTCTCGGATGGTTGTGATTGCTTCACAAAATTTGCTCGAAATTGTGTTGGCTATAAGATATCCAAAATTGAAGATCATCCAACCGTTGTAGTGCCCCCTGCCTTCATTTTGCTGAAGTATGGACTTGGAGACCACTTGACTTAGCTTGGATTTGGAGACCACATCCAAACATAAGTATTTCCTACTAATGTAATCTCATTTGAGTAAATTCTTCAGGCAGGATAGCACCAAATCCCCACACATGAACCCAATTTCCTCTGTAGGTATAAAATACTTGTCATCTTATTGGATAGGATTTCTAGGCTCATTTAAACATGACTCACTAATAATATCCTCGACTTTTACAATTGGCATGTCCACTACCAAGTTCTCTACCTTTAACAATTGAGTGGAAACCTAGCCAACCCGAACAACACGCATTCATATCTATACTTAGACAATCGTTCACACATTATTCCAAACATCCCTTCGCTGAAGACAATGAAACTGAAATTTAATCTACCACCTTGGTATATCCATTTTATTTTCGTCAATCTCACAATTAACCATCACTTCCTTTAGTTCCCATCAATTCCTCGTGCCACCGGAGCGGCACGCCCTCGCAAGTCTCGGGAAACACAAGGTCACCTGAGTCGCAACCCTCGCAGGATTCAGGGGACATTTAGTCGACCTGATCCGCATTCCTCACTCCCACAATCTAGGTATCCTTAAGACTCGTGGGGCAAAAATCGAGCATGCTGACATATCCGAAGGCAACCAATAAAATCCAAAAACAACATATTTAATCCATGGGCAACACATAAAACTGAAGGCAACATTTATTATCCTTGGGTACCTAGAGTGGTTTCTAAGAAAATATAAATTCAGAAAAGTTAATGAGAAATAAAAATGAATTCTTACTTGACCCTAAACTCTGCTGCCATTTATCCGTTAGTTATCTAAAATTCTGTTATGCCAAAATCTCTAGGCACTCTCAACTCGGCAGCATATAAAATAGAACATATAAAAACAATAAATTAAGCTATTAAAACTCTGAACAATGAATAGCTTATTCAAGATCAAATAATAAGATTAAATTGCATAAATTCATTTATGAAAACAAAAAGTCCACTCGCTGAACTTCCTCTAGTTTCCTGAATCAATTTAGGTATTGCTGGCTTAGATTAATATATTTGTACATTTATATGTATACTAAAATAGAATTAGAAGTAAAACAAACATTGCTGATAACATCTTAGCTTTTCTTTCCTTCAAAACTTATATAACTCAATTAAAATACATATATATTAATAAAGATTTATAATTAACTTATTATGAGAAAGTAGAAAACGAGAAAATTATTAAAGTAATATATGTATTGTTCTCTAAGTTATAAAACAAGTTCATAGCTTAAAAGATTTATCGTAATTTGTGTAAAATCCTTTAACTTAGAAAACTCACCACCCGGATGTACCCCCATCATATTCCGTCAATTCTAGTCTCGCAAGTCTCGGAAACACCAGGTTAACCGAGCCGCATTTCTCGTAGGTCCCGGAGACACTAAGTCAATCCGAGCCGCAATCCTCGCACCACACGGTTCGGGCGTTCCCGAAACCTATGTGGGCATATCATGAATAACAAATTGTTTCAAAATAACTGGGGGGGTACTCCTATGGTGGGTTTAAAACTTTTTTTTTTTTAAATTTATCTCAACTTGGCTTTTGTTCCCTTGTGGCTATAATGTACTGTTTTAAACTAATCATGTCCTATTTAAGCATAGAAAAGTTAAGTTGGTCATAGGTGGATTAAGAGAAATATACTATCCCAGGTTACCCACCTAACTATTAGTACTCGTAAGTCGACAAGGCAAAACAACATAAAGAAACATCAAGCGGTTCATTAAAACAAGGAGACACTCAAGGTGCCGAGTCTACAGGAATATAACCTAATGCTCTGATACCAAGTTGACAGGACCCGACCCAAATTCCACTTTGGAATCCGAGCCGAACCCTGTGCGTGTCCGACACTTGGCGGGTGCAGGGCACAACGACCAAAAATACCCTTTTTAAACCAAATCCGAAGAATTTCAAGCTTGACTTCTATCGAAAATTTGGCAGAGTCTCCCTTATAAAATGAACATTTCCCCAAAAACTTCCACCTATCAAACAAGCATATACGAATATAACCCAACTGCCAGCATGTATCAAATTATATCCAAAATCAAGCATCATATAATTCTGGCCTCAGGCCTCAATAAATCAAATAAAATCATTCAACTAGTAAAATTCATCTCGGCTCTCATAATACCAATAATACATTAACAATCTCAAGGACTCCAACTCGTGGCTGCACCTTGTAACAAAAGGCTACCTACGTACCCTTACTGAGGGATCAAGCCACACGTAGCTCTTCTATTTCATTTCAGCTTTCTGTTCCAAGCTTACTGGCATTACTCACATGGCAATAACTATCTTCAAATGAAGGAATAAAAGAATTTAGGTTCAAATAATCATTCTTGGAAAGTCATAACTATTAATTCCTCGTGATGCCATTGGTGACACGTCCTGCCCTATAATCCTTGCTAGACTCAGGAGACATCTGGTCAACCTGATCCGCAATCCTCGCTCCCCCAGTCCGGGTATCACTAAAACTCGAGGGGTAAGATTATGCTAGAAATACTAGAGTATATTACCATACCCAATAATAAAAAGATCAAGGCAAACAGCTTAAATAAAATAAAATAAGATAAATTAAAGCAAACGGATTAAAATAAAATAAAATAACAAGCTTCGAATACCCTGATAACGAACTCATGTAAGGTTCGTAAATAATTAATTATGTATATCTGTCTTTCTCTTGTGACATAAATATATCGGTTAAGAAAAAGATAGTAACTGTATAGAGTTCCTCACTTTTACCTTAAAAGCATTTCAAAGCTTAAATTCTCTCCACCTAGGCGTACCCCCATTTCTAATCCATCAATTCCTTTAATACCGTCAATTCCATTCTCCCAGGTCTCGGAAACGCAAGGTTAACCAAGCCGCATTTCTCGCAGGTCTCAGAGATAACACTTCAATCTGAGCCGCATTTCTCGCAGGTCTCGGAGATACAACTTCAATCCGAGCCGCACTTCTCGCAAGTCTCAGAGATAACACTTCAATCTGAACCGCATTTCTCGCAAGTCTTGGAGATACAACTTCAATCCGAGCCGCACTTCTCGCAGGTCTCAGAGATAACACTTCAATCTAAGCCGCATTTCTCATAGGTATCGGAGATACAGCTTCAATCCGAGCCGCACTTCTCGCAGGTCTCAGAGATAACACTTCAATCTGAGCCGCATTTCTCAAGGCTCTAACATACCTAGGACACATGTCCCGAGACTTGGTCTCAATCGGACGGTCGGATTACTCACGATCGTACAATCGTATGGTTACTGTAAACCTAGACCTAGGGTTGGCATTCTCGGAGTATCCGGGGCTCCGATTTACGATCCGTCGAATCCTATACGATCCTGGAATTACTTAGATCAATATATATATAATTGACTATGATCCAACGGGTCAAACGTATCGAACCCGGAAATCGCACAATATGCGAGATCCATTTGGGGTTCAAACATTGTCCGAATTAATATCCGCGAATTCCTATGTGCTCGTGAGGACCAAGAGATCATTTTAGGTTCTGAAAGTGACTTCACCATGCCGTCCACGCGCCGGCAGCGCGTGGGTGGCTTGATCAAATTCCGGCAGCCGGGAATCTTCAAAATTGGAAACCCAGCTTCCTACCCTAGGTAAAACAGCCTATTTGGAACAACTTTTCTTCTTGGACCTACCCCAAAAAGTAGCGGGAAGTGGCCGGAATCGTGATCCCAAAACCGGCTGAAACCCACTTCGAAAATCGAACTACCTAGGCTCAAGATTGGTAAATTCCTATCCAAACATCAGCTAGATCATGAAAAATAGGTGAGAAAGCATACCTCACTAGCATGAAACGGTGGCCGGAGGAGGGAGAACGAGTTCCGTGAAATGCCGTCAAAATCTGTCCAAACCGCCCTGTTTCGTGGCGGTTTCCATCGATTACGGCGGTGGATCGAGGCTGGGATGGGCTGGAATCGAAAGAGGGAAGTGAGGTGGTTGTAACGGGACCGGTATTACATGAATTGGTGGTCGGAGTTGAGAGAAATCACCTCTTGAAGTCGGCTGGTCGAGCCCTCCTTAACTGCAGAAATTCTGGGTATATAAAAACTGGACTTCGAAATATTTACGGTTATGCCACTGAACTTCTTTTCACCATCATTTCTTCGTTACAACTCCGATTCGAGTCCACTACGTGTCTACGGACTCGTTTCAACGTGCTCTACGCAACAGACCATTCAAAATTTCCAAATCACATCCCGAACTTAAAATGACCTTTTTACCCCTTCTTAATATTAAATAATATTTTACTTTTAAGATTTATTTTCTCACTTAAACTTATTAACTCTTATTTTAATTATTTAATCATTCCTTGGGTAAGATTTTCCTTTACCTAAATAATTTAAAATTTAACTATTAATTTAGGAACGGGTTGTTACAAATAGGTGTAAGAAATTGGACAATTCAAGTTCAAACGCAGTTCGTTCCAAATTGGGGTGGTTGGGGTAATTCATAGTTCCAGCGATTGGATTTCACTCAAAACACACCAAATGACACCTCCCACCATATTATGATGTAGCCCAAGTTTTGGGCTCGATCCGAAATCAATAGGTGTAAGAAATTGGACAATTCAAGTTCAAAGGCAGTTCGTTCCAAATTGGAGTGGTTGGGGTAATTCATAGTTCTAGCGATTGGATTTCACTCAAAACACACCAAATGACTCCTCCCACAATATTATGATGTTGCCCAAGTTTTGGGCACGATCCGAAATCAATAGGTGTAAGAAATTGGACAATTCAAGTTCAAAGGCAGTTCGTTACAAATTGGAGTGGTTGGGGTAATTCATAGTTCTAGCGATTGGATTTCACTCAAAACACACCAAATGACTCCTCCCACCATATTATGATGTTACCCAAGTTTTGGGCTCAATCCGAAATCAATAGGTGTAAGAAATTGGACAATTCAAGTTCAACGGCAGTTCGTTCCGAATTGGAGTGGTTGGTGTATTCAATATTTCTAGCGATTGGATTTTACTCAAAACACACCAAATGACTCCTCCCACCATATTACGATGTTACCCAAGTTTTGGGCTCGATCCGAAATCAATAGGTGTAAGAAATTGGACAATTCAAGTTCAACGGCAGTTCGTTCGAAATTGGAGTGGTTGGTGGATTCCATACTTCTAGCGATTGGATTTCACTCAAAACTCACCAAATGAGTCCTCCCACCATATTATGATGTTGCCCAAGTTTTGGGCTCGATCCGAAGTCAATAGGTGTAAGAAATTGGACAATTCAAGTTCAACAGCAGTTCGTTCCTAATTGGAGTGGTTGGTGTATTCAATACTTCTAGCATTTGGATTTCACGCAAAACACACCAAATGACTCCTCCCACCATATTATGATGTTGCCCAAGTTTGGGGCTCGATCCGAAATCAATAGGTGTCAGAAATTGAACAATTCATGTTCAACGGCAATTCGTTCCAAATTGGAGTGGTTGGCGTATTACATACTTCTAGTGATTGGATTTCACTCAAAACACACCAAATGACTCCTCCCACCATATTATGATGTTGCCCAAGTTTTGGGATCGATCCGAAATCAAAAGGTGTAAGAAATTGGACAATTCACGTTCAACGGCAATTCGTTCCAAATTGTAGTGGTTGGTGTATTCCATACTTCTAGCAATTGGATTTCACTCAAAACACACCAAATGACTCCTCCCACCATATTATGATGTTGCCCAAGTTTTGGGATCTATCCGAAATCAAAAGGTGTAAGAAATTGGACAATTCAAGTTCAACGGCAATTCGTTGCTAATTGGAGTGGTTGGTGTATTCCATACTTCTAGCGATTGGATTTCACTCAAAACACCCCAAATGACTCCTCCCACCATATTATGATGTTGCCCAAGTTTTGGGCTCGATCCGAAATCAATAGGTCTAAGAAATTGGACAATTCAAGTTCAAAGGCAGTTCGTTCCAAATTGGAGTTTTTGGTGGGTCCCATACTTCTAGCGGTTGGATTTCACTCAAAACTCACCAAATAAGTCCTCCCACCATATTAAGATGTTGCCCAAGTTTTGGGCTCGATCCGAAGTCAAAAGGTGTAAGAAATTGGACAATTCAAGTTCAAAGGCAGTTCGTTCCTAATTGGAGTGGTTGGTGGTTTCCATACTTCTAGAAATTGGATTTCACCCAAAACTCCCCAAATGACTCCTATCACCACATTATGATGTTGCCCAAGTTTTGGGCTCGATCCGAAATCAATAGGTGTAAGAAATTGGACAATTCAAGTTCAACGGCAATTCGTTCCCAATTGGAGTGGTTGGCGTATTCCATACTTCTAGCGATTGGATTTCACTCAAAACCCACCTAATGACTCCTCCCACCATATTATGATGTTCAACAAGTGTTGGGCTCGATCCGAAATCAATAAGTGTAAGAAATTGGACAATTCAAGTTCAACAGCAGTTCGTTCCTAATTGGAGTGGTTGTGGTTTCCATACTTCTAGCAATTGGATTTCACCCAAAACCCACCAAATGACTCCTACCACCATAATATGATGTTACAGAAGTTATGGGCTCGATCCGAAATCGATTGGTGTAAGAAATTGGACAATTCAAGTTGAACGGCAGTTCGTTCCTAATTGGAGTGGTTGGTGTATTCCATACTTCTAGCGATTGGATTTCACTCAAAACTCACCAAATGATTCCTCCCACCATATTATGGTGTTGCCCAAGTTTTGGGCTCGATCTGAAATCAATAGGTGTAAGAAATTGGACAATTCAAGTTCAACGGCAATTCGTTCCCAATTGGAGTGGTTGGCGTATTCCATACTTCTAGCGATTGGATTTCACTCAAAACCCACCTAATGACTCCTCCCGCCATATTATGATGTTCAACAAGTGTTGGGCTCGATCCGAAATCAATAAGTGTAAGAAATTGGACAATTCAAGTTCAACAGCAGTTCGTTCCTAATTGGAGTGGTTGGTGTATTCCATACTTCTAGCAATTGGATTTCACCCAAAACCCACCAAATGACTCCTACCACCATAATATGATGTTGCCCAAGTTATGGGCTCGATCCGAAATCGATTGGTGTAAGAAATTGGACAATTGAAGTTCAACGGCAGTTCGTTCCTAATTGGAGTGGTTGGTGTATTCAATACTTCTAGCGATTGGATTTCACTCAAAACACACCAAATGACTCCTCCCACCGTATTATGATGTTGCCCAAGTTTTGGGCTCGATCCGAAATCAATAGGTGTAAGAAATTGGACAATTCAAGTTCAAAGGTAGTTCGTTCCAAATTGTTGTGGTCATGGTAATTCACAGTTCTAGTGATTGGATTTCACTCAAAATTAACCAAATGACTCCTCCCACCATATTATGATGTTGCCCAAGTTTTGGGCTCGATCCGAAATCAATAGGTGTAAGAAATTGGACAATTCAAGTTCAACGGCAGTTCGTTCCTAATTGGAGTGGTTGGTGTATTCCATACTTCTAGCGATTGGATTTCACTCAAAACTCACCAAATGATTCCTCCCACCATATTATGGTGTTGCCCAAGTTTTGGGCTCGATCCGAAATCAATAGGTGTAAGAAATTGGACAATTCAAGTTCAACGGCAGTTCGTTCCAAATTGGAGTGGTTGGTGGATTCCATACTTCTAGCGATTGGATTTCACTCAAAACTCACCAAATGAGTCCTCCCACCATATTATGATGTTGCCCAAGTTTTGGGCTCGATCCGAAATCAATAGGTGTAAGAAATTGGACAATTCAAGTTCAACGGCAGTTCGTTCCTAATTGGAGTGGTTGGTGTATTCCATACTTCTAGCATTTGGATTTCACGCAAAACACACCAAATGACTCCTCCCACCATATTATGATGTTGCCCAAGTTTTGGGCTCGATCCGAAATCAATTGGTGTCAGAAATTGGACAATTCAAGTTCAAAGGCAGTTAGTTCCAAATTGGAGTGGTTGGTGTGGTTCTAGTGATTGGATTTCACTCAAAAACTCGCAAAATGACTCCTCACATCGTATTATGATGTTTCCCAAGTTTTGGGCTCGGTCCGATATCAATAGGTGTAAGAAATTGGACAATTCAAATCGAAAGGAAGTTCGTTCCAAATTGGAGTGGTTAGTGTATTGCATAGTTCTGGCGATTGGATTTCACTCAAAACTATCCAAATAACTCCTCCCACCATATTATGATGTTTCCCAAGATTTGGGCTCGATCCGATATCAATAGGTGAAACAAATTGGACAATTCAATTTGAAAGGCAGTTCGTTCCAAATTGGAGTGGTTGGTGTATTTCATAGTTCTAGCGGTTGGATTTCACTCAAAACCCAGCAAATGATTCCTCTCACCATATTATGATGTTTCCCAAGTTTTGGGCTCGATCCGATATCAATAGGAGAAAGAAATTGGACAATTCAAGTTCTAACGTAGTTCGTCCAAAATTGGAGTGGTTGGTGTATTGCATAGTTCTAGCGATTGGATTTCACTCAAAACTCACCAATTGACTCCTCCCACTGTATTACGATGTTTCCCAATTTTTGGGCTCGATACGGTATCAATAGGGGTAAAAAATTGGACAATTCAATTTCCAACGCAGTTCGTTCCAAATTGGAGTGGTTGGTGTATTGCATAGTTCTAGCGATTGGATTTCACTCAAAACTCACCGAATGACTCCTCCCACCATATTACGATGTTTCCCAAGATTTGGGCTCAATCCGATATCAATAGGTGTAAGAAATTGGAGAATTGAAGTTCCAACGCAGTTCGTTCCAAATTGTAGTGGTTAGTGTATTGCAAAGTTCTAGCGATTGAATTTCACTCAAACCCCCACCCCTGTTTTCTTCTTCCTCTAGCCGCACCTCCCTTCACCATAACCCACCACCATCCGACCACCGTAGGACGCCGGACCAGCCCAGAAAGGACCAGCGACATCTCAGCAGCTCAGCCCGACCCTTTCCCCGTCGCCTGCCGCCACGAATCGCCAGAGAGAACCAGAAAATCGCGTCAGTTTTGGCAGAATTTCGTCGGCTCCGTTCGTCGTCATCCGGCCACCAAATCGGATGAATTAGGTATGGAAATTCGACTGATTTTCACGTTCTAGGTGTTGGTTGGGTAGGTTTTAAGGAATTTTGAGGTTTGAAGGGTTAATTCATGATTTGAAATTCTGCCAGTTTGAGAGCTCGGGTTCAGTCATTTCCGGCCACTTTTTGGCCATAGTCCAAGAACAAAACTGGTTCCAAATAGGGTGTTTTACCTAGACTAGAAGTTTGGGTCGGCGGTTTGGAGATTTTCCGGCTGCCGGAATTTACTATGCACACCCACGCGCTGCCGGCGCGTGGGCGGCGCGTGGACCAGGTAACACGAGCCACTCTTGGTCCTAGAATAATCCTCGTGTCCTCACGAGCGCGTAGGATTTCGCGGATCTCAATTCGGATAACGTTTGAACCCCAAACGGATCTCGCATAGTGTGCGATTTCCGGGTTCAATACGTTCAGACCGTTGGATCATAGCCAAACTGGAGTATGTTGATCAAGGTATTTTAAGGGTCGTGTAGGATTCAACAGATCGTTAATCGGAGTCCTGGATACTCCGAAAAGGCCAACCCTAGGGTTAGTATTACGGAAATCTTTCATCCGTCCGATTGTACGATCGTGAGTAATCCGACCGTCCGATCGAGACCAAACTTTCGGGACATGTGTCCTAGGCCTATTGGAACCTCTAGGAATGTTCGGATTGGAATTCTGAGGTCGTGGACCCCACGGGATCCCGAGTTGACTTTTAGGGACTTTATCGCTTTTGAGTCCCGAGATACTTCTAAAGCGTGTCCACTGAGAGGAAAAGCTAATGTGGGTATAGGAATGCCTTTTAAAGTGATGCACGCACTTTTAGGAGCCGGGGGTCAGGGTTTTTAATTTAATATTATTTTCCTGAGCAGATTTATTAATAAAATATTCATAATGGTTATTCAGGCACCCGGGCACCAGGTGACCCGCAGGAGGGACCTTCAAAGGGTCTAGCTAGCTCAGAGTACCTGTGAGTGGACCTTTTTGTTTTCATAAATGAATTTATGCAACTTTATCTCATTATTTGATCTTGAATGAGTTTATTCATTGATCAAAGTTTTTAATAGGTTGATTTATCGCGTTTATATGTTTTATGTTTTATTTTAATATTTTATATGCTGCCGAGTTGAGAGTGCCTAGAGATTATGGCATACTAGAGTTTTAGATAATTATCAGATAAAATAGCAGCAGAGTTAGTGGATAAATAAGAATTTATTTTATTTCTCGTTAAATTATTTTGGAAATTATATATATATATATATATATATATATATATATACAATTATTTTAAGCTACCATAGGTACCCAGGGTTACCTTTAGTATAATAAATGTTGCCTCGGAAATAAAGTTGCCTTCGGAATAAAATTATGTTGCCTTCGGTTATATTGATGTCGACGGACATCCAGTTGCCTTCGGGTAAGTCAGCATGCTAGACACCGCCCCACGAGTTTCGGGGACGCCCAAACCGTGGGTGTGAGGAATGCGGATCAGGCCGACCAAGTGTCTCCTGAATTCTGCTAGGATTGCGGATCAGGCCGACTAAGTGTCCCCTGAATTCTGCTAGGATTGCGGATCAGGCCGACCAAGTGTCCCCTGAATTCTGCTAGGATTGCGGCTCGGGTTGACTTTGTGTTTCCCGAGGTCTGCTAGGACGTGTCACTCCGGTGGCACGAGAATGGAATTGACGGATTATAAAGGAATTGACGGAAATTAAAGGAATTGACGGATTATAAGGAATTGACGGATTACTAAATGGGTACACCTAGGTGGTAGATTTTAAAAGTTGATTTCAATCCTTTCAAGGATTTAATGTTTTAATCAAGTGTGTGATTGTTTATATATATACATATATATATATATATACATATATCAAGCATTGATTTCTGTACGTATATTTATATAAGACTTAATGTTTGATTAAGTGTATGATTAGCTCTTAGATAATTAGAAATGTATTGATTTTAGTACTAGTATAAATAAGAAAATGATATAGTTTTATAACTGTTTTTACAGAGGGGTTAGTATGTTCTAATACTATTTTCTAACGCTTTGTTTTTGATCCACTCACCCTTTAAATGTTTTGCGCCCCCAGGCAGTAGTCGTGCGTCAGCGCGCCACCACCGGGCCGAGTCCATCTTCCGCCACATTTTCCTGACAACGTAGGGTCTTGTGTAATTATTTTATACCTGTAATCTAATCTGTGTAGAGCTCTGATATTGCCCTAGAACACTTGTCTAACTGTTAGTATGTAAATCTTTTGTATGCTGGCAGTTGGTGTATATTTTTATATGCATGTTTGACAGGTGTAATCTTGGGATTGGTCCGTTTCAGGGAAGACTCTGTTGAGTTTTTCGGCAAAACTCAAACCCCAGTTGTTGTTGAATTTTGACTAGAAGGGCAATTAGGTCTTTTGTGCTCGGCACTTGCCAGGTGTCGGACACGTACAGGGCTTGGCTCGGATTCCAAAGTGGAATTTGGGTCGGGTCCTGTCAATAGGTGTATGAAATTGGACAATTCAAGTTCCGACGCAATTCGTTCCAAATTGGCGTGGTTGGTGTATTGCATAGTTCTAGCCATTGGATTTCACTCAAAACTCACCAAAAGACTCCTACCACCATATGATGATGTTTCCCAGGATTTGGGCTCGATCCGATATCAATAGGTGTAAGAAATTGCACAATTCAAGTTCCAACGCAGTTCGTTCCAAATTGAAGTGGTTGGTGGATTGCATAGTTCTAGCCATTGGATTTCACTCAAAACTCACCAAATGACTCCTTCCACCATATTATGTTGTTTCCCAAGATTTGGGCTCGATCCGATATCAATTGATGTAAGAAATTGTACAATTCAATTTGAAAGTTAGTTCGTTCCAAATTGGAGTGGTTGGTGTATTGCATAGTTCTAGCGATTGGATTTCACTCAAAACTCACCAAATGGCTCCCCCCACCATATTTTGATGTTTCCCAAGATTTGGGCTCGATCCGATATCAATAGGTGTATGAAATTGGGAAATTCAAGTTCCAACGCAGTTCGTTCCAAATTGGAGTGGTTGGTGTTTTGCATAGTTCTAGCAACGGGATTTCACTCAAAACTCACCAAATGACTCCTTCCACCATATTATGTTGTTTCCCAAGATTTGGGCCCGATCCGATATCAATAGGTGTAAGAAATTGGACAATTAAATTTGAAACGCAGTTTGTTCCAAATTGGAGGGGTCGGTGTATTGTATAGTTCTAGCGATTGGATTTCACTCAAAACCCACCAAATGATTCCTCCCACCATATTATGATGTTTCCCAAGATTTGGGTTCGATCCAATATCATTAGGTGTAAAAAATTGGACAATTCCATTTCAAAGGCAGTTCGTTCCAAATTGGAGTGGTTGGTGTATTGCATAGTTCTAGCGATTGGATTTCACTCAAAACCCACCAAATGACTCCTCCCACCATATTATGATGTTTCCCAAGATTTGGGCTCAATCCAATATCAATAGGTGTAAGAAATTGGACAATTCCGGTTCCAACGCAGTTCGTTCCAAATTGGAGTGGTTGGTGTATTGCATAGTTCTAGCAGTTGGATTTCACTCAAAACTCACCAAATGACTCATCCCACCATATTACGACGTTTCCCAAGTTTTGGGCTCGATCCGAAAACAATAGGTGTAATAAATTGGAGAATTCAAGTTCCAACGCAGTTCGTTCCAAATTGAAGTGGTTGGTGTATTGCACAGTTCTAGCGATTGGATTTCACGTAAAACTCACCAAATGACTCCTCCCACCATATTTCGATGTTTCCCAAGATTTGGGCTCGATCCGATATCAATAGGTGTATGAAATTGGGCAATTCAAGTTCCAACGCAGTTCATTCCAAACTGGAGTGGTTGGTGTATTACATAGTTCTAGCGAATGGATTTCACTCAAAACTCACCAAATGACTTCTCCCACAATATTTTGGTGTTTCCCAAGATTAGGGCTCGATCTGATATCAATAGGTGTAAGAAATTGGACAATTCAACTTGAAAGGCAGTTCGTTCCAAATTGGAGTGGTTGGTGTATTGCATTGTTCTAGCCATTGGATTTCACTCAAAACTCACCAAATGTCTCCTCCCACCATATTATGGTGTTTCCCAAGTTTTGGGCTCGATCCGATATCAACAAGTGTAGGAAATTGGACAATTCAAGTTCGAACGCAGTTCGTTCCAAACTGGAGTGGATGGTGTATTACATAGTTCTAGCGAATGGATTTCACACAAAACTCACCAAATGACTTCTCCCACCACATTATGATGTTTCCCAAGATTTGGGCTCGATCCGATATGAATAGGTGTAAGAAATTGGACAATTCAATTTGAAAGGTAGTTCGTTCCAAATTGAAGTGGTCGGTGTATTGTATAGTTCTTGCGATTGGATTTCACTCAAAACAAACCAAATGACTCCTCCCACGATATTATGATGTTTCCCAAGATTTAGGCTCGATCTGATATCAATAGGTGTAAGGAATTGGACAATTCAAGTTCCAACGTACTTCATTCCAAATTGCAGTGGTTGGTGTATTGCATAGTTTTAGCAATTGGTTTTCACCCAAAACTCACCAAATGACTCCTCCCACCATATTATGATCCTTCCCAAGATTTGGGCTCGATCCTATATCAATAGGTGTAAGAAATTGGACAATTCAAGTTCCAACACAGTTCATTCCAAATTGGAGTGGTTGGTGTATTGCATATTTCTAGCGATTGGTTTTCACTTAACACAAACCAAATGACTCCTCCCACGATATTATGATGTTTTCCAAGATTTAGGCTCGATCTGATATCAATAGGTGTAAGGAATTGGACAATTCAAGTTCCAACGCAGTTCGTTCAAAATTGGAGTGCTTGGTGTATTGCATAGTTCTAGCGATTGGATTTCACTCAAAACA
Source organism: Prunus avium (assembly GCF_965620075.1). NCBI lineage: Eukaryota > Viridiplantae > Streptophyta > Magnoliopsida > Rosales > Rosaceae > Prunus > Prunus avium. Next base: position 310,818 of record NC_142287.1, read on the forward strand.
AACCAAATGACTCCTCCCATGATATTATGATGTTTCCCAAGATTTGGGCTCGATCCGATATCAATAGGTGTAAGGAATTGGACAATTCAAGTTCCTACGTTGTTCGTTCCAAATTGGAGGGGTTGGTGTATTGCATAGTTCTAGCGATTGGTTTTCACTCAAAACTCACCAAATGACTCCTCCCACCATATTATGTTGTTTCCCAAGTTTTGGGCTTGATCCGATATCAATAGGTGTAAGAAATTGGACAATTCAAGTTCCAACACAGTTCGTTCCAAATTGGAGTGGTTGGTGTATTGCATATTTCTAGCGATTGGTTTTCACTTAAAACAAACCAAATGACTCCTCCCACGATATTATGATGTTTCCCAAGATTTAGGCTCGATCTGATATCAATAGGTGTAAGGAATTGGACAATTCAAGTTCCAACGCAGTTCGTTCAAAATTGGAGTGGTTGGTGTATTGCATAGTTCTAGCGATTGGATTTCACTCAAAACAAACCAAATGACTCCTCCCACGATATTATGATGTTTCCCAAGATTTGGGCTCGATCCGATATCAATAGGTGTAAGGAATTGGACAATTCAAGTTCCTACGTTGTTCGTTCCAGATTGGAGGGGTTGGTGTATTGCATAGTTCTAGCGATTGGATTTCACTCAAAACTCACCAAATGACTCCTCCCACCATATTATGTTGTTTCCCAAGTTTTGGGCTTGATCCGATATCAATAGGTGTAAGAAATTGGACAATTCAAGTTCCAACACAGTTCGTTCCAAATTGGAGTGGTTGGTGTATTGCATAGTTCTAGCGATTCGATTTCACTCAAAACGAACCAAATGACTCCTCCCCCCATATTACGTTGTTGCCCAAGTTTTGGGTTCGATCCGATATCAATAGAGTTATGAAATTGGACAATTCAAATTGAAAGGAAGTTCGTTCCAAATTGGAGTGGTTGGTGTATTGCATAGTTCTAGCGATTGGATTTCACACAAAACTCCCCAAATGACTCCTCCCACCGTATTATGATATTTCCCAAGTTTTGGGCTCGGTCCGATATCAATAGGTGTAAGAAATTGGACAATTCAAGTTCCAATGCAGTTCGTTCAAAATTGGAGTGGTTGGTGTATTGCATAGTTCTAGCGATTGGATTTCACTCGAAACTCACCAAATGACTCCTCCCACCATATTATGATGTTGCCCAAGTTTTGGGCTCGATCCGATATCAATAGAGGTAAGAAATTGGACAATTCAACTTGAAAGGCAATTCGTTCCAAATTGGAGTGGTTGGTATATTGCATAGTTCTAGCGATTGGATTTCACTGAAAACTTACCAAATGACTCCTCCCACCGTATTATGATGTTTCCCAAGTTTTGGGCTTGATCCGATATCAATAGGTGTAAGAAATTGGACAATTCAAGTTCCAACGCAATTCGTTCCAAATTGGAGTTGTTGGTGTATTCCATAATTCTAGCAATTGGATTTCACTAAAAACTCACCAAATGACTCCTCCCACGATATTATGATGTTTCCCAAGATTTGGGCTCGATCCGATATCAATACGTGTAAGAAATTGGACAATTCAAGTTCCAACGTAGTTCGTTCCAAATTGGAGTGGTTGGTGTATTGCATAGTTCTAGCGATTGGATTTCACTCAAAACTAACCAAAAGACTCCTTCCCCCATATTATGTTGTTGCCCAAGTTTTGGGCTCGATTCGATATCAATAGAGTTACGAAATTGGACAATTCAACTTGAAAGGCAGTTCGTTCCAAATTGGAGTGGTTGGTGTATTGCATAGTTCTAGCGATTGGATTTCACTCAAAACTCACCAAATGACTCCTCCCACTGTATTATGACGTTTCCCAAGTTTTGGGCTCGGTCCGATATCAATAGGTGTAAGAAATGGGACAATTCAAGTTCCAACGCAGTTCGTTCAAAATTGGAGTGGTTGGTGTATTGCATAGTTCTAACGATTGGATTTCACTCAAAACTCACCAAATGACTCCTCCCACCATATTATGATCCTTCCCAAGATTTGGGCTCGATCCGATATCAGTAGGTGTTAGAAATTGGACAATTCAATTTGAAAGGCAGTTCGTTCCAAATTGGCGTGGTTGGTGTATTGCATAGTTCTAGCGATTGGATTTCACTCAAAATCCACCAAATGATTCCTCCCACCATATTATGATGTTTCCCAAGTTTTGGGCTCGATCCGATATCAATAGGTGTAAGAAAGTGGACAATTCCATTTCAAAAGCAGTTCGTTCCAAATTGGAGTGGTTGGTGTATTGCATAGTTCTAGCGATTGGATTTCACTCAAAACAAGCCAAACGACTCCTCCCACCATGTTATGATGTTGCCCAAGTCTTGGGCTCGATCCGATATCAATAGAGGTAAGAAATTGGACAATTCAACTTGAAAGGCAGTTCGTTCCAAATTGGAGTTGTTGGTGTATTGCATAGTTCTAGCAATTGGATTTCTCTCAAAACTCACCAAATGACTCCTCCCACCATAATAAGATAATTCCCAAGATTTAGGCTCGATCCGATATCACAGAGGGAAGAAATTGGACAATTCAATTTGCAAGACAGGTCGTCCAAATTGGCAATTCCATTTGTAAGGCAGTTTGTTCCAAATTGGAGTGGTCAGTGTATTGCATAGTTCTAGCGACTGGATTTCACTGAAAACTAGCCAAATGACACCTCCCACCATGTTATGATGTTGCCCAAGTTTTGGGCTCGATCCGATATCAATATTTGTAAGAAATTGGACATTCCATTTGGAAGGCAGTTCGTTATAAATTGGAGTGGTTGGTGTATTGCATAGTTCTAGCGATTGGATTTCACTCAAAACTCATCAAATGATTCCTCCCACCATATTATGGTGTTTCCTGAGATTTGGGCTCAATCCGATATCAATAGAGGGAAGAAATTGGACAATTCAATTTGAAAGACAGTTCGTTCCAAATTGGAGTGGTTGGTGTATTGCATAGTTCTCACGATTGGATTTCACTCAAAACTCACAAAATGACTCCTCCCACCATATTATGATGTTTCCCTCGATTTGGGCTCGATCCGGTGTCAATAGGTGTAAGAAATTAGACAATTCAAGTTCCAACGCAGTTCGTTCCAAATTGGAATGGTTGGTGTATTGCACAGTTCTATTTGTTGGATATCACTCAAAACTCACCAAATGGCTCCTCCCACCATATTATGATGTTTCCCAAGATTTGGGCTTGATCCGATATGAATAGGGGTAAGAAATTGGACAATTCAAGTTCCAACGCAGTTCGTTCAAAATTGGGGTGGTTGGTGTATCGCATAGTTCTAGCGATTGGATTTCACTCAAAACTCACCAAATGACTCCTCCCACAATATTAAGATGTTGCCCAAGTTTTGGCCTAGATTCCAATATTAATAGATGGAAGAAACTGGACAATTCAACTTCAAAGGCAGTTCGTTCCAAATTGGAGTGGTTGGTGTATTGCATAGTTCTAGCGATTGGATTTCACTCAAAACCCACCAAATGATTCCTCCCACCAGATTATGATGTTTCCCAAGTTTTGGGCTCGATCCGATATCAATAGGTGTAAGAAATTGGACAATTCAAGTTCCAACGCAGTTCGTTCCAAATTGGAGTGGTTGGTGTATTGCATAGTTCTAGCGATTGGATTTCACTCAAAACCCACCAAATGATTCCTCCCACCATATTATGATGTTTCCCAAGTTTTGGGCTCGATCCGATATCAATAGGTGTAAGAAATTGGACAATTCAAGTTCCAACGCAGTTCGTTCAAAATTGGGGTGGTTGGTGTATCGCATAGTTCTAGCGATTGGATTTCACTCAAAACTCACCAAATGACTCCTCCCACAATATTAAGATGTTGCCCAAGTTTTGGCCTAGATTCCAATATTAATAGAGGGAAGAAACTGGACAATTCAACTTCAAAGGCAGTTCGTTCCAAATTGGAGTGGTTGGTGTATTGCATAGTTCTAGAGATTGGATTTCACTCAAAAATCACCAAATGACTCCTCCCACCATGTTATGATTTTTCCCAAGATTTGGTCTCGATCCGATATCAACAGGTGTAAGAAATTGGACAATTCATGTTCCAACGCAGTTCGTTCCAAATTGGAGTGGTTGGTGTACTGCATAGTTCTAGCGATTGGATTTCACTCAAAACTAGCCTAATGACTCCTCCCACCATATTATGATGTTTCCCAAGTTTTGCGCTCGATCCGATATCAATAGAGGGAAGAAATTGGACAATTCAACTTGGAAGGAAGTTCGTTCCAAATTGGAGTGGTTGGTGTATTGCATAGTTCTAGCGATTGGATTTCACTCAAAACTCTCCAAATGACTCCTCCAACTCCTCCAACCATATTATGATGTTTCCCAAGATTTGGGCTCAATCCGATATCAATAGGTGTAAGAAATTGGACAATTCAACTTCCAACGCAGTTCGTTCCAAATGGGAGTGGTTGGTGTATTCTATAGTTCTAGCGATTGGATTTCACTCAAAACACACTAAATGACTCCTCCCACCATATTATGATGTTTCCCAAGATTTGGGCTCAATCCGATATCAATAGGTGTAAGAAATTGGACAATTCTTGTTCCAACGCAGTTCGTTCCAAATTGGAGTTGTTGGTGTATTACATAGTTCTAGCGAATGGATTTCACTCAAACCTCACCAAATGACTCCTCCCACCATATTATGATGTTTCCCTTGATTTGGGCTCGATCCGATATCAATAGGTGTAAGAAATTGGACAATTCAATTTGAAAGGCAGTTCGTTCCAAATTGGATGGTTGGTGTATTGCATAGTTCTTGCGATTGGATTTCAGTCAAAACTCCCCAAATGACTCCTCCCACAATATTATGATGTTTCCCAAGATTTGGCCTCGATCTGGTATCAATAGGTGTAAGAAATTGGACAGTTTGACTTCCAACGCAGTTCGTTCCAAATTGGAGTTTTTGGTGTACTGCATAGTTCTAGAGATTGGATTTCACTCAAAACTCACCAAATAACACCTCCCACCATATTATGATGTTACCTCAGATTTGGGCTCGATCCGATATCAATAGGTGTAAGAAATTGGACATTTCAATTTGAAAGGCAGTTCGTTCCAAATTCGAGTGGTTGGTGTGATGCATAGTTCTACGATTGGATTTCACTCAAAACTCACCAAATGACTCCTCCCACTATAGTATGATGTTTCCCAAGATTTGGGCTCGATCCGATATCAATAGGTGTAAGAAATTGGACAATTCAATTTGGAAGGCAGTTCGTTCCAAATTGGAGGGGTTGGTGTATTGCATAGTTCTAGCGATTGGATTTCACTCAAAACTCACCGAATGACTCCTCCTACCAGATTATGATGTTTCCCAAGATTTGGGCTCGATCCGATATCAATAGATGGAAGAAATTGGACAATTCAACTTGAAAGGCCGTTCGTTCCAAATTGGAGTGGTTGGTGTATTACATAGTTTTAGCGATTGGATTTCACTCAAAACTCACCGAATTACTCCTCCCACCATATTATGTTGTTTCCCAAGATTTGGGCTCGATCCGATATCAATAGGTGTAAGAAATTAGACAATTCAATTTGAAAGGCAGTTCGTCGGAAATTGGAGTGGTTCGTGTATTGCATAGTTCTAGCTATTGGATTTCACTCAAAACTCACGAAATGACTCCTTCCAACATATTATGATGTTTCCCAAGATTTGGGCTCGATCCGATATCAATAGGTGTAAGAAATTGGACAATTCAACTTGAAAGGCAGTTCGTTCCAAATTGGTGTGGTTGGTGTATTGCATAGTTCTAGCGATTGGATTTCACTCAAAACTCACCAAATGACTCCTCCCACCATATTATGGTGTTTCCCAAGATTTGGGCTCGATCCGGTATCAATAGGTGTAAGAAATTGGACAATTTAAGTTCCAACGCAGTTCGTTCCAAATTGGAGTGGTTGGTGTATTGCATAGTTCTAGCGATTGGATTTCACTCAAAACTCACCAAATGACTCCTCCCACCATATTATGATGTTTCCCAAGATTTGGTCTCGATCCGGTATCAATAGGTGTAAGAAATTGGACAATTTAAGTTCCAACGCAGTTCGTTCCAAATTGGAGTGGTTGGAGTATTGCATAGTTCTAGCGATTGGATTTCACTCAAAACTCACCAAAAGACTCCTTCCACCTTATTATGATGTTTCCCAAGATTTGGGCTCGATCCGATATCAATAGGTGTAAGAAATTGGACAATTCTTGTTCCAACGCAGTTCGTTCCAAATTGGAGTGGTTGGTGTATTGCATAGTTCTAGCAATTGGATTTAACTCAAAACTAGCCTACAGATTCCTCCCACCATATTATGATGTTTCCCAAGTTTTGGGCTCGATCCGATATCAATAGAGGGAAGAAATTGGACAATTCAACTTGGAAGGCAGTTCGTTCCAAATTCGAGTGGTTGGTGTATTGCATAGTGCTAGCGATTGGATTTCACTCAAAACTCACCAAATGACTCCTCCCACCGTATTACGATGTTTCCCAAGATTTGGGCCCGATCCGATATCAATAGGTGTAAGAAATTGGACAATTCATGTTCCGACGCAGTTCGTTCTAAATTGGAGTGGTTGGTGTATTGCAAAGTTCTAGCGATTGGATTTCACTCAAAACCCACCGAATGACTCCTCCCACCATATTATGATGTTTCCCAAGATTCGGGCTCGATCCGATATCAATAGTTTGAAGAAATTGGACAATTCAATTTGAAAGGCAGTTCGTTCCAAATCGGAGTGGTTGGTGAATTGCATAGTTCTAGCGGTTGGAATTCACTCAAAACTCACCGAATGACTCCTCCCACCATATTATGATGTTTCCCAAGATTTGGGCTCCATCCGGTATCAATAGGTGTAAGAAATTGGACAATTCAAGTTCCAACGCAGTTCGTTCCAAATTGGAGTGGTTGGTGTATTTCACAGTTCTAGCGATTGGATTTCACTCAAAACTCACCAAATGACTCCTCCCACCATATTAAGATGTTGCCCAAGTTTTAGGCTCGATCCGAAATCAGTAGGTGTAAGAAATTGGACAATTCAATTTGAAAGGCAGTTCGATCCTAATTCGAGTGGTTGCTGTTTTGGGTAGTTCTGTGGATCGGATTTCACTCAAACTTAACCAAATGACTCCTCCCAACATATTATGGTGTTGCCCAAGTTTTGGGCTCGATCCGAAATCAATAGGTGTAAGAAATTGGACAATTCAAGTTCAAAGGCAGTTCGTTCCTAATTGGAGTGGTTGGTGTTTAGGGTAGTTCTAGAGATCGGATTTCACTCAAACTTAACCAGATGACTCCACCCACCAAACTATGTTGTTGCCCCAGTTTTGGGCTTGATCTGAAATCAATAGGTGTAAGAAATTGGACAATTCAAGTTCAAAGGCAGTTCGTTCCTAATTGGAGTGGTTGGTGTTTTGGGCAGTTCTAGAGATCGGATTTCACTCAAACTTAACCAAATGACTCCTCCCACCATATTATGATGTTGCCCAAGTTTTGGGCTCGATCCGAAATCAATTGGTGTAAGAAATTGGACAATTCAAGTTCAATGGCAGTTCATTCCTAATTGGGGTGGTTGGTGTATTGGGTAGTTCTAGAGATCGGATTTCACTCAAACTTAACCAAATGACTCCTCCCACCATATTATGATGCTCCCCAAGTTTTGGGGTCGATCCGAAATCAATTGGTATAAGAAATTGGACAATTGAAGTTCAAAGGCAGTTCGTTCCTAAGTGGAGTGGTTGCTGTTTTGGGTAGCTCTAGAGATTGGATTTCACTCAAACTTAACTGATCGGTGCATAATTACATGTCATTTTGTATCCTTCTAACTTATGATTTGGTTATGTTTTTGAGTTAAACTTGTGCTTTTCATAAGTTTTGTGTTTGTTTCAGTGTAATAAGCTTGAAACTCATTAAATGCATTTTGGAGACAAGTTGGCTCATCGGTGTCTGCAGATCAGTCGACTTCAAGAATTGGACTGTACTTGCTCAAGAAGAACCAGATGATGAGCCATACATCATTGGAAAGATACGGAAGTCTAGTTTCTGGAGAATTTTAAGGTTCATGATTCCGAGTCTTCTAGAGAAAGTTATACAAGTTTGGGCAACTTAAGGTCAAATTCGGTAGCATCTGAGTTACTGGGCCAAATATCACATTTGAAGGGCTTTCCTATTTTTCCTTGAGCTGGGCTGCATATGCTTGGAAAGATAATTCAAAGAGCTTCAAGATCCAGATTTTTCCAGATTTTTTAGGAGGGAAGATCAAGCCCAAAACAAGCCCACAAGCTGACTGCAATGAAGTCAATTCCAGTCTATTTTCGGCAGTCACCTTTCAAGGCCCAAAATGTACACTTGTGTTGCTCAGATGGGAAGACATTGTTCATAGAAGTTGTTCCAATGGGTGTCTAGTATAACATATCCAAATTGCAGCCCAATGGAACATATCTAGAGTCCTCAGCCCATCCAACACTGAACCCTGCTCAGGAGGATTCGTTTTTCCATTAACACATGTGCAACAGCAAAAGAACTTTATTAGCCAGCAACAAAGACTAGCAGCACATGGGTTGGCAGCAAATAAAGAGCCAGACCTCCATGCTAAAAGAAGAAACCAGCAATCCCATGTGAAGAAAGCTTGAGGTGCAACAAAATAAGTATGGGATGGAGTTGATTCCAACCACACTAACATAGGAAAGATGAAGTGGGAGTTATGGGTTGTATTAAAGGAGGAATGGTGGTGTTGGAATTCATCATGATGTTCCTCCCTCTTAGCCCTATAAATAGAGAAGTCTTCAAGCTTCATAAATCACAACCCCAAGGGGGGGAGCTCTCAAACACTTTTCTAGAGCTCCCCTCCCTTCTCTCCCTCAAATTCTTTTAGTTTCCTTTCAAGTTGTCAATTGTTGTAACAAAATGATTTTACTAAATTTTCCTTCAAGTTTTCTTAGTTCCACTTTACTTTTATTTGTAATGTACATTCTTTCTTAAGTATTCAAGTTTAATTAGTTTCCAAGTTTCAATTATGGTTTTTGTTCTTATTCATTATGCTTATAAGTTAATATGCTAGTTTGAATGATTGATCACCATTTAGGCTTGCATGTTAGCTATCTTGGTTTGAATTAAGAGTAGACACCATGCTTTAATTCGAATTGAACTATGAATAGGAAGAGTATGTATGGACATTCGACAACAGGGATTAGATACATGCTTGGTTGTTTAAATTGTTCTTCTATGCTTAATGGGTTCCTAATGCTTAATTTTAGGTTAGACAACAAATGATCAAATTAGGGAATTAGGAACACAAGGTTATGACCAAACACCATGGCTTAATCATACTTTAGCTAGAATCAATCCATTAATCTAATTGAACTTGGGAACTTATCTACTTGAGTTATTTTCTTTTCTTTCTTTCTTGTTTTATTTATTTTCTTTCGTGTTTTTCTGTTTTGTGTAGGAAAACTGAATTGGATTATTCAATCACCAATCCCAGTGGAATCGACCTCGCACTTACATATGCTATACTACCGAACGGCTCGTGCACTTGCGAGTATCACAAGTTGAGGATGCAGCTTAATCCATTTTGGTGCAGCTGAATCGACGCAACATTAACCAAATGACTCCTCCCACCATATTATGATGTTGCCCAAGTTTTGGGATCGATCCGAAATCAATAGGTGTAAGAAATTGGACTATTTATATTCAAAGGCAGATCGTTCCTAATCGGAGTGGTTGGTGTATTCCATACTTCTAGAGATCAGATTTCACTCAAAACTAACCAAATGACTCCTCCCACCATATTATGATGTTGCCCAAGTTTTGGGCTCGATCCGAAATCAATAGATGTAAGAAATTGGACAATTCAAGTTCAAAGGAAATTCGTTCCAAATTGGAGTGGTTGGGGTTTTGAATAGTTCTAGAGATCGGATTTCACTCAAACTTAACCAAAAGACTCCTCCCACCATATTATGATGTTGCCCAAGTTTTGGGCTCCATCCGAAATCAATAGGTGCAACAAATTGGACAATTTATGTTCAAAGGCAGTTCATTCCTAATTGGAGTGGTTGGTGTTTTGGGTAGTTCTAGAGATCGGATTTCACTCAAACTTAACCAAATGACTCCGCCCACCATATTATGTTGTTGCCCAAGTTTTGGGCTCGATCCGAAATCATTAGGTGTAAGAAATTGGACAATTCAAGTTCAATGGCAGTTCGTTCCTAATTGGAGTGGTTGGTGTTTTGGGTTGTTCTAGAGATCGGATTTCACTCAAACTTAACCAAATGACTCCTCCCACCGTATTATGATGTTTCCCAAGTTTTGGGCTCGATCCGAAATCAATAGGTGTAAGAAATTGGACAATTTATGTTCAAAGGCAGTTCGTTCCTAATCGGACTGGTTGGTGTATTCCATAGTTCTAGATATCGGATTTCACCCAAAACTAACCAAATGACTCCTCCCAAAATGTTATGTTATTGCCCTAGTTTTGGGCTTGATCCGAAATCAATAGGTGTTAGAAATTCGACAATTCATGTTCAAAGGCAGTTTGTTCCTAATTGGGTGGGTTGGTGTATTGGGTAGTTCTAGAGATCAGATTTCACTCAAACTTAACCAAATGACTCCTCCCACCATATTATGATGTTGCCCAAGTTTTAGGCTCGATCCGCAATCAATAGGTGTAAGGAATTGGACAATTCAGGCTCAAAGGCAGTTCGTTCCTAATTGGGTGGGTTGGTGTATTGGGTAGTTCTAGAGATCGGATTTCACTCAAACTTAACCAAATGACTCCTCCCACCATATTATGATGTTGCACAAGTTTTGGGCTCGATCCGAAATCAATTGGTGTAAGAAATTGGACAATCCAAGTTCAATGGCAGTTCGTTCCTAATTGGGGTGGTTGGTGTATTGGGTAGTTCTAGAGATCGGATTTCACTCAAAATTAACCAAATGACTCCTCCCACCATATTATGTTGTTGCCCAAGTTTTGGGCTCGATCCGAAATCAATAGGTGTAAGAAATTGGACAATTTATGTTCAAAGGCAGTTCGTTCCTAGTTGGAGTGGTTGGTGTATTCCATAGTTCACGAGATCGGATTTCACTCAAAACTAACCAAATGACTCCACCCACCATAATATGATGTTGCCCAAGTTTTGGGCTCGATCCGAAATCAATAGGTGTATGACATTGGACAATTCAAGTTCAAAGGCAGTTCTTTCCTAATTGGGGTGGTTGGGGTAGTTGGCAGTTCTGGAGATCGGATTTCACTCAAAATTAACCGAATGACTCCTCCCACCATATTATGTTGTTGCCCAAGTTTTGGGGTCGATCCGAAATCAATAGGTCTAAGAAATTGGACAATTTATGTTCAAACGCAGTTCGTTCCTAGTTGGAGTGGTTGGTGTATTCCATAGTTCACGAGATCGGATTTCACTCAAAACTAACCAAATGACTCCTCCCACCATATTATGATGTGGCCCAAGTTTAGGGCTCAATCCGAAAACAATAGGTGTAAGAAATTGGACAATTCAAGTTCAAAGGTAGTTCGTTCCTAATTAAAGTGGTTGGTGTTTTGGGTAGTTCTAGAGATCGGATTTCACTCACACTTAACCAAATGACTCCTCACACCATATTATGATGTTGCCCAAGTTTTGGGCTCGATCCGAAATCAATGGGTGTAAGAAATTGGACAATTTATGTTCAAAGGTTGTTCGTTCCTAATCGGAGTGGTTGGTGTATTCCATAGTTCTAGAGATCGGATTTCACTGAAAACTAACCAAATGACTCCTCCCACGATATTATGATGTTGCCCAAGTTTTGGCCTCGATCCGAAATCAATAGGTGTAAGAAATTGGACAATTCAAGTTCAAAGGCAGTTCGTTCCTAATTGGAGTGGTTGGTGTTTTGGGTAGTTCTAGAGATCGGATTTCACTCAAACTCAACCAAATGACTCCTCCCACCATATTATGATGTTGCCCAAGTTTTGGGCTCGATCCGAAATCAATTGGTTTTTAGAAATTGGACAATTTATGTTCAAAGGCAGTTCGTTCCAAATCGGAGTGGTTGGTGTATTCCGTAGTTGAAGAGATCTGATTTCACTCAAAACAAACCAAATGACTCTACCCACCATAGTATGATGTTGCCCAAGTTTTGGGTTCGATCCGAAATCAATAGGTGTATGAAATTGGACAATTCAAATTCAAAGGCAGTTCTTTCCTAATTGGGGTGGTTGGTGTTTTGGTTAGTTCTAGAGATCGGATTTCACTCACACTTAACCAAATGACTCCTCCCACCATATTATGATGTTGCCCAAGTTTTGGGCTCGATCCGAATTCAATAGGTTTAAGAAATTGGACAATTTATGTTCAAAGGCAGTTCGTTCCTAATCCGAGTGGTTGGTGTATTCCATAGTTCTAGAGATCGGATTTCACTCAAAACTAACCAAATGACTCCTCCCACCATATTATGATGTTGCCAAATGACTCCTCCCACCATAATATGATGTTGCCAAATGACTCCTCCCACCATATTATGATCTTGCCCAAGTTTTGGGCTCGATCCGAAATCAATAGGTGTAAGAACTTGGACACTTCTAGTTCAAAGGCAGTTCGTTCCTAATTGGAGTGGTTGGTGTTTTGAGTAGTTCTAGAGATCGGATTTCACTCAAACTTAACCAAATGACTCCTCCCACCATATTATGATGTTGCCCAAGTTTTGGGCTCGATCCGAATTCAATAGGTTTAAGAAATTGGACAATTTATGTTCAAAGGCAGTTCGTTCCTAATCGGAGTGGTTGGTGTATTCCATAGTTCTAGAGATCGGATTTCACTCAAAACTAACCAAATGACTCCTCCCACCATATTATGTTGTTGCCAAATGACTCCTCCCACCATATTGTGATCTTGCCCAAGTTTTGGGCTCGATCCGAATTCAATAGGTGTAATAAAGTGGACAATTCAGGTTCAAAGGCAGTTCGTTCCTAATTGGAGTGGTTGGTGTTTTGGGTAGTTCTAGAGATCGGATTTCACTCAAAATTAACCAAATGACTCCACCCACCATATTCTGATGTTGCCCAGGCTTTGGGCTCGATCCGAAATCAATAGGTGTAAGAAATTGGACAATTCAAGTTCAAAGGCAGTTCGTTCCTAATTGGAGTGGTTGGTGTTTTGGGTAGTTCTAGAGATCGGATTTCACTCAAACTTAACCAAATGACTCCTCCCACCATATTATGATGTTGCCCAAGTTTTGGGCTCGATCCGAAATCAATTGGTGTAAGAAATTGGACAATTCAAGTTCAACGGCAGTTCGTTCCTAATTGGGGTGGTTGGTGTATTGGGTAGTTCTGGAGATCGGATTTCACTCAAAATTAACCAAATGACTCCTCCCACCATATTATGTTGTTGCCCAAGTTTTGGGCTCTATCCGAAATCAATGGGTGTAAGTAATTGGACAATTTAAGTTCAACGGAAGTTCATTCCTAATTGGAGTGGTTGGTGTTTTGGGTGGTTCTAGAGATTGGATTTCACTCAAAATTAACCAAATGACTCCACCCACCATATTCTGATGTTGCCCAAGTTTTGATCTCGATCCGAAGTCTATAGGTGCAAGAAATTGGACAATTTATGTTCGAAGGCAGTTCGTTCCTAATCGGAGTGGTTGGTGTATTCCATAGTTCTAGAGATCGGATTTTACTCGAAACTAATCAAATGACTCCTCCCACCATATTATGATGTTGCCACATGACTCCTCCCACCATATTATGATCTTGCCCAAGTTTTGGGCTCGATCCGAAATCCATGGATGTAAGAACTTGGACAATTCAAGTTCAAAGGCAGTTCGTTCCTAATTGGATTTGTTGGTCTTTTGGGTAGTTCTAAAAATCGGATTTCACTGAAAATTAACCAAGTGACTCCTCCCACCATATTATGTTGTTGCCCAAGTTTTGGGCTCGATCCGAAATCAATAGGTGTAAAAAATTGGACAATTTATGTTCGAATGCAGTTCGTTCCTAATAGTAGTGGTTGGTGTATTCCATAGTTCGAGATTTCGGATTTCACTCAAAACCAACCAAGTTACTCCACCCACCATAGTATGATGTTGCCCAAGTTTTGGGCTCGATCCGAAATCAATAGGTGTATGAAATTGGACAATTCAAGTTCAAAGGCAGTTCTTTCCTAAATGGGGTGGTTGGGGTAGTTGGTAGTTCGGGAGATCGGATTTCACTCAAAAATAACCGAATGACTCCTCCCACCATATTATGTTGTTGCCCAAGTTTTGGGCTCGATCCGAAATCAATAGGTCTAAGAAATTGGACAATTTATGTTCAAAGGCAGCTCGTTCCTAATTGGAGTGGTTTGTGTATTCCATAGTTCACGAGATCGTATTTCACGCAAAACTAACCAAATGACTCCTCCCACCATATTATGATGTGGCCCAAGTTTTGGGCTCAATCCGAAAACAGTAGGTGTAAGAAATTGGACAATTCAAGTTCAAAGGTAGTTCGTTGATAATTAGAGTGGTTGGTGTTTTGGGTAGTTCTAGAGATCGGATTTCACTCAAACTTAACCAAATAACTCCTCACACCATATTATGATGTTGCCCAAGTTTTGGGCTCGATCCGAAATCAATAGGTGTAAGAAATTGGACAATTTATGTTCAAAGGCTGTTCGTTGCTAATTGGAGTGGTTGGTGTATACCATAGTTCTAGAGATCGGATTTCACTGAAAACTAACCAAATGACTCCTCCCACCATATTATGATGTTGCCCAAGTTTTGGCCTCGATCCGAAATCAATAGGTGTAAGAAATTGGACAATTCAAGTTCAAAGGCAGTTCGTTCCTAATTGGAGTGGTTGGTGTTTTGGGTAGTTCTAGAGATCGGATTTCACTCAAACTTAACCAAATGACTAATCCCACCATATTATGATGTTGCCCAAGTTTTGGGCTCGATCCGAAATCAATTGGTTTTAAGAAATTGGACAATTTATGTTCAAAGGCAGTTCGTTCCTAATCGGAGTGGTTGGTGTATTCCGTAGTTGAAGAGATCGGATTTCACTCAAAACTAACCAAATGACTCTACCCACCATAGTATGATGTTGCCCAAGTTTTGTGCTCGATCCGAAATCAATATGTGTATGAAATTGGACAATTCAAATTCAAAGGCAGTTCTTTCCTAATTGGGGTGGTTGGTGTATTGGGTAGTTCTGGAGATCGGATTTCACTCAAAATTAACCAAATGACTCCTCCCACCATATTATGTTGTTGCCCAAGTTTTGGGCTCGATCCGAAATTAATAGGTGTAAGAAATTGGACAATTTATGTTCAAAGGCAGTTCGTTCCTAATAGGAGTGGTTGGTGTATTCCATAGTTCAAGAGATCGGATTTCACTCAAAACTAACCAAATGACTCCTCCCACCATATTACGATGTTGCCCATGTTTTGGGCTCGATCCGAAATCAATAGGTGTAAGAAATTGGACAATTCAAGTTCAAAGGCAGTTCGTTCCGAATTGGAGTGGTCGGTGTTTTGGGTAGTTCTAGATATCGGATTTCACTCAAACTTAACCAAATGACTCCTCCCACCATATTATGATGTTGCCCAAGTTTTGCGCTCGATCCGAATTCAATAGGTTTAAGAAATTGGACAATTTATGTTCAAAGGCAGTTCGTTCCTAATCGGAGTGGTTGGTGTATTCTATAGTTCTAGAGATCGGATTTCACTCAAAACTAACCAAATGACTCCTCCCACCATATTATGATGTTGCCAAATGACTCCTCCCACCATATTGTGATCTTGCCCAAGTTTTGGGCTCGATCCGAATTCAATAGGTGTAATAAATTGGACAATTCAAGTTCAAAGGCAGTTCGTTCCTAATTGGAGTGGTTGGTGTTTTGGGTAGTTCTAGAGATCGGATTTCACTCAAAATTAACCAAATGACTCCTCCCACCATATTCTGATGTTGCCCAAGTTTTGGGCTCTATCCGAAATCAATAGGTGTAAGAAATTGGACAATTTATGTTCAAAGGCAGTTCGTTCCTAATAGGAGTGGTTGGTGTATTCCATAGTTCAAGAGATTGGATTTCACTCAAAACTAACCAAATGACTCCTCCCACCATATTATGATGTTGCCCAAGTTTTGGGCTCGATCTGAAATCAATAGGTGTAAGAAATTGGACAATTCAAGTTCAGAGGCAGTTCGTTCCTAATTGGAGTGGTTGGTGTTTTGGGTAGTTCTAGAGATCGGATTTCACTCAAAATTAACCAAATGACTTCTCCCTGTTGTTAATTATTATGTTAACTCGCAATTGTACGGGGCAATCAGTAGTATAGCAAGACAAGTACAAGGTCGTACCCACAAAGACTGAGAAGTGAAAACTAGTTATGTACTTAGCTTACGAAATTCAAGAAAGTAGGAGGTTATGTCTAAAACAGAATTTAAAGCAAGAGTGGTTGTGATTGTTGAACAAAATAAGCAAAATGAAATTGCAAACAAAAACAAGTAAACAGATGTAACAAAGAGTGGTTTTAAGAGATGGAAAACAGATTTGGAGACTAGGGCATTCGAATCACCATAACAATTCAATTCTGGGTTATAAGGAGTCAAGTAACAAGTCTAATTCAGATTCAAAGATTGATTCTAGCTAAAGTATGATTAGGCCATGGTGTTTGGTCCTAACCTTGTGTTCCTAATTCCCTAATTTGATCATTTGTTGTCTATCCTAAAATTAAGCATTAGGAACCTATTAAGCATAGAAGAACAATTTAAACAACCAAGCATGTATCTAATCCCTGTTGTCGAATGTCCATACATACTCTTCCTATTCATAGTTCAATTCGAATTAAAGCATGGTGTCTACTCTTAATTCAAACCAAGATAGTTAACAAACAAGTTCTAATGGTGATCAATCATTCAAACAAGCATGTTAACTTATAAGCATAATGAATAAGAACATGAATCATGAATCAAACTTGAAACTCCAAACTTCAAACTTATAAACCCAGAATATTCATGTTAGGTTACATCGAAGCCCTAGTTATGGATTTAGCTACTCATAATGGAAAAGAAACTAAAACAGAAATGGGAAAACATAATGAATGCCATAAGAGTAGAAAAACCCTTTTCTGAAGTTCTTGTGGTGTCCAATGCTTCTCCAAGAGCTTCTCCACGTCTAGAAGGATGTATGAAGGATATGGAGGTGATTTGGGATGAGTTTGAGTGAGTGGTGATGATTGAGAAAGAGGAAATTCGTAGGGAATTGGAAGGGAGGTTTTCTGGAGCTATTTTGGTGATTTTGGGGCAGTTTAGAGTATTGGGTTGATTGCTTGAGTGTTTGGGGTTGTGGGAATGTATGAGGATGATTTCTGGATGTGTTGATGGAATGATGGAAGTGTGGAGGATGGCTGAAGTGAAGTTTGTAGCTTGAAGACTCCTCTATTTATAGGGCTAAGAGGGAGGAACATCATGATGAAACCCAACACCACCATTCCTCATTTAATACAACCCATAACTCCCACTTCATCTTGTCTATGTTAGTGTGATTGGAATCAATCCCATCCCATACTTCTTTTGCTGCACCTCAAGCTTTCTTCACATGGGTGTTCAATTGTGGCGGCCTTTTGCTGCCAACCCATGTGGGTTTTCTTTTGGTTGCTGGAAATAAAAGATGCTGCTGAACCAGGCTTGGTGTATGAAGGCCTGAGAGTTCAATATGTATCCAATGGGGCTCAACTTTGGATATGTCATAATAGACACCCATTGGAACAACTTTCATGAAGAATACATTCCCATCTGAGCAGTATAAGTATACGTTTTAGGCCTTGCAAGTTGACTGCCGAAAATAGACTGGAATGTATGGTGTGCATTTTGATGGGCCTATGGATTGGGCTTGGCTTCATCAATTGATACGTTTTAGCAGTCCATCTTGCAGTTCAGAATCTCTTCTTTCCAACCACATATTAATTGGGCCAATACATGTTGGGAGGAGGAAGTTAAGGCCGAAACAAATTCCTAACTCAGTCTGCTCGTTTTTGCACCATTTTGCATCTTTTCCTATCCAAAGCCACCATTGCTATCTAAGGCCCAATGAACTGAATGATAAACAGAAAACGGATTAAAAGCACAAGTTTAACTCAACAACATAACCAAATCATAAGCTAGAGGGGTACAAAATGATATACAATTATGAACTGATCACTTCCCCCATATTATGATGTTGCCCAAGTTTTGGGCTCGATCCGAAATCAATAGGTGTAAGAAATTGGACAATTTATGTTCAAAGGCAGTTCCTTCCTAATAGGAGTGGTTGGTGTATCCCATAGTTCAAGAGATCGGATTTCACTCAAAACTAACCAAATGACTCCTCCCACCATATTATGATGTTGCCCAAGTTTTGGGCTCGATCCGAAATCAAAAGGTGTAAGAACATAGACAATTCATGTTCAAAGGCAGTTCGTTCCCAATTGGAGTGGTTGGTGTTTTGGGTAGTTCTAGAGATCGGATTTCACTCAAACTTGACCAAATGACTCCTCCCACCATATTATGATCTTGCCCAAGTTTTGGGATCGATCCGAAATCAATAGGTGTATGAAATTGGACAATTAAAGTTCAAAGGCAGTTCGTTCCTAATTGGAGTGATTGGTGTTTTGGGTAGTTCTAGAGATCGGATTTCACTCAAACTTGACCAAATGACTCCTCCCACCATATTATGATCTTGCCCAAGTTTTGGGATCGATCCGAAATCAATAGGTGTATGAAATTGGACAATTAAAGTTCAAAGGCAGTTCGTTCCTAATCGGAGTGGTTGGTGTATTCCATAGTTCAAGAGATCGGATTTCACTCAAAACTAACCAAATGACTCCTCCCACCATATTATCATCTGGCCCAAGTTTTGGGCTCGATCCGAAATCAATAGGTGTAAGAAATTGGACAATTCAAGTTCGAAGGCAGTTCGTCCCTAATTGGAGTGGTTGGGGTTTGGGGTAGTTCAAGGGATTGGATTTCACTCAAACTTAACCAAATGACTCCTCCCACCATATTATGGTGCTGCCCAAGTTTTGGGCTAGATCCGAAATCAATAGGTGTAAGAAATTGGACAATTCAAGTTCAAAGGCAGTTCGTTCCTAACTGGAGTTGTTGGTGTTTTGGGTTGTTCTAGAGATCGGATTTCACTGAAATTTAACCAAATGACTCCTCCCACCATATTATGATGTTGCCCAAGTTTTGGGCTCGATCCGAAATAAATAGGGGTAAGAAATTGGACAATTTATGTTCAAAGGCAGTTCATTCCTAATCGGAGTGGTTGGTGTATTCCATAGTTCTAAAGATCGGATTTCACTTAAAACTAACCAAATCACTCCTCCCACCATATTATGATGTTGCCCAAGTTTTGGGCTCGATCCGAAATTAATAGGTGTAAGAAATTGGACAATTCAAGTTCAAAGGCAGTTCGTTCCTAATTGGAGTGGTTGGTGTTTTGGGTAGTTCGAGAGATCGGATTTCACTCAAACTTAAGCAAATGACTCCTCCCACCATATTATGATGTTTCCCAAGCTTTGGGCTCGATCCGAAATCAATAGGTGTACGAAATTGGACAATTTATTTTCATCGACAGTTCGTTCCGAATCGGAGTGGTTGGTGTATTCCATAGTTCTAGAGATCGGATTTCACTCAAAACTAACCAAATCACTCCTCCCACCATATTATGATGTTGCCCAAGTTTTGGGCTCGATCCGAAATCAATAGGTGTAAGAAATTGGAAAATTCAAGTTCAAACGCAGTCGTTCCTAATTGGAGTGGTTGGTGTTTTGGGTGGTTCTAGAGATCGAATTTCACTCAAACTTAACCAACTGACTCCTCCCACCATATTATGATGTTGCCCAAGTTTTGGGATCGATCCGAAATCAATTGGTGTAAGAAATCGGACAATTCAAGTTCAAAGGGAGTCATTCCTAATTGGAGTGGTTGGTGTTTTGGGTAGTTCTAGAGATTGGATTTCACTCAAACTTATGCAAATGACTCCTCCCACCATATTATAATGTTGGCCAAGTTTTGGGCCCGATCCGAAATCAATAGGTGTATGAAATTGGACAATTTATGTTCAAAGGCAGTTCGTTCCTAATCGGAGTGGTTGGTGTATTCCATAGTTCTAGAGATTGGATTTCACTGAAAACTAACCAAATGACTAGTCCCACCATATTATGATGTTGCCCAAGTTTTGGGCTCGATCCGAAATCAATAGGTGTAAGAAATTGGACAATTCAGGTTCAAAGGCAGTTCGTTCCTAATTGGTGTGGTTGGTGTTTTGGGTAGTTCTAGAGATTGGATTTCACTCAAACTTAAGCAAATGACTCCTCCCACCATATTACGACGTTTCCCCAGTTTTGGGGTTGATCCGAAATCAATAGGTGTAAGAAATTGGACAATTCAAGTTCAAAGGCAGTTCGTTCATAATTGGAATGGTTGGTGTTTTGGGTAGTTCTAAAGAGATCGGATTTCACTCAAACTTAACCAAATGACTCCTCCCACCATATTATGATGTTGCCGAAGTTATGGGCTCGATCCGAAATCCATAGGTGCAAGAAATTGGACAATTCAAGTTCAAAGGCAGTTCGTTCCTAATTGGAGTGGTTGGTGTTTTGGGTAGTTCCAGAGATCGGATTTAACTCAAGCTTAACCAAATGACTTGACGTTGCCCAAGTTTTGGGTTCGATCCGAAATCAATAGGTGTAAGAAATCGGACAATTCAGGTTCAAAGCCCGTTCATTCCTAATCGGTGTGGTTGGTGTTTCTGGTAGTTCTAGAGATTGGATATCACTCAAACTTAAGCAAATGACTCCTCCCACCATATTATGATGTTGCCCCAGTTTTGGGCTCGATCCGAAATCAATAGGTGTAAGAAATTGGACAATTCAAGTTCAAAGGCACTTCGTTCCAAATTGGAGTGGTTGGTGTTTTGGGTAGTTCTAGAGATCGGATTGCACTCAAGCTTAACCAAATCACTCCTCCCACCATATTATGTTGTTGCCCAAGTTTTGGGCTCGATCCGAAATCAATAAGTGTAAGAAATTGGACAATTCAGGTTCAAAGGCAGTTCGTTCCTAATTGGAGTGGTTGGTGTTTTGGGTAGTTCTCGAGATTGGATTTCACTGAAACTTAAGCAAATGACTCCTCCCACCATATTATGATGTTGCCCCTGTTTTGGGCTCGATCCGAAATCAATAGGTGTAAGAAATTGGACAATTCAAGTTCAAAGGCAGTTCGTTCCTTATTGGGGTGGTTGGTGTTTTGGGTAGTTCTAGAGTTCGGATTTCCCGGAAACTTAACCAAATGATAACTCCCACCATATTATGATGTTGGCCAAGTTTTGTGCTCGATCCGAAATCAATAGGTGTAAGAAATAGGACAATTTATGTTCAATGGCAGTTCGTTCCTAATCGGAGTCGTTGGTGTATTCCATAGTTCTAGATATCGGATCTCACTCAAAACTAACCAAATGACTCCTCCCACCATATTATGATGTTGCCCAAGTTTTGGGCTCGATCCGAAATCAATAGGTGTAAGAAAGTGGACAATTTATGTTCAAAGCCAGTTCATTCCTAATCGGAGTGGTTGGTGTATTCCCTAGTTCTAGAGATCAGATTTCACTCAAAACTAACCAAATGACTCCTCCCACCATATTATGATGTTGCGTAAGTTTTGGGCTTGATCCGAAATCAATAGGTGTAAGAAATTGGACAATTTAAGTTCAAAGGCAGTACGTTCCTAATTGGATTGGTTGGTGTATTGGGTAGTTCTAGAGATCGGATTTCACTCAAACTTAACCAAATGACTCCTCCCAACGTGTTATGATGTTGCCCAAGTTTTGGGCTCGATCTGAAATTAATAGGTGTAAGAAATTGGGCAATTCAAGTTCAAAGGCAGTTCGTTCCTAATTGGAGTGTTTGGTGTTTTGGGTAGTTCTAGAGATTGGATTTCAGTCAAACATAACCAAAGGACTCCTCCCACCATATTATGTTGTTGCCCAAGTTTTGGGCTCGATCCGAAATCATTAGGTGTAAGAAATTGGACAATTTATGTTCAAAGGCAGTTCGTTCCTAATCGGAGTGGATGGTGTATTCAATAGTTCTAGAGATCGGATTTCAATAAAAACAAACCAAATGACCCCTCCCACCTTATTATGATGTTGCCCAAGTTTTGGGCTCGATCCGAAATCAATAGGTGTAAGAAATTGGACAATTCAAGTTCAAAGGCAGTTCGTTCCTAATTGGAGTGGTTGGTGTTTTGGGTAGTTCTAGAGATCGGATTTCACTCAAACTTAAGCAAATGACTCCTACCACCGTATTATGATGTTGCCCCAGTTTTGGGCTCGATCTGAAATCAATAGGTGTAAGAAAGTGGACAATTTATGTTCAAAGGCAGTTCGTCCTAGTCGGAGTGGATGGTGTATTCCATAGTTCTAGAGATCGGATTTCAATCAAAACTAACCAAATGACTCCTCCCACCAAATTATGATGTTGCCCAAGTTTTGGGCTCGATCCGAAATCAATAGGTGTAACCAAATGATAACTCCCACCATATTATGATGTTTCGTAAGTTTTGGGCTTGATCCGAAATCAATAGGTGTTTGAAATTGGACAATTCAAGTTCAAAGGCAGTTCATTCTGAATGGAAGTGTTTGGTGTTTTGGGTAGTTCTAGAGATTGGATTTCACTCAAACAAAACCAAATCACTCGTCCCACCATATTATGTTGTTGCCCAAGTTTTGGGCTCGATCTGAAATCAATAGTTGTAAGAAATTGGACAATTTATGTTCAAAGGCAGTTCGTCCTAATCGGAGTGGATGGTGTGCTCCATAGTTCTAGAGATCGGATTTCAATCAAAACTGACCAAATGACTCCTCCCACCATATTATGATGTTGCCCAAGTTTTGGGCTCGATCCGTAATCAATAGGTGTAAGAAATTGGACAATTCAAGTTCAAAGGCAGTTCGTTCCTAATTGGAGTAGTTGGGGTTTTGGGTAGTTCTAGAGATTGGATTTCACTCAAACTTTAGCAAATGACTCCTCCCACCACATTTTGATGTTGCCCAAGTTTTGGGCATGATCTGAAATCAATAGGTCTAAGAAATTGGACAATTCAAGTTGAAAGGAAGTTCGTTCCAAATTGGGGTGGTTGTTGTATTGGGTAGTTCCGGAGGTCGGATTTCACTCAAACTTAACCAAATGACTCCTCCTAGCGTATTATAATGTTGCCCAAGTTTTTGGCTCGATCCGAAATCAATAGTTGTAAGAAATTGGACAATTTATGTTCAAAGGCAATTCGTCCTAGTTGGAGTGGATGGTGTATTCCAAAGTTCTAGAGATCGGATTTCAATCAAAATTGACCAAATGACTCCTCCCACCAAATTATGATGTTGCCCAAGTTTTGGGCTCGATCCGAAATCAATAGGTGTAAGAAATTGGACAATTCAAGTTCAAAGGCAGTTCGTTCCTAATTGGAGTGTTTGGTGTTTTGGGTAGTTCTAGAGATTGGATTTCACTCAAACTTAACCAAATGACTCCTCCCACCATATTATGATGTTGCCCAAGTTTTGGGCTCGATCCGAAATCAATAGTTGTAAGAAAGTGGACAATTTATGTTCAAAGCCAGTTCATTCCTAATCGGAGTGGTTGGTGTATTCCATAGTTGTAGAGATCGGATTTCACTCAAAACTAACCAAATGACTCCTCCCACCATATTATGATGTTGCCCAAGTTTTGGGCTCGATCCGAAATCAATGGGTGTAAGAAATTGGACAATTCAAGTTCAAAGGCAGTTCGTTCCTAATTGGAGTGGTTGGTGTTTTGGGTAGTTCTAGAGATCAGATTTCCCGGAAACTTAACCAAATGATAACTCCCACCATATTATGATGTTGCGTAAGTTTTGGGCTCGATCCGAAATCAATAGGTGTATGAAATTGGACAATTCAAGTTCAAAGGCAGTTCATTCTGAATGGGAGTGTTTGGTGTTTTGGGTAGTTCTAGAGATTGGATTTCACTCAAACTTTAGCAAATGACTCCTCCCACCACATTTTGATGTTGCCCAAGTTTTGGGCTTGATCCAAAATCAATAGGTCTAAGAAATTGGACAATTCATGTTCAAAGGAAGTTCGTTCCAAATTGGGGAGGTTGTTGTATTGGGTAGTTCCGGAGGTCGGATTTCACTCAAACTTAACCAAAGGACTCCTCCCAGCGTATTATGATGTTGCCCAAGTTTTTGGCTCGATCCGAAATCAATAGGTGTAAGAAATTGGACAATTCAAGTTCAAAGGCAGTTCGTTCCTAATTGGAGTGTTTTGTGTTCTGGGTAGTTCTAGAGATTGGATTTCACTCCGACTTAACCAAATGACTCCTCCCACCATATTATGTTGTTGCCCAAGTTTTGGGCTCGATCCGAAATCAATAGGTGTAAGAAAATGGACAATTCAAGTTCCAAGGCAGTTCGTTTCTAATTGGAGTGGTTGGTGTTTTGGGTAGTTCTAGAGATCGGATTTCACTCAAACTTAACCAAATGACTCCTCCCACCATGTTATGATGTTGCCCAAGTTTTGGGCATGATCCGAAATCAATAGGTCTAAGAAATTGGACAATTCAAGTTGAAAGGCAGTTCGTTCCAAATTGGGGTGGTTGTTGTATTGGGTAGTTCCGGAGGTCGGATTTCACTCAAACTTAACCAAATGACTCCTCCCACCATATTATGTTGTTGCCCAAGTTTGGGGCTCGATCCGAAAGCAATAGGTGTAAGAAATTGGACAATTTATGTTCAAAGGCAGTTCGTTCCTAATTGGAGTGGTTGGTGTTTTGGGTAGTTCTACAGATCGGATTTCACTCAAACTTAACCAAATGACTCCTCCCACCATATTATGATGTTGCCCAGGTTTTGGGCTCGATCCGAAGTCAATAGGTGTAAGAAATTGGACAATCCAAGTTCGAAGGCAGTTCGTTCCTAATTGGAGTGGTTGGTGTTTTGGGAAGTTCTACAGATCGGGTTTCCCTGAAACTTAACCATACGATTCCTCCCACCATATTATGATGTTGCCCAAGTTTTGGGGTCGATCCGAAATCAATAGGTGTAAGAAATTGGACAATTGAAGTTCAAAGGCAGTTCGTTTCAAATTGGGGTTGTTGGTATATTGGGTAGTTCCAGAGATCGGATTTCACTCAAACTTAACCAAACGACTCCTCCCACCATATTATGATGTTGCCCAACTTTGGGGCTCGATCCGAAATCAATAGGTGTAAGAAATTGGACAATTCAAGTTCAAAGGCAGTTCGTTCCTAATTGGAGTGGTTGGAGTTTTGGGAAGTTCTACAGATCGGGTTTCCCTGAAACTTAACCATACGATTCCTCCCACCATATTATGATGTTGCCCAAGTTTTGGGGTCGATCCGAAATCAATAGGTGTAAGAAATTGGACAATTGAAGTTCAAAGGCAGTTCGTTTCAAATTGGGGTTGTTGGTATATTGGGTAGTTCCAGAGATCGGATTTCACTCAAACTTAACCATACGATTCCTCCCACCATATTATGATGTTGCCCAAGTTTTGGGGTCGATCCGAAATCAATAGGTGTAAGAAATTGGACAATTGAAGTTCAAAGGCAGTTCGTTTCAAATTGGGGTTGTTGGTATATTGGGTAGTTCTAGAGATCAGATTTCCCGGAAACTTAACCAAATGATAACTCCCACCATATTATGATGTTGCGTAAGTTTTGGGCTCGATCCGAAATCAATAGGTGTATGAAATTGGACAATTCAAGTTCAAAGGCAGTTCATTCTGAATGGGAGTGTTTGGTGTTTTGGGTAGTTCCAGAGATTGGATTTCACTCAAACTTTAGCAAATGACTCCTCCCACCACATTTTGATGTTGCCCAGGTTTTGGGCTCGATCCGAAAGCAATAGGTGTAAGAAATTGGACAATTCAAGTTCAAAGGCAGTTCGTTCCTAATTGGAGTGGTTGTTGTTTTGGGTAGTTCTAGAGATCGGATTTCCCTGAAAGTTTACCAAATGATTCCTCCCACCATATTATGATGTTGCCCAAGTTTTGGGCAAGATCCGAAATCAATAGGTGTAAGAAATTGGACAGTTCAAGTTCAAAGGCAGTTCGTTCCTAATTGGGGTGGTTTGGTGTTTTGGGTAGTTCTAGAGATCGGATTTCACTCAAACTTAACCACATGAATCCTCCCACCATATTATGTTGTTGCCCAAGTTTGGGGCTCGATCCGAAATCAATAGGTGAAAGAAATTGGACAATTTATGTTCAAAGGCAGTTCGTTCCTAATTGGAGTGGTTGGTGTTCTGGGTAGTTCTACAGATCGGATTTCACTCAAACTTAACCAAATGACTCCTCCCAGCGTATTATGATGTTGCCCAATTTTGGGCTCGATCCGAAATCAATAGGTGTAAGAAATTGGACAATTCAAGTTCAAAGGCAGTTCGTTCCTAATTGGGGTGGTTGTTGTTTTGGGTAGTTCTAGAGATCGGATTTCCCTGAAAGTTTACCAAATGATTCCTCCCACCATATTATGATGTTGCGTAAGTTTTGGGCTCGATCCGAAATCAATAGGTGTATGAAATTGGACAATTCAAGTTCAAAGGCAGTTCATTCTGAATGGGAGTGTTTGGTGTTTTGGGTAGTTCCAGAGATTGGATTTCACTCAAACTTTAGCAAATGACTCCTCCCACCACATTTTGATGTTGCCCAGGTTTTGGGCTCGATCCGAAAGCAATAGGTGTAAGAAATTGGACAATTCAAGTTCAAAGGCAGTTCGTTCCTAATTGGAGTGGTTGTTGTTTTGGGTAGTTCTAGAGATCGGATTTCCCTGAAAGTTTACCAAATGATTCCTCCCACCATATTATGATGTTGCCCAAGTTTTGGGCTAGATCCGAAATCAATAGGTGTAAGAAATTGGACAATTCATGTTCAAAGGCAGTTCGTTTCAAATTGGGGTTGTTGGTGTATTGGGTAGTTCCAGAGATCGGATTTCACTCAAATTTAACCAAATGACTCCTCCCACCATATTATGATGTTGCCCAAGTTTTGGGCTAGATCCGAAATCAATAGGTGTAAGAAATTGGACAATTCAAGTTCAAAGGCAATTCGTTCCAAATTGGGGTGGTTTTTGTATTGGGTAGTTCCAGAGATCGGATTTCAGTCAAACTTAACGAAATGACTCCTCCCAGCGTATTATGATGTTGCCCAAGTTTTGGGCTAGATCCGAAATCAATAGGTGTAAGAAATTGGACAATTCAAGTTCAAAGGCAATTCGTTCCAAATTGGGGTGGTTTTTGTATTGGGTAGTTCCAGAGATCGGATTTCACTCAAACTTAACCAAATGACTCCTCCCAGCGTATTATGATGTTGCCCAAGTTTTGGCTCAATCCGAAATCAATAGGTGTAAGAAATTGGACAATTCATATTCAAAGGCAGTTCGTTCCTAACTGGAGTAGTTGGTGTTTAGGGAAGTTCTAGAGATCGGATTTCCCTGAAACTTAACCAAATGATTCCTCCCACAAAATTTTAGGATGTTGCCCAAGTTTTGGGCTCGATCCTAAATCAATGGGTGGAAGAAATTGGACAATTCAAGTTCAAAGGCAGTTCGTTCCAAATTGGGGTGGTTTTTGTATTGGGTAGTTCCAGAGATCGGATTTCAGTCAAACTTAACGAAATGACTCCTCCCAGCGTATTATGATGTTGCCCAAGTTTTGGGCTCAATCCGAAATCAATAGGTGTAAGAAATTGGACAATTCAAGTTCAAAGGCACTTCGTCCCAAATTGGGGTGGTTGGTGTATTTGGTTGTTCCAGAGATCGGATTTCACTCAAACATAACCAAATGACTCCTCCCACCATATTATGTTGTTGCCCAAGTTTTGGGATCGATCCGAAATCAATAGGTGTAAGAAATTGAACAATTCAAGTTCAAAGGCAGCTCGTTCCTAATTGGGGTGGTTGGTGTTTTGGGTAGTTCTAGAGATCGGATTTCACTCAAACTTAACCAGATGACTCCTCCCACCATATTATGATGTTGACGCAGTTTTGGGCTCGATAAAAAATCATTAGGTGTAAGAAATTGGACAGTTTATGTTCAAAGACAGTTCGTTCCTAATCGGAGTGGATGGTGTATTCCATAGTTCTAGAGATCGGATTTCAATCAAAACTAACCAAATGACTCCTCCCAGCGTATTATGATGTTGCCCAATTTTGGGCTCGATCCGAAATCAATAGGTGTAAGAAATTGGACAATTCAAGTTCAAAGGCAGTTCGTTCCAAATTGGGGTGGTAGGTGTATTGGGTTGTTCCAGACATCGGATTTCACTCAAACTTAACCAAATGACTCCTCCCACCATATTATGATGTTGCCCAAGTTTTGGGCTCGATCCGAAATCAGTAGGTGTAAGAAATTGGACAATTCAAGTTCAAAGGCAGTTCGTTCCTAATTAGAGTGGTTGGTGTTTTGGGTAGTTCTAGAGATCGGATTTCACTCAAACAGAACCAAATGACTCCTCCCACCATATTATGTTGTTGCCCAAGTTTTGGGCTCGATCCGAAATCATTAGGTGTAAGAAATTGGACAATTTATGTTCAAAGGCAGTTCGTTCCAAATCGGAGTGGATGGTGTATTCAATAGTTCTAGAGATATGATTTCGATCAAAACAAACCAAATGACCCCTCAAACCATATTATGATGTTGCCCAAGTTTTGGGCTCGATCCGAAATCAATAGGTGTAAGAAATTGAACAATTCAAGTTCAAAGGCAGCTCGTTCCTAATTGGAGTGGTTGGTGTTTTGGGTAGTTCTAGAGATCGGATTTCACTCAAACTTAACCAAATGACTCCTCCCACCATATTATGATGTTGACGCAGTTTTGGGCTCGATCCGAAATCATTAGGTGTAAGAAATTGGACAATTTATGTTCAAAGGCAGTTCGTTCCTAATCGGAGTGGATGGTGTATTCCACAGTTCTAGAGATCGAGTTTTAATCAAAATAAACCAAATGACTCCTCCCACCATATTATGATGTTGCCCAACTTTTGGGCTTGATTGGAAATCAATAGGTGTAAGAAATTGGACAATTCAAGTTCAAAGGCAGTTCGTTCCAAATTGGGGTGGTTGGTGTATTGGGTTGTTCCAGACATCGGATTTCACTCAAACTTAACCAAATGACTCCTCCCACCATATTATGATGTTGCCCAAGTTTTGGGCTCGATCCGAAATCAATAGGTGTAAGAAATTGGACAATTCAAGTTCAAAGGCAGGTCGTTCCTAATTAGAGTGGTTGGTGTTTTGGGTAGTTCTAGAGATCGGATTTCACTCAAACAGAACCAAATGACTCCTCCCACCATATTATGTTGTTGCCCAAGTTTTGGGCTCGATCCGAAATCATTAGGTGTAAGAAATTGGACAATTTATGTTCAAAGGCAGTTCGTTCCAAAGCGTAGTGGATGGTGTATTCAATAGTTCTAGAGATAGGATTTCGATCAAAACAAACCAAATGACCCCTCCCACCATATTATGATGGTGCCCAAGTTTTGGGCTTGATCCGAAATCAATAGGTGTAAGAAATTGAACAATTCAAGTTCAAAGGAAGCTCGTTCCTAATTGGAGTGGTTGGTGTTTTGGGTAGTTCTAGAGATCGGATTTCACTAAAACTTAACCAAATGACTCCTCCCACCATATTATGATGTTGACGCAGCTTTGGGATCGATCCGAAATCATTAGGTGTAAGAAATTGGACAATTTATGTTCAAAGGCAGTTTGTTCCTAATCGGAGTGGATGGTGTATTCCACAGTTCTAGAGATCGGATTTCAATCAAAACAAACCAAATGACTCCTCCCACCATATTACGATGTTGCCCAACTTTTGGGCTCGATTGGAAATCAATAGGTGTAAGAAATTGGACAATTCAAGTTCAATGGCAGTTCGTTCCAAATTGGGGTGGTTGGTGTATTGGGTTGTTCCAGACATCGGATTTCACTCAAACTTAACCAAATGACTCCTCCCACCATATTATGATGTTGCACAAGTTTTGGGCTCGATCCGAAATCAATAGGTGTAAGAAATTGGACAATTCAAGTTCAAAGGCAGTTCGTTCCTAATTGGAGTGGTTAGTGTTTTGGGTAGTTCTAGAGGTCGGATTTCACTCAAACTTAACCAAATGACTCCTCCCACCATATTATGATGTTGACCCAGGTTTGGGCTCGATCCGAAATCATTAGGTGTAAGAAATTGGACAATTTATGTTCAAAGGCACTTCTTTCCTAATCGGAGTGGATGGTGTATTCCATAGTTCTGGAGATCAGATTTCAATCTAAACTAACCAAATGACTCCTCCCACCATATTATGCTGTGCCCAAGTTTTGGGCTCGATCCGAAAGCAATAGGTGTAAGAAATGGGACAATTTATGCTCAAAGGAAGTTCGTTTCTAATCGGAGTGTTTGGTGTATTCCATAGTTCAAGAGATGGGATTTCACTCAAAACTAACCAAATGACTCCTCCCACCATATTACGATGTTGCCCATGTTTTGGGCTCGATCCGAACTCAATAGGTGTAAGAAATTGGACAATTCAAGTTCGAAGGCAGTTCTTTCCTAATTGGAGTGGTTGGTGTTTTGGGTAGTTCTAGAGATCTGATTTCACTGAAACTTAACCAAATAACTCCTCCCACGATATTATGATGTTGCCCAAGTTTTCGGCTCGATCGGATTTCTCTCAAACTTAACCAAATGACTCCTCCCGCCATATTATACTGTTGCCTAAGTTTTGGGCACGATCCGAAATCAATAGGTGTAAGAAATTGGACAATTCAAGTTCAAAGGCAGTTCGTTCCTAATCGGAGTGGTTGGTGTATTACATAGTTCTTGAGATCGGATTTCACTCAAAACTAACCAAATGACTCCCCCCACCATATTATGATGTTGCCCATGTTTTGGGCTCGATCCGAACTCAATAGGTGTTTGAAATTGGACAATTCAAGTTCGATCGTTCCTAATTGGGGTGGGTGGTGTTTTGGGTAGTTCTAGAGATTGGATTTCACTCACACTTAACCAAATGACTCCTCCCACCATATTATGATGTTGCACAAGTTTTGGGCTAGATCCGAAATCAATAGGTGTAAGAAATTGGACAATTCAAGTTCAAAGGCAGTTCGTTCCTAATTGGGGTGGTTGGTGTTTTGGGTAGTTCTAGAGATCGGATTTGACTCAAACTTAACCAAATGACTCCTCCCAGAATATTATGATGACGCCCAAATTTTAGGCTCGATCCGAAATTAATTGGTGTAAGAAATTTGACAATTCAAGTTCAAAGGCAGTTCGATCCTAATTGGAGTGGTTGGTGTTTTTGGTAGTCCTAGAGATTGGATTTCACTCAAACTTACCCAAATGACTCCTCCCTCCACATTATGATGTTGCCCATGTTTTGGGCTCGATCCGAAATCAATAGGTGTAAGAAATTGGACAATTTATTTTCAAAGGCAGTTCGTTCCTAATCGGAGTGGTTGGTGTATTCCATTGTTTTAGACATCGGATTTCACTCAAAACTAACCAAATGATTCCTCCCCCCATATTATGATGTTGCCAAAGTTTTGGGCTCGATTCGAAATCAGAAGGTGTAAGAAATTGGAAAATTCAAGTTCAAAGGCAGTTCATTCCTAATTGTACTAATTGGTGTTTTGGGTAGTTCAAAGGCAGTTCGTTCGTAATTGGGGTGGTTGGTGTATTCGGTAGTTCTAGAGATCGGATTTCACTCAAAATTAACCAAACGACTACTGCCACCATGTTATGATGTTGCCCAAGTTTTGGGCACGATACAAAATCAATAGGAGTAAGAAATTGGACAATTCAAGTTCAAAGGAAGTTCGTTTCTAATTGGAGTGGTTGGTGTTTTGGGTAGTTCTAGAGAACGGATTTCACTCAAATTTAACCAAATGACTCCTCCCACCATATTATGATGTTGCCCAAGTTTTGGGCTCGATCCGGAATCAATAGGTGTAAGAAATTGGACAATTCAAATTCAAAGGCAGTTCGTTCCTAATTGGAGTGGTTGGTGTTTTGGGGAGTTCTAGAGATCGGATTTCACTCAAACTTAACCAAATGACTCCTCCCGCCATATTAGAATGTTGCCTAAGTTTTGGGCTCGATCCGAAATCAATAGGTGTAAGAAAATTGGACAATTCAAGTTCAAAGGAAGTTCGTTCCTAATTGGAGTGTTCGGTGTTTTGGGTAGTTCTAGATATTGGACACCACTCAAACCTAACCAAATGACTCCTCCAACCATATTATGAAGTTGCCCAAGATTTGGGCTCGATCCGAAATCAATAGGTGTAAGAAATTAGACAATTCAAGTTCAAAGGCAGTTCGTTCCTAATTGGAGTGGTTGGTGTTTTGGGTTGTTCTAGATATTGGACACCACTCAAACCTAACCAAATGACTCCTCCAAACATATTATGATATTGCCCAAGATTTGGGCTCGATCCGAAATCAATAGGTGTAAGAAATTGGACAATTCAAGTTGAAAGGCAGTTCGTTCCTAATTGGATTGGTTGGTGTATTGGGTAGTTCTAGAGATTGGATTTCAGTCAAACTTAACCAAATGACTCCTCCCACCATGTTATGATGTTGCCCTAGTTTTGGGGTCGATCCAAAATCAATAGGTGTAAGAAATTGGACAATTCAACTTGAAAGGCAGTTCGTTCCTAATTGGGGTCGTTGGTGTATTGGGAAGTTCTAGAGATTGGATTTCACTCAAAATTAACCAAATGATTCTTCCCACCATATTATGATGTTGCCCAAGTTTTCGGCTCGATCCGAAATCGATAGGTGTAAGAAATTGGACAATTCAAGTTCAAAGGCAGTACGTTCCTAATTGGATTGGTTGGTGTATTGGGTAGTTCTAGAGATCGGATTTCACTCAAACTTAACCACATGACTCCTCCCACCATGTTATGATGTTGCCCTAGTTTTGGGGTCGATCCAAAATCAATAGGTGTAAGAAATTGGACAATTCAACTTCAAAGGCAGTTCGTTCCTAATTGGGGTCGTTGGTGTATTGGGAAGTTCTAGAGATTGGATTTCACTCAAAATTAACCAAATGTCTCCTCCCACCATATTATGATGTTGCCCACGTTTTGGGCTCAATCCGAAATCAATAGGTTTCAGAAATTGGAAAATTCTGTTCATAGGCAGTTCGCTCCTAATCGGAGTGGTTGGTGTATTCCTTAGTTCTAGAGATCGGATTTCACTCAAAACTAAACAAATGACTCCTCCCACCATATTATGATGTTGCCCAAGTTTTCTGCTCGATCCGAAATCAATAGGTGTCAGAAATTGGACAATTCAAGTTCAAAGGATCGGATTTCACTCAAACTTATCCAAATGACTCCTCCCCCCATATTATGATGTTGCCCAAGTTTTGGGCTCGATCCGAAATCAATGGGTGTAAGAAATTAGACAATTCAAGTTCAAAGGCAGTTCGTTCCTAATTGGAGTGGTTGGTGTTTTGGGTTGTTCTAGATATTGGACACCACTCAAACCTAACCAAATGACTCCTCCAACCATATTATGAAGTTGCCCAAGATTTGGGCTCGATCCGAAATCAATAGGTGTAAGAAATTAGACAATTCAAGTTCAAAGGCAGTTCGTTCCTAATTGGAGTGGTTGGTGTTTTGGGTTGTTCTAGATATTGGACACCACTCAAACCTAACCAAATGACTCCTCCAAACATATTATGATATTGCCCAAGATTTGGGCTCGATCCGAAATCAATAGGTGTAAGAAATTGGACAATTCAAGTTGAAAGGCAGTTCGTTCCTAATTGGAGTGGTTGGTGTTTTGGGTTGTTCTAGAGATCGGATTTCACTCAAACTTATCCAAATGACTCCTCCGGCCATATTATAATGTTGCCCAAGTTTTGGGCTCGATCCGAAATCAATAGGTGTAAGAAATTGGACAATTCAAGTTCAAAGGCAGTTCGTTCCAAATTGGAGTGGTTGGTGTTGTGGATAGTTCTAGAGATCGGATTTCACTCAAAACTAACCAAATGACTCCTCCCACCATATTATGATGTTGCCCAAGTTTTGGGCTCGATCTGAAATCAATAGTTGTAAGAGATTGGACAATTCAAGTTCAAAGGCAGTTCGTTCCAAATTGGTGTGGTTGGTGTATTGGGTAGTTCTAGAGATCGGATTATTTCACTCAAAAGTAACCAATGACTCTTCCCACCATATTATGATGTTGCCCAGATTTTCGGCTCGATACGAAATCAGTGGGTGTAAGAAATTGGACAATTCAAGTTCAAAGGCAGTACGTTCCTAATTGGAGTGGTTGGTGTTTTGGGTAGTTCTAGGGATCGGATTTCACTCAAAACTAACCAAATGACTCCTCCCACCAGATTAAGATGTTGCCCAAGTTTTGGGCTCGATTCGTAATCAATAGGTGTAAGAAATTGGACAATTCAAGTTCAAAGGCAGTTCGTTCCTAATTGGAGTGGTTGGGGTTTTGGGTAGTTCTAGAGATTGGATTTCACTCAAACTTTAGCAAATGACTCCTCCCACCACATTTTGATGTTGCCCAAGTTTTGGGTTCGATCCGAAATCAATAGATGTAAGAAATTGGACAATTTATGTTCAAAGGAAGTTCGTTCCTAATCGGAGTGGTTGGTGTATTCCATAGTTCTAGAGATCGGATTTCACTCAAACTAACCAAATGACTCCTCCCACCATATTATGATGTTGCCCAAGTTTTTGGCTCTATCTGAAATCAATACTTGTATGAAATTGGACAATTCAAGTTCAAAGGCGGTTCGTTCCTAATTGGAGTGGTTGGTGTTTTGGGTAGTTCTAGAGATCGGATTTCACTCCAACTTTACCAAATGACACCTCCCACCATATTATGATGTTGCCCAAGTTTTGGGCTCGATCTGAAATCAATAGTTGTAAGAGATTGGACAATTCAAGTTCAAAGGCAGTTCGTTCCAAATTGGTGTGGTTGGTGTATTGGGTAGTTCTAGAGATCGGATTATTTCACTCAAAAGTAACCAATGACTCTTCCCACCATATTATGATGTTGCCCAGATTTTCGGCTCGATACGAAATCAGTGGGTGTAAGAAATTGGACAATTCAAGTTCAAAGGCAGTACGTTCCTAATTGGAGTGGTTGGTGTTTTGGGTAGTTCTAGGGATCGGATTTCACTCAAAACTAACCAAATGAGTCCTCCCACCAGATTAAGATGTTGCCCAAGTTTTGGGCTCGATCCGTAATCAATAGGTGTAAGAAATTGGACAATTCAAGTTCAAAGGCAGTTCGTTCCTAATTGGAGTGGTTGGGGTTTTGGGTAGTTCTAGAGATTGGATTTCACTCAAACTTTAGCAAATGACTCCTCCCACCACATTTTGATGTTGCCCAAGTTTTGGGTTCGATCCGAAATCAATAGGTGTAAGAAATTGGACAATTTATGTTCAAAGGAAGTTCGTTCCTAATCGGAGTGGTTGGTGTATTCCATAGTTCTAGAGATCGGATTTCACTCAAACTAACCAAATGACTCCTCCCACCATATTATGATGTTGCCCAAGTTTTTGGCTCTATCTGAAATCAATACTTGTATGAAATTGGACAATTCAAGTTCAAAGGCGGTTCGTTCCTAATTGGAGTGGTTGGTGTTTTGGGTAGTTCTAGAGATCGGATTTCACTCCAACTTTACCAAATGACACCTCCCACCATATTATGATGTTGCCCAAGTTTTGGGCTCGATCTGAAATCAATAGTTGTAAGAGATTGGACAATTCAAGTTCAAAGGCAGTTCGTTCCAAATTGGTGTGGTTGGTGTATTGGGTAGTTCTAGAGATCGGATTATTTCACTCAAAAGTAACCAATGACTCTTCCCACCATATTATGATGTTGCCCAGATTTTCGGCTCGATACGAAATCAGTGGGTGTAAGAAATTGGACAATTCAAGTTCAAAGGCAGTACGTTCCTAATTGGAGTGGTTGGTGTTTTGGGTAGTTCTAGGGATCGGATTTCACTCAAAACTAACCAAATGAGTCCTCCCACCAGATTAAGATGTTGCCCAAGTTTTGGGCTCGATCCGTAATCAATAGGTGTAAGAAATTGGACAATTCAAGTTCAAAGGCAGTTCGTTCCTAATTGGAGTGGTTGGGGTTTTGGGTAGTTCTAGAGATTGGATTTCACTCAAACTTTAGCAAATGACTCCTCCCACCACATTTTGATGTTGCCCAAGTTTTGGGTTCGATCCGAAATCAATAGGTGTAAGAAATTGGACAATTTATGTTCAAAGGAAGTTCGTTCCTAATCGGAGTGGTTGGTGTATTCCATAGTTCTAGAGATCGGATTTCACTCAAACTAACCAAATGACTCCTCCCACCATATTATGATGTTGCCCAAGTTTTTGGCTCTATCTGAAATCAATACTTGTATGAAATTGGACAATTCAAGTTCAAAGGCGGTTCGTTCCTAATTGGAGTGGTTGGTGTTTTGGGTAGTTCTAGAGATCGGATTTCACTCCAACTTTACCAAATGACACCTCCCACCATATTATGATGTTGCCCAAGTTTAAGGCTCGATCCGAAATCAATAGGTGTAAGAAATTGGACAATTTATGTTCAAAGGCAGTTCGTTCCTAATCGGAGTGGTTGGTGTATTCCATAGTTCTAGAGATCGGATTGCACTCAAACTAAACCAAATGACACATCCCACCATATTATGATGTTGCCCAAGTTTTGGGCTCGATCCGAAGTCAATAGGTCTAAGAAATTGGACAATTCAAGTTCAAAGGCAGTTCGTTCCGAATTGGAGTGGTTGTTGTTTTGGGTAGTTCTAGAGATTGGATTTCACTCAAACTTAACCAAATGACTCGTCCCACAATATTATGGTGTTGCCCAAGTTTTGGGCTCGATCCGAAACCAATAGGTTTAAGAAATTGGACAATTTATGTTCAAAGGCAGTTTGTTCCTAATCGGAGTGGTTGGTGTATTCCATAATTCTAGAGATCGGATTTCACTCAAAACTAACCAAATGACTCCTCCCACCATATTATGATGTTGCCCAAGTTTTGGGCTCGATCCGAAATCAATAGTTGTAAGAAATTGGACAATTCAAGAGTCAAACAATATGGGTAGAATATTTTCAGATATATTTCATTCTCCGAAGGGAGGTATTTATAATACAGGTTACAAACTCTAGTAGGGTTTAATTAGGAAATAAGTGGAATCCTAATTACATAATATCTATACAAAAGGAAAAATAAATAAAACCCAATTAGAATAGGATATATTCTACTCGCCAACACTCCCCCTCAAGTTGGAGCAAAGACGTCACGCATGCCCAACTTGTCAAGCGAGTTGAGAAAGATACTTGTAGAAACAGCTTTCGTAAGAACATCAGCTAACTGATACTCTGAACGGATGAAGGGGAAGGACACAATCTCCGCATCCAACTTTTCTTTAATGAAATTTCGATCAGCCTCCACATATTTTGTACGGTCATGTTGTACAGGATTATGAGCAATTGCAATCGCAGCCGTATTGTCACAATATAAATCCATGGGTTTATTAGGCCCAAAACCAAGGTCTTTCAACAATCTCCTCAACCATAGTAACTCAGATACACCATGGGCCATTCCCCGATACTCGGCCTCACCACTAGATCTAGACACCACCTTTTATTTCTTGCTCCTCCATGTAACAAGATTGCCACCCACAAACATAAAATACACAGATGTTGAACGCCTATCTGTGGCTGAACCTGCCCAATCAGCATCTGTATACCCTTCTACATTCGTATGACCATACTTGGAGAAAATTAACCTCTTGCCAGGAGTTACTTTCAGATACCTTAAAATACGAGTCACAGCCCCCATATGATCCACACTAGGAGAGTGCATAAACTGACTCACTATATTTACAGCATACGCAATGTCCGGACGGGTATGAGCTAAATAAATCAATTTCCCCACAAGTCGTTGATAACCTTCTTTATCAGTCGGAACTTGATCGGGATATATCCCCAACTTATGATTCTGCTCACTAGGGGTATCAATTGGTTTACAATCCAACATTCCAGTTTCTGCAAGTAAATCCAAAACATACTTTCTTTGGGATAGAAAAATACCATGTTTAGATCTGGCAACTTCAATCCCAAGAAAATACTTTAAATCACCCAATGATTTCATCTCGAACTCAGAAGCCAGATACTTCTGAAGACTCTGTATCTCTACATGATCATCTCCAGTCACAATCATATCATCAACATAAATAATTAAAGCCGTCAATTTACCTTTATGACGCTTCAGAAACAAAGTATGATCAGAGTTACTTTGCACATACCCAAACTTCTTCATGGATGCAGCAAATCTTCCAAACCACGCTCTTGGAGACTGCTTTAATCCATACAAGGATTTCCGTAGCTTGCACACCACACCCTCCTTAGAAGTCACAGGGATACCCGACGGAGGATCCATATATATATTTCTTCCTTGAGGTCACCATGGAGGAATGCATTTTTGACATCAAATTGTAGCAGCGTCCAGTCACGATTAGCAGCTAAGGATAAGAGTACGCGTACAGTGTTGAGCTTAGCTACTGGAGCAAAAGTCTCTGTGTAATCCACTCCATATGTCTGAGTATACCATTTTGCTACCAATCTTGCCTTGTAACGGTCAATGGAACCATCAGCCTTGTGCTTCAAAGTAAACACCCATCTGCACCCAACTGCCTTTTTTCCTTTTGGTAAAGGAACTAACTCCCAAGTAGCATTCTTGTTCAAGGCTTCCATCTCAACATGCATTGCATCTACCCAGTTTTGATCAGATAGAGCATCCTGCAACTTAGTTGGCACACATATACTAGATAATTGACACAAATATGATGCATATGACTTAGATAAACGATGAGTTGACATATAATGGTTAATGGGATATTTAGACTTGGCATGTATATCAGGAGAATATTGCACTTTAGGTTTCCCACGGGTAATACGTGGGGGCAAAGAATAGGTAGGCACATCACTAGAAAGTACCTCATTATCACAACTTGATTGAGGCAATGGCAGGGCAGAGGGGGGTCTATTATCAATTTCATCTGTACAAGAGTCGCCAATATCACTGTTATGTCCTTCTGAGAGAGGCTCTTCATCTGTACGATAGTCGCCAATATCACTGTTATGTCCTTCTAAGAGAGGCTCGAAAACACCAACAATTTCGTCTGGCGACCGATCGTGGCTTTCCTCGCGACCGGTCGCGTCACTTGTATCGGTACTATTGTCGCTCGTCGACGGGAGCGACCGGTCGCTTCCTATGTGCGACCGGTCATTTTCATCACAGAGTCGTTGGCGACCGGTCGAGTCTTCCCTGCGACAGATCGCTTCCTGTTCATCAGAAATTCCTTCTTCAGGTCCAAAAACTTCCATATTTTCCACTCCAAAACTCTTCAATTCACTCCCCCTCTCCCCCTGAATTGAAGAGGAGGGAGAGACATAGTAGGGTACTTCTTCATGAAAAGTAACATCCAAAGTGACATGGACCTTCTAAGTAGGCGGGTGATAACACTTATAACCCTTCTGAGTAGTAGAATAACCAATGAAGACGCAGCGGAGAGCACAAGGATCAAGTTTACTCCGTTGATGGGAGTAGACATGAACATACGCAACACACCCAAACACCTTCGGAGGTAACTTAGAGACCGAAACCGGAGGAGTAAGAGCACACAACACATCAAGTGGAGTCTTGAAATCAAGAACCCGACTAGGAGTACGGTTAATCAAGTAGGTCGCGGCCAAGACACCATGTCCCCAAAGATGATGGGGAACAGACATATCCAACATAAGAGAGCGGGCAACTTCAAGTAACTGACGATTCTTCCTTTCAGACACGCCATTCTGTTGAGGAGTGAATGGAGTGGTAGTTTGGTGAATGATACCGTGATCACGAAAGAACTGATTCAATGTATGATTCACATATTCACCGCCATTATCGGTCCGAAAATTTTTAACATGAGCATGAAACTGAGTAGACACCATGGCACAAAAATCAGGGAGAATAGAGGCAACATCATGTTTATCTTCATCAAATACACCTATGTTAAGCGAGTGCAGTCATCAGTAAACGTAACAAACCAACGGAAACCATTTGAAGTCACACGAGCAGGACCCCATACATCAGAATGGACTAACTCAAAAGGCAAGGCAGCTTTATTATTACTTAAAGGAAAAACAGTACGATGACTCTTGGCCATTACACAAGTCTCATATTTGAAGCTAGACTCATCACAGGAGCGGAATAAAGATGGAAACAGACGCTTAAGGTAGCCAAATGACGGGTGTCCCAAGCGACGATGCCATAACCAAATTTGCTGTTTGTCTTTGACACTGCAACGTTGAACAGTATTAACGACACGATCACGAACTGGTGCAGAAGGTAATGTCAAATAATACAACCCCCCTATCCGTTTACCATGCCCAATCACCTCGTGAGTCTTGAGATCCTGAAAAGAGCAATGGGTAGGATAGAAAGTAGCAGAAGCATTAAGTGTATCAAGTAAGCGACCAACAGATAACAAGTTACAATGGATATTGGGAACTAATAACGCACGAGACAAGGACAGAGTTGGGGTGAGAGAAATGGTGCCCTCGCCAGTAATTGGAGAGGGCAAACCATTAGCACTAGTTATGTATGGGTCACGGGTGTTACTAGACAACTCATCAAAAAAATTTAGCATTATAAGTCATATGATCAAAAGCACCAGTGTCAATTATCCATGTATTAGAGCCAGTACCTGGAATAGAGTCAGAAACACGCAAATTTGCAGAAGCAGCAGTACCACCAACAATGGAATTATCACCCATGATTGTAGCAGAAACTCAACAAATCACGCAGGGTATACAACAGATCACAGCACAGACACAAATATGGCAGATGCACGAAGACAACAGAGGCACAAACACAGTAGAGGTAGATGCACGAACACAGTAGAGGCACGCAGTAAAGGCACGAACACGACAGAGCACAAGGCACAAACACAGTAGAGGCAGATGCACGAACACAGTAGAGACACAAACACGACAGAGCACACAGTGGAACACGGCAAAGGCACAGACACAAGAACCCTAAAAGAAATTAGGGCACACAGTAGAACACGGGTGGGCACAACACACACAGGTCACCAGAAAGTCGGCTCTGATACCAAGTCAAACAATATGGGAAGAATATTTTCAGATATATTTCATTCTCCAAAGGGAGGTATTTATAATACAGGTTACAAAACCTAGTAGGGTTTAATTAGGAAATAAGTGGAATCCTAATTACATAATATCTATACAAAAGGAAAAATAAATACAACCCAAATAGAATAGGATATATTCTACTCGCCAACATCAAGTTCCAAGGTAGTTCGTTCCGAATTGGAGTGGTTGGTGTTTTGGGTAGTTCTAGAGATTGGATTTCACTCAAACTTAAGCAAATCACTCCTCCCACCATATTATGATGTTGCCCAAGTTTTGGGCTCGATCCGAAATCAATAGGTTTAAGAAATTGGACAATTTATGTTCAAAGGTAGTTCGTTCCAAATCGGAGTGGTTGGTGTATTCCATAGTTCAAGAGATCGGATTTCACTCAAAACTAACCAAATTACTCCTCCCACCATATTATGATGTTGCCCAAGTTTTGGGCTCGATCCGAAATCAATAGGTGTAACAAATTGGACAATTCAAGTTCCAAGGCAGTTCGTTCCTAATTGGAGTGGTTGGTGTTTTGGGTAGTTGTAAAGATTGGATTTCACTCAAACTTAACCAAATGACTCCTCCCACCATATTTTGATGTTGCCCAAGTTTTGGGCTTGATCCGAAATCAATAGGTGTAACAAATTGGACAATTCACGTTCCAAGGCAGTTCGTTCCAAATTGGAGTGGTTGGTGTTTTGGGTAGTTGTAAAGATCGGATTTCACTCAAAAATAACCAAATGATACCTCCCACCATATTATGATGTTGCCCAAGTTTAGGGCTCGATCCGAATTCAATAGGTGTAAGAAATTGGACAATTCAAGTTCAAAGGCGGTTTGCTCCTAATTGGAGAGGTTGGTGGTTTGGGTAGTTCTAGAGATCGGATTTCACTCAAACTTAACCAAATGACACCTCCCACCATATTATGATGTTGCCCAAGTTTAGGGCTCGATCCGAAATCAAAATGTGTAAGAAATTGGACAATTTATGTTCGAAGGCAGTCCGTTCCTAATCGGAGTGGTTGGTGTATTCCATAATTCTAGAGATGGGATTTCACTTAAAACTAACCAAATGACTCCTCCCAGCATATTATGATGTTGCCCAAGTTTTGGGATCGATCTGAAATCAATAGGTGTAAGAAATTGGACAATTCAAGTTCCAAGGCAGTTCGTTCCGAATTGGAGTGGTTGGTGTTTTGGGTAGTTCTAGAGATTGGATTTCACTCAAACTTAAGCAAATGACTCCTCCCACCATATTATGATGTTGCCCAAGTTTTGGGCTCGATCCGAAATCAATAGGTTTAAGAAATTGGACAATTTATGTTCAAAAGCAGTTCGTTCCTAATCGGAGTGGTTGGGGTATTCCATAGTTCTAGAGATCAGATTTCACTCAAAACTAACCAAATTACTCCTCCCACCATATTATGATGTTGCCCAAGTTTTGGGCTCGATCCGAAATCAATAGGTGTAAGAAATTGGATAATTCAAGTTCCATGGTAGTTCGTTCCGAATTGGAGTGGTTGGTGTTTTGGGTAGTTCTAGAGATTGGATTTCACTCAAACTTAAGCAAACGACTCCTCCCACCTTATTATGATGTTGCCCAAGTTTTGGGCTCGATCCGAAATCAATAGGCTTCAGAAATTGGACAATTTATGTTCAAAGGCAGTTCGT
Organism: Prunus avium; assembly: GCF_965620075.1. Taxonomy (NCBI): domain Eukaryota; kingdom Viridiplantae; phylum Streptophyta; class Magnoliopsida; order Rosales; family Rosaceae; genus Prunus; species Prunus avium. Next base: position 353,794 of record NC_142287.1, read on the forward strand.
TCGTAATCGGAGTGGTTGGTGTATTCCGTAGTTCAAGAGATCAGATTTCACTCAAAACTAACCAAATTACTCCTCCCACCATATTATGATGTTGCCCAAGTTTCGGGCCCGATCCAAAGTCAATAGGTGTAAGAAATTGGACAATTCAACTTCAAAGGCAATTCGTTCCTAATTGGAGTGGTTGGTGTTTTGGGTAGTTCTAGGGATCGGATTCACTCAAACTTAACCAAATGACTCCTCCCACCATATTATGGTGTTGCCCCAATTTTGGGCTCGATCCGAAATCAATTGGTGCAAGAAATTGGACAATTCAAGTTCAAAGGCAGTTCGTTCCTAATTGGAGTGGTTGGTGTTTTGGGTAGTTCTAAAGATCGGATTTCACTCAAACTTAACCAAATGACTCCTCCCACCATATTTTGATGTTGCCTAAGTTTTGGGCTCGATCCGGAATCAATAGGTGCAAGAAATTGGACAATTCAAGTTCAAAGGCATTTCGTTCCTAATTGGAGTGGTTGGTGTTTTGGGTAGTTCTATAGATCGGATTTCTTTGAAACTTAACCAAATGACTCCTCCCACCATATTATGATGTTGCCCAAGTTTTGGGCTCGATCCGAAATCAATAGGTTTAAGAAATTGGACAATTCAAGTTCAAAGGCAGTTCGTTCCAACTTGGGGTGGTTGGTGTTTTGGGTAGTTCAAGAGATCGGATTTCACTCAAAACTAACCAAATGACTCCTCCCACCATATTATGATGTTCCCCAAGTTTCGGGCTCGATCCGAAATCAATAGGTGTAAGAAATTGGACAATTCAAGTTCGAAGGCTGTTCGTTCCAAATTGGGGTGGTTGGTGTTTTGGGTAGTTCTAGGGATCGGATTTCACTAAAACTTAACCAAACGACTCCTCCCTCCATATTATGATGTTGCCCAAGGTTTGGGCTCGATCCAAAATCAATAGGTGTAAGAAATTGGACAATTCAAGTTCAAAGGCAGTTCGTTCCTAATAGGAGTGGTTCGTGTTTTGGGTAGTTCTAGGGATCGGATTTCACTGAAACTTAGCCAAATGACTCCTCCCACCATATTATGATGTTGCCCCCGTTTTGGGCTCGATCCGAAATCAATAGGTGTAAGAAATTGGATAATTCAAGTTCAAAGGCAGTTCGTTACGAATTGGAGTGGTTGATGTTTTGGGTAGTTCTAGAGATCGGATTTCACTCAAACATAACCAAATGACACCTCCCACCACATTATGATGATGCCCAAGTTTTGGGCTCTATCCGAAATCAATAGGTGTAAGAAATTGGACAATTTATGTTCAATGGAAGTTCGTTCCTAATCGGAGTGGTTCGTGTATTCCATAGTTCTAGAGATCGGATTTCACTCAAAACTAACCAAATGACTCCTCCCACAATATTATGATGTTGCCCAAGTTTTGGGCTCGATCCGAAATCAATAGGTGTAAGAAATTGGATAATTCAAGTTCAAAGGCTGTTCGTTCCTAATTGGAGTGGTTGGTGTTTTGGGTAGTTCTAGAGATCGGATTTCACTCAAACTTAACCAAATGAATCTTCCCAACGTATTATGGTGTTGCCCAAGTTTTGGGCTCGATCCGAAATCAATAGGTGTAAGAAATTGGGCAATTCAAGTTCAAAGGCAGTTCGTTCCTAATTGGAGTGGTTGGTGTTTTAGGTAGTTATGGAGATCCGATTTCACTCAAATTTAACCAAATGACTCCTCCCGCCATATTATGATGTTGCCCAAGTTTTGGGCTCGATCCAAAGTCAATAGGTGTAAGAAATTGGACAATTCAAGTTCAAAGGCAGTTTGTTCCTAATTGGAGTGGTTGGTGTTTTGGGTAGTTCTAGAGATCGGATTTCACTCAAACTTAACCAAATGATTCCTCCCACCATATTATGATGTTGCCCAATTTTTGGGGTCGATCCGAAATCAATAGGTGTAAGAAATTGGATAATTCAAGTTCAAAGGCAGTTCGTTCCTAATTGGAGTGGTTGGTGTTTTGGGTAGTTCTAGAGATCGGATTTCACTCAAACTTAACCAAATGACTCCTCCCACCATATTATGATGTTGCCCCAGTTTTCGGCTCGATCAGAAATCAATAGGTGTAAGAAATTGGACAATTCAAGTTCAAAGGCTGTTTGTTCCTAATTGGAGTGGTTGGTGTTTTGGGTAGTTCTAAAGATCGGATTTCACTCAAACATAACCAAATGACACCTCCTGTAACAACCCAAACCTTAATTAGTATTTAATTAATAATTTATTAGAGGAAAAGACAATTATACCCTTGGAATATTTTTTTTGGTTTTAAATTGACTCTTTGACCGAGAAGGAATTTTGGAATGAGTCCGTAGACCATATTATGATGTTGCCCCACTTGTACCGTTGCGTAGAGCGCGACGAAATGAGTCCGTAGACACGTAGTGGGCTCAAATCGGACTTTGAACGAAGGAAGTACGAGCTATTTAAGTTGAAGGGCAGTTTGGTAATTTTGCAAGATCAGATTTTTTTTAAGAACCTGATTCTTCTCCTCTCCTTCTTCTCCCTGCGACAGCCCCCCGCCTCTGTTATTTCCAGCCACCTTCTCACCACCATAACCTCCGTCACACTCCACCCCAATCCCCAAGACCGATCGGGTTAGGACCGCCACCACCCCAGCTTCTCATTCCACCGCCTCCCAACCATCGTCAGCCGGACATCTCGTCGGAAAAAGCTTCGAAACCGTCGGTTTTTGGCAAAACTTCCCAAGCTTCGTTCTCTCTCCTCCGGCCACCAAATCGGACGAATTAGGTATGGATTTCTAGCTATTTTTCACGATTTAGCTGATGGTTGGGTAGGATTTGAGAGATTTTGAGGTTTGACAGATTTAATTTCGAGTTGAAATTCTGCCGAGTTTGAGAGCTCAGTTTTAGCCACTTCCAGTCACTTTTTGGCCTTAGTCCAAGAACAAAAGTGGTTCCAAATTAGGTGTTTTACCTGGGCTAGGAGTTTAGGCAGGCGATTTGGAGATTTTCTGGCCGTCAGAATTTACTATGCACACCCACGTGCTGCCGGCGCGTGACCCATGTATTTGGGACCACTCTTAGTCCTAGAATGATCCTCGTGTCCTCACAAGCGCGTAGGATTTCGCGGATCTCAATTCGGATAACGTTTGAACCCTGAACGGATCTCGCATAGTGTGTGATTTCTGGGTTCAGTACGTTCAGACCGTTGGATCGTAGTCAAACTGGAGTATGTCGATCTAGGTACTTTCAGGATTGTGTAGGATTCGACGGATTGTGAATCGGAGTCCCAGATACTCCGAAAAGGCCAACCCTAGGGTTAGTATTACGGAAAATCGTTCATTCGTCCTTGCGATCGTGCGATCGTGAGCAATCCGACCTTCCGATCGAGACCAAACTCTCGGGACATGTGTCCTAGGCATAGTGGGACCTCTAGGAGCGATCAGATTAGAATTCTGAGGTCGTGGACCCCACAGGGTCCCGAGTTGACTTTTTGGGACTTTATCTCTTTTGAGTCCCGAGTTACTACTAAATCATGCCAATTGAGAGGAAAGTTAATGTGGGCATAGGAATGACCTTTAAAAGAGATGCACGCACTTTTAGGAGTTGGGGGTCAGGGTTTTTATCTTAATATTATATTATTGAGCAGAGTTATTAATAAAAGATTATGATGGTTATTCAGGTACCCGGGCACAAGGAGACCCGCAGGAGGGACCTTCAAAAGGGTCCAGCTAGCTCAGAGCATCTGTGAGTGGACCTTTTGTTTTATAAATGGTTTTATGCAATTTAAACTTATTATTTGATCTTGAGTAAATTATGCATTTATCAAAGTTTTAATAGTTTCATGTATGCTTTTAAACGTTTTAATTTATATGCTGCCGAGTGATATTTCCTTAAGGATATAAAAATAGGAAATTCTAGTTAAGAATCAGGTTAAATGGCAGCAGAGTTTTAAGTAAACATGAATTCAGTTATTCATTAAATCTTTTCAGAATTATATATATATATATATATATATATATATATATATATATATATTTATTCTAAACCACCATAGGTACCCAAGGTTGCCTTCGATAATATGTTGCCTTTGGTTATAATGATGTCTACGGACATCCAGTTGCCTTCGGTTATAACGATGTCTACGGACATCCAGTTGCCTTCGGTTCTAATGATGTCGACGGACATCTAGTTGCCTTTAGATATGTCAGCATGCTTGACTTACGATCTGCGAGTCCTAAGAGGTACCAGGTACCGTGGGAGCAAGGTATGCGGATCAGGGCGACCAAGTGTCCCCTGAATTCTGCTAGGATTGCGGCTCGGGTGACTTTGTGTTTCCCGAGGTCTGCTAGGACGTGTCACTTCGGTGGCACGAGGATGGAATTGACGGATTAAAGGAATTGACAGATTATAAAGGAATTGACGGATTATAAGGAATTGACGGAAAAATAAATGGGTACACCCAGGTGGTAGATTAAAGTTGATTTCAACGCTTTCAAGGATTTAATGTTTTAATCAAGTGTGTGATTGTTTATATATATATATATATATATATATATATATATATATATATATATATATATATATATATATATATATACGATTGCATTGATTTCTGTACGTATATTTATATAAGACTTAATGTTTGATTAAGCGTATGATTGGCTCTTAGACATAAATAGAAATGCATTGATTTTAGTACGAGTATAAATAAGAAAATGTTATAGTTTCATTACTGTTTTTACAGAGGGGTTAGTATGTTCTAATACTATTTTCTAAGCTTTGTTTTTGGGTCCACTCACCCTTTATATGTTTTGCGCCCCCAGGTAGTAAGCGTGCATAGAGAGCCACCACCGGGCCGAGTCCAGCTTCCGCCACTTCTCTTGTCGACGTAGGGTCTTGTATAATTATTTTATACCTGTAATCTTCTGTATAGAGCTCTGATATTGCCCTAGAACGTATGTTTAACTGTTAGAATGTAAATTTTTCCGTGCTGGCAGTTGGTGTCTTTATTGGTTTGCTTGTTGACAGGTGTAACTTTGGGATTGGTCTAGTTACAGGGGAGACTCTGCTGAAATTTCAGCAGAAGTCAAACCCCAGTTTCAATTAAATTTTTTAACTAGAAGGGCAATAAGGTCAATTGTGTCTGGCACCGCCAGGTGTCAGACACGCACAGGGTTCGGCTCGGATTTCAAAGTGGAATTTGGGTCGGGTCCTGTCAACTTGGTATCAGAGCATTAGGTTAACTTCCTGTAGACTCCGCACTATAGGTGCATCTCAGTTTTAAGGAATGTCAGTTCTTTTAACAGAATTATGGGCCCTAAGCGTGGTGGCACTAGGACAGGGACTAGACAGTCGTCCCAACTTCGGGAACAGAATCCCTCGCCCGAGCTAGAGGAATTTCCTATTTCCACACCAGTACTCGAACCGGTAGAGCAGGCATTTGTTGGAGGCGTTGACTCAGGCCCTATCCAGAACTGGGCAATCCGGAGATCCTTCTCCGAGCTTTGCAGATCATGTTAAGAGGTTAGGGGCCACCGATTTTGAAGGTGATGTTGGCCCAGCTGTAGCTGAGGAGTGGTTAGAGAGGATAAAGTGGATTATGGAGGTGTTAGCCGTTCCACACGATCACAGGGTGACTCTGGCCCCTTTCTTTTTGGCCAGAAATACTTGATATTGGTGGGAATCAATCAGGAGGAGATATCTGAACCCATCAACCATTAAATGGTCAGAGTTCAGAGCAGAGTTTGTTGTACAGTTTTATTCACTCGCATATCAGAATATGAAGATGGAAGGGTTTGTTGTCCACCGCCTCCCAGCCATCGTTAGCTGGACATCTCGCCGGAAAAAGCTTCGAAACCGTCGGTTTTTGGCAAAACTTCCCGAGCTTCGTTCTCTCTCCTCCAGCCACCAAATTGGACGAATTAGGTATGGATTTCTAGCTATTTTTCACGATTTAGCTGATGGTTGGGTAGGATTTGAGAGATTTTGAGGTTTGACAGATTAAATTTCGAGTTGAAATTCTGCCGAGTTTGAGAGCTCAGTTTTAGCCACTTCCAGTCACTTTTTGGCCTTAGTCCAAGAACAAAAGTGGTTCCAAATTAGGTGTTTTACCTAGGCTAGGAGTTTGGGCAGGCGGTTTGGAGATTTTCCGGCCGTCGGAATTTACTATGCACACCCACGCGCTGTCGGCGCGTGGGCGGCGCGTGAGCTAGGTATCTGGGACCAATCTTGGTCCTAGAATGATCCTCGTGTCCTCGCGAGCGCGTAGGATTTCGCGGATCTCAATTCGGATAACGTTTGAACCCCGAACGGATCTCGCATAGTGTGTGATTTCTGGGTTCAATACGTTCAGACCGTTGGATTGTAGTCAGACTGGAGTATGTCGATCTAGGTACTTTCAGGATTGTGTAGGATTTGACGGATTGCGAATCGGAGTCCCGGATATTCCGAAAAGGCCAACCCTAGGGTTAGTATTACGGAAAATCGTTCATTCGTCCGTGCGATCATGCGATCGTGCAATCGTGAGCAATCCAACCTTCCGATCGAGACCAAACTCTCGGGACATGTGTCCTAGGCATAGTGGGACCTCTAGGAGCGATCGGATCAGAATTCTGAGGTCGTGGACCCCACAGGGTCCTGAGTTGACTTTTTGGGACTTTATCGCTTTTGAGTCCCGAGTTACTACTAAATCATGCCCATTGAGAGGAAAGTTAATGTAGGCATAGGAATGACCTTTAAAAGAGATGCACACACTTTCAGGAGCTGGCACTACAAGAAAATGGGCCTTAGTTGACACTTCATAGTTGACGCTTTTTGCAAAACCATCACCTATTCTATGAAGCTGTGACGCTTTTTAAAAAGCGTCAACTATATAGTAGGTTTTCATGACGTTTTACAAGAAACGTCAACTATATGTCACTTTCCTTGACATTTAATAAAGAACGTCAACTCTTTATCACTTTTTCTTGACATTATATGAAAAAGCGTAAGTTAAAACCCTTGTATACTTGAAACTTTCTAAAAAACACCCTTAGAGACGAAAAGAAAAAGAGAAAAAAAAACAAAAGCTGATACTTTAAACAAGCTAGTTTCAGACCAAAAAAATTAAATAAAAAAAATAAATAAATGAAGATAGCATTAAGTTAGAGTACTGCTAAACGAACCCTAAAATTAAATGAGTACACCATATGATCTAAGTACACCCTAATATTTTAATCAAAATGTAAAATTAACTAAGTACACCCTATTTAACTACAAAAAATATCCCTGATACACCCTAATACAATCTATCACACAACACCCTAATACAATCTATCACACAACACCCTAATACCAATCCTAAACAAGATTTCTCTTTTACATGAATTCGTGCCCTCTTTTCAGATTTTGAGTTTGCATCAAATCTTTAATTTCGTAAGTTGCTGTAGATTTACTAGCTCCTCAATTCAAAGCTTCATCATCTTACTTCTATTTTCAGCGGAACACCATATCTTTCATCACCAATCATCTTTTGTTTCTTTATTTTTGGTCGAAGGTAGATGTGATTTCATAAAAGGCAGAAAGCCAATGAGGAGATACATCTGATGATAAGCAAATACCAAAATGGAAAGGCAAGATAAACAATTGGAAAGAAAATGGGGCTACAACTCCAACCAGTGAAAAGAAGAGAGGGCCAAATTGATTTAGAGAGAAACATAATCAAAGAAGTGACCCCAATAAGCCAACGTCAGTCTTCAAACCAAAATACAGTTACAGTTCTTGAGGTGGACATGGAAGGCCATCATTGTTAAGCACTAGTAATCTTGAACGAAGGAATTCGATGAGAAAATCTATATAGCTCATTAGGTGGTACTTGAAACAAGATAACCCCCATGATTCACTTTGCTGAAACAAGCTAACAAATCCTTTTACTGGCACCAAGCAACACGAAAGTTTATTTGCGTTTGATTACGGTTGAATATGGTGAGTAGGGTGTATTTATTAAAATTATTTTTGTTTCACAATTCAATATATCCTTTTTGGTCATTTTATATTAGGGTAAATTTGTAATTCAATAAATAATTTGATAGTAAGGTGTACTCAGTTAATTTTAGGGTTCGTATAGCAGCACTCTTAAGTTATTATTCTTCTCTTTCTCTTTTTTTTACCTCTCTCTCTCTCTCTCTCTCTCTCTCTCTGTTTTAAGTTTTTCATCACTCTTTGCGATTTCTCATGGTGTCCCAATAAAACCCTAATCTTTACTCTTACTCTCTCTCCGCAGGTACACTAATCAAACCCTAACCACTCCTATATTCAATTGGATTATTGTGTAAACACGATAAATATCTATGTGTTTGTATATTTCTGGCTTTTTAGGGTTTGTTTGATTTGGTTTGGGTTTTGTGGATCTGCGTGGTTTGTTGCAGAGAACAAAAAGGACTGAAATTTGAACGAGAAATTGGGAACTAAGGATAGGAATATATATCCTTCAATCAATCAAGGTCGGATAAGAACGAGATGCAGTATCGGAAAACAGGGCGATCCGCAAGCTCTAATCAGCAGCACAGGGGATACTCACCCGTGTACGCTAAGGGCACCGCCGCCGGCGCCGGTGGGCCCGCCCCTTCCATCTCCTCCAATCGCAGGTGCTTATAGGTGTATTATATAGAGTTATATATAGATGTGTAGGGTTTGTTTGTTTCTGATCAGTTTCAGTTTACTTTTAATAATCTTTGCAATTGAATTGCTTTGGACTGTGATTCTTAATTTGGGGTTTTTTTTCTTCTGTGTTTTATTAATAATGAGGTTGTAGGAAATTAGGGTTTGCTGATTTTTATTTTAAATATCCAGTTTTAAGAAGAATAATAACAATGCACAAGGAGCGCAGTCCAGGGGAAGTGTAACCACTGTAAGAGAAAAAGAAAAAGATGCGATTGTGGGCGGGGACTAAAAATAAAAGCGGGATCTGATTTTTCACAAGTGAAACCCCAATTTTTCAAAAGCTCCCTCTCTTTCTCACTCGCACTCACACTCTCGCTCTCTCTCTCTCTCTCTCTTCTCTCGTTCCTTCTCACTCTCACAATTTCTCTCTTCTCTTTCACTCTTTCTTTCTCACTCTTGCTTTGCCTCTCTTTCTCTATCGCTGTGGCTAGCTCGTGCTCTCTTAGTGGCTCGCTCACCCCTCGCTCAGTCTCTCTTCCTCCATTGTAAGCCCTAATTATGTTTTTTGTAATATCTATTTTCGAATTATATAGAAATTGGGGAAGTTTCTGAAAAAAGAATTTCTAGGTCTTTTTCTGGGAATATGATTTGTTTTTTAGGTTTAATTTTTTAATTTTTATGGATTTTAAGTTGAAGAGTGTGGTAATGGTGATGCTTGTTATTCTTTTCTCGGTCATCCAGTTTTAGATGGAGCCATTTACACTTATCTAGCCTTTGCTCTATCTTTTACTTATCTGAATTTGTATACATCCAGTTCTTTGCATAATTTCTACTTTTTGAGGACTCTTATACCAAATTGGAAGAGCACTTGAAATGTTTGGTCTGCTTTCATTCACTGACATGAATTCGAGGTCTATGGGTGTTCAATTTTTTTTATGTATCCAAGGTTCTATTGCTTGCAAAAGGGACTGTTGTTCAAATCATTTATAAAACTAACTTTTCATTTTGATGCATGTCTCTTCTTGTTTCTCAGCGTTTTGGACAGAGTTGGGGTTAGATTCTTCTTTTCATGCTGGGTACTATTGTTGTTGATATATTTTTCATGAAATTCAGTTCTGTTATTTGTTTTTTATTTTCCAAGGTCTTGCTGGGAAGGCAACAAATCAATATTATGAAAATGATTTGAGGTAATCCCTAATGCCTTACAGGAAACGTATTTATTTCTCACAATTTATTATGTTTTAGATCTGGTTCCATTTCCTCTTTTAATTTTAGTTCTCATTCTTTTTTTTCTTTTTCCTTTTTTGCAAAGTTTTCATTCTTTGTTGGGTCCAACAAGTATATGGCTGAGAATTGAAATTGTTTGCTCTTTTTAGAAAATGCAAAATTAGCTGTTTTGGGATTTTTTCAATGAGCTGTTAATTTTATTTCAGAAATAAGTTTTCCACTTTTGATTTTTTATTTTAATAACGCAAGATTTTTTTCACTTTTGTTTTTTTTGCAGATTTTAGATTATGCAAATGTTGTAGCTGACATTCATGCAGATGCTAATCTAGGTATCACTCAAGGTAATGCTTTAATATTTTATATGCCTTAAGACAGGAAAATCTTGAAGAGTGAGTATATGAGATGGCGAAATTGAATAATCCCTTTCTTTTCACTTCAGCAGTATCTAATTGCTTCCAAATCACCAACAAGCTAAAGTGTAAAAACTCTGTTCAGTTTCAATGACGATTGTGTTGTTGAGGCTTGAGAGTTATATTGTTTCTAAGCAGATTAAATGATATTATGTGTTGGTTTTGGGATTTCTCAATAGGGTCGTTTCTTGTAACTTGGCATTCTCTTCTACTGAGAAACATTCATGCATTTGCATAAATGAATGCTTTTATGTAGAGGTTATTGTTGTTATAATACTCTCTGTGCCAATATTTAAGTTGGCTTTTAATTTTCCAGTTCGTGTGCTTGTACCCAACTTTTGCATGAAGAAGAAAGCTCAGGGAATTGGATTTATGCTTTTTGTGCTAATTGTGTTGATAATTTGTCCTGCTGGTAAGAATTTTGAGTTTAATCTCATTATCGAATTCCAAATAACTTTCTAAACAACACAAATTGGAGTTTCCTCTCAAGTTCTTCTCTGCATTTGAACCAAAAGAAGTGGGCATTTATATTTGGTAATGAATATGTGCATGATATGAGACTTTATTGGTGTTGGACAAGGTTGATGTGTTCATTGGTTGTATCTCTTAATTCTTTAAATTCATGTCTTACCTATACTGGCAGATTGATGTGTACATGGAGGCTTAAACTACAAAGACAAGTGCTACGGAAAGTCAAGCTTCTAAGTTAGAAGTTCTACGTTTTATTATACTAGACAGTTTGGTTTATTTCAGCATGTATTGTTTTCAATGTAATTTTTTTTTATGTTTTTGTAATATCATTTCTCAAGATAGTTAACACGTTATTACGAGTTTTTGAATGTTTGTACCTCAATATTCTATTTTAGTGGATATTAAATTTCAGATTGTTATTTTTTTAATATATTCATTTAGCTACTAAATTCTTTGAAACTTTAGTTGTCTAGGAAGCTTTTTTTTTATTTTTTATTTATTTTTTTAAATTTTAGTTCTACAACTCTTGACGGCTAAGAACCGTCAAGAAAAATTTATTAAATGTCAGGAAATATATTTATTGATACTTATTAAGCGACAAGAAAAGCTTTCGTTGACGGTTTTTCACTAATTCGTGACGCTTTTTACCTGTCAGGAAACACTATTTCTTGACGGATAATAAGCATCAAGTAAGGTGGTACCCTTTCCTGACAGTGGTGTCCCTGACGCTTTTGGAACCATCATCTAATGGCTATAGTGACGCTTTTTAGCCGTCAGTAAAGGGTGTTTTTCTTGTAGTGTGGGGGTCAGGGTTTTTATCTTAATATTAAATTATTGAGCAGAGTTATTAATAAAAGATTATGATGGTTATTCAGGTACCCGGGCACAAGGAGACCCGCAAGAGGGACCTAGAGTGGGGTCAGGGTTTGGCTCGGATTTCAAAGTGGAATTTGGGTCGGATCCTATCACATCCCACCACATTATGATGTTGCCCAAGTTTTGGGCTCGATCCGAACTCAATAGTTGTAAGAAATTGGACAATTTATGTTCAAAGGCAGTTCGCTCCTAATAGGACTCGTTGGTGTATTCCATAATTCTAGAGATCGGATTTCACTCAAAACTAACCAAACGACTCCTCCCACCATATTATGATGTTGGCCAAGTTTTGGGTTCGATCCGAAATCAATAGGTGTAAGAAATTAGACAATTCAAGTTGAAAGGCAGTTCGTTCCTAATTGGAGTGGTTGGTGTTTTGGGAAGTTCTAGAGACTGGATTTCACTCAAACTTAACCAAATAACTCCTCCCACCATATTATGATGTTGCCCAAGTTTTGGGCTCGATCGGAAATCAATAGGTGTAAGAAATAGGACAATTTATGTTCGAAAACAGTTCGTTCCTAATCGGAGTGGTTGGTGTATTCCATAGTTCTTGAGATCGGATTTCACTCAAAACTAACCAAATGAATCCTCCCACCATGTTATGATGTTGCCCAAGCTTTGGGCTCGATCCGAAATCAATAGGTTTAAGAAATTGGACAATTCATGTTCAAAGGCAGTTCGTTCCTAATTGGAGTGGTTGCTGTTTTGGGTAGTTCTAGAGATCGGATTTCACTCAAACTTAACAAAATGACTCCTCCCACCATATTATGATGTTGCCCAAGTTTTGGGCTCGATACGAAGTCAATAGGTGTAAGAAATTGAACAATTCAAGTTCGAAGGCAGTTCGTTCCTGATTGGAGTGGTCGGTGTTTTGGGTTGTTCTAGAGATCGAATTTCACTCAAACTTAACCAAATGACTCCTCCCACCATATTATGAAGTTGCACAAGTTTTGGGCTCGATCCGAAATCAATAGGTTTAAAAAATTGGACAATTTATGTTCAAAGGCATTTCGTTCCTAATCGAAGTGGTTGGTGAATTCCATAGTTCTAGAGATCGGATTTCACTCAAAACTAACCAAATGACTCGTCCCACCATATTATGATGTTGCCCAAGTTTTGGGCTCGATCCGAAATCAATAGGTCTAAGAAATTGGACAATTAATGTTTAAAGGCAGTTCGTTCCTAATCGGAGTGGTTGGTGTATTCCATAGTTCTAGAGATTGGATTTCACTCAAAACTAACCAAATGATTGTTGTTAATATTATGTTAACTCGCAATTGTACGGGGCAATTAGTAGTATAGCAAGACAAGTACGAGGTCGTACCCACGAAGACTGAGAAGTTAAAACTAGTTATGTACTTAGATTACCAAATTCAAGAAAGTAGGAGGTTATGTCTAAAACAGAATTTAAAACAAGAGTGGTTGTGATTGTTGAACAAAAGAAGCAAAATGAAATTGCAAACAAAAAAAACAAGTAAACAAATGTAACAAAGAGTGGTTTTAAGAGTTGGAAAAACAGATTTTGAGACTAGGGCATTCGAATCACCATAACAATTCAATTCTGGGTTATAAAGATTCAAGTAACAAGTCTAATTCAGATTCAAAGATTGATTCTAGCTAAAGTATGATTAGGCCATGGTTTTTGGTCCTAACCTTGTGTTCCTAATTCCCTAATTTGATCATTTGTTGTCTAACCTAAAATTAAGCATTAGGAACCCATTAAGCATAGAAGAACATTTTAAACAACCAAGTATGTATCTAATCCCTGTTGTCGAATGTCCATACATACTCTTCCTATTCATAGTTCAATTCGAATTAAAGCATGGTGTATACTCTTAATTCAAACCAAGATAGTTAACAAACAAGTTCTAATGGTGATCAATCATTCAAACAAGCATGTTAACTTATAAGCATAATGAATAAGAACATGAATCATGAATCAAACTTGAAACTCCAAACTTATAAACCCAGAATATTCATGTTAGGTTACATCGAAGCCCTAGTTATGGATTTAGCTACTCATAATGGAAAAGAGACTTGAACAGAAATGAGAAAACATAATGAATGCAATAAGAGTAGAAAAACCCTTTTTCTGAAGTTCTTGTGGTTTCCAAGGCTTCTCCAAGTGCTTCTCCACTTCTAATGCTTCTCCAAGAGCTTCCCTACTTCTAGAAAGATGTATGAAGGATATGGAGGTGATTTGGGATGAGTTTGAGTGAGTGGTGATGGCTAAGGAAGATGAAATTCGTAGGGAAATGGAAGAGAAGTTTGCTGGAGTTGTTTTGGTGATTGTTGGAGTGTTTGGGATTGTGAGAGTGTTTGAGGATGGTTGGAGTGAATTGTGGGGGTTGTGAATCTCAGGATTTGTTGTAGTACACACCCATTGGAACAACTTTCATGAAGAATGCTGCCTCATCCGAGCTGTGTAGGTTGCTGAAACAGAGCTTGCAATATGACCTACGGAACTGGACTGGCAGGGGGCTGTAGCCAAAATTAGTTTGTCTTTTAAGCTCTTCATCCCTTTATCCAAATCAGGCTTTAACATACATGGATTACATCATTTCATATCCAAAGCCATCATTGTTACCTAAAGCTGAAAGATAAACACAAAAAGGATTAAAAGCACAAGTTTAACTCAAAAACATAACCAAATCATAAGCTAGAAGGGTACAAAATGATATACAATTATGAACCGATCAATGATTCCTCCCACCATATTATGATTTTGCCCAAGTTTTGGGTTCGATCCGAAATCAATAGGTGTAAGAAATTGGACAATTCAAGTTCGTAGGCAGGTCGTTCCTAATTGGAGTGGTTGGTGTTTTGGGTAGTTCTAGAGATTGGATTTCACTAAAACTTAACGTAATGACTCCACCCACCATATTACAATGTTGCCCAAGTTTTGGGCATGATCCGAAATCAATAGGTGTAAGAAATTGGCCAATTCAATTTCAAAGGCAGTTCTTTCCAAATCGGAGTGGTTGGTGTATTCCATAGTTCTAGAGATCTGATTTCACTGAAAACTAACCAAATGACTCCTCCCACCATATTACGATGTTGCCCAAGTTTTGGGCTCGATCCGAAATCAATAGGTCTAAGAAATTGGACAATTTATGTTTAAAGGAAGTTCGTTCCTAATCGGAGTGGTTGGTGTATTCCATAGTTCTAGAGATCGGATTTCACTCAAAACTAACCAAATGACACCTCCCACCATATTCTGATGTTGCCCAAGTTTTGGGCTCGAACCGAAATCAATAGGTGTAAGAAATTGGACAATTCAAGTTCAAAGGCAGTACGTTCCTAACTAGAGTGGTTGGTGTTTTGGGTAGTTCTAGGGGTCGGATCTCACTCAAAACTAACCAAAAGACTCCTCCCACCATATTATAATGTTGCCCAAGTTTTGGGCTCGATCCGAAATCAATAGGTGTAAGAAATTGGACAATTGATGTTGAAAGGCAGTTCGTTCCTAATCGGAGTGGTAGGTGTATTCCATAGTTATAGAGATCGGATTTCACTCAAAACTAACCAAATGAATCCTCCCACCATATTACGATGTTGGCCAAGTTTTGGGCTCGATCCGAAATCAATAAGTGTAAGAAATTGAACAATTCAAGTTCAAACACAGTTCTTTACTAATTGGAGTGGTTGGTGTTTTGGGTAGTTCTAGAGATCGAATTTCACTCAAACTTAACCAAATGACTCATCCCACCATATTATGATGTTGCCCAAGTTTTGGGGTTGATCCGAAATCAATAGGTGTAAGAAAATGGACAATTCAAGTTCAAAGGCAGTTCGTTCCAAAACGGAGTGGTTGGTGTATTCCACAGCTCTAGAGATCGGATTTCACTCAAAACAAACCAAATGACTCCTCCCACCATATTATGATGTTGCCCAAGTTAGGGGCTTGATCTGAAATCAGTAGGAGTAAGAAATTGGACAATTCAAGTTCAAAGGCCGTACGTTCCTAATTGGAGTGGTTGGTGTTTTGGGTCGTTCTAGAGATCGGATTTCACCCAAACTCAACCATATGACTCCTCCCACCATATTATGATGTTCCCCAAGTTTTGGGCTCGATCCGAAATCAATAGGTGTAAGAAATTGGACAATATATGTTGAAAGGCAGTTCGTTCCTAATCGGAGTGGTTGGTGTATTCCATAGTTCTAGAGATCGGATTTCACTCAAAACTAACCAAATGACTCCTCCCACCATATTATGATGTTGCCCAAGTTTTGGGCTCGATGCGAAATCGTTAGGTGTAAGAAATTAGACAATTCAAGTTTAAAGGAAGTGCGTTCCTAGTTGGAGTGGTTGGTGTTTTGGGTAGTTCTAGAGATCGGATTTCACTCAAACTTAACCACATGACTCCTCCCACCATATTATGATATTGCCCAAGTTTTGGGCTCGATCCGAAATCGATAGGTTTAAGAAATTGGACAATTCAAGTTCAAAGGCAGTGCATTCCTAATCGGAGTGGTTGGTGTATTCCATAGTTCTAGGGATCGGATCTCACTCAAAACTAACCAAAAGACTCCTCCCACCATATTATGATGTTGCCCAAGTTTTGGGCTCGATACGAAATCGATAGGTATAAGAAATTGGACAATTGATGTTCAAAGGCAGTTCGTTCCTAATCGGAGTGGTTGGTGGATTCCATAGTTCTAGAGATCGGATTTCACTCAAAACTAGCCAAATGACTTCTCCCACCATATTATGATGTTGCCCAAGTTTTGGGCTCGATCCGAAATCAATAGGTGTAAGAAATTGGACATTTTATGTTTAAAGGCAGTTCGTTCCTAATCGGAGTGGTTGGTGTATTCCATAGTTCTAGAGATCGGATTTCATTCAAAACTAACCAAATGACTCCTCCCACCATATTATGATGTTACCCAAGTTTTGGGCTCGATCCGAAATTAATAGGTGTAAGAAATTGGACAATTTATGTTAATTGGCAGTTCGTTCCTAATCGGAGTGGTTGGTGTATTCCATAGTTCTAGGGATCGGATTTCACTCAAACTTAACCAAACGACTCCTCCCACCATATTATGATGTTGCCCAAGTTTTGGGCTCGATTCGAAATCAATAGTTGTAAGAAATTGGACAGTTCATTTTCAAAGGCAGTTCGTTCCTAATTGGGTGGGTTGGTGTATTGGGCAGTTCTAGAGATCAGATTTCACTCAAACTTAACCAAATGACTCCTCCCACCATATTATATTGTTGCCCAAGTTTTGGGCTCGATCCGAAATCAATAGGTGTAAGAAATTGGACATTTTATGTTTAAAGACAGTTCGTTCCAAATCGGAGTGGTTGGTGTATTCCATAGTTCTAGAGATCGGATTTCACTCAAAACTAACCAAATGACTCCTCCCACCGTATTATGACGTTGCCCAAGTTGTGGGCTCGATCCGAAAAAAATAGGTGTTAGAAATTGGACAATTCAAGTTCAAAGGCACTTTATTCCTAATCGGTGTGGTTGGTGTTTTGGGTAGTTCTAAAGATCGAATTTCACTCAAACTTAACCAAATGACTCCTCCCACCATATTATGATGTTGCCCAAGTTTTGGGCTCGATCCGAAATCGATAGGTGTAAGAAATTGGACAATTTATGTTCAACGGCATTTCGTTCCTAATCGGAGTGGTTGGTGTATTCCCTATTTCTAGAGATCGGATTTCACTCAAAATTAACGAAATGACTACTCCCACCATATTATTATGTTGCCCAAGTTTTGGGCTCGAACCGAAATTAATAGGTGTAAGAAATTGGACAATTCAAGTTCATAGGCAGTTCGTTCCTAATTGGAGTGGTTGGTGTTTTGGGTAGTTCTAGAGATGGGATTTCACTCAAACTTAACCAAATGACTCCTCCCACCATATTATGATGTTGCCCAAGTTTTGGGCTCGATCCGAAATCAATAGGTCTAAGAAATTGGACAATTTATGTTTAAAGGCAGTTCGTTCCTGATCGGAGTGGTTGGTGTATTCCATAGTTCTAGAGATCGGATTTCACTCAAAACTAACCAAATGACTCCTCCCACCATATTATGTTGTTGCCCAAGTTTTGGGCTCGATCCGAATTCAATAGGTGTAAGAAATTGGACAATTTATGTTCAAAGGCAGTTCATTCCAAATCGGAGTGGTTGGTGTATTCCATAGTTCTAGAGATCGGATTTCACTCAAAACTAACCAAATGACTCCTCCCACCATATTATGATGTTGCCCAAGTTTTGGGCTCGATCCGAAATCTATAGGTGTAAGAAATTAGACAATTCAAGTTCAAAGGAAGTACGTTTCTAGTTGGAGTGGTTGATGTTTTGGGTAGTTCTAGAGATCGGATTTCACTCAAACTTAACCAAATGACTCCTCCCACCATATTATGATGTTGCCCAAGTTTTGGGCGCGATCCGAAATCCATAGGTTTAAGAAATTGGACAATTCAAGTTCAAAGGCAGTGCATACCTAATCGGAGCGGTTGGTGTATTCCATAGTTCTAGAGATCGGATTTCACTCAAAACTAACCAAATGACACCTCCCACCATATTCTGATGTTGCCCAAGTTTTGGGCTCGAACCGAAATCAAAAGGTGTAAGAAATTGGACAATTCCAGTTCAAAGGCAGTACGTTCCTAACTAGAGTGGTTGGTGTTTTGGGTAGTTCTAGGGATCGGATCTCACTCAAAACTAACCAAAAGACTCCTCCCACCATATTATAATGTTGCCCAAGTTTTGGGCTCGATCCGAAATCAATAGGTGTAAGAAATTGGACAATTGATGTTGAAAGGCAGTTCGTTCCTAATCGGAGTGGTAGGTGTATTCCATAGTTATAGAGATCGGATTTCACTCAAAACTAACCAAATGAATCCTCCCACCATATTACGATGTTGGCCAAGTTTTGGGCTCGATCCGAAATCAATAAGTGTAAGAAATTGAACAATTCAAGTTCAAACACAGTGCTTTACTAATTGGAGTGGTTGGTGTTTTGGGTAGTTCTAGAGATCGAATTTCACTCAAACTTAACCAAATGACTCATCCCACCATATTATGATGTTGCCCAAGTTTTGGGGTTGATCTGAAATCAATAGGTGTAAGAAAATGGACAATTCAAGTTCAAAGGCAGTTCGTTCCAAAACGGAGTGGTTGGTGTATTCCACAGCTCTAGAGATCGGATTTCACTCAAAACAAACCAAATGACTCGTCCCACCATATTATGATGTTGCCCAAGTTTTGGGCTCGATCCGAAATCAATAGATGTAAGAAATTGGACAATTCAAGTTCAAAGGCAGCATGTTCCTAATTGGAGTGGTAGGTGTGTTGGGTAGTTCTAGAGATCGGATTTCACTCAAACTTAACCAAATGACTTATTCCACCATATTATGATCTTGCCCAAGTTTTGGAGTTGATCCGAAACCAATAGGTGTAAGAAATTGGACAATTCAAGTTCAAAGGCAGTTCGTTCCAAATTGGAGTGGTTGGTGTTTTGGGTAGTTCTAGAGATTGGATTTCACTCAAACATAACCAAATGACTCCTCCCACCATATTATGACGTTGCCCAAGTTTTGGGCTCGATTCGAAATCAATATGTGTAAGAAATTGGACAATTCAAGTCCAAAGGCAGTTCGTTCCTAATTGGAGTGGTTGGTGTTTTGGGTAGGTCTAGATATTGGATTTCACTCATGCTTAACCAAATGACTCCTCCCACCATAATATGATGTTGCCCAAGTTTTGGGCTCGATCCGAAAACAATAGATGTAAGAAATTGGACTTTTCAAGTTCAAAGGAAGTACGTTCCTAATTGGAGTGGTTGGTGTGTTGGGTAGTTCTAGAGATCGGATTTCACTCAAACTTAACCAAATGACTCCTCCCACCATATTATGATGTTGCCCAAGTTTTGGGCTCGATTCGAAATCAATATGTGTAAGAAATTGGACAATTCAAGTTCGAAGGCAGTTCGTTCCTAATTGGAGTGGTTGGTGGTTTGGGTAGTTCTAGAGATCGGATTTCACTCAAACTTAACCAAATGACTCCTCCCACCATATTATGATGTTGCCCAAGTTTTGGGCCCGATCCGAAATCAATAGGCGCAAGAAATTGGACAATTCGTTCCTAATCGGAGTGGTAGGTGTATTCCATAGTTATAGAGGTCGGATTTCACTCAAAACAAACCAAATGACTCCTCCCACCACATTATGATGTTGCCGAAGTTTTGGATAATTCAAATTCAAAGGCAGTTCGTTCCTAATGTGAGTGGTTGGTGTTTTGGGTAGTTCTAGATATTGGATTTCACTAAAGCTGAACCAAATGACTCCTCCCACCATGTTATGATGTTGCCCAAGTTTTGGGCTCGATCCGAAATCAATAGGTGTAAGAAATTGGACAATTCAAGTTCGAAGGCAGTTCGTTCCTAATTGGAGTGGTTGGTGGTTTGGGTAGTTCTAGAGATCGGATTTCACTCAAACTTAACCAGATGACTCCTCCCACCATATTATGATGTTGCCCATGTTTTGGGCCCGATCCGAAATCAATAGGCGCAAGAAATTGGACAATTCAAGTTCAAAGGCAGTTCGTTCCTAATTGGAGTGGTTGGTGTTTTGGCTAGTTCTAGATATTGGATTTCACTCAAGCTTAACCAAATGACTCCTCCCACCATATTATGATGTTGCCCAAGTTTTGGGGTCGATCCGAAATCAATAGATGTAAAAAATTGGACAATTCAAGTTCGAAGGTAGTACGTTCCTAATTGGGGTGGTTGGTGTGTTGGGTAGTTCTAGAGATCGGATTTCACTCAAACTTAACCAAATGACTCCTCCCACCGTATTATGATGTTGCCCAAGTTTTGGGCTCGATTCGAAATCAATATGTGTAAGAAATTGGACAATTGAAGTTCAAAGGTAGTTCGTTCCTAATTTGAGTAGTTGGTGTTTTGGGTAGTTCAAGATATTGGAATTCACTCAAGCTTAACCAAATGACTCCTCCCACCATATTATGATGTTGCCCAAGTTTTGGGCTTGATCCAAAATCAAAAGATGTAAGAAATTAGACAATTCAAGTTCAAAGGCAGTTCGTTCCTAATTGGAGTGGTTGGTGTTTTGGGTAGTTCTAGATATTGGATTTCACTCAAACTTAACCAAATGACTCCTCCCACCATATTATGATGTTGCCCGCGTTTTGGGCTCGATACGAAATCAATAGATGTAAGAAATTGGACAATTCAAGTTCAAAGGCAGTACGTTCCTAATTGGAGTGGTTGGTGTTTTGGGTAGTTCTAGAGATTGGATTTCACTCAAACTTAACCAAATGACTCCTCCCACCATATTATGGTGTTGCCCAAGTTTCGGGCTCGATCCGAAATCAATAGGTGTAAGAAATTGGACAATTGAAGTTCGAAGGCAGTTCGTTCCTAATTGGAGTAGTTGGTGTTTTAGGTAGTTCTAGAGATCGGATTTCACTCAAACTTAACCAAATGACTCCTCCCACCATATTATGATGTTGCCCAAGTTTTGGGCTCGATCCGAAATCAATAGATGTAAAAAATTGGACAATTCAAGTCCAAAGGCAGTTCGTTCCTAATTGGAGTGGTTGGTGTTTTGGGTAGTTCTAGAGATTGGATTTCACTCAAACATAACCAAATGACTCCTCCCACCATATTATGACGTTGCCCAAGTTTTGGGCTCGATTCGAAATCAATATGTGTAAGAAATTGGACAATTCAAGTCCAAAGGCAGTTCGTTCCTAATTGGAGTGGTTGGTGTTTTGGGTAGGTCTAGATATTGGATTTCACTCATGCTTAACCAAATGACTCCTCCCACCATAATATGATGTTGCCCAAGTTTTGGGCCCGATCCGAAATCAATATGCGCAAGAAATTGGACAATTCAAGTTCGAAGGCAGTTCGTTCCTAATTGGAGTAGTTGGTGTTTTAGGTAGTTCTAGAGATCGGATTTCACTCAAACTTAACCAAATGACTCCTCCCACCATATTATGATGTTGCCCAAGTTTTGGGCTCGATCCGAAATCAATAGATGTAAAAAATTGGACAATTCAAGTCCAAAGGCAGTTCGTTCCTAATTGGAGTGGTTGGTGTTTTGGGTAGGTCTAGATATTGGATTTCACTCATGCTTAACCAAATGACTCCTCCCACCATATTATGATGTTGCCCAAGTTTTGGGCTCGATCCGAAAATAATAGATGTAAGAAATTGGACAATTCAAGTTCGAAGGCAGTTCGTTCCTAATTGGAGTGGTTGGTGGTTTGGGTAGTTTTAGAGATCGGATTTCACTCAAATTTAACCAAATGACTCCTCCCACCATATTATGATGTTGCCCAAGTTTTGGGCCCGATCCGAAATCAATATGCGCAAGAAATTGGACAATTCAAGTTCGAAGGCAGTTCGTTCCTAATTGGAGTGGTTGGTGTTTTGGCTAGTTCTAGATATTGGATTTCACTCAAACTTAACCAAATGACTCGTCCCACCATATTATGATGTTGCCCGAGTTTTGGGCTCGATACGAAATCAATAGATGTAAGAAATTGGACAATTCAAGTTCAAAGGCAGTACGTTCCTAATTGTAGTGGTTGGTGTTTTGGGTAGTTCTAGAGATTGGATTTCACTCAAACTTAACCAAATGACTCCTCCCACCATATTATGGTGTTGCCCAAGTTTTGGGCTCGATCCGAAATCAATAGGTGTAAGAAATTGGACAATTCAAGTTCGAAGGCAGTTCGTTCCTAATTGGAGTGGT
This sequence comes from Prunus avium, assembly GCF_965620075.1. NCBI lineage: Eukaryota > Viridiplantae > Streptophyta > Magnoliopsida > Rosales > Rosaceae > Prunus > Prunus avium. The sequence goes on from NC_142287.1 coordinate 376,171, forward strand.
TGGTGTTTTGGGTAGTTCTAGAGATCGGATTTCACTCAAACTTAACCAAATGACTCCTCCTACCATATTATGATGTTGCCCAAGTTTTGGGCTCGATCCGAAATCAATAGGCGCAAGAAATTGGACAATTCAAGTTCAAAGGCATTTCGTTCCTAATTGGAGTGGTTGGTGTTTTGGGTAGTTCTAGACATCGGATTTCACTCAAACTTAACCAAATGACTCCTCCCACCATATTATGATGTTGCCCAAGTATTGGGCTCGATCCGAAATCAATAGATGTAAGAAATTGGACAATTCAAGTTCAAGGGCAGTACGTTACAAATTGGAGTGGTTGGGGTTTTGGGTAGTTCTAGGGATTCGATTTCACTCAAACTTAACCAAATGACTCCTCCCACCATATTATGAGGTTGCCCAAGTTTCGGGCTCGATCCGAAATCAATAGGTGTAAGAAATTGGACAATTCAAGTTCGAAGGCAGTTCGTTCCTAATTGGAGTAGTTGGTGTTTTAGGTAGTTCTAGAGATCGGATTTCACTCAAACTTAACCAAATGACTCCTCCCACCATATTATGATGTTGCCCAAGTTTTGGGCTCGATCCGAAATCAATAGATGTAAGAAATTGGACAATTCAAGTCCAAAGGCAGTTCGTTCCTAATTGGAGTGGTTGGTGTTTTGGGTAGGTCTAGATATTGGATTTCACTCATGCTTAACCAAATGACTCCTCCCACCATATTATGATCTTGCCCAAGTTTTGGGCTCGATCCGAAAATAATAGATGTAAGAAATTGGACATTTCAAGTTCCAAGGCAGTACGTTCCTAATTGGAGTGGTTGGTGTGTTGGGTAGTTCTAGAGATCGGATTTCACTCAAACTTAACCAAATGACTCCTCCCACCATATTATGATGTTGCCCAAGTTTTGGGCTCGATTCGAAATCCATATGTGTAAGAAATTGGACAATTCAAGATCAGAGGCAGTTCGTTCCAAATTGGAGTGGTTGGTGTTTTGGGTAGTTCTAGATGTTGGATTTCACTCAAACTTAACCAAATGAACTCTCCCACCATATTATGTTGTTGCCCAAGTTTGGGGCTCGATCCGAAATCAATAGGTGCAAGAAATTGGAAAATTTATGTTCAAAGGCAGTTCGTTCCTAGTCGTAGTGGTTGGTGTATTCCATAGTTCTAGAGATCGGATTTCACTCAAACTTGACCAAATGATTGCTCCCACCATATTATGATGTTGCCCAAGTTTTGGGCTCGATTCGAAATCAATATGTGTAAGAAATTGGACAATTCAAGTTCAAAGGCAGTACGTTCCTAATTGGAGTGGTTGGTGTGTTGGGCGGTTCTAGACATCGAATTTCACTCAAACTTAACCAAATGACTCCTCTCACCATATTATGATGTTGCCCAAGTTTTGGGCCCGATCCGAAATCAATAGGCCCAAGAAATTGGATAATTCGTTCCTAATCGGAGTGGTAGGTGTATTCCATAGTTATAGAGATCGGATTTCACTCAAGACAAACCAAATGACTCCACCCACCACATTATGATGTTGCTGAAGTTTTGGATAATTCAAATTCAAAGGCAGTTCGTTCCTAATTTGAGGGGTTGGTGTTTTGGGTAGTTCTAGATATTGGATTTCACTAAAGCTTAACCAAATGACTCCTCCCACCATATTATGATGTTGCCCAAGTTTTGGGCTCGATCCGAAATCAATAGATGTAAGAAATTGGACAATTCAAGTTCAAGGGCAGTACGTTCCAAATTGGAGTGGTTGGGGTTTTGGGTAGTTCTAGAGATTCGATTTCACTCAAACTTAAGCAAATGAGTCCTCCCACCATATTATGATGTTGCCCAAGTTTCGAGCTCGATCCGAAAACAATAGATGTAAGAAATTGGACATTTCAAGTTCCAAGGCAGTACGTTCCTAATTGGAGTGGTTGGTGTGTTGGGTAGTTCTAGAGATCGGATTTCACTCAAACTTAACCAAATGACTCCTCCCACCATATTATGATGTTGCCCAAGTTTTGGGCTCGATTCGAAATCAATATGTGTAAGAAATTGGACAATTCAAGATCAGAGGCAGTTCGTTCCAAATTGGAGTGGTTGGTGTTTTGGGTAGTTCTAGATGTTGGATTTCACTCAAACTTAACCAAATGAACTCTCCCACCATATTATGTTGTTGCCCAAGTTTGGGGCTCGATCCGAAATCAATAGGTGCAAGAAATTGGAAAATTTATGTTCAAAGGCAGTTCGTTCCTAGTCGTAGTGGTTGGTGTATTCCATAGTTCTAGAGATCGGATTTCACTCAAACTTAACCAAATGATTGCTCCCACCATATTATGATGTTGCCCAAGTTTTGGGCTCGATTCGAAATCAATATGTGTAAGAAATTGGACAATTCAAGTTCAAAGGCAGTTCGTTCCTAATTGGTGTGGTTGGTGTTTTGGGTAGTTCTAGAGATCGGATTTCACTCAAACTTAACCAAATGACTCCTCCCACCATATTATTATGTTGCCCAAGTTTTGGGCTCGATCCGAAATCGATAGTTGTAAGAAATTGGACAATTCATGTTCAAAGCCAGTTCGTTCCTAATTGGAGTGGTTGGTGTTTTGGGTAGTTCTAGAGATTGGATTTCACTCAAAATTAAACAAATGACTCCTCCCACCATATTATGATGTTACCCAAGATTTAGGCTTGATCCGAAATCAATAGGTGTAAGAAATTGGACAATTCAAGTTCAAAGGCAATTCATTCCTAATTGGAGTGGTTGGTGTTTTGGGTAGTCCTAGAGATCGGATTTCTATCAAACTTATCCAAATGACTCCTCCCACCATATTATGATGTCGCCCAAGTTTGGGGCTCGATCCAAAATCAATACGTGTAAGAAATTGGACAATTCAAGTTCAAAGGCAGTTCGTTCCTAATTGGAGTGGTTGGTGTTTTGGGTAGTTCTAAAGATCGGATTTCTCTCAAACTTAACCAAATGACTCCTTCCACCATATTATGATGTTTCCCAAGTTTTGGGCTCGATCCGAAATCAATAGGTGTAAGAAATTGGACAATTCAAGTTCAAAGGCAGTTCGTTCCTAATTGGAGTGGTTGGTGTTTTGGGAAGTTCTAGAGATCGGATTTCACTCAAACTGAACCAAATGACTCCTCCCACCATATTATAATTGGTGCCCAAAGTTTTGGGCTCGATCCGAAATCAATAGGCGCAAGAAATTGGAGTGGTTGGTGTTTTGGGTAGTTATAGAGATCGGATTTCACTTAAACTTAACCAAATGACTCCTCCTACCATATTATGATGTTGCCCAGGTTTTGGGCTCGATTTGAAATCAATATGGGTAAGAAATTGGACAATTCAAGTTCAAAGGCAGTTCATTCCTAATTGGAGTGGTTGGTGTTTTGGGTTGTTCTAGAGATCGAATTTCACTCAAACTTAACCAACTGACTCCTCCCACCATATTATGATGTTGCCCAAGTTTTGGGATTGATTCGAAATCAATATGTGTAAGAAATTGGACAATTCAAGTTCAAAGGCAGTTCGTTCCTAATTGGAGTGGTTGGTGTTTTGGGTAGTTCTGGAGATCGGATTTCACTCAAACATAACCAAATGACTCCTCCCACTATATTGTGATGTGGCCCAAGTTTTGGGCTCGATCCGAAATCAATAGGTGTAAGAAATTGGACAATTTATGTTCGAAGGCAGTTCGTTCCTAGTCGGAGTGGTTGGTGTATTCCATAGTTCTTGAGATCGGATTTCACACAAAACAAACCAAATGATTCCTCCCACCATATTATGATGTTGCCCAAGTTTTGGGCTCGATCCGAAATCAAACGGAGTAAGAAATTAGACAATTCAAGTTCAAAGGCAGTTCGTTCATAATTGGAGTGGTTGGTGTTTTGGGTAGTTCTTGATATTCGATTTCACTCAAACTTAACCAAATGATTCCTCCCACCATATTATGTTGTTGCCCAAGTTTTGGGCTCGATCCGAAATCAATAGATGTAAGAAATTGGACAATTCAAGTTCAAAGGCAGTACGTTCCTAATTGGAGTGTTTGGTGTTTTGGGTAGTTCTAGAGATTGGATTTCCCTCAAACTTAACGAAATGACTCCTCCCACCATATTATGTTGTTGCCCAAGTTTTGGGCTCGATTCGAAATCAATATGTGTAAGAAATTGGACAATTCAAGATCAGAGGCAGTTCGTTCCAAATTGGAGTGGTTGGTGTTTTGGGTAGTTCTAGAGGTCGGATTTCACTCAAAACTAACCAAATGACTCCTCCGACCATATTGTGATGTTGCCCAAGTTTTGGGCTCGATCCGAAATCGAAAGGAGTAAGAAATTAGACAATTCAAGGTCAAAGGCAGTTCGTTCATAATTGGAGTGGTTGGTGTTTTGGGTAGTTCTAGATGTTGGATTTCACTCAAACTTAACCAAATGAATCCTCCCACCATATTATGTTGTTGCCCAAGTTTGGGGCTCGATCCAAAATCAATACGTGTATGAAATTAGACAATTCAAGTTCAAAGGCAGTTCGTTCATAATTGGAGTGGTTGGTGTTTTGGGTAGTTCTTGATATTCGATTTCACTCAAACTTAACCAAATGACTCCTCCCACCATATTATGTTGTTGCCCAAGTTTGGGGCTCGATCCGAAATCAATAGGTGTATGAAATTGGAAAATTTATGTTCAAAGGCAGTTGGTTCCTAGTCGGAGTGGTTGGTGTATTCCATAGTTCTAGAGATCGGATTTCACTCAAAACGAACCAAATGACTCCTCCCACCATATTATGATGTTGCCCAAGTTTTGGGCTCGATTCGAAGTCAATATTTGTAAGAAATTGGACAATTCAAGTTCAATGGCAGTTCGTTCCTAGTTGGAGTGGTTGGTGTTTTGGGTTGTTCTAGAGATCGGATTTCACTCAAACTTAACCAAATGACTCCTCCCACCATATTATGATGTTGCCCAAGTTTTGGGCTCGATCCGAAATCAATAGGTTTAAGAAATTGGACAATTCAAGTTCAAAGGCTGTTCGTTCCTAATTGGAGTGGTTGGTGTTGTGCGGTGTTCTAGAGATTGGATTTCACTCAAACTTAACGAAATGACTCCTTCCACCATATTATGATGTTGCCCAAGTTTGGGGCTCGATCCGAAATCAATAGGTGTAAGAAATTGGAAAATTTATGTTCAGAGGCAGTTCGTTCCTAGTCGGAGTGGTTGGTGTATTCCATAGTTCTAGGGATCGGATTTCACTCAAAACTAACCAAATGACTCCCACCACCATATTATGGTGTTGCCCAAGTTTTGGGCTCGATCCGAAATCAATAGGTGTAAGAAATTGGACAATTGAAGTTCAAAGGCTGTTCGTTCCTAATTGGAGTGGTTGGTGTTTTGGGTAGTTCTAGGGATTGGATTTCACTCAAAATTACCCAAATGACTCATCCCACCATATTATGAAGAGGCCGCTGAGGGGCCGCAGAAGAGGTCACCTACGAGGGCGGCGAGGAGGCCAATGCAGAGGCCGCTGAGGAAGCAACCGACGAGGCCGCCGAAGAGCCTGCTGTGGACGTGCAAAGTGGGCCTTTGACGTCCATCCCTCGTCACCCAAGCGGCATCTCCTTTCGCTCGGTAAGAATCCGCCTTTAATGTACTTGGCTTTGTTGTTCTCTTTTGATCTGTTCTATACTTTTGACCGAATTGTTTGTCTCTAGCCTCCCCAATCGTCGCCGCCGCTGACCATGGTTGCCGCGACCATGCCTCCCATGCCATCGTTCCAAGACTCAACGGTCGTGGCCGAGCCGGTGATGACTAGAGCCACGGTCGTGAGTGTGCCGAGTCTTCTGCGGACTACTTCGGCGGTCATGACCGACCTTTCGCTCCCTGTGAGTATTCGACCTCCCCCTTTTTGTTTATTCCTTTATGTCCTAGTTAACTATCTCTTACCCTTACTCCCTCTTATGTTTAGGAAGCCACCTCCTCCGACGATCTTGATGAGTTATACGCCAGCCTCCATGAGGAAGGGGGAAGCTCGGCCTCGGCTCCTTTGGACGAGGATTCCAAGACCGTCATTGAACGGCTTCGGGAGTTCCTTCTCCTTGATGTTCGGCAGATGACCGCTGCTGGGGCGATTTCGGAGTTTAGGTCCTGCTTGGATACGGCCATGGCGCTCGGTCTGCTCGACTCGGCTTAACTGGATGAATTGCAAGCCCGCCTGGCCGAAGGCGAGGAGATGATCGGCCGGTATGCTGAAGCCTTCATGCGGATGGCCGAGGGGAGCTCGCTCGAGCAAGATCTGGAGGTGATTAAAGAACATGTTCATCCTGCAATGGCTCGATTGAAAGAAAATGACCTCATCATTCAACGAGAGAATGAAGAGCTTGCGCAGGTTGAGGCCCAGATTACCGAGCTCCAGGCTCGCCGAGATCTCATCCTCCAATGTCGAGATGGCGCGGTCGCGGCCGGGAGCGAGCTGAAATCCTCAGCCAAGCGAATCCTCAAAGCAGCGACTGAGACGAAGAAGGCCCTGGCCGAGCGGAAGCTGATTCGAGCGAGATGGCAGGCGGACATCAATGGTGGGGACATTGCTTGGAGAAGGATCACCTGCCTGATCTGGGGAATGTTCAGCGAAGGGGTCTAGGCGGGTGACGAGCGATCATTTCAACTATTTCTTTCTTTTTCTTTTTGGGATGTAAATAAATAACCACATACAATTTTAAATTATTTACACATAGTTTATCTTTTTGTTTTATTTCGGCCGTGGCTGGCCGTTCTCTGTTTGTAAGTAATGCCCCCTTTTCAAATACAAGGGCCTTCTTTTCTGAAAAGCTAGACGTATATTGTTGTTTTAATTTGACACCGCCGTTCGCTTACCTTGGTCGCCTACCTTCCTCTTTTCTTCTTTTTGACTTTTTTGTCGTAGGTCCTCGGCGCCATCTTCTTTTGAACTTGCGCCGAGTTGTAGGTGCCGAGTTCCGACTGTTCTGAATTCTCTGAACTCCTAGGCCTCATCTGCGAGTGGCCCTTCTTCTCTTGGCCATGCTGCCTGATACTTTGAGGAAATCGAACCCTCTGCTTTGATATTTTACCAGGGTCATGGCCGTTGGCCAAGACATGAGGGGTTATACCCACGGCCGAAATTTCTGAGATACGGCGTGCCCAAAAAACCTTAGGAAATAAATCGTGCGCATTGCTAAGTTCCTTTGACGGACGCAGCCTTGGGTAATCTGGTGCCCCCAGCTCTCTCTTTATTAAATCGTCTTTCACGATAGGCCGGATGTCTTCAAACTGAAACCCTTGAACAGACCTACTTTGTTGCGCAACGTTCCGCAGCCATTCCTGCTGGGCTGTTTGAACAGAGGGTTCGGCCGCGTTGGCCGAGCCGGGTAGTCTCTGGGGAACGCCGTAGGCTTGGCCGAGATAATCTTGGTCGTTTGGCCATTGAGGTATGGCCACCTGGCTCTGCTGATCTATATCACAAAGGGAACCTAGGCACGTTTGCATTGTCGTCTGACCGGCCGAATCGTGTATTTGCAATGATAGTGCAACAGTCATGCTTCGGTCATACTGCTTTGGCCGGACTGTGCTTGATCGGCGACAGTATGGGTTGGGCCGAATTGCTCGGCCGTAGACACCGTAGGACTCCTCCTGAATGCTTTGGCTAGAGCGTGGAGTGGGCCACATGCTTTCTTTGCCGGTTGGTTTGGTCCGTGACTCGCCCTCATGGGCTGGGACTGCCCCCAGCTGTTGGTCGGCGGCAAAGAATGCTGGCCGTAGCCTAACGCTTGGGTACGGGCAAAGACGCCAATCCTTTCACGTTCCTGGCTTCTATGTCCAGCTCCAGGGGGTGATGCGGGCGAAGTCGCCGGCATTCTCTCCTGGAAAAGCGTTCGCAGCTCTGAAGAGAATCTGTCCATCGTGGCCATAAAGGACGTTTCCATTCTGCAAGCCTGCCTGGACATCAAATCCTCCATTACTGTTTGTTCCTATATGGACTCGGCCGTGCGATCCGTCGTTACTGGAACGCTGGCCAAGATCCCAACCGTACGTTCGGTCTCGGTAGTTGTGATTGGTGAGGCGGACTCGGGAGTCTCAGAAGTCATTTCGACTGCTTTGTTTTTTGGCTTTGCCTGTGCCCTAGTTTCCACCACAAATTTTGACAAGAGTCCCACTGGGCGTGCCAAAAGTGTCTGCCGCGAAAATCTCACGGCCTGGAGTTCCGGGCCGAGGGGATGTGCGTTGACACGCGGTTTCCTGCTTTTGGGTGCGGTGCGGTTGTGCGCGGGCGTGCCAGCACGGTCTACCGTGCGTCGAGATGTTTGATGAGTGTTGGATGGATAAATTGTGCGCCTGTTTGAACTCGTCTTCTTAATCAAACGATTGTAGCCGAGAGAGGAAATGGTCTCGGCTGCTAGGTTCACGGCCTGAACTACAAGGCCGTTGAGTGATGGTGTTGGTATGCTGCTCAGGGAGCGGCGATCGTGTGATATATGGGGTGAGTGAACGAACAACAAGGATGGTGCTCCGCGCCTTGAAAATCAAGGGTCGTATGATATATTGATGAATGGATTTTCCTTACAACCTAACACTACTCCTAGGAAAGCAAGTAAAGATATTGAAAGTGCATTACAGGAAAAAATAAGTTGCTCCGTGGGAGGCTTTGTTTTGGTGTTGAACCCTTTGAATGTAGCTCGAGCCTTGTATTTATAGGGAGAGTCCCTGGAGGAGTAATCGAGGCTGAAAATCTGCGTGGTGGAGCTTGATCAGAGCAAGTGGGCATTCTAATCGACATTTGGGATCGTGAAGTATAGTAGTGTGACCCCCGAAATCCTGGTGAATCTCGGCCGCCGCTCTCGATCGTGGGTTCTGAACTTCTGGCCCTGGAGACGCATTTATGGCCTGGATAGCTGGTGAACTAATATCTCAAGCTGTCAGAATTCTTTGTGAGAATGTCCACGTCTAATCACTCTGACCCGCATCACCAAATCCTGACTTCAATCACTTCCCACCTTCCCTCGTGCATTAAATGCTCCTTTGTGGCCAGTGGGTTTGTTGCATTTAAACAGGCACTACATCATTAAATGAAGCCTGGGACCCTGTTGTCACGTGGTGACTTGCTTTTAATGCCCCTGGCCGTGAAATTTCCCAGCCTCGGCCTGGGCCTGCACTTAAGGCCGAGATGATCATGCCTTAGCTTTTCTTCTTTTGTCTTTAGAAAGGCGAAGTACCCTGGCGAAACGCCGCGCTTTAGTTTTGCAAACAAGTGTCAGGACCGAGAGAAGAGGTTCCTTCGGCCAGCTTAGGCTTGATCCGAAATCAATAGGTGTAAGAAATTGGACAATTCAAGTTCCAAGGCAATTCGTTCCTAATTGGAGTGGTTGGTGTTCTGGGTAGTTCTAGGGATTGGATTTCCCTCAAAATCAACCAAATGACTCCTCCCACCATATTATTTTGTTGCCCAAGTTTTGGGCTAGATCCGAAATCAACAGGTGTAAGAAATTGGACAATTCAAGTTCAAAGGCAGTTCGTTCCTAATTGGAGTGGTTGGTGTTTTGGGTAGTTCTAGAGATCGGATTTCACTAAAACTTAACCAAAAGACTCCTCCCACCATATTATGATGTTGCCCAAGTTTTGGGCTCGTTCCAAAATCAATAGGTCTAAGAAATTGTACAATTTTTGTTCAAAGGCAGTTAGTTCTTAATTAGAGTGGTTGGTGTATTCCATACTTCTAGAGATCGGATTTCACTCAAAACTAACCAAATGACTATTCCCACCATATTATGATGTTGCCCAAGTTTTGGGCTCGATCCGAAATCAATAGGTGTAAGAAATTGGACAATTCAAGTTTAAAGGCAGTTTTTTCCTAATTCGAGTGGTTGGTGTTTTGGGTAGTTCTAGAGATCAGATTTCCCTCAAACTTTTCCAAATGACTCCTCCCACCATATTATGATGTTGCTCAAGTTTTGGACTCGATCCGAAATCAATAGGTGTAAGAAATTGGACAATTTATGTTCAACGGCATTTCGTTCCTAATCGGAGTGGTTTGTGTATTCCATAGTTCTAGAGATCGGATTTCACTCAAAACTTACCAAATGACTCCACCCACCATATGATGATGTTGCCCAAGTTTTGGGCTCGATCCGAAATCAATAGGTGTATGTAATTGGACAATTTATGTTCATAGGCAGTTCGATCTTATTCGGAGTGGTTGGTGTATTCCATAGTTCTAGTGATCGGATTTTACTCAAAACTAACCAAATGACTACTCCCACCATATTAGGATGTTGCCCAAGTTTTGGGATCGATCCGAAATCAATAGGTGTAGGAAATTGCACAATTCAAGTTCAAATGCAGTTCGTTCCTAATTGGAATGGTTGGTGTTTTGGGTAGTTCTAGAGATCGGATTTCTCTCAAACTTAACCAAATGACTCCTCCCACCATATTATGATGTTGCCCAAGGTTTGGGCTCGATCCGAAATCAAAGGTGTATGTAATTGGACAATTTATGTTCATAGGCAGTTCGATCTTATTCGGAGTGGTTGGTGTATTCCATAGTTCTAGAGATCGGATTTTACTCAAAACTAACCAAATGACTACTCCCACCATATTATGATGTTGCCCAAGTTTTGGGATCGATCCGAAATCAATAGGTGTAGGAAATTGCACAATTCAAGTTCAAATGCAGTTCGTTCCTAATTGGAATGGTTGGTGTTTTGGGTAGTTCTAGAGATCGGATTTCACTCAAACATAACCAAATGACTCCTCCCACCATATTATGATGTTGCCCAAGTTTTGGGCTCGATCCGAAATCAATAGGTGTAAGAAATTGGACAATTCAAGTTCAAAGGCAGTTCGTTCCTAATTGGAGTGGTTGGTGTTTTGGGTAGTTCTAGAGAACGGATTTCACTCAAACTTAACCAAATGACTCCTCCCACCATATTATGATGTTGCCCAAGTTTTGGGCTCGATCCGAAATCAATAGGTGTAAGAAATTGGACAATTTATGTTCAATGGCAGTTCGTTCCTAATCGGAGTGGTCGGTGTATTCCATAGTTCTAGATATCGGATTTCACTAAAAACTAACCTAATGACTCCTCCCACCATATTATGATGTTGCCCAAGTTTTGGGCTCGATCCGAAATCAATAGGTGTAAGATATTGGACAATTCAAGTTCAAAGGCAGTTCGTTCCAAATTGGTGTGGTTGGTGTTTTGGGTAGTTCTAGAGATTGGATTTCACTCAAACTTAACCAAATGACTCCTCCCACCATATTATGATGTTGCCCAAGTTTTGGGCTTGATCCGAAATCAATAGGTGTAAGAAATTGTACAATTCAAGTTCAAAGGCAGTCCGTTCCTAATTGGATGGGTAGTTCTAGAGATCGAATTTCACTCAAACTTAACCAAATGACCCCTCCCACCATATTATGATGTTGCCCAAGTTTTGGGCTCGATCCGAAATCAATAGGTTTAAGAAATTGTACAATTTGTGTTCAAAGCCAGTTCGTTCCTAATCGGAGTGGTTGGTGTATTCCATAGTTCTAGAGATCGGATTTCACTCAAAACGAACCAAATGACTCCTCCCACCATATTATGATGTTGCCCAAGTTTTGGGCTCGATCCGAATTCAATAGGTGTTAGAAATTGGACTATTTGTGTTCAAAGGCAGTTCGTTCGTAATCGGAGTGGTTGGTGTATTCCATACTTCTAGAGATCGGATTTCACTCAAACTGAACCAAATGATTCCTCCCACCATATTATGATGTTGCCCAAGTTTTGGGCTCGATCTGAATTCAAAAGGTGTACGAAATTGGACAATTCAAGTTCAAAGGCAGTTCGTTCCTAATTGGAGTGGTTGGTATTTTGGGTAGTTGTAGGGATTGGATTTCACTCAAACTTAACCAAATGACTCCTCCCACCATATTTTGTTGTTGCCCAAGTTTTGGGCTCGATCCGAAATCAATAGGTGTAAGAAATTGGACAATTCAATTTCAAAGGCAGTTCGTTCCTAATTAGAGTGGTTGGTGTTTTGGGTAGTTCTAGAGATCGGATTTCCCTCAAACTTAACCAAAAGACTCCTCCCACCATATTTTGATGTTGCCCAAGTTTTGGGCTCGTTCCAAAATCAATAGGTGCAAGAAATTGTACAATTTATGTTCAAAGGCAGTTAGTTCCTAATCAGAGTGGTTGGTGTATTCCATAGTTCTAGTGACAGGATTTCACTCAAACTTAACCAAATGACTCCTCCCACCATATTATGGTGTTGCCCAAGTTTTGGGCTCGATCCGAAATCAATTGGTGTAAGAAATTGGACAATTCAAGTTCAAAGCCAGTTCGTTCCTAATTCGAGCGGTTGGTGTTTTGGGTAGTTCATGAGACCGGATTTCACTCAAAATTTACCAAATGACTCCTCCCACCGTATTATGATTTGGCTCAAGTTTTGGGCTCGATCCGAAATCAATAGGTGTAAGAAATTGGACAATTTATGTTCGTAGGAAGTTCGTTCCTAATCGGAGTGGTTGGTTGATTCCATAGTTCTGGAGATCGGATTTCAATCAAAACTAACCAAATGACACCTCCCACCATATCATGATGTTGCCCAAGTTTTTTGCTCGATCCGAAATCAATACGTGTAAGAAGTTGGACAATTCAAGTTCAAAGGCAGTTCGTTGCTAATTGGGTTGGTTGGTGTATTGGGTAGTTCTAGAGATTGGATTTCACTCAAACTTAACCAAATGACTCCTCCCACCGTATTATGTTGTTGCCCAAGTTTTGGGGCCGATCCGGAATCAATCGGTGTAAGAAAGTGGACAATTCAAGTTCAAAGGCAGTTCGTTCCTAATCGGTGTGGTTGGTGTTTTCTGTAGTTCTAGAGATCGGATTTCACTCAAAACTAACCAAATGACTCCTCCCACCATATTATGATGTTGCCCAAGTTTTGGGCTCGATCCGAAATCAATAGGTGTAAGAAATTGGACAATTTATGTTCGAAGGCAGTTCGTTCCTAATCGGAGTGGTTGGTGTATTCCATTGTTCTAGAGATCGGATTTCAATCAAAACTAACCAAATGACTCCTCCCACCATATTATGATGTTGCCCATGTTTTGGGCTCGATACGAAATCAATGCGTGTAAGAAATTGGACAATTCAAGTTCAGAGGCAGTTCGTTTCGAATTGGGGTGGTTGGTGTATTGGGAAGTTCTAAAGATCGGATTTCACTCAAAACTAACCAAATGACTCCTCCCACCATATTGTGATGTTGCCCAAGTTTTGGGCTCCATCCGAAATCAATAGGTGTAAGAAATTGGACAATTCAAGTTCAAAGGCAGTTCGTTCCTAATCGGAGTGGTTGGTGTTTTCTGTAGTTCTAGAGATCGGATTTCACTCAAAACTAACCAAATGACTCCTCCCACCATATTGTGATGTTGCCCAATTTTGGGCTCCATCCGAAATCAATAGGTGTAAGAAATTGGACAATTCAAATTCAAAGGCATTTCGTTCCTAATTGGGGTGGTTGGTGTTTTTGGTAGTTCTAGAGATTGAATTTCACTCAAACTTAACCAAATGACTCCTCCCACCATATTATGATGTTGACCAAGTTTTGGGCTCGATCCAAAATCAATAGGGGTAAGAAATTGCACAATTCGAGTTCAAAGGCAGTTCGTTCCTAATTGGAGTGGTTTGGTGTTTTGGGTAGTTCTAGAGATCGGATTTCACTCAAACTTAACCAAATGACTCCTACCACCATATTATGATGTTGCCCATGTTTTGGGCCCTATCCGAAATCAATAGGTGTAAGAAATTGGACAATTCAAGTTGAAAGGCAGTTCATTCCTACTCGGAGTGGTTGGTGTTTTGGGTAGTTCTAGAGATCGGATTTCACTCAAACTTAACCAAATGACTCCTCCCACCATATGACGATGTTACCCAAGTTTTGGGCTCGATCCGAAACCAAGAGGTGTAAGAAATTGGACAATTCAAGTTCAAAGGCAGTTCGTTCCTACATGGGGAGGTTGGTGTATTGGGTAATTCTAGAGATCGGATTTCACTCAAACTTAACCAAATGACTCCTCCCACCGTATTATGATTTCGCCCAAGTTTTGGGCTCGATCCGAATTCAATAGGTGTAAGAAATTGGACAATTCAAGTTCAAAGGCAGTTCGTTCCTAATCGGAGCGGTTGGTGTATTCCCTAGTTCTAGAGATCGAGTTTCACTCAAAACTAACCAAATGACTCCTCCCACCATATTATGATGTGGCCCAAGTTTTGGGCTCGATCCGAAATCAATTGGTGTAAGAAATTGGACAATTCAAGATCAAAGGCAGTTCGTTCCTAATTGGAGTGGTTGGTGTTTTGGGTAGTTCTAGAGATCGAATTTCACTCAAACTTAACCAAATGACTCCTCCCACCATATTATGATGTTGCCCAAGTTTTGGGATCGTTCCGAAATCGATAGGTGTAAGAAATTGGACAATTCAAGTTCAAAGGCAGTTCGTTCCTAATTGGAGTGGTTGGTGTTTTGGGTAGTTCTTGAGATCAGATTTCACTCAAACTTAACCAAATGACTCCTCCCTCCATATTATGATGTTGCCCAAGTTTTGGGCTCGATCCGAAATCAATAGGTGTAAGAAATTGGACAATTCAAGTTCGAAGGTAGTTCGTTGCTAATTGGAATGGTTGGTGTTTTGGGTGGTTCTAGAGATCGGATTTCACTCAAACTTAACCAAATGACTCCTCCCACCGTATTATGATGTTGCCCAAGTTTTGGGGTCGATCCCAAATCAGTAGGTGTAAGAAATTCGACAATTCAAGTTCAAGGGCAGTTCGTTCCTAATTGGAGTGGTTGGTGTTTTGGGTAGTTCAAGAGATTGGATTTCACTCAAACTTAAGCAAATGACTCCTCCCACCATATTATGATGTTGCCCAAGTTTTGGGCTCGATCCGAAATCAATAGGTGTAAGAAATTGGACAATTCAAGTTCAGAGGCAGCTCGTTCCTAATCGGAGTGGTTGGTGTATTCCACAGTTCTAGAGATCGGATTTCACTGAAAACTAACGAAATGATTCCTGCCCCCATATTATGATGTTGCCCAAGTTTTCGGCTCGATCCGAAATTAATAGGCGTAAGAAATTGTACAATTCAAGTTCAAAGGCAGTTCGTTCCTAATTGGAGTGGTTGGTGTTTTGGGTAGTTCTAGAGATCGGATTTCACTCAAACTTAACCAAATCACTCCTCCCACCATATTATGATGTTGCCCAAGTTTTCGGCTCGATCCGAAATCAATAGGCGTAAGAAATTGGACAATTCAAGTTCAAAGGCAGTTCGTTCCAAATTGGAGTGGTTGGTGTTTTGGGTAGTTCTAGAGATCGGATTTCACTCAAACTTAACCAAATGACTCCTCCCACCATATGACGATGTTGCCCAAGTTTTGGGCTCGATCCGAAACCAAGAGGTGTAAGAAATTGGACAATTCAAGTTCAAAGGCAGTTCGTTCCTACATGGGGAGGTTGGTGTATTGGGTAATTCTAGAGATCGGATTTCACTCAAACTTAACCAAATCACTCCTCCCACCGTATTATGATTTCGCCCAAGTTTTGGGCTCGATCCGAATTCAATAGGTGTAAGAAATTGGACAATTCAAGTTCAAAGGCAGTTCGTTCCTAATCGGAGCGGTTGGTGTATGCCCTAGTTCTAGAGATCGAGTTTCACTCAAAACTAACCAAATGACTCCTCCCACCATATTATGATGTGGCCCAAGTTTTGGGCTCGATCCGAAATCAATTGGTGTAAGAAATTGGACAATTTAAGATCAAAGGCAGTTCGTTCCTAATTGGAGTGGTTGGTGTTTTGGGTAGTTCTAGAGATCGGATTTCACTCAAACTTAACCAAAAGACTCCTCCCACCATATTATGATGTTGCCCAAGTTTTGGGCTCGATCCGAAATCAATAGGTGTAAGAGATTGGACAATTCAAGTTCAAAGGCAGGTCGTTCCTAATTGGAGTGGTTGATTTTTTGGGTAGTTGTAGAGATCGGATTTCACTCAAACTTTACCAAATGACTCCTCCCACCATATTATGATGTTGGTCAAGTTTTGGGCTCGATCAGAAATCAATAGGTGTAAGAAATTGGACAATTTATGTTCGAAGGCAGTTCGTTCCTAATCGGTGTGGTTGGTGTATTTGATCGGTTAATAATTGTATATCATTTTGTACCCTTCTAGCTTATGATTTGGTTTTGTTTTTGAGTTAAACTTGTGCTTTGAATCCATTTTCTGTTTTGATAAGTCAATAATTTGATACACTTGCTTGCCTTCTTTACTTAGTGATTTTGCTTAGTTTCTCTTTATTTTTGAGTCACTTACCTCTGTTTGTGTGTTTTGTAGGTTAAGATAGCAAGAAATCACATTTGATGCAATCCATGCATGTTAAGGGCTGATTGGGAGAAGAGCAAGAGCTTAAAGACAAAACCAAAGTTGGGCCACACTTCTTGTCAGTCCAGTTTCGTAAGTCACCTTGCAGTTCTCATTTCAGCAATCTGCACAACTTGGATGAGGAGACATTCTTCATCTAAAATGCAGCCCAATTGAACATATGTGGAGTCCTTAGCCCGTCCAACACTGAACCATGCTCAGGAGGATTTGCAGCTGCCAGCTTTGAGCCTTGTCTCCTCCTTTAAGCCATGTGCCTCACCCATGCTGCAACTGACTTTGGATCCAACATAATGAGTGAAGTGGGGAGGCATTCCAGCTATGAAAGTCTAAAGGATCAAGTTGGTACATGCTGGAGTTATTATAGAGAAAGCATGTGCATGCATGTTAAGCAAAAAGAAAAAAAAGATATGAAATGAAGTCAATTCCAGTCTCTGTTCGGCGGCCAACTTGCAAGGCCCAAAACGTACACTTCTACTGCTCCGATGGGAATACTTTCTTCATAGAGGTTGTTCCAATGGGTGTCTAGTATAACATATCCAAATTTGAACCCCATTGGATACGTTTTGAAACCTCTGGCCTTCCTACACCAAGCCTGGTTCAGAAAACTCGTTTTTTCAGCAACCAAAAAGCAATCACATGGGTTGGCAGCAAAAGAAGACCACATGGGTTGGCAGCAAAAGCAGCCACAACTGATCACCTTTGAACCCATGTGAAGAAAGCTTGAGGTGCAGCAGCAAAAGATGAAGGATGGTGTGGGAATTCATCATGATGTTCCTCCCTCTTAGCCCTATAAATAGAGAAGCCTTCAAGCTTCAAAACACACCCCCAAGGGGGGGAGCTCTCAAATACTTCTCTAGAGCTCCCCTCCCTTCTCTCCCTCAAATTCTTTTAGTTTCTCTTTCTAGTTTTCAATTGTTGTAATGAAATATTTGTGCTGAAATTCTCCTTAAGTTTTTCTTAGTTCCACTTTACTTTTCATTGTTATGTAAATTCTTTTCTTTATTTTCAAGTTTAATTAGTTTCCAAGTTTCAATTATGGTTTTTGTTCTTATTTATTATGCTTATAAGTTAATATGCTAGTTTGAATGATTGATCACCATTTAGGCTTGCATGTTAGCTATCTTGGTTTGAATTAAGAGTAGACACCATACTTTAATTCGAATTGAACTATGAATAGGAAGAGTACGTATGGACATTCGACAATAGGGATTAGATACATGCTTGGTTGTTTAAATTGTTCTTCTATACTTAATGGGTTCCTAATGCTTAATTTTAGGTTAGACAACAAATGATAAAATTAGGGAATAAGGAACACAAGGTTAGGACCAAACACCATGGCTTAATCATACTTTAGCTAGAATCAATCCGTTAATCTAATTGAACTTGGGAACTTATTTACTTGAGTTATTTTTTCTTTTTTTCCTTTTTTGTTTATTTTCTTTTTCATTTCTATTTTGTGTAGGGGAAACAAATTGGATCATTCAATCACCAATCCTCGTGGGATCGACCTCGCACTTACATATGCTATACTACCAAATGGCTCGTGCACTTGCGAGTATCACAAGTTGAGGATGCAGCTGAATCCATTTTGGTGAAGCTGAATCGAAGCAACAGTATTCCATAGTTCTAGAGATCGGATTTCAATCAAAACTAACCAAATGACTCCTCCCACCATATTATGATGTTGCCCAAGTTTTGGGCTCGATCCGAAATCAATACGTGTACGAAATTGGACAATTCAAGTTCAAAGGGAGTTCGTTCCTAATTGGGGTGGTTGGTGTATTGGGTAGTTCTAAAGATCAGATTTCACTCAAACGTAACCAAATGACTCCTCCCACCATATTCTGATGTTGCCCAAGTTTTGGGCCCGATCCGAAATCAATAGGTGTAAGAAATTGGACAATTCAAGTTCAAAAGCAGTTCGTTCCTAATTGGAGTGGTTGGTGTTTTGGGTAGTTCTTGAGATCGTATTTCACTCAAACTTAACCAAATGACTCCTCCCACAATATTCTGATGTTGCCCAAGTTTTGGGTTCGATCCGAAATCAATAGGTGTAAGAAATTGGACAATTTATGTTCAGAGGTAGTTCGTTCCTAATCGGAGTGGTTGGAGTATTCCATAGTTCTAGAGATCGGATTTCATTGAAAACTTACGAAATGACTCCTTCCCCCATATTATGATGTTGCCCAAGTTTTCGGCTCGATCCGAAATCAATAGGTGTAAGAAATTGGACAATTCAAGTTCAAAGGCAGTTCGTTCCTAATTGGAGTGGTTGGTGTTTTGGGCAGTTCTAGAGATCGGATTTCACTCAAACTTAAATAAATGACTCCTCCGTCCATATTATGACGTTGCCCAAGTTTTGGGCTCGATCCGAAATAAATAGATGTAAGAAATTGCACAAATCAAGTTCAAAGGCAGTTCGATCCTAATTAGAGTGGTTGGTGTTTTGGGTAGTTCCAGAGTTCGGATTTCACTCAAATTTAACGGAATGACTCCTCCCACCAAATTATGTTGTTGCCCAAGTTTTAGGCTTGATTCGAAATCAATAGGTGTAAGAAATGGGACAATTCAAGTTCAAAGGCAGTTCTTTCCCAATTGGAGTGGTTGGTGTTTTGGGTAGTTCTAGAGATCGGATTTCACTCAAACTTAACCAAATGACTCCTCCCACCATATTACGATGTTGCCCAAGTTTTGAGATCGATCCGAAATCAATAGGTGTAAGAAATTGGACAATTCAAGTTCAAAGGCAGTTCGTTCCTAATTTGGGGGGTTGGTGTTTTGGGAAGTTCTAGAGATCGGATTTCACTAAAACTTAACAAAATGACTCCTCCCACCATATTATGTTGTTACCCATGTTTTGGGCTCGATCCGAAATCAATAGGTGTATGAAATTGGCCAATTTATGTTCAAAGGCAGTTCGTTCCTAATCGGAGCAGTTGGTGTATTCCCTAGTTCTAGAGATCAGATTTCACTCAAAACTAACCAAATGACTCCTCCCACCATATTATGATATGGCCCAAGTTTTGGGCTCGATCCAAAATCAATAGGTGTAAGAAATTGGACAATTCAAGATCAAAGGCAGTTCGTTCCTAATTGGAGTGGTTGGTGTTTTGGGTAGTTCTAGAGATCGGATTTCACTCAAACTTAACCAAATGACTCCTCCCACCATATTATGATGTTGCCCAAGTTTTGGGCTTGATCCGCAGTCGATAGGTGTAAGAACTTGGTCAATTCAATTTCAAAGGCAGTTCGTTCCAAATTGGAGTGGTTGGTGTTTTGGGCAGTTCTAGAGATCGGATTTCACTCAAACTTAACCAAATGACTCATCCCACCATATTATGATGTCGCCCAAGGTTTGGGCTCGCTACGAAATCAACAGGTGTAAAAAATTGGACAATTATTGTTCTAAGGCAGTTCGTTCTAAAATTGCAGTAGCTGGTGTTTTGGGTAGTTCTAGAGATCGGATTTCACTCAAACTTAACCAAATGACTCCTCCCACCATATTATGGTGTTGCTCAAGTTTTGGGCTTGATCCGAAATCAATAGGTGTAAGAAATTGGACAATTCAAGTTCAAAGGCAGTTCGTTCCTAATTGGAGTGGTTGGTGTTTTGGGTAGTTCTAGAGATCGGATTTCACTCAAACTTAACGGAATGACTCCTCCCACCATATTATGTTGTTGCCCAAGTTTTGGGCTTGATCCGAAATCAATAGGTGTAAGAAATGGGACAATTCAAGTTCAAAGGCAGCTCGTTCCCCATTGGACTGGTTGGTGTTTTGGGTAGTTCTAGAGATCGGATTTAACTCAAACTTAACCAAATGACTCCTCCCACCACATTATGATGTTGCCCCAGTTTTGGGTTCGATCCGAAATCAATAGGTGTAAGGAATTGGACAATTCAAGTTGAAAGGCAATTCGTTCCTAAGTGGGGGGGTTGGTGTTTTGGGAAGTTCTAGAGATCGGATTTCACTCAAACTTAACCAAATGACTCCTCCGACCATATTATGATGTTGCCCAAATTTTGGGCTCGATCCGAAATGAAAAGGTGTTAGAAATTGGACAATTCAAGTCGAAAGGCAGTTTGTTCCAAATTGGAGTGGTTGGTGTTTTGGGTAGTTCTAGAGATGGGATTTCACTCAAACTTAACCAAATGACTACTCCCACCATATTATGGTGTTAGCCAAGTTTTGGGCTCGATCCGAAATCAATAGGTGTTAGAAATTGGACAATTCAAGTTGAAAGGCAGTTCGTCCCTAATTGGAGTGGTTGGTGTTTTGGGTAGTTCTAGAGATCGGATTTCACTCAAACTTAACCAAATGACTCCTCCCACCATATTATGATGTTGCCCAAGTTTTGGGCTCGATCCGAAATCAATAGGTGTAAGAAATTGGACAATTCAAGATCAAAGGCAGTTTGTTCCTAATTGGAGTGGTTGGTGTTTTGGGTAGTTCTAAAGATCGGATTTCACTCAAACTTAACCAAATGACTCCTCCCACCATATTATGATGTTGTCCAAGTTTTGGGCTCGATCCGAAATCAATAGGTGTAAGAAATTGGGCAATTCAAGATCAAAGGCAGTTCGTTCCTAATTGGATTGGTTGGTGTATTGGGTAGTTCTGGAGATCGGATTTCACTCAAACTTAAACAAATGACTCCTCCCACCATATTATGATGTTGCCCAAGTTTTGGGCTCGATCCGAAATCAATACTTGTAAGAAATTGGACAATTCAAGTTCAAAGGCAGTTCATTCCTAATTTTAGTGGTTGTTGTTTTGGGTAGTTCTACAGATCGGATTTCACTCAAACTTAACCAAATGACTCCCCTCACCATATTATGTTGTTGCCCAAGTTTTGGGCTCGATCCGAAATCAATTGGTGTTAGAGATTGGACAATTCAAGTTGAAAGGCAGTTCGTTCCTAATTGGAGTGGTTTGTGTTTTGGGTAGTTCTAGAGATCGGATTTCACTCAAACTTAACCAAATGACTACTCCCACCATATTATGATGATGACCAAGTTTTCGGCTCGATCCGAAATCAATAGGTGTAAGAAATTGGGCAATTCAAGATCAAAGGCAGTTCGTTCCTAATTGGATTGGTTGGTGTGTTGGGTAGTTCTGGAGATCGGATTTCACTCAAACTTAGGCAAATTACTCCTCCCGCCATATTACGATGTTGCCCAAGTTTTGGGCTCGATCCGAAATCAATACGTGTAAGAAATTGGAAGATTCATGTTCAAAAGCAGTTCGTTCCTAATTGGGTGCGTTGGTGTTTTGGGTAGTTCTAGAGATTGTATTTCACTCAAACTTAACCAAATGACTACTCCCACCATATTATGATGGTGCCCAAGTTTTGGGCTCAATCCGAAATCAATATGTGTAAGAAATTGGACAATTCATGTTCAAAGGCAGTTCGTTCCAAATTGGGTGGGTTGGTGTATTGGGTAGTACTAGAGATCGGATTTCTCTCAAACTTAACAAAATGACTCCTCCCACCATATTATGTTGTTACCCATGTTTTGGGCTCGATCCGAAATCAATAGGTGTATGAAATTGGCCAATTTATGTTCAAAGGCAGTTCGTTCCTAATCGGAGCAGTTGGTGTATTCCCCTGTTCTAGAGATCGGATTTCACTCAAACTTAAGCAAATGACATCTCCCACCATATTATGTTGTTGCCCAAGTTTTGGGCTCGATCCGAAATCAATAGGTGTAATAAATTGTACAATTCATGTTCAAAGGCACTTCGTTCCTAATTTGGTGGGTCGGTGTATTGGGTATTTCTGGAGATCGGATCTCACTGAAACTTAACCAAAAGGCAACTCCCACCATCTTATGATGTTGCCCAAGTTTTGGGCTCGATCCGAAATCAATAGGTATAAGAAATTGGACAATTGAAGTTCAAAGGCAGTTCGTTCCTAATTGGAGTGGTTGGTTTTTTGGGTAGTTCTAGAGATTGGATTTCACTCAAACTTAACCAAATGACTCCTCCCACCATATTATGATGTTGCCCAAGTTTTGGGCTCGATCCGAAATCAATAGGTGTAAGAAATTGGACAATTCATGTTCAAAGCCAGTTCGTTCCAAATTGGGTGGGTTGGTGTATTGGGTAGTTCTAGAGATCGGATTTCACTCAAACTTAACCAAATGACTCCACCCACCATATTATGATGTTGCCCAAGTTTTGGGCTCGTTCCGAAATCAATAGCTGTAAGAAATTGTACAATTCATGTTCAAAGGCACTTCGTTCCTAATTGGGTGGGTTGGTGTATTGGGTAGTTCTGGAGATCGGATTTCACTCAAATTTAACCAAATGACTACTCCCACCATTTTATGATGTTGCCCAAGTTTTGGGCTCGATCTGAAATCAATAGGTATAAGAAATTGGACAATTCAAGTTCAAAGGCAGTTCGTTCCTAATTGGAGTGGTTGGTGTTTTGGGTAGTTCTAGAGATCGGATTTCACTCAAACTTAACCAAATGACTCCTCCCACCATATTATGATGTTGTCCAAGTTTTGGGCTCGATCCGAAATCAATTGGTGTAAGAAATTGGACAATTTATGTTCAAACGCAGTTCGTTCCTAATCGAAGTGGTTGGTGTATTCCATAGTTCTAGAGATTGGATTTCACTCAAACTTAACCAAATGACTCCTCCCACCATATTATGATGTTGCCCAAGTTTTGGGCTCGATCCGAAATCAATAGTTGTAAGAAATTGGACAATTCAAGGTCAAAAGTAGTTCGTACCTAATTCGAGTGGTTGGTGTTTTGGGTTGTTCTAGAGATCGGATTTCACTCAAACTTTACCATATGGCTCCTCCCACCATATTATGACGTTGCCCAAGTTTTGGGCTCGATCCATAATAAATAGGTTTGAGAAATTGCACAATTTATGTTCAAAGGCAATTCGTTGCTAATCGGAGTGGTTGGTGTATTCCATAGTTCCAGACATCGGATTTCACTCAAAACTAGCCAAATGACTCCTCCCACCATATTATGATGTTGCCCAAGTTTTGGGCTCGATCAGAAATCAATAGGTGTAAGAAATTGGACAATTCAAGTTGGAAGGCAGTTCGTTCCTAATTGGAGTGGTTGGTGTTTTGGGTAGTTCTAGAGATCAGATTTCACTCAAAATTAACCAAATGACTCCTCCCACCGTATTATGATGTTATCGAAGTTTTGGGCTCAATCCGAAATCAATAGGTGTAAGAAATTGGACAATTCAAGTTCAAAGGCAGTTCGTTCCTAATTGGAGTGGTTGGTGTTTTGGGTAGTTCTGGAGATCAGATTTCACTGAAACTTAACCAAATAACTCCTCCCACCATATTATGATGTTGCCCAAGTTTTGGGCTCGATCCGAAATCAATAGGTGTAAGAAATTGGACAATTCAAGTAAAAAGGCAGTTCGTTCCTAATTAGAGTGGTTGGTGTTTTGGGTAGTTCTAGAGATCGGATTTTAGTCAAACTTAACCAAATGACTCCTCCCACCATATTATGATGTTGCCCAAGTTTTGTGCTCGATCCGAAATCAACAGGTGTAAGAAATTGGACAATTTATGTTCAGAGGCAGTTTTTTCCTAATCGGAGTGGTTGGTGTATTCCATAGTTCTAGAGATCGGATTTCACTCAAAATTAACCAAATGACTCCTCCCACGTGTCTGCCGCGTAAATCTCACGGCCTGGAGTTCCGGGCCGAGGGGATGTGCATTGACACGCGGTTTCCTGCTTTTGGGTGCGGTGCGGTTGTGCGCGGGCGTGCCAGCACGGTCTACCGTGCGTCGAGATGTTTGATGAGTGTTGGATGGATAAATTGTGCGCCTGTTTGAACTCGTCTTCTTAATCAAACGATTGTAGCCGAGAGAGGAAATGGTCTCGGCTGCTAGGTTCACGGCCTGAACTACAAGGCCGTTGAGTGATGGTGTTGGTGGTGGGTTTTGGGCGGTACTCCGCGGCGGTCGTGTGATATATGGGGTGAGTGAACGAACAACAAGGATGGTGCTCCGGCGCCTTGAAAATCAAGGGTCGTATGATATATTGATGAATGGATTTTCCTTACAACCTAACACTACTCCTAGGAAAGCAAGTAAAGATATTGAAAGTGCATTACAGGAAAAAATAAGTTGCTCCGTGGGAGGCTTTGTTTTGGTGTTGAACCCTTTGAATGTAGCTCGAGCCTTGTATTTATAGGGAGAGTCCGTGGAGGAGTAATCGAGGCTGAAAATCTGCGTGGTGGAGCTTGATCAGAGCAAGTGGGCAGTCTAATCGACATTTGGGATCGTGAAGTATGGTGGTGTGACCGCCGAAATCCTGGTGAATCTCGGCCGCCGCTCTCGATCGTTGGTTCTGAACTTCTGGCCGTGGAGACACATTTATGGCCTGGATAGCTAGTGAACCAATATCTCAAGCTGTCAGAATTCTTTGTGAGAATGTCCACGTCTAATCACTCTGACCCGCATCACCAAATCCTGACTTCAATCACTTCCCACCTTCCCTCGTGCATTAAATGCTCCTTTGTGGCCAGTGGGTTTGCTGCATTTAAACATGCACTACTTTATTAAATGAAGCCTGGGACCCTGTTGTCACGTGATGACTTGCTTTTAATGCCCCTGGCCGTGAAATTGCATGGCCTCGGCCTCGGCCTGCACTTAAGGCCGAGATGATCATGCCTTAGCTTTTCTTCTTTTGTCTTTAGAAAGGCGAAGTAACCTGGCGAAACGCCGCGTTTTAGGCTCGATCCGAAATCAATAGGTGTAAGAAATTGGACAATTCAAGTTCCAAGGCAATTCGTTCCTAATTGGAGTGGTTGTTGTTCTGGGTAGTTCTAGGGATTGGATTTCACTCAAACTTAACCAAATGACTCCTCCCACCATATTATTTTGTTGCCCAAGTTTTGGGCTCGATCCGAAATCAATAGGCGTAAGAAATTGTACAATTCAAGTTCAAAGGCAGTTCGTTCCTAATTGGAGTGGTTGGTGTTTTGGGTAGTTCTAGAGATCGGATTTCACTCAAACTTAACCAAAAGACTCCTCCCACCATATTATGATGTGGCCCAAGTATTGGGCTTGTTCGAAAATCAATAGGTCTTAGAAATTGTACAATTTATGTTCAAAGGCAGTTAGTTCTTAATCAGAGTGGTTGGTGTATTCCATAGATCTAGAGATCGGATTTCACTCAAAACTAACCAAATGACTCCTCCCACCATATTATGATGTTGCCCAAGTTTTGGGCTCGATCCGAAATCAATAGGTGTAAGAAATTGGACAATTCAAGTTTAAAGGCGGTTTTTTCCTAATTCGAGTGGTTGGTGTTTTGGGTAGTTCTAGAGATCGGATTTCCCTCAAACTTTTCCAAATGACTCCTCCCACCATATTATGATGTTGCTCAAGTTTTGGACTCGATCCGAAATCAATAGGTGTAAGAAATTGGACAATTTATGTCCAACGGCATTTCGTTCCTAATCGGAGTGGTTGGTGTATTCCATAGTTCTAGAGATCGGATTTCACTCAAAACTTATCAAATGACTCCACCCACCATATGATGACGTTGCCCAAGTTTTGGGTTCGATCCGAAATCAATAGGTGTAAGAAATTAGACAATTCAAGTTCAAAGGCAGGTCATTCCTAATTGGATTGGTTGGCGTTTTGGGTAGTTCTAGAGATCGGATTTCACTCAAACTTAACCAAATGACTCCTCCCACCATATTATGATGTTGCCCAAGTTTTGGGCTCGATCCGAAATCAAAGGTGTATGTAATTGGACAATTTATGTTCAAAGGCAGTTCGATCTTATTCAGAGTGGTTGGTGTATTCCATAGTTCTAGAGATCGGATTTTACTCAAAACTAACCAAATGACTCCTCCCACCATATTATGATGTTGCCCAAGTTTTGGGATCGATCCGAAATCAATAGGTGTAGGAAATTGCACAATTCAAGTTCAAATGCACTTCGTTCCTAATTGGAGTGGTTGGTGTTTTGGGTAGTTCTAGAGATCGGATTTCACTCAAACTTAACCAAATGACTCCACCCACTATATTATGTTGTTGCCCAAGTTTTGGGCTCGATCCGAAATCAAAAGGTGTAAGAAATTGGACAATTCAAGTTCAAAGACAGTTCGTTCCTAATTGGAGTGGTTGGTGTTTTGGGTAGTTCTGGAGATCGGATTTCATTCAAACTTAACCAAATGACTCCTCCCACCATATTATAATATTGCCCAAGTTTTGGGCTCAATCCGGTATCAATAGTTGTAACAAATTGGACAATTTATGTTCAAAGGCAGTTCATTCCTAATCGGAGTGGTTGGCGTATTCCATAGTTCTAGAGATCGGATTTCACTCAAAACTAACCAAATGACTCCTCCCACCATATTATGATGTTGCCCAAGTTTTGGGCCCGATCTGAAATCAATAGGTGTAAGAAATTGGACAATTCAAGTTCGAAGGCATTTCGTTCCTAATTGGAGTGGTTGGTGTTTTGGGTAGTTCAAGAGATCGGATTTCACTCAAACTTAACCAAATGACTCCTCCCACCATATTATGAGGTTGCCCAAGTTTAGGGCTCGATCTTTAATCAATAGCTGTAAGGAATTGGTCAATTCAAGTTCAAAGGCAATTCATTCCTAATTGGTGTGGTTGGTGTTTTGGGCAGTTCTAGAGATCGGATTTCACTCAAACTAAACCAAATGACTCCTCCCACCACATTATAATGTTGCCCAAGTTCTGGGCTCGATCCGAAATCAATAGGGGTAAGAAATTGGACAATTTATGTTCAAAGGCAGTTCGTTCCTAATCGGTGTGGTTGGTGTATTCCATAGTTCTAGAGATCGGATTTCACTAAAAACTAACCAAACGATTCCTCCCACCATAACATGATGCTGTCCAAGTTTGGTCTCAATCCGAAATCCATAGGTGTAAGAAATTGGACAATTCAAGTTCGAAGGCAGTTCGTTCCTAATCAGAGTGGTTGGTGTATTCCATAGGTCTAAAGATTGGATTTCACTCAAAACTAACCAAATGACTCCTCCCACCATATTACGATGTTGCCCGTGTTTTGGGCTCGATTCGAAATCAATAGGTGTAAGAAATTGGACAATTCAAGTTCAAAGGCAGTACATTCCTAATTGGAGTGGTTGGTGTTTTGGGTAGTTCTAGAGATCGGATTTCACTCAAGCTTAACCAATTGACTCCTCCCACCATATTATGAGGTTGCCCAAGTTTAGGGCTCGATCTTTAATCAATAGCTGTAAGGAATTGGTCAATTCAAGTTCAAAGGCAATTCATTCCTAATTGGTGTGGTTGGTGTTTTGGGCAGTTCTAGAGATCGGATTTCACTCAAACTTAACCAAATGACTCCTCCCACCACATTATAATGTTGCCCAAGTTTTGGGCTCGATCCGAAATCAATAGGTGTAAGAAATTGGACAATTTATGTTCAAAGGCAGTTCGTTCCTAATCGGAGTGGTTGGTGTATTCCATAGTTCTAGAGATCGGATTTCACTCAAAACTAACCAAATGACTCCTCCCACCATATTATGATGTGGCCCATGTTTTGGGCACAATCCGAAATCAATAGGTGTAAGAAATTGGACAATTTATGTTCGAAGGCAGTTCGTTCCTAATCGGAGCGGTTGGTGTATTCCATAGTTCTAGAGATCGGATTTCACTCAAAAGTAACCAAATGACTCCTGCCCCCATATTATATGGTTGCCCAAGTTTTGGGCTCGATCCGAAATCAATAGGTGTAAGAAATTGGACAATTCAAGTTCAAAGGCAGTTCGTTCCTAATTGGAGTGGTTGGTGTTTTGGGTAGTTCTTGAGATGGGATTTCACTCAAACATAACCAAATGACTCCTCCCACCATATTATGATGTTGCCCATGTTTTGGGCTCAATCCGAAATCAATTGGTGTAAGAAATTGGACATTTCAAGTTCAAAGGCAGTTCGTTCCTAATTGGAGTGGTTGATGTTTTGGGTATTTCTAGAGATCGGATTTCACTCAAGCTTAACCAAATCACTCCTCCCACCATATTATGATGTTGCCCAAGTTTTGGGCTCGATCCGAAATCAATAGGTTTAAGAAATTGGACAATTCAGTTCAAACGCAGTTCGTTCCTGATTGGAGTGGTTGGTGTTTTGGGTAGTTCTAGAGATTGGATTTCACTCAAACTTAACCAAATGACTCCTCCCACCTTATTATGATGTTGCCCCAGTTTTGGGCTCGATCCGAAATCAATAGGTGTAAGAAATTGGACAATTTATGTTCAACGGCAGTTCGTTCCTAATCGGAGTGGTTGGTGTATTCCATAGTTCTAGAGATCGGATTTCACTCGAAACTAACCAAATGACTCCTCCCACCATATTATGATGTTGTCCAACTTTTGGGCTCGATCCGAAATCAATAGGTGTAAGAAATTGGACAATTGAAGTTCAAAGGCAGTTCGTTCCTAATTGGAGTGGTTGGTGTTTTGGGTAGTTCTAGAGATCGGATTTCACTCAAACCTAACCAAATCACTCCTCCGACTATATTATGATGTTGCCCATGTTTTGGGCTCGATCCGAAATCAATAGGTGTAAGAAATTGGACTTTTCAAGTTCAAAGGCAGTTCGTTCCTGATTGGAGTGGTTCAGTGGCGGTTCCAGGATTCGAAAGCCGACCAGGCAAAATTTATATAACAAACTTGACGAAACGAGTGAATTTCATTAATAAACATAAAAATAAAATTAAATAGTGAGAGGAGACGTAATAAGCCTTATTCTCAAATGCATTTATATCTACAAATACAAAAACTAAAATAAAAACCAAAATAAAAATTAAAAGAAAAAAATAGAAAAAAATAGTTTACATTAAAAAGAAAGATAAAATAGGGGACTACATTAATTTTAAAAAAACTAGATTTAATTCGAGAGAAATGGGAAGGAAGAAAATTGGCGGAGGTAGGTTTTTTTTTTTTTAACCAGTTGTGACCTCATTTCTCCCCTTATTTCCTTTTATAAACGTTTATTATGACAACCGTTTCTAGCTTTCCACCTCGAGCTCTATAGCCCTATCAATCATGTTTTGTAATTTCTGAAATAGTTATCTTTGTGCAAGACAATTTTTTTTTAATAATCATAAGTAATGTAGGTAATATTTTTCTAACAAAAAGAGAGAAGGAAAAGGAAGAAATAAGAAAAAGAGAGAAGAAGAGAGAGAGAAGAGAGAAGATGGAAGAAAAAGAACGGAAAAAAAAAGAGAGGAGGGATGAGAGAAGGAAAAGAAAGAAAAAAAAAGGGAGGGAGAGAAGAGAGAAGGAAAACAACGGAAAAAAAAGAGAGATAGAGAGGAGAGATGGAAAAGAATAAAAAAGGAGAGAGGAGAGAGGAGAGTGTAAGGAAAAGAATAAAAAAAATGGAGAGAGAGGAGAGAGGAGAGTGTAACGAAAAGAATAAAAAATATATAAAAAAAAAGGAGAGAGGAGAGAGATGAGAGTGTAAGTAACATTTTTTTTAACAAAAATTTGGGCTGGGCAAAAGAGGAGAGGAGAGAGAAAAGTGTGGGTAATATATATGTATTTAACAAAAATTTGGGCCGGGCATGAGCCCAGCCTGCCACAGGCTGGAACCGCCACTGGAGTGGTTGGTGTTTTGGGCAGTTTTAGAGATCGGATTTCACTCAAGCTTAACCAAATGACTTCCCCCACCATATTATGATGTTGCCCAAGTTTTGGGCTCGATCCGAAATCAATAGGTGTAAGAAATTGGACAATTTATGTTCAACGGCAGTTCGTTCCTAATCGGAGTGGTTGGTGTATTCCATAGTTCTAGAGATCGGATTTCACTCAAAACTAACCAAATGAATCCTCCCACCATATTATGATGTTGCCCAAGTTTTGGGCTCGATCCGAAATCAATAGGTGTAAGAAATTGGACAATTCAAGTTCAAAGGAAGTTCGTTCCTAATTGGAGTGGTTGGTGTTTTGGGTAGTTCTAGAGATCGGATTTCACTCAAAGTTAACCAAATGACTCCTCCCACCATATTATGATGTTGCCCAAGTTTTGGCCTCGATCCGAAATCAATAGGTGTAAGAAATTGGACATTTCAAGGTCAAAGGCAGTTCGTTCCCGATTGGAGTGGTTGGTGTTTTGGGCAGTTCTAGAGATCGGATTTCACTCAAGCTTAACCAAATGACTCCCCCCACCATATTATGATGTGGCCCAAGTTTTGGGCTCGATCCGAAATCAATAGGTGTAAGAAATTGGACAATTTATGTTCAAAGGCAGTTCGTTCCTAATCGGAGCAGTTGGTGTATTCCATAGTTCTAGAGATCGGATTTCACTCAAAACTAACCAAATGACTCCTACCACCATGTTATCATGTTGCCCAAGTTTTGGGCTAGATCCGAAATCAATAGGTGTAAGAAATTTGACATTTCAAGTTCAAAGGCAATTCGTTCCTGATTGGAGTGGTTGGTGTTTTGGGCAGTTCTAGAGATCGGATTTCACTCAAGCTTAACGAAATGACTCCCCCCACCATATTATGATGTTGCCCGAGTTTTGGGCTCGATCCGAAATCAATAGGTTTAAGAAATTGGACAATTCAGGTTCAAAGGCAGTTCGTTCCTGATTGGAGTGGTTGGTGTTTTGGGTAGTTCTAGAGATTGGATTTCCCTTAAACTTAACCAAATGACTCCTCCCACCATATTATGATGTTGCCCCAGTTTAGGGCTCGATCCGAAATCAATAGGTGTAAGAAAGTGGATAATTCAAGTTCAAAAGCAGTTCGTTCCTAATTTGAGTGGTTGGTGTTTTGGGTAGTTCTAGAGATCGGATTTCACTCAAACTTAACCAAATTACTCCTCCCACCATATTATGATGTTGCCCAAGTTTTGGGCTCGATCCGAAATCAATAGGTGTAAGAAATTGGACAATTCAAGTTCAAAGGCAGTTCGTTCCTAATTGGAGTGGTTGGTGTTTTGGGTAGTTCTAGAGATTGTATTTCACTCAAACTTAAGCAAATGACTCCTCCCACCATATTATGATGTTGCCCCAGTTTGGGCTCGATCCGAAATCAATAGGTGTAAGAAATTGGACAATTCAAGTTCGAAGGCAGTTGGTTCCTAATTGGAGTGGTTGGTGTTTTGGGTAGTTCTAGAGATCGGATTTCACTCAAACTGAACCAAACGACTCCTTCCACCATATTATGTTGTTGCCCAAGTATTGGGCTCGATCCGAAATCAATAGGTGTAATAAATTGGACAATTTATGTTCAACGGCAGTTCTTTCCTAATCGGAGTGGTTGGTGTATTCCATAGTTCTAGAGATCGCATTTCACTGAAAACTAAGCAAAAGACTCCTCCCACCATATTATGATGTTGCCCAAGTTTTCGGCTCGATCCGGAATCAATAGGTGTAAGAAATTGGACAATTCAAGTTCAAAGGCAGTCGTTCCTAATTGGAGTGGTTGGTGTTTTGGGTAGTTCTAGAGATCGGATTTTACTCAAACTTAACCAAATGACTCCTCCCACCATATTATGATGTTGCCCCAGTTTTGGGCTCGATCCGAAATCAATAGGTGTAAGAAATTGGACAATTCATGTTCAAAGGCAGTTCGTTCCTAATTGGAGTGGTTGGTGTTTTGGGTAGTTCTAGAGATCGGATGATCGGTGCATAATTACATGTCATTTTGTATCCTTCTAACTTATGATTTGGTTATGTTTTTGAGTTAAACTTGTGCTTTTAATAGGTTTTGTGTTTGTTTCAGTGTAATAAGCTTGAGACTCATTAAATGCATTTTGGAGACAAGTTGGCTCATCGGTGTCTGCAGATCAGTCAACTTCACGAATTGGACTGTACTTGCTCAAGAAGAACCAGATGATGAGCCATACATCATTGGAAATATGCGGAAGTCTAGTTTCTGGAGAATTTTACGGTTCATGATTCCGAGTCTTCTAGAGAAAGTTATACAAGTTTTGGCAACTTAAGGTCAAATTCGGCAGCATCACATTTGAAGGGCTTTCCGATTTTTCCTTGAGCTGGGATGCATATACTTGGAAAGATAATTCAAAGAGCTTCAAGATCCAGATTTTTCCAGATTTTTTAGGAGGGAATATCAAGCCCAAAACAAGCCCACAAGCTGACTGCAATGAAGTCAATTCCAGTCTATTTTCGGCAGTCAACTTGCAAGGCCCAAAATGTACACTTGTATTGCTCAGATGGGAAGACATTGTTCATTGAAGTTGTTCCAATGGGTGTCTAGTATAACATATCCAAATTTCAGCCCAATTGAACATATCTAGAGTCCTCAGCCCGTCCAACACTGAACCCTGCTCAGGAGGATTCGTTTTTCCAGCAACACATGTGCAACAGCAAAAGAACTTTATTAGCCAGCAACAAAGACTTGCAGCACATGGGTTGGCAGCAAATAAAGAGCCAGACCTCCATTCTAAAAGAAGAAACCAGCAATCCCATGTGAAGAAAGCTTGAGGTGCAACAAAAGAAGTATGGGATGGAGTTGATTCCAACTACACTAATATAGGCAAGATGAAGTGGGAGTTATGGGTTGTATTAAATGAGGAATGGTGGTGTTGGATTTCATCATGATGTTCCTTCCTCTTAGCCCTATAAATAGAGAAGTCTTCAAGCTTCATAAATCACACCCCAAGGGGGGGAGCTCTCAAACACTTCTCTAGAGCTCCCTTCCCTTCTCTCCCTCACATTCTCTTAGTTTCCTTTCAAGTTGTCAATTGTTGTAACAAAATGATTTTACTAAATTTTCCTTCAAGTTTTCTTACTTCCACTTTACTTTTATTTGTAATGTACATTCTTTCTTAAGTATTCAAGTTTAATTAGTTTCCAAGTTTCAATTATGGTTTTTGTTCTTATTCATTATGCTTATAAGTTAATATGCTAGTTTGAATGATTGATCACCATTTAGGCTTGCATGTTAGCTATCTTGGTTTGAATTAAGAGTAGACACCATGCTTTAATTCGAATTGAACTATGAATAGGAAGAGTATGTATGGACATTCGACAACAGGGATTAGATACATGCTTGGTTGTTTAAATTGTTCTTCTATGCTTAATGGGTTCCTAATGCTTAATTTTAGGTTAGACAACAAATGATCAAATTAGGGAATTAGGAACACAAGGTTATGACCAAACACCATGGCTTAATCATACTTTAGCTAGAGTCAATCCGTTAATCTAATTGAACTTGGGAACTTATTTGCTTGAGTTATTTCCCTTTTTCTTGTTTTATTTATTTTCTTTTTCATTTCTATTTTGTGTAGGGGAAATGGATTGGATCATTCAATCACCAATCCTCGTGGGATCGACCTCGCACTTACATATGCTATACTACCAAACGGCTCGGGCACTTCGAGTATCACAAGTTGAGGATGCAGCTGAATCTATTTTGGTGCAGCTGAATCGACGCAACATCGGATTTCACTCAAACTTAACCAAATGACTCCTCCCACCATATTACGTTGTTGCCCAAGTTTTGGGCTCGATCCAAAATCAATAGGTGTAAGAAATTGGACAATTTATGTTCAAAGGCAATTCGTTCTTGATCGGAGTGGTCGGTGTATTCCATAGTTCTAGAGATCGGATTTCACTCAAAACTAAGCAAATGACTCCTCCCACCGTATTATGATGTTGCACAGGTTTTGGGATCGATCCGAAATCAATAGGTGTAAGAAATTGGACAATTCAAGTTCAAAGGCAGTTCATTCCTAATTGGAGTGGTTGGTGTTTTGGGTAGTTCTAGAGATTGGATTTCACTCAAACTTAAGCACATGACTCCTCCCACCATATTATGATGTTGCCCCAGTTTTGGGCTCGATCCGAAATCAATAGGTGTAAGAAATTGGACAATTCAAGTTCAAAGGCAGTTCGTTCCTAATTGGACAGGTTGGTGTTTTGGGTAGTTCTAGAGATCGGATTTCACTCAAACTTAACCAAATGACTCCTCCCACCATATTATGATGGTGGCCAAGTTTTGGGCTCGATCCGAAATCAATAGGTGTAAGAAATTGGACAATTTATGTTCAATGGCAGTTCGTTCCTAATCGGAGTGGTTGGTGTATTCCATAGTTCTAGAGATCGGATTTCACACAAAACTAACCAAATGACTCCTCCCACGATATTATGATGTTCCCAAGTTTTGGGCTCGATCCGAAATCAATAGGTGTAAGAAATTGGACAATTCAAGTTCAAAGGCAGTTCGTTCCTAATTGGAGTGGTTGGTGTTTTGGGTAGTTTTAGAGATCGGATTTTACTCAAAGTTAACCAAATGACTCCTCCCACCATATTATGATGTTGCCCAAGTTTTGGGCTCGATCCGAAATCAATAGGTGTAAGAAATTGGACATTTCAAGTTCAAAGGCAGTTCGTTCCTAATTGGAGTGGTTGGTGTTTTGGGTAGTTCTAGAGATCGGATTTCACTCAAACTTAAGCAAATCACTCCTCCCACCATATTATGATGTTGCCCCATTTTTGGGCTCGATACGAAATCAATTGGTGTAAGAAATTGGACAATTAAAGTTCAAAGGCAGTTGGTTCCTAATAGGAGTGGTTGGTGTTTTGGGTAGTTCTAGAGATCGGATTTCACTCAAGCTGAACCAAATGACTCCTCCCACCATATTATGATGTTGCCCAAGTTTTGGGCTCGATCCGAAATCAATAGGTGTAAGAAATTGGACAATTCAGGTTCAAAGGCAGTTCGCTCCTAATCGGAGTGGTTGGTGTATTCCATAGTTCTAGAGATCGGATTTTACTCAAAGTTAACCAAATGACTCCTCCCACCATATTATGATGTTGCCCAAGTTTTGGGCTCGATCCGAAGTCAATAGGTGTAAGAAATTCGACAATTCAAGTTCAAAGGCAGTTTGCTCTTAATTGGTGTGGTTGGTGTTTTGGGTAGTTCTAGAGATCGGATTTCACTCAAACTTAACCAAATGACTCCTCCCACCATATTATGTTGTTGCCCAAGTTTTGGGCTCGATCCGAAATCAATAGGTGTAAGAAATTGGACAATTCAGTTTCGAAGGCAGTTCGTTCCTGATTGGAGTGATTGGCGTTTTGGGTAGTTCTAGGGATTGGATTTCGCTGAAACTTAACCAAATGACTCCTCCCACCACATTATGATGTTGCCCCAGGTTTGGGCTCGATCCGAAATCAATAGGTGTAAGAAATTGGACAATTCAAGTTCAAAGGCAGTTGGTTCCTAATTGGAGTGGTTGGTGTTTTGGGTAGTTCTAGATATCGGATTTCACTCAAACTTAAGCAAATGACTCCTCCCACCATATTATGATGTTGCCCCAGTTTTGGGCTCGATCCGAAATCAATAGGTGTAAGAAATTCGACAATTCAAGTTCAAAGGCAGTTGGTTCCTAATTGGAGTGGTTGGTGTTTTGGGTAGTTCTAGAGATCGGATTTCACTCAAACCTAACCAAATGACTCCTCCCACCATATTATGATGTTGCCCAAGTTTTGGGCTCGATCCGAAATCAATCGGTGTAAGAAATTGGACAATTTATGTTCAAAGGCAGTTCGTTCCTAATCGGAGTGGTTGGTGTATTCCATAGTTCTAGAGATTGGATTTCACTCAAAACTAACCAAATGAATCCTCCCACCATATTATGATGTTGCCCAAGTTTTGGGCTCGATCCGAAATCAATAGGTGTAAGAAATTGGACAATTCAAGTTCAAAGGCAGTCGTTCCTAATTGGAGTGGTTGGTGTTTTGGGTAGTTCTAGAGATCGGATTTCACCCAAATTAAACCAAATGACTCCTCCCACCATATTATGATGTTGCCCAAGTTTTGGGCTCGATACGAAATCAATAGGTGTAAGAAATTGGACAATTCAAGTTCAAAGGCAGTTCGTTCCTAATCGGAGTGGTTGGTGTATTCCGTAGTTCTAGAGATCGGATTTCACTCAAGCTTAACCAAATGACTCCTCCCACCATATTATGATGTTGCCCAAGTTTTATGCTCGATACGAAACCAATAGGTGTAAGAAATTGGACAATTCAACTTCAAAGGCAGTTCGTTCCTAAATGGAGTGGTTGGTGTTTTGGGTAGTTCTAGAGATCGGATTTCACTCAAACTTAACCAAATGACTCCTCCCACCATATTATAATGTTGCCCAAGTTTTGGGCTCGATCCGAAATCAATAGGTCTAAGAAATTGGACAATTTATGTTCAAAGGCAGTTCGTTCCTAATTGGAGTGGTTGGTGTTTTGGGCAGTTCTAGAGATCGAATTTCACTCAAACTCAACCAAATGACTCCTCCCACCATATTATGATGTTGCCCAAGTTTTGGGCTCGACCCGAAATCAATTGGTGCAAGAAATTGGACAATTCAAGTTCGAAGGCAGTTCGTTCCAAATTGGAGTGGTTGGTGTTTTGGGTAGTTCTAGAGATCGGATTTCACTCAAACTTAACCAAATGACTCCTCCCACCATATTATGGTGTTGTCCAAGTTTTGGGCTCTATCCGAAATCAATAGGTGTAACAAATTGGACAATTAAAGTTCAAAGGCAGTTCATTCCTAATTGGAGTGGTTGGTGTTTTGGGTAGTTCTAGGGATCGGATTTCACTCAAACTCAACCAAATGACTCCTCCCCCCATATTATGATGTTGCCCAAGTTTTGGGCTCGATCCGAAATCAATAGGTGTAAGAAATTGGACAATTCAAGTTCAAAAGCAGTTCCTTCATAATTGGAGTGGTTGGTGTTTTGGGTAGTTCTGGAGATCGGATTTCACTCAAACTTAACAAAATGACACCTCCCACCATATTATGTTGTTGCCCAAGTTTTGGGCTCGATCCGAAATCAATAGGTGTAAGAAATTGGATAATTGATGTTCGAAGGCAATTCGTTCCTAATCGGAGTGGTTGGTGTATTCCATAGTTCTAGAGATTGGATTTCACTCAAAACTAACCAAATGACTCCTCCCAACATAATATGATGCTTCCCCAGTTTTGGGCTCGATCCGAAATCAATAGGTGTAAGAAATTGGACAGTTGAAGTTCAAAGGCAGTTCGTTCCTAATTGGAGTGGTTGGTGTTTTGGGTAGTTCTAGGGATCGGATTTCACTCAAACTCAACCAAATGACTCCTCCCGCCATATTATGATGTTGACCAAGTTTTGGGCACGATCTGAAATCAATAGGTGTAAGAAATTGGACAATTCATGTTCAAAGGCAGTTCGTTCCTAATTGGAGTGGTTGGTGGTTTGGGTAGTTCTAGAGATCGGATTTCACTCAAACTTAACCAAATGACTCCTCCCACCATATTATGATGTTACCCAAGTTTTGGGCTCGATCCGCGATCAATAGGTGTAAGAAATTGGACAATTCAAGTTCAAAGGCAGTTCGTTCCTAGTTGGAGTGGTTGGTGTTTTGGGTAATTCTAGAGATCGGATTTCACACAAACTTAACCAAATGACTCCTCGTACCATATTATAATATTGCCCATGTTTTGGGCTCGATCCGAAAAAAATAGGTGTAAGAAATTGGACAATTTATGTTCAAAGGCAGTTCGTTCCTAGTTGGAGTGGTTGGTGTTTTGGGCAGTTCTAGAGATCGGATTTCACTCAAACTCAACCAAATGACTCCTCCCACCATATTATGATGTTACCCAAGTTTTGGGTTCGACCCGAAATCAATTGGTGCAAGAAATTGGACAATTCAAGTTCGAACGCAGTTCGTTCCTAATTGCAGTGGTTGGTGTTTTGGGTAGTTCTAGAGATCGGATTTCACTCAAACTTAACCAAATGACTCCTCCCACCATATTATGATGTTGCCCAAGTTTTGGGCTCTATCCGAAATCAATAGGTGTAAGAAATTGGACAATTAAAGTTCAAAGGCAGTTCATTCCTAATTGGAGTGGTTGGTGTTTTGGGTAGTTCTAGGGATCGGATTTCACTCAAACTCAACCAAATGACTCCTCCCACCATATTATGATGTTGATCAAGTTTTGGGCTCGATCCGAGATCAATAGGTGTAAGAAATTGGACAATTCAAGTTCAAAGGCAATTCGTTCCTAGTTGGAGTGGTTGGTGTTTTGGGTAATTCTAGAGATCGGATTTCAGTCAAACTTAACCAAATGACTCCTCGTACCATATTATAATGTTGCCCAAGTTTTCGGCTCGATCCGAAATCAATAGGTGTAAGAAATTGGACAATTTATGTTCAAAGGCAGTTCGTTCCTAATTGGAGTGGTTGGTGTTTTGGGTAGTTCTAGAGATCGGATTTCACTCAAACTCAACCAAATGACTCCTCCCACCATATTATGTTGTTGCCCAAGTTTTGGGGTCGATCCGAAATCAATTGGTGTAAGAAATTGGACAATTCAAGTTCGAAGGCAGTTCGTTCCTAATTGGAGTGATTGGTGTTTTGGGTAGTTCTAGAGATCGGATTTCACTCAAACTCAATCAAATGACTCCTCCCACCATATTATGATGTTGCCCATGTTTTGGGCTCGATCTGAAATCAATAGGTTTAAGAAATTGGACAATTCAAGTTCAAGGGCAGTTCGTTCATAATTGGAGTGGTTGGTGTTTTGGGTAGTTCTAGAGATCGGATTTCACTCAAACTTAACCAAATGACACCTCCGACCATATTATGTTGTTGCCCAAGTTTTGGGCTCGATCCGAAATCAATAGGTGTAAGAAATTGGACAATTTATGTTCAAAGGCAGTTCGTTCCAAATCGGAGTGGTTGGTGTATTCCATAGTTCTAGAGATCGGATTTCACTCAAAACTAACCAAACGACTCCTCCGACCATAACATGTTGTTGCCCAAGTTTTGGGCTCGATACGAAATCAATAGGTGTAATAAATTGGACCATTCAAGTTCAAAGGCAGTTCGTTCCTAATTGGAGTGGTTGGTGAATTGGGTAGTTCTAGAGATCGGATTTCACTCAAACTTAACCAAACCACTCCTCACACCTTATTATGATGTTGCCCAAGTTTTGGGATCGATCCGAAGTCAATAGGTATAAGAAATTGGACAATTTATGTTCAAAGGCAGTTTGTTCCTAATCTGAGTGGTTGGTGTATTCCAAAGTTCTAGAGATTGGATTTCACTCAAAACTGAGCAAATGACTCCTCCCACCATAATATGATGTTGCACAAGTTTTGGGCTCGATCCGAGATCAATAGGGGTAAGAAATTGGACAATTCAACTTCAAAGGCAGTTCGTTCCAAATTGGAGTGGTTGGTGTTTTGGTTAGTTCTAGAGATCTGATTTCAGTCAAACTCAACCAAATGACTCCTCCCACCATATTATAGTGTTTCCCAAGTTTTGGGATCGATCCGAAATCAATAGTTGTAAGAAATTGGACAATTGAAGTTCAAAGGCAGCTCGTTCCTAATTGGAGTGGTCGGTGTTTTGGGTAGTTCTAGAGATCGGATTTCACTCAAAACTAACCAAATGACTCCTCCCACCATAATATGATGTTGCCCAAGTTTTGGGCTCGATCCGAAATCAACAGGTGTAAGAAATTGGACAATTCAAGTTCAAAGGCAGTTCGTTCGTAATTGGTGTGGTTGGTGTTTTGGGTAGTTCTAGAGATCGGATTTCACTCAAACTTATCCAAATGACCCCTCCCACCATATT
This sequence comes from Prunus avium, assembly GCF_965620075.1. Lineage (NCBI taxonomy): Eukaryota > Viridiplantae > Streptophyta > Magnoliopsida > Rosales > Rosaceae > Prunus > Prunus avium. The sequence continues at coordinate 416,199 of NC_142287.1, forward strand.
ATGATGTTGCCCAAGTTTTGGGCTCGATCCGCAGTCAATAGGTGTAAGAAATTGGACAATTTATATTCAAAGGCAGTTCGTTCCTAATTGGGTAGTTCTAGAGATCGGATTTCACTCAAACTTAACCAAATGACTCCTCCCACCACATTATGATATTGGCCAAGTTTTCGGCTCGATCCGAAATCAATACGTGTAAGAAATTGGACAATCTATGTTCAAAGGCGGTTCGTTCCTAATCGGAGTGGTTGGTGTATTCCGTAGTTCTTGAGATAGGATTTCACTCAAAACTAACCAAATGACTCCTCCCACCATATTATGATGTTGCCCAAGTTTTGGGCTCGATCCGAAATCAATAGGTGAAAGAAATTTGACAATTCAAGTTCAAAGCCAGTTCGTTCCTAATTGGAGTGGTTGGTGTTTTGGGTAGTTCTAGAGGTCGGATTTCACTGAAACTAATCCAAATCACTCCTCCCACCATACTATGATGTTGCCCAATTTTGGGCTCGATCCGAAATCAAAAGGTGTACGAAACTGGACAATTCAAGTTCAAAGGCATTTCGTTCCTAATTGGAGTGGTTGGTGTTTTGGTTAATTCTAGGGATCGAATTTCACCCAAACTTAACCAAATGACTCCTCGCACCGTATTATGTTGTTGCCCAAGTTTTGGGATCGATCCGAAATCAATAGGTGTAAGAAATTGGACAATTTATGTTCAAAGGCAGTTCGTTCCAAATCGGAGTGGTCAGTGTATTCCATAGTTCTAGAGATCGGATTTCACTCAAAACTGAGCAAATGACTCCTCCCACCATATTATGATGTTGCACAAGTTTTGGGTGAGAGAAATTGGACAATTCAAGTTCAAAGGCAGTTCGTTCCAAATTGGAGTGGTTGGTGTTTTGGGTAGTTCTAGAGATCGGATTTCACTCAAACTTAACCAAATGACTCCTCCCTCCATATTATGATGTTGGCCAAGTTTTGGGCACGATCTGAAATCAATAGGTGTAAGAAATTGGACATTTTATGTTCAATGGCAGTTCGTTCCTAATCGGAGTGGTTGGTGTACTCCATAGTTCTAGAGATCGGATTTCACTCAAACTTAACCAAATGACTCCTCCCACCATATTATGATGGTGCCCAAGTTTTGGGCTCGATCCGAAATCAATAGGTGAAAGAAATTGGACAATTTATGTTCAAAGGCAGTTCGTTCCTAATCAGAGTGGCTGGTGTATTCCATAGTTCTAGAGATCGGATTTCACTCAAAACTAACCAATTGACTCCTCCCATCATATTATGATGTTGCCCAAGTTTTGGGCTCGATCCGAAATCAATAGGTGTAAGAAATTGGACAATTCAAGTTCAAAGCCAGTTCGTTCCTAATTGGAGTGGTTGGTGTTTTGGGTAGTTCTAGAGATCGGATTTCACACAAACTTAACCAAATGACTCCTCCCACCATATTATGATGTTGCCCAAGTTTTGGGCTCGATCCGATATCAATAGGTTTAAGAAATTGGGCAATTTATGTTCATAGGGAGTTTGTCCCTAATCGAAGTGGTTGGTGTATTCCAAAGTTCTAGAGATTGGATTTCCCTCAAAACTAAACAAATGACTCCTCCCACCATATTATGATGTTGCCCAAGTTTTGGGCTCTATCCGAAATCAATAGGTGTAAGAAATCGGACAATTCAAGTTCAAAGGCAGTTCGTTCCTAATTGAAGTGGTTGGTGTTTTGGGTAGTTCTAGAGATCGGATTTCACTCAAACACAAACAAATGACTCCTCCCACCGTATTATGATGTTGCCCAAGTTTTGGGCTTGATCCGAAATCAATTGGTGTAAGAAATTGGACAATTCAAGTTCGAAGGCAGTTCGTTCCTAATTTGAGTGGTTGGTGTTTTGGGTAGTTCTAGAGATCGGATTTCACTCAAACTTAACCAAATGACTCCTCCCACCATATTATGATGTTGCCCAAGTATTGGGCTCGATCCAAAATCAATAGCTGTAAGAAATTGGTCAATTCTATTTCAAAGGCAATTCGTTCCAAATTGGAGTGGTTGGTGTTTTGGGTAGTTCTAGAGATCGGATTTTACTCAAACTTAACAAAATGACTCCTCGCACCATATTATGATGTTGCCCAAGTTTTGGGCTCGATCCGAAATCAATAGGTATAAGAAATTGGGCAATTTATGTGCAAAGGCAGTTCGTTCCTAATCGGAGTGGTTGGTGTTTTGGGTAGTTCTAGATATAGGATTTCACTCAAACTTATCCAAATGACTCCTCCCACCATATTATGATGTTGCCCAAGTTTTGGGCTCGATCAGAAATTAATAGGGGTAAGAAATTGGACAATTCAAGTTCAAATGCAGTTTTTTCCTAATTGGAGTGGTTGGTGTTTTGGGTAGTTCTAGAGATCGGATTTCACTCAAACTTAACCAAATGACTCCTCCCACCATATTATGATGTTGCCCAAGTTTTGGGCACGATTCGAAATCAATAGGTGTAAGAAAAAGGACAATTTATGTTCAAAGGCAGTTCGTTCCTAATTGGAGTGGTTGTTGTATTCCATAGTTCTAAAGATCGGATTTCACTCAAAACTAACCAAATTCCTCCTCCCACAATATTATGATGTTGCCAAAGTTTTGGGCTCAATCCGAAATCAATAGATGTAAGAAATTGGACAATTCAAGTTCAAAGGCAGTTCGTTCCTAATTGGAGTGGTTGGTGTTTTGGGTAGTTCTGGAGATCGGATTTCACTCAAACTTAACCAAATGACACCTCCCACCTTATTATGATGTTGCCCAAGGTTTGGGCAAGATCCGAAATCAATAGGTGTAAGAAATTGGACAATTCATGTTCAAAGGAAGTTCGTTCAAAATTGAAGTGGTTGGTGTATTCCACAGTTCTAGAGATCGGATTTCACTCAAAATTAACCAAATGAATCCTCCCACCATATTATGTTGTTGCCCAAGTTTTGGGGTTGATCCGAAATCAATAGGTGTAAGAAATTGGACAACTCAAGTTCAATGTCAATTCGTTCCTAACTGGGGTGGTTGGTGTATTGGTTAGTTCTAGAGATCGGATTGCACCCAAAATTAACCAAATGACTCCTCCCACCATATTATGTTGATGCCCAAGTTTTGTTATCGATTCGAAATCAATGGGTGTAAGAAATTGGACAATTCAAGTTCCAAGGCAGTTCGTTCCTAATTGAAGTGGTTGGTGTTTTGGGTAGTTCTAGAGATCGGATTTCACTCAAACTTAACCAAATGACTCCTCCCACCACATTATGATGTTGCCCAAGTGTTGGGCTCGATCCAAAATCAATAGGTGTAAGAAATTGGACAATTCAAGTTCAATGGCAGTTTGTTCCTAATTGGGTAGGTTGGTTTACTGGGTAGTTCTAGAGATCCGATTGCAGTCAAAATTAACCAAATGACTCCTCCCACCATATTATCACGTTGCCCAAGTTTTGGGCTCTATCCGAAATCAATAGGTGTAAGAAATTGGACAATTCAAGTTCAAAGGCAGTTCGTTCGTAATTGGGGTGGTTGGTGTATTGGGTAGTTCTAGAGATCGGATTTCACTCAAAATTAACCAAATGACTCCTCCCACCATATTATGATGTTGCCCAAGTTTTGGGCTCGATACGAAATCAATAGGTGTAAGAAATTGGACAATTCAGGTTCAGAGGCAGTTCGTTCCTAATTGGAGTGGTTGGTGTTTTGGGTAGTTCTAGAGATCGGATTTCACTCAAACTTAACAAAATGACTCCTCCCACCATATTATGATGTTGCCCAAGTTTCGGGCTCGATACGAAATCAATTGGTGTAAGAAATTCGACAATTCAGGTTCAGAGGCAGTTCGTTCCTAATTGGAGTGGTTGGTGTTTTGGGTAGTTCTAGAGATCGGATTTCACTCAAACTTAACCAAATGACTCCTCCCACCATATTATGATGTTGCCCAAGTTTTGGGCTCGATACGAAATCAATAGGTGTAAGAAATTGGACAATTCAAGTTCAAAGGCAGTTCGTTCCTAATTGGGGCGGTTGGTGTATTGGGTAGTTCTAGAGATCGGATTTCACTCAAAATTAATCAAATGACTCCTCCCCCCACATTATGATGTTGCCCAAGTTTTGGGCTCGATCCGAAATCAATTGGTGTAAGAAATTCGACAATTCAGGTTCAGAGGCAGTTCGTTCCTAATTGGAGTGGTTGGTGTTTTGGGTAGTTCTAGAGATCGGATTTCACTCAAACTTAACCAAATGACTCCTCCCACCATATTATGATGTTGCCCAAGTTTTAGGCTTTATCCGAAATCAATAGGTGTAAGTAATTGGACAATTCAAGTTCAAAGGCAGTTCGTTCCTAATTGGGGCGGTTGGTGTATTGGGTAGTTCTAGAGATCGGATTTCACTCAAAATTAATCAAATGACGCCTCCCATCATATTATGATGTTGCCCAAGTTTTGGGCTCGATCCGAAGTCAATAGGTGTAAGAAATGGGACAATTCAAGTTCAAAGGCAGTTCGTTCCTAATTGGAGTTGTTGGTGTTTTGAGTAGTTCTAGAGATCGAATTTCACTCAAACTTAACCAAATGACTCCTCCCACCATATTATGATGTTGCCCAAGTTTTGGGCTCGATCCGAAATCAATAGGTGTAAGAAATTGGACAATTTATGTTCAAAGGCAGTTCGTTCCTAATCGGAGTGGTTGGTGTATTCCATAGTTCTAGAGATCGGATTTCACTCAAAACTAACCAAATGACTCCTCCCACCATATTATGATGTTGCCCAAGTTTTGGGCTCGATCCGAAATCAGTAGGTGTAAGAAATTGGACAATTCAAGTTCAAAGGCAGTTCGTTCCTAATTGGAGTGGTTGGTGTTTTGGGTAGTTCTAAAGATCGGATTTCACTCAAAATTAACCAAATGACTCTTCCCACCATATTATGATGTTGCCCAAGTTTTGGGCTCGATCCGAAATCAATAGGTGTAAGAAAATGGACAATTTATGATCAAAGGCAGTTCGTTCCTAATCGGAGTGGTTGGTGTATTCCATAGTTCTAGAGATCGGATTTCACTCAAAACTGACCAAATGACTCCTTGTTGCTTCGATTCAGCTGCATCAAAATGGATTCAGCTGCATTTTCAACTTGTGATACTCGCAAGTGCACGAGCCGTTCGGTAGTATAACATATGTAAGTGCGAGGTCGATTCCACAGGGATTGGTGATTGAATAATCCAATTCAGTTTTCCTATACAAAATAGAAGAACAAGAAAGAAAATAAATAAAACTAGAAAGAAAGAAAAGAAAATAACTCAAGTAGATAAGTTCCCAAGTTCAATTAGATTAATGGATTAATTCTAGCTAAAGTATGATTAAGCCATGGTGTGTGGTCATAACCTTGTGTTCCTAATTCCCTAATTTGATCATTTGTTGTCTAACCTAAAACTAAGCATTAGGAACCCATTAAGCATAGAAGAACAATTTAAACAACCAAGCATGTATCTAATCCCTGTTGTCGAATGTCCATACATACTCTTCTTATTCATAGTTCAATTCGAATTAAAGCATGGTGTCTACTCTTAATTCAAACCAAGATAGCTAACATGCAAGCCTAAATGGTGATCAATCATTCAAACTAGCATATTAACTTATAAGCATAATGAATAAGAACAAAAACCATAATTGAAACTTGGAAACTAATTAAACTTGAATACTTAAGAAAGAATGTACATTACAAATAAAAGTAAAGTGGAACTAAGAAAACTTGAAGGAAAATTTAGTAAACTCATTTTGTTACAACAATTTACAACTTGAAAGGAAACTAAGAGAATTTGAGGGAGAGAAGGGAAGGGAGCTCTAGAGAAGTGTTTGAGAGCTCCCCCCCTTGGGGTGTCATTTGAAGCTTGAAGGCTTCTCTATTTATAGGGCTAAGAGGGAGGAACATCATGATGGATTCCCACACCATCCTTCATCTTTTGCTGCTGCACCTCAAGCATCTTCACATGGGTTCAAAGGTGATCAGTTGTGGCTGCCTTTGCTGCCAACCCATGTGGTTGCCTTTTGGTTGCTGAAAAACGAGGTTTCTGAACCAGTCTTGGTGTAGGAAGGCCAGAGATTTCAACACGTATCCAATGGTGCTCAAATTTGGATATGTTATACTAGACACCCATTGGAACAACTTCTATGAAGAAAGTATTCCCATCGGAGCAGTATAAGTGTGCGTTTTGGGCCTTGCAAGTTGGCAGCCGAACAGAGACTGGAATTGACTTCATTTCATTTCTTTGCTTTACATGCATGCACATGCTTTCTCTATAATAACTCCAGCATGTACCAACTTGCTCCTTTAGAATTTCATAGCTGGAATGCCTCCCCACTTCACTCATTATGTTGGATCCAAAGTCAGTTGCAGCATGGGTGAGGCACATGGCTTAAAGGAGGAGACAAGGCTCAAAGCTGGCAGCTGCAAATCCTCCTGAGCATGGTTCAGTGTTGGACGGGTTAAGGACTCCACATATGTTCAATTGGGCTGAAGTTTGGATATGTTATACTAGACACCCAATTGAACAACTTCTCTGAGGAATGTCTCCTCATCCGAGTTGTGTAGATTGCTGAAATGAGACCTGCAAGGTGACTTACGAAACTGGACTGACAAGAAGTGTGGCCCAACTTTGGTTTTGTCTTTAAGCTCTTGCTCTTTGCCAATCAGCCCTTAACATGCATGGATTGCATCAAATGTGATCTCTTGCTATCTTAACCTACAAAACACACAAATAGAGGTAAGTGACTCAAAATAAAGAGAAACTAAGCAAAATAACTAAGTAAAGAAGGCAAGCAAGTGTATGAAATTATGGACTTATCAAAACAGAAAATGGATTAAAAGCACAAGTTTAACTCAATAAGATAACCAAATCATAAGCTAGAAGGGTACAAAATGATATACAATTATGAACCGATCACTCCTCCCACCATAGTGTGATGTTGCCCAAGTTTTGGGCTCGATCCAAAGTCAATAGGTGTAAGAAATTGGACTATTCAAGTTCAATGGCAGTTCGTTCCTAGTTGGGGCGGTTGGTGTATTGGGTAGTTCTAGAGATCCGATTGCACTCAAAATTAACCAAATGACTCCTCCCACCATATTATGATGTTGCCAAAGTTTTGGGCTCGATCCAAAATCAATAGGTGTAAGAAATTGGACAATTCAAGTTCAATGGCAATTCGTTCCTAATTGGGGCGGTTGGTGTATTGGGTAGTTCTAGAGATCGGATTTCACTAAAAATTAATCAAATGACTCCTCCCACCATATTATGACGTTGCCCAAGTTTTGGGCTCTATCCGAAATCAATAGGTGTAAGAAATTGGACAATTCAAGTTCAAAGGTAGATCGTTCCTAATTGGAGTGGTTTGTGTTTTGGGTAGTTCTAGAGATCGGGTTTCACTCAAAATTAACCAAATGACTCCTCCCACCATATTATGATGTTGCCCAATTTTTGGGCTTTATCTGAAATCAATAGGTGTAAGAAATTGGACAATTCAAGTTCAAAGGCAGTTCGTTCCTAATTGGGATGGTTGGTGTATTGGGTAGTTCTAGAGATCGGATTTCACTCAAGCTTAACCAAACGACTCCTCCCACCACATTATGATGTTTCCCAGGTTTTCGGCTCGATCCGAAATCAATAGGGGTAAGAAATTGGACAATTTATGTTCAAAGGCAGTTCGTTCCTAATTGGAGTGGTTGGTGTTTTGGGTAGTTCTGGAGATCGGATTTAACTGAAAACTATCCAAGTGACTCCTCCCATCATATTATGAGGTTGCCCAAGTTTTGGGCTCGATCCGAAATCAATAGGTGTAAGAAATTGGACAATTTATGTTCAAAGGCAGTTCGTTCCTAATCGGAGTGGTTGGTGTATTCCATAGTTCTGGAGATCGGATTTCACTCAAAACTAACCAAATGACTCCTCCCACCATAGTATGATGTTGCCCAAGTTTTGGGCTCGATCCGAAATCAATAGGTGTAAGAAATTGGACAATTCAATTTCAAAGGAAGTTCGTTCCTAATTGGAGTGGTTGGTGTTTTGGGTAGTTCTAGAAATTGGATTTCACTCAAACTTAACCAAATGACTCCTCCCACCATATTATGGTGTTGCCCAAGTTTTGGGCTCGATCCGAAATCAATTGGTGTAAGAAATTCGACAATTCAGGTTCAGACGCAGTTCGTTCCTAATTGGAGTGGTTGGTGTTTTGGGTAGTTCTAGAGATCGGATTTCACTCAAACTTAAACAAATGACTCCTCCCACCGTATTATGATGTTGCCCAAGTTTTGGGCTCGTTCCGAAATAAATAGGTGTAAGAAATTGGACAATTCAAGTTCAAAGGCAGTTCGTTCCTAATTGGGGCGGTTGGTGTATTGGGTAGTTCTAGAGATCGGATTTCACTCAAAATTAATCAAATGACTTCTCCCACCATATTATGAGGTTGCCCAAGTTTTGGGGTCGATCCGAAATCAATGGGTGTAAGAAATTGGACAATTCAAGTTCAAAGGAAGTTCGCTCCTAATTGGAATGGTTGGTGTTTTGGGTAGTGCTAGAGATCGGATTTCACTCAAACCCAACCAAATCACTCCTCCCACCATATTATGTTGTTGCCCAAGTTTTGGGCTCGATCCGAAATCAATAGGTGTAAGAAATTGGACAATTCAAGTTCAAAGGCAGTTCGTTCCGAATTGGAGTATTTGGTGTTTTGGGTAGTTCTAAAGATCGGATTTCACTCAAAATTAACCAAATGACTCCTCCCACCATATTATGATGTTGCCCAAGTTTTGGGCTCGATCCGAAATCAATAGGTGTAAGAAATTGGACAATTCAAGTTCAATGGCAGTTCGTTCCTAATTGGGGCGGTTGGTGTATTGGGTAGTTCTAGAGATCGGATTTCACTAAAAAGTAATCAAATGACTCCTCCCACCATATTATGATGTTGCCCAAGTTTTGGGCTCTATCCGAAATCAATAGGTGTAAGAAATTGGACAATTCAAGTTCAAAGGCAGTTCGTTCCAAATTGGAGTGGTTGGTGTTTTGGTTTGTTCTAGAGATCGAATGTCACTCAAACTTAACCAAATGACTCCTCCCACCATATTATGATGTTGCCCAAGTTTTGGGCTCGATCCGAAATCAGTAGGTGCAAGAAATTGGACAATTTATGTTCAAAGGCAGTTCGTTCCTAATCGGACTGGTTGTTGTATTCCATACTTCTAATGATCGGATTTCGCTCAAAACTAACCAAGTGACTCCTCCCACCATATTATGATGTTGCCCAAGTTTTGGGCTCGATCCGAAATCAATAGGTGCAAGAAATTGGACAATTCAAGTTCAAAGGCAGTTCGTTCCTAATTGGAGTGGTTGGTGTTTTGGGTAGTTCTAGAGATCGGATTTTACTCAAACTTAACCAAATGACTCCTCCCACCATATTATGATGTTGCCCAAGTTTTGGGCTCGATCCGAAATCAATAGGTGCAAGAAATTGGACAATTCAAGTTCAAAGGCAGTTCGTTCCTAATTGGAGTGGTTGGTGTTTTGGGAAGTTCTAGAGATCGGATTTTACTCAAACTTAACCAAATGACTCCTCCCACCATATTATGATGTTGCCCAAGTTTTGGGCTCGATCAGAAATCAATAGGTGTAAGAAATTGGACAATTCAAGTTCAAAGGCAGTTCGTTCCAAATTGGAGTGGTTGGTGTTTTGGTTTGTTCTAGGGATCGAATGTCACTCAAACTTAACCAAATGACTCGTCCCACCATATTATGATGTTACCCAAGTTTTGGGCTCGATCCGAAATCAGTAGGTGCAAGAAATTGGACAATTTATGTTCAAAGGCAGTTCGTTCCAAATCGGAGTGGTTGGCGTATTCCGAAGTTCTAGAGATTGGATTTCACTCAAAACTATCCAAATGACTCCTCCCACCATATTATGAGGTTGCCGAAATTTTGGGCTCGATCCGAAATCAATAGGTGTAAGAAATTGGACAATTCAAGTTCAAAGGCAGTTCGTTCCTAATTGGAGTTGTTGTTGTTCTGGGTAGTTCAAGAGATCGGATTTCACTCAAACTTAACAAAATCAGTCCTCCCACCATATTATGATGCTGCCCAAGTTTTGGGATCGATCCAAAATCAATAGGCGTAAGAAATTGGACAATTCATGTTCAAATGCAGTTCATTCCTAATTTGAGTGGTTGGTGTTTTGGGTAGTTCTAGAGATCGGATTTCACTCAAACTTATCCAAATGAGTACTCCCACCATATTATGATGTTGCCCAACTTTTGGGCTCGATCCGAAATCAATAGGTGTAAGAAATTGGACAATTTATGTTCAACGGCAGTTCGTTCCTAATCGGAGTGGTTGGTGTATTCCATAGTTCTAGAGATCGGATTTCACTCAAAACGAACCAAATAACTCCTCCCACCATATTATGATGTTGCCCAAGTGTTGGGCTCGATCCGAAATCAATAGATTTAAGAAATTGGACAATCCAAGTTCAAAGGCAGTTCGTTCCAGATTGGAGTGGTTGGTGTTTTGGGTAGTTCTAGAGGTCGGATTTCACTCAAACTTCACCAAATGACTCCTCCCACCATATTATGATGTTGCCCAAATTTTGGGCTCGATCCGAATTCAATAGGTGTAAGAAATTGGACAATTTATGTTCAAAGCCAATTCATTCCTAATCGGAGTGGTTGGTGTATTCCATAGTTCTAGAGATCGGAATTCACTCAAAATTAACCCAATGACTCCTCCCACCATATTTTGGGGTTGACCAAGTTTTGGGCTCGATCCGAAATCAATAGGTGTAAGAAATTGGACAATTCAAGTTCAAAGGCAGTTCGTTCCTAATTGGAGTGTGTTGCGTAAATACAGCTGCACCAAAATGGATTAAGCTGCATCCTCAACTTGTGATACTCGCAAGTGCACGAACCGTTGGTAGTTTAGCATATGTAAGTGCGAGGTCGATTCCACAGGGATTGGTGATTGAATGATCCAATTTAGTTTCCCTACACAAAATAGAAACAAAAACAAAGAACATAAAACAAGGAAGAAAGAAATAAGTAACTCAAGCAAATAAGTTCCCAAGTTCAATTTAGATTAATGGATTGATTCTAGCTAAAGTATGATTAAGCCATGGTGTGTGGTCATAACCTTGTGTTCCTAATTCCCTAATTTGATCATTTGTTGTCTAACCTAAAATTAAGCATTAGGAACCCATTAAGCATAGAAGAACATTTTAAACAACCAAGTATGTATCTAATCCCTGTTGTCGAATGGCCATACATACTCTTCCTATTCATAGTTCAATTCGAATTAAAGCATGGTGTATACTCTTAATTCAAACCAAGATAGCTAACATGCAAGCCTAAATGGTGATCAATCATTCAAACTAGCATATTAACTTATAAGCATAATGAATAAGAACAAAAACCATAATTGAAACTTGGAAACTAATTCAACTTGAAAACTTAAGAAGAGAAATGTGTTTGTGAAGTGTTTGAGACATGGAGACTTTTGGAAGAGAAGGGAAGTAGAGAGATGTTTGAGAACTTTGAGGATTTTGGAAGAACATGTGTTTGAAAGCTTTAGAGAATTAGAAGAAGAGAAAGGAAAAGTGTTTGATATTTAGTACAAAGAAAATTTAATAGAATGATCTTATTACAACAATTGAGAACTACAAAGGGAAACTAAGAGAATTTGAGGGAGAGAAGGGAAGGGAGCTCTAGAGAAGTGCTTGAGAGCTCCCCCCCTTGGGGTGTGTTTACAAGCTTAGAGAACTTCCCTATTTATAGGCCTAGGGGAAGTGAAAATCTGAATTCAATATGGCTAATGCATACAACACTTGTTTTATAAAATCTGAAATGGTTGATGCACTTGTATTAGAAAATCTAAATTGGGTGATGCACTTGTATTAGAAAATCTTGAATTGGTTGATGCACTTCACCAATAGATCCCACCAGCAGCCCTAGCTCATCTTCATGTCACCATGACCAAGCTTCCAACCAGAAATGATAGCTCATACCTAGCTCACCATGACCAAGCATCCAACCAGCACATGCTGAGGTCAGCATGACCAGAAACTTCAAGGGCTTACAACTTGGGCTTCTCTTAATCAAATTAGGACTTTAAGCACTCGAAATTGAAGTTCAGAATGTCTTCTTTCCAGCCATATGTTATTTGGGCCAATCCAAGGTCGGAGGAGGAAGTTAAGGCCAAAACAAATGGCTAACTCATTTTCCGCGCTGATAAGATCCATCCTGAGCATGGATCTGTGTTTGCTAGGTAACGGACTCCAGATTTATCCAATAGGGCTGAATTTTGGATATGTTATAGTACACACCAATTGGAACAATTTTCATCAAGAATGTGGCCTCATTCGAGCTATGTAGGTTGTTGAAACAAAGCTTGTAATATGACCTACGGAACTGGACTGGCAGGGGGCTGTAGCCAAAATGAGTTTGTCTTTAAGCTCTTCATCCATTCATCCAAATTAGGCCTTAACATGCTTGAATTGCATGAATTATGCTCTCTAAAGCCATCATTATTACCTAAAGCTCAATGAACTGAAAGATAAACACAAAAAGGATTAAAAGCACAAGTTTAACTCAAAAACATAACCAAATCATAAGCTAGAAGGGTACAAAATGATATACAATTATGAACCGATCAGAGTGGTTGGTGTTTTAGGTAGTTCTAGAGATCGGATTTCACTCAAACTTAACCAAATGACTCCTCCCACCATAATATGATGTTGACCAAGTTTTGGACTCGATCCGAAATCAATAGGTGTAAGAAATTGGACAATTCAAGTTCAAAGGCAGTTCGTTCCTAATTGGAGTGGTTGGTGTTTTGGGTAGTTCTAGAGATCGGATTTCACTCAAACTTAACCAAATGACTCCTCCCACCATATTATGATGTTGCCCAAGTTTTGGGCTCGATACGGAATCAATAGGTGTAAGAAATTGGACAATTTATGTTCAAAGGCAGTTCGTTCCTAATCGGAGTGGTTGGTGTATTCCATAGTTCTAGAGATCGGATTTCACTCAAAACTAACCAAATGACTCCTCCCACCATATTATGATGTTGCCCAAGTGTTGGGCTCGATCCGAAATGAATAGGTGTAAGAAATTGGACAATTTATGTGCAAAGGCAATTCGTTCCGAATCGGAGTGGTTGGTGTATTCCATAGTTCTAAAGATCGGATTTCACTCAAACTTAATCACAAGACTGATCAGTTCATAATTGTATAGCATTTTGTACCCCTCTAGCTTATGATTTGGTTATGTTATTGAGTTAAACTTGTGCTTTTAATCCCTTTTCTGTTTATCATTCAGTTCATTGGGCCTTAGATAGCAATGGTGGCTTTGGATAGGAAAAGATGCAAAATTGTGCAATAACGAGCATACTGAGATCGGATTTCACTCAAAACTAACCAAATGACTCCTCCCACCATATTATGATGTTGCCCAAGTGTTGGGCTCGATCCGAAATCAATAGGTGTAAGAAATTGGACAATTTATGTGCAAAGGCAATTCGTTCCTAATCGGAGAGGTTGGTATATTCCATAGTTCAAAAGATCGGATTTCACTCAAACTTAACCACAAGACTCGTCCCACCATATTATGGTGTTGCCCAAGTGTTGGGCTCAATCTGAAATCAATAGGTGTAAGAAATTGGACAATTCAAGTTCAAAGGCAGTTCGTTCCAAATTGGAGTGGTTGGTGTTTTGGGTAGTTCAAGAGATCGGATTTCACTCTAACTTAACCACATGACTCCTCCCAGCATATTATAATGTTGCCCACGTTTTGAGCTCGATCCGAAATCAATAGGTGTAAGAAATTGGACAATTCAGGTTCAAAGGCAGTTCGTTCCTAATTGGAGTGGTAGGTGTTTTGGGTAGTTCTAGAGATCGGATTTCACAAAAACTTAACCGAATAACTCCTCCCACCATATTATGATGTTGCCCATGTTTTGGGCTCGATCCGAAATCAATAGGTGTAAGAAATTGGACAATTCAAGTTCAAAGGCAGTTCGTTACTAATTGGAGTGGTTTGTGTTTTGGGTAGTTGTAGAGATCGGATTTCGTACAAACTTAACCAAATGACTCCTCCCACTATATTATGAGGTTGCCCCAATTTTGGGCTCGATCCGTAATCAATAGGTGTAAGAAATTGGACAATTCAGGTTCAAAGGCTGTTCGTTCCTAATTGGAGTTGTTGGTGTTTTGGGTAGTACTAGAGATTGGATTTCACTCAAACTTAAGCAAATGACTCCTCCCACCCTATTATGTTGTTGCCCATGTTTTGGGCTCGATCCGAAATCAATAGGTGTAAGAAATTGGACAATTCAGGTTGAAAGGCAGTTCGTTCCTAATTGGAGTGGTTAGTGTTTTGGGTAGTGCTAGAGATCGGATTTCACTCAAACTTAAGCAAATGACTCCTCCCACCATATTATGATGTTGCCCAAGTTTTGGGCTCGATCCGAAATCAAGAGGTGTAAGAAATTGGACAATTCAAATTCATAGGCAGTTCGTTCCAAATTGGAGTGTTTGGGGTTTTGGGTAGTTCTAGAGATGGGATTTCACTCAAACTTAACCAAATGACTCCTCCCACCATATTATGATGTTGCCCAAGTTTTGGGCTCCATCCGAAATCAATAGGTGTAAGAAATTGGACAATTTATGTTCAAAGGCAGTTCATACCAAATCGGAGTGGTTGGTGTATGCCATAGTTCTACAAATTGGATTTCACTCAAACTTAACCAAATAACTACTCCCACCATATTATGATGTTGCCCAAGTTTTGGGCTCGATCTGAAATCAATAGGTGTAAGAAATTGGACAATTCAAGTTCAGAGGCAGTTCGTTCCTAATTGGAGTGGTTGGTGTTTTGGGTAGTTCTAGAGATTGGATTTCACTCAAACTTAACCAAATGACTCCTCCCACTATATTATGATGTTGCCCAAGTTTTGGGCTCGATCCGAAATCAATAGGTGTAAAAAATTGGACAATTTATGTTCAAAGGCAGTTCGTTCCTAATCGGTGTGGTTGGTGTATTCCGTAGTTCTAGAGATCGGATTTCACATAGAACTAACCAAATGACTCCTCCCACCATATTATGATGTTGCCCAAGTTTTGGGCTCGATCCGGAATCAATAGGTGTAAGAAATTGGACAATTTATGTTCAAAGGCAGTTCGTTCCTAATCGGAGTGGTTGGTGTATTCCATAGTTCTAGAGATCGGATTTCACTCAAAACTAACCAAATGACTCCTCCCACCATATTATGTTGTTGCCCAAGTGTTGGGCTCGATCCGAAATCAATAGGTGTAAGAAATTGGACAATTTATGTGCAAAGGCAATTCGTTCCGAATCGGAGTGGTTGGTGTATTCCATAGTTCTAAAGATCGGATTTCACTCAAACTTAATCACAAGACTGATCAGTTCATAATTGTATAGCATTTTGTACCCCTCTAGCTTATGATTTGGTTATGTTATTGAGTTAAACTTGTGCTTTTAATCCCTTTTCTGTTTATCATTCAGTTCATTGGGCCTTAGATAGCAATGGTGGCTTTGGATAGGAAAAGATGCAAAATTGTGCAATAACGAGCATACTGAGTTAGCAATTTGTTTCGGACTTAACTTCCTCCTCCCAACTTGTGTTGGCCCAACTAATATGTGGTTGGAAAGAAGAGATTCTGAACTGCAAGATGGATTGCTAAAACGTATCAATTGATGAAGCCAAGCCCAATCCAAGGGCCCATCAAAATGCACACCATACATTCCAGTCTATTTTCGACAGTCAACTTGCAAGGCCCAAAACATACACTTATGCTGCTCATATGGGAATGCATTCTTCATCAAAGTTGTTCCAATGGGTGTCTATTATGACATATTCAAATTTGAGCCTCATTGGATACATATTGAAATCTCAGGCCTTTATACACCAAGCCTGGTTCAGCAGCATCTTTTATTTCCAGCAACCAAAAGAAAACCCACATGGGTTGGCAGCAAAAGGCAGCCACAATTGAACACCTTTGAACACCCATGTGAAGAAAGCTTGAGGTGCAGCAAAAGAAGTATGGGATGGGATTGATTCCAACCACACTAACATAGACAAGATGAAGTGGGAGTTATGGGTTGTATTAAATGAGGAATGGTGGTGTTGGATTTCATCATGATGTTCCTCCCTCTTAGCCCTATAAATAGAGGAGTCTTCAAGCTACAAAATTCACTTCAGCCATCCTCCACACTTCCATCATTCCATCAACACATCTAGAAATCATCCTCATACATTCCCACAACCCCAAACACTCAAGCAATCAACCCAATACTCTAAACTGCCCCAAAATCACCAAAACAGCTCCAGAAAACCTACCTTCCATTTCCCTACGAATTTCCTCTTTCTCAGCCATCACCACTCACTCAAACTCATCCCAAATCACCTCCATATCCTTCATACATCCTTCTAGACGTGGAGAAGCTCTTGGAGAAGCATTGGACACCACAAGAACTTCAGAAAAGGGTTTTTCTACTCTTATGGCATTCATTATGTTTTCCCATTTCTGTTTTAGTTTCTTTTCCATTATGAGTAGCTAAATCCATAACTAGGGCTTCGATGTAACCTAACATGAATATTCTGGGTTTATAAGTTTGAAGTTTGGAGTTTCAAGTTTGATTCATGATTCATGTTCTTATTCATTATGCTTATAAGTTAACATGCTTGTTTGAATGATTGATCACCAATAGAACTTGTTTGTTAACTATCTTGGTTTGAATTAAGAGTAGACACTATGCTTTAATTCGAATTGAACTATGAATAGGAAGAGTATGTATGGACATTCGACAACAGGGATTAGATACATGCTTGGTTGTTTAAATTGTTCTTCTATGCTTAATGGGTTCCTAAAGGCAGTTCGTTCCAAATTGGAGTGGTTGGTGTTTTGGATAGTTCTAGAGATCGGATTTCACTCAAACTTAACTAAATGACTCCTTCCACTATATTACGATGTTGCCCCAGTTTTGGGTTCGATCCGAAATCAATAGGTGTAAGAAATTGGACAATTCAAGTTCAAAGGCTGTTCGTTCCTAATCGGAGTGGTTGGTGTTTTTTGTAGTTCTAGAGATCGGATTTCACTCAAACTTAAGCAAATGACTCCTCCCACCATATTATGATGTTGCCCAAGTTTTGGGCTCGCTCCGAAATCAAGAGGTGTAAGAAATTGGACAATTCAAGTTCAAAGGCAGTTCGTTCCAAATTGGAGTGGTTGGGGTTTTGGGTAGTTGTAGAGATGGGTTTTCACTCAAACTTAACCAAATGACTCCTCCCACCATATTATGATGTTTCCCAAGTTTTGGGCACGATCCGAAATCAAGAGCTGTAAGAAATTGGACAATTCAAGTTCAAAGGCAATTCGTTCCTAATTGGAGTGGTTGGTGTTTTGGGTAGTTCTAGAGATCGGATTTCACTCAAACTTAACCACATGACTCCTCCCACTATATTATGATGTTGCCCCAGTTTTGGGCTCGATCCGAAATCAATAGGTGTAAGAAATTGAAGAATTCAAGTTCAAAGGCAGTTCGTTCCTAATTGGAGTGGTTGGTGTTTTGGATAGTTCTAGAGATCGGATTTCACTCAAACTTAAGCAAATGACTCGTACCACCATATTATGATGTTGCCCAAGTTTTGGGCACGATCCGAAATCAAGAGCTGTAAGAAATTGGACAATTCAAGTTCAAAGGCAGTTCGTTCCAAATTGGAGTGGTTGGGGTTTTGGGCAGTTCTAGAGATGGGATTTCACTCAAACTTAACCAAATGACTCCTCCCACCATATTATGATGTTGCCCAAGTTTTGGGCTCGATCGGAAGTCAATAGGTGTAAGAAATTGGACAATTTATGTTCAAAGGCAGTTCGTTCCAAAACGGAGTGGTTGGTGTATCCCATAGTTCTAGAGATCGGATTTCACTCAAACTTAACCAAATAACTCCTCCCACCATATTATGGTGTTGCCCAAGTTTTGGGCTCGATCTGAAATCAATAGGTGTAAGAAATTGGACAATTCAAGTTCAAAGGCAGTTCGTTCCGAATTGGAGTGGTCGGTGTTTTGGGTAGTTCTAGAGATTGGATTTCACTCAAACTTAACCAAATGACTTCTCCCACCCTATTATGATGTTGCCCACGTGTTGGACTCGATCCGAAATCAATAGGTGTAAAAAATTGAACAATTTATGTTCAAAGGAAGTTCGTTCCTAATCGGAGTGGTTGGTGTATTCCATAGTTCTAGAGATCGGATTTCACACAAAACTAACCAAATGAATCCTCCCACCATATTATGATGTTGACCAAGTTTTGGGCTTGATCCGAAATCAATAGGTGTAAGAAATTGGACAATTCAAGTTCAAAGGCAGTTCGTTCCTAATTGGAGTGGTTGGTGTTTTGGATAGTTCTACAGATTGGATTTCACTCGAACTTAACCAACTGACTCCCCCCACCATATTATAATGTTGCCCAAGTTTTGGGCTCGATCCGAAATCAATAGGTGTAAGAAATTGGACAATTCAGGTTCAGAGGCAGTTCGTTCCTAATAGGAGTGGTTGGTGTTTTGGGTAGTTCTAGAGATCGGATTTCACTCAAACTTAACCAAATGACTCCACCCACCATATTATGATGTTGCCCAAGTTTTGGGCTCGATCCGAAATCAATAGGTGTAAGAAATTGGACAATTTATGTGCGAAGGCAGTTCGTTCCTAGTCGGAGTGGCTGGTGTATTCCATAGGGCTAGAGATTGGATTTCACTCAAACTTAACCAAATGACTTCTCCCACCCTATTATGATGTTGCCCACGTGTTGGACTCGATCCGAAATCAGTAGGTGTAAAAAATTGAACAATTTATGTTCAAAGGAAGTTCGTTCCTAATCGGAGTGGTTGGTGTATTCCATAGTTCTAGAGATCGGATTTCACACAAAACTAACCAAATGAATCCTCCCACCATATTATGATGTTGCCCAAGTTTTGGGCTTGATCCGAAATCAATAGGTGTAAGAAATTGGACAATTCAAGTTCAAAGGCAGTTCGTTCCTAATTGGAGTGGTTGGGGTTTTGAGTAATTCTAGAAATTGGATTTCACTCAAACTTAACCAAATGACTCCGCCCACCATATGATGATGTTGCCCAAGTTTTGGGCTCGATCCGAAATCAATTGGTGTAAGAAATTCGACAATTCAAGTTCAGAGGCAGTTCGTTCCTAATTGGAGTGGTTGGTGTTTTGGGTAGTTCTAGAGATCGGATTTCACTCAAACTTAACCAAATGAGTCCTCCCACCATATTATGATGTTGCCCAAGTTTTGGGTTCGATCCGAAATCAATAGGTGTAAGAAATTGGACAATTCAAGTTCAAAGGCAATTCGTTCCTAATTGGAGTGGTTGGTGTTTTGGGTTGTTCTAGAGATCGGATTTCACTCAAGCTTAACCAAATGACTCCTCCCACCATATTATGATGTTTCCCAAGTTTTGGGCTCGATCCGAAATCAATATGTGTAAGAAATTGGACAATTCAAGTTCAAAGGCAGTTCATTCCTAATTGGACTGGTTGGTGTTTTGGGTAGTTCTAGAGATCGGATTTCACTCAAGCTTAACCAAATGACTCCTCCCACCATATTATGATGTTGCCCAAGTTTTGGGCTCGATCCGAATTCAATAGGTGTAAGAAATTGGACAATTTATGTTCAAAGGCAGTTCGTTCCTAATCATAGTGGTTGATGTATTCCATAGTTCTAGAGATCGGATTTCACTCAAAACTAACCAAATGACTCCTCCCACCATATTATGATGTTGCCCAAGTTTTGGGCTCGATCCGAAATCAATAGGTGTAAGAAATTGGACAATTCAAGTTCAAAGGCAGTTCGTTCCCAATTGGAGTGGTTGGTGTTTTGGGTAGTTCGAGAGATCGGATTTCACTCAAACTTCACCAAATCACTCCTCCCACCATATTATGATCTTGCCCAAGTTTTGGGCTCGATCCGAATTCAATCGGTGTAAGAAATTGGACAATTCAAGTTCAAAGGCGGTTCTTTCCTAATTGGAGTGGTTGGTGTGTTGGGTAGTTCTAGAGATCGGATTTCACTCAAACTCAACGAAATGACTCCTCCAACGATATTATGATGTTGCCCAAGCTTTGGGCTTGATCCGAAATCAATAGGTTTAAGAAATTGGACAATTCAAGTTCAAAGGCAGTTCGTTCCCAATTGGAGTGGTTGGTGTTTTGGGTAGTTCTAGAGATCGGATTTCACTCAAACTTAACCAAATGACTCCTCCCACCATATTATGATGTTGCCCAAGTTTTGGGCTCGATTCGAAATCAATAGGTGTAAGGAATTGGACAATTCAAGTTCACAGGCAGTTCGTTCCTAATTGGACTGGTTGGTGTTTTGGGTAGTTCTAGAGATCGGATTTCACTCAAGCTTAACCAAATGACTCATCCCACCATATTATGATGTTGCCCAAGTTTTGGGCTCGATCCAAAATCAATAGGTGTAAGAAATTGGACAGTTTATGTTCAAAGGCAGTTCATTCCTAATAGGAGTGGTTGGTGTATTCCATAGTTCTAGAGATCGGATTTCACTCAAAACTAACCAAATCTCTCCTCCCACCATATTATTATGTTGCCCAAGTTTTGGGCTCGATCCGAAATCAATAGGTTTAAGAAATTGATCAATTCAAGTTCAAAGGCAGTTCGTTCCCAATTGGAGTGGTTGGTGTTTTGGGTAGTTCTAGAGATCGGATTTCACTCAAACTTAACCAAATGACTCCTCCCACCATATTATGATGTTGCCCAAGTTTTGGGCTCGATCCGAAATCAATAGGTGTAAGAAATTGGACAATTCAAGTTCAAAGGCAGTTCGTTCCTAATTGGAGTGGTTGGTGTTTTGGGTAGTTCTAGAGATCGGATTTCACTCAAGCTTAACCAAATGACTCCTCCCACCATATTATGATGTTGCCCAAGTTTTGCGCTCGATCCGAAATCAATAGGTGTAAGAAATTGGACAATTTATGTTCAAAGGCAGTTCATTCCTAATCGGAGTGGTTGGTGTATTCCATAGTTCTATAGATCGGATTTTGATCGGTTCATAATTGTATATCATTTTGTACGCTTCTAGCTTATGATTTGGTTATGTTATTGAGTTAAACTTGTGCTTTTAATCCATTTTCTGTTTTGATAAGTCCATAATTTCATACACTTGCATGCCTTCTTTACTTATTGATTTTGCTTAGTTTCTCTTTATTTAAGTCACTTACCTCTGTTTGTGTGTTTTGTAGGTTAAGATAGCAAGAGATCACATTTGATGCAATCCATGCATGTTAAGGGCTGATTGGCAACGAGCAGGAGCTTGAAGACAAAACCAAAGTTGGGCCACACTCCTTGTCAGTCCAGTTTCGTAAGTCACATTGCAGGTCTCATTTCAGCAATCTACACAACTCGAATGAGTAGACATTCTTCATAGAAGTTGTTCACTTGGGTGTCTAGTATAACATATCCAAAATTCAGCCCAATTGAACATATGTGGAGTCCTTAGCCCGTCGAACACTGAACCATGCTCAGGAGGATTTGCAGCTGCCAGCTTTGAGCCTTGTCTCCTCCTTTAAGCCATGTGCCTCACCCATGCTGCAACTGACTTTGGATCCAACATAATGAGTGAAGTGGGGAGGCATTCCAGCTATGAAATTCTAAAGGAGCAAGTTGGTACATGCTGGAGTTATTATAGAGAAAGCATGTGCATGCATGTGAAGCAAAAAGAAAGCAAAGAAATGAAATGAAGTCAATTCCAGTCTCTGTTTGGCAGCCAACGTGCAAGGCCCAAAACGCACACTTCTACTGCTCCGATGGGAATACTTTCTTCATAGAAGTTGTTCCAATGGGTGTCTAGTATAACATATCCAAGCCTGGTTCAGAAAACTCGTTTTTCAGCAACCAAAAGGCAACCACATGGGTTGGCAACCAAAAGGCAACCACATGGGTTGGCAGCAAAGGCTGCCACAACTGATCACCTTTGAACCCATGTGAAGATGCTTGAGGTGCAGCAGCAAAAGATGAAGGATGGTGTGGAAATCCATCATGATGTTCCTCCCTCTTAGCCCTATAAATAGAGAAGCCTTCAAGCTTCAAATCACACCCCAAGGGGGGGAGCTCTCAAACACTTCTCTAGAGCTCCCTTCCCTTCTCTCCCTCACATTCTCTTAGTTTCCTTTCAAGTTGTCAATTGTTGTAACAAATTGATTTTACTAAATTTTCCTTCAAGTTTTCAAGTTCTACTTTAATTTTATTTGTAATGTACATTCTTTCTTAAGTATTCAAGTTTAATTAGTTTCCAAGTTTCAATTATGGTTTTTGTTCTTATTCATTATGCTTATAAGTTAATATGCTAGTTTGAATGATTGATCACCATTTAGGCTTGCATGTTAGCTATCTTGGTTTGAATTAAGAGTAGACACCAAGCTTTAATTCGAATTGAACTATGGATAGGAAGAGTATGTATGGACATTCGACAACAGGGATTAGATACATACTTGGTTGTTTAAAATGTTCTTCTATGCTTAATGGGTTCCTAATGCTTAATTTTAGGTTAGACAACAAATGATCAAATTAGGGAATTAGGAACACAAGGTTATGACCAAACACCATGGCTTAATCATACTTTAGCTAGAATCAATCCATTAATCTAAATTGAACTTGGGAACTTATTGGCTTGAGTTATTTCCTTTTTTTTCTTATTTTCTTTATTTTCTTTTTCATTTCTGTTTTGTGTAGGGGAAATGAATTGGATCATTCAATCACCAATCCTCGTGGGATCGACCTCGCACTTACATATGCTATATTACCAAACGGCTCGTGCACTTGCGAGTATCACAAGTTGAGGATGCAGCTGAATCCATTTTGGTGCAGCTGAATCGACGCAACAGATTTCACTCAAAACTAACCAAATCACTCCTCCCACCATATTATTATGTTGCCCAAGTTTTGGGCTCGATCCGAAATCAATAGGTGTAAGAAATTGCACAATTCAAGTTCAAAGGCAGTTCGTTCCTAATTGGAGTGGTTGGTGTTTTGGGTAGTTCCAGAGATCGGATTTCACTCAAGCTTAACCAAATGACTCCTCCCACCATATTATGATGTTGCCCAACTTTTGGGCTCGATCCGAAATCAATAGGTGTAAGAAATTGGACAATTTATGTTCAAAGGCAGTTCATTCCTAATCGGAGTGGTTGGTGTATTCCATAGTTCAAGAGATCGGATTTCACTCAAAACTAACCAAATGACTCCTCCCACCATATTATGATGTTGCCCAAGTTTTGGGCTCGATCCGAATTCAATAGGTGTAAGAAATTGGACAATTTATGTTCAAAGGCAGTTCGTTCCTAATCGTAGTGGTTGGTGTATTCCATAGTTCTAGAGATCGGATTTTACTCAAAACTAACCAAATGACTCCTCCCACCAAATTATGATGTTGCCCAAGTTTTGGGCTCGATCCGAAATCAATAGGTGTAAGAAATTGGACAATTCAAGTTCAAGGGCAGTTCGTTCCCAATTGGAGTGGTTGGTGCTTTGGGAAGTTCTACAGATCTGATTTCACTCAAACTAAACCAAATCACTCCTCCCACCATATTATGATCTTGCCCAAGTTTTGGGCTCCATCCGAATCAATCGGTGTAAGAAATTGGACAATTCAAGTTCAAAGGCGGTTCTTTCCTAATTGGAGTGGTTGGTGTGTTGGGTTGTTCTAGAGATCGGATTTCACTCAAACTTAACGAAATGACTCCACCCACCAAATTATGATGTTGCCCAAGTTTTGGGCTCGATCCGAAATCAATAGGTGTAAGAAATTGGACAATTCAAGTTCAACGGCAGTCGTTCCTAATTGGTGTGGTTGGTGTTTTGGGCAGTTCTAGAGATCGGATTTCACTGAAGCTTAACCAAATGACTCCTCCCACCATATTATGATGTTGCCCAAGTTTTGGGCTCGATCCGAAATCAATAGGTGTAAGAAATTGGACAATTTATGTTCAAAGGCAGTTCATTCCTAACAGGAGTGGTTGGTGTATTCCGTAGTTCTACAGATCGGATTTCACTCAAAACTAACCAAATCTCTCCTCCCACCATATTATAGTATTCCCCAAGTTTTGGGCTCGATCCGAATTCAATAGGTGTAAGAAATTGGACAATTTATGTTCAAAGGCAGTTCATTCCAAATCGGAGTGGTTGGTGTATTCCATAGTTCTAGAGATCGGATTTCACTCAAAACTAACCAAATGACTCCTCCCACCATATTATGATGTTGCCCAAGTTTTGGACTCGATCCGAAATCAATAGGTGTAAGAAATTTGACAATTTATGTTGAAAGGCAGTTCGTTCCTAATCGTAGTGGTTGGTGTATTCCATAGTTCTAGAGATCGGATTTCACTCCAAACTAACCAAATGACTCCTCCCACCATATTATGATGTTGCCCAAGTTTTGGGCTCGATCCGAAATCAATGGGTGTAAGAAATTGGACAATTCAAGTTCAAAGGCAGTTCGTTCGTAACTGGACTGGTTGGTGTTTTGGGCAGTTCTAGAGATCGGATTTCACTCAAGCTTAACCAAATGACTCCTCCCACCATATTATGATGTTGCCCAAGTTTTGGGCTCGATCCGAAATCAATAGGTGTAAGAAATTGGACAATTCAAGTTCAACGGCAGTCGTTCCTAATTGGTGTGGTTGGTGTTTTGGGCAGTTCTAGAGATCGGATTTCACTCAAGCTTAACCAAATGACTCCTCCCACCATATTATGATGTTGCCCAAGTTTTGGGCTCGATCCGAAATCAATAGGTGTAAGAAATTGGACAATTCAAGTTCAAAGGCGGTTCTTTCCTAATTGGAGTGGTTGGTGTGTTGGGTTGTTCTAGAGATCGGATTTCACTCAAACTTAACGAAATGACTCCACCCACCAAATTATGATGTTGCCCAAGTTTTGGGCTCGATCCGAAATCAATAGGTGTAAGAAATTGGACAATTTATGTTCAAAGGCAGTTCATTCCTAATAGGAGTGGTTGATGTATTCCGTAGTTCTACAGATCGGATTTCACTCAAAACTAACCAAATCTCTCCTCCCACCATATTATGGTATTCCCCAAGTTTTGGGCTCGATCCGAATTCAATAGGTGTAAGAAATTGGACAATTTATGTTCAAAGGCAGTTCATTCCAAATCGGAGTGGTTGGTGTATTCCATAGTTCTAGAGATCGGATTTCACTCAAAACTAACCAAATGACTCCTCCCACCATATTATGATGTTGCCCAAGTTTTGGACTCGATCCGAAATCAATAGGTGTAAGAAATTTGACAATTTATGTTGAAAGGCAGTTCGTTCCTAATCGTAGTGGTTGGTGTATTCCATAGTTCTAGAGATCGGATTTCACTCCAAACTAACCAAATGACTCCTCCCACCATATTATGATGTTGCCCAAGTTTTGGGCTCGATCCGAAATCAATGGGTGTAAGAAATTGGACAATTCAAGTACAAAGGCAGTTCGTTCCTAACTGGACTGGTTGGTGTTTTGGGCAGTTCTAGAGATCGGATTTCACTCAAGCTTAACCAAATGACTCCTCCCACCATATTATGATGTTGCCCAAGTTTTGGGCTCGATCCGAAATCAATAGGTGTAAGAAATTGGACAATTCAAGTTCAACGGCAGTCGTTCCTAATTGGTGTGGTTGGTGTTTTGTGCAGTTCTAGAGATCGGATTTCACTCAAGCTTAACCAAATGACTCCTCCCACCATATTATGATATTGCCCAAGTTTTGGGCTCGATCCGAAATCAATTGGTGTAAGAAATTGGACAATTCAAGTTCAACGGCAGTCGTTCCTAATTGGTGTGGTTGGTGTTTTGGGCAGTTCAAGAGATCGGATTTTACTCAAGCTTAACCAAATGACTCCTCCCACCATATTATGATGTTGCCCAAGTTTTGGGCTCGATCCGAAATCAATAGGTGTAAGAAATTGGACAATTCAAGTTCAAAGGCAGTTCGATCCTAATTGGAGTGGTTGGTGTTTTGGTTAATTCTAGAGATCGAATTTCACTCAAACTTAACCAAACGACTCCTCCCACCATATTATGTTGTTGCCCAATTTTTGGTATCGATCCAAAATCAATAGGTGTAAGAAATTGGACAATTCAAGTTCAAAGGCAGTTCGTTCCCAATTGGAGTGGTTGGTGTTTTGGGTAGTTCTAGAGATCGGATTTCACTCAAGCTTAACCAAATGACTCCTCCCACCATATTATGATGTTGCCCAAGTTTTGGGCTCCATCCGAATTCAATGGGTGTAAGAAATTGGAAAATTTATGTTCAAAGGCAGTTCATTCCTAATAGGAGTGGTTAGTGTATTCCGTAGTTCTACAGATCGGATTTCACTCAAAACTAACCAAATCTCTCCTCCCACCATATTATGATGTTGCCCAAGTTTTGGGCTCGATCCGAAATCAATAGGTGTAAGAAATTGGACAATTTATGTTCAAAGGTAATTCATTCGTAATCGGAGTGGTTGGTGTATTCCATAGTTCTAGAGATCGGATTTCACTAAAACTTAACCAAATGACTCCTCCCTCCATATTATGATGTTGGCCAAGTTTGGGGCTCGATCCGAAATCAATAGGTGTATGAAATTGGACAATTTATGTTCAAAGGCAGTTCGTTCCTAATCGGAGTGGTTGGTGTATTCCATAGTTCTAGAGATCGGATTTCACTCAAACTTAACCAAATGACTCCTCCAACCATATTATGATGTTGCCCAAGTTTTGGGCTCGATTCGAAATCAATAGGTGTAAGAAATTGGACAGTTCAAGTTCAAAGGCAGTTCGTTCCTAATTGGAGTGGTTGGTGTTTTGGGTAGTTCTAGAGATCGGATTTCACTCAAACTCAACCAAATGACTCCTCCCACCATATTATGTTGTTGCCCAAGTTTTGAGCTCGATCCGAGATCAATAGGTGTAAGAAATTGGACAATTCAAGTTCAAAGGCAGTTCGTTCCTAGTTGGAGTGGTTGGTGTTTTGGGTAGTTCTAGATATCAGATTTCACTCAAACTTAACCAAATGAGTCCTCCCACCATATTATGATGTTGCCCAAGTTTTGGGCTCGATCCGAGATCAATAGGTGTAAGAAATTGGACAATTCAAGTTCAAAGGCAGTTCGTTCCTAGTTGGAGTGGTTGGTGTTTTGGGTAGTTCTAGAGATTGTATTTCACACAAGCTTAACCAAATGACTCCTCCAACCATATTATGATGTTGCCCAAGTTTTGGGCTCGATCCGAAATCAATAGGTGTAAGAAATTGGACAATTCAAGTTCAAAGGCAGTTCGTTACTAATTGGAGTGGTTGGTGTTTTGGGTATTTCTAGAGATCGGATTTCACTCAAACTCAACCAAATCACTCCTCCCACCATATTATCATGTTGCCCAAGTTTTGGGCTCGATCCGAAATCAATAAGTGTATGAAATCGGACAATTCAAGTTCGAAGGCAGTTCGTTCCTAATTGGAGTGGTTGGTGTTTTGGGTAGTTCAAGAGATCGGATTTCACTCAAACTTAACTGAATGACTCCTCCCCCCATAATATGATGTTGCCCAAGTTTAGGGCTCGATCCGAAATCAATAGCTGTAAGAAATTGGTCAATTCATGTTGAATGGCAATTCGTTCCTAATTGGAGTGGTTGGTGTTTTGGGTAGTTCTAGAGATCGGATTTCACTCAAACTCAACCAAATGACTCCTCCCACCATATTATGATGTTGCCCAAGTTTTGGGCTCGATCCGAAATTAATTGGTGTAAGAAATTAGGGAATTCAAGTTCAAAGCCAGTTCGTTCCAAATTGGAGTGGTTGGTCTTTTGGGAAGTTCTAGGGATGATTTCACTCAAACTTAACCAAATGACACCTCCCACCCGATTATGATGTTGCCCAAGTTTTGGGCCCGATCCGAAATCAATAGGTGTAAGAAATTGGACAATTTTTGTTCAAAGCCAGTTCGTTCCTAATCGGAGTGGTTGGTGTATTCCATAGTTCTAGAGATTAGATATCACTCAAAACTAACCAAATGACTTCTGCCACCATATTTTGATGTTGCCCAAGTTTTGGGCTCCATCCGAAATCAATAGGTGTAAGAAATTGGACAGTTCAAGTTCAAAGGCTGTTCGTTCCTAATTGGAGTGGTTGGTGTTTTGGGTAGTTCTAGAGATCGGATTTCACCCAAACTCAACCAAATGACTCCTCCCACCATATTATGATGTTGCCCAGGTTTTGGGCTCGATCCGAAATCAATTGGTGTAAGAAATTCGACAATTCAAGTTCTAAGGTACTTCGTTCCTAATTGGAATGGTTGGTGTTTTGGGTAGTTCTAGAGATCAGATTTCACTCAAACTCAACCAAATGACTCTTCCCACCATATTATGATGTCGCCCAAGTTTTGGGCTCGATCCGAAATCAATAGGTGTAAGAAATTAGACAGTTCAAGTTCAAAGGCAGTTCGTTCCTAATTGGAGTGGTTGGTGTTTTGGGTAGTTCTAGAGATCGGATTTCACCCAAACTCAACCAAATGACTCCTCCCACCATATTATGATGTTGCCCAGGTTTTGGGCTCGATCCGAAATCAATTGGTGTAAGAAATTCGACAATTCAAGTTCAAAGGTACTTCGTTCCTAATTGGAGTGGTTGGTGTTTTGGGTAGTTCTAGAGATCGGATTTCACTCAAACTCAACCAAATGACTCTTCCCACCATATTATGATGTCGCCCAAGTTTTGGGCTCGATCCGAGATCAATACGTGTAAGAAATTGTACAATTCAAGTTCAAAGGCAGTTCGGTCCAAGTTGGAGTGGTTGGGGTTTTCGGTAGTTCTAGAGATTGCATTTCACTCAAACTTAACCAAATGACTCCCCCCACTATATTATGATGTTGCCCAAGTTTTGGGCTCGATACGAAATCAATAGGTGTAAGAAATTGGACAATTCATGTTCAAAGGCAGTTCGTTCCTCATCGGAGTGGTTGGTGTATTCCATAGTTCTAGAGATCGGATTTCACTCAAAACTAACCAAATAACTCCTCCCACCATATTATGATGTTGCCCAAGTTTTGGGCTCGATCCGAAATCAATAGGTGTAAGAAATTGGAAAATTCAAGTTCAAAGGCAGTTCGGTCCAAGTTGGAGTGGTTGGGGTTTTGGGTAGTTCTAGAGATCAGATTTCACTCAAACTCAACCAAATGACTCCACCCACCATATTATGATGTTGCCCAAGTTTTGGGCTCGATCCGAAATCAATTGGTGTAAGAAATTGGACAATTCAAGTTCGAAGGCAGTTCGTTCCTAATTGGAGTGGTTGGTGTTTTGGGTAGTTCTAGAGATCGGATTTCACTCAAACTTAACCAAATGACTACTCCCACCATATTATGATGTTGCCCAAGTACTGGGCTCGATCCGAAATTAATAGCTGTAAGAAATTGGTCAATTCAAGTTTAAAGGCAATTCATTCCTAATTGGAGTGGTTGGTGTCTTGGGTAGTTCTAGAGATCGGATTTCACTCAAACTCAACCAACTGACTCCTCCCACCATGTTATGATGTTGCCCAAGTTTTGGGCTCGATCCGAAATCAATAGGTGTTTGAAATTGGACAATTTATGTTCAAAGGCAGTTCGTTCCTAATCGCAGTGGTTGGTGTATTCCACAGTTCTAGAGATCGGATTTCACTCAAATCTAACCAAATGACTCCTTCCACCATATTATAATGTTGCCCAAGTTTTGGGCTCGATCCGAAATCAATAGGTGTAAGAAATTGGACAATTCAAGTTCAAAGCCAGTTCGTTCCTAATTGGAGTGGTTGGTGTTTTGGGTAGTTCTGGAGATCGGATTTTACTCAAATTTAACCAAATGACTCCTCCCACCTTATCATGATGTTTCCCAAATTTTGGGCTTGATCCGAAATGAATAGGTTTAAGAAATTGGACAATTTATGTTCAAAGGCAGTTTGTTCCTAATCTGAGTGGTTGGTGTATTCCAAAGTTCTAGAGATCGGATTTCACTAAAAACTAAACAAATGACTCCTCCCACCATATTATGATGTTGCCCAAGTTTTGGGCTCGATCCGAAATCAATAGGTGTAAGAAATTGAACAATTTATGTTCAAAGGCAGTTCGTTCCGAATCGGAGTGGTTGGTGTATTCCATAGTTCTAGAGATCGGATTTCACTCAAAACTGACCAAATGACTCCTCCCACCATATTATAATGTTGCCCAAGTTTTGGGCTCGATCCGAAATCAATAGGTGTAAGAAATTGGACAATTCAAGTTCAAAGCCAGTTCGTTCCTAATTGGAGTGGTTGGTGTTTTGGGTAGTTCTAGAGATCGGATTTTACTCAAACTTAACTAAATGACTCCTCCCACCTTATCATGATGTTTCCCAAATTTTGGGCTTGATCCGAAATCAATAGGTTTAAGAAATTGGACAATTTATGTTCAAAGGCAGTTTGTTCCTAATCTGAGTGGTTGGTGTATTCCAAAGTTCTAGAGATCGGATTTCACTAAAAACTAAACAAATGACTCCTCCCACCATATTATGATGTTGCCCAAGTTTTGGGCTCGATCCGAAATCAATAGGTGTAAGAAATTCAACAATTTATGTTCAAAGGCAGTTCGTTCCTAATCGGAGTGGTTGGTGTATTCCATAGTTCTAGAGATCGGATTTCACTCAAAACTGACCAAATGACTCCTCCCACCATATTATGATGTTGCCCAAGTTTTGGGCTCGATCCGAAATCAATTGGTGTAGGAAATTAGACAATTCAAATTCAAAGCCAGTTCGTTCCTAATTGGAGTGGTTGGTGTTTTCGGTAGTTCTAGGGATCGGATTTCACTCAAACTTAACCAAATGACACCTCCCACCATATTATGATGTTGCCCAAGTTTTGGGCTCGATCCGAAATCCATAGGTGTAAGAAATTGGACAATTCAAGTTCAAAGACAGTTCATTCCTAATTGGTGTGGTTCGTGTTTTGGGTAGTTCTAGAGATCGGATTTCACTCAAACTTATCCAAATGACTCCTCCCCCCATATTATGATGTTGCCCATGTTTTGGGCTTGATCCGAAATCAATAGGTGTAAGAAATTGGACAATTCAAGTTCAAGGCCAGTTCGTTCCTAATTGGAGTGGTTGGTGTTTTGGGTAGTTCTAGGGATCAGATTTCACTCAAACTTAACCATATGACACCTCCCACCCTATTATGATGTTGCCCAAGTTTTGGGCTCGATCCGAAATCAATAGGTGTAAGAAATTGGACAATTTTTGTTCAAAGGCAGTTCATTCCTAATCGGAGTGGTTGGTGTATTCCATAGTTCTAGAGATCGGATTTCACTCAAAACTGACGGAATGACTCCTCCCACCATAGTATGATGTTGCCCAACTTTTGGGCTCGATCCAAAATCAATAGGTGTAAGAAATTGGACTATTCAGGTTCAATGGCAGTTCGTTCCTAACTGGGGCGGTTGGTGTATTGGGTAGTTCTAGAGATCCGATTGCACTCAAAATTAACCAAATGACTCCTCCCACCATATTATGATGTTGCCGAAGTTTTGGGCTCGATCCGAAATCAATAGGTGTAAGAAATTGGACAATTCAAGTTCAATGGCAGTTCGTCCCTAATTGGGGCGGTTGGTGTATTGGGTAGTTCTAGAGATCGAATTTCCCTAAAAATTAATCAAATGACTCCTCCCACCATATTATGATGTTGCCCAAGTTTTGGGCTCGATCTGAAATCAATATGTGTAAGAAATTGGACAATTTATGTTGAAAGGCAGTTCGTTCCTAAACGGAGTGGTTGGTGTATTCCATAGTTCTAGAGATCGGATTTCACTCAAAACTAACCAAATGACTCCTTCCACCATATTATGATGTTGCCCAAGTTTTGGCCTCGATCCCAAATCAATAGGTGCAAGAAATTGGACAATTCAAGTTCAAAGGCAGTTCGTTCGTAATTCGAGTGGTTGTTGTTTTGGGTAGTTCTAGAGATCGGATTTTACTCAAACTTAACCAAATGACTCCTCCCACCATATTATGATGTTGCCCAAGTTTTGGGCTCGATCCGAAATCAATAGGTGTAAGAAATTGGACAATTCAAGTTCAAAGGCAGTTTGTTCCAAATTGGAGTGGTTGGTGTTTTGGTTTGTTCTAGAGATCGAATGTCACTCAAACTTAACCAAATGACTCCTCCCACCATATTATGATGTTGTCCAAGTTTTGGGCTCGATCCGAAATCAATAGGTGTAAGAAATTGGACAATTCAAGTTCAATGGCAGTTCGTCCCTAATTGGGGCGGTTGGTGTATTTTGTAGTTCTAGATATCGGATTTCCCTAAAAATTAATCAAATGACTCCTCCCACCATATTATGATGTTGCCCAAGTTTTGGGCTCGATCTGAAATCAATATGTGTAAGAAATTGGACAATTTATGTTGGAAGGCAGTTCGTTCCTAATCGGAGTGGTTGGTGTATTCCATAGTTCTAGAGATCGGATTTCACTCAAAACTAACCAAATGACTCCTTCCACCATATTATGATGTTGCCCAAGTTTTGGCCTCGATCCGAAATCAATAGGTGCAAGAAATTGGACAATTCAAGTTCAAAGGCAGTTCGTTCGTAATTCGAGTGGTTGTTGTTTTGGGTAGTTCTAGAGATCGGATTTTACCCAAACTTAACCAAATGACTCCTCCCACCATATTATGATGTTGCCCAAGTTTTGGGCTCGATCCGAAATCAATAGGTGTAAGAAATTGGACAATTCAAGTTCAAAGGCAGTTTGTTCCAAATTGGAGTGGTTGGTGTTTTGGTTTGTTCTAGAGATCGAATGTCACTCAAACTTAACCAAATGACTCCTCCCACCATATTATGATGTTGCCCAAGTTTTGGGCTCGATCCGAAATCAGTAGGTGTAAGAAATTGGACAATTTATGTTCAAAGGCAGTTCTTTCCTAATCGGAGTGGTTGGTGTATTCCATAGTTCTAGAGATCGGATTTCACTCAAAACTGACCAAGTGAATCCTCCCACCATATTATGAGGTTGCCCAAGTTTTGGGCTCGATCTGAAATCAATAGGTGTAAGAAATTGGACAATTCAAGTTCAAAGGCAGTTCGTTCCTAATTGGAGTGGTTGGTGTTCTGGGTAGTTCTAGAGATCGGATTTCACTCACACTTAACAAAATCAGTCCTCCCACCATATTATGAGGTTGCCCAAGTTTTGGGCTCGATCCGAAATCAATAGGTGTAAGAAATTGGAGAATTCAAGTTCAAAGGCAGTTCGTTCCTAATCGGAGTGGTTGGTGTATTCCATAGTTCTAGAGATCGGATTTGACTCAAAACTAACCAAATGACTCCTCCCGCCATATTATGGTGTTGCCCAAGTTTTAGGCCTGATCCGAAATCAATAGGTGTAAGAAATTGGACAATTCAAGTTCAAAGGCAGTTCGTTCCTAATTGGAGTGGTTGGTGTTTTGGGTAGTTCTAGAGATCGGATTTCCCTCAAACTTAACCAAATGACTCCTCCCACCATATTATGATGTTGCGCAAGTTTTGGGCTCGATCCGAAATCAATAGGTGTAAGAAATTGGACAATTTATGTTCAAAGGCAGTTCGTTCCTAATCGGAGTGGTTGGTGTATTCCATAGTTCTAGAGATCGGATTTTACTCAAACTTAACCAAATGACTCCTCCCACCATATTACGATGTTGCCCAAGTTTTGGATATGTTATAGTACACACCCATTGGAACAACTTTCATGAAGAATGCTGCCTCATCCGAGCTGTGTAGGTTGCTGAAACAAAGCTTTCAATATGACCTACGGAACTGGACTGGCAGGGGGCTGTAGCCAAAATGAGTTTGTCTTTAAGCTCTTCTTCCATTCATCCAAATCAGGCCTAAACATGCTTGAATTGCATGAATTATGCTCTCTTACTCTATTGGCCAAAAAAACACACAAATTGACACAAATAACTCAGAATTATAGGAAACTAAGCAAAAGAAGTAAGTAAATTGGGCATGTATATGTATGAAATTATGAGCTTAACAATGGGGTTTTGGGAAGTTCTAGAGATCAGATTTCACTCAAACTTAACCAAATGACTCCTTCCACCATATTATGATGTTGCCCAATACGTGTAAGAAATTGGACAATTTATGTTCAAACGCAGTAATCGGAGTGGTTGGTGTACTCCATGGTTCTAGAGATCGGATTTCACTCAAAACTAACCAAATCACTCATCCCACCATATTGTGATGTTGCGCAAGTGTTGGGCTCGATCCGAAATCAATAGGTGTCAGAAATTGGACAATTCAAGTTCAAAGGCAGTTCGTTCCTAATTGGAGTGGTTGGTGTTTTGGGTAGTTCTAGAGATCGGATTTCACTCAAACTTAACCAAATAACTCCTCCCACCATATTATGATGTTGCCCAAGTTTCGGGCTCGATCTGAAATCAATAGGTGTAAGAAATTGGACAATTCAAGTTCAAAGGCAGTTCGTTCCTAATTTGAGTGGTTGGTGTTTTGGGTAGTTCTGGAGATCGGATTTCACTCAAACTTAACCAAATGACTCCTCCCCCCATATTATGATGTTGCCCAAGTTTTGTACTAGATCCGAAATCAATAGGTGTAAAAAATTGGACAATTTATGTTCAAAGGCAGTTCGTTCCTAATCGGAGTGGTTGGTGTATTCCATAGTTCTAGAGATCGGATTTCACACAAAACTAACCAAATGACTCCTCCCACCATATTATGATGTTGCCCAAGTTTTGGGCTCGATCCGAAAACAATAGGTGTAAGAAATTGGACAATTCAAGTTCAAAGGCAGTTCCTTCCTAATTGGAGTGGTTGGTGTTTTGGGTAGTTCTAGAGATCGGATTTCACTAAAACTTAACCAAATGACTCCTCCCAACGTATTATAATATTGCCCAAGTTTTGGGATCGATTCGAAATCAACAGATGTAAGAAATTGGACAATTCATGTTCAAAGGCAGTTCGTTCCTAATTGGAATGGTTGGTGTTTTGGGTAGTTCTAGAGATCGGATTTCACTCAAACTTAACCAAATGACTCCTCCCACCATATTATGATGTTGCCCAAGTTTTGGGCTCGATCCGAAATCAATAGGTGTAAGAAATTGGACAATTTATGTTCAAAGGCAGTTCGTTCCTAATTGGAGTGGTTGGTGTTTTGGGTAGTTCTAGAGATCGGATTTCACTAAAACTTAACCAAATGACTCCTCCCACCATATTATGTTGTTGCCCAAGTTTTGGGCTCGATCCGAAATCAATAGGTGTAAGAAATTGGACAATTCAGGTTCAAAGGCAGTTCGTTCCTAATTGGGGAGGTTGGTGTTTTGGGTAGTTCTACAGATCGGATTTCACGCAAACTTAGCCAAATGAATAGGTGTAAGAAATTGGACAATTCAAGTTCAAAGGCAGTTCGTTCCTAATTGGAGTGGTTTTTGTTTTGGGTAGTTCTAGAGATCGGATTTCTCTCAAACTTAACCAAATGACTCCTCCCAGTGTATTATAATGTTGCCCAAGTTTTGGGCACGATCGGAAATCAATAGATGTAAGAAATTGGACAATTCATGTTCAAAGGCAGTTCGTTCCTAATTGGAGTGGTTGGTGTTTTGGGTAGTTTTAGAGATCGGCTTTCACTCAAACTTAACCAAATGACTCCTTCCCCCATATTATGACGTTGCCAAAGTTTTGGGCTCGATCCGGAATCAATAGGTGTAAGAAATTGGACAATTTATGTTCAAAGGCAGTTCGTTCCTAATTGGAGTGGTTGGTGTACTCCATAGTTGTAGAGATCGGATTTCACTCAAAACTAACCAAATCACTCCTCCCACAATATTGTGATGTTGCCCAAGTGTTGGGCTCGATCCGAAATCAATAGGTGTAAGAAATTGGTCAATTCAAGTTCAAAGGCAGTTCGTTCCTAATTGGAGTGGTTGGTGTTTTGGGTAGTTCTAGAGATCGGATTTCACTAAAACTTAACCAAATGACTCCTCCCACCATATTATGTTGTTGCCCAAGTTTTGGGCTCGATCCGAAATCAATAGGTGTAAGAAATTGGACAATTCAGGTTCAAAGGCAGTTCGTTCCTAATTGGGGAGGTTGGTGTTTTGGGTACTTCTACAGATCGGATTTCACTCAAACTTAGCCAAATGACTCCTCCCACCATATTATGATGTTGCCCAAGTTTTGGGCTCGATCCGAACTCAATAGGTGTAAGAAATTGGACAATTCAAGTTCAAAGGCAGTTCATTCCTAATTGGAGTGGTTGGGGTTTTGGGTAATTCTAGAGATCGGATTTCACTCAAACTTAACCAAATGACTCCTCCGACCATATTATGATGTTGCCCAAGTTTGGGGCTCGATCCGAAATCAATAGGTGTAAGAAATTGGACAATTCAAGTTCAAAGGCAGTTCGTTCCTAATTGGAGTGGGTGGTGTTTTTGGTAGTTCTAAAGATTGGATTACAGTCAAAGTTAACCAAATGACTCCTCCCCCCATATTATGATGTTGCCCAAGTTTTGGGCTCGATCCGAAATCAATAGGTGTAAGAAATTGGACAATTTATATTCAAAGGCAGTTTGTTCCTAATCGGAGTGGTTGGTGTATTCCATAGTTCTAGAGATCGGATTTCACTCAAAACTAACCACATGACTCCTCCCACCATATTATGGTGTTGCCCAAGTTTTGGGCTCGATCCGAAATCAATAGGTGTAAGAAATTGGACAATTCAAGTTCAAAGGAAGTTTGTTCCTAATTGGGGTGGTTGGTGTATTGGGTAGTTCTACAGATCGGATTTCCCTCAAAATTAACCAAATGACTGCTCCCACCATATTATGATGTTGCCCAAGTTTTGGGCTCGATCCGAAATCAAGAGGTGTAAGAAATTGGACATTTCAAGTTCAAAGGCAGTTCGTTCCAAATTGGAGTGGTTGGGGTTTTGGGTAGTTCTAGAGATGGGATTTCACTCAAACTTAACCAAATGACTCCACCCACCATATTATGATGTTGCCCAAGTTTTTGGCTCGATCCGAAATCAGTAGGTGTAAGAAATTGGACAATTCAAGTTCAAAAGAAGTTCGTTCCTAATTGGGGTGGTTGGTGTATTGGGTAGATCTAGAGATCAGATTTCCCTCAAAATTAACCAAATGACTCCTCCCACCATATTATGTTGTTGCCCAAGTTTTGGGGTTGATCCGAAATCAATAGGTGAAGGAAATTGGACAATTCACGTTCAATGGCAGTTCGTTCCTAATTGGGGTGGTTGGTATATTGCGTAGTTCTAGAGATCGGATTGCACTCAAAAATAACCAAATGACACCTCCCACCATATTATGATGTTGCCCAAGTTTTGGGCTCTGTCAGAAATCAATAGGTGTAAGAAATTGGACAATTCAAGTTCAAAAGAAGTTCGTTCCTAATTGGAGTGGTTGGTGTTTTGGGTAGTTCTAGAGATCGGATTTCCCTCAAAATTAACCAAATGACTCCTCCCACCATATTATGATGTTGTCCAAGTTTTGGGCTCTATCCGAAATCAATAGGTGTATGAAATTGGACAATTCAAGTTCAAAGGCAGTTCGTTCCTAATTGAAGTGGTTGGTGTATTCCGTAGTTCTAAAGATCGGATTTCGCTCAAAATTAACCGAATGACTCCTCCCACCATATTATGTTGTTGCCCAAGTTTTGGGGTTGATCCGAAATCAAAAGGTGAAAGAAATTGGACATTTCACATTCAATGGCAGTTCGTTCCTAATTGGGGTGGTTGGTATATTGGGTAGATCTAGAGATCAGATTTCCCTCAAAATTAACCAAATGACACCTCCCACCATATTATGATGTTGCCCAAGTTTGGGGCTCTGTCTGAAATCAATAGGTGTAAGAAATTGGACAATTCAACTTCAAGGGCAGTTCGTTCCTAATTGGGATGGTTGGTGTATTGGGTAGTTCTGGAGATCGGATTTCACTCGAAATTAACCAAATGACTGCTCCCACCATATGACGATGTTGAATAAGTTTTGGGCTCGATCCGAAATCAGTAAGTGTAAGAAGTTGGAAAATTCAAGTTCAAAGGCAGTTCGTTCCAAATTGGAGTGGTTGGTGCTTTGGGTAGTTCTAGAGGTCGGATTTCACTCAAACTTAACCAAATGACTCCTCCCACCATATTATGATGTTGCCCAATTTTTGGGCTAGATCCGAAATCAATAAGTGTAAGAAATTGGACAATTTATGTTCAAAGGCAGTTCATTCCCAATCGGAGTGGTTGGTGTATTCCATAGTTCTAGACATCGGATTTCACTCAAAACAAACCAAATGACTCCTCCCACCGTATTGTGACGTTGCCCAAGTTTTGGGCTCGATCTGAAATCAATAGGTGTAAGAAATTGGACAATTCAAGTTCACAGGCAGTACGTTCCTAATTGGAGTGGGTGGTGTTTTGGGTAGTTCTAAAGATTGGATTTCACTCAAACTTAACCAAATGACTCCTCCCACCATATTGTGATGTTGCCCAAGTTTTGGGCTCGATCCGAAATCAATAGGTGTTAGAAATTGGACAATTCAAGTTCAAAGGCAGTTCGTTCCAAATTGGAGTGGTTGGTGTTTTGGGTAGTTCTAGGGATCGTATTTCACTCAAACTCAACCAAATGACTCCTCCCACCATATTATGATGTTGCCCAAGTTTTGGGCTCGATCCGAAATCAACAGGTGTAAAAAATTGGACAATTTATGTTCGAAGGCAGTTCGTTCCTAATCGGAGAGTTGGTGTATTCCATAGTTCTAGAGATCAAATTTCACTCAAAACTATCCAAGATAGCTAACATGCAAGCCTAAATGGTGATCAATGATTCGAACTAGCATATTAACTTATAAGCATAATGAATAAGAACAAAAACCATAATTGAAACTTGGAAACTAATTAAACTTGAATACTTAAGAAAGAATGTACATTACAATAAAAGTAAAGTGGAAGTAAGAAAACTTGAAAGAAAATTTAGTAAACTCATTTTGTTACAACAATTGACAACTTGAAAGGAAACTAAGAGAATTTGAGGGAGAGAAGGGAAGGGAGCTCTAGAGAAGTGTTTGAGAGCTCCCCCCCTTGTGGTGTGTTTTGAAGCTTGAAGGCTTCTCTATTTATAGGGCTAAGAGGGAGGAACATTGTTAGGTTGATTTTATATGCAAATTTTATACCCCTTACACTTATTATTTAGTCATGATTTTATATTAAACTGGTGAGTTTAATGTGTCTTGTGTGAGTTTTTGTAGAAAAGATGATTTGTGAATAAAGCAGGGAATTGGAAGCTTAAAGTAGAGAAACAAAAAGAATTACCAAGTGGGGTGTGAACTGATGGGCTGAAGCAAAGAATGGAGCAATACATCATATAGGGAATTGGATCATTAAAGCAAGCCCAATACAATTAGGGGTGCAACCATGCGGTGATGTATTCTTTTCCCAAAAGAATTGGGTTTGAGACTTTGCAATGCACGTGGATTAGGAGACTATAAAGAAGACAAGGAGGAGGCGTCAGAGGGGGAGAATTTTGGAGAGCTCTACACCCAGCGCATGCACAGACTCAAACACAAAGATTGAGTTGAAGATTTATTCCATGTCATCGAGTTCAACCATGTTTGTTATTAGTTTGATCATGAACTAAGTCCTCTTGCTAGGACTAGGGTGTACTCTTATCATGAGCATTTAATTCTTGTTATTTCCTATTAAATTCGGTCGTTGTTCATGTTGAGTAATTGTTATTGTGCTTTATCGATATCAAATAACTGGCGGTTATTTGTGTGAAGAGCTAAATTGTGACTGACAGGTTGAGTTTAGAAGTTCGCTTCTCATAACAGTTACCATGAATTGCATAATTGAGTAGACATACTGGTTATGATTTGTGTAGTATTGTGTAATTATCCATTTAGCATAAAGGGTTTCAAATATCTATATCTGTTGCTAGACATAGCATGGGTAGATAGTTAGAAACACGGTTAGTATATTCTGAAAGGAAATATTGACGACTCAAGGGATAATTGCTAGTAACATGGGAATAATTGATTTTAATATGAATAACGTGAAGAGATGGGATTGAGAATGAGGAACCTGATGTCCTAGTGCTTCCATATATTAATCTTTCATAATTCATTCACTTTTAATTTGTGTTCTATCGATTGTTACTTTCACTTTCGTTCGGTTTATTTGCATAGTTGAGTGTGGCAACGTAACCCTTCTTCTATTTAAGTTTAGTTTGGAGTCAATCTCAATAGTAAATTTAGGTTAATCCGATCCTTGTTTGAACGACACTCTACTTACTACTTTATTACTTGGACGATATTGTACACTTGCAATTATCTACAACAAGTTTTTGGCGCCGCTGCCTCGGATCGAATTTAATTTAATTTTACTTTTGTGATATTTCAGTTTTTTTTTTTTTAAAAAAAAAAATTATTAATTATTATTTTTTTTCTCGGTGCATTCTCACTTTTTCTTTTTTCATTGTTTCTTGAAGGTGAATGCTTGGTACTCGTTCGTCGGATTGTGTATTACTTGAGTTTGAACCGGAAATTGAGAAAAGACTCCGTGAAATCCGAAGAGAACAAAGAGAAGTCAGTGAGAAAGAAAAGCAGCAAGAGAGCAAGATGGCGCTGGTTCGGAATGAAACGATGGGAGATCTTGATATTCCAACCATTCCGGAATCACCGTCAAGCATAGCTCTTCCTGCAGCTGCAAGGAATTATGAATTGAAGACTATCCACTTTAATATGATGCCTTCTTTTCATGGCATGAGCACTGAAGATCCATTGGCACATATTAGAGATATCTTCAATATGGTGTCAAACATGGCATTGGTAGAAGGAGTCACAGAGGAACATCTCAGGATGAAGGTCTTTCCATACACTTTGAAAGACAAAGCCAAGACATGGTTGAATTCTTTGAGGCCTAGAAGCTTGACGAGTTGGAACGATATTCAGAATAAATTTTTGGAGAAATTCTTTTCGACCCAGAAGACCGATACTCTAAGAGATAATATCATGCAGTTCACTCAACATACAGATGAGACTTTTTCTGAGGCATGGGAAAGATTCAATAATTTGTAGATACAGTGTCCACACCATGGTTTGCCTACTCTCGTTCTCATGCGGATATTTTATAAAGGATTAACAGTTTCAAGCAAAGCTGCAGTGAACAACTACGCAGGGGGATCAATTAAGAACAAGGCACCAGCCGAATGTCAAGCACTTTTTGATACTCTAGCACTCGAAACGCAACATTCTGAAGCAAGAGGAAGACGTGCAGGAGTTTTTGAGATTAATAATTCCACCGAATTTGCTTCAAAGGCACAAGTAGATGCGATTGCTAGTAAACTTGACACTTTGCTTTCTATGAATGGGAGAGCACCAATTCAAGAGGTTTGTTCCATATGTGCAGTTCCTGGTCATGCCACAGTTGGTTGTCCATATGGTGTTGATTTTCCAGAATTTGTTCAAGAGCAAGCGAACATGGTGAATACTTACAGACGTCCTGGTAACGATCCGTACTCCAACACTTATAATCTAGGATGGAGAAACCATCCAAATCTCTCATGGGCCAACAATCAGAATGTGCAAAAGCCACCATCAGGTTTCCAACCTGTTAATAATCGTTAATATATATTCGGAATAAGGTACTGCATACCTTGCGGAAGATTCCAAGTGAAAAACCGCTTGCAATTACTAGCCCGCCGAGATGCTTCCACGTCACGAACACGCCAACAAGATTCTACACGTTCCTCGTCTCCAAGGTCGTTGGATTGGCTATGAAAGGTACTCCATTGATTCCACGTACCCAAGACCAAGGCTCTTGGTGAATTGCCTAAAGGAGAGTGTTTAGGGAGATATGAGGTTTCTCTCTTTGTGGGTGTAAAACTCACTACAACTCTTTGATATGCACTCACACTTCTTGTCTCACACACACCAACTTAGAGAGTATGCACTAATGCTTCTCATCATCTCTTCACTTGCACACACTCCATCTATTTATAGGAGTTGTTTTAGCTCATCTCAAGAGAGCATAAAACATGCACTAGTGCTTAGGTTGGTAGTGCACTAAAACAAGGTTTAGTGCCTTAAAACAAGGATTAGTGTAGTGCCATAAAACAAGGCCAAGTGCCTTAATTTGTGTAGTGCCATAAAACAAGGCTAAGTGCCTTAATTTGTGTAGTGCCATAAAACAAGGATTAGTGCATAATCATTGTTTTATTACATCTCCCACTCAC
Organism: Prunus avium; assembly: GCF_965620075.1. Classification (NCBI taxonomy): domain Eukaryota; kingdom Viridiplantae; phylum Streptophyta; class Magnoliopsida; order Rosales; family Rosaceae; genus Prunus; species Prunus avium. The sequence continues at coordinate 458,572 of NC_142287.1, forward strand.
CCACATAGGGTGTGATGACCTTGTTTTATTACATCTCCCACTCACCCACATAGGGTGTGATAACCTCATAATCATCTTAAACCTCTTGTATACACTCTTCTTCTCATACAGGAAATGGGTCGTGCGACCTTGCGAGAAAAAACGTACAGCTACAAGAGCACATTTTATTAAGTCATCACCAAACTAATAAAAGTGCATCATTTGAAATCATCTCGTACATACCCCAGACTTATTCAGACTACACCAGTATCAGCACTCTTAACCCCTCATAAAAGCAGTGCTTCACCCCAAATATGTATTGTACTCATGACATGTCATCAACAAATATGACATAGACGCTGGCCAGCTATGAGTCACAAAAACATGGTGTATTGTCGAACAGTCTTCCTTAAGCGCTTATATCAATCCAACTAGACTTAACTGCTTTCTTAGACATGCCCCTTGAGACCTTATAATCGATCCTAGGGAAACAAGCTAAAGTAGCAACATCAAGCATCCTCTTCATGACATAGGCTAAAGTCAACTAAGGGTACATTTTTAGGATCTTAATTAATGATCCAAGTGGCTCACATAGTGATGAAGCAGGGATTCATTCATCGCTCCCACTGTCGATCGCATCTAGCACATACAGTATAAAATGTATGCTATGACGTATTCTCATAAAATGGGCATGTCACTTGTCCAAGAATTGGACATACGTCATACGAATCTTAGTCTAGACATTACACAAATGTCTAACTTGAGTTCTAGTCTCAGTCACCCTCTCGGTGCCTGTCTGGAATCTCACATTCGGCTCAATACAGGCTTCATAGATTTTATGGCAATTTTCTATGATCGACCTCTTTCCTTTTTCAAGGTCTCATCTTAGCTCCAACTAAGGCGACATTTAGAGAAGTGTTTTATCTTGCTGCCTACTTGGGCGCAGATATACATATATGTCATAATATGTTGTCTAAGCTTTTTAGAACATAACACAAATGTCTCATCTTGCTCGCTATCTCAGCGCCAAGGCGAATCTCCCATGTGAGTGGGCTGACTCAAGCCTGGTGACAAATCTTTGTGCAAAAACCATATCAATCATTCTAGAACAAGTACCATGGAAAAAACGATTAACATTGCATTAATAATAAAGTCAATTACAAAAATAGGTATATTAAAACCTTCGTAGTCCCATACTCCTAATATGAGAAAGGAACACATCTCTAGCAATGGGTTTAGTGAGAGGATCAGCAACCATATTGCCACTTGAGATATGCTTTAATATAACCTCTCCTTGTGCTACCCTCTGTCTGATATAGTGATATCTGACATCTATGTGTTTGGATTTTCCATGGTATTTCGGATCCTTTACATATGCCAAAGCAGATGTACTATCTGAGTAAACAAGTACTGCCTCACAAGTTTTGGCTGTATAGTTTAGTCGTTGCAAGAATCTTCTTAACCAAACAGCTTCCTGAACTGCTGCTGAGCAAGCAACATATTCCGACTCCATTGTGGATAGGGCTATGCAAGACTGTTTCTTGCTACACCAAGAGATAGCTCCACCTCCAAGTATAAAAGCATAACCAGAGGTGGATTTGCGTTCATCTCTGTCATTGGCCCAATCTGCATCGCTGTAACCTCTAAGTCTCAAATCGCCACCATGGTAGCATAAGACAAGATCAGCGGTACCTTGCAGATATCGAAAAATTCTCTTTACTGCTTTCCAATGAGCAGGTCCAGGATTACTTTGATAACGGCTCACCATACCAACTGCATGACAGATGTCTGGCCGTGTACACAACATAGCGTACATTAGACTTCCTATCGCAGATGCATAAGGAACTTTGGTCATTTGGTTTCTTTCCTCATCATTTTTAGGACATTGGTCAAGGGTTAGGACACATCCTTTTTCCATTGGCGTGTCTATGGGTTTGGAGTGATGCATACGAAAACGTTCAAGTATCTTCTTAATGTAAGTCTCTTGAGACAAACCAAGAAGTCCTTTTGAACGGTCTCTTATGATTTTCACTCCTAGCACATAATTTGCTTCACCCATGTCCTTCATTTCAAACTTTGCGGACAACCACTTCTTAGTGGCGACAATGGAATCCATGTCATTTCCTGCTATGAGAATGTCATCAACATACAATGAAAGAATCTGAACATTTTCCTTGGATCGTTTTAGATACACACAGTGGTCTTCTTCAACCATCTCAAAACCAAAGGAGATGATTGAGGTATGAAATCTAATGTTCCACTGTCTAGACGCTTGTTTGAGGCCATAAATAGAACGTTTGAGACGGCAAACTTTGCGCTCTTGTCCTTTGACCTCAAAACCCATTGGTTGATCCATATAGATCTCTTCATCTAGATCTCCATTGAGAAATGCAGTCTTAACATCCATTTGAAAAAGGTTCAAATCCTTTTGTGCGACAATAGCGAGGATTAGGCGAATAGATGCAAATCTCACCACAGGGGAGAAAGTGTCATCATAGTCTATACCCTCTCTTTGAGTATAGCCTTTCGCCACAAGACGTGCCTTGTATTTGTCAATTGAACCGTCCGCTTTGCGTTTGATTTTCAAGACCCATTTGTTTCCAACGGTCTTGCGCCCAGGCGGAAGGTCAACTAACTCCCAGACCTTGTTTTTGTCCATTGAGCTTATCTCATCTTGCATAGCAGTCATCCACTCTTTACTAGCTAAAGATGATAGCGCTTCCTTATAAGAAGCAGGCTCTTCTTCATCTATTGGAGTACACAAGAAAGTTTCCCCTTCAATTTCAAAAAATCGACGGGGAATATTTCCTCGTTTGCTCTTGCGCACCATTAAATCTTGAGTTTCTAGTGGTGTACCATCCTTTGGTATACTCCCACTAGGTTGCAGATCATTGTCACTTTCTTTAGCGATTACTGGATTAGGAATCAATTCCCCATCCTCGCTTAAAGATTGTGAAATATCTTCACTTCCTTCCAACTCATGGAGGTCAAGATTCTTTTGGGCATCACCAATGCTAGGAAAATCATTCTCTATGAAATTCACATTTCGGGAATCTATTTCAGTCATTCCTCCATCAGCATGTTCACCATACATCACATAGCCTTTCGAGTGCTCGCAATACCTTATGAAGATATGTTTTTTACCTCGAGGGCCAAGCTTTCCATGCTTGTGGAAAGTATTATGAACAAAACCAGCTGATCCCCAAGGGCGCAAATGCCCCAAATTGGGCTTTTCGCCTTTCCATAATTCGTAAGGGGTTGAAGTGACTGATTGGGAAGGCACTCGGTTAAGAATGTAGGCAGCAGTTAATATTGCATCTCCCCAAAACGAAATTGGGAGATTAGCTTGCGCCATCATAGACCTAACCATGTCTAATAAAGTTCTATTCCTTCTTTCCGCAACACCATTTTGTTGCGGTGTATAAGGAACAGTAAGTTGTCTGCGTATCCCCTTATTTTCACATAGTTCTTTAAACTGTTCAGATAAGTACTCGCGTCCGCGGTCTGTGCGAAGAGCCTTTAAACTCTTCTCTGTCTGATTCTCAACCTCAGCTATAAAACGCTTGAAACAATCCAAGGCTTCATAGCGGTGAGCGATCAGATAGACATAACCATATCGCGTGTAATCATCAATAAATGTGAGAAAATAAGAGGCGCCATGACGTGCCTTCACACTCATAGGTCCACAAATGTCCGAGTGAACTAACTCTAGCGGTTGAGTAGCTCTCTTAGCCTTACCAAAAGGCTTTCTTATAGCTTTACCAGCCAGACAACATTCACATATAGGTAGGTCAACTTTAGCGAGTGAGCCTAAAAGACCTTCTCTAGCTAACCTTGTCATCCTGTCACGTCCTATATGTCCTAGTCTAGCATGCCAAGTTGCAGAATCAACATGTACATCAGCATAAGCTATATAAGAAGATGAGTAATCAGAATCATTCAAATCCAAATAAAAGAAGTTACTCCTTAAAAAACCATGACCAACAATTGTACCATCCAATAACACATCCAAACCAAAAGAAGAAAACTTAAAACAATATCCATCACGCAAACACTCTAAAACTGAAAATAGATTATGCTGAATTCCAGGAACGTAGAGCACATTATTGAGGAGCAATGTGCGCCCATTGCGCATCTGAAGTTGATATGAACCAACTCCCAAAGCTTCTATACGGCTTCCATCACCCATGAACACACCAGAGGTGCCCTTTGGAATTCGTCGATAATCCAAAAAACCTTCTCGATCTCGAGTCACATGTTTGGTTGCTCCCGTATCTACAATCCACCCAGAGGACGTATTAGCAACTAAAACATGTTCACATACATATATGTGGGAAGGTTTAGTCAAGAAAGATACCTTCTTCGGCTCAGTACAATCACGAGCGAAGTGACCCTTCTTATCACAGTTATAGCATTTGACTTTGGACAAGTCTTTCTTCCCACCACGCTTGCCCCGACGGCGCTTGGTTTTGTTGTCATCCTTTGGTGCAAGCTTGTTTGCCCCATCCTGCTTATCTGTCTTTCCTTTTCCTTTACGCTTAGACCCTTTAGTCTTAGACGTGCCACCCTGGGCGAAAAGGACAGTAGCATTGGTCGCCTCTTGGCGCTCCGATTCTAGCTCAACATGACGAGAAATATCAGAAAAGTTCTTGATATTCTCATTATGTGTCATGATTTGTTTCATGGAGCTCCATGAATCTGGCAGGGATCTGATGACTGCCTGCACTTGCTGCTCATCAGTGAGGGTATTTCCAGCAGCTTTTAAGTCACGTATCATGCTAGAAAGCACCCTTAAGTGCTCATGAATCGTGTGCTTAGGATTTTTGCGGTATACCTCAAACTTCAGGACCAAACTTCTAAGTCGAGTGGTGGACGTACCACCAAAATCAAACTTTAGTTGATCCCATAAAGCCTTGGCAGTAGGGTAGCTTTCATATCCCCCAATAAGATCATTGTGCATGCTTAGCATAGTAAAGCGCGCACAACGATCCTTTTTGAACCAAGTCTGATAAACTTCAAGATCACGGCGATGTTGGGCCGTTTGCCCAACCTCAGGTTCGACCATTGAATTAGTTAATGTTTCCAATAACTCCTGCTCATTCAAGAGATATTGAATTTTCCTATGCCAAATATCATAGTTGGTACCCTCAAGCTTGTCTCCCTTATTTAGGTCAGCAACAACATTTTTGGTGGCCATTATCTATACAACACAAGGATTGACTTTAGTATTAGCGTTTTGCACATTTCTATTTGTTTCAAAAATAAATTGAAAAGAATTATCCTTTCTTACAAATTTGGACTCGAAAATTTGCTATGCTTATAATCATCACCCAAAAAAGCAAGTCTAAATAAACATTTTCAATTACTTTTAAACAAATTTCTACTTAGAAAACACAAAGTTTCCAACCAAACAAAAGTTTGCGCAGTTTCATAAAAGCGCATGGGCCTCTCATAGATCTAAAATTGGGAATCCATTTAATAGGTTAACCAATGAAAGTCCACCGAAAAAATGTGACCAGGTAAGTTTCGGGAGTAGTGGTGGAGATGAACTCGCTTAAATACCATTTCCTCTTAAACACCAAAGGTGTTTCCTAAATAACTTGCCTAGACATCACACATTTTTGGGTAGTCAATTCCACTAGTATGACCCATAAATTAACTCAACCAATCTTAAGTCCATATTTGGCATGCTAAATATGAACAACTTAATAACATATTTAGTTTCTAAATGACATGTCATTATGTTGCAACTTCATAAACAAACAATTATTCATTTATTCCAAGTGATACTTAGCCAAATGATTTTTAGAAAAATAGACGGAAGGAGTCCACGATTGGATTCCGTATGTCTAAGATGAAGCTCTACAAAGGGCATACGTGCTCTCACGCGCCTTCAAAGAGGATGTGTTCACAAAAAACACTGTTCACGAAGAACACTATTCATCTTGCTGAAATTTCCAGAAAAAATTTCCAGATTTTCATGATCATTTGGCCATCTTTGGAGACCTCTATCTCCTTCGTTATGCATCCAAATGACGCATACGATATATCATTGGAAAGCTCATGCAACAGAGAATATGCTAAGGCAAAGAAACAGTATTGAAAAACAATTTAACAGCATACAAACATGCTCTAAAAAACTCGAAAATAAACTGTTTTTCATGCTCTTTGGTTTCAATTTTTCTCCTAAACCACTTCTTTAAATTGTACGAAAATTTAAAGGTAAGTTCTCATCACATAGAGGAACATACTTCATGGAAAGAAAACATCAAAAAACAATCAAACAAAAAACGAAGTTTCTTGGTTCATGCTTTCATGGTAGTTCTTGTGGAAGAAAAAAAACACATTCTCATGCATCATAACATGGCGAAAAGCAAGCATACAAGCTCTGATACCACTGTTAATAATCGTTAATATATATTCGGAATAAGGTACTGCATACCTTGCGGAAGATTCCAAGTGAAAAACCGCTTGCAATTACTAGCCCGCCGAGATGCTTCCACGTCACGAACACGCCAACAAGATTCTACACGTTCCTCGTCTCCAAGGTCGTTGGATTGGCTATGAAAGGTACTCCATTGATTCCACGTACCCAAGACCAAGGCTCTTGGTGAATTGCCTAAAGGAGAGTGTTTAGGGAGATATGAGGTTTCTCTCTTTGTGGGTGTAAAACTCACTACAACTCTTTGATATGCACTCACACTTCTTGTCTCACACACCAACTTAGAGAGTATGCACTAATGCTTCTCATCATCTCTTCACTTGCACACACTCCATCTATTTATAGGAGTTGTTTTAGCTCATCTCAAGAGAGCATAAAACATGCACTAGTGCTTAGGTTGGTAGTGCACTAAAACAAGGTTTAGTGCCTTAAAACAAGGATTAGTGTAGTGCCATAAAACAAGGCCAAGTGCCTTAATTTGTGTAGTGCCATAAAACAAGGCTAAGTGCCTTAATTTGTGTAGTGCCATAAAACAAGGATTAGTGCATAATCATTGTTTTATTACATCTCCCACTCACCCACATAGGGTGTGATGACCTTGTTTTATTACACAACCTCACGAGAAGAAGAATAATTTGGAAGATGTCATTGCTCAGCTTGCTGGTAACGTGAATACTCTTTCTGTCAATACAAGTCAGTTTATGAGTAAAACTGAGACAACTCTTCAGAACCAGGCTGCTTCTATAAGAAATTTGGAGGTTCAAATGGGGCAATTAGCTCAGTCATTGGCAGTTCGAGAACAAGGTTCGTTTCCAAGCCAAACTGAAGTTAATCCGAGAAATCATGAGCAAGCTAAAGCAATAACTCTTCGAAATGGAAAACAAGTGAAGACTAGAGTGGATTTGGGACAAAATAATGAGGAAGAGGTCAAAGAAACTGCACAAGGGCAGCAACCATTGTCAGCTGCCCTACAACCAACAGCTCCCACGGGAACCACTTCCCACACTTCTCCGAAATCGGCCATTGCCGTTGTGCCGCTAGCTAGGCCTGTTGTCCCACCCGTGAAGCCATATGTGCCCCCTATTCCTTTTCCTCAGCGGCTCAAGAAGAAGAAGTTAGATGAGAAGTATTTCAAATTCTTAGAGATGTTTAAGAAATTGGAGATTAATATTCCATTTGCCGATGCTTTGGAGCAGATGCCGAACTATGCCAAATTCATGAAGGATATCATCTCAAAGAAAAGAAAATTTGGCGATCATGAGAAGATTCAGTTGACAGAGGAATGTAGTGCAATCCTTCAAAGAAAGCTTCCGCTCAAGCAAAAAGATAGAGGGAGTTTCAAAATTCCATGCATTATTGGCACTAATTTATTTGAAAAGGCGTTATGTGATTTGGGTTCTAGTATTAATTTATTACCTTTATCTGTTGCTAAGAATATTGGAATAGGTGAAATTAAACCCATTACTGTTTCTTTGCAGATGGCGGATAGATCAATTGCATATCCAGAGGGAATTATCGAAGATGTGTTAGTGAAGGTTGACAAGCTGATTTTTCCAGCAGATTTCTTGGTGTTGGATATGGAAGAAGATTATGAGACTCAGTTGATTTTGGGTCGGCCCTTTCTTATCACAGCAAGGACGTTAATTGATGTGGAACAAGGGGTTTTGACAGTGAGAATTGGGGAAGAGGCAGCAACATTCAAAGTGTTCGAGGCTGGAAAATTTCCAAGAGAAGCGGAAGATTGTTTTCGCGTCGATCTCGTTGATACCGCTATTTCAGAAAAATTCAGAGTTGAGAAGCCCACTGATCCTATGGAAGCTGCACTAGTTCATGCTGCTACTTCAGAAGATGAAAATCAACTGTTAGCGGAATGTGCTCTTTACTTGGATGCCTTAAAATCAGTTGCAAAGAGTGGACGGTTTGAGTTCGAAGACCTTGGACCTGCACCTCCAAAATTGCAGCCAAGTATCATAGCCTTACCTATCTTAAATTTGAAACCATTGCCTTCACATTTAAAGTATGCTTTCTTGGGAGCTTCAGAGACTTTACCTGTTATAATTTCTGCAAATTTGAGTGAAGTTGAAGAAGAAAAACTATTGAGAGTGTTAAGAAGGCATAGAATGGCAATTGGGTGGAGTATTGCTGACATCAAAGGAATTAGTCCGTCTATGTGTATGCATCGGATCTTGTTGGAAGACAATTACAAGCCTTCAGTTGAGCATCAGCGCAGATTAAATCCAAATATGAAGGAGGTGGTTCGAGCTAAGATTTTGAAGTTATTAGACGCTGGAATAATATATCCAATTTCGGACAGTAAATGGGTGAGTGCTTTGCATTTGGTACCGAAAAAGGGTGGAGTTACAGTGGTGAAGAATGACAAGAATGAGTTAATTCCGACAAGGAGTACAACAGGATGGAGAGTATGCACTGACTATAGGAAATTGAACAATGAGACTCGAAAAGATCATTTTCCTTTACCGTTCATTGATTTGATGTTGGATAGACTTGCTGGATATGCTTACTATTGTTTTTTAGATGGGTATTCCGGTTATAATCAGATTCCGATTGCACCGGAAGACCAAGAGAAGACGACATTCACATGCCCTTTTGGTACTTTTGCGTATAGGCGTATGCCTTTTGGGTTGTGTAACGCACCTGCTACTTTTCAAAGGTGCATGATGAGCATTTTCTCTGACTTGGTGGAGCGTGGTATTGAGGTATTCATGGATGACTTCTCAGTTTTTGGCTCATCGTTTGATTCTTGTCTGGATAACTTGTCTTCGGTATTGCAAAGATGTGAAGAAACCAACTTAGTTCTAAATTGGGAAAAATGTCACTTTATGGTGCAGGAAGGGATTGTTTTGGGTCATAAAGTTTCAATCAAAGGCATCGAGGTAGATAAGGCGAAAATTGAGACAATTTCGAAGTTACCGCCACCCACGTCCATCAAAGGAGTTCGGAGTTTCCTTGGTCATGCTGGTTTTTATCGACGTTTTATTAAGGATTTCTCGAGGATTACAAAACCATTGTGTAACTTGCTCCTTAAGGAAGCAGAGTTTGTATTCAATTCATCATGTCTTGAGGCGTTCAATGTGTTGAAAATGAAGCTCAAAACAGCCCCGGTGATGGTTGCACCGGATTGGGAATTACCTTTTGAGATTATGTGTGATGCAAGTGACTATGCTATAGGAGCAGTTTTGGGTCAGCGGAGAGATAAGCTACTGCATGTGATTTATTATGCTAGTCGAACTCTCAATGACGCACAACTAAATTATGCCACTACCGAGAAAGAGTTTCTGGCCGTTGTTTATGCTTTAGACAAATTTCGTTCTTATCTCATTGGTTCAAAGGTAATTGTCTACACCGATCATGCAGCTTTGAAGTATTTATTATCCAAGAAAGATGCAAAGCCTCGGTTGATTCGATGGGTGTTGTTACTACAAGAGTTTGATTTAGAGATACGGGATAAAAAGGGGTCTGAAAACGTGGTGGCAGATCATCTTTCTCGAATTGTGCATCATGAATGTGACAATGACTTAGTTCCTATTTCCGAAACATTCCCTGATGAGCAGCTCTTTACCATTAATTCTTCAGTCACTCCTTGGTATGCAGATTATGTCAACTATTTAGTTAGTGATATCATGCCTCCTGATTTGACTTGGCAACAGAAGAAAAGATTCATTTCTTTAGTCAAACATTACTATTGGGATGAGCCATATTTGTGGAAGCATTGTCCAGACCAATGTATACGACGGTGTGTTCCCGATGACGAGATGGAGGGAATCTTGCGACATTGCCATTCTCTAGCATGTGGAGGTCATTTTGGTGCCACAAAGACTGCTGCCAAGGTGCTACAATCTGGTTTTTGGTGGCCTACATTGTTTAAGGATGCTCATACTTTTGTTTCTGCATGTGATTGCTGCCAACGTGTTGGAAATATCTCAAGTAGAAATCAAATGCCGTTGAATAATATTCTAGAAGTCGAACTTTTTGATGTTTGGGGTATTGACTTTATGGGACCGTTTCCATCATCTTATGGCAATCAATACATCTTGGTAGCTGTGGATTATGTTTCAAAATGGGTTGAAGCAATTGCTTTACCCACTAATGATGCTAAGGTAGTTGTTCATTTTCTCCGGAAGCATATTTTCACTCGCTTTGGCACCCCGCGCGCCATTATTAGTGATGGAGGAAAGCACTTTTGTAATCGTCACTTCAATGCTCTCTTGACAAAATATGGAATCACTCATAAGGTTGCTACACCTTATCATCCACAAACTAGTGGGCAGGTTGAGATTTCTAATCGAGAGATCAAGAAGATTTTAGAGAAGACTGTGGGACTTTCACGCAAAGATTGGGCTGCAAAGTTGGATGATGCATTGTGGGCTTATCGGACTGCATTCAAGACTCCAATTGGCATGTCTCCGTATCGATTGGTGTTTGGAAAAGCATGTCATCTACCTGTGGAATTGGAGCATAGAGCTTTTTGGGCAGTGAAGAAGCTTAATTTTGAGATGGACGCAGCGGGAGAAAAGAGAGCTTTTCAATTGAACGAGATGGAAGAATTTCGGAATGATGCATATGAAAATGCTAAAATCTACAAGGAACGTACCAAAAAGTGGCATGATCAACACATTCTTCGTCGTGAGTTTTATATTGGCCAGCAAGTTCTTTTGTTTAATTCTCGGCTGAAACTCTTCCCTGGGAAGTTGCGTACGCGATGGTCTGGTCCTTTTACAGTAGTTCAAGTTTTTCCATATGGAACAATTGAAATTCGTGATCATACAACAAATACTACATTCAAGGTTAATGGACAGCGGTTGAAGCCGTATCTTTCTGCCAGTTTTGAGCGAAACACGAATGTTGTGACCCTTGCTTCTCCAGAGTGATTGCAATGCCAAGTCGGGCTGCGGACTTAAAACTAAGCGCTTGTTGGGAGGCAACCCAACCAGGTTCAATCGTTCCTTTCCTTGTTTATTCGTTTTGCATTTCCTTCCTTTCTTGCCCATACTACTCATTGTGCATTGAGCATGCTGTGATTTTACATTGAGGACAATGTTTGGTTTAGGTTTGGGGGGAGAGAATATATATTTTTTTTTTGTTTGATTCATTTGAATTTTTGTTATGAAGGTAAACAGTTATGGTTTTTGTGTTCCAAGTTTAATAATAGTGATTTCTTCACCCACTTGATGATTTGAACATGTTTAGTTTGTCATTTCAAATGTGTTTGGAGTGGTTTTGTTGTTATATGCCAAATAAATTGCAAAATTGCACTTTGAGTTCATATTTTGGTCATAATCAACTTAGCTACCTAATTTAATTTTGGATGTTTGTCAAGTTAATTTGATGATGCCAACATGTTTAGAATGTATAATATGATGTGTTGGAATAGGTTTGGGACAGAAATTCAACCTACATTTTGAATTGGGACGTTTAGAAGCTCAAAAAGTGAAAATAAACTTGAAAACTTGCTGCATAATTTCTGCAGATTTTCTGTCATAAATGAGCTTTAGTGACGATCTTCAAAGATTTTCTCTGTTACAAAAGGCTTGTTCATACTTTTAGCGACGGTTTCTGGGAATTTTTTCTGTCACTAAAAGTCAGTTTTGCTTATTTTTCCAGATTTTTATCCTATGTTGAAGGCAATAATTTTGGCCCGGAGTTCATTATTTGTAAAGCCATTCCTTCTTCCATGGTGCCCAAAAACAGGTGTATTCTCTTCCTATTCATTCACTTTCTACCATGCTTATAAGTATACATCTTTATGTGATGAATTGTGTTGCTTAAATTTAAAGGATGAGGTAGGAATTAGAATTTTGGGATTGGGTGTTAGACTTTGTTGGAAACAATAAGAGCTTGGAAACATAAGATGTTAAGTTTATCACTTTAATCTATTAATGATGATGAATATGTCTTGCTAAATTCTTTTCCTTCGCTAAATGGTTGCTTAGAAGGTTTGTGCGTCACATTCTTTTACCATTCATATTGCCATGTCTCAAGTACTTTGGTGGACAAATTGTCCATGTTTGGATCATGTGGAGAAATAGTGGAGACTACCCATGTGAGTTGTTGAGCCTACGCTTTTCTTGAGAGGGTTAATTTGTTTCTATTCTTAAACACTTTTCAATTTCTTTCTTTAATTTTTATGATCTCATTAATATTAATTTGCATTGGGTACTAAAGAACTTTAATATATGTTGGGTATTTTTGCCATTCGGTTAGACGGAACTATAAAAATGATGTTAGGCTATGTGTGTTTCCCACTACTAAAAGGCCTATTTCCTAACCTTTTGTGTGCTCCATTAACCCCATTGAAGCCAAACACTTTGCCTTTTCTTTCATCACCCACATAAATTCTTATTCACTCTACCCTATATTAGCCATACCATATAGCTTGAGAGATACCAAAGTGATACCAAAAGAAATCAAGGTTGAGTTCTATATCAAAAGTAGTGGCGTGTACCGAGGTACCATGGGTCTTATTATTATTATTATTATTTGGTAGTTATTTCTCTCCCCCCCCAAAAAAAAAAAAAAAAAAAAAAAAAAAAAGAGGAGAAATTGTACCATTCATTATAACTTGAGTCCTGGACGCCATGGATCGCATCAAATTTCAAAGGGGTGCTAGCTTACGTGCATACAAAGAAGTCGTGGTGTCTCTCAAGTTCTTGTTTTTCCTTATCCTTTCTTTCTTAGCCCAAATACCTTGCCTTACGTTACAACCGTTTTAAAGACCTAACGGATTTATAAGGAAGTCTAGCTTATGTGGTGAAGGTTGATACCTACGTTCTTAGTATTTGATTCCTTTCATGAGATCTATTTTCAGAAATTGCTGTTTTTCTATGTTGATCATATGTGGTTATATATTGATTCCTTTTGCATAAACTCATCACATATGCTTGTTAAGAGAGATGCCTAGGTTATGTGAGAAAATGGAGTGATATCCAGTGAGGCTTAGAGTCGAGGCGAATTTGTACACACGCCAAGTGTGGATGTTTTTAAGCCCGAGTGCTTGGGATGTTGGCTACATACTTTCCATTGTGATGCATTGACTTATAAGGGCATAACTTTAGTTTTGGAAGTGTGATTGGCAAGCATTGGTTTTCATCAATTGATGGAAGTGATAACTGTAACACCTTTGCTTTTTAGTAAAGCGTTTGTGGGTAGCGTAACTGGTAAACCCTCAGGAGACACAACTCCTCCGACTAGGGACACCTAGGGGTTTAAAGGCTTGTTGCACATGCTCAGTGCAATCGTTTCGTCAGCGAAAGTGGGCTTAGTTAGATTTGTTTTAGTCAATTTCTTATTTTTGGTTTAATGTTTTGCCCGAGGACTAGCAAAAGATAGGTTTGGGGGTATTTGTTAGGTTGATTTTATATGCAAATTTTATACCCCTTACACTTATTATTTAGTCATGATTTTATATTAAATTGGTGAGTTTAATGTGTCTTGTGTGAGTTTTTGTAGAAAAAATGATTTGTGAATAAAGCAGGGAATTGGAAGCTTAAAATAGAGAAACAAAAAGAATTACCAAGTGGGGTGTGAACTGATGGGCTGAAGCAAAGAATGGAGCAATACATCATATAGGGAATTGGATCATTCAAGCAAGCCCAATACAATTAGGGGTGCAACCATGCGGTGATGTATTCTTTTCCCAAAAGAATTGGGTTTGAGACTTTGCAATGCACGTGGATTAGGAGACTATAAAGAAGACAAGGAGGAGGCGTCAGAGGGGGAGAATTTTGGAGAGCTCTACACCCAGCGCATGCACAGACTCAAACACAAAGATTGAGTTGAAGATTTATTCCATGTCATCGAGTTCAACCATGTTTGTTATTAGTTTGATCATGAACTAAGTCCTCTTGCTAGGACTAGGGTGTACTCTTATCATGAGCATTTAATTCTTGTTATTTCCTATTAAATTCGGTCGTTGTTCATGTTGAGTAATTGTTATTGTGCTTTATCGATATCAAATAACTGGCTGTTATTTGTGTGAAGAGCTAAATTGTGACTGACAGGTTGAGTTTAGAAGTTCGCTTCTCATAACAGTTACCATGAATTGCATAATTGAGTAGACATACTGGTTATGATTTGTGTAGTATTGTGTAATTATCCATTTAGCATAAAGGGTTTCAAATATCTATATCTGTTGCTAGACATAGCATGGGTAGATAGTTAGAAACACGGTTAGTATATTCTGAAAGGAAATATTGACGACTCAAGGGATAATTGCTAGTAACATGGGAATAATTGATTTTAATATGAATAACGGGAAGAGATGGGATTGAGAATGAGGAACCTGATGTCCTAGTGCTTCCATATATTAATCTTTCATAATTCATTCACTTTTAATTTGTGTTCTATTGATTGTTACTTTCACTTTCGTTCGGTTTATTTGCATAGTTGAGTGTGGCAACGTAACCCTTCTTCTATTTAAGTTTAGTTTGGAGTCAATCTCAATAGTAAATTTAGGTTAATCCGATCCTTGTTTGAACGACACTCTACTTACTACTTTATTACTTGGACGATATTGTACACTTGCAATTATCTACAACAAACATCATGATGGATTCCCATACCATCCTTCATCTTTTGCTGCTGCACCTCAAGCATCTTCACATGGGTTCAAATGTGATCAGTTGTGGCTGCCTTTGCTGCCAACCCATGTGGTTGCCTTTTGCTGCCAACCCATGTGGTTGCCTTTTGGTTGCTGAAAAACGAGTTTTCTGAACCAGGCTTGGTGTAGGAAGGCCAGAAGTTTCAAAACGTATCCAATGGGGTTCAAATTTGAATATGTTATACTAGACACCCATTGGAACAACTTCTATGAAGAAAGTATTCCCATCGGAGCAGTAGAAGTGTGCGTTTTGGTACTTGCAAGTTGGCTGCCGAACAGAGACTGGAATTGACTTCCTTTCATTTCTTTGCTTCACATGCATGCACATGCTTTCTCTATAATAACTCCAGCATGTACCAACTTGCTCCTTTAGAATTTCATAGCTGGAATGCCTCCCCACTTCACTCATTATGCTGGGTGCAAAGTCAGTTATAGCTGGGGTGAGGCACATGGCTAAAAGGAGGCACATGAAGGCACATGACAAAGCTGGCAGCTGCAAATCCTCCTGAGCAGGGTTCAGTGTTGGATGGGCTAAGGACTCCAGATATGTTCAATTGGGCTGCAATTTGGATATGTTGTAGTAGACACCCATTGGAACACATTTCATGAATATCTTCACCTCATCCGAGCCCCAGAGAATGCTGATCCAAGGCCAAGAAGTTGACCTACGAAACTGGGCTGGAAATGGGCTGTAGCCAAAATTAGTTTGTCTTTAAGCTCTTCTTCCATTCACCCAAATCAGGCCCTATCATGCATGGATTGCATCATTTCCTATCCAAAGCCATCATTGTTACCTAAAACTCAATGAACTGAAAGATAAACACAAGAAAGATTAAAAGCACAAGTTTAACTCAAAAACATAACCAATTCATAAGTTAGAAGGGTACGAAATGATATACAATTATGAACCGATCATATTCCACAGTCCTAGAGATCGGATTTCCCTCAAAACTAACCAAATGACTCCTGCCACCATATTATGATGTTGCCCAAGTTTTGGGCTCGATCCGAAATCAATAGGTGTTAGAAATTGGACAATTCGATTTCAAAGGCAGTTCGTTCCTAATTGGAGTGGTCGGTGTTTTGGGTAGTTCTAAAGATTGGCTTTCACTCAAACTTAACCAAATGACTCCTCCCACCATATTATGATGTTGCCCAAGTTTTGGGCTCGATCCGAAATCAATAGGTGTAAGAAATTGGACAATTTCTGTTCAAAGGTAGTTCGTTCCTAATCGGAGTGGTTAGTGTATTCCATAGTTCTAGAGATCGGATTTCACTCAAATCTAACCAAATGACTCCTGCCACCATGTTCTGATGTTGCCCAAGTTTTGGGCCCGATCCGAAATCAATTGGTGTAAGATATTGGACAATTCAAGTTCAAAGGCAGTTCGTTCCTAATTGGAGTGGTTGGTGTTTTGGGTAGTTTTAGAGATCGGATTTCACTCAAACTTAACCAAATCAGTCATCCCACCATATTATGACGTTACCCAAGTTTTGGGCTCGTTCCGAAATCAATAGGTGTAAGAAATTGGACAATTCAAGTTCAAAGGCAGTTCGTTGCTAATTGGAGTGGTTGGTGTTTTGTGTAGTTCTAGAGATCGGATTTCACTCAAACTTAACCAAACGACTCCTCCCACCATATTATGATGTCGCCCAAGTTTTGGGCTCGATCCGAAATCAATAGGTGTAAGAAATTGGACAATTCAAGTTCGAAGGCATTTCGTTCCTAATTGGAGTGGTAGGTGTTTTGGGTAGTTCAAGAGATCGAATTTCACTCAAACTTAACCAAATGACTCCTCCCACCATATTATGAGGTTGCCCAAGTTTTGGGCTCGATCCGAAATCAATAGGTGTAAGAAATTGGACAATTCAAGTTCAAAGGCAGTTCGTTCCTAATTGGAGTGGTTGGTGTTTTGGTTAGTTCTAGAGATCGGAGTTCACTCAAGCTTAACCAAATGACTCCTCCCGCCATATTATGTTGGAGCCCAAGTTTTGTGCTCGATCCGAAATCAGTAGGTGTAAGAAATTGGACAATTCAGGTTCAAAGGAAGTTCGTTCCTAATTGGAGTGGTTGGTGTTTTGGGTAGTTTTAGAGATTGGATTTCGCTGAAACATAAGCAAATGACTCCTCCCACCATATTATGATCTTGCCCCAGTTTTGGGCTCGATCCGAAATCAGTAGGTGTAAAAAATTGGACAATTCAAGTTCAAAGGCAGTTCGTTCCTAATTGGAGTGGTTGGTGTTTTGGGTAGTTCTAGAGATCGGATTTCACTCAAACTTAACCAAATGACTCCTCCCACCATATTATGATGTTGCCCATGTTTTGGGCTCGATCCGAAATCAATAGGTGTAAGAAATTGGACAATTTATGTTCAAAGGCAGTTCGTTCCTAATCGGAGTGGTTGGTGTATTCCATAATTCTAGAGATCGGATTTCACTCAAAACTAACCAAACGACTCCTCCCACCATGATATGTTGTGGCCCATGTTTTGGGCTCGATCCGAAATCAATAGGTGTAATAAATTGGACAATTCAAGTTCAAAGGCAGTTCGTTCCTAATTGGAGGGGTTGGTGTTTTGGGTAGTTCTAGAGATCGGATTTCACTCAAACTTAACCAAACGACCCCTCCCACCATATTATGATGTTGCCCAAGTTTTGGGCTCGATCCGAAATAAATAGGTGTAAGAAATTGGACAATTCAAGTTCAAAGGCAGTTCGTTCCTAATTGGAGTGTTTAGTGTTTTGGGTAGTTCTAGAGATCGGATTTCACTCAAACTTAACCAAATGACTCCTCCCACCATATTATGATGTTGCCCAAGTTTTGGGGTCGATCAGAAATCAATAGGTGTAAGAAATTGGACAATTCAAGTTCAAAGGCAGCTCGTGCCTAATTGGAGTGGTTGGTGTTTTGGGTAGTTATAGAGATCGGATTTCACTCAAACTCAACCAAATGACTCCTCCCACCATATTATGATGTTGCCCAAGTTTTGGGGTCGATTCGAGATCAATAGGTGTAAGAAATTGGACAATTCAGGTTCAAAGGCAATTCGTTCCTAGTTGGACTGGTTGGTGTTTTGCGTAGTTCGAGAGATCGGATTTCAGTCAAACTTAAAGAAATGACTCCTCCGACCATATTATGATGTTGCCCAAGTTTTGGGCTCGATCCGAAATCAATAGGTGTAAGAAATTGGAAAATTTATGTTCAAAGACAGTTCGTTGCTAATCGGAGTGGTTGGTGTATTCCATAGTTCTAGAGATCGGATTTCACTCAAACTTGACCAAATGACTCCTCCCACCATATTACGATGTTGCCCAAGTTTTGGGCCCGATCCGGAATCAGTAGGTGTAAGAAATTGGACAATTTATGTTCAAAGGAAGTTCGTTCCAAACAGGAGTGGTTGGTGTATGCCATAGTTCTAGAGTTCGGATTTCACTCAAAAGTAACCAAATGACTCCTCCCACCATATTATGATGCTGCTCAAGTTTTGGGCTCGATCCGAAATCGATAGGTGTAAGAAATTGGACAATTCAGGTACAAAGGTTGTTTGTTCCTAATTGTAGTGGTTGGTGTTTTGGGTAGTTCTAGAGGTCGGATTTCACTCAAACATAACCAAATGACTCCTCCCACCATATTATGATGTTGCCCAAATTTTGGGCTCGATCTGAAATAAATAGGTGGAAGAAATTGGACAATTCAAGTTTAGAGGCAGTTCGTTCCTAACCGGAGTGGTTGGTGTATTCCGTAGTTCTAGAGATCGGATTTAACTCAAAACTAACGAAATAACTCCTCCCACCGTATTATGATGTTGCCCAAGTTTTGGGCTCGATCCGAAATCAACAGGTGTAAGAAATTGGACAATTCAAGTTCAAAGGCAGTTCGTTCCTAATTGGAGTGGTTGGGGTTTTGGGTAGTTCTAGAGATGGGATTTCACCCAAACTTAACCAAATGACTCCTCCCACCATATTATGATGTTGCCCAAGTTTTGGGCTCGATCCGAAATCAATAGGTGTAAGAAATTGGACAATTTATATTCACAGGCAGTTCGTTCCAAATCGGAGTGGTTGGTGTATGCCATATTTCTAGAGATCGGATTTCACTCAAAACTTACCAAATCACTCCTCGCACCATATTATGATGTTGCCGAAGTTTTGGGCTCGAGCCGAAATCAATAGGGGTAAGAAATTGGAGAATTCAAGTTCAAAGGAAGTTCGTTCCTAATTGGAGTGGTTAGTGTTTTGGGTAGTTCTAGAGATCGGATTTCACTCAAACTTAACCAAATAACTCCTCCCACCATATTATGTTGTTGCCCCAGTTTAGGGCTCGATCTGAAGTCAATAGGTGTAAGAAATTGGACAATTCAAGGTCAAAGGCAGTTCGTTCCTAATTGGAGTGGTTGGTGTTTTGGGTAGTTCTAGAGATCGGATTTCACTCAAACTAAACCAAATGACTCCTCCCACCATAATATGATATTGCCCAAGTTTTGGGCCCGATCCGAAATCAATAGGTGTAAGAAATTGGACAATCCAAGTTCAAAGGCAGTTCGTTCCTGATTGGAGTGGTTGGTGTTTTGGGTAGTTCTAGAGGTCAGATTTCACTCAAACTTAACCAAATGACTCCTCCCACCATATTATGATGTTGCCCAAGTTTTGGGCTCGATCCGAAATCAATAGGCGTAAGAAATTGGACAATTTATGTTCAAAGCCAGTTCATTCCTAATCGGAGTGGTTGGTGTATTCCATAGTTCTAAAG
The DNA here is from genome assembly GCF_965620075.1 of Prunus avium. Taxonomy (NCBI): domain Eukaryota; kingdom Viridiplantae; phylum Streptophyta; class Magnoliopsida; order Rosales; family Rosaceae; genus Prunus; species Prunus avium. The sequence continues at coordinate 478,361 of NC_142287.1, forward strand.
ATCGGATTTCACTCAAAACAAACCAAATGACTCCTCCCACCATATTATGGTGTTGCCCAAGTTTTGGGCTCGATCCGAAATCAATAGGTGTAAGAAATTCGACAATTCAAGTTCAAAGGCAGTTCGTTCCTAATTGGAGTGGTTGGTGTATTCCATTGTTCTAAAGATCGGATTTCCCTCAAAACTAACCAAATGACTCCTCCCACAATATTATGGTGTTGCCCAAGTTTTGGGCTCGATCCGAAATCAATAGGTGTAAGAAATTGGACAATTTATTTTCGAAGGTAAGTTCGTTCCAAATCGGAGTGGTTGGTGTATTCCATAGTTCTAGAGATCGGATTTCACTCAAAACTAACCAAATGACTCCTCCCACCATATTATGATGTTGCCCAAGTTTTGGGCTCGATCCGAAATCAATAGGTGTAAGAAATTGGACAATTCAAGTTCAGAGGCAGTTCGTTCCTAATTGGAGTGGTTGGTGTTTTGGGTAGTTCTAGAGAACGGATTTCACTCGAACTTAACCACATGACTCCTCCCACCATATTATGATGTTGCCCAAGTTTTGGGCTCGATCCGAAATCAATAGGTGTAAGAAATTCGATAATTCAAGTTCAAAGGCAGTTCATTCCTAATTGGAGTGGTTGGTGTATTTCATAGTTCTAAAGATCGGATTTCACTCAAAACTAACCAAATGACTCCTCCCACCATATTATGGTTTTGCCCAAGTTTTGGGCTCGATCCGAAATCAATAGGTGTAAGAAATTCGACAATTCAAGTTCAAAGGCAGTTCGTTCCTAATTGGAGTGGTTGGTGTATTCCATAGTTCTAAAGATCGGATTTCCCTCAAAACTAATCAAATGACTCCTCCCACAATATTATGGCGTTGCCCAAGTTTTGGGCTCGCACCGAAATCAATAGGTGTAAGAAATTGGACAATTCAGGTACAAAGGCTGTTTGTTCCTAATTGGGGTGGTTGGTGTTTTGGGTAGTTCTAGAGGTCGGATTTCACTCAAACTTAACCAAATGACTCCTCCCACCATATAATGATATTGCCAAAGTTTTGGGCTAGATCCGAAATCAATAGGTGTAAGAAATTGGACAATTCAAGTTCAAAGGCAGTTCGTTCCGAATTGAAGTGGTTGGTGTTTTGGGTAGTTCTAGAGATCGGATTTCACTCAAACTTAACCAAACGACTTCTCCCACCCTATTGTGATGTTGCCCAAGTTTTGGGCTCGATCCGAAATCAATAGGTGTAAGAAATTGGACAATCCAAGTTCAAAGGCAGTTCGTTCCTGATTGGAGTGGTTGGTGTTTTGGGTAGTTCTAGTGGTCGGATTTCACTCAAACTTAACCAAATGACTCCTCCCACCATATTATGATGTTGCCCAAGTTTTGGGCTCAATCAGAAATCAATAGGTGTAAGAAATTGGACAATATATGTTCAAAGGCAGTTCTATCCTATTCGGAGTGGTTGGTGTATTCCATAGTTCTTGGGATCGGATTTCACTCAAATCTAACCAAATGACTCCTCCCACCATATTATGATGTTGCCCAAGTTTTGGGCTCGCACCGAAATCAATAGGTGTAAGAAATTGGACAATTCAAGTTCAAAGGCAGTTCGTTCCTAATTGGAGTGGTTGGGGTTTTGGGTAGTTCTAGAGATGGGATTTCACTCAAACTTGACCAAATGACTCCTCCCACCATATTCTGATGTTGCCCAAGTTTTGGGCCCGACCCGGAATCAATAGGTGTAAGAAATTGGACAATTTATGTTCAAAGTAAGTTCGTTCCAAATCGGAGAAATTTGTGTATGCTGTTGTGTAGATACAGCTGCACCAAAATGGATTAAGCTGCATCCTCAACTTGTGATACTCGCAAGTGCACGAACCGTTGGTAGTATAGCATATGTAAGTGCGAGGTCGATTCCACAGGGATTGGTGATTGAATGATCCAATTTAGTTTCCCTACACAAAATAGAAACAAAAACAAAGAACATAAAACAAGGAAGAAAGAAATAAGTAACTCAAGCAAATAAGTTCCCAAGTTCAATTTAGATTAATGGATTGATTCTAGCTAAAGTATGATTAAGCCATGGTGTGTGGTCATAACCTTGTGTTCCTAATTCCCTAATTTGATCATTTGTTGTCTAACCTAAAATTAAGCATTAGGAACCCATTAAGCATAGAAGAACATTTTAAACAACCAAGCATGTATCTAATCCCTGTTGTCGAATGTCCATACATACTCTTCCTATTCATAGTTCAATTCGAATTAAAGCATGGTGTCTACTCTTAATTCAAACCAAGATAGCTAACATGCAAGCCTAAATGGTGATCAATCATTCAAACTAGCATATTAACTTATAAGCATAATGAATAAGAACAAAAACCATAATTGAAACTTGGAAACTAATTAAACTTGAATACTTAAGAAAGAATGTACATTACAAGAAAAATAAATTACAACTAAGAAAACATTAAAGAAAGCTAGAATTGAGAACTAGAAAGGAAAACTAAGAGAATTTGAGGGAGAGAAGGGAAGGGAGCTCTAGAGAAGTGTTTGAGAGCTCCCCCCCTTGGGGTGTGTTTACAAGCTTAGAGAACTTCCCTATTTATAGGCCTAGGGGAAGTGAAAATCTGAATTCAATATGGCTAATGCATACAACACTTGTTTTATAAAATCTAAATTGGGTGATGCACTTGTATTAGAAAATCTTGAATTGGTTGATGCACTTCACCAATAGATCCCACCAGCAGCCCTAGCTCATCTTCATGTCACCATGACCAAGCTTCCAACCAGAAATGATAGCTCATACCTAGCTCACCATGACCAAGCATCCAACCAGCACATGCTGAGGTCAGCATGACCAGCAACTTCAAGGGCTTACAACTTGGGCTTCTCTTAATCAAATTAGGACTTTAAGTACTCGAAATTGAAGTTCAGAATGTCTTCTTTCCAGCCATATGTTATTTGGGCCAATCCAAGGTCGGATGAAGAAGTTAAGGCCGAAACAAATTGCTAACTCATTTTCCGCGCTGATAAGATCCATCCTGAGCATGGTTCTGTGTTTGCTAGGTAACGGACTCCAGATTTATCCAATGGGGCTGAAATTTGGATATGTTATAGTACACACCAATTGGAACAACTTTCATGAAGAATGTGGCCTCATTAGAGCTATGTAGGTTGCTGAAACAAGGCTTGACATATGACCTACGAAACTGGACTGGCAGGGGGCTGTAGCCAAAATTGAGTTTGTCTTTAAGCTCTTCTTCCCTTCATCCAAATTAGGCCTTAACATGCTTGAATTGCATGAATTATGCTCTCTTGCTCTATTTGCCTACAAAACACACAAAGGAAGGCAAATAACTTAGAAGTCTAGGAAACTAAGCAAAAGAAGTAAGTAAATAGGGCATGTATATGTATGAAATTATGAGCTTAACACACCCCCAAACTTAGATTTTGCTAGTCCTCGAGCAAAACAAAAGAAAAACAAAGCTAAAAACAAAACAAAATAAGAAGTTAACTAGACCACTTTCGTAGGTAACTCGATTGCATTGAGCGTATGCAACAAGCCTTTAAACCTCTAGGCATCCCTAGTAGGAGGAGTTGTGTCTCCTGAGGGTTTAACAGATACGATACCCACAAACGTTTTTCTAACTCTACAAAACAAAATGGTTAGAAAACTTAATAGATTTGTTAGTCCTTAAGCAAAACAAAACAAAACAAAATACAAAAACGTTAACCTTCCAACCAGACAGAAATTTTAACTTCGTAGACATGGCTCAACAAGGAACAAAACAAGCACTAAGGAAGTTCTAAACATTATTCAAGTGCTACCACAATCTCAGAAAAATCATGCTCAAGGTGTGTGTGTGAAGTAGCCATGAAGATACAACTCATGCTTCTCAAACAACGATATGAATTCCTGCAAGAATGAACACAAGTTTGCCAAGCTAAACCAAGATCAATAGGACTTTACTTATGGATGTAATGGGGTTATGATAATGGTTAGACAAAGAATGGTTATGGAAACACAAGGTCTAAAGAACAAAGTAGAGCATGACATGTAAACAAGATTATTGACATTTGAAATGTAAGGCACAAAAATTGAAAAGCTCACAACACCAGATTTTGCAATTGAATCACTTCACAATTTGATTTTGACATTTACACACTTTGTATAATATTTGGCCCAATTTTGCGGCTCTTTACCCTAGATCACCTTTATTTCTCCTTATATCACCCTAGGGTCGTGACTACATTGGCCACACTTCTTTTCTCTTTTTCTTTTGATTTTTTTTTATAGCTCATTTATTGCCTTGAATACAATCTGAAATACAATCATACTCTACATGTTCCCTAGATGGTAGGATGTTTAATGGATGATAAGGTGATAGAAAGAAATGGCTAAGTGTTTGAGCACAAAGGGGTTTACAATGGAATATGTATTGTATGGGTTGATGGAGGAAAAAGAAAGAGGCTTAACAAAGATGGCCTAAATCATATCTTAGTTATAAACTTGACATTCCAGTGAATCACACAAGCAAAAATGCATACAATTGGGTAACACATGCAAGAGTTGTATAATCATGGCTAAAGTGCATAGAAAGCTCAAACATAATTATGTTAGACTTAGCTAGCAAAAGAATAAGATTCAGACCTAACACAATGCTTATCAAATTCCTAAGAGCCATATTATAAGTTAGACTCAAGATTTATCATTGGTGTGGGAAGGAAAACTGAAAATGACTCAAAGAAAAGAAACATAAAAGAAAAACGTGAGGTTTCAAATTGCTATTCTGCTCAATTTCAACATATAATCTGTTTTGACATGTAACTTTCAAACCACTTGGTCAAATTTAACGTTCTTTACGTCGTTGGATTCAGCATGAAAACATGAAGGACACAACGCGGACCAAACATTCAAAACAGTAGCAGAAAAAAAAAATTGTAGCAATGAAGAAGCCTACGTTTTCAGACACAAACACAAAAACTAAAAAAAACACTTTCCTCACCCCCAAACTTAAATGATGCATTGTCCTCAATGTTAAAGCAAAGTAAAGATGATTGAGAACATGTAAATGATAAGGGGGAAAGTTAAGAAGAAGGTTTAGAAAGAAAAAAAAAATGAATATATAAGCAACTCACGGATGACCAGTTAAGGGCCTCAGAAAACACAGCCAGGGGATCCGGGAAGATTGGAGGGGTCACAATGGTCCCGCTTAAAACCCAAACTTCTTAGACACCGAAGGTGTCGCCTAAAGAACTCCTAGACACTGTATTGACGGAAGTGCTCACTGGAGTTACCATAAGTCAGCTCATATGAAAAATCTTTTTAAATTTTTAAATTTTTAAATTTTTTAAATTTTTATAAAAAAAGAAACAGAAATTTAAAATAATAACAAGTAAAGAGAAAGGATTGAAATGCTCCCCCTTGAAGCGATTAGGTCGAGCGTGATGCATTTGGAGGTCGCGACTTCTCCCACTACTCCACACTTCCTATCTTTGAAGTTGCCATCTCTCTCCATTTTTATTGAGCTATTTACATTGCTAAAACAAACACACACAAAAACTTGAAACGGAATTAAAGGATTACGAAATAATAAAAAAAAACTAAAAATGAAAAGGAAAAATCAACACAAGTCCAATTCCATGCTTCAAAGCAACAAGCACCAATGGGTTGTGTAAGCTGGGACTTAAACCCAGTTCTCTTGCTTGTTGGGCAATTGTCCTTTTCTGTTGGACTACAAACACAACTTGTCCATTAACGTCATTAACTTTAAAACTTGAAATTGTCCAGTTAAGAAAAAAAAATTAAAGTAGGAAAGCCAAATAGAATCAAACAATGTTACCGATCCCCGGCAACGGCGCCAAAAACTTGTTGTGTAGATACAGCTGCACCAAAATGGATTAAGCTGCATCCTCAACTTGTGATACTCGCAAGTGCACGAACCGTTGGTAGTATAGCATATGTAAGTGCGAGGTCGATTCCACAGGGATTGGTGATTGAATGATCCAATTTAGTTTCCCTACACAAAATAGAAACAAAAACAAAGAACATAAAACAAGGAAGAAAGAAATAAGTAACTCAAGCAAATAAGTTCCCAAGTTCAATTTAGATTAATGGATTGATTCTAGCTAAAGTATGATTAAGCCATGGTGTGTGGTCATAACCTTGTGTTCCTAATTCCCTAATTTGATCATTTGTTGTCTAACCTAAAATTAAGCATTAGGAACCCATTAAGCATAGAAGAACATTTTAAACAACCAAGCATGTATCTAATCCCTGTTGTCGAATGTCCATACATACTCTTCCTATTCATAGTTCAATTCGAATTAAAGCATGGTGTCTACTCTTAATTCAAACCAAGATAGCTAACATGCAAGCCTAAATGGTGATCAATCATTCAAACTAGCATATTAACTTATAAGCATAATGAATAAGAACAAAAACCATAATTGAAACTTGGAAACTAATTAAACTTGAATACTTAAGAAAGAATGTACATTACAAGAAAAATAAATTACAACTAAGAAAACATTAAAGAAAGCTAGAATTGAGAACTAGAAAGGAAAACTAAGAGAATTTGAGGGAGAGAAGGGAAGGGAGCTCTAGAGAAGTGTTTGAGAGCTCCCCCCCTTGGGGTGTGTTTACAAGCTTAGAGAACTTCCCTATTTATAGGCCTAGGGGAAGTGAAAATCTGAATTCAATATGGCTAATGCATACAACACTTGTTTTATAAAATCTGAAATGGTTGATGCACTTGTATTAGAAAATCTAAATTGGGTGATGCACTTGTATTAGAAAATCTTGAATTGGTTGATGCACTTCACCAATAGATCCCACCAGCAGCCCTAGCTCATCTTCATGTCACCATGACCAAGCTTCCAACCAGAAATGATAGCTCATACCTAGCTCACCATGACCAAGCATCCAACCAGCACATGCTGAGGTCAGCATGACCAGCAACTTCAAGGGCTTACAACTTGGGCTTCTCTTAATCAAATTAGGACTTTAAGTACTCGAAATTGAAGTTCAGAATGTCTTCTTTCCAGCCATATGTTATTTGGGCCAATCCAAGGTCGGATGAAGAAGTTAAGGCCGAAACAAATTGCTAACTCATTTTCCGCGCTGATAAGATCCATCCTGAGCATGGTTCTGTGTTTGCTAGGTAACGGACTCCAGATTTATCCAATGGGGCTGAAATTTGGATATGTTATAGTACACACCAATTGGAACAACTTTCATGAAGAATGTGGCCTCATTAGAGCTATGTAGGTTGCTGAAACAAGGCTTGACATATGACCTACGAAACTGGACTGGCAGGGGGCTGTAGCCAAAATTGAGTTTGTCTTTAAGCTCTTCTTCCCTTCATCCAAATTAGGCCTTAACATGCTTGAATTGCATGAATTATGCTCTCTTGCTCTATTTGCCTACAAAACACACAAAGGAAGGCAAATAACTTAGAAGTCTAGGAAACTAAGCAAAAGAAGTAAGTAAATAGGGCATGTATATGTAAGAAATTATGAGCTTAACATATGCCATAGTTCTAGAGTTCGGAATTCATTCAAAACTAACCAAATGACTCCTCCCACCATATTATGACGTTTCCCAAGTTTTGGGCTCGATCCGAAATCAATAGGTGTAAGAAATTGGACAATTCAGGTACAAAGGCTGTTTGTTCCTAATTGGGGTCGTTGGTGTTTTGGGTAGTTCTAGAGGTCGGATTTCACTCAAACTTAACCAAATGACTCCTCCCACCATATTATGATATTGCCTAAATTTTGGGCACGATCCGAAATAAATAGGTGGAAGAAATTGGACAATTCAAGTTCATGGGCAGTTCGTTCCTAATTGGTGTGGTTGGTGTTTTGGGTAGTTCTAGAGATCGGATTTCACTTAAACTTAACCAAATGAGTTTTTCCACCATATTGTGATGTTGCCCAAGTTTTGGGCTCGATCCGAAATCAATAGGTGCAAGAAATTGGACAATTCAAGTTCAAAGGCAGTTCTTTCCTAATCGGAGTGGTTGGTGTATTCCACAGTTCTAGATATCGGATTTCACTGAAAACTAACCAAATGACTCCTCCCCCCATATTATGATGTTGCCCAAGTTTTGGGCTCGATCCGAAATCAATAGGTGTAAGATGTTGGACAATTCAAGTTCAAAGGCAGTTCGTTCCTAATCGTAGTGGTTGGTGTTTTGGGTAGTTCTAGGGATCGTATTTCCCTCTAAACTAGCCAAATGACTCCTCCCACCATATTATGATGTTGCCCAAGTTTTGGGCCCGATCCGAAATCAATAGGTGTAAGATATTGGACAATTCAAGTTCAAAGGCAGTTCGTTCCTAATTGGAGTGGTTGGTGTTTTGGGTTGTTCTAGAGATCGGATTTCATTGAAACCTAACCAAATGACTCCTCCCCCCATATTTTGATGTTGCCCAAGTTTTGGGCTCGATCCGAAATCAATAGGTGTAAGAAATTGGACAATTCAAGTTCAAAGGCAGTTCGTTCCTAATTGGAGTGGTTGGTGTTTTGGGTAGTTCTAGAGATAGGATTTCACTCAAGCTTAACCAAATGACTTTTCCCACCATATTATGATGTTGCCCAAGTTTTGGGCTCGATCTGAACTCAATAGGTTTAAGAAGTTGGACAATTTATGTTCAACGGCAGTTCGTTCCAGATCAGAGTGGTGGGTGTATTCCATAGTTCTAGGGATCGGATTTCACTCAAAACTGTCCAAATGACTCCTCCCACCATAGTATGAGGTTGTCGAAGTTTTGGGCTCGATCCGAAATCAATAGGTGTAAGAAATTGGACAATTCAAGTTCAAAGGCAGTCGTTCCTAATTGGAGTGGTTGGTGTTTTGGGTAGTTCTAGAGATCGGATTTCACTCAAACTTAACCAAATCAGTCCTCCCACCATATTATGATGTTGCCCAAGTTTTGGGCTCGATCAGAAATCAATAGGTTTAAGAAATTGGACAATTCAAGTTCAAAGGCAGTTCGTTCCTAATTGGAGTGGTTGGTGTTTTGGTTAGTTCTAGAGATCGGAGTTCACTCAAGCTTAACCAAATGACTCCTCCCTCCATATTATGTTGTTGGCCAAGTTTCGGGCTCAATCCGAAATCAATAGGTGTAAGAAATTGGACAATTTAGGTTCAATGGCAGTTCGTTCCTAATCGGAGTGGTTGGTGTATTCCATAGTTCTAGAGATCGGATTTCACACAAAACTAACCAAATGACTCCTCCCACCATATTATGATGTTGGCCAAGTTTTGGGCTCGATCCGAAATCAATAGGTGAAAGAAATTGGACAATTCAAGTTCAAAGGAAGTTCGTTCCTAATTGGAGTGGTTGGTGTTTTGGGAAGTTCTAGAGATCGGATTTCACTCAAACTTAACCAAATAACTCCTCCCACCATATTATGATGTTGCCCAAGTTTTGGGCTCGATCAGAAATCAATAGGTGTAAGAAATTGGACAATTTATGTTCAAAGGCAGTTCGTTCGTAATCGGAGTGGTTGGTGTATTCCACAGTTCTGGAGATCGGATTTCACTCAAAACTAACCAAATGACTCCTCCCACCATCTTTTGGTGTTGCCCAAGTTTTGGGCTCGATCCGAAATCAATAGGTGTAAGAAATTGGACAATTCAAGTTCAAAGGCAGTTCGTGCCTAATTGGAGTGGTTGGTGTTTTGCGTAGTGCTAAAGATCGGATTTCGCTCAAACTTAACCAAATGACTCCTCCCACCGTATTATGATGTTGCCCAAGTTTTGGGCTCGATCCGAAATCAATAGGTGAAAGAAATTGGACAATTTATGTTCAAAGGCAGTTCGTTCCAAATCGGAGTGGTTGGTGTATTCCATAGTCCAAGAGATCGGATTTCTCTCAAAATTAACCAAATGACTCCTCCCACCATCTTTTGATGTTGCCCAGGTTTTGGGCTCGATCCGAAATCAATAGGTGTAAGAAATTGGACAATTCAAGTTCCAAGGCAGTTCGTTCCTAATCGGAGTGGTTGGTGTATTCCGTAGTTCTAGAGATCGGATTTCACTCAAACTTAACCAAATGACTCCTCCCACCATCTTTTGATGTTGCCCAAGTTTTGGGCTCGATCCGAAATCAATAGGTGTAAGAAATTGGACAATTCAAGTTCCAAGGCAGTTCGTTCCTAATCGGAGTGGTTGGTGTATTCCGTAGTTCTAGAGATCGGATTTCACTCAAACTTAACCAAATGACTCCTCCCACCATCTTTTGATGTTGCCCAAGTTTTGGGCTCGATCCGAAATCAATAGGTGTAAGAAATTGGACAATTCAAGTACCTAGGCAGTTCGTTCCTAATCGGAGCGGTTGGTGTATTCCGTAGTTCTAGAGATCGGATTTCACTCAAAACTATCCAAATGACTCCTCCCACCATCTTATGATGTTGCCCAAGTTTTGGGCTCGATCCGAAATCAATAGGTGCAAAAAATTGGACAATTTATGTTCAAAAGCAGTTCGTTCCTAATCGGAGTGGTTGGTGTATTCCATAGTTCTAGAGATCGGATTTCACTCAAAACTAACCAAATGACTCCTCCCACCACATTATGATGTTGCCCAAGTTTTGGGCTCGATCCGAAATCAATAGGTGTAAGAAATTGGACAATTTATGTTCAAAGGCAGTTCGTTCCTAATCGGAGTGGTTGGTGTATTCCATAGTTCTAGAGAGCGGATTTCACTCAAAACTAACCAAATGACTCCTCCCATCATATTATGATGTTGCCCATGTTTTGGGCTCGATCCGAAATCAATAGGTGTAAGAAATTGGACAATTTACGTTCAAAGGAAGTTCGTTCCTAATCGGAGTGGTTGGTGTATTCCATAGTTCTAGAGATCGGATTTCATTCAAACTTAACCAAATGACTCCTCCCACCGTATTATGAAGTTGCCCAAGTTTTGGGCTCGATCCGAAATCAATAGGTGTTTGAAATTGGAGAATTCAAGTTCAAAGGCATTTCGTTCCTAATTGGAGTGGTTGGTGTTTTGCGTAGTGCTAGAGATCGGATTTCGCTCAAACTTAACCAAATGACTCCTCCCACCGTATTATGATATTGCCCAAGTTTTGGGCTCGATCCGAAATCAATAGGTGAAAGGAATTGGACAATTTATGTTCAAAGGCAGTTCGTTCCAAATCGGAGTGGTTGGTGTATTCCATAGTTCAAGAGATCGGATTTCTCTCAAAACTAACCAAATGACTCCTCCCACCATCTTTTGATGTTTCCCAGGTTTTGGGATCGATCCGAAATCAATAGGTGTAAGAAATTGGACAATTCAAGTTCAAAGGCAGTTCGTTCCTAATCGGAGTGGTTGGTGTATTCCGTAGTTCTAGAGATCGGATTTCACTCAAACTTAACCAAATGACTCCTCCCACCATATTATGATGTTGACCAAGTTTTGGGGTCGATCCGAAATCAATAGGTTTAAGAAATTGGAAAATTTATGTTCAAAGGTAGTCTGTTCCTAATCGGAGTGGTTGGTGTATTCCAAAGTTCTAGAGATCGGATTTCCCTCAAAACTAAACAAATAACTCCTCCCACCATATTATGATGTTGCCCAAGTTTTGGGCTCTATCCGAAATCAATAGGTGTAAGAAATCGGACAATTCACGTTCAAAGGCAGTTCGTTCCTAATTGGAGTGGTTGGTGTTTTGGGTACTTCTGGAGGTCGGATTTCAGTCAAACATAACCAAATGACTCCTCCCACCATATTATGTTGTTGCCCAAGTTTTGGGCTCGATCCGAAATGAATAGGTGTAAGAAATTGGACAATTTATGTTCAAAGGAAGTTCGTTCCTAATCGGAGTGGTTGGTGTATTCCATTGTTCTAGCGATCGGATTTCACTCAAAACAAACCAAATGACTCCTCCCACCGTATTATGGTGCTGCCCAAGTTTTGGCCTCGATCCGAAATCAATAGCTGTAAGAAATTAGACAATTCAACTTCAAAGGCAGTTCGTTCCTAATTGGAGTGGTTGGTGTTTTGAGTAGTTCTAGAGATCGGATTTCACTCAACCTCAACCAAATGACCCCTCCCACCATATTATGATGTTGCCCAAGTTTTGGACTCAATCCGAAATCAATAGGTATAAGAAGTTGGACAATTCAAGTTCAAAGGCAGTTCGTTCCTAATTGGAGTGGTTGGTGTTTTGGGTAGTTCCAGAGATCGGATTTCACTCAAACGTAACCAAATGACTCCTCCCACCATATTATGTTGTTGCCCAAGTTTTGGGCTCGATCCGAAATCAATAGGTGTAAGAAATTGGACAATTTATGTTCAAATGCAGTTCGTTCCTAATCTTAGTGGTTGGTGTATTCCATAGTTCTATAGATCGGATTTCACTCAAAACTAACGAAATGAATCCTCCCACCGTATTATGATGTTGCCCACGTTTTAGGCTGGATCGGAAATCAATAGGTGTAAGAAATCGGACAATTTATGTTCAAAGGCAGTTCGTTCCTAATCGGAGTGGTTGGTGTATTCCATAGTTCTAGAGATCGGATTTCACTCAAAACTAACCAAATGACCCCTCTCACCGTATTATGACGTTGCCCAAGTTTTGGGCTCGATCCGAAATCAATAGGTGTAAGAAATCGGACAATTCAAGTTCGAAGGCAGTTAGTTCCAAATCGGAGTGGTTGGCGTATTCCATAGTTCTAGAGATCGGATTTCACTCAAACTTAACCAAATGACTCCTCTCACCATATTATGTTGTTGCCCAAGTTTTGGGCTCGATCCAAAATCAATAGGTGTAAGAAATTGGACAATTCAAGTTCAAAGGCAGTTCGTTCCTAGTTGGAGTGGTTGGTGTTTTGAATAGTCCTAGAGATCGGATTTCACTCAAACTTAACCAAATAACTCCTCCCACCATATTATGGTGTTGCCCTTCTTTTGGGCTCGATCCGAAATCAATAGGTGTAAGACATTGGACAACAAATGTTCGAAGGCAGTTCGTTCCTAATTTGGGTAGTTCTAGAGATTGGATTTCGCTCAAACATAAGCAAATGACTCCTCCCACCATATTATGATGTTGCCCAGGTTTTGGGCTCGATCCGAAGTCAATAGGTGTAAGAAATTGGACAATTCAAGTTCAAAGGCAATTCGTTCCTAATTGGAGTGGTTGGTGTTTTGGGTAGTTCTAGAGATCGGATTTCACTCAAACTTAACTAAATGACTCCTCCCACCATATTATAATGTTGCCCAAGTTTTGGGTTCGATCCGAAATCAATAGGTGTAAGAAATTGGACAACTTATGTTCAACGGCAGTTCGTTCCTAATCGGAGTGGTTGGTGTATTCCTGATCGGTTCATAATTGTATATCATTTTGTACCCTTCTAGCTTATGATTTGGTTATGTTATTGAGTTAAACTTGTGCTTTTAATCCGTTTTCTGTTTTGATGAGTCCATAATTTCGTACACTTGCTTGCCTTCTTTACTTAGTGATTTTGCTTAGTTTCTCTTTATTTTGAGTCACTTACCTCTGTTTGTGTGTTTTGTAGGTTAAGATAGCAAGAGATCACATTTGATGCAATCCATGCATGTTAAGGGCTGATTGGGATAAGAGCAAGAGCTTAAAGACAAAACCAAAGTTGGGCCACACTTCTTGTCAGTCCAGTTTTGTAAGTCACCTTGCAGGTCTCATTTCAGCAATCTGCACAATTCAGATGAGGAGACATTCTTCATAGACGTTGTACAATTGGGTGTCTAGTATAACATATCCAAATTTCAGCCCAATTGAACATATGTGGAGTCCTTAGCCTGTCCAACACTGAACCATGCTCAGGAGGATTTGCAGCTGCCAGCTTTGAGCCTTGTCTCCTCCTTTGAGCCATGTGCCTCACCCATGCTGCAACTGACTTTGGATCCAACATAATGAGTGAAGTGGGGTTATAGAGAAAGCATTCCAGCTACGAAAGTCTAAAGGATCAAGTTGGTACATGCTGGAGTTATTATAGAGAAAGCATGTGCATGCATGTAAAGCATAAATGAAATGAAGTCAATTCCAGTCTCTGTTCGGCAGCCAAAATTGCAAGGCCCAAAACGCATACTTCTACTGCTCCGATGGGAATACTTTCTTCATAGAAGTTGTTCCAATGGGTGTCTACTATAACATATCCAAATTTGAGCCCCATTGGATACGTTTTGAAACCTCTGGCCTTCCTACACCAAGTCTGGTGCAGAAGACTCGTTTTTGTTCAACAACCAAAAGAAGACCACATGGGTTGGCAGCAAAAGGCAGCCACAATTGATCACCTTTGATCCCATGTGAAGAAAGCTTGAGGTGCAGCAAAAGAAGTATGGGATGGGATTGATTCCAACCACACTAACATAGACAAGATGAAGTGGGAGTTATGGGTTGTATTAAATGAGGAATGGTGGTGTTGGATTTCATCATGATGTTCCTCCCTCTTAGCCCTATAAATAGAGGAGTCTTCAAGCTACAAAATTCACTTCAGCCATCCTCCACACTTCCATCATCCAGAAATCATCCTCATACATTCCCACAACCCCAAACACTCAAGCAATCAACCCAATACTCTAAACTGCCCCAAAATCACCAAAACAGCTCCAGAAAACCTCCCTTCCATTTCCCTACGAATTTCCTCTTTCTCAGCCATCACCACTCACTCAAGCTCATCTCAAATCACCTCCATATCCTTCATACATCCTTCTAGACGTGGAGAAGCTCTTGGAGAAGCATTGGACACTATAAGAACTTCAGAAAAGGGTTTTTCTACTCTTATGGCATTCATTATGTTTTCCCATTTCTATTTTATTTTCTTTTCCATTATGAGTAGCTAAATCCCTAACTAGGGCTTCGATGTAACCTAACATGAATATTCTGGGTTTATAAGTTTGGAGTTTCAAGTTTGATTCATGATTCATGTTCTTATTCATTATGCTTATAAGTTAACATGCTTGTTTGAAAGATTGATCACCATTAGAACTTGTTTGTTAACTATCTTGGTTTGAATTAAGAGTAGACACCATGCTTTAATTCGAATTGAACTATGAATAGGAAGAGTATGTATGGACATTCGACAACAGGGATTAGATACATGCTTGGTTGTTTAAATTGTTCTTCTATGCTTAATGGGTTCCTAATGCTTAATTTTAGGTTAGACAACAAATGATCAAATTAGGGAATTAGGAACACAAGGTTAGGACCAAACACCATGGCCTAATCATACTTTAGCTAGAATCAATCTTTGAATCCGAATTAGACTTGTTACTTGACTCCATATAACCCAGAATTGAATTGTTATGGTGATTCGAATGCCCTAGTCTAAAAATCTGTTTTCCAACTCTTAAAACCACTCTTTGTTACACTTGTTTATTTGCTTTCATTTGCAATTTCAGTTTGCTCACTTCCTTTCACAATCACAATCACTCTCACTTTAATTTCTGTTTTAGACTTAACTTCCTAACTTCTTGAATTCGGTAATCTACGTACATAACTAATTTGAACTTCTCAGTCTTCGCGGGTACGACCTCGTAATTGTCTTGCTATATTACTAATTGCCCCGTACAATTGCGAGTTAACATAATAATTAACAACAATTCCATAGTTCTAAAGATCGGATTTCACTCAAACTTAACCAAATGACTCCTCCCACCATATTATGAGGTTGCCCAAGTTTTGGGCTCAATCCGAAATCAATAGGTGTAAGAAATTGGACAATTTATGTTCAAAGGCAGTTCGTTCCTAATCGGAGTGGTTGGTGTATTCCATAGCTCTAGAGATCGGATTTCACTCAAAACTAACCAAATGACCCCTCCCACCATATTATGACGTTGCCCAAGTTTTGGGCTCGATCCGAAATCAATAGGTGAAGAAATTGGACAATTTATCTTCTAAGGCAATTCGTTCCTAATCGGAGTGGTTGGTGTATTCCATAGTTCTAGAGATCGGATTTCACTCAAAACTAACCAAATGACTCCTCCCACCATATTATGATGTTGCCCAAGTTTTTTCCTCGATCCGAAATCAATAGGTGTAAGAAATTGGACAATTCAACTTCAAAGGCAGTTCGTTCCTAATTGGAGTGGTTGGTGTTTTGGTTAGTTCTAGAGATCGGATTTCACTCAAACTCAACGAAATGACTCCTCCCACCATATTTTGTTGTTGCCCAAGTTTTGGGCTCAATCCGAAATCAATAGGTGTAAGAAATTGGACAATTCAAGTTCAAAGGCAGTTCGTTCCTAATTGGGGTGGTTGGTGTATTGGGTAGTTCCAGAGATTGGATTTCACTCAAAATTAACCAAATGACTCCTCCCACCATATTATGATGTTGCCCAAGTTTTGGGCTCGATCCGAAATCAGTAGGTGTCAGAAATTGGTCAATTCATGTTCAAAGGCAGTTCGTTCCTAATTGAAGTGGTTGGTGTATTCCATAGTTCTAGATATCGGATTTCACTCAAAATTAATCAAATGACTCATCCCACCATATTATGATGTTGCCCAAGTTTTGGGCTCGATCCGAAATCAGTAGGTGTAAGAAATTGGACAATTCAAGTTCAAAGGCAGTTCGTTCCTAATTGAAGTGGTTGGTGTATTCCATAGTTCTGGACATCGGATTTCACTCAAAATTAATCAAATGACTCCTCCCACCATATTATGATGTTGCCCAAGTTTTGGGCTCGTTCCGAAATCAGTAGGTGTCAGAAATTGGTCAATTCATGTTCAAAGGCAGTTCGTTCCTAATTGGAGTGGTCGGTGTTTTGGGTAGTTCTAGTGATCGGATTTCACTCAAACTTAACCAAATGACTCCTCCCACCACATTATGATGTTGCCCTATTGCTTCGATTCAGCTGCACCAAAATGGTTTCAACTGCACTCTCAACTTCTGATACTCGCAAGTGCCCGAGCCGTTTGGTAGTATAGCATATGTAAGTGCGAGGTCGATCCCACGAGGATTGGTGATTGAATGATCCAATTTGTTTCCCCTACACAAAATAGAATTGAAAAAAAGAAAATAAATAAAACAAGAAAGAATGAAATAACTCAAGCAAATAAGTTCCCAAGTTCAATTAGATTGACGGATTGATTCGAGCTAAAATATGATTAAGCCATGGTGTTTGGTCATAACCTTGTGTTCCTAATTCCCTAATTTGATCATTTGTTGTCTAACCTAAAACTAAGCATTAGGAACCCATTAAGCATAGAACAACAATTTAAACAACCAAGCATGTATCTAATCCCTATTGTCGAATGTCCATACATACTCTTCCTATTCATAGTTCAATTCGAATTAAAGCATGGTGTCTACTCTTAATTCAAACCAAGATAGCTAACATGCAAGCCTAAATGGTGATCAATCATTCAAACTAGCATATTAACTTATAAGCATAATGAATAAGAACAAAAATCATAATTGAAACTTGGAAACTAATTAAACTTGAATACTTAAGAAAGAATGTACATTACAAATAAAAGTAAAGTAAAACTTGAAAAACTTAAGGAGAATTTCAGCACAAATATTTCATTACAACAATTGAAAACTAGAAAGGAAACTAAGAGAATTTCAGGGAGAGAAGGGAAGGGAGCTCTAGAGAAGTGTTTGAGAGCTCCCCCCCTTGGGGTGTGTTTTGAAGCTTGAAGGCTTCTCTATTTATAGGGCTAAGAGGGAGGAACAACATGATGAAATCCAACACCACCATTCCTCTTTTAATACAACCCATAACTCACACTTCATCTTGTCTATGTTAGTGTGGTTGGAATCAATCTCATCCCATACTTCTTTTGCTGCACCTCAAGATTTCTTCACATGGGATCAAAGGTGATCAATTGTGGCTGCCTTTTGCTGCCAACCCATGTGGTCTTCTTTTGGTTGTTGAACAAAAACGAGTCTTCTGAACCAGACTTGGTGTAGGAAGGCCAGAGGTTTCAAAACGTATCCAATGGAGCTCAAATTTGGATATGTTATACTAGACACCCATTGGAACAACTTCTATGAAGAAAGTATTCCCATCGGAGCAGTAGAAGTATGCGTTTTGGGCCTTGCAATTTGGCTGCCGAACAGAGACTGGAATTGACTTCATTTCATTTATGCTTTACATGCATGCACATGCTTTCTCTATAATAACTCCATCATGTACCAACTTGATCCTTTAGACTTTCATAGCTGGAATGCCTCCCCACTTCACTCATTATGTTGGGTCCAAAGTCAGTTGCAGCATGGGTGAGGCACATGGCTTAAAGGAGGAGACAAGGCTCAAAGCTGGCAGCTGCAAATCCTCCTGAGCATGGTTCAGTGTTGGACGGGCTAAGGACTCCACATATGTTCAATTGGGCTGAAATTTGGATATGTTATACTAGACACCCAATTGTGCAGATTGCTGAAATGAGACCTGCAAGGTGACTTACGAAACTGGACTGACAAGGAGTGTGGCCCAACTTTGGTTTTGTCTTTAAGCTCTTGCTCTTATCCCAATCAGCCCTTAGCATGCATGGATTGCATCAAATGTGATCTCTTGCTATCTTAACCTACAAAACACACAAACAGAGGTAAGTGACTCAAAATAAAGAGAAACTAAGCAAAATCACTAAGTAAAGAAGGCAAGCAAGTGTATGAAATTATGGACTTATCAAAACAGAAAATGGATTAAAAGCACAAGTTTAACTCAATAACATAACCAAATCATAAGCTAGAAGGGTAAAAAATGATATACAATTATGAACCAATCAAATACCCCCAAACCTAGATTTTGCTAGTCCTCGAGCAAAACAAAAGGAAAACAAAGATAAAAACAAAACAAGAAGTTAACTAAACCACTTCCCCAGGTAACTCGATTGCATTGAGCATATGCAACAAGCCTTTAAACCTCTAGGCATCCCTAGTAGGAGGAGTTGTGTCTCCTGAGGGTTTAACAGAAACGATACCCACAAACGTTTTACTAACTCTACAAAACAAAGTGGTTAGAAAACCCTACTAAATTTGTTAGTCCTTAAGCAAAATAAAACAAAAAACAAAAACAAAAATAATTACAAAAACAAAAACAAAAATAAAAGAAATAAAAATAAAATAAAAAAATTACAAAAATAAAAACAAAACAAAAAACTCAAAACAATCTTTCCAAACATTTTCTGAAGAGAAATGACACATGCACATGACTCAAAAATAAAAGCTCAGTTTTTAGACAATATTTACAAGGTGGCAAAGTTCAAAACACAACATGCTCAAAGTGTAGTAGTGTGAAAGCCAAATGCAACAAATTCCCCAATCTTAGTTTTTACACAATTTCAAAAATCATACCAAACACAAATGCAACTTCAAATCTCACCAAAGTTGTCCTCTCACAAATGAATCACTCAGAAGAGGGCTACAATGCATCACTCAGTTATAAACATGAGATTAGAGTTAAACCGTAAAGGAGTTAACTCAAAATAGGAAGATGAAGAACTTGCATTAATATGATCTCAAGAAGGATGCCAAACACTTAAAAGTAAGAAAATGCATGCAATTCAACCATATGACATTTAAGATCAATTTAGGTCTTTATTATAGGTTGTAATGGGGCCAAGGGTGTAAGGTGAGTAAGAAATGAAACGTATGGATAAAACAAAGTCCAAGGAACTCAAAATGTAAGAGCATAAAATAATTGTTTGCAAGACTTCGAATCATCACGATTAGATTCTTTCTTTTACATGATCAAAACTCCTTATACCTTCATTTACAATGATTCATACTCCTTTCCAAATGCCAATTTATTTTGAAGGCCCAAAAATGAATTTTTAATCAACCACCACTTAATCACAACTTTTTTTTTTCTTTTTTTCTTTCACCAATTGAGTGAAGTTTTTTTTTTGTTTTTTTTATTTTTTTATTTAATGTAATATCCCTTCCCAAACTTAGCATGAAAAACACATCCGAATTAGAGCTCATGAGTTCCTTAGAAAGGTAAATATTTGTTTTTCGGTCTAAGGCGAGGAAATATAATTGGTAAAATGAAAGAAAAGGTTTACATGTAGGCTCAAAATGGTTAACAATGGAAAATCATGCTTAAGCATGCATAAGGTTAGCTTGAAAGGCACAAACGATCCAAAGAGGGCCTTAATATCATTTCTTAAATGTCGTGAAATCAAATTGCAAATGAATGAATGACTTTTAAGTGTTCAACCAAATCAATGAATAATGAGATCAAACAACAACTTTGATGACAAGAAAATAAGAGTATGTGTATAACACTCATGAAATGAAGCACACAGCTCAAAAGCTCACATTATATGGTTATATAAGTCTAATTTATGCTTGATACAATTCTCTGGGTCATGCAAATCCTTTAATTGGAAAATTATGAAACAAATGGCAAGTGCAAAGAAGGTTTCGAACATATCATGCTAGAACGATGCCAAATTAATTAATTTTTTATTTTTATTTTTTTTACAATAAAAAATAATAATAATAAATAAATAAAATTCAATTTTCATTTAAGTCATGCAAACATTTATCACAATCTCATCAAATGTGTTCGGAAAGTGAAATAAAATCAAAATCAAAATAAAAGCAAGACTCAAACAAAATAAAAAAAATAAAAACAAGCAAATAAAAAATAAATTAAATTAAATTAAGGAAAAACCAAATTTACATGCTAAACTCCAATACCCCCAAACCTAGAAATGAACATTGCCCTCAATGTTTAAAATTTAGGCACAAGCAATGTCAAAAATAACAAATGAAGGTATTAAAGCAAATAAAAAGCACAAAACACGCAAGAATTAAAATACAAAAATAAAATAATTACAAAATAAAAA
This sequence comes from Prunus avium, assembly GCF_965620075.1. Lineage (NCBI taxonomy): Eukaryota > Viridiplantae > Streptophyta > Magnoliopsida > Rosales > Rosaceae > Prunus > Prunus avium. The sequence continues at coordinate 499,155 of NC_142287.1, forward strand.
TTACAAAACAAACAAATAAAAGAAACGAAACAGTAAAACACTCGAAACAGAAAGCCCTAAACAAACAGTCTTACGCAAACCAAAACCCAAACGATTGAAAGCCCAACCCAAAAGAAAATTAACTCACTTTGAAACCTAAACAACGGTGAAAAGCCGAGCCACAATGAAATCCGAAGCCCACACGTTTTTTTTATATTATTTTTTTAATTTTTAATTTTTAAGATGACACGTGAATTGGGAGTGCAAAGACGGGATTTTTGAAAAGAGAGAATGTGGTCCCTGATGTCTCGGCTCCTGTGAGGTCACGGGCAAAAGAGGTGAGGGACGTGTCGGCGCGCAGAGGCCGCTTTCACATCCCCCAAGCCAGAATTATTGGCCTCTTGGGTGAAGCGGGACGACTTTTTCACTTTGAAGGTTGTGAAATGTGAAAATGCAATTAAGGGGAGGTTGGGAAATGGGTGCGGCGATATATAGAGATAAGCCGTAAGGGCCGCACATAACCCAGAACCGCAGCGGCTAGGGTTTAGCAGACTAAGTCTATAAAAAGGTAAAAAGAACGGGTGAAAAACACAAACTCAGAAACACACAAAACAGAAAAGAAAGAAGAACAAAGAGTGAGAAATCAAATGGCCTCTTCCTACCCTTTTTCGTTGGATCTCAACCTAGCTCCACCGACTCAGACACGAGGCCAAGCAGCGGCACCAGTATGGATGCCCTACTTTGCTTCCGCACGGGGGCCTGTGACAGTAACTAACTCAATACTCCTGGACAACGATGTTGCCATTGGAGTGGCTAGAAATTTAGTGACTCCTAAAGATATACGTGTCCTGGGGACAAGGGATGACAACCGGGTCGTGAGCGATGCCCTGGCACTGAGCGTGCAGAGTACGGCAACAGTCGCAAGTTTGGGTCATTGATCGGTGCATATTTACATATCATTTTGTACCCTTCTAATTTATGATTTGGTTATGTTTTTGAGTTAAACTTGTGCTTTTAATAAGTTTTGTGTTTGTTTCAGTGTAATAAACTTAAGGACTCACTAATTGCATTTTGGAGACAAGTTAGCTCAAAACGGTGTCTGCAGATCAGTCAACTTCACGGATTGGACTGTACTTGCTCAAGAAGAACCAGATGATGATCTATATATCATTGGAAAGATACGGAAGTCTAGTTTCTGTATAATTTTACGGTTCATGATTCCGAGTCTTCTAGAGAAAGTTATACATGTTTTGGCAACTTAAGGTCAAATTCGGCAGCATCTGCGTTACTGGGCCAAATATCACATTTGAAGGCCTTCCCGATTTTTCCTTGAGTTGGGCTGCATATGCTTGGAAAGATAATTCAAAGAGCTTCAAGATCCATATTTTTCCAGATTTTTCAGATTGGAGCCACAAGCCCAAAACGAGCTCACAAGCTGGCTGCAATGCATTGTCATGCATGACATATGCATGATGAAGTGTTGTTGATTGTGGGAAAGTTTGGTGAAGCATATTCAATACCTATTTTTGAGTGGAATTTTGCAGCAGCCAAATGAATTAATTGAAGTTGAAGTGGATGATGGAACACTAAGCTTAATGACAAGAAGAATTGTTTTCAAATGCAATTGTGTGTTAGGTTAAGTTGGTGAATTAAGTGTTGTATGTTAGGTGAAGTTAGTGTGTTTAGAAAATTCAATTGTATAATTCAGATTTTCACTTCCCCTAGGCCTATAAATAGGGAAGTTCTCTAAGCTTGTAAACACACCCCAAGGGGGGGAGCTCTCAAACACTTCTCTAGAGCTCCCTTCCCTTCTCTCCCTCAAATTCTCTTAGTTTTCCTTTCTAGTTCTCAATTGATTGTAACAAAAATCCTTTTACTAAATTTTCCTTTAAGTCTTTCCAAGTTCTACTTTAATTTTCATTGTTATGTAAATTCTTTTCTTTAGTTTTTCAAGTTTGATTAGTTTCCAAGTTTCAATTATGGTTCATGTTCTTATTCATTATGCTTATAAGTTAATATGCTAGTTTGAATGATTGATCACCATTTAGGCTTGCATGTTAGCTATCTTGGTTTGAATTAAGAGTATACACCATGCTTTAATTCGAATTGAACTATGAATAGGAAGAGTATGTATGGACATTCGACAACAGGGATTAGATACATGCTTGGTTGTTTAAATTGTTCTTCTATGCTTAATGGGTTCCTAATGCTTAATTTTAGGTTAGACAACAAATGATCAAATTAGGGAATTAGGAACACAAGGTTATGACCAAACACCATGGCTTAATCATACTTTAGCTAGAATCAATCCGTTAATCTAATTGAACTTGGGAACTTATCTGCTTGAGTTAGTTATTTCTTTCTTCCTTGTTTTATTTATTTCCTTTCTTTTTCATTTCTGTTTTGTGTAGGGAAACTAAATTGGATCATTCAATCACCAATCCCTGTGGAATCGACCTCGCACTTACATATGCTATACTACCAACGGTTCGTGCACTTGCGAGTATCACAAGTTGAGGATGCAGCTTAATCCATTTTGGTGCAGCTGTATCGACGCAACAGTCACCGCCTACTTGCGAAGTCCCATGAGGTAGAGGTGCTAAAGGGTCAGTTGGCGGCGGAGCGAAGTATGGTTGAAGAGTGTCAGAGTGCTATAAAAAGCTTGAAAAGGGAGAGGGCAAGGATAGTGGAGGTGAATCGACACCAGCTAGAAGTATTGCGGGACGAGAATAAAAACCTATCAAAGATGGTAGAGTTGTATTCTCGCGACATGCGAAAGCAGCTGGAGGACCTAGACCGACCGAGTAAACGCAAGCAAGCAGATCGCGAGAGTAATTACGCTCAAGCTAAGATTGCTATCTTTGGGAGCTCAAGTGGTGAGCCCCAAGAGGCTGTGCGTGAAGCCCCGGAAGAGGATAGCCAGAGGGCCAAACTCAAAGCTCCAATGGTCGAGACACCGAGCACTGTGAAGAAATGACTTCTACTGCATTATTGGTGTTTTAATTTTATTTTGTTGTTTTTGTATTTTCGTTATTTTGTTTCGGAAATAAAAGAGTAAGGTTGCAGAAAGAAAAAGAAAAAGAAAAAGAAAACACACTTCCCAACTAAAATAAAACAAAGACGACAAACGGAAAAGAAAACACATTTCCCTAACTAAAATAAGACAAAGATGATAGCCGAAAGGGAAAGGCAAAAAACACAAAGCACTAGAAAATGAAAGTAACGGGCAAAAACATAAAACACCAGAAAACACGGAAAAAAGAAAAGTAAAGTGAAAGTTAATGTGCTCCCCCTTGAAGCGATTAGGTCGAGCATGCCCAGGAAATCCGAAATGGTGTTGGCTCTCTCTCATCAGCATATGTCTATTTAAACCACACCTCTGCAAGCGGATGATACCCAGCATTTCTTCCTGCAAACTCAAGGAAAAACATCAAAAAATTCAAAAGCAAAACAAATGGCATCCTCATGCACTCACCTTGATGATCTCAACCTTGAGCTCTCACTTGCACCACCGAATGCCCAGACAAGGGCTCCTCCAACCCCTGTCTTCCCAAACTCTTCATATCATCACGGCACGGCCTCAAACTTTGCTGAGGCAATACCAAACTTTGCTGAGGCAAGGCCGAACAGAGCAGTGCTGCTAGGAGGCATGATTGGCAGCAAGCTCACACCGGCAGATCATTGGCATATAGCACACAGGTTTGACAAGGTGGCAGTGGATGAGTCCCACACTTATACCGTGCTCCAAGCGGCCTCGGCCACAAATCTGGGCTTGCGCCTACTGGCGAGGACACGGGAGTGTACAGCGCTGAGCGAGGAGGTGGCTGCCTTGAAGGCTATGGTGGCGGACTTGCAGAAGCGGCTCTATTGTGCCACTCAGCATGTGGAAGCACTGCAGAGGAAAAATGATGACCATGTAGAGCTGCTGCAGATTCTACATGTGCGAGACAATAGAGGCAAGCCATGATGAAGATGAAGATGAAGAAGAAGAAAAAGTTGTTTTTTAATTTTACTTGAATGTGTTTTTTTTTTTTCTGTTTTTTTTTTGTTTGTTTGTTTGTTTGTTTGTAATGTAGAGTTTGGAGTGAAAATAAAAATGTGTTTTAACACTCATAAATAAACTAACTAACCATACCACATAAATAAAATACATAAACTAACTTAACAAAAAAACAAAAACAAAGACTCAACAGAAAAGATAACAAAGAAAATAAAAAAAAAAACTTAATTTAAAAACACACGAATATACAAGCAACTCACGGATGACCAGTTAAGGGCCTCAGAAAACACAGCCAGGGGATCCGGGAAGGTTGGAGGGGTCACAATGGTCCCGCTTAAAACCCAAACTTCTTAGACACCGAAGGTGTCGCCTATAGAACTCCTAGACACTGTATTCACGGATGTTGCCCAAGTTTTGGACTCGATCCGAAATCAATAGGTATAAGAAGTTGGACAATTCAAGTTCAAAGGCAGTTCGTTCCTAATTGGAGTGGTTGGTGTATTGGGTAGTTCTAGAGATCCGACCATATTATGATGTCGCCCAAGTTTTAGGCTCGATCCGAAATCAATAGGTGTAAGAAATTGGATAATTCAGGTTCGTAGGCAGTTCGTTTCCAATTGGAGTGGTTGGTGTTTTGGGTAGTTCTAGAGATTGGATTTCACTCAAACTTAAGCAAATGACTCCTCCCACCATATTATGATGTTGCCCCAGTTTTGGGATCGATCCGAAATCAATAGGTGTAAGAAATTGGACAATTCAAGTTCAAAGGTAGTTCGTTCCTAATTGGAGTGGTTGGGGTTTTGGGTAGATCTAGAGATCTGATTTCACTCAAACTTAACCAAACGACTCCTCCCACCATATTATGATGTTTCCCAGGTTTTGGGCTCGATCCGAAATCAATAGGTGTAAGAAATTGGACAATTTATGTTCAAAGAGAGTTCGTTCCTAATCGGAGTGGCTGGTGTATTCCATAGTTCTAGAGATCGGATTTCACTCAAAACTAACCAAATGACTCCTCCCACCATATTATGATGTTGCCCAAGTTTTGGGGTTGATCCGAAATCAATACGTGTAAGAAATTGGACAATTCAAGTTCAAAGGTAGTTCGTTCCTAATTGGAGTGGTTGGTGTTTTGGGTAGTTCTAGAGATTGGATTTCACTCAAGCTTAACCAAATGACTCCTCCCATCATATTATGATGTTGCCCAAGTTTTGGGATCGATCCGAAATCAGTAGGTGTAAGAAATTGGACAATTCAGGTTCAAAGGCAGTTCGTTCCTAATTGGAGTGGTTGGTGTTTTGGGTAGTTCTAGAGATTGGAATTCACTCAAACTTAAGCAAATGACTCCTCCCACCATATTATGATGTTGCCCTAGTTTTGGGCTCGATCCGAAATCAATAGGTGTAAGAAATTGGACAATTCAAGTTCAAAGGCAGTTCGTTCCTAATTGGAGTGGTTGGTGTTTTGGGTAGATCTAGAGATCGGATTTCACTCAAACTTAACCAAATGACTCCTCCCACCATATTATGATGTTGCCCAAGTTTTGGGCTCGATCCGAAATCAGTAGGTGTAAGAAATTGGACAATATATGTTCAAAGGCAGTTCGTTCCTAATCGGATTGGTCGGTGTATTCCATAGTTATAGAGATCGGATTTCACTCAAAACTAAGCAAATGACTCCTCAGACCATATTATGATGTTGTACAAGTTTTGGGCTCGATCCGAAATCAATAGGTGTAAGAAATTGGACAATTCAAGTTCAAAGGCAGTTCGTTCCTAATTGGAGTTTTTGGTGTTTTGGGTAGTTCTAGAGATCGGATTTGACTCAAACTTAACCAAATGACTTCTCCCACCATAATATGGTGTTGGCCAAGTTCTGGGCTCGATCCGAAATCAGTAGGTGTAAGAAATTGGACAATTTAAGTTCAAAGGGAGTTCGTTCCTAATCGAAGTGGTAGGTGTATTCCGTAGTTCTAGAGATTGGATTTCACTCAAAACTAACCAAATGACTCCTCCCACTGTATTATGATGTTGTCCCAGTTTTGGGCTCGATCCGAAATCAATAGGTGTAAGAAATTGAACAATTTAAGTTCAAAGGCAGTTCGTTCCTAATTGGAGTGGTTGGGGTATTCCGTCGTTCTAGAGATCGGATTTCACTCAAAACTAACCAAATGACTCCTTCCACCATATTATGATGTTGCCCAAGTTTTGGGCTCGATCCGTAATCAATAGGTGTAAGAAATCGGACAATTCAGGTTCAAAGGCAGTTCGTTCCGAATTGGAGTGGTTGGTGTTTTGGGTAGTTCTAGAGATTGGATTTCACTCAAACTCAAGAAAATGACTCCTCCCACCTAATTATGATGTTGCCCCAGTTTTGGTCTCGATCCGAAATCAATAGGTGTAAGAAATTGGACAATTCAAGTTCAAAGGCAGTTCGTTCCTAATTGGAGTGGTTGGTGTTTTGGGTAGTTCTAGAGATCGGATTTCACTCAAACTTAACCAAATCACTCCTTCCACCATATTATGATGTTGCCCAAGTTTTCGGCTCGATCCGAAATCAATAGGTGTAAGAAATAGGACAATTCAAGTTCAAAGGCAGTTCGTTCCTAATTGGAGTGGTTGGTGTTTTGGGTTGTTCTAGAGATCGGATTTCACTCAAGCTTAACCAAATGACTCCTCCCACCGTACTATGATGTTGCCCAAATTTTGGGCTCGATCCGAAATCAGTAGGTGTAAGAAATGGGACAATTCAGGTTCAAAGGCAGTTCGTTCCTAATTGGAGTGGTTGGTGTTTTGGGTAGTTCTAGAGATTGGATTTCACTCAAGCTTAACCAAATGACTCCTCCCACCCAATTATGATGTTGCCCAAGTTTTGGGCTCGATTCGAAATCAATAGGTGTAAGAAATTGGACAATTCAAGTTCAAAGGTAGTTCGTTCCTAATTGGAGTGGTTGGTGTTTTGGGTAGTTCTAGAGATCGGATTTCACTCAAAGTTAACCAAATGACTACTCCCAACATATTGTGATGTTGGCCAAGTTTTGGGCTTTATCCGAAATCAAAAGGTGTAAGAAATTGGACAATTCAAGTTCAAAGGCAGTTCGTTCCAAATTGGAGTGGTTGGTGTTTTGGGTAGTTCTAGAAATTGGATTTCACTCAAACTTAACCAAATGACTCCTCCCACCATACTATGATGTTGCCCAAGTTTTGGGCTCGATCCGAAATCAATAGGTGTAAGAAATTGGACAATTCAAGTTCAAAGGCAGTTCGTTCCTAATTGAAGTGGTTGGTGTATTCCATAGTTTTAGAGATCGGATTTCACTCAAAATTAACCAAATGACTCCTCCCACCGTATTATGATGTTGCCCAAGTTTTGGGCTCGATCCGAAATCAGTAGGTGTCAGAAATTGGTCAATTCAAGTTCAAAGGCAGTTCGTTCCTAATTGGAGTGGTTGGTGTATTGGGTAGTTCTATAAATTAGATTTCCCTCAAACTTAACCAAATGACTCCTCCCACCATATTATGATGTTGCCCAATCTTTGGGCTCGATCCGAAATCAATAGGTGTAAGAAATTGGACAATTCAAGTTCAAAGGCAGTTCGTTCCTAATTCAAGTGGTTGGTGTATTCAATAGTTCTAGAGATCAAATTTCACTCAAAATTAACCGAATGACTCCTCCCACCATATTATGTTGTTGGCCAAGTTTTATGGTTGATCCGAAATCAATAGGTGAAAGAAATTGGACAATTCAAGTTCAATGGCAGTTCGTTCCTAATTGGGGTTGTTGGTGTATTGGGTAGTTCTAGAGATCGGATTGCAATCAAAATTAACCAACTGACTCCACCCACCATATTATGATGTTGCCCAAGTTTTGGGCTCTATCCGAAATCAATAGGTGTAAGAAATTGGACAATTCAAGTTCAAAGGCAGTTCGTTCCTAATTGGAGTGGTTGGTGTTTTTGGTTGTTCTAGAGATCGGATTTCACTCAAACTTAACAAAATGACTCCTCCCACTATATTATGATGTTGCCCAAGTTTTGGGCTCGATCCGAAATCAACAGGTATAAGAAATTGGGCAATTTATGTTCAAAGGCAGTTTGTTCCTAATATGAGTGGTTGGTGTATTCCAAAGTTCTAGAGATCGGATTTCACTCAAAACTAAACAAATGACTCCTCCCACCATATTATGATGTTGCCCAAGTTTTGGGATCGATCCGAAATTAGTAGGTGTAAGAAATTGGACAATTCAAGTTCAATGGCAGTTCGTTCCTAATTGGGGTGGTTGGTGTATTGGGTAGTTCTAGAGATCCGGTTGCACTCAAAATTAACCAAATGAGTCCTCCCACCATATTATGATGTTGCCCAAGTTTTGGGCTCGATCCGAAATCAATATGTGTAAGAAATTGGACAAGTCAAGTTCAAAGGCAGTTCGTTCCTAACTGGAGTGGGTGGTGTTTTGGGTAGTTCTAGAGATCGGATTTCACTCAAAACTGTCCAAATGACTCCTCCCACCATATTATGATGTTGACCAAGTTTTGGGCTCGATCCGACATCAATAGGTGTAAGAAATTGGACAATTTATTTTCAAAGGCAGTTCGTTCCTAATCGGAGTGGTTGGTGTATTCCATAGTTCTAGAGATCGGATTTCACTCAAAACTAACCAAACGACTCCTCCCACCATATTATGATGTTGCCCAAGTTTTGGGCTCGATCCGAAATCAATAGGTGTAAGAAATTCGAAAATTCAAGTTCGAAGGCAGTTCGTTCCTAATTGGAGTGGTTGGTGTTTTGGGTAGTTCTAAGGATCGGATTTCACTCAAAATTAACCAAATGACTCCTCCCACCATATTATGATGTTGCCCAAGTTTTGGGCTCGATCCGAAATCAATAGGTGTAAGAAATTGGACAATTTATTTTCAAAGGCAGTTCGTTCCTAATCGGAGTGGTTGGTGTATTCCATAGTTCTAGAGATCGGATTTCACTCAAAACTGACCAAATGACTCCTCCCACCATAGTATGATGTTGCCCAAGTTTTGGGCTCGATCCAAAATCAATAGGTGTAAGAAATTGGACTATTCAAGTTCACAGGCAGTTCGTTCCAAATTGGGCCGGTTGGTGTATTGGGTAGTTCTAGAGATCGGATTTCACTAAAAATTAATCAAATGACTCCTCCCACCATATTATGATGTTGCCCAAGTTTTGGGCTCTATCCGAAATCAATAGGTGTAAGAAATTGGACAATTCAAGTTCAATGACAGTTCGTTCCTAATTGGGGCGGTTGGTGTATTGGGTAGTTCTACAGATCGGATTTCACTAAAAATTAATCAAATGACTCCCCCCACCATATTATGATGTTGCCCAAGTTTTGGGCTCTATCCGAAATCAATAGGTGTAAGAAATTGGACAATTCAAGTTCAAAGGCAGTTCGTTCCTAATTGGAGTGGTTCGTGTTTTGGGTAATTCTAGAGATCGGATTTCACTCAAAAATAACCAAATGACTCCTCCCACCATATTATGATGTTGCCCAAGTTTTGGGCTCTATCTGAAATCAATAGGTGTAAGAAATTGGACAATTCAAGTTCAAAGGCCGTTCGTTCCTAATTGGGATGGTTGGTGTATTGGGTAGTTCTATAGATCGGATTTCACTCAAGCTTAACCAAAAGACTCCTCCCACCCTATTATGATGTTTCCCAGGTTTTGGCCTCGATCCGAAATCAATAGGTGTAAGAAATTGGACAATGTATGTTCAAAGGCAGTTCGTTCCTAATCGGAGTGGTTGGTGTTTTGGGTAGTTCTAGAGATCGGATTTAACTCAAAACTAACCAAGTGACACCTCCCACCATATTATGAGGTTGCCCAAGTTTTGGGCTCGATCCGAAATCAATAGGTGTGAGAAATTGGACGATTTATGTTGAAAGGCAGTTCTTTCCTAATCGGAGTGGTTGGTGTATTCCATAGTTCTAGAGATCGGATTTCACTCAAAACAAACGAAATGACCCCTCCCACCATAGTATAATGTTGCCCAAGTTTTGGGCTCGATCCGAAATCAATAGGTGTAAGAAATTGGACAATTCAAGTTCAAAGGCAGTTCGTTCCTAATTGGGGCGGTTGGTGTATTGGGTAGTTCTAGAGATCGGATTTCACTCAAAATTAATCAAATGACTCCTGCCACCATATTATGATGTTGCCCAAGTTTTGGGATCGATCCGAAATCAATAGGTGTAAGAAATTGGACAATTCAAGTTCAAAGGCAGTTCATTCCTAATTGGAGTGGTTGGTGTTTTGGGTAGTTCTAGAGATCGTATTTCACTCAAACTTAACCAAATGACTCCTCCCATCATATTATTATGTTGCCCAAGTTTTGGGCACGAACCGAAATCAATTGGTGTAAGAAATTGGACAATTTATGTTCAAAGGCAGTTCGTTCCTAATCGTAGTGGTTGGTGTATTCCATTGTTCTAGAGATCGGATTTCACTCAAAACTAACCAAATGACTCCTCCCACCATATTATGATGTTGCCCAAGTTTTGGGCTCGATCCGAAATCAATAGGTGTAAGACATTGGACAATTTATGTTCAAAGGCAGTTCGTTCCTAATCGGGGGGGTTGGTGTATTCCATAGTTCTAGAGATCGGATTTCACTCAAAACTAACCAAATGACTCCTCCCACCATAGTATGATGTTGCCCAAGTTTTGGGCTCGATCCGAAATCTATAGGTGTAAGAAATTGGACAATTCAAGTTCAAAGGCAGTTTATTCCTAATTGGAGTGGTTGGTGTTTTGGGTAGTTCTAGAAATTGGATTTCCCTCAAACTTAACCAAATGACACCTCCCACCATATTACGATGTTGCCCAAGTTTTGGGGTCGATCCGAAATCAATTGGTGTAAGAAATTGGACAATTCAAGTTGAAAAGCAGTTCGTTCCTAATTGGAGTGGTTGGTGTTTTGGGTAGTTCTAAAGATCGGATTTCACTCAAAATTAACCAAATGACTCCTCCCACCACATTATGATGTTGCCCAAGTTTTGTGCTCGATCCAAAATCAATAGGTGTAAGAAATTGGACTATTCAAGTTCAATGGCAGTTCGTTCCCAATTTGGGCGGTTGGTGTATTGGGTAGTTCTAGAGATCCGATTGCACTCAAAATTAACCAAATGACTCCTCCCACCATATTATGATGTTGCCGAAGTTTTGGGCTCGATCCGAAATAAATAGGTGTAAGAAATTGTACAATTCAAGTTCAATGGCAGTTCGTTCCTAATTGGGGCGGTTGGTGTATTGGGTACTTCTAGACATCGGATTTCACTAAAAATTAATCAAATGACTCCTCCCACCATATTATGATGTTGCCCAAGTTTTGGGCGCTATCCGAAATCAATAGATGTAAGAAATTGGACAATTCAAGTTCAAAGGCAGTTCGTTCCTAATTGGAGTGGTTGGTGTTTTGGGTAGTTCTAGAGAACGGATTTCACTCAAAATTAACCGAATGACTCTTCCCACAATATTATGATGTTGCCCAAGTTTTGGGCTCGATCCGAAATCAATATGTGTAAGAAATTGGACAATTTATGTTGAAAGGCAGTTCGTTCCTAATCGGAGTGGTCGCTGTATTCCATAGTTCTAGAGATCGGATTTCTCTCAAAACTAACCAAATGACTCCTCCCACCATATTATGATGTTGCCCAAGTTCTGGGCTCGATCCGAAATCAATAGGTGTAAGAGATTGGACAATTTATGTCCAAAGGCAGTTCGTTCCTAATCGTAGTGGTTCGTGTATTCCATAGTTCTAGAGATCGGATTTCACTCAAAACTAACGAAATCACTCCTCCCACCATATTATGATGTTGCCCAAGTTTTGGGGTTGATCCGAAATCAATAGGTGTAAGAAATTGGACAATTCAAGTTTAAAGGAAGTTCGTTCCTAATTGGGGTGGTCGGTGTATTGTCTAGTTCTAGAGATCGGATTTCCCTCAAAATTAACCAAATGACTCCTCCCACCATATTATTATGTTGCCCAAGTTTTGGGCTCGAACCGAAATCAATAGGTGTAAGAAATTGGACAATTTATGTTAAAAGGCAGTTCGTTTCTAATCGGAGTGGTTGGCGTATTCCATAGTTCTAGAGATTGGATTTCACTCACAACTATCCAAATGACTCCTCCCACCATATTATGAGGTTCCCGAAATTTTGGGTTCGATCCGAAATCAATAGGTGTAAGAAATTGGAGAATTCAAGTTCAAAGGCAGTTCGTTCCTAATTGGAGTGGTTGGTGTTCTGGTAGTTCTAGGGATCGGATTTCACTCAAACTTAACAAAATCAGTCCTCCCACCATATTATGATGTTGCCCAAGTTTTGGGCTCGATCCAAAGTCAATAGGTGTAAGAAATTGGACAATTCATGTTCAAAGTCAGTTCATTCCTAATTGGAGTGGTTGGTGTTTTGGGTAGTTCTAGAGATCAGATTTCACTCAAACTTAACCAAATGACTCCTCCCACCATATTACGATGTTGCCCAAGTTCTGGGCTCGATCCGAAATAAATAGGTGTAAGAGATTGTGCAATTTATGTTCAAAGGCAGTTTGTTCCTAGTCGTAGTGGTTCGTGTAATCCATAGTTCTAGAGATCGGATTTCACTCAAAACTAACGAAATCACTCCTCCCACCATGTTATGTTGTTGCCCAAGTTTTGGGGTTGATCCGAAATCAATAGGTGTAAGAAATTGGACAATTCAAGTTGAAAAGCAGTTCGTTCCTAATTGGGGTGGTTGGTGTATTGGGTAGTTCTAGAGATGCGATTGCACTCAAAATGAACCAAATGGCTACTCCCACCATATTATGATGTTGCCCAAGTTTTGGGCGCGATCCGAAATCAATAGGTGTAAGAAATTGGACAATTCAAGTTTAAAGGCAGTTTGTTCCTAATTGGGGTGGTTGGTGTATTGTCTAGTTCTAGAGATCGGATTTCCCACAAAATTAACCAAACGACTCCTCCCACCATATTATTATGTCTCCCAAGTTTTGGGCTCGATACGAAATCAATTGGGGTAAGAAATTGGACAATTCAAGTTCAAAGGCATTTCGTTCCTAATTGGAGTGGTCGGTGTTTTGGGTAGTTTTAGAGATCGGATTTCACTCAAACTTAACCAAATGACTTCTCCCACCATATTGTGTTGTTACCCAAGTTTTGGGCTCGATCCGAAATCAATTGGGGTAAGAAATTGGACAATTCAAGTACAAAGGCATTTCGTTCCTAATTGGAGTGGTCGGTGTTTTGGGTAGTTCTAGAGATCAGATTTCACTCAAACTTAACCAAATGACTTCTCCCACCATATTATGTTGTTGCCCAAGTTTTGGGCTCGATCCGAAATCAATAGGTGTAAGAAATTGGACAATTCAAGTTCAAAGCCAGTTCGTTCCAAATTGGAGTGGTTGGTGTTTTGGTTAGTTCTAGAGATCGGATTTCACTCAAGCTTAACCAAATGACTCCTCCCCCTATATTATGATGTTGCCCAAGTTTTGGGCTCGATCCGAAATCAATAGGTGTAAGAAATTGGACAATTTATGGTCAAAGGCAGTTCGTTCCTAATTGGAGTGGTTTGTGTATTCCATAGTTCTAGAGATCGGATTTCGCACAAAACTAACCAAATGACTCCTCCCACCATATTATGATGTTGCCCAAATTTTGGGGTTGATCCGAAATCAATAGGGGTAAAAAATTGGACAATTCAAGTTCAAAGGCAATCGTTCCTAATTGGTGCGGTTGGTGTTTTGGGTAGTTCTAGAGATTAGATTTCACTCAAACTTAAGCAAATGACTCCTCCCACCATATTATTATGTTGCCCAAGTTTTGGGCACGATCCGAAGTCAATAGGTGTACGAAATTGGACAATTCAAGTTCAAAGGCAGTTCGTTCCTAGTTGGAGTGTTTGGTGTTTTGGTTCGTTCTAGAGATCGGATTTCACTCAAACTTAACCAAATGACTCCTCCCACCATATTATGATGTTGCCCAAGTTTTGGCGTGATCCGAAATCAATAGGTGTAACAAATTGGACAATTCAAGTTGAAAGGCAGTTCGTTCCTAATTGAAGTGGTTGGTGTATTGGGTAGTTCTATAAATTAGATTTCCCTCAAACTTAACCAAATGACTCCTCCCACCATATTATGATGTTGCCCAAGGTTTGGGCTCGATCCGAAATCAATAGTTGTAAGAAATTGGACAATTCAAGTTCAAAGGTAGTTCGTTCCTAATTCAAGTGGTTGGTGTATTCAATAGTTCTAGAGATCAAATTTCACTCAAAATTAACCGAATGACTCCTCCCACCATAATATGTTCTTGCCCAAGTTTTGGGGTTGATCCGAAATCAATAGGTGAAAGAAATTGGACAATTCAAGTTCAATGGCAGTTCGTTCCTAATTGGGGTTGTTGGTGTACTGGGAGTTCTAGAGATCGGATTGCAATCAAAATTAACCAAATGACTCCTCCCACCATATTGTGATGTTGCCCAAATTTTGGGCTCTATCCGAAATCAATAGGTGTAAGAAATTGGACAATTCAAGTTCAAAGGAAGTTCATTCCTAATTGGAGTGGTTGGAGTTTTGGGAAGTTCTAGAGATTGGATTTCACTCAAACTTAAGCAAATGACACCTCCCACCATATTACGATGTTGCCCCTGTTTTGGGCTCGATCCGAAATCAATAGGTGTAAGAAATTGGACAATTTAAGTGCAAAGGCAGTTCGTTACTAATCGGAGTGGTTGGTGTATTCCATAGTTCTAGAGATCGGATTTGACTCAAAACTAACCAAATGACTCCTCCCACCATATTATGGTGTTGCCCAAGTTTTGGGCTCGATCCGAAATCAATAGGTGTAAGAAATTGGACAATTCAAGTTCAAAGTCAGTTAATTCCTAATTGAAGTGGTTGGTGTATTCCATAGTTTTAGAGATCGGATTTCACTGAAAATTAACCAAATGAATCCTCCCACCATATTATGATGTTGCCCCAAGTTTTGGGGTTGATCCGAAATCAATAGGGGTAAGAAATTGGACAATTCATGTTCAATCGCAGTTCGTTCCTAATTGGGGTGTTTGGTGTATTGGGTAGTTCTAGCGATCCGATTGCAGTCAAAATTAACCAAATGACTCCTCCCACCATATTATGACGTTGCCCAAGTTTTGGGCTCTATCCGAAATCAATAGGTGTAAGAAATTGGACAATTCAAGTTCAAAGGCAGTTCGTTCCTAATTGGGGTGGTTGGTGTATTGGGTAGTTCTAAAGATCGGATTTCACTCAAAATTAACCAAATGACTCCTCCCACCATATTATGATGTTGCCCAAGTTTTGGGCTCGATCCGAAATCAAGAGGTGTAAGAAATTGGACAATTCAAGTTCGAAGGCAGTTCGTTCGTAATTGGAGTGGTTGGTGTGTTGGATAGTTCTAGAGATCGGATTTCACTCAACCTTAACCAAATGACTCCTCCCACCATATTATGATGTCGGCCAAGTTTTGGGCTCGATCCGAAATCAATAGGTGTAAGAAATTGGACAATTTATGTTCAAAGGCAGTTCGTTCCTAATCGGAGTGGTTGGTGTATTCCATAGTTCTAGAGATCGGATTTCACTCAAAACTAACCAAATGACTCCTCCCACCATATTATGAGGTTGCCCAAGGTTTGGGCTCGATCCGAAATCAATAGGTGTAAGAAATTGGACAATTCAAGTTCAAAGGCAGTTCGTTCCTAATCGAAGTGGTCGGTGTATTCCATAGTTCTAGAGATCGGATGTCACTCAAAACTAACCAAACGACTCCTCCCACCATATTATGATGTTGTCCATGTTTTGGGCGCGATCCGTAATCAATAGGTGTAAGAAATTGGACAATTCAAGTTCAAAGGCAGTTCGTTCCCAATTGGAGTGGTTGGTGTTTTCGGTAGTTGTAGAGATCGGATTTCACTCAAACTTAAACAAATAACTCCTCCCACCATATTATGATGTTGCCCAAGTTTTGGGCTCGTTCCGAAATCAATAGGTGTAAGAAATTGGACAATTTATGTTCAAAGGCAGTTCGTTCCTAATCGTAGTGGTTGGTGTATTCCATAGTTCTAGAGATCAGATGTCACTCAAAACTAACCAAATGACTCCTCCCACCATATTATGATGTTGTCCATGTTTTGGGCGCGATCCGAAATCAATAGGTGTAAGAAATTGGACAATTCAAGTTCAAAGGAAGTTCTAGAGATCGGATTTCACTCAAACTTAAACAAAAAACTCCTCCCACCATATTATGATGTGGCCCAAGTTTTGGGCTCGATCCGAAATCAATAGGTGTAAGGAATTGGACATTTCAAGTTCAAAGGCAGTTCGTTCCCAATTGGAGTGGTTGGTGTGTTGGGTAGTTCTAGAAATTGGATTTCACTCAAACTTAACCAAATGACTCCTCCCACCATATTGTGATGTTGCCCAGGTTTTGGGCTCGATCCGAAATCAATAGGTGTAAGGAATTGGACAATTCAAGTTCAAAGGCAGTTCGTTCCCAATTGGAGTGGTTGGTGTGTTGGGTAGTTCTAGAAATCGGATTTCACTCAAACTTAACCAAATGACTCCTCCCACCATATTGTGATGTTGCCCAAGTTTTGGGCTCGATCCGAAATCAATAGGTGTAAGAAATTGGACAATTCAAGTTCAAAGGCAGTTCGTTCCTAAATGGAGTGGTTGGTGTTTTGGGTCGTTCTAGAGATCGGATTTCACTCAAGCTTAACCAAATGACTCCTCCCACCATATTATGATGTTGCCCAAGTTTTGGGCTCGATCCGAAATCAATAGGTGTAAGAAATTGGACAATTTATGTTCAAAGGCCGTTCATTCCTAATCGGAGTGGTTGGTATAATCCATAGTTCTAGAAATCGGATTTCACTCAAACTTAACCAAATGACTCCAACCATATTATGATGTTGCCCAAGTTTTGGGCCTGATTCGAAATCAATAGGTGTAAGAAATTGGACAATTCAAGTTCAAAGGCAGTTCGTTCCTAATTGGAGTGGTTGGTGTGTTGGGTAGTTCTAGAGATCGGATTTCACTCAAACTTAACCAAAGGACTCCTCCCACCATATTATGATGTTGCTCAAGCTTTGGGCCTGATTCGAAATCAATAGGTGTAAGAAATTGGTCAATTCAAGTCCAAAGGTAGTTCGTTCCCAATTGGAGAGGTTGATGTTTTGGGTAGTTCTAGAGATCGAATTTCACTCAAACTTAAACAAATGACTCCTCCCACCATATTATGATGTCGGCCAAGTTTTGGGCTCGATCCGAAATCAATAGGTGTAAGAAATTGGACAATTTATGTTCAAAGGCAGTTCGTTCCTAATCGGAGTGGTTGGTGTATTCCATAGTTCTAGAGATCGGATTTCACTCAAAACTAACCAAATGACTCCTCCCACCATATTATGAGGTTGCCCAAGTTTTGGGCTCGATCCGAAATCAATAGGTGTAAGAAATTGGACAATTCAAGTTCAAAGGCAGTTCGTTCCTAATCGAAGTGGTCGGTGTATTCCATAGTTCTAGAGATCGGATGTCACTCAAAACTAACCAAACGACTCCTCCCACCATATTATGATGTTGTCCATGTTTTGGGCGCGATCCGTAATCAATAGGTGTAAGAAATTGGACAATTCAAGTTCAAAGGCAGTTCGTTCCCAATTGGAGTGGTTGGTGTTTTCGGTAGTTGTAGAGATCGGATTTCACTCAAACTTAAACAAATAACTCCTCCCACCATATTATGATGTTGCCCAAGTTTTGGGCTCGTTCCGAAATCAATAGGTGTAAGAAATTGGACAATTTATGTTCAAAGGCAGTTCGTTCCTAATCGTAGTGGTTGGTGTATTCCATAGTTCTAGAGATCAGATGTCACTCAAAACTAACCAAATGACTCCTCCCACCATATTATGTTGTTGTCCATGTTTTGGGCGCGATCCGAAATCAATAGGTGTAAGAAATTGGACAATTCAAGTTCAAAGGAAGTTCTAGAGATCGGATTTCACTCAAACTTAAACAAATAACTCCTCCCACCATATTATGATGTGGCCCAAGTTTTGGGCTCGATCCGAAATCAATAGGTGTAAGGAATTGGACATTTCAAGTTCAAAGGCAGTTCGTTCCCAATTGGAGTGGTTGGTGTGTTGGGTAGTTCTAGAAATTGGATTTCACTCAAACTTAACCAAATGACTCCTCCCACCATATTGTGATGTTGCCCAAGTTTTGGGCTCGATCCGAAATCAATAGGTGTAAGGAATTGGACAATTCAAGTTCAAAGGCAGTTCGTTCCCAATTGGAGTGGTTGGTGTGTTGGGTAGTTCTAGAAATCGGATTTCACTCAAACTTAACCAAATGACTCCTCCCACCATATTGTGATGTTGCCCAAGTTTTGGGCTCGATCCGAAATCAATAGGTGTAAGAAATTGGACAATTCAAGTTCAAAGGCAGTTCGTTCCTAAATGGAGTGGTTGGTGTTTTGGGTCGTTCTAGAGATCGGATTTCACTCAAGCTTAACCAAATGACTCCTCCCACCATATTATGATGTTGCCCAAGTTTTGGGCTCGATCCGAAATCAATAGGTGTAAGAAATTGGACAATTTATGTTCAAAGGCCGTTCATTCCTAATCGGAGTGGTTGGTATAATCCATAGTTCTAGAAATCGGATTTCACTCAAACTTAACCAAATGACTCCTCCAACCATATTATGATGTTGCCCAAGTTTTGGGCCTGATTCGAAATCAATAGGTGTAAGAAATTGGACAATTCAAGTTCAAAGGCAGTTCGTTCCTAATTGGAGTGGTTGGTGTGTTGGGTAGTTCTAGAGATCGGATTTCACTCAAACTTAACCAAAGGACTCCTCCCACCATATTATGATGTTGCTCAAGCTTTGGGCCTGATTCGAAATCAATAGGTGTAAGAAATTGGTCAATTCAAGTCCAAAGGTAGTTCGTTCCCAATTGGAGAGGTTGATGTTTTGGGTAGTTCTAGAGATCGAATTTCACTCAAACTTAAACAAATGACTCCTCCCACCATATTATGATGTTGCCCAAGTTTTGGGCTCGATCCGAAATCAATAGGTGTCAGAAATTGGATAATTCAAGTTCAAAGGCAGTTCGTTCCCAATTGGAGTGGTTGGTGTTTTGGGTAGTTCTAGAGATCGAATTTCACTGAAACTTAAACAAATGACTCCTCCCACCATATTATGATGTTGCCCAAGTTTTGGGCTCGATCCGAAATCAATAGGTGTAAGAAATTGGACAATTCAAATTCAAAGGCAGTTCTTTCCTAATTGGAGTGGTTGGTGTTTTGGGTAGTGCTAGAGATCGGATTTCACTCAAGCTTAACCAAATGACTCCTCCCACCATGTTACGATGTTGCCCAAGTTTTGGGCTCGATCAGAAATCAATAGGTGTAATAAATTGGACAATTTATGTTCAAAGGCAGTTCGTTCCTAATCGGAGTGGTTGGTGTATTCCATAGGTCTAGAGATCGGATTTCACTCAAAACTAACCAAATTACTCCTCCCACCATGTTATGATGTTGCCCAAGTTTTGGGCTCGATCCGAAATCAATAGGTGTAAGAAATTGGACAATTGAAGTTCAAAGGCAGTTCGTTCCTAATTGGAGTGGTTGGTGTTTTGGGTAGTTCTTGAGATCGGATTTCACTCAAACTTAACCAAATCACTACTCCCACCATATTATGATGTTGCCCAAGTTTTGGGCTCGATTCGAAATCAATAGGTGTAAGAAATTGGACAATTCAAGTCCAAAGGCAGTTCGTTCCCAATTGGAGAGGTTGATGTTTTGGGTAGTTCTAGAGATCGAATTTCACTCAAACTTAAACAAATGACTCCTCCCACCATATTATGATGTTGCTCAAGCTTTGGGCCTGATTCGAAATCAATAGGTGTAAGAAATTGGACAATTCAAGTCCAAAGGCAGTTCGTTCCCAATTGGAGAGGTTGATGTTTTGGGTAGTTCTAGAGATCGAATTTCACTGAAACTTAAACAAATGACTCCTCCCACCATATTATGATGTTGCCCAAGTTTTGGGCTCGATCCGAAATCAATAGGTGTCAGAAATTGGATAATTCAAGTTCAAAGGCAGTTCGTTCCCAATTGGAGTGGTTGGTGTTTTGGGTAGTTCTAGAGATCGAATTTCACTCAAACTTAAACAAATGACTCCTCCAACCATATTATGATGTTGCCCAAGTTTTGGGCCTGATTCGAAATCAATAGGTGTAAGAAATTGGACAATTCAAGTTCAAAGGCAGTTCGTTCCTAATTGGAGTGGTTGGTGTGTTGGGTAGTTCTAGAGATCGGATTTCACTCAAACTTAACCAAATGACTCCTCCCACCATATTATGATGTTGCTCAAGCTTTGGGCCTGATTCGAAATCAATAGGTGTAAGAAATTGGTCAATTCAAGTCCAAAGGCAGTTCGTTCCCAATTGGAGAGGTTGATGTTTTGGGTAGTTCTAGAGATCGAATTTCACTGAAACTTAAACAAATGACTCCTCCCACCATATTATGATGTTGCCCAAGTTTTGGGCTCGATCCGAAATCAATAGGTGTAAGTAATTGGACAATTCAAGTTCAAAGGCAGTTCGTTCCTAATTGGAGTGGTTGGTGTTTTGGGTAGTTCTTGAGATCGGATTTCACTCAAACTTAACCAAATCACTACTCCCACCATATTATGATGTTGCCCAAGTTTTGGGCTCGATTCGAAATCAATAGGTGTAAGAAATTGGACAATTCAAGTCCAAAGGCAGTTCGTTCCCAATTGGAGAGGTTGATGTTTTGGGTAGTTCTAGAGATCAAATTTCACTCAAACTTAAACAAATGGCTCCTCCCACCATATTATGATGTTGCCCAAGTTTTGGGCTCGATCCGAAATCAATAGGTGTAAGAAATTGGACAATTCAAGTTCAAAGGCAGTTCGTTCCTAATTGGAGTGGTTGGTGTTTTGGATAGTTCTTGAGATCGGATTTCACTCAAACTCAACCAAATGACTACTCCCACCATATTATGATGTTGCCCAAGTTTTGGGCTCGATCCGAACTCAATTGGTGTAAGAAATTGGACAATTCAAGTTCAAAGGCAGTTCGTTCCTAATTGGAGTGGTTGGTGTTATGGGTAGTTCTAGAGATCGGATTTCACTCAAACTTAACCAAATGACTCCTCCCGCCATATTATAATGTTGCCCAAGTTTTGGGCTCGATCCGAAATCAATAGGTGTAAGAAATTGGACAATTTGGGTTCAAAGGCAGTTCGTTCCTAATCGGAGTGGTTTGTGTATTCCATAGTTCTAGAGATCGGATTTCACTCAAAACTAACCAAATGACTCCTCCCACCATATTATGATGTTGCCCAAGTTTTGGGCTCGATCCGAAATCCATAGGTGTAAGAAATTGGACAATTTATGTTCAAAGGCAGTTCGTTCCTAATCGGAGTGGTTGGTGTATTCCATAGTTCTAGAGATCGGATTTCACTCAAAACAAGCCAAATGACTCCTCCCACCATATTATGATGTTGTCCAAGTTGTGGGCTCGATCCGAAATCAACAGGTGTAAGAAATTGGACAATTCAAGTTCAAAGGCAGTTCGTTCCCAATTGGAGTGGTTGGTATTTTGGGTAGTTCTAGAGATTGGATTTCACTCAAACTTAAACAAATGACTCCTCCCACCATATTATGATGTTGCCCAAGTTTTGGGCTCGATCCGAAATCAAGAGGTGTAAGAAATTGGACAATTCAAGTTCAAAGGCAGTTCGTTTCTAATTGGAGTGGTTGGTGTGTTGGATAGTTCTAGAGATCGGATTTCACTCAACCTTAACCAAATGACTCCTCCCACCACATTATGATGTTGCCCAAGTTTTGGGCTCGATCTTAAATCAATAGGTGTAACAAATTGGACAATTCATGTTCAAATGAAGTTCGTTCCCAATTGGAGTGGTTGGTGTTTTGGGTAGTTCTAGAGATCGGATTTCACTCAAACTTAACCAAATGACTTCTCCCACCATATTATGATGTTGCCCAAGTTTTATGCTTGATCCGAAATCAATAGGTGTAAGAAAATGGACAATTTATGTTCAAAGGCAGTTCGTTCCTAATCGTAGCGGTTGGTGTATTCCATAGTTCTAGAGATCGGATTTCACTCAAAACTAACCAAATGACTCCTCCCACCATATTATGATGTTGTCCAAGATTTGGGCTCGATCCGAAATCGATAGGTGTAAGAAATTGGACAATTCAAGTTCAAAGGCAGTTCGTTCCCAATTGGAGTGGTTGGTGTTTTGGGTAGTTCTAGAGATCGGATTTCACTCAACCTTAAACAAATGACTCCTCCCACCATATTATGAAGTTGCCCAAGTTTTGGGCTCGATCCGAAATCTATAGGTGCAACAAATTGGACAATTTATGTTCAAAGGTAGTTCATTCCTAATCGGAGTGGTTGGTGTATTCCATAGTTCTAGAGATCGGATTTCACTTAAAACTAAACAAATGACTCCTCCCACCATATTATGATGTTGCCCAAGTTTTGGGCTCGATCCGAAATCAATAGGTGTCAGAAATTGGATAATTCAAGTTCAAAGGCAGTTCGTTCCCAATTGGAGTGGTTGGTGTTTTGGGTAGTTCTAGAGATCGAATTTCACTGAAACTTAAACAAATGACTCCTCCCACCATATTATGATGTTGCCCAAGTTTTGGGCTCGATCCGAAATCAATAGGTGTAAGAAATTGGACAATTCAAATTCAAAGGCAGTTCGTTCCTAATTGGAGTGGTTGGTGTTTTGGGTAGGTCTAGAGATCGGATTTCACTCAAGCTTAACCAAATGACTCCTCCCACCATATTATGATGTTGCCCAAGTTTTGGGCTCGATCCGAAATCAATAGGTGTAATAAATTGGACAATTTATGTTCAAAGGCAGTTCGATCCTAATCGGAGTGGTTGGTGTATTCCATAGTTCTAGAGATCGGATTTCACTCAAAACTAACCAAATGACTCCTCCCACCATGTTATGATGTTGCCCAAGTTTTGGGCTCGATCCGAAATCAATAGGTGTAAGAAATTGGACAATTCAAGTTCAAAGGCAGTTCGTTCCTAATTGGAGTGGTTGGTGTTTTGGGTAGTTCTTGAGATCGGATTTCACTCAAACTCAACCAAATCACTACTCCCACCATATTATGATGTTGCCCAAGTTTTGGGCTCGATCCGAAATCAATTGGTGTAAGAAATTGGACAATTCAAGTTCGAAGGCAGTTCGTTCCTAATTGGAGTGGTTGGTGTTATGGGTAGTTCTAGAGATCGGATTTCACTCAAACTTAACCAAATGACTCCTCCCACCGTATTATAATGTTGCCCAAATTTTGGGCTCGATCCGAAATCAATAGGTGTAAGAAAATGGACAATTTATGTTCAAATGCAGTTCGTTCCTAATCGGGGTGGTTTGTGTATTCCATAGTTCTAGAGATCGGATTTCACTCAAAACTAACCAAATGACTCCTCCCACCATATTATGATGTTGCCCAAGTTTTTGGCTCGATCCGAAATCAATAGGTGTAAGAAATTGGACAATTCAAGTTCAAAGGCAGTTCGTTCCCAATTGGAGTGGTTGGTGTTTTGGGTAGTTCTAGAGATCGGATTTCACTCAAAATTAACCAAACGACTCCTCCCACCATATTGTGATGTTGCCCAAGTTTTGGGCCCGATCCGAAATCAATAGGTGTAAGGAATTGGACAATTCAAGTTCAACGGTAGTTCGTTCCTAATTGGAGTGGTTGGTGTTTTGGGTAGTTTTAGAGATCGGATTTCACTCAAACTTAACCAAACGACTCCTCCCACCGTATTATGATGTTGCCCAAGTTTTGGGCTCGATCCGAAATCCATAGGTGTAAGGAATTGGACAATTCAAGTTCAACGGTGGTTCGTTCTTTATTGGAGTGGTTGGTGTTTTGGGCAGTTCTAGAGATCGGATTTCACTCAAAATTAACCAAATGACTCCTCCCACCATATTATGATGTTGCCCAAGTTTTGTGCTCGATCCGAAATCAATAGTTTTAAGAAATTGGACAATTTATGTTCAAAGGCAGTTCGTTCCTAATCGGAGTGGTTGGTGTATTCCATAGTTCTAGAGATCGGATTTCTCCCAAAACTAACCAAATGACTCCTTCCACCATCTTATGATGTTGCCCAAGTTTTGAGCTCGATCCGAAATCAGTGGGTGAAAGAAATTGGACAATTTATGTTCAAAGGCAGTTCATTCCTAATCGTTGTGGTTGGTGTATTCCACAGTTCTGGAGATCGGATTTCACTCAAAACTAACCAAATGACTCCTCCCACCATATTATGATGTTGCCCAAGTTTTGGGCTCGATCCGAAATCAATAGGTGTAAGAAATTGGACAATTCAAGTTCAAAGGCAGTTCGTTCCAAATTGGAGTGGTTGGTGTTTTGGGTAGTTCTAGGGATCGGATTTCACTCAAACTTAACCAAATGACTCCTCCCACCATGTTATGATGTTGCCCAAGTTTTGGGCTCGATCCGAAATCAATAGGTGTAAGAAATTGGACAATTCAATCTCAAAGGCAGTCCGTTCCTAATCGGAGTGGTTGGTGTATTCCATAGTTCTAAACATCGGATTTCTCCCAAAACTAACCAAATGACTCCTCCCACCATCTTATGATGTTGCCCAAGTTTTGAGCTCGATCCGAAATCAATAGGTGAAAGAAATTGGACAATTTATGTTCAAAGGCAGTTCGTTCCTAATCGTAGTGGTTGGTGTATTCCATAGTTCTGGAGATCAGATTTCACTCAAAACTAACCAAATGACTCCTCCCACCATATTATGATGTTGCCCAAGTTTTGGCATCGATCCGAAATCAATAGCTGTAAGAAATTGGTCAATTCAAGTTAAAAGGCAGTTCGTTCCTAATTGGAGTGGTTGGTGTTTTGGGTAGTTCTAGAGATCGGATTTCACTCAAACTCAACCAAATCACTCCTCCCACCATATTATGATGTTGCCCAAGTTTTGGGCTCGATACGAAATCAATAGGTGTAAGAAATTGGACAATTCAAGTTCAAAGGCGGTTCGTTCCTAATTGGAGTGGTTGGTGTTTTGGGTTGTTCTAGAGATCGGATTTCACTCAAACTCAACCAAATGACTCCTCCCACCATATTATGATGTTGCCCAAGTTTTGGTCTAGATCCGAAATCAATAGGTGTAAGAAATTGGACAATTCAAGTTCGAAGGGAGTTCGTTCCTAATTGGAGTGGTTGGTGTTTTGGGTTGTTCAAGAGATCGGATTTCACTCAAACTTAACCAAATGACTCCTCCCACCATATTATGGTGTTGCCCAAGTTTTTGGCTCGATCCGAAACCAATAGGAGTAAGAAATTGGACAATTCAAGTTCAAAGGCGGTTCGTTCCTAATCGGGGTGGTTGGTGTATTCCATAGTTCTAGAGATCGGATTTCACTTAAAACTAACCAAATGACTCCTCCCACCATATTATGTTGTTGCCTAAGTTTTGGGAACGATCCGAAATCAATAGGTGTAAGAAATTGGACAATTCAAGATCAAAGGCAGTACGTTCCTAAATGGAGTGGTTGGTGTTTTGGGTAGTTCTAGAGATTGGATTTCACTCAAACTTAACCAAATGACTCCTCCCACCATATTATGATGTTGCCCACGTTTTGGGCTCGATCCGAAATAAAAAGGTGTACGAAATTGGACAATTCAAGTTCGAAGGCATTTCGTTCCTAATTGGAGTGTTGGTGTTTTGGGTAGTTCTAGAGATCGGATTTCACTCAAAACAAACCAAACGACTCCTCCCACCATATTATGATGTTGCACCAGTTTTGGGCTCGATCCGAAATCAATAGGTGTAATAAATTGGACAATTCATGTTCAAAGGCAGTTCGTTCCTAATTGGAGTGGTTGGTGTTTTGGGTAGTTCTAGAGATCTGATTTCACTCAAAGTCAACCAAATGACTCCTCCCACCATATTATGATGTTGCCCAAGTTTTGGGCTCGATCCGAAATCAATAGGTGTAAGAAATTGGACAATTGAAGTTCGAAGGCAGTTCGTTCCTAATTGGAGTGGTTGGTGTTTTGGGTAGTTGAAGAGATCGGATTTCACTCAAACTTAGCCAAATGACTCCTCCCACCATATTATGATGTTGCCCAAGTTTAGGGGTCGATCCGAAATCAATAGCTGTAAGAAATTGGTCAATTCATGTTCAAAGGCAATTCGTTCCTAATTGGAGTGGTTGGTGTCTTGGGTAGTTCTGGAGATCGGATTTCACTCAAACTTAACCCAATGACTCCTCGCACCATATTATAATGTTGCCCAAGTTTTGGGCTCGATCTGAAATCAGTAGGTGTAAGAAATTGGACAATTCAACTTCAAAGGCAGTTCGTTCCTAATTGGAGTGGTTGGTGTTTTGGTTAGTTCTAGAGATCGGATTTCAGTCAAACTCAACCAAATGACTCCTCCCACCATATTATGATGTTGCCCAAGTTTTGGGCTCAATCCGAAATCAATATGTGTAAGAAATTGGACAATTCATGTTCAAAGGCAGTTCGATCCTAATCGGAGTGGTTGGTGTATTCCATAGTTCTAGAGATCGGATTTCACTCAAAACTATCGAAATGACTCCGCCCACTATAGTATGATGTTGCCCACGTTTTGGGATCGATCCGAAATCAATAGGTGTAAGAAATTGGACAATTGAAGTTCGAAAGCAGTTCGTTCCAAATTCGAGTGGTTGGTGTTTTGGGTAGTTGAAGAGATCGGATTTCACTCAAACTTAACCAAATGACTCCTCCCACCATATTATGATGTTGCCCAAGTTTAGGGGTCGATCCGAAATCAATAGCTGTAAGAAATTGGTCAATTCATGTTCAAAGGCAATTCGTTACTAATTGGAGTGGTTGGTGTCTTGGGTAGTTCTGGAGATCGGATTTCACTCAAACTTAACCAAATGACTCCTCGCACCATATTATAATGTTGCCCAAGTTTTGGGCTCGATCTGAAATCAGAAGGTGTAAGAAATTGGACAATTCAACTTCAAAGGCAGTTCGTTCCTACTTGGAGTGGTTGGTGTTTTGGTTAGTTCTAGAGATCGGATTTCAGTCAAACTCAACCAAATGACTCCTCCCACCATATTATGATGTTGCCCAAGTTTTGGGCTCAATCCGAAATCAATATGTGTAAGAAATTGGACAATTCATGTTCAAATGCAGTTCGATCCTAATCGGAGTGGTTGGTGTATTCCATAGTTCTAGAGATCGGATTTCACTCAAAACTAACGAAATGACTCCGCCCACCATAGTATGATGTTGCCCACGTTTTGGGCTCTATCCGAAATCAATAGGTGTAAGAAATTGGACAATTCAAATTCAAAGGCAGTTCGTTCCTAATTGGAGTGGTTGGTGTTTTGGGTAGTTGAAGAGATCGGATTTCACTCAAACTTAACCAAATGACTCCTCCCACCATATTATGATGTTGCCCAAGTTTAGGGCTCGATCCGAAATCAATAGGTGTAAGAAATTGGACAATTCATGTTGAAAGGCAGTTCGTTCCTAATTGGAGTGGTTGGTGTTTTGGGTAGTTCTAGAGATCGGATTTCACTCAAACTTAACCAAATGACTCCTCCCACCTTATTATGATGTTGCCCAAGTTTTGGGCTCGATCCGAAATCAATAGGTTTAAGAAATTGGACAATTTATGTTCAAAGGCAATTCGTTCCTAATCGGAGTGGTTGGCGTATTCCATAGTTCTAGAGATCGGATTTCACTCAAATCTAACCAAATGACTCCTCCCACCATATTACGATGTTGCCCAAGTTTTGGGCTCGATCCGAAATCAATTGGTGTAATAAATTGGACAATTCAAGTTCGAAGGCAGTTCGTTCCTAATTGGAGTGGTTGGTGTTTTGGGTAGTTCTAGAGATCGGATTTCACTCAAACTTAACCAAATGACTCCTCCCACCATATTATGATGTTGCCCAAGTATTAGGCTCGATTCGAAATCAATAGCTATAAGAAATTGGTCAATTCAAGTTCAAAGGAAATTCGTTCCTAATTGGAGTGGTCGGTGTTTTGGGTAGTTCTAGGGATCGGATTTCACTCAAACTCAACCAAATGACTCCTCCCACCATATTATGATGTTGCCCAAGTTTTCGGCTCGATCCGAAATTGATTGGTGTAGTAAATTAGACAATTCAAGTTGAAAGCCAGTTCGTTCCTAATTGGAGTGGTTGGTGTTTTGGGTAGTTCTAGAGATCGGATTTCACTCAAACTTTACCAAATGACTCCTCCCACCTTATTATGATGTTGCCCAAGTTTTGGGCTCGATCCGAAATCAATAGGTTTAAGAAATTGGACAATTTATGTTCAAAGGCAGTTTCTTCCTAATCTGAGTGGTTGGTGTATTCCAAAGTTCTATAGATCGGATTTCACTCAAAACTAAACAAATGACTCCTCCCACCATGCTATGATGTTGCCCAAGTTTTGGGCTCCATCCGAAATCAATAGGGGTAAGAAATTGGACAATTCAAGTTCAAAGGCAGTTCGTTCCTAATTGGAGTGGTTGGTGTTTTGGATAGTTCTAGAGATTTTATTTCACTCAAAACTAACCAAATGACTCCTCCCACAATATTGTGTTGTTGCCCAAGTTTTGGGAACGATCAGAAGTCAATAGGTGTAAGAAATTGGACAATTCAAGTTCAAAGGCAGTACGTTCCAAAATGGAGTGGTTGGTGTTTTGCGTAGTTCTAGGGAATGGATTTCACTCAAACTTAACCAAATGACTCCTCCCACCATATTATGACGTTGCCCAAGTTTTGGGCTCGATCCGAAATCAAAAGGTGTACGAAATTGGACAATTCAAGTTCAAAGGCATTTCGTTCCTAATTGGAGTGTTGGTGTTTTGGGTAGTCCTAGAGATCGGATTTCACTCAAGCTTAACCAAATGACTCCTCCCACCATATTACGGTGTTGCCCAAGTTTTGGGATCGATCCGAAATCAATAGGTGTAAGAAATTGGACATTTTATGTTCAACGGCAGTTCGTTCCTAATCGGAGTGGTTGGTGTATTCCATATTTCTAGAGATCGGATTTCACTCAAAACTACCCAAATGACTCCTCCCACGATATTATGATGTTGCACAAGTTTTGGGCTCGATCCGAAATCAATAGGTGTAAGAAATTGGACAATTCAAGTTCAAAGGCAGTTCGTTCCTAATTGGAGTGGTTGGTGTTTTGGATAGTTCTGGGGATCGGATTTCGCTCAAACTTAACCAAATGACTCCTCCCACCATATTATGATGTTGCCCAAGTTTTGGGCTCGATCTGAAATCAATAGGTGTTAGAAATTGGACAATTCAGGTTCAAAGGCAGTTCGTTCCTAATTGGAGTGGTTGGTGTTTTGGATAGTTCTAGAGATTTTATTTCACTCAAAACTAACCAAATGACTCCTCCCACAATATTGTGTTGTTGCCCAAGTTTTGGGAACGATCCGAAATCAATAGATGTTGCCCAAGTTTTGGGCTCGATCCTCCCACCATATTATGGTGTATTCCATATTTCTAGAGATCGGATTTCACTCAAAACTACCCAAATTACTCCTCCCACGATATTATGATGTTGCACAAGTTTTGGGCTCGATCCGAAATCAATAGGTGTAAGAAATTGGACAATTCAGGTTCAAAGGCAGTTCGTTCCTAATTGGAGTGGTTGGTGTTTTGGATAGTTCTGGGGATCGGATTTCGCTCAAACTTAACCAAATGACTCCTCCCACCATATTATGATGTTGCCCAAGTTTTCGGTTCGATCCGAAATTGATTGGTGTAGGAAATTAGACAATTCAAGTTCAAAGCCAGTTCGTTCCTAATTGGAGTGGTTGGTGTTTTGGGTAGTTCTGGGGATCGGATTTCACTCAAACTTTACCAAATGACTCCTCCCACCATATTATGATGTTGCCCAAGTTTTGGGCTCGATCCGAAATCAATAGGTGTAAGAAATTGGACAATTTATGTTCAAAGGCAGTTCGTTCCTAATCGGAGTGGTTGTTGAATTCCATAGTTCTAGAGATCGGATTTCACTCAAACTTAACCAAATGACTCCTCCCACCATAATATGATGCTGCCCAATTTTGGGCTCGATCCGAAATCGATAGGTGTAAGAAATTGGACAATTCAAGTTCAAAGGCAGTTAATTCCAAATTGGAGTGGTTGGTGTTTTGGGTAGTTCTAGAGATTGGATTTCACTCAAACTTAACCAAATGACTCCTCCCACCATATTATGATGTTGCCCAAGTTTTGGGCTCGATCAGAAATCAAAAGGTGTAAGAAATTGGACAATTTATGTTCAAATGCATTTCGTTCCTAATCGAAGTGGTTGGTGTATTCCATAGTTCTAGGGATCGGATTTCACTCAAACTTAACCAAATGACTCCTCCAACCATATTATGATGTTGCCCAAGTTTTGGGCTCGATCCGAAATCAATAGGTGTAAGAAATTGGAAAATTTATGTTCAAAGGCAGTTCGTTCCTAATCGGAGTGGTTCGCGTATTCCATAGTTCTAGAGATCGGATTTCACTCAAATCTAACCAAATGACTCCTCCTACCATATTATGATGTTGCCCAAGTTTTGGGTTCGTTCCGAAATCAATAGGTGTAAGAAATTGGACAATTCAAGTTCAAAGAAAGTTCGTTCCTAGTTGGAGTGGTTGGTGTTTTGGGTAGTTCTAGAGATCGGATTTCACTCAAACTTAACCAAATGACACCTCCCCCCATAGTATGATGTTGCCCAAGTTTTGGTCTAGATCCGAAATCAATAGGTGTAAGAAATTGGGCAATTTATCTTCAAAGGCAGCTCGTTCCTAATCGGAGCGGTTGGTGTATTCCATAGTTCTAGAGATCGGATTTCACTCAAAACTAACCAAACGACTCCTCCCACCATAATATGATGTTGCCCAAGTTTTGGGCTCGATCCGAAATCAATAGGTGTAAGAAATTTGAGAGTCCAAGTTCAAAGGCAGTTCGTTCCTAATTGGAGTGGTTGGTGTTTTGGATAGTTCTAGAGATTTTATTTCACTCAAACTTAAGCAAATCCCTCCTCCCACCATGTTATGTTGTTGCCCCGGTTTTGGGCTCGATCCGAAATCAATAGGTGTAAGAAATTGGACAATTCAAGTTCAAAGGCGGTCGTTATTAATTGGAGTGGTTGGTGTTTTGGCTAGTTGTAGAGATCGGATTTTACTCAAACTTAACCAAATGACTCCTCCCACCATATTATGATGTTGCCCAAGTTTTCGGCTCGATCCGAAATCAATAGGTGTAAGAAATTGGACAATTCAAGTTCAAAGGCAGTTCGTTCCAAGTTGGAGTGGTTGGTGTTTTGGGTAGTTCTAGAGATCGAATTTCACTCAAACTTAACCAAATGACACCTCCCACCATATTATGATGTTGCCCATGTTTTGGGCTCGATCCGAAATCAATAGGTGTAAGAAATTGTACAATTATGTTCAAAGGCAGTTCGTTCCTAATCGGAGTGGTTGGTGTATTCCATAGTTCTAGAGATCGGATTTCACTCAAACTTAACCAAATGACTCCTCCCACCTTATTATGATGTTGCCCAAGTTTTGGGGTCGATCCGAAATAAATAGGTTTAAGAAATTGGACAATTTATGTTCAAAGGCAGTTTGTTCCTAATCTGAGTGGTTGGTGTATTCCAAAGTTCTAGAGATCGGATTTCACTCAAAACTAACCAAACGACTCCTCCCACCATATTATGATGTTGCCCAAGTTTTGGGCTCGATCCTAAATCAATAGGTGTAAGAAATTGGACAATTCAAGTTCAAAGGCAGTTCGTTCCAAGTTGGAGTGGTTGGTGTTTTGGGTAGGTCTAGAGATCGGATTTCACTCAAACTTAACCAAATGACTCCTCCCACCATATTATGATGTTGCCCAAGTTTTGGGCTCGATCCGAAATCAATTGGTGTAAGAAATTGGACAATTCAAGTTCAAAGGCAGTTCGTTCCTAATTGGAGTGGTTGGTGTTTTGGGTAGTTCTAGAGATCGGATTTCACTCAAACTTAACCAAATGACACCTCCCACCATATTATGATGTTGCCCATGTTTTGGGCTCGATCCGAAATCAATAGGTGTAAGAAATTGTACAACTTATGTTCAAAGGCAGTTCGTTCCTAATCGGAGTGGTTGTTGTATTCCATAGTTCTAGAGATCGGATTTCACTCAAAACTAACCAAACGACTCCTCCCACCATAATATGTTGTTGCCCAAGTTTTGGGCTCGATCCGAAATCAATAGGTGTAAGAAATTTGACAGTCCAAGTTCAAAGGCAGTTCGTTCCCAATTGGAGTGGTGGGTGTTTTGGTTAGTTCTAGGGATCGGATTTCACCCAAACTCAACCAAATGACTCCTCCCACCATATTATGATGTTGCCCATGTTTTGGGCTCGATCCGAAATCAATAGGTGTAAGAAATTGGACAATTCAAGTTCAAAGGCAGTTCGTTCCTAATCGGAGTGGTTGGTGTATTCCATAGTTCTAGAGATCGGATATCACTCAAAACTAACCAAATGACTCCTCCCACCATCTTACGACGTTGCCCAAGTTTTGGGCTCGATCCGAAATCAATAGGTGCAAGAAATTGGACAATTTATGTTGTAAGGCAGTTCGTTCCAAATCGGGGTGGTTGGTGTTCTGGGCAATTCTAAAGATCGGATTTCACTCAAAGTTAACCAAATGACTCCTCCCACCATATTATGATGTTTCCCAAGTTTTGGGCTTGATCCGAAATCAATAGGTGTAAGAAATTGGACAATTCAAGTTCAAAGGCAGTTCATTCCTAATTGGTGTGGTTAGTGTTTTGGGTAGTTCTTAATATCGGATTTCACTCAAACTTAACCAAGTGACTCCTCCCACCATATTATGATGTTGCCCAAGTTTTGGGCTCGATCCGAAATCAATAGGTGTAAGAAATTGGACAATTTATGTACAAAGGCAGTTCGTTCCTAATTGGAGTGGTTGGCGTATTCCATAGTTCTAGAGATCGGATTTCACTCAAACTTAACTAAATGACTCCTCCAACAATATTATGATGTTGCCCAAGTTTTGGCCTCGATCCGAGATCAATAGGTGTAAGAAAGTGGACAAGTTATGTTCAAAGGCAGTTCGTTCCTAATCGTAGTGGTTGGTGTATTCTATAGTTCTAGAGATCGGATTTCACTCAAATCTAACCAAATGACTCCTCCCACCATATTATGATGTTGCCCAAGTTTGGGGCTCGATCCGAAATCAATAGGTGTAAGAAATTGGACAATTTACGTTCAAAGGCAGTTCGTTCCTAATCGGAGTGGTTGGTGTATTCCATCGTTCTAGAGATCGGATCTCACTCAAAACTAACGAAATGACTCCTCCCATCATATTATGATGTTGCCAAAGTTTTGGGCTCGATCCGAAATCAATAGGTGTAAGAAATTGGACAATTCAAGTTCGCAGGCAGTTCGTTCCTAATTGGAGTGGTTGGTGTTTTGGGTAGTTCAAGAGATCCGATTTCACTCAAACTTAACCAAATGACTCCTCCCACCATATTATGATGTTGCCCAAGTTTTGGGCTCCATCCGAAATCAATAGCTATAAGAAATTGGTCAATTCATGTTCAAAGGCAATTCGTTCCTAATTGGAGTGGTTGGTGTTTTGGGTAGTTCTAGAGATCGGATTTCACTCAAACTCAACCAAATGACTCCTCCCACCATATTATGATGTTGCCCAAGTTTTGGGCTCGATCCGAAATCAATAAGTGTAAGAAATTGGACAATTCAAGTTCAAAGGCAATTCGTTCCTAATTGGAGTGGTTGGTGTTTTGGGTAGTTCTAGAGATCGGATTTCACTCAAACTTAACCAAGTGACTCCTCCCACCATATTATGATGTTGCCCAAGTTTTGGGCTCGATCCGAAATCAATAGGTGTAAGAAATTGGACAATTTATGTACAAAGGCAGTTCGTTCCTAATCGGAGTGGTTGGTGAATTCCATAGTTCTAGAGATCGGATTTGACTCAAACTTAACCAAATGACTCCTCCAACCATATTATGACATTGCCCAAGTTTTGGGCTCGATCCGAAATCAATAGTTGTAAGAAATTGGACAATTTATGTACAAAGGAAGTTCGTTCCTAATCGGAGTGGTTGGTGAATTCCATAGTTCTAGAGATCGGATTTCACTCAAACTTAACCAAATGACTCCTCCAACCATATTATGACGTTGCCCAAGTTTTGGGCTCGATCCGAAATCAATAGTTGTAAGAAATTGGACAATTTATGTTCAAAGGCAATTCGTTCCTAATCGGAGTGGTTGGTGTATTCCATAGTTCTAGAGATCGGATATCACTCAAAACTAACCAAATGACTCCTCCCATCATATTATGATGTTGCCAAAGTTTTGGGCTCGATCCGAAATCAATAGGTGTAAGAAATTGGACAATTTATGTTCAAAGGCAGTTCGTTCCTAATCGGAGTGGTTGGCGTATTCAATAGTTCTAGAGATCGGATTTCACTCAATTCTAACCAAATGACTCCTCCCACCAAATTATGACGTTGCCCAAGTTTTGGGCTCGATCCGAAATCAATAGGTGTAAGAAATTGGACAATTCAAGTTCAAAGGCAGTTCGTTCGTAATCGGAGTGGTTGGTGTATTCCATAGTTCTAGAGATCGGATATCACTCAAAACTAACCAAATGACTCCTCCCATCATATTATGATGTTGCCCAAGTTTTGGGTTCGATCCGAAATCAATAGCTATAAGAAATTGGTCAATTCATGTTCAAAGGCAATTCGTTCCTAATTGGAGTGGTTGGTGTTTTGGGTAGTTCTAGATATCGGATTTCACTCAAACTTAACCAAGTGACTCCTCCCACCATATTATGATGTTGCCCAAGTTTTGGGCTCGATCCGAAATCTATAGGTGTAAGAAATTGGACAATTTATGTACAAAGGCAGTTCATTCCTAATCGGAGTGGTTGGTGAATTCCATAGTTCTAGAGATCGGATTTCACTCAAACTTAACCAAATGACTCCTCCCATCATATTATGATGTTGCCAAAGTTTTGGGCTCGATCCGAAATCAATAGGTGTAAGAAATTGGACAATTTATGTTCAAAGGCAGTTCGTTCCTAATCGGAGTGGTTGGCGTATTGAATAGTTCTAGAGATCGGATTTCACTCAATTCTAACCAAATGACTCCTCCCACCAAATTATGACGTTGCCCAAGTTTTGGGCCTGATCCGAAATCAATAGCTATAAGAAATTGGTCAATTCATGTTCAAAGGCAATTCGTTCCTAATTGGAGTGGTTGGTGTTTTGGGTAGTTCTAGATATCGGATTTCACTCAAACTTAACCAAATGACTCCTCCAACCATATTATGATGTTGCCCAAGTTTTGGGCTCGATCCGAAATCAATAGGTGTAAGAAATTGGACAATTTATGTTCAAAGGCAGTTCGTTCCAAATCGGAGTGGTTGGTGTATTCCATAGTTCTAGAGAACGGATTTCACTAAAACTTAACCAGACGACTCCTCCCACCATATTATGATGTTGCCCAAGTTTTGGGGTCGATCCGAAATTAATAGGTGTAAGAAATTGGACAATTTATGTTCAAAGGCAGTTCGTTCCTAATCGGAGTGGTTGGTGAATTCCATAGTTCTAGAGATCGGATTTCACTCAAACTTAACCAAATGACTCCTCCAAACATATTATGACGTTGCCCAAGGTTTGGGCTCGATCCGAAATCAATAGTTGTAAGAAATTGGACAATTTATGTTCAAAGGCAATTCGTTCC
This sequence comes from Prunus avium, assembly GCF_965620075.1. Lineage (NCBI taxonomy): Eukaryota > Viridiplantae > Streptophyta > Magnoliopsida > Rosales > Rosaceae > Prunus > Prunus avium. Next base: position 535,023 of record NC_142287.1, read on the forward strand.
TAATCGGAGTGGTTGGGGTATTCCATAGTTCTAGAGATCGGATATCACTCAAAACTAACCGAATGACTCCTCCCAACATATTATGATGTTGCCCAAGTTTTGGGCTCGATCCGAAATCAATAGCTGTAAGAAATTGGACAGTTCAAGTTCAAAGGCAGTTCGTTCCTAAACGGAGTGGTTGGTGTTTTGGGTAGTTCTAGAGATTGGATTTCACTCAAACTCAACCAAATGACTCTTCCCACCATATTATGATGTTGCCCAAGTTTTGGGCACGATCCGAGATCAATAAGTGTAAGAAATTGGACAATTCAAGTTCGAAGGCAGTTCGTTCCTAATTGGAGTGGTTTGTGTTTTGGGCAGTTCTAGAGATCGGATTTCACTCAAACTCAACCAAATGACTCCTCCCACCATATTATGATGTTGCCCAAGTTTTGGGCTCGAGCCGAGATCAATAGGTGTAAGAAATTGGACAATTCAAGTTCAAAGGCAGTTCGTTCATAGTTGAAGTGGTTGGTGTTTTGGGTAGTTCTAGAGATCGGATTTCACTCAAACTTAACCAAATGACTCCTCCCACCATATTATGTTGTTGCCCAAGTTTTGGGCTCGATCCAAAATCAATAGGTGTAAGAAATTGGACAATTTATGTTCAAAGGCAGTTCGTTCCTAATCGGAGTGGTTGGTGTTTTGGGTAGTTCTAGAGATCGGATTTCACTCAAACTTAACCAAATGACACCTCCCACCATAGTATGATGTTGCCCAAGTTTTGGGCTCGATCCGAAATCAATAGGTGTAAGAAATTGGACAATTTATGTTCACAGGCAGTTCGTTCCTAATCGGAGTGGTTGGCGTATTCCACAGTTCTAGAGATCGGATTTCACTCAAACTTAACCAAATGACTCCTCCAACAATATTATGATGTTGCCCAAGTTTTGGGCCCGATCCGAAATCAATAGGTGTAAGAAATTGGACAATTTATGTTCACAGGCAGTTCGTTCCTAATCGGAGTGGTTGGCGTATTCCACATTTCTAGAGATCGGATTTCACTCAAACTTAACCAAATGACTCCTCCAACAATAGTATGATGTTGCCCAAGTTTTGGGCTCGATCCGAAATCAATAGGTGTAAGAAATAGGACAATTTATATTCAAAGGCAGTTCGTTCCTAATCGGAGTGGTTGGTGTTTTCCATAGTTCTAGAGATTGTATTTCACTCAAAACTAACCAAATGACTCCTCCCACCATATTATGATGTTGCCCAAGTTTTGGGCCCGATCCGAAATCAATAGGTGTAAGAAATTGGACAATTCAAATTCAAAGGCAGTTCGTTCCTAATTGGAGTGTTTGGTGTTTTGGGTAGTTCTAGAGATCGGATTTCACCCAAACTCAACCAAATGACTCCTCCCACCATATTATGATGTTGCCCAAGTTTTGGGCTCGATCCGAAATCAATTGGAGTAAGAAATTGGACAATTCAAGTTCAAAGGCAGTTCGTTCCTAGTTGGAGTGGTTGGTGTTTTGGGTAGTTCTAGAGATCGGATTTCACTCAAACTTAACCAAATGACTCCTCCCACCATATTATAATGTTGCCCAAGTTTTGGGCTCTATCCGAAATCAATAGGTGTAAGAAATTGGACAATTCGAGTTCAAAGGCAGTTCGTTCCTAATTGGAGTGGTTGGTGTTTTGGGTAGTTCTGGAGATCAGATTTCACTCAAACAAAACCAAATGACTCCTCCCACCATATTATGGTGTTGCCCAGGTTGTGGGCTCGATCCGAAATCAATAGGTGTATGAAATTGGACAATTTATGTTCAATGGCAGTTCGTTCCTAATCGGAGTGGTTGGTGTATTCCATAGTTCTAGGGATCAGATTTCACTCAAACTTAACCAAATGACTCCACCCACCATATTATGATGTTGCCCAAGTTTTGGGCTGGATCTGAAATCAATAGGTGTAAGAAATTGGACAATTCAAGTTCAAAGGCAGTTCATTCCTAATTGGAGTGGTTGGTGTTTTGGATAGTTCTAGAGTTCGGATTTCACTCAAACTCAACCAAATGACTCCTCCCACCATATTATGATGTTGCCCAAGTTTTGGGCTCGATCCGAGATCAATAGGTGTAAGAAATTGGACAATTCAAGTTCCAAGGCAGTTCGTTCCTAATTGGAGTGGTTGGTGTTTTGGGTAGTTCTAGAGATCGGATTTCACTCAAACTCAACCAAATGACACCTCGCACCATATTATGATGTTGCCCAAGTTTCGGGCTCGATCCGAAATCAATAGGTGTAAGAAATTGGACAATTTAGGTTCAAAGGTAGTTTATTCCTAATTGGAGTGGTTGGTGTATTCCACAGTTCTAGAGATCGGATTTCAGTCAAACCTAACCAAATGACTCCTTCCACCATATTATGATGTTTCCCAAGTTTTGGGGTCGATCCGAAATCAATAGGTGTAAGAAATTGGACAATTTAAGTTCAAAGGAAGTTCGTTGCTAATTGGAGGGGTTGGGGTTTTGGGTAGTTCTGGAGATAGGATTTGACTCAAACTTAACCAAAGGACTCCTCCCACAATATTATGATGTTGCCCAAGTTTTGGGCTCGATCCGAAGTCAATAGGTGTAAGAAATTGGACAATTCAAGTTCAAAGGCAGTTTGTTCCTAATTGTAGTGGTTGGTGTTTTGGGTATTTCCTGAGATCGGATTTCACTCAAACTTAACCAAATGACTCCTCCCACCATATTATGATGTTGCCCGAGTTTTGGGCTCGATTCGAAATCAATAGCTGTAACAAATTGGACAATTCAAGTTCAAAGGCAGTTCGTTTCAAATTGGAGTGGTTGGGGTTTTGGGTAGTTCTGGAGATAGGATTTCACTCAAACTTAACCAAAGGACTCCTCCCACAATATTATGATGTTCCCAAGTTTTGGGCTCGATCCGAAATCAATAGGTGTAAGAAATTGGACAATTCAAGTTCAAAGGCAGTTCGTTCCTAATTGTAGTGGTTGGTGTTTTGGGCAGTTCGTTCCCAATCGGAGTGGTTGGTGTATTCCATAGTTCTAGAGATCGAATTTCACTCAAAACTAACAAAATGACTCCTCCCAACATATTATGATGTTGCCCAAGTTTTGGGCTCGATCCGAAATCAATAAGTGTAAGAAATTGGAGAAGTCAACTTCAAAGGCAGTTCGTTCCTAATTGGAGTGGTTGGTGTTTTGGGTAGTTCTAGTGATCGGATTTCCCTCAAACTTAACCAAACGACTCCTCCCACCATATTATGATGTTGCCCTAGTTTTTGGCTCGATCCGAAATGAATAGGTGTAAGAAATTGGACAATTCAAGTTCAAAGGAAGTGCGTTCCAAATTGAGGTGGTTGGTGTATTGGATAGTTCTAGAGATCGGATTTCACTCAAAATTAACCAAATGACTCCTCCCACCATATTACGATGTTGCCCATGTTTTCGGCTCAATCCGAAATCAATAGGTGTAAGAAATTTGACAATTCAAGTTCAAAGGCGGTTCGTTCCTAATTGTAGTGGTTGGTGTTTTGGGTAGTTCTAGAGATCGGATTTAATTCAAACTTAACCAAATGACTCCTCCCACCATATTATGATGTTGGCCAAGTTTTGGGCTCGATCCAAAATCCACAGGTGTAAGAGATTGCACAATTCAACATCAAAGGCAGTTCGTTCCTAATTGGGAGGGTTAGTGTATTGGATGGTTCTAGAGATCGGATTTCACTCAAACTTAACGAAATGACTCCTCCCACCATATTATGATGTTGCCCAAGTTTTGGGCTCGATCAGAAATCAATAGTTGTAAGAAATTGGACAATTTATGTTCAAACGCAGTTCGTTCCTAATCGGAGTGGTTGGTGTATTCCATAGTAGTAGAGATCGGATTTCATTGAAAACTAACAATATTACTCTTTCCACAATATTATGATGTTACCCAAGTTTTGGGCTCGATCCGAAATCAATAGGTGTAAGAAATTGGACAATTCAAGTTCAAAGGCAGTTCGTTCCTAACTGGGGTGGTTGGTGTATTCTGTAGTTCTAGAGATCGGATTACACTCAAAATTAACAAAATCACTCCTCCCACCATATTAAGATGTTACCCAAGTTTTGGGCTCGATCCGAAATCAATAGGTGTAAGAAATTGGACAATTCAAGTTCGTAGGCAGTTCGTTCCTAATTGGAGTGGTTGGTGTTTTGGGTAGTTCTAGAGATCGGATTTCACCCAAAGTTAACCTAATGACTCCTCCCACCATATTATGATGTTGCCCAAGTTTTGGGCTCGATCCGAAATCAATAGATGTAAGAAATTGGACAATTCAAGTTCAATGCTAGTTCGTTCCTAATTGGAGTGGTTGGTATTTTGGGTAGTTCTAGAGATCGGATTTCACTCAAACTTAACCAAACAACTCCCCCCACTATATTACGGTGTTACCCATGTTTTGAACTCGATCCGAAATCAATAGGTGTAAGAGATTTTAAAATTCAAGTTCGAAGGAAATTTGTTCCTAATTGGAGTGGTTGGTGTTTTGGGTAGTTCTAGAGATCGGATTTCACTCAAATTTAACCAAATGACTCCTCCCACCATATTACGTTGTTGCCCATGTTTTGGGCTCGATCCAAAATCAATAGGTGTAAGAAATTGGACAATTCAAGTTCAAAGGCAGTTCGTTCCAAATTTGGGTGGTTGGTGTATTGGATAGATCTAGAGATCGGATTTCAAACAAAATTAACCAAATGACTCCTCCCACCATATTATGATGTTGCCCATGTTTTGGGCTCGATCCGAAATCAATAGGTGTAAGAAATTGGACAATTCAAGTTCAAAGGCAGTTCGTTCCTAATTGGAGTGGTTGGTGTTTTGGGTAGTTCTAGGGATCGGATTTCACTCAAACTTAACCAAATGACTCCTCCCACCATATTATGATGTTGCCCAGGTTTTGAACTCGATCCGAAATCAATAGGTGTAAGAGATTGGACAATTCAATTTCGGAGGAAGTTCGTTCCTAATTGGAGTGGTTGGTGTTTTCGGTAGTTCTAGAGATCAGATTTCACTCAAACTTAACCAAATGACTCCTCCCACCATATTATGATGTTGCCCAAGTTTTGGGCACGATCCAAAATCAATAGGTGTAAGAAATTGGACAATTCAAGTTCGTAGGCAGTTCGTTCCTAATTGGAGTTGTTGGGGTTTTGGGTAGTTCTAGAGATCGGATTTCACTCAAACTTAACCAAATGACTCCTCCCACCCTATTATGATGTTGCCTCTGTTTTGGGCTCGATCCCAAATCATTAGGTGTAAGAAATTGGACAATTTATTTTCAAAGGCAGTTCTTTCCTAATCGGAGTGGATGGTGTATTCCATAGTTCTGGAGATCGGATTTCACTCAAACGTAACGAAATGATTCCTCCCACAATAATATAATGTTGTCCAAGTTTTGGGCTCGATCCGAAATCAATAGGTGTAAGAAATTGGACAATTCAAGTTCAAAGGCAGTTCGTTCCTAATTGGAGTGGTTAGTGTTTTGGGTAGTTCTAGAGATCGGATTTCACTCAAACTTAACCAAATGACACCTCCCACCATATTATGATGTTGCCCAAGTTTTCGGCTCGATCCGATATCAATAGGTGTAAGAAATTGAACAATTCAAGTTCAAAGGCAGTTCGTTCCTAATTGGAGTGGTTGGTGTTTTGGGTAGTTCTAGAGATCGGATTTCACCCAAACTTAACCAAATGACTCCTCCCAAAATATTATGATGTCGCCCAGGTTTTGGGTTCAATCCGAAATCAATAGGTTTAAGCAATTGGACAATTTATGCTCAAAGGCAGTTCGTTCCGAATTGGACTGGTCGGTGTTTTGGGTAATTCTTGAGATCGGATTTCAGTCAAACTTAACCAAATGACTCCTCCCCCCATATTATGATGTTGCCTCAGTTTTGGACAATTTATTTTCAAAGGCAGTTCTTTCCTAATCGGAGTGGATGGTGTATTCCATAGTTCTAGAGATCGGATTTCACTCAAACATAACGAAATGACTCCTCCCACAATAATATAATGTTGTCCAAGTTTTGGGCTCGATCCGAAATCAATAGGTGTAAGAAATTGGACAATTCAAGTTCAAAGGCAGTTCGTTCCTAATCGGAGTGGTTGGTGTATTCCATAGTTCTAGAGATCGGATTTCACTCAAACTTAACCAAATGACACCTCCCACCATAGTATGATGTTTCCCAAGTTTTGAGCTCGATCCGAAATCAATAGGTGTAAGAAATTGGGCAATTCAAGTTCAAAGGCAGTTCGTTCCTAATTGGGTGGGTTGGTGTATTGGGTAGTTCTGGAGATCGGATTTCACTCAAACTTGACCAAATGACTCCTCCCACCATTTTATGATGTTGCCCAAGTTTTGGGCTCGATCCGAAATCAATAGGTGTAAGAAATTGGACAATTCAAGTTCGAAGGCAGTTCGTTCCTAATTGGGGTGGTTGGTTTTTTGGGTAGTTCTAGACATCGGATTTCACCCAAACTTAACCAAATGACTCCTCCCACCATATTATGATGTTGACCAAGTTTTGGGCTCGATCCGAAATCAATAGGTTTAAGAAATTGGACAATTTATGTTCAAAGGCAGTTCGTTCCTAATCGGAGTGGTTGGTGTATTCCATAGTTCTAGAGATCGGATTTCACTCAAAACTAACCAAATGACTGATCGGTTCATAATTGTATATCATTTTGTACCCTTGTAGCTTATGATTTGGTTATGTTATTGAGTTAAACTTGTGCTTTTAATTCATTTTCTGTTTTGATAAGTCCATAATTTCATACACTTGCATGCGTTCTTTACTTAGTGATTTTGCTTAGTTTCTCTTTATTTTGAGTCACTTGCCTATGTTTGTGTGTTTTGTAGGTTAAGATAGCAAGAGTTAACATTTGATGCAATCCATGCATGTTAAGGGCTGATTGGGATAAGAGCAAGAGCTTAAAGACAAAATCAAAGTTGGGCCACACTCCTTGTCAGTCCAGTTTCGTAAGTCACCTTGCAGGTCTCATTTCAGCAATCTGCACAACTCGGATGAGGAGACATTCTTCATTGAAGTTGTTCAATTGGGTGTCTAGTATAACATATCCAAAGTTCAGCTCCATGGTACATATGTAGAGTCCTTAGCCCGTCCAACAATGAACCATGCTCAGGAGGGTTTGCAGCTGCCAGCTTTGACCCTTGTCTCCTCCTTTAAGCCATGTGCCTCACCCATGCTGCAACTGACTTTGGATCCAACATAATGAGTGAAGTGGGGAGGCTTTCCAGCTATGAAAGTCTAAAGGATCAAGTTGGTACATGATGGAGCTATTACAGAGAAAGCATGTGCATGCATGTAAAGCATAAATGAAATGAAGTCAATTCCAGTCTCTGTTCGGCAGCTAACTTGCAAGGCCCAAAACGCATACTTCTACTGCTCCGATGGGAATACTTTCTTCATAGAAGTTTTTCCAATGGGTGTCTAGTATAACATATCCAAATTTGAGCCCCATTGGATACGTTTTGAAACCTCTGGCCTTCCTACACCAAGCCTGGTTCAGAAAACTCATTTTTCAGCAACCAAAAGGCAACCACATGGGTTGGCAGCAAAAGGCAACCACATGGGTTGGCAGCAAAGGCAGCCACAACTGATCACCTTTGAACCCATGTGAAGATGCTTGAGGTGCAGCAGCAAAAGATGAAGGATGGTGTGGAAATCCATCATGATGTTCCTTCCTCTTAGCCCTATAAATAGAGAAGCCTTCAAGCTTCAAATCACACCCCAAGGGAGGGAGCTCTCAAACACTTCTCTAGAGCTCCCTTCCCTTCTCTCCCTCAAATTCTCTTAGTTTCCTTTCAAGTTGTCAATTGTTGTAACAAAATGAGTTTACTAAATTTCCCTTCAAGTTTTCTTAGTTCCACTTTACTTTTATTTGTAATGTACATTCTTTCTTAAGTATTCAAGTTTAATTAGTTTCCACGTTTCAATTATGGTTTTTGTTCTTATTCATTATGCTTATAAGTTAATATGCTAGTTTGAATGATTTATCACCATTTAGGCTTGCATGTTAGCTATCTTGGTTTGAATTAAGAGTAGACACCATGCTTTAATTCGAATTGAACTATGGATAGGAAGAGTATGTATGGACATTCGACAACAGGGATTAGATACATGCTTGGTTGTTTAAATTGTTCTTCTATGCTTAATGGGTTCCTAATGCTTAGTTTTAGGTTAGACAACAAATGATCAAATTAGGGAATTAGGAACACAAGGTTATGACCAAACACCATGGCTTAATCATACTTTAGCTAGAATCAATCCGTTAATCTAATTGAACTTGGGAACTTATTTGCTTGAGTTATTTCTTTTTTTTGTTTTATTTATTTCCTTTTTCATTTCTATTTTGTGTAGGGGAAACAAATTGGATCATTCAATCACCAATCCTCGTGGGATCGACCTCGCACTTACATATGCTATATGTTAAGGCCCAAAAAAATCTCAAGAAAAGCCCATGCATATTTTAAAGCCCAATGCATTATCATGCTATAGAAATAGCCTAGTCGATATATGCCATGCCATGCCAAGCAAGGCTACAATTTGACACGTGGGAGTGATGGTACGAGTGTACCACTTTTCACATGCAAACTTGTAAGAATTACAAGGATTCATGAGGCCCATTAAAGGTTCAAGAGAATGCAGGTTTTGGGCTACTTGGGAGCCCCAAAATCCAAGCCCATTTTCTTGAGCCCACTAAATGGGTAAGCAGAGAGAAAGAAAAGCCCAGCACCAGCACGTTCTGTGCGACTGGTCGCTTTTGCACAGAATCGAAATTCCAAAACAGCACTGGAGCGACCAGTCACCTGTCACTAGCGACCAGTCGTTGGAGACTCTGCCTAAAAGAGACCGGTCGCTTGCACCTGGCCCGCAGCAAAAACAAAGGCCTGCGGTAAACAAAGTGGCCTGCGGTAGAACAAAGGTGGCCTGCGGTAAACAAAGGTGGCCCGCGGTAAACAAAGGCGGCCTGCGGTAGAACAAAGGTGGCCTGCGGTAAACAAAGGTGGCCCGCGGTAAACAAAGGTGGCCCGCGGCAAAAAACAAAGGTCCTGCAGCAAAACCAACAACCCAAAAACTCCTTACCGGCAACTACATAAAATAAAGAGGTTATGTCATCTCAGCTGGGAGGCAAAACGACCAAAAGGAAACGACCACCTCGAAACCGGAGAGCAGGCCGGACCACCTCGAGACCGGAGAGCAGGCCGGACCACCTTGATACCGGAGTGCATGCGTGTGGGGAAGTAAACTCACAAGGTGTATAAAAGGGCAAGGAAGCAAAGGAAAACAGGGAGAACCCGAGGGGGGACACCCAAAGTACTCCAAGCTCCAGCCATTCCAAACCCAGAAACAGCAACCATTCTTGATGCCGTGCTCACCCCAAAAATACTCCAAGCCCTAGCCATTCCAAACCCAGAACACAACCTCCAGTTTGCTGCCATACTCTAGCAAACCTCCAAATCGCTGCCGGCCACACCTCCAAATTGCTGTCGGCCGCACCTCCAAATCGTTGCCGGCCGCACCCTAGCCACACTAAACAACCCAGCAAACCATGCACTGCCGTGCTCTAGATAAACACACAAAACCCAGGCCTTAACCTCCCCATTCTCATTTTCTTCCATAATATCACCCTAAGCCTTGAACACCATCCAATCATTCCACAATACACTCCCATAACCATTCATTTCTCAAGCAAGTTACTCTCTCCTGCTAAACTTATGGATTCTTAGCTCCCACGCCACAAGCCTCTCATGCCAAGCTCAATATCTTAACTCATCAAAGGAAACTCTCATGCCAAGCCTATCTCTGTACAACCAAAACACATCATCCTCAACTCTTTCCAAAGAAGCCGTACACCATCCAGCAGTAGCGTACACCATCCAAAGCTGCTGTCCATCTGTTCCATGTATAACCTGAAGCCAGTCAAAAATATGGAGCTGCTGTAAGAATAACAGAGTACCCCCTAGGGCTTGCTTTCCCTTCGGGATGCTCTGGGCCTAGTTCTCGCTAACTCAGAAACGGGGACTTGAAGGCTTCCCTCAAGACTAGCAACCATCCGGCCCAGCTAAGCCTTCCGGCAGAAAAAGACCCCCACATAAATTGGCGACTCTGCTGGGGACTAGGCCATTACTCTTACAGCAGCTCCTCCACGCAAATTTCTTAAGACATGCCGATGCAATAAACCAAAAAAATAAGAGCATACTGTTTCATCTGAGAAATCTGTCCAAGCTAATCAAATGTCTTGCGAAAGAGCCTATAAAGTTCAGGCAGATCAAGCATTCATTCCACTTTGGTGCTAGAAAACCCCAAAGTAAACTCCACAACCGTCCCCAAATCCAAATGACTTGGGGGCTTCATGCTAGGCATATCTAAAGCAAAATCGAAGCAAAGGTTTTCGAACTCAAGAGAGACAGAGTATACAAAGCAGAGAAGATAAATAAAAGCTTGAGCTCAACATCCATTCACCCGCAAATTCACTGGGGGCTTCAACCGAGATGCAAGCCCCTAACCATTGTGTTCACCTCCATCTCTACCCTGCAACACCATCAGCAAGCCTAGAGCACGCCAAAATCGCTTATTCTGTCCAAACAAAAAAGCATGAAATTGATTATGTGGCTGAAGCAAGCAACAAATGAGTCGAGAACAGTCCAGCTAAAACTCCAGCGAAATTGATTATTTGGGTAGTTCTAGATATCGGATTTCACTCAAACTTAACAAAATGACTCCTCCCACCATATTATGTTGTTGCCCAAGTTTTGGGCTCGATCCAAAATCAATAAGTGTAAGAAATTGGACAATTCATGTTCAAAGGAAGTTCATTCCGAATTGGAGTGGTTGGTGTTTTGAGTAGTTTTAGAGATCGGATTTCACTCAAACTTAACCAAATGACTCCTCCCACCATATTGTGATGTTGCCCAAGTTTTGGCGTCGATCCGAATTCAGTAGGTGTAAGAAATTGGACAATTTATGTTCAATGCAGTTCGTTCCCAATCCGAGTGGTTGGTGTATTCCATAGTTCTAGAGATCGGATTTCACTCAAAACTAACCAAATGACTCCTCCCACCATATTATGTTGTTGCCCAAGTTTTGTAGAGTTAGAAAAACGTTTGTGGGTATCGTATCTGTTAAACCCTCAGGAGACACAACTCCTCCTACTAGGGATGCCTAGAGGTTTAAAGGCTTGTTGCATACGCTCAATGCAATCGAGTTACCTACGAAAGTGGTCTAGTTAACTTCTTGTTTTGTTTTTATCTTTGTTTCTCTTTTGTTTTGCTCGAGGACTAGCAAAATCTAAGTTTGGGGGTGTGTTAAGCTCATAATTTCATACATATACATGCCCAATTTACTTACTTCTTTTGCTTAGTTCCTATAATTCTAAGTTATTTCCCTCCCTTTGTGTGTTTTGTAGGCCAATAGAGCAAGAGAGCATAATTCATGCAATTCAAGCATGTTAAGGCCTAATTTGGATGAATGGAAGAAGAGCTTAAAGACAAACTCATTTTTCCTACAGCCTCTTGCCAGTCCAGTTTCGTGGGTCATATTTCAAGCTTTGTTTCAGCAATCTACACAGCTCGGATGAGGCAGCATTCTTCATGAAAGTTGTTCCAATGGGTGTGTACTATAACATATCCAAAATTCAGCCCCATTGGATAAATATGGAGTCTGTTACCTAGCAAACACAGAGCCATGCTCAGGATGGATTTTATCAGCGCGCAAAATGAGTTAGCAATTTGTTTTGGCCTTAACTTCCTCCTCCGACCTTGGATTGGCCCAAATGATATATGGCTGGAAAGAAGACATTCTGAACTTCAAGTTTGAGTGCTTAAAGTCTTAATTTGCTTAAGGGAAGCCCAATTCGTAAGCCCTTGAAGTTGCTGGTTATGCTGACCTCAGCATGTGCTGGTTGGATGCTTGGTCATGGTGAGCTAGGTATGAGCTATCATTTCTGGTTGGAAGCTTGGTCATGGTGACATGAAGATGAGCTAGGGCTGCTGGTGGGATGTATTGGTGAAGTGCATCAACCAATTCATCTTTTATAATGCAAGTGTTGTATGCATTAGCCATATTCCTTATATGATGTTGCCCAAATTTTGGGCTAGATCCGGAATCAATAGGTTTAAGAAATTGGACAATTTATGTTCAAAGGCAGTTCGTTCCTAATCAGAGTGGTTGGTGTATTCCTTATTTCTACAGATCGAATTTCACTCAAAACTAACCAAATGGCTCCTCCCACCATTTTATGATGTTACCCAAGTTTTGGGCTCCATCCGAAACCAAAAGGTGTAAGAAATTGGACAATTCAAGTTGAAGGGCAGTTTGTTCCTAATTGGAGTGATTGGTGGTTTGGGTAGTTCTAGAGATCGGATTTCACTGAAATTTAACCAAATGACTCCTCCCACCATATTATGATGTTGCCCAAGTTTTGGGCTCGATCCGAAATGAATAGGTGTAAGAAATTGGACAATTCAAGTTCAAAGGCAGTTAATTCCTAATTGAAGTGGTTGGTGTATTCCATAGTTTTAGAGATCGGATTTCACTCAAAATTAACCAAATCAATCCTCCCACCATTTTATGATGTTGCCCAAGTTTTGGGCTCGATCGAAAATCAATAGGTGTAAGAAATTGGACAATTCAAGTTCAACGGCAGTTTGTTCCTAATTGAAGTGATTGGTGTATTCCATAGTTCTAGAGATCGGATTTCACTCAAAAATAACCGAATGACTCCTCCCACCATATTATGTTGTTGCCCAAGTTTTGGGGTTGATCCGAAATCAATAGGTGAAAGAAATTGGACAATTCAAGTTCAAAGGCAGTTCGTTCCTAATTGGGATGGTTGTTGTATTGGGTAGTTCTAGAGATCGGATTTCAGTTAAAATTAACCAAATGACTCCTCCCATCATATTATGATGTTGCCCAAGTTTTGGGCACGATCCGAAGTCAATAGGAGTAAGAAATTGGACAATTCAAGTTCAAAGGAAGTTCGTTCCTAATTGGAGTGGTTGGTGTTTTTGGTAGTTCTAGAGATCGGATTTCACTCAAACTTTACCAAATGACTCCTCCCCCCATATTATGATGATGCCCAAGTTTTGGGCTCGATCCGAAATGAATAGGTGTAAGAAATTGGACAATTCAAGTTCAAAGGCAGTTCGTTCCTAATTGGAGTGGTTGGTGTTTTGTTTGTTCTAGAAATTGGATTTCACTCCAACTTAACCAAATGACTCCACCCACCATATTATGATGTTGTCCAAGTTTTGGGCTCGATCCGAAATCAACAGGTGTAAGAAATTGGACAATTCAAGTTCAAAAGCAGTTCGTTCCTAATTGATGTGGTTGGTGTATTCCATAGTTCTAAGGATCGGATTTCACTCAAAATTAACCGAATGACTCCTCCAACCATATTACGTTGTTGCCCAAGTTTTGGGGTTGATCCGAAATCAATAGGTGAAATAAATTGGACAATTCAAGTTCAATGGCAGTTCATTCCTAATTGGGGTGGTTGGTGTATTGGGTAGTTCTAGAGATCGGATTGCACTCAAAATTAACCAAATGACTCCTCCCACCATATTATGATGTTGCCCAACTTTTGGGCTCTATCCGAAATCAATAGGTGTAAGAAATTGGACAATTCAAGTTCAAAGGAAGTTCGTTCCTAATTGGAGTGGTTGGTGTTCTGGGAAGTTCTAGAGATCGGATTTCCCTCAAACTTAACCAAATGACTAATCCCACCACATTATGATGTTGCCCAAGTTTTGGGCTCTATCCGAAATCAATAGGTGTAAGAAAAGTTTTGGGCTCGATCCGAAATCAATAGTCGTAACAAATTGGACAACTCAAGTTCAAAGGCAGTTCGTTCCTAATTGGAGCGGTCGGTGTTTTGGGTAGTTCTAGAGATCGGATTTCATTCAAACTCAACCAAATGACTCCTCCCACCATATTATTATGTTGCCCAAGTTTTGGGCTCGATCCGAAATCAACAGGTGTAAGAAATTGGACAATACAAATTCAAAGCCAGTTCGTTCCTAATTGGCGTGGTTGGTGTTTTGGGTAGTTCTAGAGATCGGATTACACTCAAAACGAACGAAATGACTCCTCCCACCATATTATTATGTTGCCCAAGTTTTGGGCTCGATCCGAAATCAATAGGTGTAAGAAATTGGACAATTCAAGTTCAAAGGCAGTTAATTCCTAATTGAAGTGGTTGGTGTATTCCAGAGTTTTAGAGATCGGATTTCCCTCAAAATTAACCAAATGAATCCTCCCACCATATTATGATGTTGCCCAAGTTTTGGGGTTGATCCGAAATCAATAGGGGTAAGAAATTGGACAATTCTAGTTCAATGGCAGTTCGTTCCTAATTGGGGTGGTTGGTATATTGGTTAGTTCTAGAGATCGGATTGCATTCAAAATTAACCAAATGACTCCTCCCACCATATTATGATGATGCCCAAGTTTTGGGCTCGATCCAAAATCAATGGGTGTAAGAAACTGGACAATTCACTTTCAAAGGCAGTTTGTTCCTAATTGGAGTGGTTGGTGTTTTGGGTAGTTCTTGAGATCAGATTTCACTCAAACTTAACCAAATGAGTCCTCCCACAACATTATGATGTTGCCCAAGTTTTGGGCTCGATCCGAAATTAATAGGTGTAAGAAATTGGACAATTCAAGTTCAATGGAAGTTCGTTCCTAATTGGGGTGTTAGGTGTATTGGGTAGTTCTAGAGATCCGATTGCACTCAAAATTAACCAATGACTCCTCCCACCATATTATGACGTTGCCCAAGTTTTGGGCTCTATCCAAAATCAATAGGTGTAAGAAATTGGACAATTCAAGTTCAAAGGCAGTTCATTCCTAATTGGGGTGGTTGGTGTATTGGGTAGTTCTAAAGATCGGATTTCACTCAAAATTAACCAAATGACTCCTCCCACCATATTATGATGTTGCCCAAGTTTTGGGCTCGATCCGAAATCAATAGAAGGCAGTTCGTTCCTAATTGGAGTGGTTGTTGTTTTGGGTAGTTGTTGTTAATTATTATGTTAACTCGCAATTGTACGGGGCAATTAGTAGTATAGCAAGACAAGTACGAGGTCGTACCCACGAAGACTGAGAAGTTAAAACTAGTTATGTACTTAGCTTACCAAATTCAAGAAAGTAGGAGGTTATGTCTAAAACAGAATTTAAAGCAAGAGTGGTTGTGATTGTTGAACAAAATAAGCAAAATGAAATTGCAAACAAAAACAAGTAAACAAATGTAACAAAGAGTGGTTTTAAGAGATGGAAAACAGATTTGGAGACTAGGGCATTCGAATCACCATAACAATTCAATTCTGGGTTATAAGGAGTCAAGTAACAAGTCTAATTCAGATTCAAAGATTGATTCTAGCTAAAGTATGATTAGGCCATGGTGTTTGGTCCTCACCTTGTGTTCCTAATTCCCTAATTTGATCATTTGTTGTCTAACCTAAAATTAAGCATTAGGAACCCATTAAGAATAGAAGAACAATTTAAACAACCAAGCATGTATCTAATCCCTGTTGTCGAATGTCCATACATACTCTTCCTATTCATAGTTCAATTCGAATTAAAGCATTGTGTCTACTCTTAATTCAAACCAAGATAGTTAACAAACAAGTTCTAATGGTGATCAATCATTCAAACAAGCATGTTAACTCATAAGCATAATGAATAAGAACATGAATCATGAATCAAACTTGAAACTCCAAACTTCAAACTTATAAACCCAGAATATTCATGTTAGGTTACATCGAAGCCTTAGTTATGGATTTAGCTACTCATAATGGAAAAGAAACTAAAACAGAAATGGGAAAACATAATGAATGCCATAAGAGTAGAAAAACCCTTTTATGAAGTTCTTGTGGTGTCCAATGCTTCTCCAAGAGCTTCTCCACATCTAGAAGGATGTATGAAGGATATGGAGGTGATTTGGGATGAGTTTGAGTGAGTGGTGATGGATGAGAAAGAGGAAATTCGTAGGGAAATGGAATGGAGGTTTTCTGGAGCTGTTTTGGTGATTTTGGGGCAGTTTAGAGTATTGGGTTGATTGCTTGAGTGTTTGGGGTTGTGGGAATGTATGAGGATGATTTCTGGATGTGTTGATGGAATGATGGAAGTGTGGAGGATGGCTGAAGTGAGTTTGTAGCTTGAAGACTCCTCTATTTATAGGGCTAAGAGGGAGGAACATCATGATGAAATCCAACACCACCATTCCTCATTTAATACAACCCATAACTCCCACTTCA
Organism: Prunus avium; assembly: GCF_965620075.1. Lineage (NCBI taxonomy): Eukaryota > Viridiplantae > Streptophyta > Magnoliopsida > Rosales > Rosaceae > Prunus > Prunus avium. Next base: position 551,352 of record NC_142287.1, read on the forward strand.
TCTTGTCTATGTTAGTGTGGTTGGAATCAATCCCATCCCATACTTCTTTTGCTGCACCTCAAGCTTTCTTCACATGGGTGTTCAATTGTGGCTGCCTTTTGCTGCCAACCCATGTGGGTTTTCTTTTGGTTGCTGAACCAGGCTTGGTGTATGAAGGCCTGAGATTTCAATATGTATCCAATGGGGCTCAAATTTGGATATGTCATAATAGACACCCATTGGAACAACTTTGATGAAGAATGCATTCCCATCTGAGTAGAATAACTGTACGTTTTGGGCCTTGCAAGTTGACTGCCGAAAATAGACTGGAATGTATGGTGTGCATTTTGATGGGCCCATGGATTGGGCTTGGCTTCATCAATTGATACGTTTTAGCAGTCCATATTGTAGTTCAGAATCTCGTCTTTCCAACCACATATTAATTGGGCCAATACATGTTGGGAGGAGGAAGTTAAGGCCGAAACAAATTGCTAACTTAGTCTGCCCGTTTTTGCACCATTTTGCATCTTTTCCTATCCAAAGCCACCATTGCTATCTAAGGCCCAACGAACTGAATGATAAACAGAAAAGGGATTAAAAACACAAGTTTAACTCAATAACATAACCAAATCATAAGCTAGAGGGGTACAAAATGATATACAATTATGAACTGATCAGTAGTTCTAGAAATTGGATTTCACTCAAACTTAACCAAATGACTCCTCCCACCACATCATGATGTTGCCCAAGTTTTGGGCTCGATCCGAAATCAATAGGTGTAAGAAATTGGACAATTCAAGTTCAAAGGCAGTTCGTTCCTAATTGGAGTGGTTGGTGTTTTGGGTAGTTCTAGAGATCGGATTTCACTCAAACTTAACCAAATGACTCGTTCCCCCACATTATGATGTTGCCCAGGTTATGGGCTCGATCCAAAATCAAAGGGTGTAAGAAATTGGACAATTCAAGTTCAATGGCAGTTCGTTCCTAATTGGGGTTGTTGGTGTATTGGGTAGTTCTAGAGATCCGATTGCGCTCAAAATTAACCAAATGACTCCTCCCACCATATTATGATGTTGCCCAAGTTTTGGGCTCTATCCGAAATCAATAGGTGTAAGAAATTGGACAATTCAAGTTCGAAGGCAGTTCGTTCCTAATTGGGGTGGTTGGTGTATTGGGTAGTTCTAGAGATCGGATTTCACTCAAAATTAACCAAATGACTCCTCCCACCACATTATGATGTTGCCCAAGTTTTGGGCTCTATCCGAAATCAATAGGTGTAAGAAATTGGACAATTCAAGTTCAAAGGCAGTTCGTTCCTAATTGGAGTGGTTCGTGTTTTGGGTAGTTCTAGAGATCGGATTTCACTCACACTTAACCAAATGACTCCTCCCACCATATTATAATGTTGCCAAAGTTTTGGTCTCAATACGAAATCAATAGGTGTAAGAAATTGGACAATTCAAGTTCAAAGGCAGTTCGTTCCTAATGGAAGGGGTTGGTGTATTCCATAGTTCTAGAGATCGGATTGCACTCTAAATTAACCAAATGACACCTCCCACCATATTATGATGTTGCCGAAGTTTTGGGCTTGATCCAAAATCAATAGGTGTACGAAATTGGACAATTCAAGTTCAAAGGCAGTTCGTTCCTATTTGGAGTGGTCGGTGTTTTGGGTAGTTCTAGAGATCGGCTTTCACTCAAACTCAACCAAATCACTCCTCCCACCACATTATGATGTTACCCAAGTTTTGGGCTCGATCCGAAATCAATAGGTGTAAGAAATTGGACAATTCAAGTTCAAAAGCAGTTCGTTCCTAATTGGAGTGGTTGGTGTTTTTGGTAGTTCTAGAGATCGGATTTCACTCAAACTTAACCAAATGACAACTCCCACCGTATTATGATGTTGCCCAAGTTTTGGGCTCGATCCGAAATCAATAGATGTAAGAAATTGGACAATTTAAGTGCAAAGGCAGTTCGTTCCGAATCGGAGTGGTTGGTGTATTCCATAGTTCTAGAGATCGGATTTCACTCAAACTTAACCACAGGACTCCCCCCCCCCCCCCCCCCCATATTATGGTGTTGCCCATGTTTTGGGCTCGATCCAAAATCAATAGGTGTAAGAAATTGGACAATTCAAGTTCAGAGGCAGTTCGTTCGTAATTGGTGTTGTTGGTGTTTTGGGTAGTTCTAGAGATCGGATTTCACTCAAACTTAACCAAATAACCCCTCCCACCGTATTATGATGTTGCCCAAGTTTTGGGTTCGATCCGAAATCAATAGGTGTAAGAAATTGGACAATTTATGTGCAAAGGCAGTTCGTTCCTAATCGGAGTGGTTGGTGTTTTGGGTAGTTCTAGAGATCGGATTTCACTCAAACTTAACCACAATTCTCCTCCCAGCATATTATAATGTTGCCCAAGTTTTGGGCTCGATATGATTTCCATAGGTGTAAGAAATTGGACAACTTATATTCAAAGGCAGTTCGTTCCAAATCGGAGTGGTTGGTGTATTCCATAGTTCTTGAGATAGGATTTCACTCAAAACTAACCAAATGACTCCTCCCACCATATTATGAGGTTGCCCAAGTTTTGGGCTCGATCCGAAATCAATAGGTGTAAGAAATTAGACAATTCAAGTTCAAAGGCAGTTCGTTCCTAATTGGAGTGGTTGGTGTTTCGGGTAGTCCTAGAGATCGGATTTCACTCAAATTTAACCAAATGACTCCTCCGAACATATTATGATATTGCCCAAGTTTTGGGCTCGATCCGAAATCAATAGGTGTAAGAAATTGGACAATTCAAGTTCAAAGGCAGTTCGTTCCTGGTTGGAGTGGTAGTTGTTTTGAGTACTTCTAGAGATCGAATTTCACTCAAACTTAACCAAATCACTCCTCCCACCATATTATGATATTGCCCAAGTTTTGGGCTCGATACGGAATCAATAGGTGTAAGAAATTGGACAATTTATATTCAAAGGCAGTTCGTTCCTAATCGGAGTGGTTGGTGTTTTGGGTAGTTCTAGAGATCGGATTTCACTCAAACTTAACCACAATTCTCCTCCCAGCATATTATAATGTTGCCCAAGTTTTGGGCTCGATATGATTTCCATAGGTGTAAGAAATTGGACAACTTATATTCAAAGGCAGTTCGTTCCAAATCGGAGTGGTTGGTGTATTCCATAGTTCTTGAGATAGGATTTCACTCAAAACTAACCAAATGACTCCTCCCACCATATTATGAGGTTGCCCAAGTTTTGGGCTCGATCCGAAATCAATAGGTGTAAGAAATTAGACAATTCAAGTTCAAAGGCAGTTCGTTCCTAATTGGAGTGGTTGGTGTTTCGGGTAGTCCTAGAGATCGGATTTCACTCAAATTTAACCAAATGACTCCTCCGAACATATTATGATATTGCCCAAGTTTTGGGCTCGATCCGAAATCAATAGGTGTAAGAAATTGGACAATTCAAGTTCAAAGGCAGTTCGTTCCTGGTTGGAGTGGTAGTTGTTTTGAGTACTTCTAGAGATCGAATTTCACTCAAACTTAACCAAATCACTCCTCCCACCATATTATGATATTGCCCAAGTTTTGGGCTCGATACGGAATCAATAGGTGTAAGAAATTGGACAATTTATATTCAAAGGCAGTTCGTTCCTAATCGGAGTGGTTGGTGTTTTGGGTAGTTCTAGAGATCGGATTTCACTCAAACTTAACCAAATCACTCCTCCCACCATACTATAATGTTGCCCAAGTTTTGGGCTCAACCCGAAATCAATAGGTGTAAGAAATTGGACAATTCAAGTTGAAAGGAAGTTCGTTCCTAATCCGAGTGGTTGGTGTATTCCATAGTTCTAGAGATCGGATTTCACTCAAACTTAACCAAACGACTCCACCCACCATATTATGATGTTGCCCAAGTTTTGGGATCGATCCGAAATCAATACGTGTAAGAAATTGGACAATTTATATTCAAAGGCAGTTCGTTCCTAATCGGAGTGGTTGGTGTTTTGGGTAGTTCTAGAGATCGGATTTCACTCAAACTTAACCAAATCACTCCTTCCACCATACTATAATGTTGCCCAAGTTTTGGGTTCGACCCGAAATCAATAGGTGTAAGAAATTGGACAATTCAACTTCTAAGGCAGTTCGTTCCTAATTGGAGTGGTTGGTGTTTTGGGTAGTTCTGGAGATCGGATTTCACTCAACCTTAACCAAATGACTTTTCCCACCATATTATGTTGTTGCCCAAGTTTTGGGCTCGGTCTGAAATCAATAGGTGTAAGAAATTGGACAATTCAAGTTCAAAGGCAGTTCGTTCCTAATTGGAGTGGTTGGTGTTTTGGGTAGTTCTAGAGATCGGATTGCACTCAAACTTAACCAAACGACTCCTCCAACCATATTATGATGTTGCCCAAGTTTTGGGCCCGTTCCGAATTCAATAGGTGTAAGAAATTGGACAATTTATGTTCAAAGGCAGTTCGTTCCTAATTGGAGTGGTTGGTGTATTGGGTAGTTCTAGAGATAGGATTTCACTGAAACTTAACCAAACGACTCCTCCCACCATATTGTGATGTTGCCCAAGTTTTGGGCTCGATCCGAAATCAATAGGTGTTAGAAATTAGATAATTCAAGTTCAAAGGCAGTTCGTTCCTAATTGGAGTGGTTGGTGTTTTGGGTAGTTCTAGAGATCGGATTTCACTCAAACTTAACCAAACGACTCCTCCCACCATATTATGATGTTGCCCAAGTTTTGGGATCGATCCGAAATCAACAGGTGTAAGAAATTGGACAATTTATGTTCAAAGGCAGTTCGTTCCTAATCGGAGTGGTTGGTGTATTCCATAGTTCTAGAGATCGGATTTCACTCAACACTAACCAAATGACTCCTCCCACCATATTTTGATGTTGCCTGAGTTTTGGGCATGATCCGAAATCAATATGTGTAAGAAATTGGACAATTCAAGTTCAAAGGTAGTTCGTTCCTAATTCGAGTGGTTAGTGTTTTGGGTAGTTCTAGAGAACGGATTTCACTCAAACTTAACCAAATGACTCCTCCCACCATATTATGATGTTGCCTAGGTTTTGGGCTCGATCCGAAATCAAAAGGTGTAAGAAATTGGACAATTTAGGTTCAAAGGCAGTTCATTCCTAATCGGAGTGGTTGTTGTATTCCACAGCTCTAGAGATCGGATTTCAGTCAAACCTAACCAAATGACTCCTCCCACCATATTATGTTGTTGCCCAAGTTTTGGGCTTGATCCGAATTCAATAGGTGTAAGAAATTGGGCAATTTATGTTCACAGGCAGTTCGTTCCAAATCGGAGGGGGTGGTGTTTTGGGTAGTTCAAGAGATTGGATTTCACTCAAACTTAACCAAATGCAGCTCCCACCATATTATGATGTTGCCCAAGTTTTGGGCTCGATACGAAATCAATAGGTGAAAGAAATTGGACAATTCATGTTCAAAGGCAGTTCGTTCCTAATTGGAGTGGTTGGTGTTTTGGGTAGTTCTAGAGATCGGATTTCACTCAAACTTAACAAAATGACTCCTCCCAACAAATTATGATGTTGCCCAAGTTTTTGGCTCGATCCAAAATCAGTAGGTGTAAGAAATTGGACAATTCATATTCAAAGGCAGTTCGTTCCGAATTGGAGTGGTTGGTGTTTTGGGTAGTTCTAGAGATTGGATTTCACTCAAAACAAACCAAATGACTCCTCCCACCATATTATGTTGTTGCCCAAGTTTTGGGCTCGATCCGAAATCAACAGGTTCAAGAGACTGGACAATTCAAGTTCAAAGGCAGTTCGTTCCTAATTGGAGTGGTTGTTGTATTCCACAGCTCTAGAGATCGGATTTCAGTCAAAACTAACCAAATGACTCCTCCCACCATATTATGTTGTTGCCCAAGTTTTGGGCTCGATCCGAAATCAATAGGTGTAAGAAATTGGACAATTCAAGTTCAAAGGCAGTTCGTTCCTAGTTGGAGTGGTTGGTGTTTTGGTAGTTCTAGACATCGGATTTCACTCAAACTTAACCAAATGACTCCTCCCACCATATTATGATGTTGCCCCAGTTTTGGGGTTGATCCGAAATAAAAAGGTGTAAGAAATTGGAGAATGCAAGTTCAAAGGCAGTTCGTTCCTAATGGGAGTGGTTGGTGGTTTGGGTAGTTCTAGAGATCGGATTTCACTCAAACTTAACCAAATGACTCCTCCCAACATATTATGATGTTGCCCAAGTTTTTGGCTCGATCCAAAATCAATAGGTGTAAGAAACTGGACAATTCATGTTCAAAGGCAGTTCGTTCCAAATTGGAGTGGTTGGTGTTTTGGGTAGTTCTAGAGATCGGATTTCACTCAAATTTAACCAAATGACTCCTCCCACCATATTACGATGTTGCCCATGTTTTGGGCTCGATCCGAAATCAATAGGTGTAAGAAATTGGACAATTCATGTTCAAAGGCAGTTCGTTCCTAGTTGGAGTGGTTGGTGTTTTGGTAGTTCTAGAGATCGGATTTCACTCAAACTTAACCAAACGACTCCTCCCACCATATTATGATGTTGCCCAAGTTTGGGCTCGATCCGAAATCAATAGGTGTAAGAAATTGGACAATTCAAGTTCAAAGGCACTTCGTTCCTAATTGGAGTGGTTGGTGTTTTTGGTCGTTCTAGAGATCGGATTTCACTCAAACTTAACCAAATGACTCCTCCCACCATATTATGATGTTGCCCAAGTTTTGGGCTCGATCCGAAATCAATAGGTGTAAGAAATTGGACAATTCAAGTTCAAAGGCAGTTCGTTTCTAATTGGATTGGTTGGTGTATTGGGTAGTTCTAGAGATCGGATTTCACTCAAACTTAACAAAATGACTCCTCCCAACATATTATGATGTTGCCCAAGTTTTTGGCTCGATCCAAAATCAGTAAGTGTAAGAAATTGGACAATTCATGTTGAAATCCAGTTCGTTCCGAATTGGAGTGGTTAGTGTTTTGGGTAGTTCTAGAGATCGGATTTCACTCAAACTTAACCAAATGACTCCTCCCACAATATTATGATGTTGCCCAAGTTTTGGGCTCGATCCGAAATCAATTGGTTTAAGAAATTGGACAATTCATGTTCAAAGGCAGTTCGTTCCTAATTGGAGTGGTTGGTGTTTTGGGTAGTTCTAGAGATCGGATTTCACTCAAACTTAACAAAATGACTCCTCCCAACATATTATGATGTTGCCCAAGTTTTTGGCTCGATCCAAAATCAGTAGGTGTAAGAAAATGGACAATTCATGTTCAAAGGCAGTTCGTTCCAAATTGGAGTGGTTGGTGTTTTGGGTAGTTCTAGAGATCGGATTTCAATCAAATTTAACCAAATGACTCCTCCCACCATATTACGATGTTGCCCATGTTTTGGGCTCGATCCGAAATCAATAGGTGTAAGAAATTGGACAATTCAGGTTCAAAGGCAGTTCGTCCCAAATTGGGGTGGTTGGTGTATTGGATAGATCTAGAGATCGGATTTCACTCAAAATTAACCAAATGACTCCTCCCACCGTATAAGATGTTGCCCAAGTATTGGGCTCGATCCGAAATCAATAGGTGTAAGAAATTGGACAATTCAAGTTCAAAGGCAGTTCCTTCCGAATTGGAGTGGTAGGTGTTTTGGGTAGTTCTAGTGATCGGATTTCACTCAAACTTAACCAAATGACTCCTCCCACCGTACTATGATGTTTCCCAAGTTTTGGGCTCGATCCAAAATCAATAGGTCTAAGAAATTGGACAATTTATTTTCAAAGGTAGTTCGTTCCTAATCGGAGTTGTTGTTGTATTCCACAGTTCTAGAGATGGGATTTCACTCAAAACTAACCAGATGACTCCTCCTACCATATTATGTTGTTGCCCAAGTTTTGGGCTCGATCCGAAATCAACAGGTTTAAGAGACTGGACAATTCAAGTTCAAAGGCAGTTCGTTCCTAATTGGAGTGGTTGGTGTTTTGGGTAGTTCTAGAGATCGGATTTCTATCAAAATTAACCAAATGACTCCGCCCACCATATTATGATGTTGCCCAAGTTTTGGGCTCGATCCGAAATCAATAGGTGTAAGAAATTGGACAATTCAAGTTCAAAGGCAGTTCGTTCCTAGTTGGAGTGGTTGGTGTTTTGGTAGTTCTAGACATCGGATTTCACACAAAATTAACCAAATGACTCCTCCCACCATATTATGATGTTGCCCAAGTTTTGGGCTCGATCCGAAATCAATAGGTGTAAGAAATTGGACAATTCATGTTCAAAGGCAGTTCGTTCCTAATTGGAGTGGTTGGTGTTTTGGGTAGTTCTAGAGATCGGATTTCACTCAAACTTAACAAAATGACTCCTCCCAACATATTATGATGTTGCCCAAGTTTTTGGCTCGATCCAAAATCAATAGGTGTAAGAAACTGGACAATTCATGTTCAAAGGCAGTTCGTTCCAAATTGGAGTGGTTGGTGTTTTGGGTAGTTCTAGAGATCGGATTTCACTCAAATTTAACCAAATGACTCCTCCCACCATATTACGATGTTGCCCATGTTTTGGGCTCGATCCGAAATCAATAGGTGTAAGAAATTGGACAATTCAGGTTCAAAGGCAGTTCGTCCCAAATTGGGGTGGTTGGTGTATTGGATAGATCTAGAGATCGGATTTCACTCAAAATTAACCAAATGACTCCTCCCACCATATTACGATGTTGCCCATGTTTTGGGCTCGATCCGAATTGAATCGGTGTAAGAAATTGGACAATTCAACTTCAAAGGCAGTTCATTCCTAATTGGAGTGGTTGGTGTTTTCGGTAGTTCTAGAGATTGGGTTTCACTCAAACTTAACCAAATGACTCCTCCCTCCATATTATGATGTTCCCCAAGTTTTGGGCTCGATCCGAAATCAACAGGTGTAACAAATTGGACAATTCAAGTTCAAAGGCAGTTCGTTCCTAATTGGAGTGGTTGGTGTTCTGGGTAGTTCTAGAGATCGGATTTCACTCAAGCTTAACCAAATGACTCCTCCCACCCTGTTATGATGTTGCCTAAGTTTTGGGCTCGATCCGAAATCAGTAGGTGTAATAAATTGGACAATTTAGGTTCAAAGGCAGTTCGTTCGAAATTGGAGTGGTTGCTGTTTTGGGTAGTTCTAGAGATTGAATTTCACTCAAACTTAACCAAATGACTCCTCCCAACATATTATGATGTTGCCCCAGTTTTGGGCTCGATCCGAAATCAACAGGTGTAAGAAATTGGACAATTCAAGCTCAAAGGCAGTTCGTTCCTAATTGGAGGGGTTGGTGTTTTGGGTAGTTCTAGAGATCGGATTTCACTCAAACTTAACCAAATGACTCCTCCCACCGTATATGATGTTGCCCATGTTTTGGGCTCGATCCGAAATCAATAGGTGTAAGAAATTGGACAATTTATGTTCAATGTCAGTTCGTTCATAATCGGAGTGGTTGGTGTATTCCATAGTTCTAGAGATCGGATTTCTCTCAAAACTAACCAAATCACTCCTCCCACCATATTATGATGTTGCCCAAGTTTTGGGCTCGATCCGAAATCAATAGGTATAAGCAATTGGACAATTCAAGTTCAAAGGCAGTTCATTTCTAATTGGAGTGGTTGTTGTTTTGGGTAGTTCAAGAGATTGGATTTCACTCAAACTTAACCAAATGACTCCTCCCACCATATTATGATGTTTCCCCAGTTTTGGGCTCGATCCGATATGAATAGGTGTAAGAAATTGGACAGTTCAAGTTCGAAGGCAGTTCGTTCCCAATTGGAGTGGTTGGTGTTTTGGGTAGTACTAGAGATCGGATTTCACTCAAACTTAACCAAATGACTCCTCCCACCATATTATGATGTTGCCCAAGTTTTGGGCTCGATCTGAAATCAATAGGTGTAAGAAATTAGACAATTCAAGTTCAAAGGCAGTTCGTTCCAAATTGGAGTGGTTGGTGTTTTGGGTAGTTCTAGAGATCGGATTTCACTCAGGCTTAACCAAATGACTCCTCCCACCATATTATGACGTTGCCCAAGTTTTGGGATCGATCCGAAATCAATAGGTGTAAGAAATTGGACAATTCAGGTTCAAAGGCAGTTCGTTCCGACTTGGGGTGGTTGGTGTTTTGGGTAGTTCTAGAGATTGGATTTCACTCAAACTCAACCAAATGACTCCTCCCACCATATTATGATGTTGGCCAAGTTTTGGGCTCGATCCGAAATCAATAGGTGTAAGAAATTGGACAATTTATGTTCAATGTCAGTTCGTTCATAATCGGAGTGGTTGGTGTATTCCATAGTTCTAGAGATCGGATTTCTCTCAAAACTAACCAAATGACTCCTCCCACCATATTATGATGTTGCCCAAGTTTTGGGCTCGATCCGAAATCAATAGGTGTAAGAAATTGGACAATTCAAGTTCAAAGGCAGTTCGTTTCTAATTGGAGTGGTTGTTGTTTTGGGTAGTGCAAGAGATTGGATTTCACTCAAACTTAACCAAATGACTCCTCCCACCATATTATGATGTTTCCCCAGTTTTGGGCTCGATCCGAAATGAATAGGTGTAAGAAATTGGACAGTTCAAGTTCGAAGGCAGTTCGTTCCCAATTGGAGTGGTTGGTGTTTTGGGTAGTTCTAGAGATCGGATTTCACTCAAGCTTAACCAAATTACTCCTCCCACCATATTTATGATGTTGCCCAAGTTTTGGGCTCGATCCGAAATCAATAGGTGTAAGAAATTGGACAATTCAAGTTCAAAGGCAGTTCCTTCCCAGTTGGAGTGGTTGGTGTTTTGGTTTGTTCTATGGATCGGATTTCACTCAAACTTAACCAAATGACTCCTCCCACCATATTATGATGTTGCCCAAGTGTTGGGCTCGATCCGAAATCAATAGGTGTAAGAAATTGGACAATTCAAGTTCAAAGGTAGTTCATTCCTAATTGGAGTGGTTGGTGTTTTGGGTAGTTCTAGAGATCAGATTTCACTCAAACTTAACCATACCTTGATTTTGCCCAAGTTTTGGGCTCGATCCGAAATCAATAGGTGTAAGAAATTGGACAAATTATGTTCAAAGCCAGTTCATTCCTAATCGGAGTGGTTGGTGTATTCCATAGTTCTAGAGGTCGGATTTCAGTCAAAACTAACCAAATGACTCTTCCCACCATATTATACTGTTGCCCTTGTTTTGGGCTCGATCCGGAATCAATAGGTGTAAGAAATTGGACAATTTATGTTCAAAGGCAATTCGTTCCTAATTGGAGTGGTTGGTGTTTTGGGTCGTTCTAGAGATCGGATTTCACTCGAACTTAACCAAATGACTCCTCCCACCATATTATGATGTTAACCAAATGACTCCTCCCACCATATAATGATTTTGCCCAAGTTTTGGGCTCGATCCGGAACCAATAGGTGTAAGAAATTGGACAATTCAAGTTCACAGGCAGTTCGTTCCTAATTGGAGTGGTTGGTGTTCTGGGTAGTTCTAGAGATTGGATTTCACTCAAACTTAAGCAAATGACTCCTCCCACCATATTATGATGTTGCCCCAGTTTTGGGGTTGATCCGAAATAAAAAGGTGTAAGAAATTGGAGAATGCAAGTTCAAAGGCAGTTCGTTCCTAATGGGAGTGGTTGGTGGTTTGGGTAGTTCTAGAGATCGGATTTCACTCAAACTTAACCAAATGACTCCTCCCACCATATTGTGATGTTGCCCAAGTTTTAGGCTCGATACGAAATCAATAGGTGTAAGAAATTGGACAATTTATGTTCAGAGGCAGTTTGTTCCTAATGGGAGTGGTCGGTGTATTCCATAGTTCTAGAGATCGGATTTCACTCAAAACTAACCAAATGACTCCTCCCACCATATTATGATGTTGCCCAAGTTTTGGGCTCGATCCGAAATCAATAGGTGGAAGAAATTGGACAATTTATGTTCAATGGCAGTTTGTTCGTAATGGGAGTGGTCGGGGTATTCCATAGTTCTAGAGATCGGATCCGAAATCAGTACGTGTAAGAAATTGGACAATTCAAGTTCAAAGGCAGTTCGTTCCTAATTGGAGTGGTTGGTGTTTTGGGTAGTTCTAGAGATCGGATTTCACTCAAACTTAACCAAATGACTTCTCCCACCATATTATGTTGTTGCCCAAGTTTTGGGCTCGATCCGAAATCAATAGGTGGAAGAAATTGGACAATTTATGTTCAATGGCAGTTCGTTCCTAATCGGAGTGGTCGGTGTATTCCATAGTTCTAGAGATTGGATTTCACTCAAAACAAAGTAAATGACTCCTCCCACCATATTATGATGTTGCACAAGTTTGGGGCTCGATCCGAAATCAGTACGTGTAAGAAATTGTACAAGTCAAGTTCAAAGGCAGTTCGTTCCTAATTGGAGTGGTTGGTGTTTTGGGTGGTTCTAGAGATCGGATTTCACTCAAACTTAACCAAATGACTTCTCCCACCATATTATGATGTTGCCCAAGTTTTGGGCTAGATCCGAAATCAATAGGTGTAAGAAATTGGACAATTCAAGTTCAAAGGCAGTTCGTTCCTAATTGGAGTGGTTGGGGTTTTCGGTAGTTCTAGAGGTCGGATTTCACTCAAACTTAACCAAATGACTCCTCCCCCCATATAATGATGTTGCCCAAGTTTTGGGCTCGATCCGGAATCAATAGGTGTAAGAAATTGGACAATTTAAGTGCAAAGGCAGGTCGTTCCAAATCGGAGTGGTTGGTGTATTCCATAGTTCTAAAGATCGGATTTCACTCAAACTTAACCACAGGACTCGTCCCACCATATTCTGGAGCTGCCCAAGTTTTGGGCTCGATTTGAAATCAATAGGTGTAAGAAATTGGACAATTCAAGTTCGAAGGCAGTTCGTTCCAATTTGGAGTGGTTGGGGTTTTGGGTAGTTCTAGAGATTGGATTTCACTCAAACTTAACCAAATGACTCCAGCCACCATATTATGATGTTGCCCATGTTTTGGGCTCGATCCGAAATCAATAGGTGTAAGAAATTGGACAATTTGTGTGCAAAGGCAGTTCGTTCCTAATCGTAGTGGTTGGTGTATTCCATAGTGCTAGAGATCGGATTTCACTCAAAACTATCCAAATGACTCCTCCCACCATATTATGGTGTTGCCCAAGTTTTGGGCACGATCCGAAATCAATAGGTGTAAGAAATTGGACAATTTATGTTCAAAGGCAGTTCGTTCCTAATCGGAGAGGTTGGTGTATTCCGTAGTTCTAGAGATTGGATTTCGCTCAAAACTAACCAAATAACACCTCCCACCATATTATGATGTTGTCCAAGTTTTGGGCTCGATCCGAACTCAATAGGTGTAAGAAATTGGATAATTCAAGTTCAAAGGAAGTTCGTTCCTAATTGGGGTGGTTGGTGTATTGGGTAGTTCTAAAGATCGGATTTCCCTCAAAATTAACCAAATGACTCCTCCCAACATATTATGATCTTGTCCAAGTTTTGGGCTCCATCCGAAATCAATAGGTGTAAGAAATTGGACAATTCAAGTTCAAAGGCAGTTCGTTCCTAATTGGAGTGGTTGGGGTTTTCGGTAGTTCTAGAGGGCGGATTTCACTCAAACTAAACCAAAAGACTCCTCCCACCATATAATGATGTTGCCCAAGTTTTGGGCTCGATCCGGAATCAGTAGGTGTAAGAAATTGGACAATTTATGTTCAAAGGCAGTTCGTTCCTAATCGGAGTGGTTGGTGTATTCCATAGTTCTAGAGATCGGATTTCACTCAAAACTAACCAAATGACTCCTCCCACCATATTATGATGTTGCCCAAGTGTTGGGCTGGATCCGAAATCAATAGGTGTAAGAAATTGGACAATTTATGTGCAAAGGCAGTTGGTTCCTAATCGGAGTTGTTGGTGTATTCCATAGTTCTAAAGATCGGATTTCACTCAAACTTAACCACATGACTCGTCCCACCATATTATGGTGTTGCCCAAGTTTTGGGCTCGATCTGAAATCAATAGGTTTAAGAAATTGGACAATTCAAGTTCAAGGGGAGTTCGTTCCAAATTGGAGTGGTTGGGGTTTTGGGTAGTTCTAGAGATGGGATTTCACTCAAACTTAACTAAATGACTCCACCCACCATATTATGATGTTGCCCAAGTTTAGGGCTCGATCCGAAATCAATAGGTGTAAGAAATTGGACAATTTATGTTCAAAGGCAGTTCGTTCCAAATCGGAGTGGTTAGGGTATGCCATAGTTCTAGTGATCGTATTTCACTCAAAACTAACGAAATGACTCCTCCCACCATATTATGATGTTGCCCAAGTTTTGGGCTCGATCCGAAATCAATAGGTGGAAGAAATTGGAAAATTTATGTGCAAAGCCAGTTCGTTCCAAATCGGAGTGGTTGGTGTATTCCATAGTGCTAGAGATCGGATTTCACTCAAAATTAACCAAATGACTCCTCCCACTATATTATGATGTTGTCCAAGTTTTGGGCTCGATCCGAAATCAATAGGTGTAAGAAATTGGACAATTCAAGTACAAAGGCAGTTCGTTCCTAATTGAAGTGGTTGGTGTATTCCATAGTGCTAAAGATCGGATTTCACTAAAAATTAACCGAATGACTCCTCCCACCATATTATGTTATTGCCCAAGTTTTGGGGTTGATCCGAAATCAACAGGTGAAAGAAATTGGACAATTCACGTTCAATGGCAGTTCGTTCCTAATTGGGGTGGTTGGTATATTGGGTAGTTCTAGAGATCGGATTGGACTCAAAATTAACCAAATGACACCTCCAACCATATTATGATGTTGCCCAAGTTTTGGGCTCTGTCTGAAATCAATAGGTGTAAGAAATTGGACAATTCACGTTCAAGGGCAGTTCGTTCCTAATTGGGAAGGTTGGTGTATTGGGTAGTTCTGGAGATCGGATTTCACTCAAAATTAACCAAATGACTGCTACCACCACATTTGGTGTATTGGGTGTATTGGGTAGTTTTGGGCTCGATCCGAAATCAATAGGGTTAAGAAGTTGGACAATTCAACTTCAAAGGCAGTTCTTTCCTAATTGGAGTGGTTGGTGAGTTGGGTAGTTTTAGAGATCGGATTTCACTCAAAGTTAACCAAATGACTCCTCCAACTATATTATGATGTTGCCCCAGTTTTGGGCTCGATCTGAAGTCGATAGGTGTAAGAAATTGGACATTTCAAGTTCGAAGGCAGTTCGTTCCAAATTGGAGTGGTTGGTGTTTTGGGTAGTTCTAGAGATCGGATTTCACTCAAACTTAACCAAATGACTCCTCCCAGCATATTATAATGTTGCCCAAGTTTTGGGCTCGATCTGAAATCAGTAGGTGTAAGAAATTGGACAATTCAAGTTCAAAGGCAGTTCGTTCTTAATTGGAGTGGTTGGTGTTTTGGGTAGTTCTGGAGATTGGATTTCACTCAAACTTAACCAAACGACTCCTCCCACCATATTATGTTGTTGCCCAAGTTTTGGGCTCGATCCGAAATCAATAGGTGTAAGAAATTGGACAATTCAGGTTCAAAGGCAGTTCGTTCATAATTGGAGTGGTTGGTGTTTTGGGTAGTTCTAGATATCGGATTTCAGTCAAACTTAACCAAATGACTCCTCCCACTATATTATGATGTTGCCCCAGTTTTGGGCTCGATCTGAAGTCGATAGGTGTAAGAAATTGGACAATTCAACTTCAAAGGCAGTTCGTTCCTAATTGGAGTGGTTGGTGTTTTGGGTAGTTCTAGAGATCGGATTTCCCTCAAACTTAACCAAATGACTCCTCCCACCGTATTATGTTGTTGCCCAAGTTTTGGGCTCGATCCGAAATCAATTGGTGTAAGAAATTGGACAATTTATGTTCAAAGGCAGTTCGTTTCTAATCGGAGTGGTTGGTGTATTCCACAGTTCTAGAGATCGGATTTCACTCAAAACTAACCAAATGACTCCGCCCACCATATTATGATGTTGCCCAAGTTTTGGGCTCGATCCGAAATCAATAGGTGTAAGAAATTGGACAATTCAAGTTCAAAGGCAGTTCGTTCCAAATTGGTGTTTTGTGTAGTTCTAGAGATCGGATTTCACTCAAACTTAACCAACTGACTCCTCCCACCATATTATGATGTTGCCCAAGTTTTACGCTAGGTCCGAAATCAATAGGTGTAAGAAGTTGGACAATTCAAGTTCAATGGTAGTTCGTTCCTAATTGGAGTGGTTGGTGTTTTGGGTAGTTCAAGAGATCGGATTTCACTCAAACTTAACCAAATGACTCCTCCCACCCTAGTATGATGTTGCCCAAGTTTTGGGCTCGATCCGAAATCAGTAGGTGTAAGAAATTGGACAATACAAGTTCGAAGGCAGTTTGTTCCTGATTGGAGTGGTTGGTGTTTTGGGTATTTCTAGAGGTCAAATTTCACTCAAACTTATCCAAATGATTCCTCCCACCATATTATGATGTTGCCCAAGTTTTGGGCTCGATCCAAAATCAATAGGTGTAAGAAATTGGACAATTTATGTTCAAAGCCAGTTCATTCCTAATCGGAGTGGTTGGTGTATTCCATAGTTCTACAGATCGGATTTCACTCAAAACTAACCAAATGTCTCCTCCCACCATATTATGATGTTGCCCAAGTTTTGGGCTCGATCCGAAATCAATATGTGTATGAAATTGGACAATATATGTGCAAAGGGAATTCGTTCCTAATCGGAGTGGTTGGTGTATTCCATAGTTCTAAAGATCGGATTTCACTCAAACTTAACCACAAGACTCATCCCACCATATTATGGTGTTGCCCAGGTTTTGGGCTCCATCTGAAATCAATAGGTGTAAGAAATTGGAAAATTCAAGTTCAAAGGCAGTTCGTTCCTAATCGGAGTGGTTGGTGTATTCCATAGTTCTAGAGATCGGATTTCTCTCAAAACTAACCAAATGACTCCTCCCACCATATTATGATGTTTCCCAAGTGTTGGGCTCGATCCGAAATCAATAGGTGTAAGAAATTGGACAATTTATGTGCAAAGGCAGGTCGTTCCTAATCGGAGTGGTTGGTGTATTCCATAGTTCTAAAGATCGGATTTCTCTCAAAACTAACCAAATGACTCCTCCCACCATATTATGGTGTTGCCCAAGTTTTGGGCTCGATCCGAAATCAACAGGTGTAAGAAATTTGACAGTTCAAGTTCAAAGGCAGTTCGTTCCTAATTGGAGTGGTTGGTGTTTTGGGTTGTTCTAGAGATCGAATTTCACTCAAACTTAACCAAATGACTCCTCCCAGCATATCATAATGTTGCCCAAGTTTTGGGCTCGATCTGAAATCAGTAGGTGTAAGAAATTGGACAATTCAAGTTCAAAGGCAGTTCGTTACTAATTGGAGTGGTTGGTGTTTTGGGTAGTTCTGGAGATTGGATTTCACTCAAACTTAACCAAATGACTCCTCCCACCGTATTATGTTGTTGCCCAAGTTTTGGGCTCGATCCGAAATCAATAGGTGTAAGAAATTGGACAATTCAGGTTCAAAGGCAGTTCGTTCCTAATTGGAGTGGTTGGTGTTTTGGGTAGTTCTCGAGATCGGATTTCACTCAAAACTAACCAAATGACTCCTCGCACCGTACTATGATGTTGCCCAAGTGTTGGGCTCGATCCGAAATCAATAGGTGTAAGAAATTGGACAATTTATGTTCAATGCCAGTTCGTTCCTAATCGGAGTGGTTGGTGTATTCCATAGTTCTAAAGATCGGATTGCACTCAAACTTAACCACATGACTCGTCCCACCATATTATGGTGTTGCCCAGGTTTTGGTCTCGATCTGAAATCAATTGGTGTAAGAAATTGGACAATTCAGGTTCAAAGGCAGTTCATTCGTAATTGGATTGGTTGGTGTTTTGGGTAGTTCTAGGGATCGGATTTCACTCAAACTTTCGCAAATGACTCCTCACACCATACTATGATGTTGCCCAAGTTTTGGGCTCGATCCGAAATCAAGAGGTGTAAGAAATTGGACAATTTATGTTCAATGCCAGTTCGTTCCTAATCGGAGTGGTTGGTGTATTCCATAGTTCTAAAGATCGGATTGCACTCAAACTTAACCACATGACTCGTCCCACCATATTATGGTGTTGCCCAGGTTTTGGTCTCGATCTGAAATCAATTGGTGTAAGAAATTGGACAATTCACGTTCAAAGGCAGTTCATTCGTAATTGGATTGGTTGGTGTTTTGGGTAGTTCTAGGGATCGGATTTCACTCAAACTTTCGCAAATGACTCCTCACACCATACTATGATGTTGCCCAAGTTTTGGGCTCGATCCGAAATCAAGAGGTGTAAGAAATTGGACAATTCAAGTTCAAAGGCAGTTCATGCCTAATTGAAGTGGTTGGTATATTGGGTAGTTCTGGAGGTCGGATTGCACTCGAAATTAACCAAATGTCACCTCCCACCATATTATGATGTTGCCCAAGTTTTGGGCACTGTCTGAAATCAATAGGTGTAAGAAATTGGACAATTCAAGTTCAAGGGCAGTTCGTTCCTAATTGGCATGGTTGGTGTATTGGGTAGTTCTGGACATCGGATTTCCCTCAAAATTAACCAAATGACTCCTCCCACCATATTATGATGTTGTCCAAGTTTTGGGCTCGATCCGAAATCAATAGGAGTAAGAAATTGGACAATTCAACTTCGTAGGCAGTTCGTTCCTAATTGGAGTGGTTGGAGTTTTGGGTAGTTCTACAGATTGGATTTCACTCAAACTTAACCAAACGACTCCTCCCACCATATTATGATGTTGCCCAAGTTTTGGGCTCGATCCGGAACAATAGGTGTAAGAAATTGGACAATTTATGTTCAAAGGCAGTTCGTTCCTAATCGTAGTGGTTGGTGTATTCCATAGTTCAAGAGATCGGATTTCACTCAAAGCTGACCACATGACTCCTCCCAGCATATTATAATGTTGCCTAAGTTTTGGGCTCGATCCGAAATCAATAGATGTTAGAAATTGGACAATTCAGGTTCAAAGGCAGTTCGTTCCTAACTGGAGTGGTCGGTGTTTTGGGTAGTTCTTGAGATCGGATTTCACTCAAACTTAACCAAATGACTCCTCCCACTATATTATGATGTTGCCCCAGTTTTGGGCTCGATCCGAAATCAATCGGTGTAAGAAATTTGACAATTCTAGTTCAAAGGCAGTTCGTTCCTAATTGGAGTGGTTTGTGTTTTGGGTAGTTCTAGAGATCGGATTTCACTCAAACTTAACCAACTGACTCCTCCCAGCATATTATAATGTTGCCCAAGTTTTGGGCTCGATCCGAAATCAATAGATATCAGAAATTGGACAATTCAGGTTCAAAGGCAGTTCGTTCCTAATTGGAGTGGTTGGTGTTTTGGGTAGTTCTAGAGATCGGATTTCACTCAGACTTAAGCAAATGACTCCTCCCACCGTATTATGATGTTGCCCATGTTTTGGGCTCCATCCGAAATCAAGAGGTGTTGGACCATTCAAGTTCAAAGCCAGTTTGTTCCAAATTGGAATGGTTGGGGTTTTGGGCAGTTCTAGAGATGGAATTTCACTCAAACTTAACCAAATGAATCCACCCACCACATTATGATGTTGCCCAAGTTTTGGGCTCCGTCCGAAATCAATAGGGGTAAGAAATTGGACAATTTATGTTCAAAGCCAGTTCATTCCTAATCGGAGTGGTTGGTGTATTCCATAGTTCTAGGGATCGGATTTCACTCAAAACTAACCAAATGACTCCTCCAACCATATTATGATGTTGCCCAAGTTTTGGGCTCGATTCTAATTGGAGTGGCTGGTGTTTTGGGTAGTTATAGAGATCGGATTTCACTCAAACTTAACCAAATGACTCCTCCCACCATATTATGTTGTTGCCCAAGTTTTGGGCTCGATCCGAAATCAAGAGGTGTAAGAAATTGGACAATTGAAGTTCAATGGCAGTTCGTTCCAAATCGGAGTGGTTGGGGTTTTGGGTAGTTCTAGAGATGGGATTTCACTCAAACTTAACCAAATGACTCCTCCCACCATATTATTATGTTGCCTAAGTTTTGGGCTCGATATGAATTCAACAGGGGTAAGAAATTGGACAATTTATGTTCAGAGGCATTTCGTTCCTACTCGAAGAGGTTGGTGTATTCCATAGTTCTATAGATCGGATTTCACTCAAAACTAACCAAATAACTCCTTCCACCATATAATGATGTTGCCCAAGTTTTGGGCTCGATCCGAAATCAATAGGTGTAAGAAATTGGACAATTCATCTTCGAAGGCAGTTCATTCCTAATTGGAGTGGTTTGTGTTTTGGGTAGTTCTAGAGATCGGATTTCACTCAAACTTAACCAAATGACTCCTCCCGCCATATTATGGTGTCGCCCAAGTTTTGGGCTCGATCCGAAATCAATAGGTGTAAGAAATTGGACAATTCAGGTTCAAAGGCCGTTCGTTCCTAATTGGAGAGGTTGGTGTTTTGGTTAGTTCTAGAGATCGAATTTCACTCAAACTTAACCAAATGACTCCTCCCACCATATTATGATGTTGCCCAAGTTTTGGGCTCGATACGAAATCAATAGGAGTAAGAAATTGGGCAATTTATGTTCAAAGGCAGTTCGTTCCAGATCAGAGTGGTTGGTGTATTCCATAGTTCTACGGATCGGATTTCACTCAAAACAAACCAAGTGACTCCTCCAACCATATTACGAGGTTGCCCAAGTTTTGGGCTCGATCCGAAATCAATAGGTGTAAGAAATTGGACAATTCAAGTTCAAAGGCAGTTCGTTCCTAATTGGAGTGGTTGGTGTTTTGGGTAGTTCTACAGATCGGATTTGACTCAAACTTAACCAAATGACTCCTCCCAACATATTATGATGTTGCCCAAGTTTTGGGCTCGATCCGATATCAATAGGTGTAAGAAATTGGACAATTCAAGTTCGAAGGCAGTTCGTTCCTAATTGGAGTGGTAGTTGTTTTGGGTAGTTCTAGAGATCGGATTTCACTCAACCTTAACCAAATCACTCCTCCCACCATATTATTTTGATGCCCATGTTTTCGGCTCGATCCGAAATCAATAGGTGTAAGAAATTGGACAATTTATGTTCAAAGGCAGTTCGTTCCTAATTGGACTGGTTCGTGTATTCCATAGTTCTTGAGATAGGATTTCACTCAAAACTAACCAAATGACTCCTCCCACCATATTATGATGTTGCCCATGTTTTGGGCACGATCCGGAATCAATAGGTGTAAGAAATTGGACAATTTATACTCAAAGGCAGTTCGTTCCTAATCGGAGTGGTTGTTGTATTCCATAGTTCCAGAGATCGGATTTCACTCAAAACTTACCAAATGACTCCTCCCACCATATTATGATATTGCTCAAGTTTTGGGGTCGATCCGAATTCAATTGGTGTAAGAAATTGGACAATTCAGGTTCAAAGGCAGTTCGTTCCTAATTGGAGTGGTTGGTGTTTTGCGTAGTTCTAGAGATCGGATTTCACTCAAACTTAACCAAATGACTCCTCCCACCATATTATGATGTCGCCCAAGTTTTGGGCTCGATCCGAAATCAATAGGTGTAAGAAATTGGACAATTCAGGTTCTAAGGCAGTTCGTTCCTAGTTGGAGTGGTTGGTGTTTTGGTTAGTTCTAGAGATCGAATTTCACTCAAACTTAACCAAGTCACACCTCCCACCATATTATGATGTTGCCCAAGTTTTGGGCTCAATCCGAAATCAATAGGTGTAAGAAATTGGACAATTCAAGTTCAAAGGCAGTTCGTTCCTAATTGGAGTGGTTGGTGTTTTACAGTTCTAGAGATCGGATTTCACTCAAGCTTAACCAAATGACTCCTCCCACCATATTATGATGTTGGCCAACTTTTGGGCTCGATCCGAAATAAATAGGTGTAAGAAATTGGACAATTTATGTTCAAAGGCGGTTCGTTCCTAATCGGAGTGGTTGGTGTATTCCATAGTTCTTGAGATAGGATTTCACTGAACACTAACCAAATGACTCCTCCCACCATATTATGATGTTGCCCAAGTTTTGGGCTCGATCCGAAGTCAATAGGTGTAACAAATTGGACAATTCAAGTTCAAAGGCAGTTCGTTCCTAATTGGAGTGGTTGGTGTTTTGGATAGTTCTAGAGATCGGATTTCACTCGAACTAAACCAAATCACTCCTCCCACCATACTATGATGTTGCTCAAGTTTTCGGCTCGATACGAAATCAATAGGTGTAAGAAATTGGACAATTAAAGTTCAAAGGCAGTTCGTTCCTAATCGGAGTGGTTGGTGTATTCCATTGTTCTAGAGATCGGATTTCACTCAAAACTAACAAAATGACTCCTCCCACCGTATTATGATGTTGCCCAAGTTTTGGGCTCAATCCGAAATCAATAGGTGTAAGAAATTGGACAATTTATGTTCAAAGGCAGTTCGTTCCTAATCGGAGTGGTTGGTGTATTCCACAGTTCTAGAGATCGGATTTCACTCAAAACTAACAAAATGACTCCTCCCACCGTATTATGATGTTGCCCAAGTTTTGGGCTCAATCCGAAATCAATAGGTGTAAGAAATTGGACAATTGAAGTTCAAAGGCAGTTCGTTCCTAATTGGAGTGGTTGGTGTTTTGGGTACTTCTAGAGATCGGATTTCACTCAAACTTAACCAAATCACTCCTCCCACCATACTATGATGTTGCCCAAGTTTTGGGCTCGATCCTAAATCAATAGGTGTAAGAAATTGGACAATTCAAGTTCAAAGGCAGTTCGTTCCTAATTGGAGTGGTTGGTGTTTTACAGTTCTAGAGATCGGATTTCACTCAAGCTTAACCAAATGACTCCTCCCACCATATTATGATGTTGGCCAACTTTTGGGCTCGATACGAAATAAATAGGTGTAAGAAATTGGACAATTTATGTTCAAAGGCGGTTCGTTCCTAATCGGAGTGGTTGGTGTATTCCATAGTTCTTGAGATAGGATTTCACTGAACACTAACCAAATGACTCCTCCCACCATATTATGATGTTGCCCAAGTTTTGGGCTCGATCCGGAATCCATAGGTGTAAGAAATTGGACAATTTATGTTCAAAGGCAGTTCGTTCCTAATCGGAGTGGTTGGTGTATTCCATAGTTCTAGAGATAGGATTTCACTCAAAACTGTCCGAATGACTCCTCCCACCAAATTATGAGGTTGCCGAAGTTTTGGGCTCGATCCGAAATCAATAGGTGTAAGAAATTGGACAATTCGAGTTCAAAGGCAGTTCGTTCCTAATTGGAGTGGTTGGTGTTTTGTGTAGTTCTAGAGAACGGATTAAACTCAAGCTTAACCAAATGACTCCTCCCACCATATTATGATGTTGCCCAAGCTTTGGGCTCGATCAGAAATCAATTGGTGTAAGAAATTGGACAATTTATGTTCAGAGGCAGTTCGTTCCTAATCGGAGTGGTTAGTGTATTCCATAGTTCTAGAGATCGGATTTCACTCAAGACTAACCAAATGAATCCTCCCACTGTATGATGATGTTGCCCAAGTTTTGGGCTCGATACGAAATCAATAGGTGTAAGAAATTGGACAATGTAATTTCAAAGGCTGTTCGTTCCTAATCGGAGTGGTTGGTGTATTCCATAGTTCCAGAGATCGGATTTCACTCAAAACTTACCAAATGACTCCTCCCACCATATTATGATATTGCCCAAGTTTTGGGCTCGATCCGAAATCAATAGGTGTAAGAAATTTGACAATTCAGGATCAATGGCAGTTCGTTCCTAACTGGAGTGGTTGGTGTTTAGGGTAGTTCTAGAGATCGGATTTCACTCAAACATATCCAAATGACTCCTCCCAACTTATTATGATGTTGCCGAAGTTCTGGGCTCGATCCGAAATCAATAGGTGTAAGAAATTGGACAATGTATGTTCAAAGGCAGTTCGTTCCTAATCGGAGTGGTTGGTGTATTCCATAGTTCTAGGGATCGGATTTCACTCAAAACTGTCCAAATGACTCTTCCCAGCAAATTATAAGGTTGCCGAAGTTTTGGGCTCGATCCGAAATCAATAGGTGTAAGAAATTGGACAATTCAAGTTCAAAGGCAGTTCGTTCCTAATTGGAGTGGTTGGTGTTTTGGGTAGTTCTAGAGATCGGATTTCACTCAAACTTAACTAAATCAGTCCTCCCACCATATTATGATGTTGCCCAAGTTTTGGGCTCGATCCAAAATCAATAGGTGTAAGAAATTGGACAATTCATGTTCAAAGGCAGTTCGTTCCTAATTGGAGTGGTTGGTGTTTTGGGTAGTTCTAGAGATTGGATTTCACTCAAGCTTAACCAAATGACTCCTCCCATCATACTATGATGTTGCCCAAGTTTTGGGCTCGATCCGAAATCAGTAGGTGTAAGAAATTGGACAACTCAGGTTCAAAGGCAGTTCGTTCCTAATCGGAGTGGTTGGTGTATTCCATAGTTCTAGAGATCGGATTTCACACAAAACAAACCAAATGACTCCTCCCACCATATTATGATGTTGCCCAAGTTTTGGGCTCGATCCGAAATCAATAGGTGTAAGAAATTGGACAGTTCAAGTTCAAAGGCAGTTCGATCCTGATTGGAGTGGTTGGTATTTTTGGTAGTTCTAGAGCCCGAATTTCACTCAAACTTAACCAAATGACTCCTCCCACCATATTATGATGTTGCCCAAGTTTTGGGCTCGATCCGAATTGAATCGGTGTAAGAAATTGGACAATTCAACTTCAAAGGCGGTTCTTTCCTAATCGGAGTGGTTGGTGTATGCCATAGTTCAAGAGATCGGATTTCACTCAAACTTAACCAAATGACTCCTCCCACCATATTATGATGTTGCCCAAGTTTTGGGCTCGATCCGAAATCAATAGGTGTAAGAAATTGGACAATTCAAGTTCAAAGAAAGTTCGTTCCCAATAGGGGTGGTTGGTGTTTTGGGTAGTTCTAGAGATTGGATTTCACTCATACTTAAACCAAATGACTCCTCCCACCATATTATTATGTTGCCCAAGTTTTGGGCTCGATCCGAAATTGAGAGGAGTAAGAAATTGGACAATTCAAGTTCAAAGGCAGTCGTTCCTAATTGGAGTGGTTGGTGTTTTGGGTAGTTCTAGAGATCGGATTTTTCTAAAACATAACCAAATGACTCCTCCCACCATATTATGATGTTGCCAAAGTTTTGGGCTCGATCCGAAACCAATAGGAGTAAGAAATTGGACAATTCAAGTTCAAAGGCAGTCGTTCCTAATTGGAGTGGTTGGTGTTTTGGGTAGTTCTAGAGATCGGATTTTTCTAAAACATAACCAAATCACTCCTCCCCCCGTATTATGTCGTTGCCAAAGTTTTGGGCTCGATCCGAAATCAGTAGGTGTAAGAAATTGGACAATTCAAGTTCAAAGGCGGTTCTTTCCTAATCGGAGTGGTTGGTGTATGCCATAGTTCTAGAGATCGGATTTCACTCAAACTTAACCAAATGACGCCTCCCACCATATTATGATGTTTCCCAAGTTTTGGGCTCGATCCGAAATGAATAGGTGTAAGAAATTGGACAATTCATGTTCAACGGCAGTTCGTTCCCAATTGGAGTGGTTGGCGTTTTGGGTAGTTCTAAAGATCGGATTTCCCTCAAACTTAACCAAATGACTCCTCCCACCATATTATGATGTTGCCCAAGTTTTGGGCTCGATCCGAAATCAATAGGTGTAAGAAATTGGACAATTTATGTTCAACGGCAGTTCGTTCCTAATCGGAGTGGTTGGTGTATTCCATAGTTCTAGAGATCGGATTTCACACAAAACATAACCAAATCACTCCTCCCACCGTATTATGTCGTTGCCAAAGTTTTGGGCTCGATCCGAAATCAATAGGTGTAAGAAATTCGACAATTCAAGTTCAAAGGCAGTTCGTTCCTGATTGGAGTGGTTGGTGTTTTCGGTAGTTCTAGAGCCCGAATTTCACTCAAACTTAACCAAATGACTCCTCCCACCATATTATGATGTTGCCCAAGTTTTGGGCTCGATCCGTAATGAATAGGTGTAAGAAATTGGAGAATTCAAGTTCAACGGCAGTTCGTTCCTAATTGGAGTGGTTGGTGTTTTGGGTAGTTCTAGAGATCAGATTTCACTCAAACTTAACCAAATGACTACTCCCACCATATTATGATGTTGCCCAAGTTTTGGGCTCGATCCGAAATAAATAGTTGTAAGAAATTGGACAATTTATGTTCAAAGGCAGTTCGTTCCTAATCGGAGTGGTTGGTGTATTCCATAGTTCTAGAGATCGGATTTCGCTCAAACTTAACCAAATGACTCCTCCCAGCATATTATAATGTTGCCCAAGTTTTGGGCTCGATCCGAAATCAATAGGTGTAAGAAATTGGACAATTCAAGTTCAAAGGCAGTTCGTTCCTAATTGGAGTGGTTGGTGTTTTACAGTTCTAGAGATCGGATTTCACTCAAGCTTAACCAAATGACTCCTCCCACCATATTATGATGTTGGCCAACTTTTGGGCTCGATACGAAATAAATAGGTGTAAGAAATTGGACAATGTATGTTCAAAGGCAGTTCGTTCCTAATCGGAGTGGTTGGTGTATTCCATAGTTCTAGGGATCGGATTTCACTCAAAACTGTCCAAATGACTCTTCCCAGCAAATTATAAGGTTGCCGAAGTTTTGGGCTCGATCCGAAATCAATAGGTGTAAGAAATTGGACAATTCAAGTTCAAAGGCAGTTCGTTCCTAATTGGAGTGGTTGGTGTTTTGGGTAGTTCTAGAGATCGGATTTCACTCAAACTTAACCAAATGACTCCTCCCACCTTTTATGATGTTGGTCAAGTTTTGGGCTCGATCCGAAATCAATAGGTGTAAGAAATTGGACAGTTGAAGTTCGAAGGTAGTTCGTTCCTAATCGGAGTGGGTGTCGTATTCCATAGTTCTAGAGATCGGATTTCACACAAAACTAACCAAATGACTCCTCCCACCATATTATAATGTTGCCCAAGTTTTGGGCTCGATC
Source organism: Prunus avium (assembly GCF_965620075.1). Lineage (NCBI taxonomy): Eukaryota > Viridiplantae > Streptophyta > Magnoliopsida > Rosales > Rosaceae > Prunus > Prunus avium. Next base: position 578,374 of record NC_142287.1, read on the forward strand.
CGAAATCAATAGGTGTAAGAAATTGGACAATTCAAGTTCAAAGGCAATTCGTTCCTGATTGGAGTGGTTGGTGTTTTGGGTAGTTCTAGAGGTCGGATTTCACTCAAACTTAAGCAAATGACTCCTCCCACCATATTATGAGGTTGCCCAAGTTTTGGGCTCCATCCGAAATCAATAGGTGTAAGAAACTGGACAATATATGTTCAGAGCCAGTTCATTCCTAATCGGAGTGGTTGGTGTATTCCATAGTTCTAGAGATCGGATTTCACTCAAAACTAACCAAATGACTCCTCCCACCATATTATTATGTTGTCCTTGTTTTGGGCTCGATCCGAAATCAATAGGTGTAAGAAATTGGACAATTCAAGTTCAAAGGCAGTTCGTTCCTAATTGGAGTGGTTGGTGTTTTGGGTAGTTCTGGAGATTGGATTTCAATCAAACTTAACCTAATAACTCCTCCCACCGTATTATGGTGTTGCCCAAGTTTTGGGCTCGATCCGAAATCAATAGGTGTAAGAAATTGGACAATTTATGTTCAAAGGCAGTTCGTTCCTAATCGGAGTGGTTGGAGTATTCTATAGTTCTAGATATCGGATTTCGCTCAAAATTAACCAAATGACTCCACCCACCATATTATGATGTTGCGGGTTTTGGGCTCGATCCGAAATCAATAGGTGTAAGAAATTGGACAATTCAAGTTCAAGGGCAGTTCGTTCCCAATTGGATTGGTTGGTGTTTTGGGTAGTCCTAGAGATCGGATTTCACTCAAACTTAACCAAATGACTCCTCCCACCATATTATGATGTTGCCAAAGTTTTGGGCTCGATCCGAAATCAATACGTGTAAGAAATTGGACAATTCAAGTTCAAAGACAATTCGTTCCTAATTGGAGTGGTTGGTGTTTTGGGTAGTTCTAGAGATCGGATTTCACTCAAAGTTATCCAAATGACTCCTCCCACCCTATTATGATGTTGAACAAGTTTTGGGGTCGATCCGAAATCAATAGGTGTAAGAAATTGGACAATTCAAGTTCAAAGGCAGTTCGTTCCTAATTGGAGTGGTTGGTGTTTTGGGTAGTTCTAGAGGTCGGATTTCACTCAAACTTAACCAAATGACTCCTCCCACTATATTATGATGTTGCCCCAGTTTTGGGGTCGATCCGAAATCAATCGGTGTAAGAAATTGGACAATTCAAGTTCAAAGGCAGTTCTTTCCTAATTGGAGTGGTTGGTGTGTTGGGTAGTTCTAGAGATCGGATTTCACTCAAACTTAACCAAATGACTCCTCCCACCATATTATGATGTTGCCCAAGTCTTGCGCTAGATCCGAAATCAGTAGGTGTAAGAAATTGGACAATTCAAGTTCAAAGGCAGTTCGTTCCTAATTGGAGTGGTTGGTGTTTTGGGTAGTTCTAGAGATCGGATTTCACTCAAACTTAACCAAATGACTCCTCCGACCATATTATGATGTTGCCCAAGTTTTTGTCCCGATCCGAAATCAATAGGTGTAAGAAATTGGACAATTTATGTTCAAAGGCAGTTCGTTCCTAATCGGATTCGCTGGTGTATTTAATAGTTCTAGAGATCAGATTTCACTCGAAACTAACCAAATGATTCCTCCCACCATATTATGATGTTGCCCAAGTTTTGGGGTCGACCCGAAATCAATAGGTGTAAGAAATTGGACAATTTATGTGCAAAGGCAGTTCGTTCCTAATCGGAGTGGTTCGTGTATTCCATAGTTCTAGAGATCGGATTTCACTCAAAACAAACCAAATGACTCCTCCCACCATATTATGGTGTTGCCCAAGTTTTGGGCTCGACCCGAAATCAATAGGTGTAAGAAATTGGACAATTTATGTCCAAAGGCATTTTGTTCCTAATCGGAGTGGTTCGTGTATTCCATAGTTCTAGAGATCGGATTTCACTCAAAACAAACCAAATGACTCCTCCCACCATATTATGGTGTTGCCCAAGTTTTGGGCTCGATCCGAAATCAATAGGTGTAAGAAATTGGACAATTCATGTTCAATGGCAGTTCGTTACTAATTGGAGTGGTTTGTGTATTGGGTAGTTCTAGAGATCGGATTTCGTACAAACTTAACCAAATGACTCCTCCCACTATATTATGATGTTGCCCCAATTTTGGGCTCGATCCGAAATCAATAGGTGTAAGAAATTGGACAATTCAAGTTCAAAGGCTGTTCGTTCCTAATTGGAGTGGTTGGTGTTTTGGGTAGTTCTAGAGACCGGATTTCACTCAAACTTTCGCAAAAGACTCCTCCCACCATATTATGACGTTACCCAAGTTTTGAGCTCGATCCGAAATCAATAGGTGTAAGAAATTGGACAATTCAAGTTCAAAGGCAGTTCGTTCCTAATTGGAGTGGTTGATGTATTCCATAGTTCTAGAGATCGAATTTCACTCAAACTTAACCAAATAACTCCTCCCACCATATTATGATGTTGCCCAAGTTTTAGGTTCGTTCTGAATTCAATAGGTGTAAGAAATTGGACAATTCTAGTTCAAAGGCAGTTCGTTCCTAATAGGAGCGGTTGTTGTTTTGGGTAGTTCTAGAGATCGGATTTCACTTAAACTTAACCAAACAACTCCTCCAACCATATTATGATTTTTCCCAAGTTTTGGGCTCGATCCGAAATCAATAGGTGTAAGAAATTGGACAATTCAAGTTCAAAGGCAGTTCGTCCCTAATTGGAGTGGTTGGTGTTTTGGGTAGTTCTAGAGATCGGATTTCAGTCAAACAAAACCAAATGACTCCTCCCACCATATTATGTTGTTGCCCAAGTTTTAGGCTCGATCCGAAATCAATAGGTGTAAGAAATCGGACAATTCAGGTTCAAAGGCAGTTCGTTCCTAATTGGAGTGGTAGGTGTTTTAGGTAGTTCTAGAGATCGGATTTCACTCAAACTTATCCAAATGACTACTCCCACCATATTATGACGTTGCCCAACTTTTGGGCTCGATCCGAAATCAATAGGTGTAAGAAATTGGACAATTTATGTTCAAAGGCAGTTCGTTCCTAATCGGAGTGGTTGGTGTATTCCATAGTTCAAGAGATCGGATTTCACTCAAAACTAACCAAATGACTCCTCCCACCATATTATGATGTTGCCCAAGTGTTGGGCTCGATCCGAAATCAATAGGTGTAAGAAATTGGACAATCCATGTTCGTAGGCATTTCGTTCCTGATTGGAGTGGTTGGTGTTTTGGGTAGTTCTAGAGGTCGGATTTCACTCAAACTTTTCCAAATGACTCCTCCCACCATATTATGGTGTTGCCCAAGTTTTGGGCTCGATCCGAAATCAATAGGTGTAAGAAATTAGACAATTCAAGTTCAAAGGCAGTTCGTTCCTAATTGGAGTGGTCGATGTTTTGGGTAGTTCTAGAGATCAGATTTCACTCAAACTTAACCAAATGACTCCTCCCACCATATTATGATGTTGCCCAAGTTTTGGGCTCGATCCGAAATTAATTGGTGTAAGAAATTGGACAATTCAAGTTCAAAGGCAGTTTGTTCCTAATTGGAGTGGTTGGTGTTTTGGGTAGTTCTAGAGATCGGATTTCACCCAAACTTAACCAAATGACTCCTCCCACCATATTATGATGTTGCCCAAGTTTTAGGCTCGATCCGGAATCAAAAGGTATAAGAAATTGGACAATTTATGTTCAAAGTCATTTCGTTCCTAATCGGAGTGGTTGGTGTATTCCATAGTTCTAGAGATCGGATTTCACTCAAAACTAACCAAATGACTCCTCCCACCATATTATGATGTTCTTGGGCTCGATCCGATATCAATAGGTGTAAGAAATTGGACAATTTATGTGCAAAGGCAATTCGTTCCTAATCGGTGTGGTTGGTATATTCCATAGTTCTAAGGATCGGATTTCACTGAAACTTAACCACAAGACTCGTCGCACCATATTATGGTGTTGCCCAAGTTTTGGGCTCGATCTGAAATCAATAGGTGTAAGAAATTGGACAATTCAAGTTCAAAGGCAGTTCGTTCCAAATTGGAGTGGTTGGTGTTTTGGGTAGTTCTAGAGATCGGATTTCACTCAAACTTAACCACATGACTCCTCCCAGCATATTATAATGTTGCCCATGTTTTGGGCTCGATCCGAACTCAATAGGTGTAAGAAATTGGACAATTCAGGTTCAAAGGCAGTTCGTTCCTAATTGGACTGGTAAGTGTTTTGGGTAGTTCTAGAGATCGGATTTCCCAAAAACTTAACCAAATAACTCCTCCCACCATATTATGATGTTGCCCAAGTTTTGGGCTCGATTCGAAATCAATAGGTGTAAGAAATTGGACAATTCAAGTTCAAAGGCAGTTCGTTACTAATTGGAGTGGTTTGTGTTTTGGGTAGTTCTAGAGATCGGATTTCGTATAAACTTAACCAAATGACTCCTCCCACTATATTATGATGTTGCCCCAATTTTGGGCTCGATTCGAAATCAATAGGTGTAAGAAATTGGACAATTCAGGTTCAAAGGCAGTTCATTCCTAATTGGAGTGGTTGGTGTTTTGGGTAGTACTAGAGATCGGATTTCACTCAAACTTAAGCAAATGACTCCTCCCACCATATTATGATGTTGCCCAAGTTATGGGCTCGATCCGAAATCAAGAGGTGTAAGAAATTGGACAATTCAAGTTCAAAGGCAGTTCGTTCCAAATTGGAGTGGTTGGGGTTTTGGGTAGTTCTGGAGATGGGATTTCACTCAAAATTAAACAAATGACTCCTCCCACCATATTATGATGTTGCCCAAGTTTTGGGCTCCATCCGAAATCAATAGGTGTAAGAAATTGGACAATTAATGTTCAAAGGCAGTTCGTTCCAAATCGGAGTGGTTGGTGTATGCCATAGTTCTAGAGATCGGATTTCACTCAAACTTAACCAAATAACTCCTCCCACCATATTATGATGTTGCCCAAGTTTTGGGCTCGATCTGAAATCAATAGGTGTAAGAAATTGGACAATTCAAGTTCAGAGGCAGTTCGTTCCTAATTGGGGTGGTTGGGGTTTTGGGTAGTTCTGGAGATTGGATTTCACTCAAACTTAACCAAATGAGTCCTCCCACCATATTATGATGTTGCCCGAGTTTTGGGCTCGATCCGAAATCATTAGGTGTAAAAAATTGGACAATTTATGTTCAGAGGCAGTTCGTTCCTAATCGGAGTGGTTGGTGTATTCCATAGTTCTAGAGATCGGATTTCACATAAAACTAACCAAATGACTCCTCCCACCATATTATGATGTTGCCCAAGTTTTGGGCTCGATCCGGAATCAATAGGTGTAAGAAATTGGACAATTTATGTTCAAAGGCATTTCTTTCCTAATCGGGGTGGTTGGTGTATTCCATAGTTCTAGAGATCGGATTTCACTCAAAACTAACCAAATGACTCCTCCCACTATATTATGTTGTTGCCCAAGTGTTGGGCTCGATGTTGCTTCGATTCAGCTGCACCAAAATAGATTCAGCTGCATCCTCAACTTGTGATACTCGCAAGTGCACGAGCCGTTTGGTAGTATAGCATATGTAAGTGCGAGGTCGATCCCACGAGGATTGGTGATTGAATGATCGAATTTGTTTCCCCTACACAAAATAGAAATGAAAAACGAAATAAATAAAACAAGAAAAAAAAGAAATAACTCAAGCAAATAAGTTCCCAAGTTCAATTAGATTAACGGATTGATTCTAGCTAAAGTATGATTAAGCCATGGTGTTTGGTCATAGCCTTGTGTTCCTAATTCCCTAATTTGATCATTTGTTGTCTAACCTAAAACTAAGCATTAGGAACCCATTAACAAAAAAACAAAAACAAAGACTCAACAGAAAAGATAACAAAGAAAATAAAAAAAAAACTTAATTTAAAAACACACGAATATACAAGCAACTCACGGATGACCAGTTAAGGGCCTCAGAAAACACAACCAGGGGATCCGGGAAGGTTGGAGGGGTCACAATGGTCCCGCTTAAAACCCAAACTTCTTAGACACCGAAGGTGTCGCCTAAAGAACTCCTAGACACTGTATTGACGGAAGTGCTCACTAGGGTTACCATAAGTCAGCTCATATGAAAAATCTTTTTTAAATTTTTAAGATAAAAAAAACAAAAACAAATTAATATAAAATGAAATAACAAACTATAAATGAAAATGAACTAAGTACTCTAAACAAACTCAAACAAACGAAATAAATTGTTGTACTAAAAGAAACAAACCAAGAAACCAAAGAAAAACACAAACAGCACTTTCTATCACCTATTTATCACCATTTGGACAGATTCGTTTCTCTGTTTTTCAGCTTCGACCTGTGTTCCGTTTTTAGGCTATAACTTTCCAACCATAAGTCCAAATTTTACGTTCTTTATATGGTTGAATTCAGCACAGAAAAACAAAGAACCCATCGCGGACCAAAAGGCAAAAACAATAACAGAAATAAACAGAATTCAAAGAAGAGAAAGGATTGAAATGCTTCCCCTTGAAGCGATTAGGTCGAGCATGGATGCACTTGGAGGTCGCGACTTCTCCCATTGCTCCACACTCCACGTTTCTATGGATTGGGTTGTCTCCTCTCACTCCCTCTATTATTGAGCTATAATAAATTGCTAAAACAAACACAGAAAACTTGAAATAGAATTAAAAGGATGAGGAAATAAAAACTAAAATGAAAAGGAAAATCAACACACATCCAATTTCATGCTTCAAACTAACAAACACCAATGGGTTGTGTAAGCTGGGACTTAAACCCAGTTCTCTTGCTTGTTGGGCAATTGTCCTTTTCTGTTGGACTACAAACACAACTTGTCCATTAACGTCATTAACTTTAAAACAAGAAATTGTCCAGTTAAGAAAAAAAATAAATTAAAGTAGGAAAGCCAAATAGAATCAAACAATGTTACCGATCCCCGGCAACGGCGCAAAAAACTTGTTGCTTCGATTCAGCTGCACCAAAATAGATTCAGCTGCATCCTCAACTTGTGATACTCGCAAGTGCACGAGCCGTTTGGTAGTATAGCATATGTAAGTGCGAGGTCGATCCCACGAGGATTGGTGATTGAATGATCGAATTTGTTTCCCCTACACAAAATAGAAATGAAAAACGAAATAAATAAAACAAGAAAAAAAAGAAATAACTCAAGCAAATAAGTTCCCAAGTTCAATTAGATTAACGGATTGATTCTAGCTAAAGTATGATTAAGCCATGGTGTTTGGTCATAACCTTGTGTTCCTAATTCCCTAATTTGATCATTTGTTGTCTAACCTAAAACTAAGCATTAGGAACCCATTAAGCATAGAAGAACAATTTAAACAACCAAGCATGTATCTAATCCCTGTTGTCGAATGTCCATACACACTCTTCTTATTCATAGTTCAATTCGAATTAAAGCATGGTGTCTACTCTTAATTCAAACCAAGATAGCTAACATGCAAGCCTAAATGGTGATCAATCATTCAAACTAGCATATTAACTTATAAGCATAATGAATAAGAACAAAAACCATAATTGAAACTTGGAAACTAATAAAACTTGAATACTTAAGAAAGAATGTACATTACAAATAAAAGTAAAGTGGAACTAAGAAAAACTTAATCAGAATTTCAGAATTTCATTACAACAATTGAAAACTTAGAAAGAGAAACTAAGAGAATTTGAGGGAGAGAAGGGAAGGGAGCTCTAGAGAAGTGTTTGAGAGCTCCCCCCCTTGGGGTGTGATTTGAAGCTTGAAGACTTCTCTATTTATAGGGCTAAGAGGGAGGAACATCATGATGGATTCCCACACCATCCTTCATCTTTTGCTGCTGCACAAGCTTTCATCACATGGGTTCAAAGGTGATCAGTTTTGCTGCCAACCCATGTGATTGCCTTTTGCTGCCAACCCATGTGATTGCCTTTTGGTTGCTGAAAAACGAGTTTTCTGAACCAGTCTTGGTGTAGGAAGGCCAGAGGTTTCAAAACTTATCCAATGGGGCTCAAATTTGGATATGTTATAGTAGACACCCATTGGAACAACTTATATTAAGAAAGTATTCCCATCGGAGCAGTATAAGTGTGTGTTTTGGGCCTTGCAAGTTGGCTGCCGAACAGAGGCTGGAATTGACTTCATTTCATTTCTTTGCTTCACATGCATGCACATGCTTTCTCTATAATAACTCCAGCATGTACCAACTTGCTCCTTTAGAATTTCATAGCTGGAATGCCTCCCCACTTCACTCATTATGTTGGATCCAAAGTCAGTTGCAGCATGGGTGAGGCACATGGCTTAAAGGAGGAGACAAGAATCAAAGCTGGCAGCTGCAAATCCTCCTGAGCATGGTTCAGTGTTGGACGGGCTAAGGACTCCACATATGTTCAATTGGGCTGAATGTTGGATATGTTATACTAGACACCCAATTGAACAACTTCTATGAAGAATGTCTCCTCATCCGAGGTTTGCAGATTGCTGAAATGAGACCTGCAAGGTGACTTACGAAACTGGACTGACAAGGAGTGTGGCCCAACTTTGGTTTTGTCTTTAAGCTCTTGCTCTTATCCCAATCAGCCCTTAACATGCATGGATTGCATCAAATGTGATCTCTTGCTATCTTAACCTACAAAACACACAAGTAGAGGTAAGTGACTCAAAATAAAGAGAAACTAAGCAAAATCACTAAGTAAAGAAGGCAAGCAAGTGTATGAAATTATGGACTTATCAAAACAGAAAATGGATTAAAAGCACAAGTTTAACTCAATAACATAACCAAATCATAAGCTAGAAGGGTACAAAATGATATACAATTATGAACTGATCACTCGATCCGAAATCAATAGGTGTAAGAAATTGGACAATTTATGTGCAAAGGCAATTCGTTCCGAATCGGAGTGGTTGGTGTATTCCATAGTTCTAAAGATCGGATTTCACTCAAACTTAATCACAAGACTGATCAGTTCATAATTGTATATCATTTTGTACCCCTCTAGCTTATGATTTGGTTATGTTATTGAGTTAAACTTGTGCTTTTAATCCATTTTCTGTTTATCATTCAGTTCATTGGGCCTTAGATAGCAATGGTGGCTTTGGATAGGAAAAGATGCAAAATTGTGCAAAAACGAGCAGACTGAGTTAGCAATTTGTTTCGGCCTTAACTTCCTCCTCCCAACTTGTGTTGGCCCAACTAATATGTGGTTGGAAAGAAGAGATTCTGAACTTCAAGATGGATTGCTAAAACGTATCAATTGATGAAGCCAAGCCCAATCCATGGGCCCATCAAAATGCACACCATACATTCCAGTCTATTTTCGACAGTCAACTTGCAAGGCCCAAAACATACACTTATACTGCTCATATGGGAATGCATTCTTCATCAAAGTTGTTCCAATGGGTGTCTATTTAAATCTCAGGCCCTCATACCGCAAGCCTGGTTCAGCAGCATCTTTTATTTCCAGCAACCAAAAGAAAACCCACATGGGTTGGCAGCAAAAGGCAGCCACAATTGAACACCTTTGAACACCCATGTGAAGAAAGCTTGAGGTGCAGCAAAAGAAGTATGGGATGGGATTGATTCCAACCACACTAACATAGACAAGATGAAGTGGGAGTTATGGGTTGTATTAAATGAGGAATGGTGGTGTTGGATTTCATCATGATGTTCCTCCCTCTTAGCCCTATAAATAGAGGAGTCTTCAAGCTACAAAATTCACTTCAGCCATCCTCCGCACTTCCATCATTCCATCAACACATCCAGAAATCATCCTCATACATTCCCACAACCCCAAACACTCAAGCAATCAACCCAATACTCTAAACTGCCCCAAAATCACCAAAACAGCTCCAGAAAACCTCCCTTCCATTTCCCTACGAATTTCCTCTTTCTCAGCCATCACCACTCACTCAAACTCATCCCAAATCACCTCCATATCCTTCATACATCCTTCTAGACGTGGAGAAGCTCTTGGAGAAGCATTGGACACCACAAGAACTTCAGAAAAGGGTTTTTCTACTCTTATGGCATTCATTATATTTTCCCATTTCTGTTTTAGTTTCTTTTCCATTATGAGTAGCTAAATCCATAACAAGGGCTTTGATGTAACCTAACATGAATATTCTGGGTTTATAACTTTGAAGTTTGGAGTTTCAAGTTTGATTCATGATTCATGTTCTTATTCATTATGCTTATAAGTTAACATGCTTGTTTGAATGATTGATCACCATTAGAACTTGTTTGTTAACTATCTTGGTTTGAATTAAGAGTAGACACCATGCTTTAATTCGAATTGAACTATGAATAGGAAGAGTATGTATGGACATTCGACAACAGGGATTAGATACATGCTTGGTTGTTTAAATTGTTCTTCTATGCTTAATGGGTTCCTAACGCCTAATTTAGGTTAGACAACAAATGATCAAATTAGGGAATTAGGAACACAAGGTTAGAACCAAACACCATGGCCTAATCATACTTTAGCTAGAATCAATCTTTGAATATGAATTAGACTTGTTACTTGACTCCTTATAACCCAGAATTGAATTGTTATGGTTATTCGAATGCCCTAGTCTCCAAATCTGTTTTCCAACTCTTAAAACCACTCTTTGTTACATTTGTTTACTTGTTTTTGTTTGCAATTTCATTTTGCTTCTTTTGTTCAACAATCACAACCACTCTTGTTTTAAATTCTGTTTTAGACATAACCTCCTACTTTCTTAAATTTGGTAATCTAAGTGCATAACTAGTTTTAACTTCTCAGTCTTCGTGGGTACGACCTCGTACTTGTCTTGCTATACTACTAATTGCCCCGTACAATTGTGAGTTAACATAATAATTAACAACAAAGACTCGTCCCACCATATTATGGTGTTGCCCAAGTTTTGGGTTCGATCTGAAATCAATAGGTGTAAGAAATTGGACAATTCAAGTTCAAAGGCAGTTCGTTCCTAATTGGAGTGGTTGGTGTTTTGGGTAGTTCTAGAGATCGGATTTCACTCAAACTTAACCACATGACTCCTCCCAGCATATTATAATGTTGCCCATGTTTTGGGCACGATCCGAAATCAATAGGTGTAAGAAATTGGACAATTCAGGTTCAAAGGCAGTTTGTTACTAATTGGAGAGATTTGTGTTCTGGGTAGTTCTAGAGATCGGATTTCACACAAACTTAACCAAATGACTCCTCCCACTATATTATGATGTTGCCCCAGTTTTGGGCTCGATCCGAAATCAATAGGTGTAAGAAATTAAACAATTCAAGTTCAAAGGCAGTTCGTTCCTAATTGGAGTGGTTGGTGTTTTGGATAGTTCTAAATATCAGATTTCACTCAAACTTAACCAAATGACTCCTCCCACTATATTATGATGTTGCCCAAGTTTTGGGCTCGATCCGAAATCAATAGGTGTAAGAAATTGGACAATTCAAGTTCAAAGGCAGTTCGTTCCTAATTGGAGTGGTTGGGGTTTTGGGTAGTTCTAGAGATCGGATTTCACTCAAACTTAAACCAAATGACTCCTCCCACCATACTATGATGTTGCCCAAGTTTTGGGCTCGATCCGGAATCAATAGGTGTAAAAAATTGGACAATTTATGTTCAAAAGCAGTTCGTTCCTAATCGGAGTGGTTGGTGTATTCCAGAGTTCCAGAGATCGGATTTCACTCAAAACTAACCAAATGACTCCTCCCACCATATTGTGATGTTGCCCAAGTGTTGGGCTCGATCCGAAATCAGTAGGTGTAAGAAATTGGACAATTTATGTTCAAAGCCAGTTCATTCCTAATCGGAGTGGTTGGTGTATTCCATAGTTCTACAGATCGGATTTCACTCAAAACTAACCAAATGACTCCTCCTACCATATTATGATGTTGCCCAAATTTTGGGCTCGATCCGAAATCAATAGTTGTAAGAAATTGGAGAATTCAAGTTCAAAGGCAGTTCGTTCCTAATTAGAGTCGTTCGTGTTTTTGGTAGTTCTAGAGGTCGGATTTCCCTCAAACTTAACCAAATGACTCCTCCCACATATTATGACGTTGCCCAAGTTTTCGGCTCGATCCGAAATCAATAGGTGTAAGAAAGTGGACAATTTATGTTCAAAGCCAGTTCATTCCTAATCGGAGTGGTTGGTGTATTCCATAGTTCTAGCGATCGGATTTCACTCAAAACTAACCAAATGACTCCTCCCACCATATTATGATGTTGCCCAAGTTTTGGGATCGATCCGAAATCAATAGGTGTAAGAAATTGGACAAGTCAAGTTCAAAGCCAGTTCATTCCTAATTGCAGTGGTTGGTGTTTTCGGTAGTTCTAGAGATCAGATTTCACTCAAACTTAACCAAATGACTCCTCCCACCATATTGTGGTGTTGCCCAGGTTTTGGGCTCGATCCGAAATCAATAGGTGTAAGAAATTGGACAATTTATGTTCAAAGGAAGTTCGTTCCTAATCGGAGTGGTTGGTGTATTCCACAGTTCTAGATATCGGATTTCGCTCAAAACAAACCAAATGACTCCTCCCACCATATTATGATGTTGCCCAAGTTTTCGGCTCGATCCGAAATCAAAAGGTGTAAGAAATTGGACAATTCAAGTTCAAAGGCAGTTCGTTCCTAATCGGAGTGGTTGGTGTATTCCATAGTTCTAGAGGTCGGATTTCACTCAAAACTAACCAAATGACTCCTCCTACCATATTATGATGTTGCCCAAATTTTGGGCTCGATCCGAAATCAATAGGTGTAAAAAATTGGAGAATTCAAGTTCAAAGGCAGTTCGTTCCTAATTAGAGTCGTTCGTGTTTTTGGTAGTTCTAGAGGTCGGATTTCCCTCAAACTTAACCAAATGACTCCTCCCACATATTATGACGTTGCCCAAGTTTTCGGCTCGATCCGAAATCAATAGGTGTAAGAAAGTGGACAATCCAAGTTCAAAGGCAGTTCGTTCCTAATTGGAGTGGTTGGTGTTTTGGGTAGTTCTAGAGATCGGATTTCACTCAAACTTAACCAAATGACTCCTCCCACCCTATTATGTTGTTGCCCAAATTTTGGGATCGATCCGAAATCAATAGGTGTAAGAAATTGGACAATTCAAGTTCACAGGCAGTTCATTCCTGATTGGAGTGGTTGGTGTTTTCGGTAGTTCTAGAGATCGGATTTCACTCAAACTTAACGAAATGACTCCTCCCACCGTATTATGGTGTTGCCTAGGTTTTGGGCTCGATCCGAAATCAATAGGTGTAAGAAATTGGACAATTTATGTTCAAAGGCAGTTCGTTCCTAATCGGAGTGGTTGGTGTATTCCATAGTTCTAGATATCGGATTACACTCAAAACTAACCAAATGACTCCTCCCACCATATTATGATGTTGCCCTTGTTTTGGGCTCGATCTGAAATCAATAGGTGTAAGAAATTGGACAATTCAAGTTCAAAGGCAGTTCGTTCCTAATCGGAGTGGTTGGTGTATTCCATAGTTCTAGAGGTCGGATTTCACACAAAACTAACCAAATGACTCGTCCCACCATATTATGATGTTACCCAAGTTTTGGGCTCAATCCGAAATCAATAGGTGTAAGAAATTGGACAATTCAAGTTCAAAGGCAGTTCGTTCCAAATTGAAGTGGTTGGTGTATTCCATAGTTCTGAAGATCAGATTTCGCTAAAAATTAACCGAATGACTCCTCCCCCCATATTATGTTGTTGCCCAAGTTTTGGGGTCTGTCTGAAATCAATAGGTGTAAGAAATTGGACAATTCAAATTCAGGGGAAGTTCGTGCCTAATTGGGATGGTTGGTGTATTGGGTAGTTCTAGAGATCGGATTTCAAACGAAATTAACCAAATGACTGCTCCCACCATATTATGATGTTGAATAAGTTTTGGGCTCAATCCGAAATCAAGAGCTGTAGGAAATTGGACAATTCAAGTTCAATGGCAGTTCGTTCCTAATTGGAGTGGTTGGTGTTTTGGGTAGTTCTAAAGATCGGATTTTACTCAAACTTAACCAAATGACTCCTCCCACCGTATTATGATGTTGCCCAAGTTTTGGGCTCAATCCGAAATCAATAGGTGTAAGAAATTGGACAATTCAAGTTCAATGGCAGTTCGTTCCTAATTGGAGTGGTTGGTGTTTTGGGTAGTTCTAGAGATCGGATTTCACCCAAGCTTAACCAAATGACTCCTCCCACCATATTATGGTGTTGCCCAGGTTTTAGGCTCGATCTGAAATCAATAGGTGTAAGAAATTGGACAATTTATGTTCAAAGGCAGTTCGTTCCAAATCGGAGTGGTTGGTGTATTCCATAGTTCTAGATATCGGACTTCGTTCAAAATTAACCACATGACTCCGCCCACCATATTATGATGTTGCCCTAGTTTTGGGCTCGATCCGAAATCAATAGGTGTAAGAAATTGGACAATTCAAGTTCAAAGGCAGTTCGTTCCTAATTGGAGTAGTTGGTGTTTTGGGTAGTTCTAGCGATCGGATTTCACTCGAACTTAACCAAGTGACTCCTCCCACCATATTATGATGTTGCTCAAGTTTTGGGCTCGATCCGAAATCAATACGTGTAAGAAATTGGACAATTCATGTTCAAAGGCAGTTCGTTCCTAATTGGAATGGTTGGTGTTTTGGGTAGTTCTAGAGATCGGATTTCACTCAAACTTTTCCAAATGACTCCTCCCACCCTATTATGTTGTTGCCCAAATTTTGGGCTCGATCCGAAATCAATAGGTGTAAGAAATTGGTGTAAGAAAGTGGACAATTTATGTTCAAAGCCAGTTCATTCCTAATTGGAATGGTTGGTGTTTTGGGTAGTTCTAGAGGTCGGATTTCACCCAAACTTGACCAAATGACTCCTCCCACCGTATTATGATGTTGCCCAAGTTTTGGACTCGATCCGAAATCAATAGGTGAAAGAAATTGGACAATATATGTTCAAAGCCAGTTCATTCCTAATCGTAGTGGTTGGTGTATTCCATAGTTCTAGAGATCGGATTTCACTCAAAACTAACCAAATGACTCCTCCCACCATATTATGATGTTGCCCTTGGTTTGGGCTCGATCCGAAATCAATAGGTGTAAGAAATTGGACAATTCAAGTTCAAAGGCAGTTCGTTCCAAATTGAAGTGGTTGGTGTATTCCATAGTTCTGAAGATCAGATTTCGCTAAAAATTAACCGAATGACTCCTCCCCCCATATTATGTTGTTGCCCAAGTTTTGGGGTCTGTCTGAAATCAATAGGTGTAAGAAATTGGACAATTCAAATTCAGGGGAAGTTCGTGCCTAATTGGGATGGTTGGTGTATTGGGTAGTTCTAGAGATCGGATTTCAAACAAAATTAACCAAATGACTGCTCCCACCATATTATGATGTTGAATAAGTTTTGGGCTCAATCCGAAATCAAGAGCTGTAGGAAATTGGACAATTCAAGTTCAATGGCAGTTCGTTCCTAATTGGAGTGGTTGGTGTTTTGGGTAGTTCTAAAGATCGGATTTTACTCAAACTTAACCAAATGACTCCTCCCACCGTATTATGATGTTGCCCAAGTTTTGGGCTCAATCCGAAATCAATAGGTGTAAGAAATTGGACAATTCAAGTTCAATGGCAGTTCGTTCCTAATTGGAGTGGTTGGTGTTTTGGGTAGTTCTAGAGATCGGATTTCACCCAAGCTTAACCAAATGACTCCTCCCACCATATTATGGTGTTGCCCAGGTTTTAGGCTCGATCTGAAATCAATAGGTGTAAGAAATTGGACAATTTATGTTCAAAGGCAGTTCGTTCCAAATCGGAGTGGTTGGTGTATTCCATAGTTCTAGATATCGGACTTCGTTCAAAATTAACCACATGACTCCGCCCACCATATTATGATGTTGCCCTAGTTTTGGGCTCGATCCGAAATCAATAGGTGTAAGAAATTGGACAATTCAAGTTCAAAGGCAGTTCGTTCCTAATTGGAGTAGTTGGTGTTTTGGGTAGTTCTAGCGATCGGATTTCACTCGAACTTAACCAAGTGACTCCTCCCACCATATTATGATGTTGCTCAAGTTTTGGGCTCGATCCGAAATCAATACGTGTAAGAAATTGGACAATTCATGTTCAAAGGCAGTTCGTTCCTAATTGGAATGGTTGGTGTTTTGGGTAGTTCTAGAGATCGGATTTCACTCAAACTTTTCCAAATGACTCCTCCCACCCTATTATGTTGTTGCCCAAATTTTGGGCTCGATCCGAAATCAATAGGTGTAAGAAATTGGTGTAAGAAAGTGGACAATTTATGTTCAAAGCCAGTTCATTCCTAATTGGAATGGTTGGTGTTTTGGGTAGTTCTAGAGGTCGGATTTCACCCAAACTTGACCAAATGACTCCTCCCACCGTATTATGATGTTGCCCAAGTTTTGGACTCGATCCGAAATCAATAGGTGAAAGAAATTGGACAATATATGTTCAAAGCCAGTTCATTCCTAATCGTAGTGGTTGGTGTATTCCATAGTTCTAGAGATCGGATTTCACTCAAAACTAACCAAATGACTCCTCCCACCATATTATGATGTTGCCCTTGGTTTGGGCTCGATCCGAAATCAATAGGTGTAAGAAATTGGACAATTCAAGTTCAAAGGCAGTTCGTTCCTAATTGGAGTGGTTGGTGTTTTGGGTAGTTCTGGAGATCGGATTTCACTAAAACAAAACCAAATGACTCCTCCCACCCTATTATTGTGTTGCCCAGGTTTTGTGCTCGATCCGAAATCAATAGGTATAAGAAATTGGACAATTCAATCTCAAAGGCAGTCCGTTCCTAATCGGAGTGGTTGGTGTATTCCATAGTTCTAGAGATCGGATTTCTCCCAAAACTAACCAAATGACTCCTCCCACCATCTTATGATGTTGCCCAAGTTTTGAGCTCGATCCGAAATCAATAGGTGTAAGAAATTGGACAATTTATGTTCAAAGGCAGTTCGTTCCTAATCGGAGTGCTTGGTGTATTCCATAGTTCTAGACATCGGATTTCGCTCAAAATTAACCACATGACTCCACCCACCATATTATAATGTTGCCCAAGTTTTGGGCTCGATCCGAAATCAATAGGTGTAAGAAATTGGACAATTCAAGTTGAAAGGCAGTTCGTTCCTTATTGGAGTGGTTGGTGTTTTGGGTAGTTCTAGGAATCGGATTTGACTTAAACTTAACCAAATGACTCCTCCTACCATATTATGATGTTGCTCAAGTTTTGGGCTCTATCCGAAATCAATAGGTGTAAGAAATTGGACAATTCAGGTTCAAAGGCAGTTTGTTCCTAATTGGAATGGTTGGTGTTTTGGGTAGTTCTAGAGATCGGATTTCACTCAAACTTAACCAAATGACTCCTCCCTCCCTATTATGATGTTGCCCAAGTTTTGAGCTCGATCCGAAATCAATAGGTGAAAGAAATTGGACAATATACGTTCAAAGCCAATTCATTCCTAATCGGAGTGGTTGGTGTATTCCATAGTTCTAGAGATCGGATTTCACTCAAAACAAACCAAATGACTCCTCCCACCATATTATGATGTTGCCCTTGGTTTGGGCTCGATCCGAAATCAATAGGTGTAAGAAATTGGACAATTCAAGTTCAAAGGCAGTTCGTTCCTAATTGGAGTGGTTGGTGTTTTGGGTAGTTCTGGAGATCGGATTTCACTAAAAAAAACCAAATGACTCCTCCCACCATATTATGGTGTTGCCCAGGTTCTGGGCTCGATCCGAAATCAAAAGGTGTAAGAAATTGGACAATTTATGTTCAAAGGCAGTTCGTTCCTAATCGGAGTGGTTGGTGTATTCCATAGTTCTAGATATTGGATTTCGCTCAAAATTAACCACATGACTCCACCCACCATATTATATTGTTGCCCAAGTTTTGGGCTCGATCCGAAATCAATAGGTGTAAGAAATTGGACAATTCAAGTTGAAAGGCAGTTCGTTCCTAATTGGAGTGGTTGGTGTTTTGGGTAGTTCTAGGAGTCGGATTTGACTCAAACTTACCCAAATGACTCCTCCCACCATATTCTGATGTTGCTCAAGTTTTTTGCTCAATCCGAAATCAATAGGTGTAAGAAATTGGACAATTCTGGTTCAAAGGTAGTTTGTTCCTAATTGGAATGGTTGGTGTTTTGGGTAGTCCTAGAGATCGGATTTCACTCAAACTTAACCAAATGACTCCTCCCACCCTATTATGATGTTGCCCAAGTTTTGGACAATTCAAGTTCAAAGGCAGTTCGTTCCTAATTGGAGTGGTTGGTGTTTTGGGTAGTTCTAGAGATCGGATTTCACTCAAACTTAACCAAATGACACCTCCCACCATATTATGATGTTGCCCAAGTTTTGGGCTCGATCCGAAATCCATAGGTGTAAGAAATTGGACAATTTATGATCAAAGGCAGTTTGTTCCTAATCGGAGTGGTTGGTGTATTCCATAGTTTTAGAGATCGGATTTCATTCAAAACTAACCAAATGAATCCTCCCACCATATTATGATGTTGCCCAAGTTTTGGGCTCGATCCGAATTCATTAGGTGTAAGAAATTGGACAATTCAAGTTCAAAGGCAGTTCGTTCCTAATTGGAGTGGTTGGTGTTTTGGGTAGTTCTACTGTTCCAATTTCACTCAACCTTAACCAAATGACTCCTCCCACCATATTATGATGTTGCCCAGGTTTTGGGCTCGATTGGAAATCAATAGGTGTAAGACATTGGACAATTCACGTTCAAAGGCAGTTCATTCCTAATTGGAGTGGTTGGTGTTTTGGGTAGTTCTAGAGATCGGATTTCACTCAAACTTAACCAAATGACTCCTCCCACCATATTATGATGTTGCCCAAGTTTTGGGCTCGATCCGAAATCAATAGGTGTAAGAAATTGGACAATTTATGTTCAAATGCAGTTCGTTCCTAATCAGAGTGGTTGGTGTATTCCATATTTCTAGAGATCGGATTTCACTCAAAACTAACGAAATGAATCCTCCCACTATATTATGATGTTGCCCAAGTTTTGGGCTCGATCTGAAATCTATAGGTCTAAGAAATTGGACAATTCAAGTTCGTAGGCAGTTCGTTCCTAATTGGAGTGGTTGGTGTTTTGGGTAGTTCTAGAGACTGGATTTCACTCAAACTTAACCAAATGACTCCTCCCACCATATTATGTTGTTGCCCAAGTTTTGGGCTCTATCCGAAATCAATAGGAGTAAGAAATTGGTAAATTCAAATTCAAAGGCAGTTCATTCCTAATTGGAGTGGTTGGTGTTTTGGGTAGTTCTAAAGAACGGATTTCACTCAAACTTAACCAAATGACTCCTCGCACCATATTATGATGTTGCCCAAGTTTTGGGTTCGATCCGAAATCAATAGGTGTAAGAAATTGGACAATTTATGTTCAAATGCAGTTCGTTCCTAATCGGAGTGGTTGGTGTATTCCATTGTTCTAGAGATCGGATTTCACTCAAAACTAAACGAAACTAATCCTCCCACCATATTATGATGTTGCCCCAGTTTTGGGCTAGATCCGAAATCAATAGGTGTAAGATATTGAAGAATTCAAGTTCAAAGGCAGTTCGTTCCTAATTGGAGTGGTTGGTGTTTTGGGTAGTTCTAGAGATCGGATTTCACTCAAACTTAACCAAATGACTCCTCCCTCCATATTAAGATGTACCCCAAGTTTTGGGCTCGATCCGAAATCAATAGGTGTAAGAAATTGGACAATTAAAGTTCGAAGGCAGTTCGTTCCTAATTGGAGTGTTTGGTGTTTTGGGTAGTTCTAGAGATCGGATTTCGCCCAACCTTAACCAAATGACTCCTCGTACCATATAATGATGTTGCCGAAGTTTTGGGCTCGATCCGAAATCAGTAGGTGTAAGAAATTGGACAATTTATGTTCAAAGGCAGTTCATTCCTCATCGGAGTGGTTGGTGTATTCCATAGTTCTAGAGATTGGATTTCACTCAAAACTAACAAAATGAATTCTCCCACCGTATTATGATGTTGCCCAAGTTTTGGGGTCGATCCGAAATCAATAGGTGTAAGAAATTGGGCAATTTATGTTCAAAGGCTGTTCGTTCCTAATCGGAGTGGTTGGTATATTCCGTAGTTCTGGAGATCGGATTTCACTCAAACTTAACCAAATGACTCCTCCCACAATATTATGATGTTGCCCAAGTTTTGGCCTCGATCCGAAATCAATAGGAGTAAGAAATTGGACAATTCAAGTTCAAAGGCAGTATGTTCCAAATTGGAGTGGTTGGTGTTTTGGGTAGTTCTAGAGATCGGATTTCACACAAACTTAACCAAATGACTCCTCCCAATACATTATGATGTTGCCCAAGTTTTGGGCTCGATCAGAAATCAATAGGAGTAAGAAATTGGACAATTCAAGTTCAAAGGAAGTTCGTTCTTGATTGGGGGGGTTGGTGTACTGGGTAGTTCTAGAGATCGGATTTCACTCAAAATTAACCAAATGACTCCTCCCACCATATTATGATGTTGCCCAAGTTTTGGGCTTGATCCGAAATAAGTATTTGTAAGAAATTGGACAATTCAAGTTCAAAGGCAGTTCGTTCCTAATTGGAGTGGTTGGTGTATTCCATAGTTCTAGAGATCGGATTTCACTCAAAACTAACCAAATGACTCCTCCCCCCATATTGTTATGCTGCCCAAGTTTTCGGCTCGATCCGAAATGAATACGTGTAAGCAATTGGACAATTCTAGTTCAAAGGCAGTTCGTTCCTAATTGGAGTGGTTGGTGTTTTGGGCAGTTCTATAGAACGGATTTCACTCAAACTTAACCAAATGACTCCTCCCCCAATATGTTCAAAGGCAGTTCGTTCCCAATCGGAGTGGTTGGTGTATTCCATAGTTCTTGAGATCGGATTTCACTCAAAACTAACCAAATGACTCCTCCCCCAATATTGTGATTTTGCCCAAGTTTTAGGCTTGATCTAAAATCAATAGGTGTAAGAAATTGGACAATTTATGTTCAAAGGCCATTCGTTCCTAATCGGAGTGGATGGTGTATTCCATAGGTCTAGAGATCCGATTTCCCTCAAAATTAACCAAATGACTCCTCCCACCATATTATGATGTTGCCCAAGTTTTGGGCTTGATCCAAAATCAATAGGTGTAAGAAATTGGACAATTCAAGTTCAAAGGCAGTTCGTTCCTAATTGAAGTGGTTGGTGTATTACATAGTTCTACAGATCGAATTTCCCTCAAAATTAACCGAATGACAACTCCCACCATATTATGTTGTTGCCCAAGTTTTGGGCTCGATCCGAAATCAATAAGTGTAACAAATTGGACAATTCAAGTTGAAAGGAAGTTCGTTCCTAATTGCAGTGGTTGGTGTTTTGGGTAGTTCTACAGATCGGATTTCACCCAAACTTAACCAAATGATTCCTCCGACCATATTATGATGTTGCCCAAGTTTTGGGCTCGATCCGAAATCAATAGGTTTAAGAAATTAGACAATTCAAGTTCAAAGGTAGTTCGTTCCTAATTGGAGTGGTTGGTGTTTTGGGTAGTTCTAGAGATCGGATTTCTCTCAAACTTAACCAAATGACTCTTCCCACCATATTATGATGTTGCCCAAGTTTTGGGCTCGATCCGAAATTAATATGTCTAAGAAATTGGACAACTCAAATTCGAAGGCAGTTCGTTCCTAATTGGAGTGGTTGGTGTTTTGGGTAGTTCTAGAGATTGGATTTCACTCAAATTTAACCAAATGACTCCTCCCACCATTTTATGATGTTGCCCCAGTTCTTGGCTTGATCCGAAATCATTATGTATAAGAAATTGGACAATTTATGTTCAATGGCAGTTCGTTCCTAATCGGAGTGGATGGTGTATTCCATAGTTCTAGAGATCGGATTTCAATCAAAACTAACCAAATGACTCCTCCCACCATATTATGATGTTGCCCAAGTTTTGGGCTCGATCCGAACTCAATAGGTGTACGAAATTGGACAATTCAAGTTCAAAGGCAGTTCGTTCCTAATTGGAGTGGTTGGTGTTTTGGGTAGTTCTAGAGATCGGATTTCACTCAAACTTAACCAAATGACTCCTCCCACCATATTATGATGTTGCCCAAGTTATGGGCTCGATCCGAAACCAATAGGTGTAAGAAATTGGACAATTCAAGTTCAAAGAAAGTTCGTTACTAATTGGATTGGTTGGTGTTTTGGGAAGTTCTAGAGATCGGATTTCACTCAAACTTAACCAAATGACTCCTCCCACCATATTATGATGTTTTCCAAGTTTTGGTCTCTATCCGAAATCAATAGGTGTAAGAAATTGGACAATTCAAGTTCAAAGGCAGTTCGTTCCAAATTGGAGTGGTTGGTGTTTTTGGTTGTTCTGGAGATCGGATTTCGCTGAAAATTAACCAAATGACTCCTCCCACCATATTATGATGTTGCCCAAGTTTTGGGCTCGATCCGAAATCAATAGGTGTAAGAAATTGGACAATTCAAGTTCAAAGGCAGTTCGTTCCAAATTGGAGTGGTTGGTGTTTTGGGTTGTTCTAGAGATCGGATTTCACTGAAAATTAACCAAATGACTCCTCCCACCATATTATGATGTTGCCCACGTTTTGGGCTCGATCCGAAATCAATAGGTGTAAAAAATTGGACAATTTATGTTCAGAGGCAGTTCGTTCCTAATTGGAGTGGTTGGTGTTTTGGATAGTTCTAGAGATTGGATTTCACTCAAACTTAACCAAATGACTCTTCCCACCGTATTATGATGTTGCCCAACTTTTGGGATCGATCCGAAATGAATAGGTGTAAGAAATTGGACAATTCAAGTTCAATGGCAGGTCGTTCCGAATTGGAGTGGTTGGTGTTTTGGGTGGTTCTGGAGATCGGATTTCACTCAAAATTAACCAAATGACTCCTCCCACCATATTATGATGTTGGCCAAGTTTTGTGCTCGATCCGAAATCGATAGGTTTAAGAAATTGGACAATTCAAGTTCAAAGCCAGTTCGTTCCTAATTGGAGTGGTTGGTGTTTTAGTTACTTCTACAGATGGGATTTCACTCAAACTTAACCAAATGATTCCTCCCACCATATTATGATGTTGCCCAGGTTTTGGGCTAGATCCGAAATCAATAGGTGTAAGAAATTGGACAATTCAAGTTCAAAGGCAGTTCGTTCCTCATTGGAGTGGTTGGTGTTTTGGGTAGTTCTACAGATCGGATTTCACTCAAACTTAACCAAATGACTCCTCCCACCATATTATGATGTTGCCCAACTTTTGGGCTCGAGCCGAAATCAATTGTTGTAAAAATTGGACAATTCAAGTTCAAAGGCAGTTCGTTCCTAGTTGGAGTGGTTGGTGTTCTGGGTAGTTCTACCGATCGAATTTCACTCAAACTTAACCAAATGACTCCTCCCATAATATTATGATGTTGCCCAAGTTTTGGGGTTGATCCGAAATCAATAGGTGAAAGAAATTGGACAATTCAAGTTCAATGGAAGTTTGTTCCTAATTGAGGTGGTTGGTGTATTGGGTAGTTCTAGAGATCGGATTGCACTCAAAATTAACCAAATGACTCTTACCACCATATTATGATGTTGCCCAAATTTTGGGCTCGATCCGAAATCAATAGGTGTAAGAAATTGGACAATTCTAGTTCGAAGGCAGTTCTTTCCTAATTGAAGTGGTTGGTGTATTCCATAGTTTTAGAGATCTGATTTCACTCAAAATTGACCAAATGAATCCTCCCACCATATTATGATGTTTCCCAAGTTTTGGGGTTGATCCGAACTCAATAGGGTTAAGAACTTGGACGAATCAAGTTCAAAGGAAGTTCGTACCTAATTGGAGTGGTTGGTGTTTTGGGTAGTTCCAGAGATCGGCTTTCACTCAAACTTAACCAAATGACTCTTCCCACCATATTATGAAGTTGCCCAAGTTTTGGGCTCGATCCGAAGTCAATAGGTGTAAGATATTGGACAATTCAAGTTCAAAGGCAGTTCGTTCCTAATTGGAGTGGTTGGGGTTTTGGGTAGTTCTAGAGATCGTATTTCACTCAAACTTAACCAAACGACTCCCCCCACCATTTTATGTTGTTGCCCAAGTTTTGGGCTCGATCCGAAATCGATAGGTGTAAGAAATTGGACAATTCGAGTTCAAAGGCAGTTCGTTCCTAATTGGAGTGGTTGGTGTTCTGGGTAGTTCTAGAGATCGGATTTCACTCAAACTTCACCAAATGACTCCTCCCACCATATTATGATGTTGCCCAAGTTTTGGGCTCGATCCGAAATCAATAGGTCTATGAAATTGGACAATTCAAGTTCAAAGGCAGTTCGTTCCTAATTGGAGTGGTTGGTGTTTTGGGTAGTTCAAGAGATCGGATTTCACTGAAACTTAACCAAATGACTCCTTCCACCATATTATGATGTTGCCCAAGTTTTGGGCTCGATCCGAAATCAATAGGTGTAAGAAATTGGACAATTCAAGTTCAAAGGCAGTTCGTTCCTAATTGGAGTGGTTTGTGTTTTGGGTAGTTCTAGAGATCGGATTTCACTCAAACTTAACCAAATGACTCCTCCCACCATATTTTTATGTTGCCCAAGTTTTGGGCTCGATCCGAAATCAATAGGTGTAAGAAATGGAACAATTTTTGTTCAAAGGCCGTTCGTGCCCAATCGGAGTGGTTGACGTACCCCATAGTTCTAGAGATCGGATTTCAATCAAAACTAACCAAATGACTCCTCCCACCATAGTATGATGTTGCCCAAGTTTTGGGCTCGATCCGAAATTAATATGTCTAAGAAATTGGACAACTCAAATTCGAAGGCAGTTCGTTCCTAATTGGAGTGGTTGGTGTTTTGGGTAGTTATAGATATCAGATTTCACTCAAACTTAACCAAATGACTCCTCCCACCATATGATGATGTTGCCAAAGTTTTGGGGGCGATCCGAAATTAATATGTCTAAGAAATTGGACAACTCAAATTCGAAGGCAGTTCGTTCCTAATTGGAGTGGTTGGTGTTTTGGGTAGTTCTAGTGATTGGATTTCACTCACACTTAACCAAATGACTCCTCCCACCATATTTTGATGTTTCCCAAGTTTTGGGCTCGATATGAAATCAATAGGTGTAAGAATTTGGACAATTTATGTTCAAAGGCAGTTCGTTCCTAATCGGAGTGGTTGGTGTATTCCATAGTTCTAGAGATCGGATTTCACTCAAAACTAACGAAATGACTCCTCCCACCGTATTATGATGTTGCCCAAGTTTTGGGCTCGATATAAAATCAATAGGTGTAAGAAAGTGGACAATTTATGTTCAAAGGCAGTTCGTTCCTAATCAGAGTGGTTGGTGTATAACATAGTTCTAGAGATCGGGTTTCACTCAAAACTAACCAAATGACTCCTCCCACGATATTATGATGTTGCCCACCATATTATGATGTTGCCGAAGTTTTGGGGGCGATCCGGAATCAATAGGATTAAGAAATTGGACAATGTATGTTCAAAGTCAGTTCGTTCCTAATCGGGGTGGTTGGTGTATTGGGTAGTTCTAGAGATCGGATTTCACTCAAACTTAACCAAATGACTCCTCCCACCACATTATGATGTTGCCCAAGTTTTTGGCTCGATCATAAATCAATAGGTGTAAGAAATTGGACAATTCAAGTTCCAAGGCATTTCGTCCCTAATTGGAGTGGTTGGTGATTTGGGTAGTTCTAGAGATCGGATTTCACTCAAACTTAACCAAATGACTCCTCCCACCATATCATGATGTTGCCCAAGTTTTGGGCTCTATCCGAAATCAATAGGTGTAAGAAATTGGACAATTCAAGTTCAAATGCATTTCGTTCCTAATTGGAGTGGTTGGTGTTTTGGGAAGTTCTAGAGATCTGATTTCACTCAAACAAAACCAAACGACTCCTCCCACCATATTATGATGTTGCCCAAGTTTTGGGCTCGATCCAAAATCAATAGGTGTAAAAAATAGAAGAATTTATCTTCTAAGGCAGTTCGTTCCTAATCGGAGTGGTTGGTGTATAACATAGTTCTAGCGATCGGATTTCAATCAAAACAAACCAAATGACTCCTCCCACCATATTATGATGTTGCCCAAGATTTGGGCTCGATCCGAAATCAATAGTTGCAAGAAATTGGAC
Source organism: Prunus avium (assembly GCF_965620075.1). Lineage (NCBI taxonomy): Eukaryota > Viridiplantae > Streptophyta > Magnoliopsida > Rosales > Rosaceae > Prunus > Prunus avium. The sequence goes on from NC_142287.1 coordinate 604,501, forward strand.
AATTCATGTCTAAAGGCAGTTCGTTCCTAATTTGAGTGGTTGGTGTTTTGGGTAGTTCTAGGGGTCGAATTTCACTCAAACTTAACCAAATGACTCCTCCCACCATATTATGATGTTGCCCAAATTTTGGGCTCGATCCGAAATCAATAGGTGTAAGAAATTGGACAATTCAAGTTCAAAGGAAGTTCGTTCTTAAATGAAGTGGTTGGGGTTTTGGGTAGTTCTAGAGATCGGATTTCCCTCAAACTTCACCAAATGACTCCGCCCACCATATTATGATGTTGCCCAAGTTTTGCTCCCGATCCGAAATCAATAGGTGTAAGAAATTGGACAGTCTATGTTCAAAGGCAATTCGTTCCAAATTGGAGTGGTTGGTGTGTTGGGTAGTTCTAGAGGTCGGATTTCACTCAAACTTAACCAAATGACTCCTCCCACCATATTATGATGTTGCCCAAGATTTGGGCTCGATCCGAAATCAATAGGTGCAAGAAATTGGACAATTCATGTTCAAAGGCAGTTTGTTCCTAATTGGAGTGGTTGGTGTTTTGGGTAGTTCTAGATATCGGATTTCACTCAAAACTAACCAAATGACTCCTCCCACCATATTATGATGTTGCCCAAGTTTTGGGCTCGATCCAAAATCAATAGGTGTAAAAAATTGGAAAATTCAAGTTCAAAGGCAATTCGTTCCAAATTGGAGTGGTTGGTGATTTGGGTAGTTCTAGAGATCGGATTTCACTCAAACTTAACCAAATGACTCCTCCCACCATATTAGGTTTTTGCCCAAGTTTTAGGCTCGATCCGAAATCAATAGGTGTAAGAAATTGGACAATTCAAGTTCAAAGGCAGTTCGTTCCTAATTGGAGTGGTTGGTGTTTTGGGTAGTTCTAGTGATCGGATTTCACTCAAACTTAACCAAATGACTCCTCCCACCATATTATCAAGTTGCCCAAGTTTTGGGCTCGATCCGAAATCAATAGGTGTAAGAACTTGGACAATTCAAGTTCAAAGGCATTTCGATCCTCATTGGAGTGGTTGGTGTTTTGGGTTCTTCTAGAGGTCGGATTTCACTCAACCAAAACCAAATGACTCCTCCCACCATACTATGTTGTTGCCCAAGTTTTGGGCTCGATCCGAAATCAATAGGTGTAAGAAATAGGACAATTTATCTTCTAAGGCAGTTCGTTCCTAATCGGAGTGGTTGGTGTATTCCATAGTTCTAGAGATCGGATTTCACTCAAAACTAACCAATTGACTCTTCCCACCATATTATGATGTTGCCCAAAATTTGGGCTCGATCCGAAATCAATAGGTGCAAGAAATTGGACAATCCATGTTCAAAGGCAGTTTGTTCCTAATTGGAGTGGTTGGTGTTTTGGGTAGTTCTAGACATCGGATTTCACTCAAACTTAACCAAATGACTCCTCCCACCATATTATGATGTTGCCCAAGATTTGGGTTCGATCCGAAATCAATAGGTGCAAGAAATTGGACAATTCATGTTCAAAGGCAGTTTGTTCCTAATTGGAGTGGTTGGTGTTTTGGGTAGTTCTAGATATCGGATTTCACTCAAAACTAACCAAATGACTCCTCCCACCATATTATGATGTTGCCCAAGTTTTGGGCTCGATCCGAAATCAATAGATGCAAGAAATTGGACAATTCATGTTCAAAGGCAGTTTGTTCCTAATTGGAGTGGTTGGTGTTTTGGGTAGTTCTAGATATCGGATTTCACTCAAAACTAACCAAATGACTCCTCCCACCATATTATGATGTTGCCCAAGTTTTAGGCTCGATCCTAAATCAATAGGTGTACGAAATTGGACAATTTATGTTCAAAGGCAGTTCGTTCCAAATTAGAGTGGTTGGGGTTTTGGGTAGTTCTAGAGGTTGGATTTCACTCAAACTTAACCAAATGACTCCTCCCACCGTATCATGATGTTGCCCAAGTTTTGGGATCGATCCGAAATTAATAGGTTTAAGAAATTGGACAGTTTAAGTTCAAAGGCAGTTCGTTCCTAGTCGGAGTGGTGGGTGTATTCCATAGTTCTAGAGATCGGATTTCACTCAAAACTAACCAAATGACTCCTCCCACCATATTATGATGTTGTCCAAGTTTTGGGCTCGATCCAAAATCAATAGGTGTAAGAAATTGGACAATTCAAGTTCAAAGGCAGTTCGTTCCTAATCGGAGTGGTTGGTGTATTCCATAGTTCTAGAGATCGGATTTCACTCAAAACTAACCAAATGACTCCTCCCACCATATTATGATGTTGCCTAAGTTTTGGGGTCGATCCGAAATCAATCGGTGTAAGAAATTGGACAATTCAGGTTCAAAGGCAGTTCGTTCCTAATCGGAGTGGTTGGTGTATTCCGTAGTTCTAGAGATCGGATTTCACTCAAAACTATCCAAATGACTCCTCCCACCATATAATGAGGTTGCCGAAGTTTTGGGCTCGATCCGAAATCAATAGGTGTAAGAAATTGGACAATTCAAGTTCAAAGGCAGTTCGTTCCTAATTGGAGTGGTTGGTGTTTTGGGTAGTTCTAGAGATCGAATTTCACTCAATATTAACCAAATGACTCCTCCCACCATATTATGTTGTTGCACAAGTTTTGGTCTCGATCCGAAATCAATAGGTGTAAGAAATTGGACAATTCAGGTTCAAAGGCAGTTCGTTCCTAATTGGAGTGGTTGGTGTTTTGGGTAGTTCTAGAGATCGGATTTCACTCAAACTTAACCAAATGACTCCTCCTGCCATATTATGTTGTTGCCCAAGTTTTGGGCTCGATCCAAAATCAATAGGTGTAAGAAATTGGACAATTTATGTTCAAAGGCAGTTCGTTCCTAATCGGAGTGGTTGGTGTATTCCATAGTTCTAGAGATCGGATTTCACTCAAAACTATCCAAATGACTACTCCCACCATATAATGAGGCTGCCGAAGTTTTGGGCTCGATCCGAAATCAATAGGTGTAAGAAATTGGACAATTCAAGTTCAAAGGCAGTTCGTTCCTAATTGGAGTGGTTGGTGTTTTGGGTAGTTCTAGAGATCGGATTTCACCCAATATTAACCAAATGACTCCTCCCACCATATTATGTTGTTGCACAAGTTTTGGGCTCGATCCGAAATCAATAGGTGTAAGAAATTGGACAATTCAGGTTCAAAGGCAGTTCGTTCCTAATTGGAGTGGTTGGTGTTTCGGGTAGTTCTAGGGATCGGATTTCACTCAAGCTTAACCAAATGACTCCTCCCACCATATTATGATGTTGTCCAAGTTTTGGGCTCGATCCAAAATCAATAGGTGTAAGAAATTGGACAATTCAAGTTCAAAGGCAGTTCGTTCCTAATCGGAGTGGTTGGTGTATTCCATAGTTCTAGAGATCGGATTTCACTAAAGACTAACCAAATGACTCCTCCCACCATATTGTGACGTTGCCCAAGTTTTGGGCTCGATCTGAAAACAATTGGTGTAAGAAATTGGACAATTCAAGTTCAGAGGCAGTTCGTTCCTAATCGTAGTGGTTGGAGTTTTGGGTACTTCTAGAGATTGGATTTCACTCAAACATAACCAAATGACTCCTCCCACCATATTACGTTGTTTCCCAGGTTTTGGGCTCGATCTGAAATCAATAGTTGTAAGAAATTGGACAATTTATGTTCAAAGGCAGTTCGTTCCTAATCGGAGCGGTTGGTGTATTCCATACTTCTAGAGATCGGATTTCACTCAAAACAAACCAAATGACTCCTCCCACCATATTATGATGTTGCCCAAGTTTTGAGCTCGATCTGAAATCAATTGGTGTAAGAAATTGGACAATTCAAGTTCAAAGGCAGTTCGTTTCCAATTGTAGTGGTTGGTGTTTTGGGTAGTTCTAGAACTCGGATTTTGCTCAAACTTAACCAAATGACTCCTCCCACCATATTATGATGTTGCCCAAGTTTTGGGCTCGATCCGAAGTCAATAGGTGTAAGAAATTGGACAATTCAAGTTCAAAGGCAGTTCGTTCCTAATCGGAGTGGTTGGTGTATTCCATAGTTCTAGAGATCGGATTTCACTCAAAACTAACCAAATGACTCCTCCCACCATATTATGATGTTGCCTAAGTTTTGGGGTCGATCCGAAATCAATCGGTGTAAGAAATTGGACAATTCAGGTTCAAAGGCAGTTCGTTCCTAATCGGAGTGGTTGGTGTATTCCGTAGTTCTAGAGATCGGATTTCACTCAAAACTATCCAAATGACTCCTCCCACCATATAATGAGGTTGCCGAAGTTTTGGGCTCGATCCGAAATCAATAGGTGTAAGAAATTGGACAATTCAAGTTCAAAGGCAGTTCGTTCCTAATTGGAGTGGTTGGTGTTTTGGGTAGTTCTAGAGATCGAATTTCACTCAATATTAACCAAATGACTCCTCCCACCATATTATGTTGTTGCACAAGTTTTGGGCTCGATCCAAAATCAATAGGTGTAAGAAATTGGACAATTCAGGTTCAAAGGCAGTTCGTTCCTAATTGGAGTGGTTGGTGTTTTGGGTAGTTCTAGAGATCGGATTTCTCTCAAACTTAACCAAATGACTCCTCCTGCCATATTATGTTGTTGCCCAAGTTTTGGGCTCGATCCAAAATCAATAGGTGTAAGAAATTGGACAATTTATGTTCAAAGGCAGTTCGTTCCTAATCGGAGTGGTTGGTGTATTCCGTAGTTCTAGAGATCGGATTTCACTCAAAACTATCCAAATGACTCCTCCCACCATATAATGAGGTTGCCGAAGTTTTGGGCTCGATCCGAAATCAATAGGTGTAAGAAATTGGACAATTCAAGTTCAAAGGCAGTTCGTTCCTAATTGGAGTGGTTGGTGTTTTGGGTAGTTCTAGAGATCGGATTTCACTCAATATTAACCAAATGACTCCTCCCACCATATTATGTTGTTGCACAAGTTTTGGGCTCGATCCGAAATCAATAGGTGTAAGAAATTGGACAATTCAGGTTCAAAGGCAGTTCGTTCCTAATTGGAGTGGTTGGTGTTTTGGGTAGTTCTAGATATCGGATTTCACTCAAACTTAACCAAATGACTCCTCCCTCCGTATTATGATGTCGCCCAAGTTTTGGGCTTGATCCGAAATCAATAGGTGTAAGAAATTGGACAATTCAAGTTCAAAGGCAGTTCGTTCCTAATGGAGTGTGATGGGCATATTTTATATTATATATTTAACCTCATTTTTAGTTTATTTTGGTTGATATTTTGGAAGAATTTTGATACTTTGAATTATATTTCCAATATAGGACTTTCGACTTCCTCTGGAGCAAAACATAATCAAATAGACGAATTTTGGAGTAATTCCAGTTGGAGGACGTTCGTGAGTCACTTGGCTTGATCGTATCAAAATTTCAGACTTTTCTACTGAGCGGTAATTTTCTGGTGATAAAATAAAGGAGCAGTGCGCGGTGCTGGAATAGTGACGTGTTGGGCTTTTATTGCGTTTTGGAGCCCAAGATGACCTCGGATGGGTTCGTGGCCTTCTGGAGAAGTGTTCAGAACGTTTTTATCTTTAAATCAAGCTATCTTGGGCCAGATTTTGAGGAGATTTGTGGCCAAAACGTGGCTGGACAGATTGTTGGCAGATTCTTCTAGTCCAACTTGGACTTTATTTCCTAGTTTTATTTTATTTTAGCCTAGTTTCCTTTGGGGGATTAGGAGCTGAGTTTGAGGAGGTATTTAAACTATTTTTCACAGCAAATTTAGGATCTCTCTTTTGGCTTTTGGAACGCGACTTTTGCTAGGGTTTTTGAAGAACTTCTACTTCCAGGTGTTTTTATTCTTATTCATTCGAATGATATTTTGGGGGATTTTAGTTATGAGTATGCATAACTAATTCCTTTTGCTAGGGCGAGGCCATAAGCCTTAGCATGAATATGTAATTTTATTAATTTGCTTATGAATGGATGCATGTTTGCTTTGAATTATTAATCACTGTGTTTGAAACTATCTATCTATTTTAATGACTGATCACCATTAGGATATTTAGACAAGTAATTTGATGCAATTTCTGTTGGAACATCACCCTGAAATTGAGGAGGGCTTCTTGTGATTAGTAATTGTAAGTTCACTTAAGGCGAACATCACGCTCTTAAGGGTTGCATGGTTTTTCAAAGGGTTTTCACAAAGCTTAATGAGTCTTGCATGTTTATATTTGATCTGAACATCACAGACGGATTGCATATTAGATATACGTTTTCACTTGAACATCACAAGGAAAATATGCATTAGGAAAACCTAACCTTCAAAGCATATATGTGGAAATTCATAAGTAATTGAGAGAATTGCATAGGATTGTGACGGCGACGGCTGAACCCTAGTTTCTCTCTATATTGTTAATTTTAAAAACGTTTTTTATTCTCTGCTATTATTACCTCCCAACTTTCAGATTTCTTTTATTGTCAAGTTAATCCTTTCAACTTCATAAATTTCACATCTTTGATAAAATCTATTTTAGTTATTAATTAAGAGTTAGTTTAATTACAAATTAGTCAAACAATCTTTGGGGACAACGACCTTGCATGAGCATATATACTACAATAGCCTTGTATTCTTGCAAGTATTTTCAGTGATTTTAACCCTCTTTGCGCAGGTACTAAAAATCCTATCAAGAAATTGGCGCCGCTGCCGGGGATTGTTTCAATTAATTTGTTTTTATCTTATTCTTAGTTAATTCTTGTTTAGACGTTTTCGGATTTTTTATTTTTATTTTTATTTTTATTTTTCGTCAAAAACTATAAAATAAAAAAAAATTTCGTTTCTTTTTTTTCAGATTGCTGAAATCTCTGCATGGTCAGTACCAGATCACAACCTACACAGTTTGTTTCGTTTGACCCAGAGCCTGAACGGATATTACGAAAGCAACGCAGAGAACAGTTTTTAGCATCTGATTCTTCATTACAAGACACATTTTTGCAGAATTTGTTTGCTGATTTTGTGGACAGCAAGGTTAAAATGGCGTTGGCAATACCTGCAGCAGGCAGACCACTCAGAGAGTCGTTGGCTGCCCGTGCAAATGATGTTCCTAATTGCATAGTCTATCCTGAACAAGAAGAGGGTGATTCGTTTGAAATCAGGCACCACATGCTTGAGATTTTACCAACATTCCGTGGGCTACCTAATGAAGATGCGAACATACATATTGCAAAATTCATTGTGGGTTGCAAAAACATTTTGATTAAGGGTTTTTCTGCTGAAGCTATTAAGTTACGTCTTTTCCCATTCACTTTGAAGGATAAGGCAGAAACTTGATTATTCACTCTACCAGCTAATAGCATCACTACGTGGCAGCAGTTACACACAAAATTCCTGAACAAATATTATCCAGCATCCAAGACATTAAATTACAAAAGGGAGATTTTGACATTCACACAGAAGCCTAATGAAGAGTTTTATGAAGCATGGGAGAGATATACAGAGATGTACATGAAGTGTCCACATGCTAATATTGATGCAGATACACAGATGAATATTTTCTTTGATGGGCTTAATCCTACATCAAAAAGTCATGTGAATGCATCAGCTGGAGGATCGCTGTCAAATAAATCTGCAAGAGAGGCCTTTGAACTCTTTGATATGATGGCTACAGAATCTCAGCAATGGGCAGCAGAACATTCACAGAAAAGGGGCATTTTTGAGTTATCAGTTGGTTCTCCCAACATGTCTACACAAATGGAAAAAATGGAGAAGAAAATTGATGCAAAGTTTGATATTCTTCTACAACAGATAGCAAATTCTACACAGCAGCAGCCACCGGCAACAACAGTTTGCACTATCTGCAGCATGGCTACACATGACATAATGGGCTGCCCACATAAAGAATCTTATCCGGAACTTGTTGAGCAACATGTTAACATGATGAACAGCTATCAAAGGCCTCGGAACGATGCATATGCAACTCATTACAATCTAGGATGGAGGGATCACCCTAATTTCAAATGGGGTGACAATCAGAACAATCAGAAACCATTCCAGCATGCACAAAAACCATATGTTCCATCTAGACCATCTTTGGATGATCAACTTGCTAAATTGGCAGCAACAACTCAATCATTCATAGAAGGCAATAATCAAAGATTTCAAAATGTTGAAGCATCAATTAAAAGTTTGGAGCAACAATTTGGACAGCTAGCTGCACAGATTTCAGAGAGAGAAATAGGCAAATTCCCTAGTCAATCAGTGCCTAATCCAAGAGGACGTGAAGATTGTAATGTTGTTCGGACCTTACGATGTGGAAAGAGCTATGACAATCGTGAAAATAGCACTGAAAAGGATCAGCCAGCAGTGAACATTTATGCAGAAAATACTGAAACAGCAGCAGACCCTGCAGATCCTGCAGATCAACAGAATCTGTCCAGTACAGAAACTGTCCCAGAACAAGTTTCAGAGCGTGTTTATGAGGCCCCAATTCCATATCCAGAACGTTTGAAGCCAAAAGCAAAAGATAAGCAATTGAGGGACTTCATGCAAACGTTATCTAAAGTTCAGATTAACCTACCACTACTCGATGCAATCAAAAACATTCCATCATATGCCAGATTTTTGAAAGATGTGTGCACACACAAAAAGAAGCTGGTTGATTTTGAAAAAGTCGTTCTTACTGAACAATGCAGCGCAGTTCTACAGCACAAATTGCCACCCAAAAAGGAAGATCCAGGGAGTTTTACAATTTCTTGCACTATCGGAAATTCAAATTTTAAACGTGCATTAATTGATTTAGGTGCTAGTATTAATTTAATGCCTTATTCTGTTTTTCAGAGATTGGGCCAAGGAGATCTAAAGCATACATCAGTTATTCTCCAGCTAGCAGACCGTTCTGTTACTTATCCTAGGGGGATCATTGAAGATTTAATTATCAAGGTTGACAATTTGTATTTACCAGCTGATTTCGTAGTTTTGGACATGGATGAAGATTTGCAAACACCGATTATTTTGGGAAGACCATTTATGGCCACTGCCCGAACATTGATTGATGTGGAAGCGGGCACTTTAACATTGAGAGTTCAAGACCAATCTGTGATTTTTAGCCTATTTGAAGCTGCAAAACGCCCAGAAGAACAAGAATGTATGCGGGTAGATGTGTTAGAAGGTCTCATTCATGCAGAAATTATGACCAAATTGACATCAGATCCACTATTGAGTGTTTTACATGGTCCAGATACAGCACACACAGAGGATGTGGAAATTTTTGAGTATGTAACAGCATTAAATAGTGTACCAGCCCAACCACCACGATGGAGACATGTTTACGAAAGTCTTGGAGAGCCAAAAACACCCCTACAACCTTCTACGGTACAGCCCCCAACACTGGAGTTAAAACCATTGCCAGCACATTTAAAATATGCACATCTTGGGGCAAATGAAACGCTGCCAGTTATTATTGCTTCAGATTTGACAAGCACAGAAGAGGAAAAATTACTGCGTGTTTTGAGAGAATACCAAGATGTTTTGGGGTGGACTATAGCTGATATTAAGGGTATAAGCCCAGCATTTTGCATGCATAGAATATTGATGGAGGATGACGTAAAGCCTACAGTTGATGCTCAAAGGAGGTTAAATCCTATCATGAAAGAAGTTGTGCGAAACGAAGTAATGAAACTACTTGATGCAGGCATGATTTATCCAATTTCTGACAGTAAATGGGTTAGTCCTACTCAAGTTGTGCCTAAGCGGACTGGTATTACAGTGGTGAAAAATGATAATAATGAGTTAATTCCTACACGGTTGACTACGGGTTGGAGAATGTGTGTAGACTACCGGAAGCTTAACGCAGGGACAAGAAAAGACCATTTTCCATTGCCTTTCATTGACCAAATGTTGGAAAGGTTAGCTGGACGTGCTTTTTATTGTTTTCTTGATGGGTATTCTGGGTATAATCAGATTCCAATTGCACCAGAGGATCAAGAGAAAACCACTTTCACTTGTCCATTTGGTACTTATGCTAATCGGAGGATGCCATTTGGGTTATGTACTGCACCTGCCACATTTCAACGGTGCATGATGAGCATATTTTCAGGTTTGGTTGAACAGATTGTTGAGGTATTCATGGATGATTTCTCAGTTTTTGGGGATAGTTTTGATCTTTGTCTATACAATTTATCTCAAGTTCTTGAAAGATGTCAAGAAACAAACTTAGTGTTAAATTGGGAGAAGTGTCACTTTATGATAAAGCACGGCATTGTTTTGGGGCATCTTGTTTCAAACAAAGGAATTGAAGTTGACAAGGCAAAGATTGATGTTATTGCCAAGCTGCCACCCCCTAATACTGTAAAGAGCATTCGATCATTCTTGGGACATGCTGGGTTCTATCGACGGTTTATCAAGGATTTCTCCAAAATTAGCCGTCCCTTGTGCAACCTACTTGCTAAGGACGCCTCATTTAATTTTGATGCAGATTGTCTAGAGGCATTTAACAAATTAAAGACACTTTTAACTACTGCTCCTATCATTGCTGCACCTAATTGGAGTCTACCCTTTGAGTTGATGTGTGATGCTTCTGATTATGCAATTGGGGCAGTTCTTGGACAGCGACAAGATAAACTTTCCCAAGTTATCTACTACGCTAGTAGGACATTAAATGATGCACAGTTGAATTATGCAACCACTGAAAAGGAATTATTGGCAGTTGTTTTTGCATTGGAAAAGTTTCGTTCCTACTTGGTTGGGGCTAAGGTTATAATTTACACAGACCACGCTGCACTGAAATACTTGTTATCTAAAAAAGATGCCAAGCCAAGGTTAATTCGTTGGGTTTTACTTCTGCAAGAATTCGATTTAGAAATTCGAGATAAAAAGGGCAGCGAAAATGTAGTGGCTGATCACTTATCCAGGCTGATCAATACCAACACAGCAGAAGAGGATTTACTTCCTTTAAATGAGAGTTTTCCTGATGAACAGCTTATGGCCTTTTCCAGCAAAACTCCATGGTTTGCAGATATCGTGAATTACTTGGCTAAAGGTATTTTACAGCCAGATATGACCTTCCAGCAAAAGAAGAGGTTTTTAGCTACAGTTAAGTATTATTTTTGGGATGAGCCTTACTTATACAAGTATTGCCCAGACCAGATTATTCGTAGGTGCATTCCTGCAGAAGAGCAAGACAGTGTTTTAACGTTCGCACATCAGCATGCTTGTGGTGGTCATTTTGGGGGAAAACGGACAGCAGCTAAAATATTACAAAGTGGGTTGTATTGGCCTACTATTTTTAAAGATGCTCATGTTTGGTGCCACGCTTGTGATAGATGTCAACGTGTGGGAAATCAGTCTAAGCGGAATGAAATGCCACAACAAAGTATTTTGGTGGTTGAATTATTCGATGTTTGGGGCATTGACTTTATGGGACCATTCCCATCATCCAATGGCAACCAATACATATTAGTGGCTGTTGAATATGTTTCTAAGTGGGTCGAGGCCGTTGCAACACCAACAAATCAAGGATCTGTGGTACTGAAATTCCTCCAAGGCACTATTTTTTCACGTTTTGGGACACCTAGGGCAATTATCAGTGATGGGGGAAAGCACTTTTTAAATAAACAGTTTGCTGCACTACTTACTAAATATGGGATAAGTCATCGGGTGGCCACTGCTTACCACCCTCAAACTTCTGGGCAGGTTGAAGTTTCTAATAGGGAAATTAAGCGCATCTTAGAGAAAACAGTCAATGCCAGCCGCAAAGACTGGAGTGTTAAGTTAAACGATGCTTTATGGGCCTATAGAACAGCGTATAAAACGCCAATTGGGATGTCTCCCTTTCGGCTTGTTTATGGTAAGGCATGCCATCTACCTATGGAGCTTGAACACAAGGCCTATTGGGCAATTAAGGAGCTTAATTATGCCTATGATGCAGCTGGAGAAAAACGGAAATTAGAGTTGCATGAGTTGGAAGAACTCCGGAATGATGCATATGAAAGTGCAAAGATATACAAAGAGAAAACAAAAGCATTCCATGACAGCAAAATTCTCCGAAAACAGTTTCAAGCAGGTCAGAAGGTTCTCTTTTTCAATTCATGGTTGAAGTTATTCCCTGGAAAATTAAAATCTAGGTGGCAGGGTCCCTACATTGTTACTAAAGTCTATCCCCACGGCGCTGTGGATATTAAAAATGGGATGACCGGTTTCGAGTTTAAAGTAAATGGCCATAGACTCAAACACTACTTAGAGGCGCCATTTGACACTGCAGCCGAGTCGGTGACTCTGAAGGAACCAGTGATCTGACCACCAGCCTTCGGCAATGTCTAGCTATAGACATTAACTAAAGCGCTTATTGGGAGGCAACCCAATTTCTCTAACCTCTTTACTTATTTTATTTTCTTTTTATTTTTTTTTTTATTTTTCTAAACTCTTTACTATTTGGTTCAATGTAGGACAACAATCAGCAGCACAGAAACAAATATACGCAGATAATCCTACGCTGGAATCATGCACCCAGTAGCAACTGGAATCATGCACCCAGTAGCAAGTCTACCTGAACATCAAAGGCAGCTATTCCTATACTGGAATCATGCACCCAGCAGCATATTCACATATCCATACACCAGATTTACAACAACACAACTTGCAGGCCATGAAGTTTACAACAATCAATCTTGCAGGCCAGAAACATCATTTTGATCAGCTATGACTCATTTACAACACACAATATTGTGCAAGTCAGAAATTCTACAAGGGATCGTGTTTATACCTCTGTGGGATGGCTGGCTTCGATTTTTGTTTTGTTTTTTTTTTTTTTTCAGAGACCAGCGTGTGGTGTAGATCTGCTCCGATTTGCAAGTTTGGGGGTAGTCCTCACACAGATACACATATATGCACGAGTTAGACTTTGCTCAAACCATCAATTCTGAAACGAAAATTACAATATTTGAGGAAGGTTCTACCTTTAGCCTCTCAGATTTCCGCGACTTCCACCTTGGAACAGAGTGTATGTGGTGTTGGGGTTGCTCTCGGTCTGGGTCCGCTCATCCGGGTCGTTGGGTTCGAAGTCGGAATGAATCTCGGCGACGATCCGATTGGTCTCCTTGACGCAGCCCCAGAGGGTGGTGATTTTGTTGTTGTTGAAGATCTTCTGGATCTGGCGCCTCACACAGATGATCCCACATGGTTAGTGTGCTGAAAGAGAGAGAAGGCTCTTGGGTTTGCACTAGAGAAAAGAGCATGGCAAGGAGATGAGCGGAAATGTTTTTCTGATTTTCTAAGACACAGAGCAAAGGAGATGGGATTCATAATTCAAAGCCAAGGAGATGGGATCTGACACACAGAGAAGCTTTGGTTTCTACAAACAATATCATTTTGCTTCTGCAAACGGAGATGGGCATGGACAGAAGGGCATCGTATGGCTCTGGGCTCGCGGCTAGTGGAAGGGGATCCAGTGTGATAGCTAGGATTTTCAAATGACAAATTCCGCTGCTCCATCGGGTTATATAGTAGCTGTCGCTAGGATTTGACAAATGTGTCGACTTGTACGAGTTGGCCAGCGTGTCTTTGCGCATTCTCAGCTCCCAGGTCAAGCCTTCGAATCCCAGAAATGTCCAGCCTCCGCATCCCTGGTGTGTTAGTTTCTTTTTATTTATTTTCTTTTTCTTTTATTTTCTGTTTGCTGTTTTATGTTCTTTTCGTTTATTTTTTATTTTTATTTTTTTTCTTTCCCCTTTTTATTTTTCTCTCCTAGTTTAATTTTTTTTGGCTGTTTCCTTTCTCCTTGATTTTCGTTCCCCGTCTTCTAACATTTAGTCGTTTTTGTTTCTGTTCTTGTTTCTTCTGTTTCTTTTCCACACCTTGAGGACAATGTGTGATTTAAGTTTGGGGGTGGGAAAGAAATTGGAGAATTCAAGTTCAGAGGCAGTTCGTTTCCTAACCGGAGTGGTTGGTGTATTCCATAGTTCTAGAGATCGGATTTCACTCAAAACTAACCAAATGACTCCTCCCACCATATTATGATGTTACCCAAGTTTTGGGCTCGATCTGAAATCAATAGGTGTAAGAAATTGGACAATTTATGTTCAAAGGCAGTTCGTTCCTAATGGGAGTGGTTGGTGTATTCCATAGTTCTAGAGATCAGATTTCATTCAAAACTAACCAAATGACTCCTCCCACCATATTATGATGTTGCCCATGTTTTGGGCTCGATCCGAAATCATTTGGTGTAAGAAATTGGACAATTCAAGTTCAAAGGCAGTTCGTTCCTAATTGGAGTGGTTGGTGTTTTGGGTAGTTCTAGAGATCAGATTTCACTCAAACTTAACCAAATGACTCCTCCCACCATATTATGTTGTTTCCCAGGTTTTGGGCTCGATCCGAAATCAATAGTTGTAAGAAATTGGACAATTTATGTTCAAAGCAGTTCGTTCCTAATCGGAGTGGTTGGTGTATTCCATAGTTCTAGAGATCGGATTTCCCTCAAAACTAACCAAATGACTCCTCCCACCATATTATGATGTTGCCCAAGTTTTGGGCTCGATCCGAAATCAATAGGTGTAAGAAATTGGACAATTTATGTTTAAAGGCAGTTCGTTCCTAATCGGAGTGGTTGGTGTATTCCATAGTTCTAGAGATCAGATTTTACTCAAACTTAACCAAATGACTCCTCCCACCATATTATGTTGTTTCCCAGGTTTTGGGCTCGATCCGAAATCAATAGTTGTAAGAAATTGGACAATTTATGTTCAAAGCCAGTTCGTTCCTAATCGGAGTGGTTGGTGTATTCCATAGTTCTAGAGATCGGATTTCACTCAAAACTAACCAAATGACTCCTCCCACCATATTATATGGTTGCCCAAGTTTTGGGCTCGATCCGAAATCAATAGGTGTAAGAAATTGGACAATTCAAGTTCAAAGGCAGTTCGTTCCAAATTGGAGTGGTTGGTTTTTTGGGTAGTTCTAGAGATCGGATTTCACTCAAGCTTAACCAAATGACTCCTCCCACCATATTATGATGTTGCCCAAGTTTTGGGCTCGATCTGAAATCAATAGGTGTAAGAAATTGGACAATTTATCTTCAAAGGCAGTTAGTTCCTAATCGGAGTGGTTGGTGTATTCCATAGTTCTAGAGATCGGATTTCACTCAAAACAATCCAAATGACTCCTCCCACCACATTATGAGGTTGCCGAAGTTTTGGGCTCGATCCGAAATCAATAGGCGTAAGAAACTGGACATTTCAAGTTCAAAGGCAGTTCGTTCCTAATCTGAGTGGTTGGTGTATTCCACAGTTCCAGAGATCGGATTTCACTCAAAACAAACCAAATGACTCCTCCCACCATATTATGATGTTACCCAAGTTTTGGGCTCGATCCGAAATCAATAGGTGTAAGAAATTGGACAATTTATGTTCAAAGGCAGTTCGTTCCTAATCGGAGTGGTTGGTGTATTCCATAGTTCTAGAGATCAGATTTCATTCAAAACTAACCAAATGACTCCTCCCACCATATTATGATGTTGCCCATGTTTTGGGCTCGATCCGAAATCAATATGTGTAAGAAATTGGACAATTCAAGTTCAAAGGCAGTTCGTTCCTAATTGGAGTGGTTGGTGTTTTGGGTAGTTGTAGAGATCGGATTTCACTCAAACTTAACCAAATCACTCCTCCCACCATATTATGTTGTTTCCCAGGTTTTGGGCTCGATCCGAAATCAATAGTTGTAAGAAATTGGACAATTTATGTTCAAAGGCAGTTCGTTCGTAATCGGAGCGGTTGTTGTATTCCATACTTCTAGAGATCGGATTTCACTCAAAACAAACCAAATGACTCCACCCACCATATTATGACGTTGCCCAAGTTTTGGGCTCGATCTGAAATCAATTGGTGTAAGAAATTGGACAATTCAAGTTCAGAGGCAGTTCGTTTCCTAACCGGAGTGGTTGGTGTATTCCATAGTTCTAGAGATCGGATTTCACTCAAAACTAACCAAATGACTCCTCCCACCATATTATGATGTTACCCAAGTTTTGGGCTCGATCTGAAATCAATAGGTGTAAGAAATTGGACAATTTATGTTCAAAGGCAGTTCGTTCCTAATGGGAGTGGTTGGTGTATTCCATAGTTCTAGAGATCAGATTTCATTCAAAACCAACCAAATGACTCCTCCCACCATATTATGATGTTGCCCATGTTTTGGGCTCGATCCGAAATCAATTGGTGTAAGAAATTGGACAATTCAAGTTCAAAGGCAGTTCGTTCCTAATTGGAGTGGTTGGTGTTTTGGGTAGTTCTAGAGATCAAATTTCACTCAAACTTAACCAAATGACTCCTCCCACCATATTATGTTGTTTCCCAGGTTTTGGGCTCGATACGAAATCAATAGTTGTAAGAAATTGGACAATTTATGTTCAAAGCAGTTCGTTCCTAATCGGAGTGGTTGGTGTATTCCATAGTTCTAGAGATCGGATTTCCCTCAAAACTAACCAAATGACTTCTCCCACCATATTATGATGTTGCCCAAGTTTTGGGCTCGATCCGATATCAATAGGTGTAAGAAATTGGACAATTTATGTTTAAAGGCAGTTCGTTCCTAATCGGAGTGGTTGGTGTATTCCATAGTTCTAGAGATCAGATTTCACTCAAACTTAACCAAATGACTCCTCCCACCATATTATGTTGTTTCCCAGGTTTTGGGCTCGATTCGAAATCAATAGTTGTAAGAAATTGGACAATTTATGTTCAAAGCCAGTTCGTTCCTAATCGAAGTGGTTGGTGTATTCCATAGTTCTAGAGATCGGATTTCACTCAAAACTAACCAAATGACTCCTCCCACCATATTATATGGTTGCCCAAGTTTTGGGCTCGATCCGAAATCAATAGGTGTAAGAAACTGGACATTTCAAGTTCAAAGGCAGTTCGTTCCTAATCTGAGTGGTTGGTGTATTCCACAGTTCCAGAGATCGGATTTCACTCAAAACAAACCAAATGACTCCTCCCACCATATTATGATGTTACCCAAGTTTTGGGCTCGATCCGAAATCAATAGGTGTAAGAAATTGGACAATTTATGTTCAAAGGCAGTTCGTTCCTAATCGGAGTGGTTGGTGTATTCCATAGTTCTAGAGATCAGATTTCATTCAAAACTAACCAAATGACTCCTCCCACCATATTATGATGTTGCCCACGTTTTGGGCTCGATCCGAAATCAATAGGTGTAAGAAATTGGACAATTCAAGTTCAAAGGCAGTTCGTTCCTAATTGGAGTGGTTGGTGTTTTGGGTAGTTCTTGAGATCAGATTTCACTCAAACTTAACCAAATGACTCCTCCCTCCATAATATGTTGTTTCCCAGGTTTTGGGCTCGATCCAAAATCAATAGTTGTAAGAAATTGGACAATTCAAGTTCAAAGGCAGTTCGTTTCCAATTGTAGTGGTTGGTGTTTTGGGTAGTTCTAGAAATCGGATTTTGCTCAAACTTAACCAAACGACTCCTCCCACCATATTATGATGTTGCCCAAGTTTTGGGCTCGATCCGAAATCAATAGGTGTAAGAAATTGGACAATTCAAGTTCAAAGGCAGTTCGTTCCTAATCGGAGTGGTTGGTGTATTCCCTAGTTCTAGATATCGGATTTCACTCAAAACTAACCAAATGACTCCTCCCACCATTTTATGACGTTGCCCAAGTTTTGGGCTCGATCTGAAAACAATTGGTGTAAGAAATTGGACAATTCAACTTCAGAGGAAGTTCGTTTCCAATTGTAGTGGTTGGTGTTTTGGGTAGTTCTAGAGATCGGATTTTGCTCAAATTTAACCAAATGAGTCCTCCCACCATATTATGATGTTGCCCAAGTTTTGGGCTCGATCCAAAATCAATAGGTGTAAGTAATTGGACAATTCAAGTTCAAAGGCAGTTCGTTCCTAATTGGAGTGGTTGGTGTTTTGGCTAGTTCTAGAGATCGGATTTCGCTCAAGCTTAGCCAAATGACTCCTCCCACCGTATTATGATGTTGCCCAAGTTTTAGGCTCGATCTGAAATCAATAGGTGTAAGAAATTGGACAATTTATGTTCAAAGGCAGTTCGTTCCTTATCGGAATGGTTGGTGTATTCCACAGTTCTAGAGATTGAATTTCACTCAAAATTAACCAGATGATTCCTCCCACCATATTACGATGTTGCCCAAATTTGGGCTCGATCCGAAATCAATAGGTGTAAGAAATTGGACAATTCAGGTTCAAAGGCAGTTCGTTCCTAATTGGAGTGGTTAGTGTTTTGGGTAGTTCTAGAGATCGGATTTCACTCAAACTTAACCAAATGACTCCTCCCACCATATTATAATGTTGCCCAAGTTTTGGGCTCCATCCGATATCAATAGGTGTAAGAAATTGGACAATTTATGTTCAAAGGCAGTTCGTTCCTAATCGGACTGGTTGGTGTATTCCATAGTTCTAGAGATCGGATTTCACTCAAAACTATCCAAATGACTCCTCCCACCATATTATGAGGTTGCCGAAGTTTTGGGCTCGATCCGAAATCAATAGCTGTAAGAAATTGGACAATTCTAGTTCAAAGGCAGTTCGTTCCTAATTGGTGTGGTTGGTGTTTTGGGTAGTTCTAGAGATCGGATTTCACTCAAAATTAACCAAATGACTCCTCCCACCAAATGACTCCTCCCACCATATTAGGATGTTGCCCAAGTTTTGGGCTTGATCCGAAATCAATAGGTGTAAGAAATTGGACAATTTATGTTCAAAGGGAGTTCGTTCCTAATCGGAGCAGTTGGTGTATTCCATAGTTCTAGAGATCGGATTTCACTCAAAACTCACCAAATGACTCCTCCCACCATATTATATGGTTGCCCAAGTTTTGGGCTCGATCCGAAATCAATAGGTGTAAGAAATTGGACAATTCAAGTTCAAAGGCAGTTCGTTCCTAATTGGCGTGGTTGGTGGTTTGGGTAGTTCTAGAGATAGGATTTCACTCAAACCTAACCAAATGACTCCTCCCACCATATTATCATGTTGCCCAAGTTTTGGGCTCGATCCGAAATCAATAGGTTTAACAACTTGGACAATTCAAGTTCAAAGGCAGTTCATTCCTAATTGGACTGGTTGGTGTTTTGGTTAGTTCCAGAGATTGGAGTTCACTCAAGCTTAACCAAATGACTCCTCCCACCATATTATTATGTTGCCCAAGTTTTGGGCTCGATCCGAAATCAATATGTGTAAGAAATTGGACAATTTATGTTCAATGGCATTTCGTTCCTAATTGGAGTGGTTGGAGTTTTGGGTACTTCTAGAGATTGGATTTCGCTCAAACTTAAGCAAATGACTCCTCCTGTCATATTTTGATGTTGCCCCAGTTTTGGGCTCGATCCGAAATCAATAGGTGTAGGAAATTGGACAATTCAAGTTCAAAGGCAAGTCGTTCCTAATTGGAGTGGTTGGTGTTTTGGGTAGTTCCAGAGATCGGATTTCACTCAAACTTAACCAAATAACTCCTTCCACCATATTATTATGTTTCCCAAGTTTTGGGCTCGATCCGATATCAATAGGTGTAAGAAATTGGACAATTTATGTTCAAAGGCAGTTCGTTCCTAATCGGAGTTGTTGGTGTATTCCATAGTTCTAGAGATCGGATTTCACTCAAAACTAACCAAATGACTCCTCCCACCATATTATGATGTTGCCCAGGTTTTGGTCTCGATCCGAAATCAATAGGTGTAAGAAATTGGACAATTTATGTTCAAAGGCAGTTCATTCCTAATCGGAGTGGTTGGTGTATTCCATAGTTCTAGAGATCGAATTTCACTCAAAATTAACCAAATGACTCCTCGCACCATATTACGTTGTTGCCCAAGTCTTGGGGCTCGATCCGAAATCAATAGGTGTAAGAAATTGGACATTTCAAGTTCAAAGGCAGTTCGTTCCTAATTGGAGTGGTTGGTGTTTTGGGTAGTTCTAGAGATCGGATTTCACTCAAACTTAACCAAATGACTCCTCCCACCATATTATGATGTTGCCCAAGTTTTGGGCTCCATCCGATATCAATAGGTGCAAGAAATTGGACAATTTATGTTCAAAGGCAGTTCGTTCCCAATCGGACTGGTTGGTGTATTCCATAGTTCTAGAGATCGGATTTCACTCGACCTATCCAATTGACTCCTACCACCATATTATGAGGTTGCCGAAGTTTTGGGCTCGATCCGAAATCAATAGGTGTAAGAAATTGGACAATTCAGGTTCAGAGGCAGTTCGTTCCTAATTGGAGTGGTTGGTGTTTTGGTTAGTTCTAGAGATCGAATTTCACTCAAACTTCACCAAATGACTCCTCCCACCATATTAGGATGTTGCCCAAGTTTTGGGCTTGATCCGAAATGAATAGGTGTAAGAAATTGGACAATTTATGTTCAATGGCAGTTCGTTCCGAATTGGAGTGGTTGGTGTTTTGGGTAGTTCTAGAGATCGGATTTCACTCAAACTTAACCAAATGACTCCTCCCACCATATTATTATGTTTCCCAAGTTTTTGGCTCGATCCGATATCAATAGGTGTAAGAAATTGGACAATTTATGTTCAAAGGCAGCTCGTTCCTAATCGGAGTGGTTGGTGTATTCCATAGTTCTAGAGATCGGATTTCCCTCAAAACTAACCAAATGACTCCTCCCACCATATTAAGATGTTGCCCATGTTTTGGGCTCGATCCGAAATCAATAGGTGTAAGAAATTGGACAATTTATGTTCAAAGGCAGTTCGTTCCTTATCGGAGTGCTTGGTGTATTCCATAGTTCTAGAGATCGGATTTCACTCAAAGCTATCCAAATGCCTCGTCACACCATATTATGAGGTTGCCGAAGCCTTGGGCTCGATCCGAAATCAATAGGTGTAAGAAATTGGACAATTCAACTTCGAAGGCAGTTCGATCCTAATTGGAGTGGTTGGTGTTTTGGGTAGTTCTAGAGATCGGATTTCACTCAAAATTAACCAAATGACTCCTCCCACCAAATTATGAGGTTGCCCAAGTTCTGGGTTCGATCCGAAATCAATAGGTGTAAGAAATTGGACAATTCAAGTTCAAAGGCAGTTCGTTCCTAATTGGAGTGGTTGGGGTTTTGGGTAGTTCTAGAGATCGGATTTCACTCAAACTTAACCAAATGACTCCTCCCACCATATTATGATGTTGCCCAAGTTTTGGGGTCGATCCGAAATCAATAGGTGTAAGAAATTGGACAATTCAAGTTCAAAGGCAGTTCGTTCCTAATTGGAGTGGTTAGTGTTTTGGGTAGTTCTAGAGATCGGATTTCACTCAAACTTAACCAAATGACTCCTCCCACCATATTTTAATGTTGCCCAAGTTTTGGGCGATATTCCGATATCAATAGGTGTAAGAAATTGGAAAGTTCAAGTTCAAAGGCAGTTCGTTCCTAGTTGGAGTGGTTGGTGTTTTAGGTAGTTCTAGAGATCGGATTTCACTCAAGCTTAACCAAATGACTTTTCCCACGATATTATGATGTTGCCCAAGTTTTGGGCTCGATCCGAAATCAATAGGTTTAAGAAGTTGGACAATTCAGGTTCAAAGGAAGTTCGTTCCTGATTGGAGTGGTTGGTGTTTCGGGTAGTTCTAGAGATTGGATTTCACTCAAACTTAACCAAATGACTCCTCCCACCATATTATGGTGTTGCCCCAGTTTTGGGCGCGATCCGAAATCAATAGGTGTAAGAAATTGGACAATTTATGTTCAACGGCAGTTCGTTCCTAATTGGAATGGTTGGTGTTTTAGGTAGTTCACGAGATCGGATTTCACTCAAACTTAACCAAATAACTCCTCCAACCATATTTTTTTGTTTCCCAAGTTTTGGGCTCGATCCGATATCAATAGGTGTAAGAAATTGGACAATTTATGTTCAAAGGCAGTTCGTTCCTAATCGGATTGGTTGGTGTATTCCATAGTTCTAGAGATCGGATTTCACTCAAAACAAACCAAATGACTCCTCCCACCATATTATGATGTTGCCCAAGTTCAGGGCTCGATCCGAAATCAATAGGTGTAAGAAATTGGACAATTTATGTTCAAAGGCAGTTCGTTCCTAATCGGAGTGGTTGGTGTATTCCATAGTTCTAGAGATCGGATTTCACTCAAAACTATCCAAATGACTCCTCCCACCATATTATGAGGTTGCCGAAGTTTTGGGCTCGATCCGAAATCAATAGGTGTAAGAAATTGGACAATTCAAGTTCAAAGGAAGTTCGTTCCTAATTGGCGTGGTTGGTGGTTTGGGTAGTTCTAGAGATAGGATTTCACTCAAACCTAACCAAATGACTCCTCCCAGCATATTATCATGTTGCCCAAGTTTTGGGCTCGATCCGAAATCAATAGGTTTAACAACATGGACAATTCAAGTTCAAAGGCAGTTCATTCCTAATTGGACTGGTTGGTGTTTTGGTTAGTTCCAGAGATTGGAGTTCACTCAAGCCTAACCAAATGACTCCTCCCACCATATTATGAGGTTGCCAAAGTTTTGTGCTCGATTCGAAATCAATAGGTGTAAGAAATTGGACAATTTATGTTCAACGGCAGTTCGTTCCTAGTTGGAATGGTTGGTGTTTTGGGTAGTTCACGAGATCGGATTTCACTCAAACTTAACCAAATAACTCCTCCAACCATATTTTTTTGTTTCCCAAGTTTTGGGCTCGATCCGAAATCAATAGGTGTAAGAAATTGGACAATTCAAGTTCAAAGGCAGTTCGTTCCTAATTGGAGTGGTTGGTGTTTTGGGTAGTTCTAGAGATCGGATTTCACTCAAGATTAACCAAATGACTCCTCCCACCATATTATGAGGTTGCCCAAGTTCTGGGCTCGATCCGAAATCAATAGGTGTAAGAAATTGGACAATTCAAGTTCAAAGGCAGTTTGTTACTAATTGGAGTGGTTGGTGTTTTGGGTAGTTCTAGAGATTGGATTTCACTCAAACTTAACCAAATCACTCCTCCCACCATATTATCATGTTGCCCAAGTTTTGGGCTCGATCCGAAATCAATAGGTGTAAGAAATTGGACAATTTATGTTCAAAGGCAGTTCGTTCCTAATCGCAGTGGTTGGTGTATTCCATAGTTCTAGAGATCAGATTTCACTCAAAACTATCCAAATGACTCCTCCCACCATATTATGAGGTTGCCAAAGTTTTGGGCTCGATTCGAAATCAATAGGTGTAAGAAATTGGACAATTCAAGTTCAAACACAGTTCGTTCCTAATTGGAGTGGTTGGTGTTTTGGGGAGTTCTAGAGATCGGATTTCACTCAAAATTAACCAAATGACTCCTCCCACCATATTATGAGGTTGCCCAAGTTCTGGGCTCGATCCGAAATCAATTGGTGTAAGAAATTGGACAATTCAAGTTCAAAGGCAGTTCGTTCCTAATTGGAGTGGTTGGTGTTTTGGGTAGTTCTAGAGATCGGATTTCTCTCAAACTTAACCAAATCACTACTCCCACCATATTATGATGTTGCCCAAGTTTTGGGCTTGATCCGAAATCAATAGTTGTAAGAAATTGGACAATTGAAGTTCAAAGGCAGTTCGTCCCTAATTGGAGTGGTTGGTGTTTTGGGTAGTTCTAGAGATCGGATTTCACTCAAACATAACCAAATGACTCCTCCTACCATATTATGCTGTTGCCCAAGTTTTGGGCTCGATCCGAAATCAATAGGTTTAAGAAATTGGACAATTCAGGTTCAAAGGCAGTTCGTTCCTGATTGGAGTGGTTGGTGTTTTGGGTAGTTCTAGAGATTGGATTTCACTAAAACTTAAACAAATGACTCCTCCCACCATATTATGATGTTGCCCCAGTGTTGGGCTCGATCCGAAATCAATAGGCGTAAGAAAGTGGACAATTTATGTTCAACGGCAGTTCGTTCCTAGTCGGAGTGGTTGGTGTATTCCATAGTTCTAGAGATCGGATTTCACTCAAAACTAACCAAGTGACTCCGCCGACCATATTATGATGTTGGCCAAGTTTTGGGCTCGATCCGAAATCAATAGGTGTAAGAAATTGGGCAATTCAAGTTCAAAGGCAGTTCGTTCCTACTTGGAATGGTTGGTGTTTTAGGTAGTTCTAGATATCGGATTTCACTCAAACTTAACCAAATGACTCCTCCCACCATATTTTTTTGTTTCCCAAGTTTTGGGCTCGATCCGATATCAATAGGTGTAAGAAATTGGACAATTTATGTTCAAAGGCAGTTCGTTCCTAATCGGAGTGGTTGGTGTATTCCATAGTTCTGGAGATCGGATTTCACTCAAAACAAACCAAACGACTCCACCCACCATATTATGATGTTGCCCAAGTTCTGGGCTCGATCCGAAATCAATAGGTGTAAGAAATTGGACAATTCAAGTTCAAAGGCAGTTCGTTCCTAATTGGAGTGGTTGGTGTTTTGGCAAGATCTAGAGATCGGATTTCACTCAAAATTAACCAAATGACTCCTCCCACCATATTATGAGGTTGCCGAAGTTTTGGGCTCGATCCGAAATCAATAGGTGTAAGAAATTGGACAATTCAACTTTGAAGGCAGTTCGATCCTAATTGGAGTGGTTGGTGTTTTGGGTAGTTCTAGAGATCGGATTTCACTCAAAATTAACCAAATGACTCCTCCCACCAAATTATGAGGTTGCCCATGTTCTGGGTTCGATCCGAAATCAAAAGGTGTAAGAAATTGGACAATTCAAGTTCAAAGGCAGTTCGTTCCTAATTGGAGTGGTTGGGGTTTTGGGTAGTTCTTGAGATCGGATTTCACTCAAAATTAACCAAATGACTCATCCCACCATATTTTGAGGTTGCCCAAGTTCTGGGCTCGATCCAAAATCAATAGGTGTAAGAAATTGGACAATTCAAGTTCAAAGGCAGTTCGTCCCTAATTGGAGTGGTTGGTGTTTTGGTTAGTTCTAGAGATCGGAGTTTACTCAAGCTTAACCAAACGACTCCTCCCACCATATTATGATGTTGTCCAAGTTTTGGGCTCGATCCGAAATCAATAGGTGTAAGAAATGTGACAATTCAAGTTCAAAGGCAGTTCGTTCCTAATTGGAGTGGTTGGTGTTTTGGCTAGTTCTAGAGATCGGATTTCACTCAAAATTAACCAAATGACTCCTCCCACCATATTATGAGGTTGCCGAAGTTTTGGGCTCGATCCGAAATCAATAGGTGTAAGAAATTGGACAATTCAAGTTCAAAGGAAGTTCGTTCCTAATTGGAGTGGTTGGTGTTTTGGGTAGTTCTAGAGATCGGATTTCACTCAAAATTAACCAAATGACTCCTCCCACCATATTATGAGGTTGCCCAAGTTCTGGGCTCGATCCGAAATCAATAGGTGTAAGAAATTGGACAATTCAAGTTCAAAGGCAGTTCGTTCCTAATTGGAGTGGTTGCTGTTTTGGGTAGTTCTAGATATTGGATTTCGCTCAAACTTTAGCAACAGACTCCTCCCACCATATTATGATGTCGTCCAAGTTTTGGGCTCGATCCGAAATCAATAGGTGTAAGAAATGGGACAATTCAAGTTCAAAGGCAGTTCGTTCCTAATTGGAGTGGTTGGTGTTTTGGCTAGTTCTAGAGATCGGATTTCACTCAAAATTAACCAAATGACTCCTCCCACCATATTATGAGGTTGCCGAAGTTTTGGGCTCGATCCGAAATCAATAGGTGTAAGAAATTGGACAATTCATGTTCAAAGGAAGTTCGTTCCCAATTGGAGTGGTTGGTGTTTTGGGTTGTTCTAGAGATCGGATTTCACTTAAAATTAACCAAATGACTCCTCCCACCATATTATGAGGTCGCCCAAGTTCTGGGCTCGATCCGAAATGAATAGGTGTAAGAAATTGGACAATTCAAGTTCAAAGGCAGTTCGTTCCTAATTGGAGTGATTGGTGTTTTGGGTAGTTCTAGAGATCAGATTTCACTCAAACTTCTCCAAATCACTCCTCCCACCATATTATGATGTTGCCCAAGTTTTGGGCTCGATCCGAAATCAATAGGTGTAAGAAATTGGGCAATTCAAGTTCAAAGGCAATTCGTTCCTAATTGGAGTGGTTGGTGTTTTGGTTAGTTCTAGGGATCGGAGTTCACTCAAGCTTAACCAAATGACTCCTCTCACCATATTATGATGTTGCCCAAGTTTTGGGCTCGATCCGAAATCAATAGGTATAAGAAATTGGACAATTTATGTTCAAAGGCAGTTCGTTCCTAATGGGAGTGGTTGCTGTTTTGGGTAGTTCTAGAGATCGGTTTCACCCAAAATTAACCAAATGACACCTCCCACCATATTATGAGGTTTCCCAAGTTCTGGGCTCGATCCGAAATCAATAGGTGTAAGAAATTGGACAATTCAAGTTTAAAGGCAGTTCGTTCCTAATTGGACTGGTTGGTGTTTTGGGTAGTTCTAGAGATCGGATTTCACTCAAACTTAACCAAATCACTCCACGCACCATATTATCACGTTGCCCAAGTTTTGGGCTCCTTCCGAAATCAATAGGTGTAAGAAATTGGACAATTCAAGTTCAAAGGCAGTTCGTTCCTAATTGGAGTGGTTGGTGTTTTCGGTAGTTCTTGGGATCGGATTTCACTCAAACTTAACCAAATGACTCCTCCGACCATATTATGATGTTGCCCCAGTTTTGGGCTCAATCCGAAATCAATAGGTGTAAGAAGTTGGAGAATTTATGTTCAACGGCAATTCGTTCCTAATCGGAGTGGTTGGTGTATTCCATAGTTCTAGAGATCGGATTTCTCTCAAAACTAACCACATGAGTCCTCCCACCATATTATGATGTTGCACAAGTTTTGGGCTCGATCCGAAATCAATAGGTGTAAGAAATTGGACAATTCAAGTTCAAAGGCAGTTCGTTCCTAATTGGAGTGGTTGGTGTTTTGGGTAGTTCTAGAGATCGGATTTCACTCAAACCTAACCAAATGACTCCTCCCACTATCTTGTGTGGTTTCCCAAGTTTTGGGCTCGATCCGAAATCGATAGGTGTAAGAAATTGGACAATTTATGTTCAAAGGCAGTTCGTTCCTGATCGGAGTGGTCGGTGTATTCCATAGTTCTAGAGATCGGATTTCACTCAAAACTAAGCAAATGACTCCTCCCACCATATTATGATGTTGCACAAGTTTTGGGCTGGATCCGAAATCAATAGGTGTAAGAAATTGGACAATTCAAGTTCAAAGGCAGTTCGTTCCTAATTGAAGTGGTAGGTGTTTTGGGTAGTTCTAGAGATTGGATTTCACTCAAACTTAAGCAAATGACTCCTCCCACCATATTATGATGTTGCCCAAGTATTGGGCTCGATCCTAAATCAATAGGTGTACGAAATTGGATAATTCAATTTCAAAGGAATTTTGTTCCTAATTGGAGTGTTGGTGTTTTGGGTAGTTCTAGAGATCGGATTTCACTCAAACTTAACCAAATGACTCCTCCCACCATATTATGTTGTTGCCCAAGTTTTGGGTTCGATCCGAAATCAATAGGTGTAAGAAATTGGACAATTCAATTTCAAAGGCAGTTCGTTCCTAATTGGAGTGGTTGGTGTTTTGGGTAGTTCGAGAGATCGGATTTCAGTCAAGCTTAACCAAATGACTCCTCCTACCATATTATGACGTTGCCCAAGTTTTGGGCTCGATCCGATATCAACAGGTGTAAGAAATTGGACAATTTATGTTCAAAGGCAGTTCTTTCCTAATCGTTGTGGTTGGTGTATTCCATAGTTCTAGAGATCGGATTTCACTCAAAACTAACCAAATGAGTCCTCCCACCATATTATAATGTTGCCCAAGTGTTGGGCTCGATCCGAAATCAATAGGTGTAAGAAATTGGACAATTCAAGTTCAAAGGCAGTCGTTCCGAATTGGAGTGGTTGGTGTTTTGGGTAGTTCTAGAGATCGGATTTTACTCAAAACTAACCAAATGACTCCTCCCACCATATTATGATGTTGCCCAAGTTTCGGGCTCGATCCGAAATCAATAGGTGTAAGAAATTGGACACTTGAAGTTCAAAGGCAGTTCGTTGTTAATGGGAGTGGTTGGTGTGTTGGGTAGTTCTAGATATTTGATTTCACTCAAACTTAACCAAATGACTCCTCCCAGCATATTATGATGATGCCCAAATTTTGGGCTCGATCCGGAATCAATACGTGTAAGAAATTGGACAATTCAAGTTCAAAGGCATTTTGTTCCTAATTGGAGTGGTTGGTGTTTTGGGTAGTTCTTGAGATCGGATATCCCTCAAGCTTAACCAAATGACTCCTCCCACCATATAATGATGTTGCCCAAGTTTTGGGCTCGATCCGAAATCAATAGGTGTAAGAAATTGGACAATACAGGTTCAAAGGCAGTTCGTTCCTAATTGGAGTGGTTGGTGTTTTGGGTAATTCTAGAGATCGGATTTCACTCAAAACTAACCAAATGACCCCTCCCACCATATTATGATGTTGCCCAAGTTTTGGGCTCGATCCGAAATCAATAGGTGTAAGAAATTGGACATTTCAAGGTCAAAGGCAGTTGGTTCCTAATTGGAGTGGTTGGTGTTTTGGGTAGTTCTAGAGATCGGATTTCACTCAAACTTAACCAAATGACTCCTCCCACCATATTATGATGTTGACCAAGTTTTGGGCTCGATCCGAAATAAATAGGTGTAAGAAATTGGGCAATTTATGTTCAAAGGCAGTTCTTTCCTAATCGTAGTGGTTGGTGTATTCCATAGTTCTAGAGATTGGATTTCACTCAAAACTAACCAAATGACTCCTCCCACCATATTATGATGTTACCCAAGTTTTAGGCTCGATCCGAAATCAATAGGTGTAAGAAATTAGACAATTCAAGTTCGAAGGCAGTTCGTTCCTAATTGGAGTGGTTGGTGTTTTGGTTAAATCTAGAGATCGAATTTCCCTCAAACTTAACCAAATGACTCTTCCCAACATATTATGATGTTGCCCAACTTTTCGGGTCGATCCGAAATCCGTAGGTGTAAGAAATTGGACAATTTATGTTCAAAGGCAGTTCGTTCGTAATCGGAGTGGTTAGTGTATTCCACAGTTCTAGAGATCGGATTTCACTCAAAACTAACCAAATGACTCCTCCCACCATAATATGATGTTGCCCAAGTTTTTGGCTCGATCCGAAATCAAAGTTTTAAGAAATTGGACAATTCAAGTTCAAAGGCAGTTCGTTCCAAATTGGAGTGGTTGGTGTTTTGGGTAGTTCTAGAGATCGGATTTCACCTAAACTTAACCAAATGACTCCTCCCACCATATTATGACGTTGCCCAAGTTTTGGGCTCGATCCGAAATCAATAGGCGTAAGAAATTGGACAATTCAAGTTCAAAGGCAGTTCGTTCCTAATCGGAGTGGTTGGTGTATTCCATAGTTCTAGAGATCGGATTTCACTCAAAACTAACCAAATGACTCCTCCCACCATCTTTTGATGTTGCCCAAGTTTTGGGCTCGATCCGAAATAAATAGCGGTAAGAAAGTGGACAACTCAAGTTCAAAGGCAGTTCGTTCCGAATTGGAGTGGTTGGTGTTTTGGGTAGTTCTAGGGATCGGATTTCACTCAAAACTAACCAAATGACTCCGCCCACCCTATTATGATGTTGCACAAGTTTTGGGCTCGATCCGAAATCAATAGATATAAGAAATTGGACAATTCAAGTTCAAAGGCAGTTCGTTCCAAATCGGGGTGGTTGGTGTTTTGGGTAATTCTAAAGATCGGATTTCACTGAAACTTAACCAAATGACTCCTCCCACCATATTATGATGGTGTATTCCATAGTTCTAGAGATCGGAGTGGTTGGTGTATTCCATAGTTCTAGAGATCGGATTTGACTCAAAACTAACCAAATGACACCTACCACCATCTTATGATGTTGCCCACATTTTGTTCTCGATCTGAAATCAATAGGTGAAAGAAATTTGACAATTTATGTTCAAAGGCAGTTCGTTCCTAATCGGAGTTGTTTGTGTATTACATAGTTCTAGAGATCGGATTTCACTCAAAACTAACCAAATGACTCCGCCCACCATATTATGATGTTGCCCAAGTTTTGGGCTCGATCCGAAATCAATAGATATAAGAAATTGGACAATTCAAGTTCAAAGGCAGTTCGTTCCAAATTGGAGTGGTTGGTGTTTTGGGTATTTCTAGAGATCGGATTTCGCTCAAACTTAATCAAATGACTCCTCCCACCATATTATGATGTGATGTTGCCCAAGTTTTGGGCCCGATCCGAAATCAATAGGTGAAAGAAATTGGACAATTTATGTTCAAAGGCAATTCGTTCCAAATCGGAGTGGTTGGTGTATTCCATAGTTCTAGAGATCGGATTTCACCCAAAACTAACCAAATGACTCCACCCAACATACTATGATGTTGCCCAAGTTTTGGGCTTCATCCGAAATTGGACAATTCAAGTTCAAAGGCAGTTCGTTCCTACTGGGAATGGTTGTTGTTTTTGGTAGTTCTAGAGATCGGATTTCACTGAAACTTAACCAAATGACTCCTCCCACCATAATATGATGTTGCCCATGTTTTGGGCTCGATCCGAAATCAATAGGTGAAAGAAATTGGACAATTCAAGTTCAAAGGCAGTTCGTTCTTAATTGGAGTGGTTGGTGTTTTGGGTAGTTCTAGAGATTGGATTTCACTCAAACTTAACCAAACGACTCCTCCCACCATATTATGATGTTGCCCAAGTTTTGGGCTCGATCCGAAATCAATAGGTGTAAGAAATTGGACAATTCAAGTTCAAAGGCAGTTCGTTCCTAATTGGTGTAGTTGGTGTATTGGGTAGTTCTTGAGACGGATTTCACTCAAACTTAACCAAATGATTCCTCCCAACATATTATGATGTTGCCCAAGTTTTGGGCTCGATCCGAAATCAATGGGTGTAAAAAATTGGACAATTCAAGTTCAAACGCAGTTCGTTCCTAATTGGAGTGATTGTTGTTTTGGGTAGTTCTAGAGATCAGATTTCACTCAAACTTAACCAAATGACTCCTCCCACCATATTATGATGTTGCCCAAGTTTTGGGCTCGATCGCAAATCAATAGGTGTAAGAAATTGGACAATTCAAGTTCAAAGGCAGTTCGTTCCTAATCTGAGTGGTTGGTGTTTTGGGTAGTTCTATAGATCGGATTTCACTCAAACTTAACCAAATCACTCCTCCCACCATATTTTTATGTTGCCCAGGTTTTGGTCTCGATCCGAAATCAATAGGCGTAAGAAATTGGACAATTCAAGTTCAAAGGCAGTTCGTTCCTAATTGGAGTGGTTGGTTTTTTGGGGAGTTCTCGAGATCGGATTTCACTCAAGCTTAACCAAATGACTCCTCCCACCATATTATGATGTTGCCCAAGTTTTGGGCTCGATCCGAAATCAATAGGTGTAAGAAATTGGACAATTTATGTTCAAAGGAAGTTCATTCCTAATCGGAGTGGTTGGTGTATTCCATAGTTCTAGAGATCGGATTTCACTCAAAACTATCCAAATGACTCCTCCCACCACATTACGAGGTTGCCGAAGTTGTGGGCTCGATCCGAAATCAATAGGTGTAAGAAATTGGACAATTCAAGTTCAAAGGCAGTTCGTTCCAAATCGGAGTGGTTGGTGTATTCCACAGTTCTAGAGATCGGATTTCACCCAAAACTATCCAAATGACTCCTCCCACCATATTATGCGGTTGCCGAAGTTTTGGGCTGGATCCGAAATCAATAGGTGTAAGAACTTGGACAATTCAAGTTCAAAGGCAGTTCGTTCCAAATCGGAGTGGTTGGTGTATTCCATAGTTCTAGAGATCGGATTTCACTCAAAACTATCCAAACGACTCCTCCCACCATATTATGCGGTTGCCGAAGTTTTAGGCTCGATCCGAAATCAATAGGTGTAAGAAATTGGACAATTCAAGTTCAAAGGCAGTTCGTTCCAAATCGGAGTGGTTGGTGTATTCCATAGTTCTAGAGATCGGATTTCACTCAAAACTATCCAAATGACTCCTCCCACCATATTATGCGGTTGCCGAAGTTTAGGGCTCGATCCGAAATCAATAGGTGTAAGAAATTGGACAATTCAAGTTCAAAGGCAGTTCGTTCCTAATTGGAGTGGTTGGTGTTTTGGGTAGTTCTAGAGATCGGATTTCACTCAAACTTAACCAAATGACCCCACCCACCATATTATGCTGTTTCCCAGGTTTTGGGCACGATCCGAAATCAATAGTTGTAAGAAACTGGACAATTTATGTTCAAAGGCAGTTCGTTCCTAATCGGAGTGGTTGGTGTATTCCATAGTTCTAGAGATCCGATTTCACTCAAAACTAACCAAATGACTCCTCCCACCATATTATGAGGTTGCCCAAGTTTTTTGCTCGATCCGAAATCAATTGGAGTAAGAAATTGGACATTTCAAGTTCAAAGGCAGTTCGTTCCTAATTGGAGTCGTTGCTGTTTTGGGTAGTTCTAGAGATCGGATTTCACTCAAGCTTAACCAAATGACTCCTCCCACCATATTATGATGTTGCCCAAGTTTTGGGCTCGATCCGAAATCAATAGGTGTAAGAAATTGGACAATTTATGTTCAAAGGAAGTTCATTCCTAATCGGAGTGGTTGGTGTATTCCATAGTTCTAGAGATCGGATTTCACTCAAAACTATCCAAATGACTCCTCCCACCACATTATGAGGTTGCCGAAGTTGTGGGCTCGATCCGAAATCAATAGGTGTAAGAAATTGGACAATTCAAGTTCAAAGGCAGTTCGTTCCAAATCGGAGTGGTTGGTGTATTCCACAGTTCTAGAGATCGGATTTCACCCAAAACTATCCAAATGACTCCTCCCACCATATTATGCGGTTGCCTTGGGCTGGATCCGAAATCAATAGGTGTAAGAACTTGGACAATTCAAGTTCAAAGGCAGTTCGTTCCAAATCGGAGTGGTTGGTGTATTCCATAGTTCTAGAGATCAGATTTCACTCAAAACTATCCAAACGACTCCTCCCACCATATTATGCGGTTGCCGAAGTTTTAGGCTCGATCCGAAATCAATAGGTGTAAGAAATTGGACAATTCAAGTTCAAAGGCAGTTCGTTCCTAATTGGAGTCGTTGGTGTTTTGGGTAGTTCTAGAGATCGGATTTCACTCAAGCTTAACCAAATGACTCCTTCCACCATATTAGGATGTTGCCCAAGTTTTGGGCTCGATCCGAAATCAATAGGTGTAAGAAATTGGACAATTTATGTTCAAAGGCAGTTCGTTCCTAATCGGAGTGGTTCGTACATAGTTCTAGAGATCGAATTTCACTCAAAACTAACCAATTGACTCCTCCCACCATATTATGATGTTGCCCAAGTTTTGGGCTCGATCTGAAATCAATAGGTGTAAGAAATTGGACAATTTATCTTCAAAGGGAGTTCATTCCTAATCGGAGTGGTTGGTGTATTCCATAGTTCTAGAGATCGGATTTCACTCAAAACTATCCAAATGACTCCTCCCACCACATTATGAGGTTGCCGAAGTTGTGGGCTCGATCCGAAATCAATAGGTGTAAGAAATTGGACAATTCAAGTTCAAAGGCAGTTCGTTCCAAATCGGAGTGGTTGGTGTATTCCACAGTTCTAGAGATCGGATTTCACCCAAAACTATCCAAATGACTCCTCCCACCATATTATGCGGTTGCCTTGGGCTGGATCCGAAATCAATAGGTGTAAGAACTTGGACAATTCAAGTTCAAAGGCAGTTCGTTCCAAATCGGAGTGGTTGGTGTATTCCATAGTTCTAGAGATCGGATTTCACTCAAAACTATCCAAACGACTCCTCCCACCATATTATGCGGTTGCCGAAGTTTTAGGCTCGATACGAAATCAATAGGTGTAAGAAATTGGACAATTCAAGTTCAAAGGCAGTTCGTTCCAAATCGGAGTGGTTGGTGTATTCTGTAGTTCTAGAGATCGGATTTCACTCAAAACTATCCAAATGACTCCTCCCACCATATTATGCGGTTGCCGAAGTTTAGGGCTCGATCCGAAATCAATAGGTGTAAGAAATTGGACAATTCAAGTTCAAAGGCAGTTCGTTCCTAATTGGAGTGGTTGGTGTTTTGGGTAGTTCTAGAGATCGGATTTCACTCAAACTTAACCAAATGACTCCACCCACCATATTATGCTGTTTCCCAGGTTTTGGGCACGATCCGAAATCAATAGTTGTAAGAAATTGGACAATTTATGTTCAAAGGCAGTTCGTTCCTAATCGGAGTGGTTGGTGTATTCCATAGTTCTAGAGATCGGATTTCACTCAAAACTAACCAAATGACTCCTCCCACCATATTATGAGGTTGCCCAAGTTTTTTGCTCGATCCGAAATCAATTGGAGTAAGAAATTAGACAGTTCAAGTTCAAAGGTAGTTCGTTTCTAATTGGAGTCGTTGCTGTTTTGGGTAGTTCTAGAGATCGGATTTCACTCAAACTTAACCAAATGACTCCTCCCACCATATTATGATGTTGCCCAAGTTTTGGGCTTGATCCGAAATCAATAGGTGTAAGAAATTGGACAATTCAAGTTCAAAGGCAGTTCGTTCCTAATTGGAGTCGTTGGTGTTTTGGGTAGTTCTAGAGATCGGATTTCACTCAAGCTTAACCAAATGACTCCTTCCACCATATTAGGATGTTGCCCAAGTTTTGGGCTCGATCCGAAATCAATAGGTGTAAGAAATTGGACAATTTATGTTCAAAGGCAGTTCGTTCCTAATCGGAGTGGTTCGTACATAGTTCTAGAGATCGAATTTCACTCAAAACTAACCAATTGACTCCTCCCACCATATTATGATGTTGCCCAAGTTTTGGGCTCGATCTGAAATCAATAGGTGTAAGAAATTGGACAATTTATCTTCAAAGGGAGTTCGTTCCAAATCGGAGTGGTTGGTGTATTCCATAGTTCTAGAGATCGGATTTCACTCAAAACTATCCAAATGACTCCTCCCACTATATATTGAGGTCGCCGAACTTTTGGGCTCGATCTGAAATCAATAGGTGTAAGAAATTGGACAATTCAAGTTCAAAGGTAGTTCGTTCCTTCTTGGAGTGGTTGGTGTTTTGGGTAGTTCTAGAGATCGGGTTTCACTCAAAATTAACCAAATGACTACTCCCACCATATTATGATGTTGCCCAAGTTTTTTGCTCGATCCGAAATCAATAGGTGTAAGAAATTGGACAATTCAGGTTCAATGGCAGTTCGTTCCTAATTGGAGTGGTTGGTGTTTTGGGTAGTTCTAGAGATCGGATTTCACTCAAACTTAACCAAATGACTCCTCCCCCCGTATTATGTTGTCGCCCAAGTTTTGGGCTCGATCCGAAATCAATATGTGTAACAAATTGGACAATTCAAGTTCAAAGGCAGTTCGTTCCTAATTGGAGTGGTTGGTGTTTTGGGTAGTTCTAGAGATCGGATTTCACTCAAACTTAACCAAATGACTCCTCCCACCATATTATGGTGTTGCCCCAGTTTTGGGCTCGATTCGAAGTCAATAGGTGTAAGAAATTGGCCAATTTATGTTCAACGGCAGTTCGTTCCTAATCGGAGTGGTAGGTGTATTTCATAGTTCTAGAGATCGGATTTCACTCAAAACTAACCAAATGACTCCTCCCACCATATTATGATGTTGCCCAAGTTTTGGGCTCGATCCGAAATCAATAGGGGTAAGAAATTGGACAATTTATGTTCCAAGGCAGTTCGTTCCTAATCGGACTAGTTGGTGTATTCCATAGTTCTAGAGATCGGATTTCACTCAAAACTAATCAAATGACTCCTCCCACCATATTATGTTGTTGCCCAGGTTTTGGGCTCGATCCGAAATCAATAGGTGTAAGAAATTGGACAATTTATGTTCAAAGGCAGTTCGTTCCTAATCGGGGTGGTTGGTGTATTCCATAGTTCTAGAGATCGGATTTCACTCAAAACTAACCAAATGACTCCTCCCACCATATTATGATGTTGCCCAAGTTTTGGACTCGATCCGAAGTCAATAGGTGTAAGAAATTGGACAATTCGAGGTCAAAGGCAGTTCGTCCCTAATTGGAGTGGTTGGTGTTTTGGTTAGTTCTAGAGATCGGAGTTCACTCAAGCTTAACCAAATGACTCCTCCCACCATATTATGATGTTGCCCAAGTTTTGGGCTCGATCCGAAATCAATAGGTGTAAGTAATTGGACAATTTATGTTCAAAGGCAGTTCGTTCCTAATCGGGGTGGTTGGTGTATTCCATAGTTCTAGGGATCGGATTTCACTCAAAACTAACCAAATGACTCATCCCACCAAATTATGAGGTTGCCGAAGTTTTGGGCTCGATCCGAAATCAATAGGTGTAAGAAATTGGACAATTCAGGTTCAAAGGCAGTTCGTTCCTAATTGGAGTGGTTGGTGTTTTGGGTAGTTCTAGAGATCGGATTTCACTCAAACTAAACCAAATGACTCCTCCCACCATATTATGATGTCGCCCAAGTTTTAGGCTCGATCCGAAATCAATAGGTGTAAGAAATTGGACAATTCAGGTTCGAAGGAAGTTCGTTTCCAATTGGAGTGGTTGGTGTTTTGGGTAGTTCTAGAGATTGGATTTCACTCAAACTTAAGCAAATGACTCCTCCCACCATATTATGATGTTGCCCCAGTTTTAGGATCGATCCGAAATCAATATGTGTAAGAAATTGGACAATTTATGTTCAAAGGCAGTTCGTTCCTAATCGGAGTGGTTGGTGTTTTGGGTAGTTCTAGAGATCGGATTTCACTCAAACTTAACGAAATCACTCCTCCCACCATATTATGATGTTGCCCATGTTTTGGGCTCGATCCGAAATCAGTAGGTGTAAGAAATTGGACAATTTATGTTCAAAGGCAGTTCGTTCCTAATCGGGGTGGTTGGTGTATTCCATAGTTCTAGGGATCGGATTTCACTCAAAACTAACCAAATGACTCATCCCACCAAATTATGAGGTTGCCGAAGTTTTGGGCTCGATCCGAAATCAATAGGTGTAAGAAATTGGACAATTCAGGTTCAAAGGCAGTTCGTTCCTAATTGGAGTGGTTGGTGTTTTGGGTAGTTCTAGAGATCGGATTTCACTCAAACTAAACCAAATGACTCCTCCCACCATATTATGATGTCGCCCAAGTTTTAGGCTCGATCCGAAATCAATAGGTGTAAGAAATTGGACAATTCAGGTTCGAAGGAAGTTCGTTTCCAATTGGAGTGGTTGGTGTTTTGGGTAGTTCTAGAGATTGGATTTCACTCAAACTTAAGCAAATGACTCCTCCCACCATATTATGATGTTGCCCCAGTTTTAGGATCGATCCGAAATCAATATGTGTAAGAAATTGGACAATTTATGTTCAAAGGCAGTTCGTTCCTAATCGGAGTGGTTGGTGTTTTGGGTAGTTCTAGAGATCGGATTTCACTCAAACTTAACGAAATCACTCCTCCCACCATATTATGATGTTGCCCATGTTTTGGGCTCGATCCGAAATCAATAGGTGTAAGAAATTGGACAATTCAAGTTCATAGGCAGTTCGTTCCTATTTGGAGTGGTTGGTGTTTTGGGTAGTTCTAGAGATCGGATTTCACTCAAGCTTAACCAAATGACTCCTCCCACCATATTTTCATGTTGCCCAAGTTTTGGGCTCGATCCGAAATCAATAGGTGCAAGAAATTGGACAATTCAGCTTCAAGGGCAGTTCGTTACTAATTTGAGTGGTTGGTGTTTTGGGTAGTTCTAGAGATCGGATTTCACTCAAACTTAACCAAATGACTCCTCCCACCATATTATGATGTCGCCCAAGTTTTAGGCTCGATCCGAAATCGATAGGTGTAAGAAATTGGACAATTCAGGTTCAAAGGTAGTTCGTTTCCAATTGGAGTGGTTGGTGTTTTGGGTAGTTCTAGAGATTGGATTTCACTCAAACTTAAGGAAATGACTCCTCCCACCATATTATGATGTTGCCCAAGTTTTGGGCTCGATCCGAAATCAATAGGTATAAGAAATTGGACAATTTATGTTCAAAGGCAGTTCATTCCTAATGTGGTTGGTGTATTCCATAGTTCTAGGGATCGGATTTCACTCAAAACTAACCAAATGACTTATCCCACCCAATTATGAGGTTGCCGAAGTTTTGGGCTCGATCCGAAATCAATAGGTGTAAGAAATTGGACAATTCAGGTTCAAAGGCAGTTCGTTCCTAATTGGAGTGGTTGGTGTTTTGGGTAGTTCTAGAGATCAAATTTCACTCAAACTTAACCAAATGACTCCTCCCACCATATTATGATGTCGCCCAAGTTTTAGGCTCGATCCGAAATCAATAGGTGTAAGAAATTGGACAATTCAAGTTCATAGGCAGTTCGTTCCTATTTGGAGTGGTTGGTGTTTTGGGTAGTTCTAGAGATCGGATTTCACTCAAGCTTAACCAAATGACTCCTCCCACCATATTTTGATGTTGCCCAAGTTTTGGGCTCGATCCGAAATCAATAGGTGTAAGAAATTGGACAATTCAGGTTCAAAGGCAGTTCGTTCCTAATTGGAGTGGTTGGTGTTTTGGGTAGTTCTAGAGATCGGATTTCACTCAAACTTAACCAAACGACTCCTCCCACCATATTATGATGTCGCCCAAGTTTTAGGCTTGATCCGAAATCAATAGGTGTAAGAAATTGGACAATTCAGGTTCGAAGGAAGTTCGTTTCCAATTGGAGTGGTTGGTGTTTTGGGTAGTTCTAGAGATTGGATTTCACTCAAACTTAAGCAAATGACTCCTCCCACCATATTATGATGTTGCCCCAGTTTTAGGATCGATCCGAAATCAATATGTGTAAGAAATTGGACAATTTATGTTCAAAGGTAGTTCATTCCTAATTGGAGTGGTTGGTGTTTTGGGTAGTTCTAGAGATCGGATTTCACTCAAACTTAACCAAATGACTCCTCCCACCATATTATGATGTCGCCCAAGTTTTAGTCTCGATCCGAAATCAATAGGTGTAAGAAATTGGACAATTCAAGTTCAAAGGTAGTTCATTCCTAATTGGAGTGGTTGGTGTTTTGGGTAGTTCTAGAGATCTGATTTCACTCAAACTTAACCAAACGACTCCTCCCACCATATTATCATGTTTCCCGGGTTTTGTGATCGATCCGAAATCAATATGTGTATGAAATTGGCCAATTTATGTTCAAAGGCAGTTCTTTCCTAATCGGAGTGGTTGGTGTATTCCATAGTTCTAGAGATCGGATTTCACTCAAAACTAACCACATGACTCCTCCCACCACATTATGATGTTGCCCAAGTTTTGGGGTTGATCCGAAATCAATACGTGTAAGAAATTGGACAATTCAAGTTCAATGGCAGTTCGTTCCTAATTGGAGTGGTTGGTGTATTGGGTAGTTCTAGAGATCCGATTGCACTCAAAATTAACTAAATGGCTACTCCCACCATATTATGATGTTGCCCATGTTTTGGGCGCGATCCGAAATCAATAGGTGTAAGAAATTGGTCTATTCAAGTTCAAAGGCAGTTCGTTCCTAATTGGAGTGGTTGGTGTTTCGGGTAGTCCTAGAGATTGGATTTGACTCAAACTTAAGCAAATGACTCCTCCCACCATATTATGATGTTGCCCCAGGTTTGGGCACGATACGAAATCAATAGGTGTAAGAAATTGGACAATTCAACTTCAAAGGCAGTTCGTTCCTAATTGGAGTGGTTGGGGTATTCCGTAGTTCTAGAGATCGGATTTCACTCAAACTTAAGCAAATGACTCCTCCCACCACATTATGATGTTGTCCCAGTTTTGGGCTCGATCCGAAATCAATAGTTGTAAGAAATTGGACAATTCAAGTTCAAAGGCAGTTCGTTCCTAATTGGAGTGGTTGGGGTTGTGGGTAGTTCTGGAGATTGGATTTCACTCAAGCTTAACCAAATGACTCCTCCCACCATATTATGATGTTGCCCAAGTTTTGGGCTCGATCCGAAATCAGTAGGTGTAAGAAATTGGACAATTTATGTTCAAAGGCAGTTCATTCCTAATCGGATTTCACTCAAAACTAAGAAAATGACTCCTCCCACCATATTATGATGTTGCCCTTGGTTTGGGGTCGATCCGAAATCAATAGGTGTAAGAAATTGGACAATTCAAGTTCAAAGGCAGTTCGTTCCTAATTGGAGTGGTTGGTGTTTTGGATAGTTCTAGAGATCGGATTTCACTCACACTTAACCAAATGATTCCTCCCACCATGTTATGATGTTGCCCAAGTTTTGGGCTTGATCCGAAATCGATAGGTGTAAGATATTGAACAATTCAGGTTTAAAGGAAGTTCGTTCCTGATTGGAGTGGTTGGTGTTTTTGGTAGTTCTAGAGATTGGATTTCACTCAAACTTAAGCAAATGACTCCTCCCACCATATTATGTTGTTTCCCAAGTTTTGGGCTCGATCCAAAATCAATAGGTGTAAGAAATTGGACAATTTATGTTCAAAAGCAGTTCGTTCCAAATCGGAGTGGTTCGTGTATTCCGTAGTTCTGGAGATCGGATTTCACTCAACACTAACCAAATGACTCCTCCCACTGTATTATGATGTTGCCCCAGTTTTGGGCTCGATCCGAAATCTACAGGTGTAAGAAATTGGACAATTCAAGTTCAAAGGCAGTTCGTTCCTACTTGGAGTGGTTGGTGTTTTGGGTAGTTCTAGAGATCGGATTTCACTCAAACTTAACCAAATGACTCCTCCCACCATATTTTGATGTTGGCCAAGTTAAGGGCTCGATCCGAAATCAATAGGAGTAAGAAATTGGACAATTCAAGTTCAAAGGCAGTTCGTTCCTAATTGGAGTGGTTGGTGTTTTGGGTAGTTCTAGAGATCGGATTTCACTCAAACTTAACCAAAGGACTCCTCCCTCCATATTATGGTGTCGCCCAAGTTTTGGCCTCGATCCGAAATCAATAGGTGTAAGAAATTGGACAATTCAAGTTCAAAAGCAGTTCGTTCCTAATTGGAGTGGTTGGTGTTTTGGGTAATTCTAGAGATCGGATTTCACTCAAACTTAACCAAATGACTCCTCCCACCATATTATGTTGTTTCCCAAGTTTTGGGCTCGATCCAAAATCAATAGGTGTAAGAAATTGGACAATTTATGTTCGAAAGCAGTTCGTTCCTAATCGGAGTGGTTGGTGTATTCCATAGTTCTAGAGATCGGATTTCACTCAAAACGAGCCAAATGACTGCTCCCACCATATTACGATGTTGCCCAAGTTTTGGGCTCGATCCGAAATCAATAGGTCTAAGAAATTGGACAATTCAAGTTCAAAGGCAGTTCGTTCCTAATTGGAGTGGTTGGTGTTTTGGGTAGTTCTAGAGATTGGATTTTACTCAAACTTAACCAAATGACTCCTCCCACCATACTCTGATGTTGCCCAAGTTTTGGGCTCGATACGAAATCAATTGGTGTCAGAAATTGGACAATTTATGTTCAAAGGCAGTTTGTTCCTAATCGGAGTGGTTGGTGTATTCCATAGTTCTAGAGATCGGATTTCACTCAAAACTAACCAAATGACTCCTCCCACCATATTATGAGGTTGGCCAAGTTTTGGGCTCGATCCGAAATCCAATGGTGTAAGAAATTGGATAATTCAAGTTCAAAGGCAGTTCGTTCCTAATTGGACTGTTTGGTGTTTTGTGTAGTTCTAGAGATCGGATTTCACTCAAACTTAACCAAACCACTCCTCCCACCATATTATGATGTTGCCCAAGTTTTGGGCTCGATCCGAAATCAATAGGTGTAAGAAATTGGACAATTCAAGTTCAAAAGCAGTTCGTTCCAAATCGGAGTGGTTCGTGTATTCCGTAGTTCTGGAGATCGGATTTCACTCAAAACTAACAAAATGACTCCTCCCACTGTATTATGATGTTGCCCCAGTTTTGGGCTCGATCCGAAATCAATAGGTGTAAGAAATTGGACAATTCAAGTTCAAAGGCAGTTCGTTCCTAATTGGAGTGGTTGGTGTTTTGGGTAGTTCTAGAGATCGGATTTCACTCAAACTTAACCAAAGGACTCCTCCCTCCATATTATGGTGTCGCCCAAGTTTTGGCCTCGATCCGAAATCAATAGGTGAAAGAAATTGGACAATTCAGGGTCAAAGGCAGTTCGTTCCTAATTGGAGTGGTTGGTGTTTTGGGTAGTTCTAGAGATTGGATTTCACTCAAACTGAAGCAAATGACTCCTCCCACCATATTATGATGTTGCCCCTGTTTTGGGCTCGATCCGAAATCCATAGGTGTAAGAAATTGGACAATTCAAGTTCAAAGGAAGTTCGTCCCAAATTGAAGTGGTTGGTATTTTGGGTAGTTCTAGAGATCGGATTTCACTCAAACTTAACCAAACGACTCCTCCCACCATATTATGATGTTGCCCCTGTTTTTGGGTTGATCCGAAATCAATAGGTGTAAGAAATTGGACAATTCAAGTTCAAAGGCAGTTCGTTCCTAATTGGAGTGGTTGGTTTTTTGGGTAGTTCTAGAGATTGGATTTTACTCAAACTTAACCAAATGACTCCTCCCACCATACTCTGATGTTGCCCAAGTTTTGGGCTCGATACGAAATCAATTGGTGTAAGAAATTGGACAATTTATGTTCAAAGGCAGTTCGTTCCTAATCGGAGTGGTTGGTGTATTCCATAGTTCTAGAAATTGGACAATTTATGATGTTGCCCCAGTTTTGGGCTCGATCCGAAATAAATAGGTGTAAGAAATTGGACAATTCAAGTTCAAAGGCAGTTCGTTCCAAATTGGAGTGGTTGGTGTTTTGGGTAGTTCTAGAGATTGGATTTCACTCAAGCATAACCAATTGACTCCTCCCACCCTATTATGATGTTGCCCAAGTTTTGGGCTCGATCCGAAATCAGTGGGTGTAAGAAATTGGACAATTAAGGTTCAAAGGCAGTTCGTTCCTAATTGGAGTGGTTGGTGTTTTGTGTAGTTCCTGAGATCGGATTTCACTCAAGCTTAACCAAATGACTCCTCCCACCATATTATGATGTTGCCAAAGTTTTGGGCTCGATCCGAAAGCAATAGGTGTAAGAAATTGGACAATTCAAGTTCAAAGGCAGTTCGTTCGTAATTTGGGTGGTTGGTGTTTTGGGTAGTTCTAGAGATCGGATTTCACTCAAGCTTAACCAAATGACTCCTCCCACCATATTACGATGTTGGCCAAGTTTTGGTCTCGATCTGAAATCAGTAGGTGTAAGAAATTGGACAATTTATGTTCAAAGGCAGTTCGTTCCTAATTGGAGTGGTTGGTGTTTTGGGTAGTTCTGGAGATTGGATTTCACTCAAACTTAAGCAAATGACTCCTCCCGCCATATTATGATATTGCCCAAGTTTTGGGCTTGATCCGAAATCAATAGGTGTAAGAAATTGGACAATTCAAGTTCAAAGGCAGTTCGTTCCAAATTGGAGTGGTTGGTGTTTTGGGTAGATCTAGAGATCGGATTTCACTCAATCTTAACCAAATGACTCCTCCCACCATATTATGATGTTGGCAAAGTTTTGGGCTCGATCCGAAATCAACAGGTATAAGAAATTGGACAATTCAAGTTCCAAGGCTGTTCGTTCCTAATTGGAGTGGTTGTTGTTTTGGGCAGTTCCATAGATTGGATTTCACTCAAGCTTAACCAAATGACTCATCCCACCATATGACGATGTTGCCCAAGTTTTGGGCTCTATCCGAAATCAATAGGTGTAAGAAATTGGACACTTCAAGTTCAAAGGCAGTTCGTTCCTAATTGGAGTGATTGGTGTTTTGGGTAGTTCTAGAGATTGGATTTCACTCAAACTTAACCAAATGACTCCTCCCACCATATTATGATGTTGGCCAAGTTTTGGGCTCGATCCGAAATCAATAGGTGTAAGAAATTGGACAATTTATGTTCAATGGCAGTTCGTTCCTAATCGGAGTGGTTGGTGTATTCCATAGTTCTAGTGAACGGATTTCACTCAAAACGAACCAAATGACTCCTCCCACCATATTATGACGTTGCCCAAGTCTTGGGCTCGATCCGAAATCAATAGGTGTAAGAAATTGGACAATTCAAGTTCAAAGCCAGTTCGTTCCTAATTGGAGTGGTTGGTGTTTTGGGTAGTTCTAGAGATCGGATTTTACTCAAAGTTAACCAAATAACTCCTCCCACCATATTATGATGTTGCCCAAGTTTTGGGCTAGATCCGAAATCAATAGGTGTAAGAAATTGGACAATTCAA
This sequence comes from Prunus avium, assembly GCF_965620075.1. NCBI lineage: Eukaryota > Viridiplantae > Streptophyta > Magnoliopsida > Rosales > Rosaceae > Prunus > Prunus avium. The sequence continues at coordinate 648,755 of NC_142287.1, forward strand.
GTTCGAAGGCAGTTCGTTCCTAGTTGGAGTGGTTCGTGTTTTGGGTAGTTCTAGAGATCGGATTTCACTCAAACTTAAGCAAATGACTCCTCCCACCATATTATGATGCTGCCCAAGTTTTGGGCTCCATCCGAAATCAATAGGTGTAAGAAATTGGACATTTCAAGTTCAAAGGCAGTTCGTTCCTAATTGGATTGGTTGGTGTGTTGGGTAGTTCTCGAGATCGGATTTCACTCAAGCTTAACCAAATGACTCCTCCCACCATATTATGATGTTGCCCAAGTTTTGGGCTCGATCCGAAATCAATAGGTGTAAGAAATTGGACAATTCAGGTTCAAATGCAGTTCGTTCGTAATTGGAGTGGTTGGTGTTTTCGGTAGTTCTATAGATTGGATTTCACTCAAACTTAACTAAATGACTCCTTCCACCATATTATGATGTTGCCCCAGTTTTGGGCCCAATCCAAAATCAATAGGTGTAAGAAATTGGACAATTCAAGTTCAAAGGCAGTTCATTCCTAATTGGAGTGGTTGGTGTTTTGGGTAGTTCTAGAGATTGGATTTCACTCAAACTTAGGCAAATGATTCCTCCCCCCATATTATGTTGTTACCCCGGTTTTGGGCTCGATCCGAAATCAATAGGTGTAAGAAATTGGAGAATTCAAGTTCAATGGCAGTTCGTTCCTAATTTGAGTGGTTGGTGTTTTGGGTAGTTCCAGAGATCGGATTTCACTCAAACTTAACCAAATGACTTCTCCCACCATATTATGTTGTTGCCCAAGTTTTGGGCTCGATCCGAAATCAATAGTTGTACGAAATTGGACAATTTATGTTCAAAGGCAGTTCGTTCCTAATCGGAGTGGTCGGTGTATTCCATAGTTCTAGAGATCGGATTTCACTCCAAACAAACCAAATGACTCCTCCCACCATATTATGATGTTTCCCAAGTTTTGGGGTCGATCCAAAGTCAATAGGTGTAAGACATTGGACAATTCAAGTTCAAAGGCAGTTCGTTCCTAATTGGAGTGGTTGGTGTTTTGGGTAGTTCTAGAGATCGGATTTTACTCAAACATAACCAAATGACTCCTCCCATCATATTATGATGTTGCCCAAGTTTTGGCCCCGATCCGAAATCAATAGGTGTAAGAAATAGGACAATTCAAGTTCAAAGGCAGTTCGTTACTAATTGGAGTGGTTGGTGTTTTGGGTAGTTCTATAGATCGGATTTCACTCAAACTTAACCAAATGACTCGTCTCACCATATTTTGATGTTGCCCAAGTTTTGGGCTCGATCCGAAATCAGTAGGTGTAAGAAATTGGACAATTCAAGTTCAAAGGCAGTTCGTTCGTAATTGGGGTGGTTGGTGTTTTGGGTAGTTCTAGAGATCGGATTTCACTCAAGCTTAACCAAATGACTCCTCCCATCATATTATGATGTTGCCCAAGTTTTGGGCTCGATACGAAATCAATAGGTGTAAGAAATTGGACAATTCAAGTTCAAAGGCAGTTCGTTCCGAATTGGAGTGGTTGGTGTTTTGGGTAGTTCTAGAATTGGATTTCACTCAAACTTAAGCAAATGACTCCTCCCACCATATTATGATGTTGCCCAAGTTTTGGGCTCGATACGAAATCAATAGGTGTAAGAAATTGGACAATTCAAGTTCAAATGCAGTTCGTTCCTAATTGGATTGGTTGGTGTGTTGGGTAGTTCTCGAGATCGGATTTCACTCAGGCTTAACCAAATGACTCCTCCCACCATATTATGATGTTGCCCAAGTTTTGAGCTCGATCCGAAATCAATAGGTGTAAGAAATTGGACAATTCAGGTTCAAATGCATTTCGTTCCTAATTGGAGTGGTTGGTGTTTTCGGTAGTTCTATAGATTGGATTTCACTCAAACTTAACCAAATGACTCCTCCCACCATATTATGATGTTGCCCCAGTTTTGGGCCCAATCCAAAATCAATAGGTGTAAGAAGTTGGACAATTCAAGTTCAGAGGCAGTTCATTCCTAATTGGAGTGGTTGGTGTTTTGGGTAGTTCTAGAGATTGGATTTCACTCAAACTTAGGCAAATGATTCCTCCCACCATATTATGATGTTACCCCGGTTTTGGGCTCGATCCGAAATCAATAGGTGTAAGAAATTGGACAATTCAAGTTCAATGGCAGTTCGTTCCTAATTGGAGTGGTTGGTGTTTTGGGTAGTTCTAGAGATCGGATTTCACTCAAACTTAACCAAATGACTCCTCCCACCATATTATGATGCTGCCCAAGTTTTGAGCTCGATCCGAAATCAATAGGTGCAAGAAATTGGACAATTCAAGTTCAAAGGCAGTTCGTTCCTAATTGGAGTGGTTGGTGTTTTGGGTAGTTCTAGAGATCGGATTTCACTCAAAGTAAACCAAATGACTCCTCCCACCATATTATGATGCTGCCCAAGTTTTGGGCTCCATCCGAAATCAATAGGTGTAAGAAATTGGACATTTCAAGTTCAAAGGCAGTTCGTTCCTAATTGGATTGGTTGGTGTGTTGGGTAGTTCTCGAGATCGGATTTCACTCAAGCTTAACCAAATGACTCCTGCCACCATATTATGATGTTGCCCAAGTTTTGAGCTCGATCCGAAATCAATAGGTGTAAGAAATAGGACAATTCAAGTTCAAAGGCAGTTCGTTACTAATTGGAGTGGTTGGTGTTTTGGGTAGTTCTATAGATCGGATTTCACTCAAACTTAACCAAATGACTCGTCTCACCATATTTTGATGTTGCCCATGTTTTGGGCTCGATCCGAAATCAGTAGGTGTAAGAAATTGGACAATTCAAGTTCAAAGGCAGTTCGTTCGTAATTGGGGTGGTTGGTGTTTTGGGTAGTTCTAGAGATCGGATTTCACTCAAGCTTAACCAAATGACTCCTCCCACCATATTATGATGTTGCCCAAGTTTTGGGCTCGATCCGAAATCAATAGGTGTAAGAAATTGGACAATTCAGGTTCAAAGGCAGTTCTTTCCCAGTTGGAGTGGTTCGTGTTTTGGGTAGTTCTAGAGATCGGATTTCACTCAAACTTAACCAAATGACTCCTCCCACCATATTATGATGTTGCCCAAGTTTTGGGCTCGATCCGAAATCAACAGGTGTAAGAAATTGGACAATTCAAGTTCAAAGGCAGTTCGTTCCTACTTCGAGTGGTTGGTGTTTTGGGTAGTTCTAGAGATCGGATTTCACTCAAACTTAACCAAATGACTCCTCCCACCATATTTTGATGTTGGCCAAGTTAAGGGCTCGATCCGAAATCAATAGGTGTAAGAAATTGGACAATTTATGTTCAATGGCAGTTCGTTCCTAATCGGAGTGGTTGGTGTATTCCATTGTTCTAGAGATCGGATTTCTCTCAAAACTAACCATAGGACTCCTCCCACCATATTATGATGTTACCCAAGTTTTGGGCTCGATCCGAAATCAATAGGTGTAAGAAAATGGACAATTCAAGTTCAAAGGCAGTTCGTTCCAAATTGCAGTGGTTGGTGTTTTCGGCAGTTCTAGAGATCGGATATCACTCAAACTTAACCAAATGACTCCTCCCACCATATTATGATGTTGCCCAAGTTTTGGGCTCGATCCGAAATCAATAGGTGTAAGAAATTGGTCAATTCAAGTTCAAAGGCGGTTCTTTCCTAATTGGAGTGGTTGGTGTGTTGGGTAGTTCTAGAGATCGGATTTCACTCAAACTTAACCAAATGACTCCTCCCACCATATTATGATGTTGCCCAAGTTTTGGGCTCGATCCGAAATCAATAGGTGTAAGAAATTGGACAATTCATGTTCAAAGGAAGTTCGTTCCCAGTTGGAGTGGTTCGTGTTTTGGGTAGTTCTAGAGATCGGATTTCACACAAACTTAACCAAATGACTCCTCCCACCATATTATGATGTTGCCCAAGTTTTGGGCTCGATCCGAAATCAACAGGTTAAGAAATTGGACAATTCACGTTCAAAGGCAGTTCGTTCCTAGTTGGAGTGGTTCGTGTTTTGGGTAGTTCTAGAGATTGGATTTCACTCAAACTCGACCAAATGACTCCTCCCACCATATTATGATGTTGCCCATGTTTTGGGCTCGATCCGAAATCAATTGGTGTAAGAAATTGGACAATTCAAGTTTGAAGGCAGTTCGTTCCTAATTGGAGTGATTGGTGTTTTGGGTTGTTCTAGAGATCGGATTTCACTCAAACAAAACCAAATGACTCCTCCCACCAAATTATGGTGTTGCCCAGGTTATGGGCTCGATGCAAAATCAATAGGTGTAAGAAATTGGACAATTTATGTTCAAAGGCAGTTCGTTCCTAATAGGAGTGGTTGGTGTATTCCATAGTTCTAGAGATCGGATTTCACTCAAAACTAACCAAGTGACTCCTCCCACCATATTATGATGTTGCCCTTGGTTTGGGCTCGATCCGAAATCGATAGGTGTAAGAAGTTGGACAATTCAAGTTCAAAGGCAGTTTGTTCCCAATTGGAGTGGTTGGTGTTTTGGGTAGTTCTGGAGATCGGATTTCAGTCAAACAAAACCAAATGACTCCTCCCACCATATTATGATGTTGCCCCAGGTTTGGGGTCGATCCGAAATCAATAGGTGTAAGTAATTGGACAATTCAAGTTCGAAGGCAGTTCGTTCCCAATTGGAGTGGTTGGTGTTTTGGGTAGTTCTGGAGATCGGATTTCACTCAAACAAAACCAAATGACTCCTCCCACCATATTATGGTGTTGCCCAGGTTTTGGGCTCGATCCAAAATCAATAGGTGTAAGAAATTGGACAATTTATGTTCAAAGGCAGTTCGTTCCTAATAGGAGTGGTTGGTGTATTCCATAGTTCTAGGGATCGGATTTCACACAAAACAAACCAAATGACTCCTCCCACCATATTATGATGTTGCCCTAGTTTTGGGCTCGATCCGAAATCAATAGCTGTCAGTAATTGGACAATTCAAGTTCAAAGGCAGTTCGTTCCTGATTGGAGTGGTTGGTGTTTTGGCTAGTTCTAGAGGTCGGATTTCACTCAAACTTAACCAAATGACACCTCCCACCATATTATGATGTTGCCCGTGTTTTGGGCTCGATCCGAAACCAATAGGTGTAAGTAATTGGACAATTCAAGTTCAAAGGCAGTTTGTTCCTAATTGGGGTGGTTGGTGTATTGGGTAGTTCAAGAGAACGGATTTCCCTCAAACTTAACCAAATGACTCCTCCCACCATATTAGGATGTGGTCCAAGTTTTGGGCTCGATTCGAAATCAATAGGTGTAAGAAATTGGACAATTCAAGTTCAAAGGAAGTTCGTTCCTAATTGAAGTGGTTGGTGTATTCCATAGTTCCAAAGATTGGATTTCGCACAAAATTAACCGAAGGACTCCTCCCACCATATTATGTTGTTGCCCAAGTTTTGGGGTTGATCCGAAATCAATAGGTGAAAGAAATTGTACAATTCACGTTCAATGGCAGTTCGTTCCTAATTGGGGTGGTTGGTATATTGGGTAGTTCTAGAGACCGGATTGCACTCAAAATTAACCAAATGACACCTCCCACCATATTATGATGTTGCCCAAGTTTTGGGCTCTGTCTGAAATCAATAGGTGTAAGAAATTGGACAATTCAAGTTCAAGGGCAGTTCGTTCCTAATTGGCATGGTTGGTGTATTGGGTAGTTCTGGAGATCGGATTTCACTCAAAATTAACCAAATGACTGCACCCACCATTTATGATGTTGAATAAGTTTTGGGCTCAATCCGAAATCAATAGGTGTAAGAAGTTGGACAATTCAAGTTCAAAGGCAATTCGTTCCTAATTGGAGTGGTTCGTGTTTTGGGTAGTTCTAAAGATTGGATTTCACTCAAACTTAACCAAATGACTCCTCCCACCATATTGTGATGTTGCCCAAGTTTTGGGCTCGATCCGAAATCAATAGGTATTAGAAATTGGACAATTCAAGTTCAAAGGCAGTTCGTTCCTAATTGGAGTGGTTGGTGTTTTGGGTAGTTCTAAAGATCGGATTTCACTAAAACTTAACCAAATGACTCCTCCTACCATATTATAATGTTGCCCAAGTTCTGGGCTCGAGCCGAAATCAACAGGAGTAAGAAATTGGACCATTTATATTCAAAGGCAGTTCGTTCCTAATTGGAGTGGTTGGTGTTTTGGGTAGTTCTAGAGATTGGATTTCACTCAAACTCAACCAAATGACTCCTCCCACCATATTATGTTGTTGCCGAAGTTTTGGGCTAGATCCGAAATCAATAGGTGTAAGAAATTGGACAATTCAAGTTCAAAGGCAGTTCGTTCCTAATTGGAGTGGTTGGTGTTTTGGGTAGTTCTAGAGATCGGATTTCACTCAAGCTTAACCAAATGACTCCTCCCACCTTATGTTGATGTTGCCCAAGTTTTGGGCTCGAGCCGAAATCAATAGGTGTAAGAAATTGGACAATTTATGTTCAAAGGCAGTTCGTTCCTAATCGGAGTGGTTGGGGTATTCCATAGTTCTAGAGATAGAATTTCACTCAACATCAACCAAATGACTCCTCCCACCATATTATGATGTTCCCCAAGTTTTGGGCTCGATCCGAAATCAATAGGGGTAAGAAATTGGACAATTTATGTTCAAAGGCAGTTCGTTCCTAATCGGAGTGGTTGGTGTATTCCATAGTTCTAGAGATCGGATTTCACTCAAAACTAAGAAAATGACAGCTCCAACCATATTATGATGTTACACAAGTTTTGGGCTCGATCCGAAATCAATAGGTGTAAGAAATTGGACAATTCTATTTCAAAGGCAATTTGTTCCTAATTGGAGTGGTTGGTGTTTTGGGTAGTTCTAGAGATCGGATTTCATTCAAACTTAACCAAATGACCACTCCCACCATATTATGGTGTTGCCTAAGTTTTGGGCTTGTTCCGAAATCAATAGGTGTAAGACACTTTGGACAATTTATGTCCAAAGGCAGTTCGTTTCTAACCGGAGTGGTTGTTTTATTCCATAGTTCTAGAGATCGGATTTCACTCAAAACTTAACCAAATGACTCCTACCACCATATTATGATGTTGCCCAAGTTTTGGGCTCGATCCGAAATCAATAGGTGTAAGAAGTTGGACAATTCAAGTTCAAAGGCAGTTCGTTCCTAATTGGAGTGCTTCGTGTTTTGGATAGTTCTAAAGATCGGATTTCACTAAAACTTAACCAAATCACTCCTCCTACCATATTATGATGTTACCCAAGTTTTGGGCTCGATTTGAAATCAATAGGTGTAAGAAATTGGACAATTTATATTCAAAGGCAGTTCGTTCCTAATTGGAGTGGTTGGTGTATTCCATAGTTCTAGAGATCGGATTTCACTCAAAACTAACCAACTGACTCCTCCCACCATATTATGATGTTGCCCAAGTTTTGGGCTCGATCCGAAATCAATAGGTGTAAGAAATTGGACAATTCCAGTTCAAAGGCAGTTCGTTCCAAATTGGTGTTTTGGGTAGTTCTAGAGATCGGATTTCACTCAAACTTAACCAAATGACTCCTCCCAGCATATTATGTTGTTGCCCAAGGTTTGGGCTCGGTCCGAAATCAATACGTGTAAGAAATTGGACAATTCAAGTTCATAGGCAGTTCGTTCCTAATTGGAGTGGTTGGGGTTTTGGGTAGTTCTAGAGATCGGATTTCTCTCAAACTTAACCAAATGACTCCTCCCACCATATTATGATGTTGCCCAAGGTTTCGGAACGATCCGAAATCAATAGGTGTAAGAAATTGGACAATTCAAGTTCAAAGGCAGTTCGTTCCTAATTGATGTTTTGGGTAGTTCTAGAGATCGGATTTTACTCAAACTTCACCAAATGACTCCTCCCACCATATTATGATGTTGCCCAAGTTTTGCGCTGGATCCGAAATCAATAGGTGTAAGAAGTTGGACAATTCAAGTTCAAAGGCAGTTCGTTCCTAATTGGAGTGGTTGGTATTTTGGGTAGTTCTAGAGATCGGATTTCACTCAAACTTAACCAAATGACTCCTCCCACCCTATTATGATGTTGCCCAAGTTTTCGGCTCGATCCGAAATCAATAGGTGTAAGAAACTGGACAATTCAAGTTCAAAGGCAGTTCTTTCCTGATTGGAGTGGTTGGTGTATTGGGTAGTTCTACAGATCGGATTTCACTCAAACTTAACCAAATGACTCCTCCCACCATGTTTTTTTGTTGCCCAAGTTTTGGGTCAATCCGAAATCAATAGGTGTAAGGCACATTGGACAATTTATGTTCAAAGGCAGTTCGTTTCTAACCGGAGTGGTTGTTTTATTCCATAGTTCTAGAGATCGGGTTTCACTCAAAAGTTAACCAAATGACTCCTCCCACCATATTATGATGTTGCCCAAGTTTTGGGCTCGATCCGAAATCAATAGGTGTAAGAACTTGGACAATTCAAGTTCAAAGGCAATTCGTTCCTAATTGGAGTGGTTCGTGTTTTGGGTAGTTCTAAAGATTGCATTTCACTCAAACTTAACCAAGTGACTCCTACAACCATATTGTGATGTTGCCCAAGTTTTGGGCTCGATCCGAAATCTATAGGTATTAGACATTGGACAATTCAAGTTCAAAGGCAGTTCGTTACTAATTGGGGTGGTTGGTGTTTTGGGTTGTTCTAAAGATCGGATTTCACTAAAACTTAACCAAATGACTCCTCCTACCATATTATGATGTTACCCAAGTTTTGGGCTCGATCTGAAATCAATAGGTGTAAGAAATTGGAAAATTTATATTCAAAGGCAGTTCGTTCCTAATTGGAGTGGTTGGTGTATTCCATAGTTCTAGAGATCGGATTTCACTCAAAACTAACCAACTGACTCCTCCCACCATATTATGATGTTGCCCAAGTTTTGGGCTCGATCCGAAATCAATAGGTGTAAGAAATTGGACAATTTCTGTTCAAAGGCAGTTCGTTCCTAATCGAAGTGGTTGGTGTATTCCATAGTTCTAGAGATCGGATATCACTCAAAACTAACCAAATGACTCCTCCCACCATATTTTGATGTTGCCCAAGTTTTGGGCTCGATCCGAAATTAATAGGTGTAAGAAATTGGACAATTCAAGTTCAAAGGCAGTTCGTTCCAAATTGGTGTTTTGGGTAGTTCTAGAGATCGGATTTCACTCAAACTTAACCAAATGACTCCTCCCACCATATTATGTTGTTGCCCATGGTTTGGGCTCGGTCCGAAACCAATAGGTGTAAGAAATTGGACAATTCAAGTTCATAGGCAGTTCGTTCCTAATTGGAGTGGTTGGGGTTTTGGGTAGTTCTAGAGATCAGATTTCTCTCAAACTTAACCAAATGACTCCTCCCACCATATTATGATGTTGCCCAAGGTTTCGGATCGATCCGAAATCAATAGGTGTAAGAAATTGGACAATTCAAGTTCAAAGGCAGTTCGTTCCTAATTGATGTTTTGGGTAGTTCTAGAGATCGGATATCACTCAAAACTAACCAAATGACTCCTCCCACCATATTATGATGTTGCCCAAGTTTTGGGCTCGATCCGAAATCAATAGCTGTAAGAAATTGGACAATTCTAGTTCAAAGGCAATTCGTTCCTAATTGGAGTGGTTGGTGTTTTGGGTAGTTCTAGAGATGGGATTTCACTCAAACTTAAATAAATGACTCCTCCCACCATATTATGATGTTGCCTAAGTTTTGGGCTTGTTCCGAAATCAATAGGTGTAAGAAATTGGACAATTCAAGTTCAAAGGCAGTTCGTTCCTAATTGGAGTGGTTGGTGTTTTGGGTAGTTCCAGAGACCGGATTTCACTCAAACTTAACCAAAAGACTTCTCCCACCATATTATGATGTTGCCCCAGTTTTGGGCCCGATCCGAAATCAATAGGTGTAAGAAATTGGACAATTTATGTTCAAAGGCAGTTCGTTCCTAATCAGAGTGGTCGGTGTATTCCATAGTTCTAGAGATCGGATTTCACTCAAAACTAAGCAAATGACTCTTCCCACCATATTATGATGTTGCACAAGTTTTGGGCTCGATCCGAAATCAATAGGTGTAAGAAATTGGACAATTCAGGTTCGAAGGCAGTTCGTTCCTAATTGGAGTGGTTGGTGTTTTGGGTAGTTCTAGAGATTGAATTTCACTCAAACTTAAGCAAATGACTCCCCCCACCATATTATGATGTTGCCCCAGGTTTGGGCTAGATCCGAAATCAATAGGTGTAAGAAATTGCACAATTTATGTTCAAAGGCAGTTCGTTCCTAATTGGAGTGGTTGGTGTTTTGGGTATTTCTAGAGATCGGATTTCACTCAAACTTAACCAAATGACTCCTCCCACCATATTATGATGTTGCCCAAGTTTTGGGCTCGATCCGAAATCAATAGGTGTAAGAAATTGGACAATTTATGTTCGAAGGCAGTTCGTTCCTAATCGGAGTGGTAGGTGTATTCCATAGTTCTAGAGATCGGATTTCACTCAAAACTAAGAAAATGACTTCTCCCACCATATTATGATGTTGCACAAGTTTTAGGCTCGATCCGAAATCAATAGGTGAAAGAAATTGGACAATTCAAGTTCAAAGGCAGTTCGTTCCTAATTGGAGTGGTTGGTGTTTTTGGTAGTTCGAGAGACCGGATTTCACTCAAACTTAAGCAAATGACTCCTCCCAACATATTACGATGTTGCACCAGTTTTGGGCTCGATCCGAAATCAGTAGTTGTAAGAAATTGGACAATTCAAGTTCAAAGGCAGTTTGTTCCTACTTGGAGTGGTTGGTGTTTTGGGTTGTTCTAGAGATCGGATTTCACTCAAACTTAACCAAATGACTCCTCCCACCATATTATGATGTTGCCCAAGTTTTGGGCACGATCCGAAATCAATAGGTATAAGAAATTGGACAATTTATGTTCAAAGGCAGTTTGTTCCTAATCGGAGTGGTTGGTGTATTGCATAGTTCTAGAGATCGGATATCACTCAAAACTAACCAAATGACTCCTCCCATCATATTATGATGTTGCCCAAGTTTTGGGCTCGATCCGACATCGATAGGTGTAAGAAATTGGACAGTTCAAGTTCAAAGGCAGTTCGTTCCTAATTGGAGTGGTTGGTGTTTTAGGTAGTTCTAGAGATTGGATATCACTCAAACTCAACCAAATGACTCTTCCCACCATATTATGATGTTGCCCAAGTTTTGGGCATGATCCGAGATCAATAGGTGTAAGAAATTTTACAATTCAAGTTCAAAGGCAGTTCGTTCCTAGTTGGAGTGGTTGGTGTTTTGGGTAGTTCTAGAGATCGGATTTCACTCAAACTTAACCAAATGACTCTTCCCACCATATTATGATGTTGCCCAAGTTTTGGGCTCGATCCGAAATCAATAGGTGTAAGAAATTGGACAATTTATGTTCAAAGGCATTTCGTTCCTAATCGAAGTGGTTGGTGTATTCCATAGTTCTAGAGATCGGATATCACTCAAAACTAACCAAATGACTCCTCCCACCATATTTTGATGTTGCCCAAGTTTTGGGCTCGATCCGAAATCAATAAGTGTAAGAATTTGGACAATTGAAGTTCAAAGGCAGTTCGTTCCTAATTGGAGTGGTTGGTGTTTTGGGTAGTTCTAGAGATTGGATTTCACTCAAACTCAACCAAATCACTCCTCCCATCATATTATGATGTTGCCCAAGTTTTGGGCTCGATCCGAAATCAATAGCTGTAAGAAATTGGTCAATTCATGTTCAAAGGCAATTCGTTCCTAGTTGGAGTGGTTGGTGTTTTAGGTAGTTCTAGAGATCGGATTTCACTCAAATTTAGCCAAATGACTCCTCCCACCATATTATAATATTGCCCAAGTTTTGGGCTCGATCCGAAATCAATAGTTGTAAGAAATTGGACAATTTATGTTCAAAGGCAGTTCGTTCCTAATCGTAGTGGTTGGTGTATTCCATAGTTCTAAAGATCGGATTTCACTCGAAAACATACCAAATGACTCCTCCCACCACATTATGATGTTGCCCATGTTTTGGGCTCCGTCCGAAATCCATAAGTGTAAGAAATTGGACAATTCATGTTCAAAGGCAATTCGTTCCAAATTGGTGTGGTTGGTGTTTTGGGTAGTTCTAGAGATCGGATTTCACTCAAACTTATCCAAATGACTCCTCCCACCATATTATGATGTTGCCCCTGTTTTGGGCTCAATCCGAAATCAATAGGTGTAAGAAATTGGAGAATTTATCTTTTGAGGCAATTCATTCCTAATCGGAGTGGTTGGTGTATTCCATAGTTCTAGAGATCAGATTTCACTCCAAACTAACCAAATGACTCCTCCCACCATATTATGTTGTTGCCCAAGTTTTGGGCTCGATCCGAAATCAATAGGTGTAAGAAATTGGACAATTCAACTTCAAAGGCAGTTCGTTCCTAATTGGAGTGGTTGGTGTTTTGGTTAGTTCTAGAGATCGGATTTCACTGAAACTCAACCAAATGACTCCTCCCACCATACTATGATGTTGCCCAAGTTTTGGGCTCAATCCGAAATCAATAGGTGTAAGAAATTGGAGAATTCAAGTTCAAAGGCAGTTCGTTCCTAATCGGAGTTGTTGGTGTATTCCATAGTTCTAGAGATCGGATTTCACTCAAAACTAACCAAATGACTCCTCCCACCATATTATGATGTTGCCCAAGTTTTGGGCTCGATCCGAAATCCATAGGTGTAAGAAATTGGACAATTCATGTTCAAAGGCAGTTCGTTCCTAATGGGTGTGGTTGGTGTTTTGGGTAGTTCTAGACATCGGATTTCACTCAAGCTTATCCAAATGACTCCTCCCACCATATTATGATGTTGCCCATGTTTTGGGCTCGATCCGAAATCAATAGGTGTAAGAAATGATCGGTTCATAATTGTATATCATTTTTTACCCTTCTAGCTTATGATTTGGTTATGTTATTGAGTTAAACTTGTGCTTTTAATCCATTTTCTGTTTTGATAAGTCCATAATTTCATACACTTGCTTGCCTTCTTTACTTAGTGATTTTGCTTAGTTTCTCTTTGTTTTTGAGTCACTTTCCTCTGTTTGTGTGTTTTGTAGGTTAAGATAGCAAGAAATAACATTTGATGCAATCCATGCATGTTAAGGGCTGATTGGGATAAGAGCAAGAGCTTAAAGACAAAACCAAAGTTGGGCCACACTTCTTGTCAGTCCAGTTTCGTAAGTCACCTTGCAGGTCTCATTTCAGCAATCTGCACAACTCGAATGAGGTGATGATCTTCATGAAACTTGTTCCAATGGGTGTCTAGTACAACATATCCAAATTGCAGCCCAATTGAACATATGTGGAGTGCTTAGCCCGTCCAACACTCAATCTTGCTCAGGAGGATTTGCAGCTGCCAGCTTTTTGCCATGTGCCTCCTTTTAGCCATGTGCCTCACCCCAACTATAACTGACTTTGTACCCAACATAATGAGTGAAGTAGGGAGGCATTCCAGCTATGAAATTCTAAAGGAGCAAGTTGGTACATAATGGAGCTATTAAAGAGAAAGCATGTGCATGCATGTAAAGCATAAATGAAATGAAGTCAATTCCGGTCTCTGTTCGGCAGCCAAATTGCAAGGCCCAAACCGCACACTTCTACTGCTCCGATGGGAATACTTTCTTCATAGAAGTTGTTCCAATGGGTGTCTACTATAACATATCCAAATTTGAGCCCCATTGGATAAGTTTTGAAACCTCTAGCCTTCCTACACCAAGTCTGGTTCAGAAGACTCGTTTTTGTTCAACAACCAAAAGAAGACCACATGGGTTGGCAGCAAAAGGGAGCCACAATTGATCACCTTTGATCCCATGTGAAGAAAGCTTGAGGTGCAGCAAAAGAAGTATGGGATGAGATTGATTCCAACCACACTAACATAGACAAGATGAAGTGTGAGTTATGGGTTGTATTAAAAGAGGAATGGTGGTGTTGGATTTCATCATGTTGTTCCTCCCTCTTAGCCCTATAAATAGAGAAGTCTTTAAGCTTCATAAATCACACCCCAATGGGGGGGAGCTCTCAAACACTTCTCTAGAGCTCCCTTCCCTTCTCTCCCTCAAATTCTCTTAGTTTCCTTTCAAGTTGTAAATTGTTGTAACAAAATGAGTTTACTAAATTTTCCTTCAAGTTTTCTTAGTTCCACTTTACTTTTATTTGTAATGTACATTCTTTCTTAAGTTTCAAGTTTAATTAGTTTCCAAGTTTCAATTATGGTTTTTGTTCTTATTCATTATGCTTATAAGTTAATAGGCTAGTTTGAATGATTGATCACCATTTAGGCTTGCATGTTAGCTATCTTGGTTTGAATTAAGAGTAGACACCATGCTTTAATTCGAATTGAACTATGAATAAGAAGAGTATGTATGGACATTCGACAACAGGGATTAGATACATGCTTGGTTGTTTAAATTGTTCTTCTATGCTTAATGGGTTCCTAATGCTTAGTTTTAGGTTAGACAACAAATGATCAAATTAGGGAATTAGGAACACAAGGTTATGACCAAACACCATGGCTTAATCATACTTTAGCTAGAATCAATCCGTTAATCTAATTGAACTTGGGAACTTGTTTGCTTGAGTTATTTCCTTTTTTCTTGTTTTATTTATTTTCTTTTTCATTTCTGTTTTGTGTAAGGGAAACGAATTGGATCATTCAATCACCAATCCTCGTGGGATCGACCTCGCACTTACATATGCCATACTACCAAACGGCTCGTGCACTTGCGAGTATCCCAAGTTGAAGATGCAGCTGAATCCATTTTGGTGCAGCTGAATCGACGCAACAAGAAATTGGACAATTAATGTTCAAAGGCAGTTCGTTCCTAATCGGAGTGGTTGGTGTATTCCATAGTTCCAGAGTTTGGATTTCACACAAAACAAACCAAATAACTCCTCCCACCATATTATGATGTTGCCCAAGTTTTGGGCTTGATCCGAAATCAACAGGTGTAAGAAATTGGACAATTCATGTTCAAAGGCAGTTCGTTCCAAATTGGAGTGGTTGGTGTTTTGGGTAGTTCTAGAGATCAGATTTCACTCAAACTTAACAAAATGACTCCTCCCACCATATTATGTTGTTGCCCAAGTTTTGGGCTCGATCCGAAATCAATAGGTATAAGAAATTGGGCAATTTATGTTCAAAGGTAGTTCGTTCCTAATCGGAGTGGTTGGTGTATTCCATAGTTCTAGAGATCGGATTTCACTCAAAACTAACCAAATGACTCCTCCCACCATATTATGTTGTTGCCCAAGTTTTGGGCTCGATCCGAAATCAATAGGTGAAAGAAATTGGACAATTCAACTTCAAAGGTTGTTCGTTCCTAATTGGAGTGGTTGGTGTTTTGGTTAGTTCTAGAGATCGGATTTCACTCAAACTCAACAAAATGACTCCTCCCACCATATTATGATGTTGCCCAATTTTGGGCTCAATCTGAAATCAATAGGTGTAAGAAATTGGAAAATTCAAGTTCAAAGGCAGTTCGTTCCTAATCAGAGTGGTTGGTGTATTCCATAGTTCTAGAGATCGGATTTCACTCAAAACTAACCAAATGACTCCTCCCACCATATTATGATGTTGCCCAAGTTTTGGGCTCGATCCGAAATCCATAGGTGTAAGAAATTGGACAATTCAAGTTCAAAGGCAGTTCGTTCCTAATTGGAGTGGTTGGTGTTTTGGGTAGTTCTAGAGATCGGATTTCACTCAAACTTAACCAAATGACTCCTCCCACCATATTATGATGTTTCCCAAGTTTTGGGCTCAATCCGAAATTCATAGGTGTAAGAAATTGGACAATTTTTGTTCAAAGGCAGTTCGTTCCGAATTGGAGTGGTTGTTGTATTCCATAGTTCTAGAGTTCGGATTTCACTCAAAACTAACCAAATTCCTCCTCCCACAATATTATGATGTTGCCAAAGTTTTGGGCTCGATCCGAAATCAATAGGTGTAAGAAATTGGACAATTCAAGTTCAAAGGCAGTTCGTTCCTAATTGGAGTGGTTGGTGTTTTGGGTAGTTCTAGAGATCGAATTTCACTCAAACTTAACCAAATGACTCCTCCCACCATATTATGATGTTGCCCAAGTTTTGGGCTTGATCCGAAATCAACAGGTGTAAGAAATTGGACAATTCATGTTCAAAGGCAGTTCGTTCCTAATTGGAGTGGTTGGTGTTTTGGGTAGTTCTAGAGATCGGATTTCACTCAAACTTAACAAAATGACTCCTCCCACCATATTATGATGTTGCCCAAGTTTTGGGCTCGATCCGAAATCAATAGGTATAAGAAATTGGGCAATTTATGATCAAAGGCAGTTCGTTCCTAATCGGAGTGGTTGGTGTATTCCATAGTTCTATAGATCGGATTTCACTCAAAACTAACCAAATGACTCCTCCCACCATATTATGTTGTTGCCCAAGTTTTGGGCTCGATCCGAAATCAATAGGTGTAGGAAATTGGACAATTCAACTTCAAAGGCAGTTCGTTCGTAATTGGAGTGGTTGGTTTTTTTGTTAGTTCTAGAGATCGGATTTCACTCAAACTCAACCAAATGACTCCTCCCACCATATTATGATGTTGCCCAAGTTTTGGGCTCAATCCGAAATCAATAGGTGTAAGAAATTGGACAATTCAAGTTCAAAGGCAGTTCGTTCCTAATCGGAGTGGTTGGTGTTTTGGGTCGTTCCAGAGATCGGATTGCACTCAAAATTAACGAAATGACTCCTCCCACCATATTATGATGTTGCCCAAGTTTTGGGCTCGATACGAAATTAATAGGTGTTAGAAATTGGACAATTTTTGTTCAAAGGCAGTCCATTCCTAATCGTAGTGGTTGGTGTATTCCATAGTTCTAGAGATCGGATTTCACTCAAAACTAACCAAATGACTCCTCCCACCATATTATGATGTTGCCCAAGTTTTGGGGTTGATCCGAAATCAATAGGTGAAAGAAATTGGACAATTCAAGTTCAATGGCAGTTCGTTCCAAATTGGGGTTGTTGGTGTATTGGGTAGTTCTAGAGATCGGATTGCAATCAAAATTAACCAAATGACTCCTCCCTCCATATTATGATGTTGCCCAAGTATTGGGCTCGATCCGAAATCAATAGGTGTAAGAAATTGGACAATTCAAGTTCAAAGGCAGTTAATTCCTAATTGAAGTGGTTGGTGTATTCCATAGTTTTAGAGATCGGATTTCACTCAAAATTAACCAAATGAATCCTCCCACCATATTATGATGTTGCCCAAGTTTTGGGGTTGATCCGAAATCAATAAGGGTAACAAATTGGACAATTCAAGTTCAATGGCAGTTCGTTCCCAATTGGGGTGTTTGGTGTATTGGGTAGTTCTAGCGATCCGATTGCACTCAAAATTAAACAAATGACTCCTCCCACCATATTATGACGTTGCCCAAGTTTTGGGCTCTATCCAAAATCAATAGGTGTAAGAAATTGGACAATTCAAGTTCTAAGGCAGTTCGTTCCTAGTTGGAGTGGTTGGTGTTTTGGGTAGTTCTAGAGATCGGATTTCACTCAAAACTAACCAAATGACTCCTCCCACCATATTATGAGGTTGCCCAAGTTTTGGGCTCGATCCGAAATCAATAGGTGTAAGAAATTGGACAATTTATGTTCAAAGGCATTTCGTTCCTAAGTGGAGTGGTTGGTGTTTTGGGTAGTTCTAGAGATCGTATTTCACTCAAGCTTAACCAAATGACTCCTCCCACCATATTATGATGTTGCCCAAGTTTTGGGCTCTATCCGAAATCAATAGGTGTAAGAAATTGGACAATTCAAGTTCTAAGGCAGTTCGTTCCTAGTTGGAGTGGTTGGTGTTTTGGGTAGTTCTAGAGATCGGATTTCACTCAAAACTAACCAAATGACTCCTCCCACCATATTATGAGGTTGCCCAAGTTTTGGGCTCGATCCGAAATCAATAGGTGTAAGAAATTGGACAATTTATGTTCAAAGGCAGTTCGTTCCTAATCGTTGTGGTTGGTGTATTCCATAGTTCTAGAGATCGAATTTCACTCAAAACTAACCAAATGACTCCTCCCACCATATTATGATGTTGCCCAAGTTTTGGGCTCGATCCGAAATCAATAGGTGTAAGAAATTGGACAATTTATGTTCAAAGGCAGTTCATTCCTAATCGGAGTGGTTGGTGTATTCCATAGTTCTAGAGATCGTATTTCACTCAAAACGAACCAAATGACTCCTCCCACCATATTATGATGTTGCCCAAGTTTTGGGCTCGATCCGAAATCAATACGTGTAAGAAATTGGACAATTCAAGTTCTAAGGCAGTTCGTTCCTAACTGGAGTGGTTGGTGTTTTGGGCAGTTCTAGAGATCGGATTTCACTCAAGCTTAACCAAATGACTCCTCCCACCATATTATGATGTTGCCCAAGTTTTTGGCTCGATCTGAAATTAATAGGTGTAAGAAATTGGACAATTCAAGTTCAAAGGCAGTTCGTTACCAATTGGAGTGGTTAGTGTTTTGGGTAGTTCTAGAGATCGGATTTCACTCAAACTTAACCAAATGACTCCTCCCACCTTATTATGATGTTGCCCAAGTATTGGGCTCGATCCGAAATCAATAGGTGTAAGAAATTGGACAATTTGTGTTCAACGGCAGTTCGTTCCTAATCGGAGTGGTTGGTGTATTCCATAGTTCTAGAGATCGGATTTCACTCAAAACTAACCAAATGACACCTCCCACCATATTATGATGTTGCCCAAGTTTTGGGCTCGATCCGAAATCAATAGGTGTAAGAAATTGGACAATTCAAGTGTTAGAAATGTGCCCTAAGAGCCAATACATTTGATGTAATCTCCTTAGAATACATTTCGTATATGATATATAAAGGGCAAACTTATTTGTTATCTTTTACATCGTGTAAAGAAACAAATGTCCCGGGTATGCTAAATAAGAGATAAAGTAATCTAAAAAAGATTAGATTCGGGAGACCTTTAATCTCTAACTGTAGCATCCCAAAATGTTCCTAATCATAGGTTATCAAATGGGCATTGATAAACCGTCAAGATTAGCACATATTATGTATGCTCAATTGGGAGGATGGTTAGTCTCAAACCATTTGTGTAGTTGACACTAATACAAGTATGTGGGTGCTCATTAGTGAATGAGTACACTGAACGCGATCAACCGTAGTTCTCATATGGAGTATTTATCTATATGTCAAATGAGAACTCATAGTTGCAA
Organism: Prunus avium; assembly: GCF_965620075.1. Taxonomy (NCBI): domain Eukaryota; kingdom Viridiplantae; phylum Streptophyta; class Magnoliopsida; order Rosales; family Rosaceae; genus Prunus; species Prunus avium. The sequence goes on from NC_142287.1 coordinate 668,018, forward strand.
TAATGCAAATTAGTCCTTAGACCTGAGGCATCATGGTTGTCCTGTGATGCGTTATTGATCTTTGATAGCTCTTAAAGGCAAGCCGTAAAAGATTTGTCTTAAGTGTTGTTGGGATCTCTTAATTCATCATAGGGGCATGTGAATGTACAATAAGGAATCTCTACTTTCGATAAAGAAGGAGAATGTTTCAAGATGTGATTCAGTAAATCTTTGGCCAAAGTATTTTGAGCTTGATTTAGAAAGTTGTTCTTAATCATGTTCTTTTGAATCACATGAGGTTATAAATCATATTAGGGGTTTGACATAAACAATCCGTACCCTAATAATATGATTTGAAATATTGTATAAGAGAAGGATCGTATTGCATTGCAATTCCAACTGAATAGGTTCTTCATCTATTCTGGTTAGCTTGGGTAGCCTTGATATATTGCTAGATGTCACTCTTGGCTTGTGGAAGTCCTAGGATTGATTGTGATCAATCCAAATAAAGGAAGAATTAAAAAGGGGTTTTAATTCCAGTTGGTTAGAAAGAGTTCTAATATTTTCCCACTGCCTTGCTAATTAGAACCTAATGGATCGCACACCTTAAATGGTTAACTTTGAGTAATACAAATGAGAATGAGGAAATCAATTTGATTGATTTGATGTGGATGATTTACTACGTGTAAAAACGTATTTGGGCCTCGGTAATAGTTAACGGGAAGCCCAAATGGTTGGGTATCAAACCCAAGGGCTTAAGACACCTAAAGATTATGGTTTAAGTGTCATAAGGCCCAATTTTGGAAGCCCAATGGGTTTTGGCCGAAAATGCTTAAGTAAGTATGTATGGGAATTGTTTCCATAAGCTCATTAACACAAAAACACAATCCAACATCAACCAAATAGGTTTGGGAGATCAAAGAGAGAAAAAGGAGAGTTTTCAAGAGTGAAATACTTTCATTTTTCAAAGTGGTTTAGATTGAAACCAATCTTGAGAATCTTGCACTAGCATCCAAGTATTCTCAAGATACTTCTTCTCATCTCAAGGTTCCATTGGTGTGGAGACTTAGATGCCATATACTTTTGTGGCTCACATGGAGGAGAAAGATTAAGGAAATCATCAAGAGAAGACCAAACACAAATTGGTTCATATAATTGCTTCAAGGGTAATTAGATCTTATCCTTTCTCTTGAATTTTCATTTATGAAAAACATATCAATGTTCATGGCTTAAGATACTTGGAAGAAGTTTTGTTTTTGAATTTAAACAACCACCTTAGACTTCCGCTGCGATTAATTTGATTAAATGCATGTTTAATATTCAAATGAACTTTGGAAAAATGTTTTGAAATTTCCTGCAATTGGTATCAGAGCCATAGGTCATGAACTTGATATGTTTTTGGGGTTTAGAGATGCATATATGGGTTGTGAATTCATTTAAAAGTATAATAGTTATACTTGATTTATTTTGATATGATTGAATAAAAATCAAATGGAGTGAAATGGGTTGTTTGGGATTTTGGATTTCCGGATTTGTGTTTTGATGATTGATGCTCTCTTTGTGTTCATATATGTATATGAATATTAGAGCATAGTTGCATTAAAACTCCCATGATTTTAACTTCATGAAATATATGATATTAAGAGCATGAGATGGTTAAAATGGAATATGGATTTTTCCGGAAATAGCATGAACATTCATATAAGTTCATATGCATGTTCTTGGTGTTCTTGATGTTCTTGTTATGGGATCTTTTTGATCCATAAGTTAGGTGGCTAATCTTGATGATTTTGTTTAGTGGAATTTTCCACCAAAATAGGTCAAAAGTTGATGATGGTGTTTTATTATAAAATTAAAAGTTTTTCAAAAATGTTTCCACTCAATAAACATTTACCCACCACACTAAAATTAATAAGATTACTTTGGTGAGTGTGTGGGGCTTTCTAGGTATAAATGTTGGTGATTTGATATAAAATGCAAAAGTTGATCAATTTATTCATATCACTAATTCTTTACCTACCACAGTAAAATTAATTTTGATTACTTTGGTGAGTGTGGTTGGCCTACCTAGTCACATTCATGATTATTCACTTAGTTGAAAAAATTATGATCACCACTTTGTATTATACAAATGCATGCTTTAACCCCACACCCTAGTGGATCAACTTTGGATCCATTATTAATTGTTGAATAGTTTTAGACCTAGTTGCAATATATGATAAATGTAACTATGCCTAAAAGGTTTCTACAATTACATTTACTATTGTAGTAAAATGTTTTCACTCCATGGTAAATTTATTTTATTTGAATATGGTTACCACTTGAATTAAACCCATATATATGTATGCAACCCAAGAGCATGTATTTACATTGCTAGTTTAATTGTTTAAAGCGTTTAAATAATTAAAGGATGGTTATGGACTTAGACCAAACAATTGAGCTATGTGATTGGCCGCTTATTGGATATGTATTCGATTTTGATTGGCTATGTAATAATGAAATGGCTTTCATGCCTAATTTATTTTTATGCGCGCGTAATTAAAATGAATCACCTTCCAAGACCATGATCCAACATGGTGGCTCGTGTTGGATCAACAAGAAAGTCCATAATCATCCTATAAGCCCAATGCAATTGGAATGTTCGGTAATGATGATAATTAATCAATTAGTAGTATCATATATTCCCACTATCTCAAGCAAATGGTTTCTAAAACATTTAGTGGGAGTATTATGTGCTACTAATATATTGCACTGGGAACCATTTAATGAGATTAGATAGGTAATTTTAACTGGATTAAAATTGGATTAAAATGAGACCAATTTAACTACCCTCAAAGCAATATTAAGTTGATAAGCGAAATGGCACTTCGAATGCTATTTTGTGGCCTTCCACCGTGGTAGTCTCTTATTGGGTGGCACATTTACACCTTGTTGGACCTCAGTGAGGCAACATCCAGTACTTGTAACCATCCAAGGGAAGCCTATTACACATACTTGATGTAGTGCGGATAGATAACGAGTGTGGCCAACAAACTGTTAGGTTGAGGTCATACTTGAAACCCTATACCCACAAGCATGGTGGGAATAACTTAACTAAGACGAACGAAACCAACAAACTGTTAGGTTGAGGTCTAGTTCTCTAGAGGCCATAGTGATGGGTATTCACATTAATGATGTGATTGGATAAGAGTATCCTCTCATTAGTATCATAGCAATCCAACAAACTGTTAGGTTGAGGAAAACTATGTGAAAGTGAGACTCCCATCCCCACTAAGAGTTTCTACGGAAACTCTCGGATTTCAGGAGGGATATGAAATTTGCCAAAAATAGTGGGAGCTACCATCATGACTTAAAGACCCTAAGTCCTTGGTAGAATATTAATCTAAATTAAAATCTATTCTTGTTTTGCAGAATTTCAAATTAATCATCACAAACCCAATCTCAAATATACTTGACTCAAACGTCCAAGATAACACGAACTATCCGGTTTGATGCACAAACACCAACTTGTCCTATAATTGGATGAGATTAGTTGTGTATAAGAAAAACCCCACCACATACCCCTCTTGGTCTATATGCCATTGAGGAGGAGACAAAGGCTTATAAGAAGCATGTGTCAGATGACAACCGAGGTAAAAGTTACATGTTGGCATCCATGAAAAGGTGAAGCTACTCCTAGCTTACATTACCATATGTGAACTTGTTATGACAAGAATGGTAAGTGGGTTCCCGGTTAATCAACATGATCCCAAAGTAATATAATTACTTAAGATATTGGAAAATATGGATTTTTCTTTGATGTTGAAGTTCAACAAGATTCTTTCTTTCATCCCTATCATTAGTTAATCCCAATATGTTATGAACTATAATATGGGAAAGATGAATGATACCCTATATGAGCTACTCAATATAGCTATAGTAGCTTAAATGAATATCTCAAAAGATAAAGGGTTAAGAGGATAGTTGCAATTTTTAGAAGGGTTCTTCTTCTTCCGAATCCAAACAAAAGGTAAGGATAAAGGAAATAAGAAGAAAGATTTTCTAAAAACCCAAGAAAGGAAGAATACAAAAGAAAGACAAGGAACTGAAAAGTACTTGTTTTCACTGTGACAAGGATGGACATTGGAAGAGAAATTGCAAGAGATGCCTTGCAAGCCTCAAGAGAAAAACCTTCGGAAGGTCACTCTCTTGTTCTAAAATTAGTAATTATAGTTAAAGCTTCTAAACTGAATAGTTGATTCAGGAGCTAGTCAACATATATGCAATTGTGTGCATGGACTAGTGGGAGTAGAAGACTTGGAAAATGAGAAATGGTGCTGACTGTGGGAAGTAGCACTAATGTAGTTGCCAATGCAATAGGCACCTAACATCTCAGACTACCCTATGAAGAAGACCTGAATTTGAAATAATTGTTATTTCATTTCTGGATGTGTAAAGAACTTAATATCCGTCTCTATATTTTAAGAGATGGAGTTAATGTTTTGTTTGACAAAATTCTTTGTTCTATTTCACATATCAATCATATCGTTACTTATGCAATTTTGATTGATGATCTCTTTTCATTTAAGAAATGAATGGTAGCATTAACTATATATAGATAAAGATGCAACTAGACCTGAGAGGCCTAGAGATGTGGATACATCAACTAAATTGTGACACCTTAAACTTGGAGGCATTAGCCAAGATAGAATTCACCGGATGGCAAAAGATGGAACCTTTTGGATCATTTGATCATGTTCATATGCCTACTTGTGAATCTTGTCTACATGGTAAAATGACCAAGTCTCCTTTCACTGGTAAAGGAGAAAGAGTTACAGAACTGTTGGGATTAATTCACTAAGATGTTTGTGGATTTTTGTATACAAACACAGATGGCGGTTATTCATACTTCATTACCTTTACCGATGATCATTCACGGTTAGGGTATTTATACTTAATGAAGCATAAATATGAATTTTGAAAAGTTTCAGGAATTCAGAAATGAAGTTGAAAACCAAACAAGCAAGAGTATTAAAATCCTTAGATTCGATCTAGGATGTGAATACTTAAGCACATAGTTTCTTGATTACCTCAAGGAACACGGCATCTTATCATGATGGACTTCACCAGGAATTCCACAACATAATGGAGTTTCTAAAATGAGTTTCATGAGCTGTAAAAATTTACCTATATCCTTTTAGGGATATGCACTTGAAACTGCAATTCATTTGCTAAATAGAGTGCCTTCCAAATCCATTCCACAAACTCCATTTGAAATGTGTTTTGGGAAGAAACCAAGTCTTGATTAGATCAAGATTTGGGGTTGTCCAGCATATGTAAAGGCAATATGCGGATAAACTAAATGCAAGGTTAGTGAAGTGTAGATTTATAGGGTATCCAAAAGGAAACTATGGGATATCACTTCTATCACATCGACGAGCAAGAGTTGTTTGTCTCAAGGTCAGCTACCTTCCTAAAAGGGAATACACTCTTGATGGGAAAAGGGGGACATGAGATAGAACTCAAGGAATTGTCCAATGAGCTAGAAATCAACACTGAACTAAGTGCAATCCCAGATCCACAAACTTGTTGTAACACAGACTCCACGTAGTTCAAGAAGGGTTAGTAGAATGCCTAAAAGGTATTATGGTTTCCTTCATGACAACAAAGGAGAGTTGAATCTCCTAAGTGATTGTAAGGATATCGAAGACCCTTCGAACTACAATGAGACAATGTCAGACATTGACTCATAGAAATGGCTTGGAACCATGAAATCCGAAATGGATTCTACGTATACCAACAAAGTCTAGACTCTAGTTGATCCTCCTCCTGGTATTGTACCAATAGGGAATAAATGGATCTTTAAGAGGAAGATAGGCTCAGATGGGATAGTAGAAACCTACAAAGCAAGGCTAGTAGCAAAGTGCTACAAGCAAAGAGAAGGGATTGACTATGAAGAAACCTTCTCTCCTGTCACTATGAGAAAGTCTATTCGGATTTGGCTTGCAATAGCTGCATACCATGATTATGGGATTTGTCAAAATGGATGTGAAGGCGGCTTTTCTGAATGGCCACCTTCAGGAAGAACTATATATAGATCGACCTGAAGGCTTCATTTCTAAAGTTGATAAGCATAAGGTATGCAAGCTACATAGATCCATTTATGGGTTGATGCAAGGTTCTTGGAGTTGAAACATCCTATTTGATGAAGTTGTCAAATCGTTTGACTTCATACAAAACATGGATGACCAATGAGTGTACAAAAGGTCAGTGGGAGTTTAGTAGTATTCCTAGTGATGTATGTAGATGACATACTACTTATCGGAAACGATATAGGAATGATATCTTCTGTGAAGCTGTGACTCATTAAAATCATTCTTAACGAAAGATTTTAAAGAAGCATCTTACATACTTGAGATAAAGATTTATCTTGATAGATCTAAGAGAATGATTGGATCATCTCAATCCTTGTATGCTGATAAGATGCTAAGGAGATTTCATATGGAACAGTCTAAGAAAAGTTTACTTCCAGTATGACATGGACTTCACTTTTCTAAGAGCATGTGTCCAAAAACTCATTATGAGATACAGTAGATGAGTAAAAATCTCTTATGAATATGCAATAGGGATTCTCATATATGTCATATCATGTACAAGACATGATATTGGTTATACGAGTATAACTAGAAGATATAAATCAAGCCCATGATTGGATCAATTGGGAGCAGTCAAGTATGTTCTTAAATACTTAAGAAGGACTAAGGACATGTTCCTCATCTGGGAGGAACATCAGAGTAGCAAGTGGAAGCATTTATTGATTTATGATTTCAAATCCACCTAAGGGTACGTTTTCATTTTGAATGGACACGTAGTTAGTTGGAGAACAACTGAAGTTGATTACATTGTCGCTTTCGAAGCTACAATAAAATCTGTTTGGATAAAAGGTTCATTACCGAACTAAATATGGTTCTAACCATAATGTCACAAGTACCTTTACTGTGTGATGACAATGGGGCGATAGCTCAAGCCAAGGAACCTAGGTCTCATCAGAGATCCAAACACATAGAAAAATGTTACCATTAGATGGGGCATCTGCAAACAACGTAACAGATCCACGCACTAAGCCTATGTCACAGTCACAACTGGATAGACATACAGAGATAATGGGTATGAGATACATGGCTATGTGGCTCTAGTGCAAGTGGGAGATTGTTAGAAATGTGCCCTAAGAGCCAATACATTTGATGTAATCTCCTTAGAATACATTTCGTATATGATATATAAAGGGCAAACTTATTTGTTATCTTTTACATCGTGTAAAGAAACAAATGTCCCGGGTATGCTAAATAAGAGATAAAGTAATCTAAAGAAGATTAAATTCGGGAGACCTTTAATCTCTAACTGTAGCATCCCAAAATGTTCCTAATCATAGGTTATCAAATGGGCATTGATAAACCGTCAAGATTAGCACATATTATGTATGCTCAATTGGGAGGATGGTTAGTCTCAAACCATTTGTGTAGTTGACACTAATACAAGTATGTGGGTGCTCATTAGTGAATGAGTACACTGAACGCGATCAACCGTAGTTCTCATATGGAGTATTTATCTATATGTCAAATGAGAACTCATAGTTGCAATAATGCAAATTAGTCCTTAGACCTGAGGCATCATGGTTGTCCTGTGATGCGTTATTGATCTTTGATAGCTCTTAAAGGCAAGCCGTAAAAGATTTGTCTTAAGTGTTGTTGGGATCTCTTAATTCATCATAGGGGCATGTGAATGTACAATAAGGAATCTCTACTTTCGATAAAGAAGGAGAATGTTTCAAGATGTGATTCAGTAAATCTTTGGCCAAAGTATTTTGAGCTTGATTTAGAAAGTTGTTCTTAATCATGTTCTTTTGAATCACATGAGGTTATAAATCATATTAGGGGTTTGACATAAACAATCCGTACCCTAATAATATGATTTGAAATATTGTATAAGAGAAGGATCGTATTGCATTGCAATTCCAACTGAATAGGTTCTTCATCTATTCTGGTTAGCTTGGGTAGCCTTGATATATTGCTAGATGTCACTCTTGGCTTGTGGAAGTCCTAGGATTGATTGTGATCAATCCAAATAAAGGAAGAATTAAAAAGGGGTTTTAATTCCAGTTGGTTAGAAAGAGTTCTAATATTTTCCCACTGCCTTGCTAATTAGAACCTAATGGATCGCACACCTTAAATGGTTAACTTTGAGTAATACAAATGAGAATGAGGAAATCAATTTGATTGATTTGATGTGGATGATTTACTACGTGTAAAAACGTATTTGGGCCTCGGTAATAGTTAACGGGAAGCCCAAATGGTTGGGTATCAAACCCAAGGGCTTAAGACACCTAAAGATTATGGTTTAAGTGTCATAAGGCCCAATTTTGGAAGCCCAATGGGTTTTGGCCGAAAATGCTTAAGTAAGTATGTATGGGAATTGTTTCCATAAGCTCATTAACACAAAAACACAATCCAACATCAACCAAATAGGTTTGGGAGATCAAAGAGAGAAAAAGGAGAGTTTTCAAGAGTGAAATACTTTCATTTTTCAAAGTGGTTTAGATTGAAACCAATCTTGAGAATCTTGCACTAGCATCCAAGTATTCTCAAGATACTTCTTCTCATCTCAAGGTTCCATTGGTGTGGAGACTTAGATGCCATATACTTTTGTGGCTCACATGGAGGAGAAAGATTAAGGAAATCATCAAGAGAAGACCAAACACAAATTGGTTCATATAATTGCTTCAAGGGTAATTAGATCTTATCCTTTCTCTTGAATTTTCATTTATGAAAAACATATCAATGTTCATGGCTTAAGATACTTGGAAGAAGTTTTGTTTTTGAATTTAAACAACCACCTTAGACTTCCGCTGCGATTAATTTGATTAAATGCATGTTTAATATTCAAATGAACTTTGGAAAAATGTTTTGAAATTTCCTGCATCAAGTTCAAACGCAGTTCGTTCCTAATTGGAGTGGTTGGTGTTTTGGTTAATTCTAGAGATCGAATTTCACTCAAACTTAACCAAACGACTCCTCCCACCATATAATGTTGTTGCCCAAGCTTTGAGATCGATCCGAAATCAATAGGTGTAAGAAACTGGACAATTCAAGTTCATAGGCAGTTCGTTCCTAATTGGAGTGGTTGGTGTTTTGGGCAGTTCTAGAGATCGGATTTCACTCAAGCTTAACCAAATGACTCCTCCCACCATATTATGTTGTTGCCAAGTTTTGGGCTCGATCCGAATTCAATAGGTGTAAGAAATTGGACAATTGAAGTTCAAAGGCAGTTCGTTCCTAATTTTAGTGGTTGATGTTTTGCGTAGTCCTAGAGATCGGATTTCACTCAAACTTAACCAAATGACTCCTCCCACCATATTATGATGTTGCCCAAGTATTGGGCTCAATCCGTAATCAATAGGTGTAAGAAATTGGACAATTTATGTTCAACGGCAGTTCGTTCCTAATCGGAGTGGTTGGTGTATTCCATAGTTCTAGAGATCGTATTTCACTCAAAACTAACCAAATGACACCTCCCACCATATTATGATGTTGCCCATGTTTTGGGCTCGATCCGAAATCAATAGGTGTAAGAAATTGGACAATTCAAGTTCAAAGGCAGTTCGTTCCTAATCGGAGTGGTTGGTGTTTTGGGTCGTTCCAGAGATCGGATTGCACTCAAAATTAACGAAATGACTCCTCCCACCATATTATGATGTTGCCCAAGTTTTGGGCTCGATACGAAATTAATAGGTGTTAGAAATTGGACAATTTTTGTTCAAAGGCAGTTCATTCCTAATCGGAGTGGTTGGTGTATTCCATAGTTCTAGAGATCGGATTTCACTCAAAACTAACCAAATGACTCCTCCCACCATATTATGATGTTGCCCAAGTTTTGGGGTTGATCCGAAATCAATAGGTGAAAGAAATTGGACAATTCAAGTTCAATGGCAGTTCGTTCCAAATTGGGGTTGTTGGTGTATTGGGTAGTTCTAGAGATCGGATTGCAATCAAAATTAACCAAATGACTCCTCCCTCCATATTATGATGTTGCCCAAGTATTGGGCTCGATCCGAAATCAATAGGTGTAAGAAATTGGACAATTCAAGTTCAAAGGCAGTTAATTCCTAATTGAAGTGGTTGGTGTATTCCATAGTTTTAGAGATCGGATTTCACTCAAAATTAACCAAATGAATCCTCCCACCATATTATGACGTTGCCCAAGTTTTGGGCTCTATCCGAAATCAATAGGTGTAAGAAATTGGACAATTCAAGTTCTAAGGCAGTTCGTTCCTAGTTGGAGTGGTTGGTGTTTTGGTTAGTTCTAGAGATCGGATTTCACTGAAAACAAACCAAATGACTCCTCACACCATATTATGAGGTTGCCCAAGTTTTGGGCTCGATCCGAAATCAATAGGTGTAAGAAATTGGACAATTTATGTTCAAAGGCATTTCGTTCCTAATTGGAGTGGTTGGTGTTTTGGGTAGTTCTAGAGATCGTATTTCACTCAAGCTTAACCAAATGACTCCTCCCACCATATTATGATGTTGCCCAAGTTTTGGGCTCTATCCGAAATCAATAGGTGTAAGAAATTGGACAATTCAAGTTCTAAGGCAGTTCGTTCCTAGTTGGAGAGGTTGGTGTTTTGGGTAGTTCTAGAGATCGGATTTCACTCAAAACTAACCAAATGACTCCTCCCACCATATTATGAGGTTGCCCAAGTTTTGGGCTCGATCCGAAATCAATAGGTGTAAGAAATTGGACAATTTATGTTCAAAGGCAGTTCGTTCCTAATCGTTGTGGTTGGTGTATTCCATAGTTCTAGAGATCAGATTTCACTCAAAACTAACCAAATGACTCCTCCCACCATATTATGATGTTGCCCAAGTTTTGGGCTCGATCCGAAATCAATAGGTGTAAGAAATTGGACAATTTATGTTCAAAGGCAGTTCATTCCTAATCGGAGTGGTTGGTGTATTCCATAGTTCTAGAGATCGGATTTCACTCAAAACGAACCAAATGACTCCTCCCACCATATTATGATGTTGCCCAAGTTTTGGGCTCGATCCGAAATCAATACGTGTAAGAAATTGGACAATTCAAGTTCTAAGGCAGTTAGTTCCTAACTGGAGTGGTTGGTGTTTTGGGCAGTTCTAGAGATCGGATTTCACTCAAGCTTAACCAAATGACTCCTCCCACCATATTATGTTGTTGCCAATTTTTGGGCTCGATCCGAATTCAATAGGTGTAAGAAATTGGACAATTGAAGTTCAAAGGCAGTTCGTTCCTAATTGGAGTGGTTGGTGTTTTGGGTAGTCCTAGAGATCGGATTTCACTCAAACTTAACCAAATGACTCCTCCCACCATATTATGATGTTGCCCAAGTATTGGGCTCAATCCGTAATCAATAGGTGTAAGAAATTGGACAGTTTATGTTCAACGGCAGTTCGTTCCTAATCGGAGTGGTTGGTGTATTCCATAGTTCTAGAGATCGTATTTCACTCAAAACTAACCAAATGACACCTCCCACCATATTATGATGTTGCCCATGTTTTGGGCTCGATCCGAAATCAATAGGTGTAAGAAATTGGACAATTCAAGTTCAATGGCAGTTCGTTCCTAATTGGAGTGGTTGGTGTTTTGGTTAATTCTAGAGATCGAATTTCACTCAAACTTAACCAAATGACTCCTCCCACCATATTATGATGTTGCCCAAGTTTTGGGCTCGATCCGAAATAAATCGGCGTAAGAAATTGGACAATTCAAGTTCGAACGCGGTTCTTTCCTAATTGGAGTGGTTGGTGTGTTGGGTAGTTCTAGAGATCGGATTTCACTTAAACTTAACCAAATGAGTCCTCCCACCATATTACGATGTTGCCCAAATTTTGGGCTCGATTCGAAATCAATAGTTGTAAGAAATTGGACAATTCAAGTTCAAAGGCATTTCGTTCCTAATTGTAGTGGTTGGTGTTTTGGGTAGTTCTAGAGATCGTATTTCACTCAAGCTTATCCAAATGACTCCTCCCACCATATTATGGTGTTGCCCAAGTTTTGGGCTCGATCCGAAATCTATAGGTGTAAGAAATTGGACAGTACAGGTTCAAAGGCAGTTCGTTCCCAATTGGAGTGGTTGGTGTTTTCGGTAGTTCTGGGAATCAGATTTCCCTCAAACTTAACCAAATGACTCCTCCCACCATATTATGATGTTGCCCAAGTTTTGGGCTCGATATGAAATCAATAGGTGTAAGAAATTGGACAATTCAGGTTCAATGGCAGTTCGTTCCTAATTGGAGTGGTTGGTGTTTTGGATAGTTCTAGAGATTGGATTTCACTCAAACTTAAGCAAATCCCTCCTCCCCCCATATTATGATGTTGCCCCAGTTTTGGGCTCGATCCAAAATGAATATGTGTAAGAAATTGGACAATTCAAGTTTAAAGGCAGTTCGTTCCTAATTGGAGTGGTTGGTGTTTTGGGTAGTTCTAGAGATCGGATTTCACTCAAACTTAACCAAATGACTCCTCCCACCATATTATTATGTTACCCAAGTTTTGGGCTCGAACTGAAATCAATAGGTGTAAGAAAGTGGACAATTTATGTTCAAGGGCAGTTCGTTCCTAATCGGAGTGGTTGGCGTATTCCATAGTTCTAGAGATTGGATTTCACTCAAAGCTATTGATAAGCTCATAATTTCATAAATATACATGCCCTATTTACTTACTTCTTTTGCTTAGTTTCCTAGATTTCTATGTTATTTGCCTCCCTTTGTGTGTTTTGTAGGCCAAAGGAGCATGAGAGCATAATTCTTGCAATTCAAGCATGTTAAGGCCTAATTTGGATGAAGGGAAGGTGAGCTTAAAGACAAACTCATTTTTGGCTACAACCCCCTGCCAGTCCAGTTCCGTAGGTCATATTGCAAGCTTTGTTTCAGCAACCTACACAGCTCGGATGAGGCAGCATCCTTCATGAACGTTGTTCCAATGGGTGTGTAATATAACATATCCAAAATTCAGCCCCATTGGATAAATCTGGAGTCCGTCACCTGGCAAACACAGATCCATGCTCAGGATGGATTTTTGTCTGCGAGCAAACTGAGTTAGAATTTCATTTCGGACTTATCTTCTTCATCCGAGCTTGGATTGGGCCAATAATTGTGTTGTTGGATCAGACATATTCTGAACTTCACAATGGACATCTTAAATTTGTCATTTGCTTAAGAGAAGCCCAAGTTGTAAGCCCTTGAAGTTGCTGGTCATGCTGACCTCAGGATGAGCTATTGTTTCTGGTTGGAAGCTTGGTCATGGTGACATGAAGATGAGCTAGGGCTGCTGGTGGGATTTATTGGTGAAGTGCATCAACCAATTCAAGATTTTATAATACAAGTGTTGTATGCATTAGCCACATTGAATTCAGATTTTCACTTCCCCTAGGCCTATAAATAGGGATGTTCTCTAAGCTTGTAAACACACCCCAAGGGGGGGAGCTCTCAAACACTTCTCTAGAGCTCCCTTCCCTTCTCTCCCTCAAATTCTCTTAGTTTTGCTTTCTAGTTCTCAATTCTAGCTTTCTTTAATGTTTACTTAGTTGTAATTTATTTTTCTTGTAATGTACATTCTTTCTTAAGTATTCAAGTTTAATTAGTTTCCAAGTTTCAATTATGGTTTTTGTTCTTATTCATTATGCTTATAAGTTAATATGCTAGTTTGAATGATTGATCACCATTTAGGCTTGCATGTTAGCTATCTTGGTTTGAATTAAGAGTAGACACCATGCTTTAATTCGAATTGAACTATGAATAGGAAGAGTATGTATGGACATTCGACAACAGGGATTAGATACATGCTTGGTTGTTTAAATTGTTCTTCTATGCTTAATGGGTTCCTAATGCTTAATTTTAGGTTAGACAACAAATGATCAAATTAGGGAATTAGGAACACAAGGTTATGACCACACACCATGGCTTAATCATACTTTAGCTAGAATCAATCCATTAATCTAATTGAACTTGGGAACTATTTGCTTGAGTTACTTATTTCTTTCTTCCTTGTTTTATGTTCTTTGTTTTTGTTTCTATTTTGTGTAGGGAAACTAAATTGGATCATTCAATCACCAATCCCTATGGAATCGACCTCGCACTTACATATGCTATACTACCAACGGTTCGTGCACTTGCGAGTATCACAAGTTGAGGATGCAGCTTAATCCATTTTGGTGGAGCTAAATCTAAACAAAAGCTATCCAAATGACTCCTCCCACCGTATTATGAGGTTGCCGAAATTTTGGGCTCAATCCGAAATCAATACGTGTAAGAAATTGGACAATTCAAGTTCAAAGCCAGTTCGTTCCTAATTGGATGGTTGGTGTTTTGGTTAATTCTAGAGATCGAATTTCACTCAAACTTAACCAAATGACTCCTCCCACCATATTATGTTGTTGCCCAGGTTTTGGGATCGATCCGAAATCAATAGGTGTAAGAAATTGGACAATTCAAGTTCAAAGGAAGTTCGTTCCTAATTGGAGTGGTTGGTGTTTTGGGTAGTTCTAGAGATCGGATTTCACTCGAACTTAACCAAATGACTCCTCCCACCATATAATGATGTTGCCCAAGTTTTGGGCTCGATCCGAAATGAATAGGTTTCAGAAATTGGACAATTTATGTTCAAAGGCAGTTCGTTCCTAATCGGAGTGGTTGGTGTATTCCATAGTTCTAGAGATCGGATTTCACTCAAAACTAACCAAATCACTCCTCCCACCATAATATGATGTTGCCCAAGTTTTGGGCATGATCCGAAATGAATAGGTTTAAGAAATTGGACAATTCAAGTTCAAAAGTAGTTCGTTCCAAATTGGAGTGGTTGGTGTTTTGGGTAGTTCTAGGGATCGGATTTCACTCAAACTCAACCAAATGACTCCTCCCACCATATTATGATGTTGCCCAAGTTTTGGGCTCGATCCGAAATCAATAGGTGTAAGAAATTGGACAATTCAAGTTCGCAGGCAGTTTGTTCCTAATTGGAGTGGTTGGTGTTTTGGGTAGTTCAAGAGATCGGATTTCACTCAAACTTAACCACATGACTCCTCCCACCATATTATGATGTTGCCCAAGTTTAGGGATCCATCCGAAATCAATAGCTGTAAGAAATTGGTCAATTCATGTTCAAAGGCAATTCGTTCCTAATTGGAGTGGTTGGTGTTTTGGGTAGTTCTAGAGATCGGATTTCACTCAAACTTAACCAAATGACTCCTCCCACTACATTATAATGTTGCCCAAGTTTTGGGCTCGATCCGAAATCAATAGGTGTAACAAATTGGACAATTTATGTTCAAAGGCAGTTCGTTCCTAATCGGAGTGGTTGGTCTCTTCCATAGTTCTAGAGATCGGATTTCACTCAAACTTAACCAAATGACTCCTCCAACCAGATTATGATGTTGCCCAAGTTTTTGGCTCGATTCGAAATCAATAGGTGTAAGAAATTGGACAATTTATGTTCAAAGGCAGTTCGTTCCGAATCGGAGTGGTTGGCGTATTCCATAGTTCTAGAGATCGGATTTCACTCAAATCTAACCAAATGACTCCTCCCACCATATTATGATGTTGCCCATGTTTTGGGCTCGATCCGAAATCAATAGGCGTAAGAAATTGGACAATTTATGTTCAAAGGCAGTTCATTCCTAATCGGAGTGGTTGGTGTATTCCATAGTTCTAGAGATCGGATTTCACTCAAAACTAACCAAATCACTCATACGACCATATTATTATGTTGCCCAAGTTTTGGGCTCGATCCGAAATCAATAGGTGTAAGAAATTGATCAATTCAAGTTCAAAGGCAGTTCGTTCCTAATTGGAGTGGTTGGTGTTTTGGGTAGTTCTAGAGATCGGATTTCACTCAAACTTAACCAAATGACTACTCCTACCATATTATGGTGTTGCCCAAGTTTTGGGCTCGATCGGAAATCAATAGGTGTAAGAAATTGGACAATTTATATTTATCGGTAGTTCGTTCCGAATCGGAGTGGTTGGTGTATTCCATAGTTCTAGAGATCGGATTTCACTCAAGCTTAACCAAATGACTCCTCCCACCATATTATGATGTTGCCCAAGTATTGGGCTCGATCCGAAATCAATAGGTGTAAGAAATTGGAAAATTCAAGTTCAAAGGAAGTTCGTTCCTAATCGGAGTGGTTGGTGTATTCCATAGTTCTAGAGATCGGATTTCACTCAAAACTAACCAAATGACTCCTCCCACCATATTATGATCTTGCCCAAGTTTTGGGCTCGATCCGAAATCAATAGGTGTAAGAAATTGGACAATTTATGTTCAAAGGCAGTTCGTTCCTAATCGTAGTGGTTGGTGTATTCCATAGTTCTAGAGATCGGATTTCACACAAAACTAACCAAATGACTCCTCCCACCATATTATGATGTTGGCCAAGTTTTGGGCTCGATTCGAAATCAATAGGTGTAAGAAATTGAACAATTCAAGTTCGAAGGTAGTTCGTTTCTAGTTGGAGTGGGTAGTGTATTCCATAGTCCTAGAGATCAGATTTCTCTCAAAACTAACCAAATGACTCCTCCCACCATATTATGATGTTGCCCAAGTTTTGGGCTCGATCTGAAATCAATAGGTGTAAGAAATCGGACAACTCAAGTTCAAAGGCAGTTCGTTCCTAATTGGAGTGGTTGGTGTTTTGGGTAGTTCTAGAGATCGGATTTCACTCAAACTTAACCAAATGACTCCTCCCACCATATTATGATGTTTCCCATGTTTTGGGCTCGATCCGAAATCAATAGGTGTAAGAAATTGGACAATTTATGTTCGTCGGCAGTTCGTTCCTAATCGTAGTGGTTGGTGTATTCCATAGTTCTAGAGATCGGATTACACTCAAAACGAACGAAATGACTCCTCCCACCATATTATGATGTTGGCCAACTTTTGGGCTCGATCCGAAATCAATAGGTGTAAGAAATTGGACAATTCAAGTTCAATGGCAGTTCGTTCCCAATTGGAGTGGTTGGTGTGTTGGGTAGTTCTAGAGATCGGATTGCACTCAAACTTAACCAAATGACTCCTCCCACCATATTATGATGTTGCCCAAGTTTTGGGCTCGATCCGAAGTCAATAGGTGTAAGAAATTGGACAATTTATGTTCGAAGGCAGTTTGTTCCTAATCGTAGTGGTTGGTGTATTCCATAGTTCTAGAGATCGGATTACACTCAAAACTAACGAAATGACTCCTCCCACCATATTATGATGTTGCCCAAGTTTTGGGCTCGATCCGAAATCAATAGGTGTAAGAAATTGGACAATTCAAGTTCAATGGCAGTTCGTTCCCAATTGGAGTGGTTGGTGTGTTGGGTAGTTCTAGAGATCGGATTTCACTCAAACTTAACCAAATGACTCCTCCCACCATATTATGATGTTGCCCAAGTTTTGGGCTCGATCCGAAATCAATAGGTGTAAGAAATTGGAAAATTTATGTTCAGTGGCAGTTTGTTACTAATCGGAGTGGTTGGTGTATTCCATAGTTCTGGGGATCGGATTTCCCTCAAAACTAACCAAATGACTCCTCCCACCATATTATGATGTTGCCCAAGTTTTGGGCTCGATCCGAAATCAATAGGTGTAAGAAATTAGACAATTCAAGTTCAAAGGCAGTTCGTTCCTAATTGGAGTGGTTGGTGTTTTGGGTAGGTCTAGGGATCGGATTTCACTCAAACTCAACCAAATGACTCCTCCCACCATACTATGATGTTGCCCAAGTTTTGGGCTCGATCCGAAATCAATAGGTGTAAGAAATTAGACAATTCATGTTCAAAGGCAGTTCGTTCCTAATTGGAGTGGTAGTTGTTTTGGGTAGTTCTAGAGATCGGATTTCACTCAAACTCACCCGAATGACTCCTCCCACCATATTATGATGTTGCCCAAGTTTTGGGCGTGATCCGAAATTAATAGATGTAAGAAATTGGACAATTCAAGTTCAAAGGCAGCTCGTTCCTAATTGGAGTGGTAGGTGTTTTGGGTAGTTCTAGAGATCGGATTTCACTCAAACTCAACCAAATGACTCCTCCCACCATATTATGATGTTGCCCAAGTTTTGGGCTCGATCTGAAATCAATAGGTGTAAGAAATTGTACAATTCAAGTTCAAAGGTAGTTTGTTCCTAATTGGAGTGGTTGGTGTTTTGGGTAGTTCTAGAGATCGGATTTCAGTCAAACTCAACCAAATCACTCCTCCCACCATATTATGATGTTGCCCAAGTTTTGGGCTCGATCCGAAATCAATAGGTGTAAGAAATTGGAAAATTTATGTTCAGTGGCAGTTTGTTCCTAATCGGAGTGGTTGGTGTATTCCATAGTTCTGGGGATCGGATTTCCCTCAAAACTAACCAAATGACTCCTCCCACCATATTATGATGTTGCCCAAGTTTTGGGCTCGATCCGAAATCAATAGGTGTAAGAAATTAGACAATTCAAGTTCAAAGGCAGTTCGTTCCTAATTGGAGTGGTTGGTGTTTTGGGTAGGTCTAGGGATCGGATTTCACTCAAACTCAACCAAATGACTCCTCCCACCATACTATGATGTTGCCCAAGTTTTGGGCTCGATCCGAAATCAATAGGTGTAAGAAATTGGACAATTTATGTTCGTCGGCAGTTCGTTCCTAATCGTAGTGGTTGGTGTATTCCATAGTTCTAGAGATCGGATTACACTCAAAACGAACGAAATGACTCCTCCCACCATATTATGATGTTGGCCAACTTTTGGGCTCGATCCGAAATCAATAGGTGTAAGAAATTGGACAATTCAAGTTCAATGGCAGTTCGTTCCCAATTGGAGTGGTTGGTGTGTTGGGTAGTTCTAGAGATCGGATTGCACTCAAACTTAACCAAATGACTCCTCCCACCATATTATGATGTTGCCCAAGTTTTGGGCTCGATCCGAAGTCAATAGGTGTAAGAAATTGGACAATTTATGTTCGAAGGCAGTTTGTTCCTAATCGTAGTGGTTGGTGTATTCCATAGTTCTAGAGATCGGATTACACTCAAAACTAACGAAATGACTCCTCCCACCATATTATGATGTTGCCCAAGTTTTGGGCTCGATCCGAAATCAATAGGTGTAAGAAATTGGACAATTCAAGTTCAATGGCAGTTCGTTCCCAATTGGAGTGGTTGGTGTGTTGGGTAGTTCTAGAGATCGGATTTCACTCAAACTTAACCAAATGACTCCTCCCACCATATTATGATGTTGCCCAAGTTTTGGGCTCGATCCGAAATCAATAGGTGTAAGAAATTGGAAAATTTATGTTCAGTGGCAGTTTGTTCCTAATCGGAGTGGTTGGTGTATTCCATAGTTCTGGGGATCGGATTTCCCTCAAAACTAACCAAATGACTCCTCCCACCATATTATGATGTTGCCCAAGTTTTGGGCTCGATCCGAAATCAATAGGTGTAAGAAATTAGACAATTCAAGTTCAAAGGCAGTTCGTTCCTAATTGGAGTGGTTGGTGTTTTGGGTAGGTCTAGGGATCGGATTTCACTCAAACTCAACCAAATGACTCCTCCCACCATACTATGATGTTGCCCAAGTTTTGGGCTCGATCCGAAATCAATAGGTGTAAGAAATTGGACAATTTATGTTCGTCGGCAGTTCGTTCCTAATCGTAGTGGTTGGTGTATTCCATAGTTCTAGAGATCGGATTACACTCAAAACGAACGAAATGACTCCTCCCACCATATTATGATGTTGGCCAACTTTTGGGCTCGATCCGAAATCAATAGGTGTAAGAAATTGGACAATTCAAGTTCAATGGCAGTTCGTTCCCAATTGGAGTGGTTGGTGTGTTGGGTAGTTCTAGAGATCGGATTGCACTCAAACTTAACCAAATGACTCCTCCCACCATATTATGATGTTGCCCAAGTTTTGGGCTCGATCCGAAGTCAATAGGTGTAAGAAATTGGACAATTTATGTTCGAAGGCAGTTTGTTCCTAATCGTAGTGGTTGGTGTATTCCATAGTTCTAGAGATCGGATTACACTCAAAACTAACGAAATGACTCCTCCCACCATATTATGATGTTGCCCAAGTTTTGGGCTCGATCCGAAATCAATAGGTGTAAGAAATTGGACAATTCAAGTTCAATGGCAGTTCGTTCCCAATTGGAGTGGTTGGTGTGTTGGGTAGTTCTAGAGATCGGATTTCACTCAAACTTAACCAAATGACTCCTCCCACCATATTATGATGTTGCCCAAGTTTTGGGCTCGATCCGAAATCAATAGGTGTAAGAAATTGGAAAATTTATGTTCAGTGGCAGTTTGTTACTAATCGGAGTGGTTGGTGTATTCCATAGTTCTGGGGATCGGATTTCCCTCAAAACTAACCAAATGACTCCTCCCACCATATTATGATGTTGCCCAAGTTTTGGGCTCGATCCGAAATCAATAGGTGTAAGAAATTAGACAATTCAAGTTCAAAGGCAGTTCGTTCCTAATTGGAGTGGTTGGTGTTTTGGGTAGGTCTAGGGATCGGATTTCACTCAAACTCAACCAAATGACTCCTCCCACCATACTATGATGTTGCCCAAGTTTTGGGCTCGATCCGAAATCAATAGGTGTAAGAAATTAGACAATTCATGTTCAAAGGCAGTTCGTTCCTAATTGGAGTGGTAGTTGTTTTGGGTAGTTCTAGAGATCGGATTTCACTCAAACTCACCCGAATGACTCCTCCCACCATATTATGATGTTGCCCAAGTTTTGGGCGTGATCCGAAATTAATAGATGTAAGAAATTGGACAATTCAAGTTCAAAGGCAGCTCGTTCCTAATTGGAGTGGTAGGTGTTTTGGGTAGTTCTAGAGATCGGATTTCACTCAAACTCAACCAAATGACTCCTCCCACCATATTATGATGTTGCCCAAGTTTTGGGCTCGATCTGAAATCAATAGGTGTAAGAAATTGTACAATTCAAGTTCAAAGGTAGTTTGTTCCTAATTGGAGTGGTTGGTGTTTTGGGTAGTTCTAGAGATCGGATTTCAGTCAAACTCAACCAAATCACTCCTCCCACCATATTATGATGTTGCCCAAGTTTTGGGCTCGATCCGAAATCAATTGGTGTAAGAAATTGGATAATTCGAGTTCAAAGGAAGTTCGTTCCCAATTGGAGTGGTTGGTGTTTTGGATAGTTCTAGAGATTGAATTTCACTCAAACTTAAACAAATGACTCCTCCCACCATATTATGATGTTGCCCAAGTTTTAGGCTCGATCCGAAATCAATAGGTGTAAGAAATTGGACAATTCAAGTTCAAAGGCAGTTCGTTACTAATTGGAGTGTTGGGTGTTTTGGGAAGTTCTAGAGATCGGATTTCCCTCACGCTTAACCAAATGACTCCTCCCACCATAGTATGATGTTGCCCAAGTTTTGGGCTCGATCCGAAATCAATAGGTGTAAGAAATTGGACAATTCAAGTTCAAAGGCAGTTCGTTTCTAATTGGAGTGGTTGGTGTTTTGGGTTGTTCTAGAGATCGGATTTCACTCAAACTCAACCAAATGACTGCTCCCACCATATTATGATGTTGCCCAAGTTTTGGGCTCGATCCGAAATCAATAGGTGTAAGAAATTAGACAATTCATGTTCAAAGGCAGTTCGTTCCTAACTGGAGTGGTTGGTGTTTTGGGTAGTTCTAGAGATCGGATTTCACTCAAACTCAACCAAATGACTCCTCCCACCATATTATGATGTCGCTCAAGTTTTGGGCTCGATCCGAGATCAATAGGTGTAAGAAATTGGACAATTCAAGTTCAAAGGCAGTTCGTTCCTAGTTGGAGTGGTTAGTGTTTTGGGTAGTTCTAGAGATCGGATTTCACTCAAAATTAACCAAATGACTCTTCCCACCATATTATGATGTTGCCCAAGTTTTGGGCTCGATCCGAAATCAATAGGTGTAAGAAATTGGACAATTCAAGTTCAAAGGCAGTTCATTCCTAATTGGAGTGGTTGGTGTTTTTGGTAGTTCTAGAGATCGGATTTCACTCAAGCTTAACCAAATGACTCCTCCCACCATATTATGATGTTGCCCAAGTTTTGGGCTCGATCCGAAATCAATAGGTGTAAGAAATTGGACAATTTATGTTCAAAGGCAGTTCATTCGTAATCGGAGTGGTTGGTGTATTCGATAGTTCTAGAGATCGGATTTCACTCAAAACTAACCAAATCACTCCTCCCACCATATTATGATGTTGCCCAAGTTCTGGGCTCGATCCGAAGTAAATAGGTGTAAGAATTTGCACAATTCAAGTTCAAAGGCAGTTCGTTCCTAATTGGCGTGGTTGGTGTTTTGGGTAGTTCAAGAGATCGGATTTCACTCAAACTTAACCAAATGACTCATCCCACCATATTATGGTGTTGCCCAAGTTTTGGGCACGATCCGAAATCAATAGGTGTAAGAAATTGGAAAATTTACGTTCAATGGCAGTTCGTTCCTAATCGGAGTAGTTGGTGTATTCCATAGTTCTAGAGATCGGATTTCCCTCAAAACTAAACAAATGACTCCTCCCACCATATTATGGTGTTGCCTAAGTTTTGAGCTCGATCCGAAATCAACAGGTGTAAGAAATTGGACAATTCAATTTCAAAGGCAGTTCATTCCTAATTCGAGTGGTTGGTCTTTAGGGTAGTTCTAGAGATCGGATTTCACTCAAGCTTAACCAAATGACTCCCCCCACCATATTATGATGTTGCCCAAGTTTTGGGCTCGATCCGAAATCAATAGGTGTAAGAAATTGGACAATTTATGTTCAAAGGCAGTTCATTCCTAATCGGAGTGGTTGGTGTATTCCAAAGTTCTAGAGATCGGATTTCACTCAAAACTAACCAAATGACTCCTCCAACCATATTATGATGTTGCCCAAGTTTTGGGCTCGATCCGAAATCAATAGGTGTAAGAAATTGGACAATTCAAGTTCAAAGGCAGTTCGTTCCTAATTGGAGTGGTTGGTGTTTTGGGTAGTTCTAGAGATCGGATTTCACTCAAACTCAACCAAATGACTCCTCCCACCATATTATGATGTTGCCCAACTTTTGGGCTCGATTCGAAATCAAAAGGTGTAAGAAATTAGACAATTCAAGTTCGAAGGCAGTTCGTTCCTAATTGGAGTGGTTGGTGTTTTGGGTAGTTGTAGAGATCGGATTTCACTCAAACTTAACCAAATGACTCCTCCCACCATATTATGATGTTGCCCAAGTTTAGGGCTCGATCCGAAATCAATAGATGTAAGAAATTGGTCAATTCATGTTCAAAGGCAATTCGTTCCTAATTGGAGTGGTTGGTGTTTTGGGTAGTTCTAGAGATCGGATTTCACTCAAACTTAACCAAATGACGCCTCCCACCATATTATAATGTTGCCCAAGTTTTGGGCTCGATCCGAAATCAATAGGTGTAAGAAATTGGACAATTTATGTTCGAAGGCAGTTCGTTCCTAATCGGAGTAGTTCGTGTAATCCATAGTTCTAGAGATCGGATTTCACTCAAAACCAACCAAATGACTCGTCCCACCATATTATGATGTTGCCCAAGTTTTGGGCTCGATCCGAAATCCATAGGTGTAAAAAATTGGACAATTCATGTTCGAAGGCAATTCGTTCCTAATTGGTGTGGTTGGTGTTTTGGGTAGTTCTAGAGATCGGATTTCACTCAAACTTTTCCAAATGACTCCTCCCACCATATTATGATGTGGCCCATGTTTTGGGCTCGATCCGAAATCAATAGGTGGAAGAAATTGGACAATTTATCTTCTAAGGCAATTCGTTCCTAATCGGAGTGGTTGGTGTATTCCATAGTTCTAGAGATCGGATTTCACTCAAAACTAACCAAATGACTCCTCCCACCCTATTATGATGTTTCCCAAGGTTTGGGATCGATCCGAAATCAATAGGTGTAAGAAATCGGACAATTCAACTTCGAAGGCAGTTCGTTCCTAATCGGAGTGGTTGGTGTATTCCATAGTTCTAGAGATCGGATTTCACTCAAAACTAACCAAATGACACCTCCCCCCATATTATGATGTTGCCCAAGTTTTGGCCTCGATCCGAAATCCATAGGTGTAAGAAATTGGACAATTCAAGTTCAAAGGCAGTTCGTTCCTAATTCGAGTGGTTGGTGTTTTGGGTAGTTCTAGAATTGGATTTCACTCAAACTTAACCAAATGACTCCTCCCACCATATTATGATGTTGCCCAAGTTTTGGGCTCGATCCGAAATCAATAGGTGTAAGAAATGGGATAATTTATGTTCTAAGGCAGTTCGTTACTAATTGGAGTGGTTGTTGTATTCCATAGTTCTAGAGATCGGATTTCACTCAAAACTAACCAAATGAGTCCTCCCACCATATTATGTTGTTGACAAAGTTTGGGACTCGATCTGAAATCAATAGGTGTAAGAAATTGGACAATTCCAGTTCAAAGGCAGTTCGTTCCTAATTGGAGTGGTTGGTGTTTTGGGTAGTTCTAGAGATCGGGTTTCACTCAAACTTAACCAAATGACACCTCCCACCATATTATCATGTTGCCCAAGTTTTGGGCTCGATCCGAAATCAATAGGTGTAAGAAATTGGACGATTCAAGTTCAAAGGCAGTTCGTTCCTAATTGGGGTGGTTGGTGTATTGGGTAGGTCTAGAGATAGAATTTCACTCAAAACTAACCAAATTCCTCCTCCCATCATATTATGATGTTGCCAAAGTTTTGGGCTCGATCCGAAATCAATAGGTGTAAGAAATTGGACAATTCAAGTTCAAAGGCAGTTCGTTGCTAATTGGGATGGTTGGTGTATTCCATAGTTCTAGAGATCGGATTTCACTCAAAATTAACCAAATGACTCCTCCCGCCATATTATGATGTTGCCCAAGTTTTGGGCTCGATCCGAAATCAGTAGGTGTCAGAAATTGGTCAATTCAAGTTCAAAGGCAGTTCGTTCCTAATTGGGGTGGTTAGTGTTTTGGGTAGTTCTAGAGATCGGATTTCACTCAAACTTAACCAAATGACTTCTCCCACCATATTATGTTGTTGCCCAAGTTTTGGGCTCGATCCGAAATCAATATGTGTAAGAAATTGGACAATTTATGTTCAAAGGCAGTTCGTTCCTAATCGGAGTGGTTGGTGTATTCCATAGTTCTAGAGATCGGATTTCACTCAAAACTAACCAAATCACTCCTCCCACCATATTATGGTGTTGCCCAAGTTTTGTGCTCGATCCGAAATCAATAGGTGTAAGAAATTGGACAATTCAAGTTCAAAGGCAGTTCGTTCCTAATTGGAGTGGTTGTTGTTTTGGGTAGTTCTAGAGATCCGATTTTACTTAATGTTAACCAAATGACTCCTCCCACCATATTATGATGTTGCCCAAGTTTTGGGCTCGATCCGAAGTCAATCGGTGTAAGAAATTGGACAATTCATGTTCAAAGGTAGTTCGTTCCTAATTGGAGTGGTTCGTGTTTTGGGTAGTTCTAGAGATCGGATTTCACTCAAACTTATCCAAATGACTCCTCCCACCATATTATGATGCTGCCCAAGTTTTGCGCTCGATCCGAAATCAATAGGTGTATGAAATTGGACAATTTATGTTCTAAGGCAGTTCGTTTCTAGTCGGAGTGGTTGGTGTATTCCATAGTTCTAGAGAACGGATTTCACTCAAAACTAACCAAATGACTCCAACCACCATATTATGATGTTGCGCAAATTTTGGGCTCGATCCGAAATCAATAGGTGTAAGAAATTGGACAATTTTTGTTCAAAGGCAGTTCGTTCCCAATCGGAGTGGTTGGTGTATTTCATAGTTCCAGAGATCAGATTTCACTCAAAACTAGCCAACTGACTCCTCCAACTATATTGTGATGTTTCCAAGGTTTTGGGCTCGATCCGAAATCAATAGGTATAAGAAATTGGACAATTTATGTTCTAAGGCAGTTCGTTCCGAATTGGGGTGGTTGGTATATTGGTTAGTTCGAGAGATCGGATTGCACTCAAGCTTAACCAAATGACTCCTCCCCCCATATTATGACGTTGCCCAAGTTTTGGGCACGATCCGAGATCAATAGGTGTAAGAAATTGGACAAGTCAAGTTCATAGGCAGTTCGTTCCTAGTTGGAGTGGTTGGTGTTTTGGGTAGTTCTAGAGATCGGATTAAACTCAAACTTAACCAAATGACTCCTCCCACCAAATTATGATGTTGCCCAAGTTTTGGGCTCGATTCGAAATCAATAGGTGTAAGAAATTGGACAATTCAAGTTCAAAAGGCAGTTCGTTCCTAATTGGGGCGGTTCGTGTTTTGGGTAGTTCTAGAGATCGGATTTCACTCAAACTTAACCAAATGACTCCTCCCACCATATTATGGTGCTGCCCAAGTTTTGGGCTCGATCCGAAATCAATAGGTGTAAGAAATTGGACAATTTATGTTCTAAGGCAGTTCGTTCCTAATCGGAGTGGTTGGTGTATTCCATAGTTCTAGAGATCGGATTTCACTCAAAACAAACAAAATGACTCCAACCACCATATTATGATGTTGCACAAGTTTTGGGCTTGATCCGAAATCAATAGGTGTAAGAAATTGGACAATTTATGTTCAAAGGCAGTTCGTTCCTAATTGGAGTGGTTGGTGTTTTGGGTAGTTCTATAGATCGGATTTCACTCAAACATAACCAAATGACTCGTCCCACCATATTATGATGTTGCCCAAGTTTTGTGCTCGATCCGAAATCAATAGGTGTAAGAAATTGGACAATTTATGTTCAACGGAAGTTCGTTCCTAATCGGAGTGGTTCGTGTATTCCATAGTTCTAGAGATCGGATTTCACTCAAACTAACCAAATGACTCCTCCCACCATATTATGATGTTGCCCAAGTGTTGGGCTCGATCCGAAATCAATAGGTGTAAGAAATTGGACAATTCAAGTTCAAAGGCAGTTCGTTCCTAATTAGAGTGGTTGGTGTTTTGGGTAGATCTAGAGATCGGATTTCACTCAAACTTAACCACATGACTCCTCCCAGCATATTATAATGTTGCCCATGTTTTGGGCTCGATCCGAAATCAATAGGTGTAAGAAATTGGACAATTCAGGTTCAAAGGCAGTTCGTTCCTAATTGGAGTGGTTGGTGTTTTGGGTAGTTCTAGAGATCGGATTTCACTCAAACTTTCGCAAATGACTCCTCCCACCATATTGTGACGTTGCCCTTGTTTGGGGCTCGATCCGAAATCAATAGGTGTAAGAAATTGGACAATTCAAGTTCAACGGCAGTTTGTTCCTAATTGGAGGGGTTGGTGTATTCCATAGTTCTAATGATCGGATTTCACTCAAAACTAACCAAATGACTCCCCCCAGCATCTTTTGGTGTTGCCCAAGTTTTGGGCTCGATCCGAAATCAATAGGTTTAAGAAATTGGACAATTCAAGTTCAAAGGCAGTTCGTTCCTAATTGTAGTGGTTGGTGTTTTGGGTAGTTTTAGAGATCGGATTTCACTCAAACTTAACCAAATGACTTCTCCCACCATATTATGTTGTTGCCCAAGTTTTGGGCTCGATCCGAAATCAATAGGTGTAAGAAATTGGACAATTCAAGTTCGAAGGTAGTTCGTTCCTAATCGGAGTGGTTGGTGTATTCCGTAGTTCTAGAGATCGGATTTCACTCAAAAATAATCAAATGACTCCTCCCACCATATTATGATGTTCCCCAGGTGTTAGAAATTGGAGAATTCAAGTTCAAAGGCAGTTCGTTCCTAATTGGAGTGGTTGGTGTTTTGCGTAGTGCTACAGATCGGATTTCGCTCAAACTTAACCAAATGACTTCTCCCACCATATTATGTTGTTGCCCAAGTTTTGGGCTCGATCCGAAATCAATAGGTGTAAAAAATTGGACAATTTATGTTCAAAGGCAGTTCGTTCCTAATTGGAGTGGTTGGTGTTTTGGTTAATTCTAGAGATCGAATTTCACTCAAACTAACAAAATGACTCGCCCCACCATATTATGATGTCGCCCAAGTTTTGGGCTCGATCCGAAATCAATCGGTGTAAGAAATTGGACAATTCAAGTTCAAACGCGGTTCTTTCCTAATTGGAGTGGTTGGTGTGTTGGGTAGTTCTAGAGATCGGATTTCACTCAAACTTAACCAAATCACTCCTCCTGCCATATTATGTTGTCGCCCAAGTTTTGGGCTCGATCCGAAATCAATAGGTGTAAGAAATTGGACAATTCAAGTTCAAAGGCAATTCGTTCCCAATTGGAGTGGTTAGTGTTTTGGGTAGTTCTAGAGATCGTATTTCACTCAAACTTAACCAAATGACTCCTCCCACCATATTATGTTGTTGGCCAAGTTTTGGGCTCGATCCGTATTCAATAGGTGTAAGAAATTGGACAGTTTATGTTCTAAGGCAGTTCGTTCCTAATCGGAGTGGTTGGTGTATTCCACAGTTCTAGATATCGGATTTCACTCAAAACTAACCACATGACTCCTCCCACCATATTATGATGTTGCCCAAGTTTTGGGCTCGATCCGAAATCAATAGGTGTAAGAAATTGGAAAGTTTATGTTCTAAGGCAGTTCGTTCCTAATCGGAGTGGTTGGTGTATTCCATAGTTCTAGATATCGGATTTCACTCAAAACTAACCACATGACTCCTCCCACCATATTATGTTGTTGCCCAAGTTTTGGGCTCGATCCGAAATCAATAGGTGTAAGAAATTGGACAATTTATGTTCAAAGGCAGTTCGTTCCTAATTGGAGTGGTTGGTGTTTTGGTTAATTCTAGAGATCGAATTTCACTCAAACTAACAAAATGACTCGCCCCACCATATTATGATGTCGCCCAAGTTTTGGGCTCGATCCGAAATCAATCGGTGTAAGAAATTGGACAATTCAAGTTCAAACGCGGTTCTTTCCTAATTGGAGTGGTTGGTGTGTTGGGTAGTTCTAGACATCGGATTTCACTCAAACTTAACCAATTGGAGTGGTTGGTGTTTTGGTTAATTCTAGAGATCGAATTTCACTCAAACTAACAAAATGACTCGCCCCACCATATTATGTTGTCGCCCAAGTTTTGGGCTCGATCCGAAATCAATAGGTGTAAGAAATTGGACAATTCAAGTTCACAGGCAGTTCATTCCTAATTGGAGTGGTTGGTGTTTTGGGTAGTTCTAGAGATCGGATTTCACTCAGAATTAATCAAATGACTCCTCCCACCATATTATGTTGTTGGCCAAGTTTTGGGCTCGATCCGTATTCAATAGGTGTAAGAAATTGGACAGTTTATGTTCTAAGGCAGTTCGTTCCTAATCGGAGTGGTTGGTGTATTCCATAGTTCTAGATATCGGATTTCACTCAAAACTAACCACATGACTCCTCCCACCATATTATGATGTTGCCCAAGTTTTGGGCTCGATCCGAAATCAATAGGTGTAAGAAATTGGACAATTCAAGTTCAAAGGCAGTTCGTTCCAAATTGGAGCGGTTGGTGTTTTGGGTTGTTCCAGAGATCGGATTTCACTCAAACCTAACCAAATGACTCCTCCCACCATATTATGATGTTGCCCAACTTTTGGGCTCGATCCGAAATCAATAGGTGTAAGAAATTTGACAATTCAAGTTCAAAGGCAGTTCATTGCTAATTGGTGTGGTTGGTGTTTTGGGTAGTTCTCGAGATCGAATTTCACTCAAACTTAACGAAATGACTACTCCCACCATATTATGATGTTGCCCAAGTTTTGGACTCGATCCAAAATCAATAGGTGTAAGAAATTGGACAATTCAAGTTCATAGGCAGTTCGTTCCTAATTGGAGTGGTTGGTGTTTTTGGAAGTTCTAGAGATCGGATTTCCCTCAAACTTAACCAAATAACTCCTCCCACCATATTATGATGTTCCCTAAGTTTTGGGCTCGATCCGAAATCAATAGGTGTAAGAAATTGGACAATTCAAGTTCATAGGCAGTTCGTTCCTAATTGGAGTGGTTGGTGTTTTGGGAAGTTCTAGATATCGGATTTCACTCAAAACTAACCAAATGACTCCTCCCACCATATTATGATGTTGCCCAAGTTTTTTGCTCTATCCGAAATCAATAGGTGTAAGAAATTGGAAAATTCAAGTTCAAAGGCAGTTCGTTCCTAATTGAAGTGGTTGGTGTATTCCATAGTTCTAGAGATCGGATTTCACTCAAAATTAACCAAATGACTCCTCCCACCATATTATGATGTTGCCCAAGTTTTGGGCTCGATTCGAAATCAGTCGGTGTCAGAAATTGGTCAATTCAAGTGCAAAGCCAGTTCGTTCCTAATTGGAGTGGTTGGTGTTTCAGGTAGTTCTAGTGATCGGATTTCACTCAAACTTAACCAAATGACTCCTCCCACCACATTATGATGTCGCCCAAGATTTGGGCTCGATCCAAAATCAAAAGGTGTAAGAAATTTGACAGTTCAAGTTCAATGGCAGTTCGTTCCTAATTGGGGTGGTTGGTGTATTGGGTAGTTCTAGGGATCTGATTGCCCTCAAAATTGACCAAAAGACTCCACCTACTATATTATCACGTTGCCCCAGTTTTGTGCTCTATCCGAATTCAATAGGTGTAAGAAATTGGACAATTGAAGTTCAAAGGCAGTTTGTTCCTAATTGGAGTGGTTGGTGTTTTAGGTAGTTCTAAAGATCGGATTTCACCCATACTTAACCAAATGACTCCTCCCACCATATTATGCTGTTGCCCAAGTTTTGGGCTCGATCCGAAACAAATAGGTGTAAGAAATTGGACAACTTATGTTCGCAGGCAGTTCGATCCTAATCATAGTGGTTGGTATTTTGGGAAGTTCTAGAGATCGGATTTCACTCAAACTTAACCAAATGACACCTCCCACCATATTATGATGTTGCCCAAGTTTTGGGCTCGATCCGAAACCAGTAGGTGTAAGAAATTGGACAATTCAGGTTCAAAGGCAGTTCGTTCCTAATTGGATTGTTGGTGTTTTGGGTAGTTCTAGAGATTGGATTTCAGTCAAACTCAAGCAAATGACTCCACCCACCAAATTATGATGTTGCCCCAGTTTTGGGCTCGATCCGAAATCAATAAGTGTATGAAATTGGACAATTCAAGTTCAAAGGCAGTTCGTTCCCAATTGGAGTGGTTGGTGTTTTGGGTAGTTCTAGAGATCGGATTTCCCCCAAACTTAACCAAATCACTCCTCCCACCATATTATGATGTTGCCCAAGTTTTGGGCTCAATCCGAAATCAATAGGTGTAAGAAATTGGACAATTTATGTTCAAAGGTAGTTCGTTCCTAATCGGAGTGGTCGGTGTATTCCATAGATCTAGAGATCGGATTTCACTCAAAACTAAGCAAATGACTCCTCAGACCAAATTATGATGTTGCACAAGTTTTGGGCTCGATCCGAAATCAATAGGTGTAAGAAATTGGACAATTCATGTTGAAAGGCAGTTCGTTCCTAATTGGAGTGGTTGGTGTTTTGAGTAGTTCTAGAGATCGGATTTTACTCAAAGCTAACCAAATGACTCCTCCCACCATATTATGGTGTTGGCCAAGTTTTGGGCTCGATCCGAAGTCAATAGGTGCAAGAAATTGGACAATTCAAGTTCAAAGGCAGTTCGTTCCTAGTTCGAGTGGTTGGTGTTTTGGGTAGTTCTAGAGATCGGATTTCACTCAAACTTAACAAAATGACTCCTCCCACCATATTATGGTGTTGGCCAAGTTTTGGGCTCGATCCAAAGTCAATAGGTGCAAGAAATTGGACAATTCAAGCTCAAAGGCAGTTCGTTCCTAGTTGGAGTGGTTGGTGTTTTGGGTAGTTCTAGAGATCGGATTTCACTCAAACTTAACAAAATGACTCCTCCCACCATATTATGATGTTGGCCAAGTTTTTGGCTTGATCCGAAATCAATAGGTGTAAGAAATTGGACAATTTATTTTCAAAGGCAGTTCGTTCCTAATCGGAGTGGTCGGTGTATTCCATAGTTCTAGAGATCGGATTTCACTCAAAACTAACCAATTGACTCCTCCCACCATATTATCAGGTTGCCCAAGTTTTAGGCTCGATGCGAAATCATTAGGTGTAAGAAATTGGACAATTCAAGTTCAAAGGCAGTTCGTTCCTAATTGGAGTGGTTGGTGTTTTGGGTAGTTCTAGAGATCGGATTTCACTCAAACTTAACCAAATGACTCCTCCCACCATATTATGATGTTGCCCAAGTTTTGGGCTCGATCCAAAATCAATACGTGTAAGAAATTGGACAATTTATTTTCAAAGGAAGTTCGTTCCTAATCGGAGTGGTCGGTGTATGCCATAGTTCTAGAGATCGGATTTCACTCAAAACTAAGCAAATGACTCCTCCCACTATATTATGATGTTGCCCAAGTTTTGGGCTCGATCCGAAATCAATAGGTGTAAGAAATTGGACAATTCAAGTTCAGAGGCAGTTCGTTCCTAATTGGAGTGGTTGGTGTTTTGGGTAGTTCTAAAGATCGGATTTTACTCAAACTTAACCAAATGACTCCTCCCACCATATTATGATGTTGCCCAAGTTTTGGGCTCGATCCGAAATTAATAGGTGTAAGAAATTTGACAATTCAAGTTCAAAGGCAGTTCGTTCCTAATTGGAGTGCTTGGTGTTTTGGGTAGTTCTAGAGATTGCATTTCACTCAAGCTTAACCAAACGACTCCTCCCACCATATTATGATGTTGCCCAAGGTTTCGGCTCGATCTGAAATCAGTAGGTGTAAGAAATTGGACAATTCAGGTTCAAGGGCAGTTCGTTCCTAATTGGAGTGGTTGGTGTTTTGGGTAGTTCGAGAGATTGGATTTCACTCAAACTTAAGCAAATGACTCCTCCCAACAAATTATGATGTTGCCCCAGTTTTGGGCTCGATCCGAAATCAATAGGTGTATGAAATTGGACAATTCAAGTTCAAAGGCAGTTCGTTCCTAATTGGAGTGGTTGGTGTTTTGGGTAGTTCTTGAGATCGTATTTCACTCAAACTTAACCAAATCAGTCCTCCCACCATATTATGACGTTGCCCAAGTTTTGGGCTCGATCCGAAATCAATAGGTGTAAGAAATTGGACAATTCAAGTTCAAAGGCAGTTCGTTCCTAATTGGAGTGGTTGGTGTTTTGGGTAGTTCTAGAGATCAGATTTCACTCAAAGTTAACCAAATGACTCCTCCCACCATATTATGATGTTGCCCAAGTTTTGGGCTCGATCCGAAATCCATAGGTGTAAGACATTGGACAATTTATGTTCAAAGGAAGTTCGTTCCTAATCGGAGTGGTCGGTGTATTCCATAGTTCTAGATATCGGATTTCACTCAAAACTAAACAAATGACTCCTCAGACCATATTATGATGTTGCACAAGTTTTGGGCTCGATCCGAAATCAATAGGTGTAAGAAATTGGACAATTCAAGTTCAAAGGCAGTTCGTTCCTAATTGGAGTGGTTGGTGTTTTGGGTAGTTCTAGAGATCGGATTTTACTCAAAGTTAACCAAATGACTCCTCCCACCATATTATGGTGTTGGCCAAGTTTTGGGCTCGATCCGAAGTCAATAGGTGCAAGAAATTGGACAGTTCAAGTTCAAAGGCAGTTCGTTCCTAGTTGGAGTGGTTGGTGTTTTGGGTAGTTCTAGAGATCGGATTTCACTCAAACTTAACAAAATGACTCCTCCCACCATATTATGATGTTGGCCAAGTTTTGGGCTTGATCCGAAATCAATAGGTGTAAGAAATTGGACAATTTATTTTCAAAAGCAGTTCATTCCTAATCGGAGTGGTTGGTGTAGGAATTTCAAAACATTTTTCCAAAGTTCATTTGAATATTAAACATGCATTTAATCAAATTAATCGCAGCGGAAGTCTAAGGTGGTTGTTTAAATTCAAAAACAAAACTTCTTCCAAGTATCTTAAGCCATGAACATTGATATGTTTTTCATAAATGAAAATTCAAGAGAAAGGATAAGATCTAATTACCCTTGAAGCAATTATATGAACCAATTTGTGTTTGGTCTTCTCTTGATGATTTCCTCTTTGTTGATCTCCTCTTTGATCTTTGCTCCTTAATCTTTCTCCTCTATGTGAGCCACAAAAGTATATGGCCTCTAAGTCTCCACACCAATGGAACCTTGAGATGAGAAGAAGTATCTTGAGAATACTTGGATGCTAGTGCAAGATTCTCAAGATTGGTTTCAATCTAAACCACTTTGAAAAATGAAAGTATTTCACTCTTGAAAACTCTCCTTTTTCTCTCTTTGATCTCCCAAACCTATTTGGTTGATGTTGGATTGTGTTTGTGTGTTAATGAGCTTATGGAAACAATTTCCATACACATTCACTTAAGCATTTTCGGCCAAACCCCATTGGGCTTCCAAAATTGGGCCTTATGACACTTAAACATAATATTTAGTTGTCTTAAGCCCTTGGGCTTGATACCCAACCATTTGGGCTTCCCGTTAACTATTAAAGAGGCCCAAATACGTTTTTACACGTAGTAAATCATCCACATCAAATCAATCAAATTGATTTCCTCATTCTCATTTGTATTACTCAAAGTTAACCATTTAAGGTGTGCGATCCATTAGGTTCTAATTAGCAAGGCAGTGGGAAAATATTAGAACTCTTTATAACCAACTGGAATTAAAACCCCTTTTTAATTCTTCCTTTATTTGGATCGATCACAATCAATCCTAGGACTTCCACAAGCCAAGAGTGACATCTAGCAATATATCAAGGCTACCCAAGCTAACCAGAATAGATGAAGAACCTATTCAGTTGGAATTGCAATGCAATACGGTCCTTCTCTTATACAATGTTTCAAATCATATTATTAGGGTACGGATTGATTATATCAAACCCCTAATATGATTTACAACCTCATGTGATTCAAAAGAACATGATTAAGAACAACTTTCTAAATCAAGCTCAAAATACTTTGGCCAAAGATTTACTGAATCACATCTTGAAACATTCTCCTTCTTTATCGAAAGTAGAGATTCCTTATTGTACATTCACATGCCCCTATGATGAATTAAGAGATCCCAACAACACTTAAGACAAATCTTTTACGGCTTGCCTTTAAGAGCTATCAAAGATCAATAACGCATCACAGGACAACCATGATGCCTCAGGTCTAAGGACTAATTTGCATTATTGCAACTATGAGTTCTCATTTGACATATAGATAAATACTCCATATGAGAACTACGGTTGATCGCGTTCAGTGTACTCATTCACTAATGAGCACCCACATACTTGTATTAGTGTCAACTACACAAATGGTTTGAGACTAACCATCCTCCCAATTGAGCATACATAATATGTGCTAATCTTGACGGTTTATCAATGCCCATTTGATAACCTATGATTAGGAACATTTTGGGATGCTACAGTTAGAGATTAAAGGTCTCCCGAATCTAATCTTCTTTAGATTACTTTATCTCTTATTTAGCATACCCGGGACATTTGTTTCTTTACACAATATAAAAGATAACAAATAAGTTTGCCCTTTATATATCATATACGAAATGTATTCTAAGGAGATTACATCAAATGTATTGGCTCTTAGGGCACATTTCTAACAATCTCCCACTTGCACTAGAGCCACATAGCCATGTATCTCATACCCATTATCTCTGTATGTCTATCCAGTTGTGACTGTGACATAGGCTTAGTGCGTGGATCTGTTACGTTGTTTGCAGATGCCCCATCTAATGATAACATTTTTCTATGTGTTTGGATCTTTGATGAGACCTAGGTTCCTTGGCTTGAGCTATCGCCCCATTGTCATCACACAGTAAAGGTACTTGTGACATTTTGGTTAGAACCTCATTTAGTTCGGTAATGAACCTTTTTATCCAAACAGATTTTATTGTAGCTTCTAAAGTGACAATGTAATCAACTTTAGTTGTTCTCCAACAACTACGTGTTCATTCAAAATGAAGACGTACCCTTAGGTGGATTTGCAATAATTGATAATAGATATATTACCCAAATCAGTAAATGCTTCCACTTGCTACTCTGATGTTTCTCTCAGATGAGGAACATGTCCTTAGTCCTTCTTAAGTATTTAAGAACATACTTGACTGCTCCCAATTGATCTGATCATGGGCTTGATTTATATCTTCTAGTTATACTCGTATAACCAATATCATGTCTTGTACATGCTATGACATATATGAGAATCCCTATTGCATATGCATAAGAGATTTTACTCATCTGCTGTATCTCATAATGAGTTTTTGGACACATGCTCTTAGAAAAGTGAAGTCCATGTCGTACTGGAAGTAAACTTTTCTTAGACTGTTCCATATGAAATCTCCTTAGCATCTTATCAGCATACAAGGATTGAGATAATCCAATTATACTCTTAGATCTATCAGGATAAATCTTTATTCCTAGTATGTAAGATGCTTCTCTAAAATCTTTCATTGAGAATGATTTAATGAGTCACAGCTTCACTGAAGATATCATTCCTATATCGTTTCAGATAAGTAGTATGTCATATACATACATTACTAGGAATACTACCAAACTCCCACTGACCTTTTTGTACACTCATTGGTCATCCATGTTTTGTATGAAGTCAAACGATTTGACAACTTCATAAAATAGGATGTTTCAACTCCAAGAACCTTGCATCAACCCATAAATGGATCTATGTAGCTTGCATACCTTATGCTTATCAACTTTAGAAATGAAGCCTTCAGGTCGATCTATATATAGTTCTTCCTGAAGGTGGCCATTCAGAAAAGCCGCCTTCACATCCATTTTGACAAATCCCATAATCACGGTATGCAGCTATTGCAAGCCAAATCCGAATAGACTTTGTCATAGTGACAGGAGAGAAGGTTTCTTCATAGTCAATCCCTTCTCTTTGCTTGTAGCACTTTGCTACTAGCCTTGCTTTGTAGGTTTCTACTATCCCATCTGAGCCTATCTTCCTCTTAAAGATCCATTTATTCCCTATTGGTACAATACCAGGAGGAGGATCAACTAGAGTCTAGACTTTGTTGGTATACGTAGAATCCATTTCGGATTTCATGGTTCCAAGCCATTTCTATGAGTCAATGTCTGACATTGTCTCATTGTAGTTCGAAGGGTCTTCGATATCCTTACAATCACTTAGGAGATTCAACTCTCCTTTGTTGTCATGAAGGAAACCATAATACCTTTTAGGCATTCTGCTAACCCTTCTTGAACTACGTGGAGTCTGTGTTACAACAAGTTTGTGGATCTGGGATTGCACTTAGTTCAGTGTTGATTTCTAGCTCATTGGACAATTCCTTGAGTTCTATCTCATGTCCCCCTTTTCCCATCAAGAGTGTATTCCCTTTTAGGAAGGTAGCTGACCTTGTGACAAACAACTCTTGCTCGTCGATGTGATAGAAGTGATATCCCATAGTTTCCTTTTGGATACCCTATAAATCTACACTTCACTAACCTTGCATTTAGTTTATCCGCATATTGCCTTTACATATGCTGGACAACCCCAAATCTTGATCTAATCAAGACTTGGTTTCTTCCCAAAACACATTTCAAATGGAGTTTGTGGAATGGATTTGGAAGGCACTCTATTTAGCAAATGAAT
Organism: Prunus avium; assembly: GCF_965620075.1. Classification (NCBI taxonomy): domain Eukaryota; kingdom Viridiplantae; phylum Streptophyta; class Magnoliopsida; order Rosales; family Rosaceae; genus Prunus; species Prunus avium. The sequence continues at coordinate 705,625 of NC_142287.1, forward strand.
TGCAGTTTCAAGTGCATATCCCTAAAAGGATATAGGTAAATTAGTACAGCTCATGGAACTCATTCAATGAAAGCAAGCAATGTCACGCAGGACACTTCACACACTTTGAAGACTGAAAGAAACTTACAATGCTTACTAAACAAAGCTTGCCGAAAACTGAAATGAAAACTTCTAACTTATAGCCTTGGCTTACAAGAGAAGACAAAATAACTTTTGAACTAACTTTGACTTTAACTTAAGTGAAAAACATTTAACTTAAACTTTGTCGGGGCATCTTTGAATTGAAAGGCATTCTCTGAAAAGGCTACTTTGAATTGAAGGGCATGGGCATCTTTGAATTGAAAGGCATGGGCATCTTTGAAAATCTTTAACTTGTCAGGGCATCTTTGAATTGAAGGGCATAACTTTGCTTTAACTCTGGAGAAACAGAAAGGCATCTACTTTCACATGGGTGAAAGGACTTTAACTCTGCTTTCGGCTACTTTAACTTTGGCAGAGGCATCTTTGACTTGGAAGGCTTCAATCTTCAGAGAGATCATATGGATCTTGACTGTCGGGCACATAATCGGACCATCTAGGCTTAGGCTTCTGACTAAATTGTTGACTGGGCATCTGGCTTGAAGAAGATTCAGACTTTGGACTGGCATTGTCTTCATCTTCATCCTTCATTTGAGAAACTTGAGCAAGGAGTTGCTCTGCTAATTCTGTTAATTCTTTCTTAGATTTCCCTTTGAGGGAGGCATTTGAACTGCTTGGAGAGGCTTCTTTGGCTTGAGCGACTGGCATCTGGATAGGTGGATAACTTGCATGGACTTGATTAATAATATTATTTAGAATGACTTTGTCCCACCATTTGACTACGTAATGACGGCATAGAAATCTGGTGTCCCAATTAATCTGATAGCTCCATTTTAGAATCCATGGAATCTTATATTTGGCAAAGAAATGAAGAAGCATAGGGAAGAATTTCTCCTGCTTAGTTAGTTGGTGCTTCTGACAAAAATAATTAAATGTGGGGCGTAGACCTTCTGGAAGGATTTCCCAACAGGAACCATTAATGTTCCACCATTGGAGAAACCAGTAAGGAAAATAAGGCTTGAATTTGGCATCGAAGTTCATGAACCATGAATGACTGAAGTCTTCAAATTGATGAAAGAAAATTGTATACCATGCATCAATGTAGTCTCCATAATTATAAGTAAGGCCTGATTGAAGTGGCTTTTGATCATAGGCATTTTTACTCCAGTGTTCTGGCTTAATGACTTGGCGTATATAAATGGAATGGAAAATAGTGGCTTCTGTTTGTTTGTCCTTGATGGGCTTAATGTCTGCTGATTGGGTTTCATAAAGAATGTCCCTATAAAACTTCAAAGACTTAGAAGGATGACTTGGAAAATAATGCATGTTGGGAGGAAAGAACTTCTTAGCTATTTTAACTGGGTCATTCAAATCTTCTAGATAAGGTTCAACAATAAAAATATGAGAATTGCTTTTTGGATGATATTTAGACCTTTGGGCTTGGCTTTGACTTGGGTTTTGACACTGGGAAGGCATAGGGGCATGAACAATAAAAGGATCATACTGGGAAACTAAAGCTGTCTGATAATTAGGGCGTAGAGAAGGCTGGCTTAAAGGGCTAAAACTATTCCTAACTGGAATTGGCATATAACCTGGAAAAGGCACAAGTTGGGCATTGGCTTCTTGTTTGACTGGCATAGGCATTAGGGTAGCTGGAAGGACTCTGGCTTGGCTTGGGCCTGGGCTTGGTTGGCTTGTCTGACTGTATTGCATTTTTTGCTTGTCTTTTTCTTTGCTTGACATGGCTCTGCCTGTTTATCCTGTAGAAATTCTCTTGTAAGAAAATCAGGGATACTGTTTTCACTACCTCTCAAATATTCTAACTAAAAATCAAAAACACTCAGAATTGCTTGCCATCGTGCAAAAATCTGCTTACTAGCTATATTTTTGACATCTTTTTCTAAAACATGTTTTGCAGACTTACAATCAACACGAACTAAAAACTTTTGATTTAATAAATCATCTTGAAATTTGCTTATGCATAATACAATAGATAAAATTTCTTTTTTAATAGTACTATAATTAACTTGGGCTTGACTCCAGACTCCGGAATGAAAACGAACAATTTGTTCAGGAGACTCAGGGCTTATTCTTTGTTTTAAAATACCACCATAACCTGTTTCAGAGGCATCTGTTTCAACAATTTTAAAAGCATGAACTGAGGGAATACCTAGGCATGGAAGAGATTTGACATGAATCTTAATTTGCTTAACTATTTCTGTATGGCTTGGAGTCCAGGCAGGAGGATTGCTCTGGAGACGATCAAACAGGGGCTTACATAATTTTCTTAGATTTTGATAAAAATCAGAAACATAATTTAAAGATCCTAAAAACCTTTGAAGTTGACTTTTTTCTAGAATTTGGTCTGGAAACTTATCAGCAAACTGGATGACTCGATTGATTGGGCTTATCTGACTTTGGCTTATGTTGAAACCTAAAAACCTGACATTGACCTGAAATAACTTGATTTTCTTGGCTGAAACAACTAAACCATTAGTTTTGACTATCTGAAGAAATTTATGTAAATGCTTCCAATGTTGCTAAATTGACTCAGAGAAAATAAGAACATCGTCTATATATACTATGGAAAAATGACTGTAAGCATTAAAGATTTCATTCATAATATTCTGGAATTCACTAGGGGCATTTTTTAATCCAAAAGGCATAACATTCCATTCATAATGACCAAAAGGGGTAACAAATGCAGTCTTATACCTATCTGATTCTTTAATCTGAATTTGCCAAAAACCACTTTTCATATCAAATTTACTAAAGATAACGGCTTTTTCTAATCTATTAACTAAATCTCTTTTATTAGGGATTGGGTACCTAATCCATTCTAAAACTGAATTAAGAGGCTTATAATTTATAACTAATCGTGGGGCTCCTCTTTCTAACTCGGCATTTTTCTGAACATAGAAAGCTGGACAAGACCATGGTGACTTACTTTTCCTAATTATTCCTTTGTTAACTAAATCCGTGACTTCGGCTTTGCATAATTCCATTAACTCTTGGCTCATTTGAATTGGACGGGCTTTGGTAGGAATATTCTTTTCACTAAATGACTTGACATAAGGTAAAGAAACGACATGTTGCTTACGGTGCCAAAAGGCATTGGGCATATCAGAACAAACTTCATTTTTTAACTTATCTTCAAATTTACTAATCTGTAACTGTAGTGACTTGTCGGCTAACTGTTGTTCTACCCTTTTGAATTTAATTTCCTCTTTTAAAAAGTTAACTTGGCTTGTTTTACTTTGAATTAATTTAACTGACTTAGAAATAGCTGACTTCTGTAATGACTTAAGACTATGCAATTCTGGCTTAGTTAAAAATTCAAATTTAACATTTTCTCCTAATTGGCTTGAGGTGACTCCATCATATTCTACCTGAAAGGGGTAAAGTAAAGAGATAAAGGGTAAACCTAGAATTACTTCATCCGTGATATTCTGGATCAGGACAAAAGACGTCTTAAAGCATATTTTATTCTGGCATACATGGGCTTTAGGTAATTCGTATTTTAACTTAAGGGCTTTACCGGACGCTGTTCCTAGAACTTCTTTTGACTTCTTGTAAAACTGGGTTGGAATTAAACCTTCCTGAATACAATTTAAATCGGCTCCTGAATCAAATAAAGCAATTGTATTTAATTCAAATTCATTAATAAAAATACTAACTCTGGAGTACCATTTTCTAAAATTAATTTGCTTAATTAGACTAATGACCTTTTCTTCTTTATTGGATAAATCTGGCTCAGACTCAGAACTAGACTTACCGAAAGGATTACTAGACTCTGCTTTGGATTCTAACAGACTAATTAAATCCTGTTTAATTGCATAATTCTCAGTTTCTAATTTTTGGCTTATTTGTTTTAACTCTAAAATTTCCTTTTTAACTAATTTGACTTCTAACTGGAGATCCTGGAGGGTGACTTCTTTCTTTCTATTAAATCTTTCTAATGTGGCATTAAGGCTTATCTTAGGAGGCGTAGGGGAATTAGACTCTTCTTGACTTATGATTTTCCTAAGTTTTCTAAGATACTCAGATTTTAACTCCGGGTCCTGAACTTTACTGATTAAATCAATTAATAATTCTTCTTGTTCCTCTTGCTTAGTTAAAACACAAATTGATTTATTTAAAATTCTACAACATTTATCCCTGCATCCTAATTGAACTTCTGGCTCACTAGACTGGGAACTATCTGAACTATAGACATGTGAATTATCTGAAGGCATAGGATCTGACTCAGTGTTGGCTAATTCTAGGACTTTAATTAATTTGGCTTCTTCCTCAGATGCTAACTTTAATTGCTTAATTGCTTCTTTTACCTTACACTCATTAGCATAATGACCTTGCTTTTTGCATTTGTAACATCTAACTTTGCTTTTATTTGTGCTTTTCTTAAAGTAATTCTTTTTACCTTGTCGGGGGCTTTCCCTAAATCCTTTCGAATAACCTTTTGACCATTTACTTTTCCTAGGGGTAAACCTTCTTTTACTATAAAATTCATTATCATCTTTGAAGGAATCTCTCCTTCGGGAATAATGGCGTCTTTTACTAAAGCGTCTATCATGGCTTCTTTTGACTTGTCTAGACGGCGGGACCGGTGCTAGACCATATTGTTCACAAAAATTACCTAATTCATACTTGGCATTTTTACTATCGGCTTGGATTGATTTTCCTATTTTTAAATCTACACACATTTTCATACCAACTTGATTAATTGTACTAATTATATTACCGTAAGTTAACTCATCATAATTAATTTGACCTGATTCATTGCTTAGGACTGTTCTAATTTTATGGGCAAATAAATTGGGGAGACCATTAATAAACTTTTCTTTCCAAAAGGCTTGATTACTGTCATCTCTAAGCATGACTCTGGAAATGAAAACATCTTTATACCATCTAAAATCACTTAGCTTAGGGCATCGAAGATTACTTAATTGATCATGTATTCTGGCTGTTGTACTACTGGGCGTTCCTATGAAATGCTCAATTATTGTATATAAAAGGACATTGACTCCGTCTTCTACGCTTGTTCCTACTCTTTCATCTAAAATAGGGTAATTATTTTCATCTGTTTTAAAGGCATGAATTATTGTAAGCTTGGCGGCTTCTGTGAGGTGTTTATCCCACCAGAAACGAAGTGTTCCTGTAAAACCTGTTTCTAAAAGGGAAACTATTTCTGACTGTCTTAACTGATGATTAGTGGCATAACTATTGGCTACCATAGACATATGTTGTAACTTATTAAGTATTTCCTGTTCGGATAAACCATCTATATTCCATTCGTAAAGTTTATCGGAAGACACTGAAAATTGGCTTTGGGTTCTTTCTTCAAACTGGACATCTGGAGGCGTAGGCTTAGGATACCAATTCTTGGTAAGACTTGTAGGATTAACTTTGCCTGTTAAACGACTGACTTTAAGACTCTGGGCATCTTGGTTAACTTGGAAATTGCTAAAGGCTTTTTCTATTTTAGAAATATTGCTAGTTTCAGACTCTAGACTTTGGCTTGGTTCTAAAGACATAATTGACTCACTATCAGAATTGACATCAAAACTTAAAACTTTAATTGAAGTTTCTTCATCTTTACCTTTGTCTTTATCCTTGTTTGGCTTAGGTTTAACTGGGGTTAATTCCTGAAACATTTCCTCTATTTTACGCATTGTTGGACTGACTTTAAGTGCAGACTCAGGCTTTAGGTTAAAGTGAACTAAAGGCTTTTCTTTCTTTGGCTTAAGGGTAACTTCCTGTGGAATTAACTTATCAACTTTTGTTTCTATCTTATCTAATTGTTTACCTATTACTATTAGGCTTGTGTTGGCATAATTATTTTGTTCTATGACCTTTTTGACTAGTTCATCTTTTGACTCAGCAACTTTGTAAGGGCTTGCAGTAATTTTGGCATTCCTATGATTGATTACTATGGCTTCAACTGGGGGGTGAGTACTGACAACTTTAGTATTATCGGCTTTTTCCCATTTTTCCTGGATTAAAGTAACTAACTTTTGACTTAGATATTTGGCTTCTACGAAATCTAAATAAGGTGACTCGGACCTAGTGGCTTTGAGATATTCTTTCCACTCATTGAAAATTTCTTTTCTTTGAGCTTGGGGGAAAGAATCATGATACTTGGCTTTTCTTTCGGCATTTTCAGGGGCTTGGAAATGGGCATCTAATTTGGACCAATGAATTTTAAATGGCTTATTAAGGACTCTTAATTGGGCATCACAATTATAAGCCTCAAAAGTAGAATCTTGGGCATCTGACCTAGTAGGTGACGTAGGCTGTATTGGCTCAGGAGGTGCAGTAGGGGCTTTGTAGCTTGGTTGAACTACTTGCTTGGCCTTTCTTAATTCATTAATTTTAAAATCTATTAAAGCTTTGTCGGCTTCTAAATCTCTTTCTGTAATTGAAGATGACTCTGCGGATGAATGTCTAGCAGGAAACTTAAACGATTGACTAGGTGTAGGTAACTGTTCTAATTGAACTGTGGATTTAACTGGCCTATCAAAACTGATTTTAACCGTACCATCTAAATAAGGCTGAATATAATCTAAATCATTTAAACTACGTTGAACTGGCTTAGGGGGGCATTCAGTGGTTAAAAACCATTCTTTAGGTAAATTGACATCTGACCACCTAATCATTTTGGGAACTGTAATATTAGCATTTTGGGTATGACTCTGAATTAAAAGCGTTTGATTTTTTGGGCTTTTGCTTAAGGCTTGAAAATTAATGTTGGTGCCTGTGACTTTGTAATAAATTCTATAAATTAAAGCTAAAGGTTGGGTACCTGGTAAAACATTATAACCGTGTGTTTTAATAGTTAAAGTTAAAACTTTCAAAATATGCGGATCACTAAGGCTTACAGTAAAATCTGGATAACAATCAAAATGTACTGGACCATGGCATAGACTTGACTCAATGATTCCTAAAACTCCTTCTTCGAAATCTTTAAATCTAGCATCTCTTAAACTTAATAAAATTGCAGATTTAAGTCCTAATTTAGTTAAGGGCTTAACAGCAACTTGAACTAATCCTATATGTAGAAAATTATTGCCTTCTTGCCTATGTTTCTTAATTGCATCAAGATTAAGTAATTGGCATGTTTCATGTTCTTTTCCTAAGGCATAGACTTGTTCTACTGTCTTAATATGCGTAGTTTGCTTAAATGCATTAATTGACCATTTTTGCTTATAAATTTCCTTATTAGGGACTTTAGGTATATTCCAATCATTACAATTTAATTCTGAACTAGAAGACTCAAATTCTAAAACTTCTTCATTAACTATATCTGGAACTGGGCTTAAACTGGTTCTAGAACTAGAAGAATTAATTGAATTGGTTCTAAATAAACGACTCATTTTTTTTTTTTTTGTATTCGTTCTTCCTTGGGTTTTTAGAAAACTTTTCTTCTTCTTTCCTTTATCCTTACCTTTTGTTTGGATTTGGAAGAAGAAGAACCCTTCTAAAATTGCAACTATCCTTTTAACCCTTTATCTTTTGAGATATTTATTTAAGCTACTATAGCCATATTGAGTAGCTCATATAGGGTATCATTCATCTTTCCCATATTATAGTTCATAACATATTGGGATTAACTAATGATAGGGATGAAAGAAAGAATCTTGTTGAACTTCAACATCAAAGAAAAATCCATATTTTCCAATATCTTATGTAATGATATTACATTGAGATCATGTTGATTAACCGGGAACCCACTTACCATTCTTGTCACAACAAGTTCACACATGGTATTGTAAGCTAGGAGTAGCTTCACCTTTTCATGGATGCCAACATGTAACTTTACCTCGGTTGTCATCTGACACATGCTTCTTATAAGCCTTTGTCTCCTCCTCAATGGCATATGGACCAAGAGGGGTATGTGGTGGGGTTTTCTTATACACAACTAATTTCATCCAATTATAGGACAAGTTGGTGTTTGTGCATCAAACCGGATAGTTCGTGTCATCTTGGACGTTTGAGTCAAGTATCTTTGAGATTGGGTTTGTGATGGTTAATTTGAAATTCTGCAAAACGTAAATAAATTTTAATTTAGATTAATCTTCTACCAAGGACTTAGGGTCTTTAAGTCATGATGGTAGCTCCCACTATTTTGGCAAATTTCATATCCCTCCTAAAATCCGAGAGTTTCCGTTGAAACTCTTAGTGGGGATGGGAGTCTCACTTTCACATAGTTTTCCTCAACCTAACAGTTTGTTGGATTGCTATGATACTAATGAGAGGATACTCTTATCCAATCACATCATTAATGTGAATACCCATCACTATGGCCTCTAGAGAACTAGACCTCAACCTAACAGTTTGTTGGTTTCTTTCGTCTTAGTTAAGTTATTCCCACCATGCTTGTGGGTATAGGGTTTCAAGTATGACCTCAACCTAACAGTTTGTTGGCCACACTCGTTATCTATACGCACTACATCAAGTATGTGTAATAGGCTTCCCTTGGATGGTTACAAGTACTGGATGTTGCCTCACTGAGGTCCAACAAGGTGTAAATGTGCCACCCAATAAGAGACTACCACGGTGGAAGGCCACAAAATAGCATTCGAAGTGCCATTTCGCTTATCAACTTAATATTGCTTTGAGGGTAGTTAAATTGGTCTCATTTTAATCCAATTTTAATCCTGTTAAAATTACCTATCTAATCTCATTAAATGGTTCCCAGTGCAATATATTAGTAGCACATAATACTCCCACTAAATGTTTTAGAAACCATTTGCTTGAGATAGTGGGAATACATGATACTACTAATTGATTAATTATCATCATTACCGAACATTCCAATTGCATTGGGCTTATAGGATGATTATGGACTTTCTTGTTGATCCAACACGAGCCACCATGTTGGATCATGGTCTTGGAAGGTGATTCATTTTAATTACACGCGCATAAAAATAAATTAGGCATGAAAGCCATTTCATTATTACATAGCCAATCAAAATCGAATACATATCCAATAAGCGGCCAATCACATAGCTCAATTGTTTGGTCTAAGTCCATAACCATCCTTTAATTATTTAAACGCTTTAAACAATTAAACTAGCAATGTAAATACATGCTCTTGGGTTGCATACATATATATGGGTTTAATTCAAGTGGTAACCATATTCAAATAAAATAAATTTACCATGGAGTGAAAACATTTTACTACAATAGTAAATGTAATTGTAGAAACCTTTTAGGCATAGTTACATTTTACTAAAACTATTCAACAATTAATAATGGATCCAAAGTTGATCCACTAGGGTGTGGGGTTAAAGCATGCATTTGTATAATACAAAGTTGTGATCATAATTTTTTCAACTAAGTGAATAATCATGAATGTGACTAGATAGGCCAACCACACTCACCAAAGTAATCAAAATTAATTTTAGTGTGGTGGGTAAAGAATTAGTGATATGAATAAATTGATCAACTTTTGCATTTTATATCAAATCACCAACATTTATACCTAGAAAGCCCCACACACTCACCAAAGTAATCTTATTAATTTTAGTGTGGTGGGTAAATGTTTATTGAGTGGAAACATTTTTGAAAAACTTTTAATTTTATAATAAAACACCATCATCAACTTTTGACCTATTTTGGTGGAAAATTCCACTAAACAAAATCATCAAGATTAGCCACCTAACTTATGGATCAAAAAGATCCCATAACAAGAACATCAAGAACACCAAGAACATGCATATGAACTTATATGAATGTTCATGCTATTTCCGGAAAAATCCATATTTTCATTTTAACCATCTCATGCTTTTAATATCATATATTTCATGAAGTTAAAATCATGGGAGTTTTAATGCAACTATGCTCTAATATTCATATACATATATGAACACAAAGAGAGCATCAATCATCAAAACACAAATCGGGAAATCCAAAATCCCAAACAACCCCTTTCACTCCATTTGATTTTTATTCAATCATATCAAAATAAATCAAGTATAACTATTATACTTTTAAATGAATTCACAACCCATATATGCATCTCTAAACCCCAAAAACATACCAAGTTCATGACCTATGGCTCTGATACCAATTGTAGGAATTTCAAAACATTTTTCCAAAGTTCATTTGAATATTAAACATGCATTTAATCAAATTAATCGCAGCGGAAGTCTAAGGTGGTTGTTTAAATTCAAAAACAAAACTTCTTCCAAGTATCTTAAGCCATGAACATTGATATGTTTTTCATAAATGAAAATTCAAGAGAAAGGATAAGATCTAATTACCCTTGAAGCAATTATATGAACCAATTTGTGTTTGGTCTTCTCTTGATGATTTCCTCTTTGTTGATCTCCTCTTTGATCTTTGCTCCTTAATCTTTCTCCTCTATGTGAGCCACAAAAGTATATGGCCTCTAAGTCTCCACACCAACGAAACCTTGAGATGAGAAGAAGTATCTTGAGAATACTTGGATGCTAGTGCAAGATTCTCAAGATTGGTTTCAATCTAAATCACTTTGAAAAATGAAAGTATTTCACTCTTGAAAACTCTCCTTTTTCTCTCTTTGATCTCCCAAACCTATTTGGTTGATGTTGGATTGTGTTTGTGTGTTAATGAGCTGATGGAAACAATTTCCATACACATTCACTTAAGCATTTTCGGCCAAACCCCATTGGGCTTCCAAAATTGGGCCTTATGACACTTAAACATAATATTTAGTTGTCTTAAGCCCTTGGGCTTGATACCCAACCATTTGGGCTTCCCGTTAACTATTAAAGAGGCCCAAATACGTTTTTACACGTAGTAAATCATCCACATCAAATCAATCAAATTGATTTCCTCTTAATGTTGCCCAAGTTTTGGGCTCGATCCGAAATCAATAGGTGTAAGAAATTGGACAATTCAAGTTCAAAGGCTGTTCATTCCTAATTGGGGTGGTTGGTGTTTTGGGTAGTTCTAGAGATTGGATTTCACTCAAACTTAACCAAATGACACCTCCCACCATATTATGATGTTGCCCAAGTTTTGGGCTCGATCCGAAATCAATAGGTGTAAGAAATTGGACAATTTATGTTCGATGGCAGTTCGTTCCTAATCGGAGTGGTTGGTGTATTCCGTAGTTCTAGAGATCGGATTTCTCTCAAAACTAACCAAATGACTCCTCCCACCATATTATGATGTTGCCCAAGTTTTGGGCTGGATCCGAAATCAATAGGTGTAAGAAATTGGACAATTCAAGTTCGAAGGAAGTTCGTTCCTAATTGGAGTGGTTGGTGTTTTGGGTAGTTCTAGAGATCGGATTTTACTAAAAGTTAACCAAATGACTCCTCCCACCATATTTTGATGTTGGCCAAGTTTTGGGCTTGATCCGAAATCAATAGGTGTAAGAAATTGGACAATTTATGTTCACAGGCAGTTCGTTCCTAATTGGAGTGGTTGGTGTTTTGGGTAGTTCTAGTGATCGGATTTCACTCAAAACTAAACAAATGACTCCTCCCACCGTATTATAATGTTGCCCAAGTTTTGGGCTCGATCCGAAATCAATAGGTGTAAGAAATTGGACAATTGAAGTTCAAAGGCGGTTCGTTCCTAATTGGAGTGGTTGGTGTTTTGGGTAGTTCAAGAGATCGGATTTCACTCAAACTTAACCAAATGACACCTCCCACCAAATTATGAGGTTGCCCAAGTTTAGGGCCCGATCCGAAATCAATAGCTGTAAGAAATTGGTCAATTCATGTTCAAAGGCAATTCGTTCCTAGTTGGAGTGGTTGGTGTTTTGGGTAGTTCTAGGGATCGGATTTCACTCAAACTTAACCAAATGACTCCTCTCACCATATTATAATGTTGCCCAAGTTTTGGGCTCGATCCGAAATCAATTGGTGTAAGAAATTGGACAATTCAAGTTCAAAGGTAGTTCGTTCCAAATTGGAGTGGTTGGTGTTTTGGGTAGTTCTAGGGATCGGATTTCACTCAAACTCAACCAAACGACTCTTCCCACCATATTATGATGTTGCCCAAGTTTTGGGCTCGATCCGAGATCAATAGGTGTAAGAAATTGGACAATTCAAGTTCAGAGGCAGTTCGTTCCTAATTGGAGTGGTTGGTGTTTTGGGTAGTTCTAGAGGTCGGATTTCACTCAAAATTAACCAAATGACTCCTCCCATCAAATTATGAGGTTGCCCAAGTTTAGGGCCCGATCCGAAATCAATAGCTGTAAGAAATTGGTCAATTCATGTTCGAAGGCAATTCGTTCCTAGTTGGAGTGGTTGGTGTTTTGGGTAGGTCTAGAGATCGGATTTCACTCAAACTTAACCAAATGACTCCTCCCACCATATTATAATATTGCCCAAGTTTTGGGCTCGATCCGAAATCAATAGTTGTAAGAAATTGGACAATTTATGTTTAAAGGCAGTTGGTTCCTAATCGGAGTGGTTGGTGTATTCCGTAGTTCTGGAGATCGGATTTCACTCAAAACTAAGCAAACGACTCCTCCCACCATATTATGATGTTGCCCAAGTTTTGGGCTCGATCCGAAATCCATAGGTGTAAGAAATTGGACAATTTATGTTCAAAGGCAGTTCGTTCCAAATCGGAGTGGTTGGTGTTTTGGGTAGTTCAAGAGATCGGATTTCACTCAAAACTAAACAAATGACTCCTCCCACCATATTATGATGTTGCCCAAGTTTTGGGCTCGATCCAAAATCCATAGGTGTAAGAAATTGGACAATTCATGTTCAAAGGCAGTTCGTTCCAAATTGGTGTGGCTGGTGTTTTGGGTAGTTCTAGAGATCGGATTTCACTCAAACTTATCCAAATGACTCCTCCCACCATATTATGATGTTGCCCATGTTTTGGGCTCGATCCGAAATCAATAGGTGTAAGAAATTGGACAATTTATCTTCTAAGGCAATTCGTTCCTGATCGGAGTGGTTGGTGTATTCCATAGTTCTAGAGATCTGATTTCACACAAAACTAACCAAATGACTCCCCCCACCATATTATGTTGTTGCCCAAGTTTTGGGCTTGATCCGAAATCAATAGGTGTAAGAAATTGGACAATTCAACTTCAAAGGCAGTTCGTTCCTAATTGGAGTGGTTGGTGTTTTGGTTAGTTCTAGAGATCGGATTTCACTCAAACTCAACCAAATGACTCCTCCCACCATATTATGTTGTTGCCCAAGTTTTGGGCTCAATCCGAAGTCAATAGGTGTAAGAAATTGGACAATTCATGTTCAAAGGCAGTTCGTTGCTAGTCGGAGTGGTTGGTGTTTTCCATAGTTCTAGAGATCGGATTTCACTAAAACCTATCCAAACGACTCCTCCCACCATATTATGATGTTGCCCATGTTTTGGGCTCAATCCGAAGTCAATAGGTGTAAGAAATTGGACAATTCAAGTTCAAAGGCAGTTCGTTCCTAATTGGAGTGGTTGGTGTTTTGGGTAGTTCTAGAGATCGGATTTCACTCAAACTTAACCAAATGACTCCTCCCACCATATTGTGTTGTTGCCCAAGTTTTGGGCTTCATCCGAAATGAACAGGTGTAAGAAATTGGACAATTCATGTTCAAAGGCAGTTCGTTCCTAATTGGAGTGGTTGGTGTTTTGGGTAGTTCTAGAGATCGGATTTCACTCAAACTTAACCAAATGACTCCTCCCACCATATTGTGTTGTTGCCCAAGTTTTGGGCTTCATCCGAAATGAACAGGTGTAAGAAATTGGACAATTCATGTTCAAAGGCAGTTCGTTCCTAATTGGAGTGGTTGGTGTTTTGGGTAGTTCTAGAGATCGGATTTCACTCAAACTTAACAAAATGACTCCTCCCACTATATTATGATGTTGCCCAAGTTTTGGGCTCGATCCGAAATCAATAGGTGTAAGAAATTGGGCATTTTATGTTCAAAGGCAGTTCGTTCCTAATAGGAGTGGCTGGTGTATTCCATAGTTCTAGAAATCGGATTTCACTCAAAACTAACCAAATGACTCCTCCAACCATATTATGTTGTTCCCCAAGTTTTGTGCTCAATCCGAAATCAATAGGGGTAAGAAATTGGACAATTCAACTTCAAAGGCAGTTCGTTCCTAATTGGAGTGGTTAGTGTTTTGGTTAGTTCTAGAGATCGGATTTCACTCAAACTCAACCAAATGACTCCTCCCACCATATTATGATGTTGCCCAAGTTTTGGGCTCAATCCGAAATCAATAGGTGTAAGAAATTGGACAATTCAAGTTCAGAGGCAGTTCTTTCCTAATCGGAGTGGTTGGTGTATTCCATAGTTCTAGAGATCGGATTGCACTCAAAACTAACCAAATTCCTCCTCCCACAGTATTATGATGTTGCCAAAGTTTTGGGCTCGATCCGAAATCAATAGGTGTAAGAAATTGGACAATTCAAGTTCAGAGGCAGTTCGTTCCTAATTGGAGTGGTTGGTGTTTTGGGTAGTTCTAGAGATCGGATTTCACTCAAACTTAACCAAATGACTCCTCCCACCATATTATGATGTTGCCCAAGTTTTGGGCTTGATCCGAAATCAACAGGTGTAAGAAATTGGACAATTCATGTTCAAAGGCAGTTCGTTCCTAATTGGAGTGGTTGGTGTTTTGGGTAGTTCTAGAGATCGGATTTCACTCAAACTTAACAAAATGACTCCTCCCACCATATTATGATGTTGCCCAAGTTTTGGGCTCGATCCGAAATCAATAGGTGTAAGAAATTGGACAATTCAAGTTCAAAGCCAGTTCGTTCCTAATTGGAGTGGTTGGTGTTTTGGGTAGTTCTAGAGATCGGATTTCACTCAAACTTAACAAAATGACTCCTCCCACCATATTATGATGTTGCCCAAGTTTTGGGCTCGATCCGAAATCAATAGGTGTAAGAAATTGGACAATTCAAGTTCAAAGCCAGTTCGTTCCTAATTGGAGTGGTTGGTGTTTGGGGTAGTTCTAGAGATCGGATTTCACTCAAACTTAACCAAATGACTCCTCCTACCATATTATGATGTTGCCCAAGTTTTGGGCTCGATCCGAAATCAATAGGTGTAAGAAATTGGACAATTTATTTTCAAAGGCAGTTCGTTCCTAATTGGAGTGGTTGTTGTATTCCATAGTTCTAGAGATCGGATTTCACTCAAAACTAACCAAATTCCTCCTCCCACAATATTATGATGTTGCCAAAGTTTTGGGCTCGATCCGAAGTCAATAGGTGTAAGAAATTGGACAATTCATGTTCAAAAGCAGTTCGTTCCTAATTGAAGTGGTTGGTGTATTCCACAGTTCTAGAGATCGGATTTCACTCAAAATTAACCAAATGAATCCACCCACCATATTATGATGTTGCCCAAGTTTTGGGGTTGATCCGAAATCAATAGGTGTAAGAAATTGGACAATTCAAGTTAAATGGCAGTTCGTTCCTAACTGGGGTGGTTGGTGTATTGGTTAGTTCTAGAGATCGGATTGCACCCAAAATTAACCAAATGACTTCTCCCACCATATTATGTTGATGCCCAAGTTTTGTGCTCGATCCGAAATCAATGGGTGTAAGAAATTGGACAATTCAAGTTCAAAGGCAGTTCGTTCCTAATTGAAGAGATTGGTGTTTTGGGTAGTTCTAGAGATTGGATTTCACTCAAACTTAACCAAATGACTCCTCGCACCACATTATGATGTTGCAAAAGTTTTGGGCTCAATCTGAAATAAATTGGTGTAAGAAATTGGACAATTTATGTTCAAAGGCAGTTCGTTCCTAATCGGAGTGGTTGGTGTATTCCATAGTTCTAAAGATCGGATTTCACTCGAAAACATACCAAATGACTCCCCCCATCACATTATGATGTTGCCGAAGTTTTGGGATCAATCCGAAATTTGTAGGTGTAAGAAATTGGAAATTCAAGTTCAATGGCAGTTCGTTCCTAATTGGGGTGGTTGGTGTATTGGGTAGTTCTAGAAATCCGGTTGCACTCAAAATTAACCAAATGACTACTCCCACCATATTATCACGTTGCCCAAGTTTTGGGCTCTATCCGAATTCAATAGGTGTAAGAAATTGAACAATTCAAGTTCAAAGGCAGTTCGTTCCTAATTGGATTGGTGTTGCATTCCTAAGAGGACACAAATTATTGTGCAAACAACCAATTAAAAATACCCGCAAGTGCACGAATCTAATGAAGTATAGATTATGTAAGTACAGGGTCGATCCCACGAAGAACTTGTCGGCTCCCTATAAGTTCTAATTTGAGTACGTAAAGAACATTTAATTGACACACCACAAATACGCAAATGCAAAATGGAAACTAAAAATAAGTAAAGAAGTGCAAAAGAAATGAAACAACACAAGAAAACTAAAGAAAAACACAAACAGCATTTTCTATCGCCATTTTATCACCTGTTTATCACCCGTGAACAGTGAACAGTGACATGAACAGTGCCGTGAACAGTGAACAGTGACGACCTGTCGCGTGAACAGTGACGACCGGTCGTTTTTCGGCAGAGTCGAAATTTCAATAAACATGTGATGAGCGACCGGTCGTGAACAGTAATGACCGGTCGTTTTTGGGCAGATTCGTTTCTCTGTTTTTCAGTTTCGACCTCTGTCCAGGTTTTTGCCTATAACTTTCCAACCGTACGTCTAAAATTCACGTTCTTTATACGGTTGGATTCAGAATAGAAAATGCAAGAACACAACGCGGACCAAAAGTCCAAAACAATTACGGAAATAAATAAAATTCAGTATCAAAGATACACCACGTGTCGAACTCACAACTCACACACACATTGGGGGGGTTTTGATTTGTTTCAAGTGACCTATTTCTATTGCATGAAAGTAAATGGACTTTGAATTTAAATGAGAAAGGCAGAGATGAATTATCAAATTGTGAAATTAAAATGTAACAAACACTAGGGTTTCGGAATCCACCCTAAACAATTCTACCCAAGTTCATGAATACTCAAGTGATGAACTCTAAACGTGTTGATGAAAATGTTCGCAATCAAGGCCATGGGTCGTGGCTCAAGACGCATTGATTCTCTCTAATATACGTAAACGTGCATGGTTCGTGCTACAATACTTGTGCCCTCCCCATAACCGAACCTAGGTATGGTTCGTACTTTGATTCAATTACAAGGAGAACCCATTAAGTTCAAAGAGAATATGAACATCACAAGAATCCTAATAGCATGGTGTTTACATTAGGTATTCAAGAAACCAATTCACATGGATGATTCTTACTTCATCCATTTATTGCTTAGGATAACATGAAGATACACATAATCCCAACAATCTCAAGAAGCATGCTTTCAAAGATGGCCAACCAAGGAAAAACACACATCAAGGATAGATTAATTTGGTGAATTGGAATTCATCAACAATATCTAGAAATTCATACACTCAAGCATCAAAACAATAAGGTAATCATGTTTAGGGCTTCAACCTAAGCCCTAGCTATTCAGTTTAGTTGCTCATACTCATTCCAAATACAAACTCAAAATAAAATTAGAAAGAGTTTACAGATTTTGAGAAAATGATGAAAGCTTCAAGGTCATCAATGGTGGAAGCTTTCTTCTCCACTTAGCTTGGCTGCACCTTGGCCTTCTCCAAGCTCCAAGCTCTCCAAAATCTGCTCTCCTCTGTGTAGAATTCAGAATTGAATTGCTTTCCACGTTCAAAGGCTCCCTCCATATCTGAATGCCAATTGCTTTTGCTCCTTTTCCCATCTTTTCCTACTCACACTTTTAATATAAAACTCATTCTTTCTCTAAAGCTTTTGCCCATTGTCCCCTTGCCATTATGAAGCATTGACTCACAAAGATGCCAAATACTTCAGAAAATATCTCTTTTACAAAGGTAATTCCTTGTTACCAAGAGTTATGGTAACAAGAAATTAAGATGACACAAAGGAGGTAAAAGCTGGCCAAATCCGGATTTCCAGAGCTGTGGTAACATGCTGGATTGGTTGGATAGGCAATACTTGTCCAATGGAGCTCAAATTTGGATATGTTGTAGTTAACATCCATTGGAACAAATCTCATGAAGATCATGACCTCATCCGAGCACCAGAGCACGTTGATCCCAGGCCAAGAAGTTGACCTACGAAAATGAACAAAAACAGAATTTATAACTAATAATGCACTTTTAGCTCATTTTCATTCCAACCAAGGTAAAATCTAAGAAAACACAAAAATGAAGTAAAAAGCTATAAAATGTCAAGAACTAACTCAAAATAGTGGGTGAATAACATGAAAAATCATGTATAAAAATGAACCGAACAATTGGTTGGTGTTTTGGGTAGTTCTAGAGATCGGATTTCACTCAAACATAACCAAATGACCCCTTCCACCATATTATGATGTTGCCCAAGTTTTGGGCTCGATCCGAAATCAATAGGTGTAAGATATTGGACAATTTATGTTCAAAGGCAGTTCGTTCCTAATTGGAGTGGTTGTTGTATTCCATAGTTCTAGAGATCGGATTTCACTCAAAACTAACCAAATTCCTCCTCCCACAGTATTATGATGTTGCCAAAGTTTTGGGCTCGATCCGAAATCAATAGGTGTAAGAAATTGGACAATTCAAGTTCAGAGGCAGTTCGTTCCTAATTGGAGTGGTTGGTGTTTTGGGTAGTTCTAGAGATCGGATTTCACTCAAACTTAACCAAATGACTCCTCCCACCATATTATGATGTTGCCCAAGTTTTGGGCTTGATCCGAAATCAACAGGTGTAAGAAATTGGACAATTCATGTTCAAAGGCAGTTCGTTCCTAATTGGAGTGGTTGGTGTTTTGGGTAGTTCTAGAGATCGGATTTCACTCAAACTTAAGAAAATGACTCCTCCCACCATATTATGATGTTGCCCAAGTTTTGGGCTCGATCCGAAATCAATAGGTGTAAGAAATTGGACAATTCAAGTTCAAAGCCAGTTTGTTCCTAATTGGAGTGGTTGGTGTTTTGGTTAGTTCTGGAGATCAGATTTCACCCATACTTAACCAAATGACTCCTCCTACCATATTATGATGTTGCCCAAGTTTTGGGCTCGATCCGAAATCAATAGGTGTAAGAAATTGAACAATTCAAGTTCAAAGGCAGTTCGTTCCAAAATGGAGTGGTTGGTGTTTTGGGTAGTTCTAGAGATCGGAATTCACTCAAACTTAACCAAATGACTCCTCGCACCACATTATGATGTTGCAAAAGTTTTGGGCTCAATCCGAAGTAAATTGGTGTAAGAAATTGGACAATTTATGTTCAAAGGCAGTTCATTCCTAATCGGAGTGGTTGGGGTTTTGGGTAGTTCTAGAGATCGGATTTCACTCAAACTTAACAAAATGACTCCTCCCACCATATTATGATGTTGCCCAAGTTTTGGGCTCGATCCGAAATCAATAGGTGTAAGAAATTGGACAAGTCAAGTTCAAAGCCAGTTCGTTCCTAATTGGAGTGGGTGGTGTTTTGGTTAGTTCTAGAGATCGGATTTCACTCAAAACTGTCCTAAT
The DNA here is from genome assembly GCF_965620075.1 of Prunus avium. Lineage (NCBI taxonomy): Eukaryota > Viridiplantae > Streptophyta > Magnoliopsida > Rosales > Rosaceae > Prunus > Prunus avium. Next base: position 725,161 of record NC_142287.1, read on the forward strand.
GACTCCTCCCACCATATTATGATGTTGCCCAAGTTTTGGGCTCAATCCGAAATCAATAGGTGTAAGAAATTGGACAATTTATGTTCAAAGGCAATTCGTTCATAATCGGAGTGGTTGGTGTATTCCATAGTTCTAGAGATCAGATTTCACTCAAAACTAACCAAATGACTCCTTCCACCATATTATGATGTTGCCCAAGTTTTGGGCTCGATTCGAAATCAATAGGTGTAAGAAATTGGACAATTCAAGTTCAACGGCAGTTCGTTCCTATTTAGAGTGGTTGGTGTTTTTGGTAGTTCTAGAGATCGGATTTCACTCAAACTTAGCCAAATGACTCCTCCCACCATACTATAATGCTGCCCAAGTTTTGGGCTCTATCCGAAAAAAATCGTTGTAAGAAATTGGTCAATTTATGTTCAAAGGCCGTTCGTTCCTAATCGGAGTGGTTGGTGTATTCCATAGTTCTAAAGATCGGATTTCACTCAAAACTAACCAAATGACACCTCCCACCATATTATGATGTTGCCCAAGTTTTGGGCTCGTTCCGAAATAAATAGGTGTAAGAAATTGGACAATTTATGTTCAAAGGCAGTTCGTTCCTAATCAGAGTGGTTGGTGTTTTGGGAAGTTCGAGAGATCAGATTTCACTCAAACTTAACCAAACGTCTCCTCCCACCATATTATGATGTTGCCCAGGTCTTGGGTTCGAGCCGAAATCAATAGGTGTAAGAAATTGGACAATTCAAGTTCAAAGGCAGTTCGTTCCTAATTGGAGTGGTTGGTGTTTTGGGTAGTTCTAGACATCGGATTTCACTCAAACGTAACCAAATGACACCTCCCACCATATTATGATGTTGCCCAAGTTTTGGCGTGATCCGAAATGAATAGGCGTAACAAATTGGACAATTCAATTTGAAAGGCAGTACGTTCCTAATTGAAGTGGTTGGTGTATTGGGTAGTCCTACAAATTAGATTTCCCTCAAACTTAACCAAATGACTCCTCCCACCATATTGTGATGTTGCCCAAGCTTTGGGCTCGATCCGAAATCATTAGGTGTAAGAAATTGGACAATTCAAGTTCAAAGGCAGTTCGTTCCTAATTCAAGTGGTTGGTGTATTCAATAGTTCTAGAGATCGAATTTCACTCAAAATTAACCAAATGACTCCACCCACCATATTATGTTGTTGCCCAAGTTTTGGGGTTGATCCGAAATCAATAGGTGAAAGAAATTGGACAATTCGAGTTCAATGGCAGTTCGTTCCTAATTGGGGTTGTTGGTGTATTGGGTAGTTCTAGAGATCGGATTGCAATCAAAATTAACCAAATGACTCCTCCCACCATATTATGATGTTGCCCAAGTTTTGGGCTCTATCCGAAATCAATAGGTGTAAGAAATTGGACAATTCAAGTTCAAAGGAAGTTCGTTCCTAATTGGAGTGGTTGGTGTTTTGGGAAGTTCTAGAGATTGGATTTCACTCAAACTTAAGCAAATGACTCCTCCCACCATATTATGATGTTGCCCCTGTTTTGGGCTCGTTCCGAAATCAATAGGTGTAAGAAATTGGACAATTCAAGTTCAAAGGCAGTTCGTTCCCAATTGGAGTGGTTGGTGTTTTGGGTCGTTCTAGCGATCGGATTTCACTCAAACTTAAACAAATTACTTCTCCCACCATATTATGATGTTGCCCAAGTTTTGGGCTCGATCCGAAATCAATAGGTGTAAGAAATTGGACAATTCAAGTTCAATGGCAGTTCGTTCCCAATTGGGGTGGTTGGTGTTTTGTTTAGTTCTAGCGATCGGATTTCACTCAAACTTAAACAAATTACTTCTCCCACCATATTATGATGTTGCCCAAGTTTTGGGCTCGATCCGAAATCAATAGGTGTAAGAAATTGGACAATTCAAGTTCAATGGCAGTTCGTTCCTAATTGGGGTGTTTGGTGTATTGGGTAGTTCTAGAGATCCGATTGCACTCAAAATTAACCAAATGGCTACTTCCACCATATTATGATGTTGCCCAAGTTTTGGGCGCGATCCGAAATCAATAGGTGTAAGAAATTGGAAAATTTATGTTCAATGGCAGTTCGTTCCTAATCGGAGTGGTTGGTGTATTCCATAGTTCTAGATATCGGATTTTTCTCAAAACTAACCAAACGACTCCTCCCACCATATTATGATGTTTGCCAAGTTTTGGGCTCGATCCGAATGCAATAGGTGTAAGAAATTAGACAATTTATGTTCAAAGGCAGTTCGTTCCTAATCGTAGTGGTTGGTGTATTCCATAGTTCTAGAGATCGGATTTCACTCAAAACTAACCAAATGACTCCTCCCACCATATTATGATGTTGTCCATGTTTTGGGCTCGTTCCGAAATCAATAGGTGTAAGAAATTGGACAATTCAAGTTCAAAGGCAGTTCGTTCCCAATTGGAGTGGTTGGTGTTTTGGGTCGTTCTAGCGATCGGATTTCACTCAAACTTAAACAAATTACTTCTCCCACCATATTATGATGTTGCCCAAGTTTTGGGCTCGATCCGAAATCAATAGGTGTAAGAAATTGGACAATTCAAGTTCAATGGCAGTTCGTTCCCAATTGGGGTGGTTGGTGTTTTGTTTAGTTCTAGCGATCGGATTTCACTCAAACTTAAACAAATTACTTCTCCCACCATATTATGATGTTGCCCAAGTTTTGGGCTCGATCCGAAATCAATAGGTGTAAGAAATTGGACAATTCAAGTTCAATGGCAGTTCGTTCCTAAATGGGGTGGTTGGTGTATTGGGTAGTTCTAGAGATCGGATTTCACACAAACTTAAACAAATAACTCCTCCCACCATATTATGATGTTGCCCAAGTTTTGGGCTCGATCTGAAATCAATAGGTGTAAGAAATTGGACAATTCAAGTTCAAAGGCAGTTCGTTCCGAATTGGAGTGGTTGGTGTGTTGGGTTGTTCTAGAGATCGGATTTCACTCAAACTTAACCAATTGACTCCTCCCACCGATTGTGATGTTGCCCAAGTTTTGGGCTCGATCCGAAATCAATAGTTGTAAGAAATTGGAAAATTTATGTTCAATGGCAGTTCGTTCCTAATCGGAGTGGTTGGTGTATTCCATAGTTCTAGATATCGGATTTTCCTCAAAACTAACCAAACGACTCCTCCCACCATATTATGATGTTGCCCAAGTTTTGGGCTCGATCCGAAAGCAATAGGTGTAAGAAATTGGACAATTTATGTTCAAAGGCAGTTCGTTCCTAATCGTAGTGGTTGGTGTATTCCATAGTTCTAGAGATCGGATTTCACTCAAAACTAACCAAATGACTCCTCCCACCATATTATGATGTTGTCCATGTTTTGGGCTCGATCCGAAATCAATAGGTGTAAGAAATTGGACAATTCAAGTTCAAAGGCAGTTCGTTCCCAATTGGAGTGGTTGGTGTTTTGGGTAGTTCTAGAGATCGGATTTCACTCAAACTTAACCAAATGACTCCTCCCACCATGTTATGATGTTGCCCAAGTATTGGGCTCGATCCGAAATCAATAGCTGTAAGAAATTGTTCAATTCAAGTTCAAAGGCAATTCGTTCCTAATTGGAGTGGTTGGTGTTTTGGGTAGTTCTGGAGATCGGATTTCACTCAAACTTAACCAAATGACTCCTGCCACCATATTACAATGTTGCCCAAGTTTTGGGCTCGATCCGAAATCAATAGGTGTAAGAAATTGGACAATTTATGTCCAAAGGCAGTTCGTTCCTAATCGGAGTGGTTGGTGTATTCCATAGTTCTAAAGATCGGATTTCACTCAAACTTAACCAAATGACACCACCCACCATATTATGATGTTGCCCAGGTTTTGGGCTCGATCCGAAATCAATTGGTGTAAGAAATTGGTCAATTCAAGTTCAAAGGCAGTTCGTACCTAATTGGAGTGGTTGCTGTTTTGGGTAGTTCTAGAGATCGAATTTTACTCAAACTCAACCAAATCACTCCTCCCACCATATTATGATGTTGCCTAAGTTTTGGGCTCGATCCGAAATCAATAGGTATAAGAAATTGGACAATTCAAGTTCAAAGGCAGTTCGTTCCTAATTGGTGTGGTTCGTGTTTTGGGTAGTTGTAGAGGTCGGATTTCACTCAAACTCAACCAAATGACTCCAACCACCATATCATGATGTTGCCCAAGTTTTTGGCTCGATCCGAGATCAATAGGTGTAAGAAATTGGACAATTCAAGTTCAAAGGCAGTTCGTTCCAAATTGGAGTGTTTGGTGTTTTGGGTAGTTCCAGAGATCGGATTTTACTCAAACTCAACCAAATCACTCCTCCCACCATATTATGATGTTGCCCAAGTTTTGGGCTCGATCCGAGATCAATAGGTGTAAGAAATTGGACAATTCAAGTTCAAAGGCAGTTCATTCCTAATCGGAATGGTTGGTGTTTTGGGTAGTTCTAGAGATCGGATTTCACTCAAACTTAATCAAATGACTCCTCCCACCATATTATGATGTTGCCCAAGTTTTGGGCTCGATCCGAAATCAATAGGTGTAAGAAATTGGACAATTTATGTTCAAAGGCAGTTCGTTCCTAATCGGAGTGGTTGGTGTATTCCATAGTTCTAGAGACCGGATTTCACTAAAAACTAACCAAATGACTCCTCCCACCATATTATGATGTTGCCCAAGTTTTGGGCTCGATCCGAGATCAATAGGTGTAAGAAATTGGACAATTCAAGTTCAAAGGCAATTCGTTCCTAATCGGAGTGGTTGGTGTATTCCGTAGTTCTAGAGATTGGATTTCACTCAAACTTAACCAAATGACTCCTCCCACCATATTATGATGTTGCCTAAGTTTTGGGCTCGATCCGAAATCAATAGGTGTAAGAAATTGGACAATTCAAGTTCGAAGGCAGTTCTTTCCTGATTGGAGTTGTTGGTGTTTTGGGTAGTTCTAGAGATCGGATTTCACTCAAACATAACCAAAAGACTCCACCCACCATATTATGATGTTGCCCAAGTTTTGGGCTCGATCTGAAATCAATAGGTGTAATAAATTGGACAATTCAAGTTCAAAGGCAGTTCGTTCCAAATTGGAGTGGTTGGTGTTTTGGGTAGTTCTAGAGATCGATTTCACTCAAACTTCACCAAATCACTCCTCCCACCATATTATGATGTTGCCCAAGTTTTGGGCTCGATCCGAGATCAATAGGTGTAAGAAATTGGACAATTCAAGTTCAAAGGCAGTTCATTCCTAATCGGAGTGGTTGGTGTTTTGGGTAGTTCTAGAGATCGGATTTCACTCAAACTTAATCAAATGACTCCTCCCACCATATTATGATGTTGCCCCAGTTTTGGGCTCGATCCGAAATCAATTGGTGTAAGAAATTGGACAATTCAAGTTCGAAGGCAGTTCATTCCTAATTGGAGTGGTTGGTGTTTTGGGTAGTTCTAGAGATCGGATTTCACTCAAACTTAACCAAATGACTCCTCCCACCATGTTATGATGTTGCCCAAGTATTGGGCTCGATCCGAAATCAATAGCTGTAAGAAATTGTTCAATTCAAGTTCAAAGGCAATTCGTTCCTAATTGGAGTGGTTGGTGTTTTGGGTAGTTCTGGAGATCGGATTTCACTCAAACTTAACCAAATGACTCCTGCCACCATATTACAATGTTGCCCAAGTTTTGGGCTCGATCCGAAATCAATAGGTGTAAGAAATTGGACAATTTATGTCCAAAGGCAGTTCGTTCCTAATCGGAGTGGTTGGTGTATTCCATAGTTCTAAAGATCGGATTTCACTCAAACTTAACCAAATGACACCACCCACCATATTATGATGTTGCCCAGGTTTTGGGCTCGATCCGAAATCAATTGGTGCAAGAAATTGGACAATTCAAGTTCGAAGGCAGTTCGTTCCTAATTGGAGTGGTTGGTCATTTGGGTAGTTCTAGAGATCGGATTTCACTCAAACTTAACCAAATGACTCCTCCCACCATATTATGATGTTGCCCAAATTTAGGGCTCGATCCGAAATCAATAGCTGTAAGAAATTGGTCAATTCATGTTCAAAGGCAATTCGTTCCTAATAGGAGTGGTTGGTTATTTGGGTAGTTCTAGAGATCGGATTTCACTCAAACTTGACCAAATGACTCCTCCCACCACATTATAATGTTGCCCAAGTTTTGGGCTCGATCCGAAATCAAAAGGTGTAAGAAATTGGACAATTTATGTTCAATGGCAGTTCGTTCCTAATCGGAGTGGTTGGTGTATTCCATAGTTCTAGAGATCGGATTTCGCTCAAACTTAACCAAATGACTCCTCCCACCATACTATGATGTTGCCCAAGTTTTGGGCTCGATCCGAAATCAATAGGTGTAAAAAATTGGACAATTTATGTTCAAAGGCACTTCGTTCCTAATCGGAGTGGTTGGTGTATTCCACAGTTCTAAAGATCGGATTTCACTCAAAACTAACCGAATGACTCCTCCCACCACATTATGATGTTGCCCAAGTTTTGGTTTCGATCCGAGATCAATTGGTGTAAGAAATTGGACAGTTCAAGTTCAAAGGCAGTTCGTTCCTAATTGGAGTGGTTGGTGTTTTGGGTAGTTCTAGTGATCGGATTTCACTCAAACTCAACCAAATAACTCCTCCCACCATATTATGATGTTGCCCAAGTTTTGGGCTCGATCCGAAATCAATAGGTGTAAGAAATTGGACAATTTATGTTCAAAGGCAGTTTGTTCCTAATCGGAGTGGTTGGTGTATTCCATAGTTCTGGGGATCGGATTTCACTCAAAACTAACCAAATGACTCCTCCCACCACATTATAATGTTGCCCAAGTTTTGGGCTCAATCCGTAATCAATATGTGTAAGAAATTGGACAATTTATATTCAAAGGCAGTTCGTTCCTAATCGTAGTGGTTGGTGTATTCCATAGTTCTAGAGATCGGATGTCACTCAAACTTAGCCAAATGAGTCCTCCAACCATATTTTGATGTTGCCCATATTTTGGGCTCGATCCGAAATCAATAGGTGTAAGAAATTGGACAATTTATGTTCAAAGGCAGTTCGTTCCTAATCGGAGTGGTTGGCGTATTCCATAGTTCTAGAGATCGGATTTCACTCAAAACTAACCAAACGACTCCTCCCACCATATTATGATGTTGCCCAAGTTTTGGGCTCGATCCGAAATCAATAGGTGTAATAAATTGGACAATTCAAGTTCAAAGGCAGTTCGTTCCAAATTGGAGTGGTTGGTGTTTTGGGTAGTTCTAGAGATCGATTTCACTCAAACTTCACCAAATCACTCCTCCCACCATATTATAATGTTGCCCAAGTTTTGGGCTCGATCCGAAATCAATAGGTGTAAGAAATTGGACAATTTATGTTCAATGGCAGTTCGTTCCTAATCGGAGTGGTTGGTGTATTCCATAGTTCTAGAGATCGGATTTCACTCAAAACTGACCAAATGACTCCTCCCACCATATTATGTTGTTGCCCAAGTTTTGGGAACGATCCGAAATCAATAGGTGTAAGAAATTGGACAATTCAAGTTCAAAGGCAGTACGTTCCTAAATGGAGTGGTTGGTGTTTTGGGTAGTTCTAGAGATTGGATTTCACTCGCACTTAACCAAATGACTCCTCCCACCATATTATGATGTTGCCCAAGTTTTGGGCTCGATCCGAAATAAAAAGGTGTACGAAATTGGACAATTCAAGTCTAAAGGCATTTCGTTCCTAATTGGAGTGTTGGTGTTTCGGGTAGTTCTAGAGATCGGATTTCACTCGAACTTAACCAAATGACTACTCCCACCATATTATGATGTTGCCCAAGTTTTGGGCTCGATCCGAAATCAATAGGTGTAAGAAATTGGAAAATTTATGTTCAAAGGCAGTTCGTTCCTAATCAGAGTGGTTGGTGTATTCCATAGTTCTAGAGATCAGATTTCACTCAAAACTAACCAAACGACTCCTCCCACCATAATATGATGTTGCCCAAGTTTTGGGCTCGATCCGAAATCAATAGGTGTAAGAAATTGGACAATTTATGTTCAAAGGCAGTTCGTTCCAAATCGGAGTGGTTGGCGTATTCCGTAGTTCTAGAGATCGCATTTCACTCAAACTGAACCAAATGACTCCTCCAACCATATTATGATGTTGCCCAAGTTTTGGGCTCGATCCGAAATCAATAGGTGTAAGAAATTGGACAATTTATGTTCAAAGGCAGTTCGTTCCTAATCGGAGTGGTTAGTGTATTCCATAGTTCTAGAGATCGGATTTCACTCAAACTTAACCAAATGAATCCTCCAACGATATTATGATGTTGCCCAAGTTTTGGGCTCGATCCGAAATCAATAGGTTTAATAAATTGGGCAATTCAAGTTCAAAGGTAGTTCGTTCCAAATTGGAGTGGTTTGTGTTTTGGGTAGTTCTACAGATCGGATTTCACTCAAACTTAACCAAATGACTCCTCCCATCTTATTATGATGTTGCCCAAGTTTTGGGGTCGATCCGAAATCAATAGGTTTAAGAAATTGGACAATTTATGTTCAAAGGCAGTTTGTTCCTAATCTGAGTGGTTGGTGTATTCCAAAGTTCTAGAGATCGGATTTCACTCAAAACTAAACAATTGACTCCTCCCACCATGTTATGATGTTGCCCAAGTTTTGGGCTCGATCCGAAATCAATAGGTGTAAGAAATTGGACAATTCAAGTTCAAAGGCAGTTCGTTCCTAATTGGAGTGGTTGGTGTTTTGGGTAGTTCTAGAGATTGGATTTCACTCAAACTCAACCAAATGACTCCTCCCACCATATTATGTTGTTGCCGAAGTTTTGGGCTAGATCCGAAATCAATAGGTGTAAGAAATTGGACAGTTTATCTTCTAAGGCAGTTCGTTCCTAATTGGAGTGGTTGGTGTTTTGGGTAGTTCTAGAGATCGGATTTCACTCAAACTCAACCAAATGACTCCTCCCACCATATTATGATGTTGCCCAAGTTTTGGGCTCGATCCGAGATCAATAGTTGTAAGAAATTGGACAATTCAAGCTCAAAGGCAGTTCGTTCCAAGTTGGAGTGGTTGGTGTTTTGGGTAGTTCTAGAGATCGGATTTCACTCAAACTTAACCACATGACTCCTCCCACCATATTATGATGTTGCCCAAGTTTTGGGCTCGATTCGAAATCAATAGGTGTAAGAAATTGGACAATTTATGTTCAAAGGCATTTCGTTCCTAATTGGAGTGCTTGGCGTATTCCATAGTTCTAGAGATCGGATTTCACTCAAATCTAACCAAATGACTCCTCCAACCATATTATGATGTTGCCCAAGTTTTGGGGTCGATCCGAAATCAAAAGGTGTAAGAAATTGGACAATTCAAGTTCAAAGGCAGTTCGTTCCTAATCGGAGTGGTTGGTGTATTCCATAGTTCTAGAGATCGGATTTCACTCAAACTTAACCAAACGACTCCTCCCACCATATTAGGATGTTGCCCAAGTTTTGGGCTCGATCCGAGATCAATAGGTGTAAGAAATTGGACAATTCAAGTTCAAAGGCAGTTCGTTCCTAGTTGGACTGGTTGGTGTTTTCGGTAGTTCTAGAGATCGGATTTCACTCAAACTTAACCAAATGACTCCTCCCACAACATTATAATGTTGCCCAAGTTTTGGGCTCGATCCGAAATCAGTAGGTGTAAGAAATTGGACAATTTATGTTCAAAGGCAGTTCGTTCCTAATCGAAGTGGTTGGTGAATTCCATAGTTCTAGAGATCGGACTTCACTCAAACTTAACCAAATGACTCCTCCAACCATATTATGATGTTGCCCAAGTTTTGGGCTCGATCCGAAATCAATATGTGTAAAAAATTGGACAATTCAAGTTCAAAGGCAGTTCGTTCCTAATTGGAGTGGTTGGCGTTTTGGGTAGTTCAAGAGATCGGATTTCACTCAAACACAACCAAATGACTCCTCCCACCATATTATCATGTTGGCCAAGTTTTGGGCTCGATCCGATATCAATAAGTGTAAGAAATTGGACAATTCAAGTTCGCAGGCAGTTCGTTCCTAATTGGAGTGGTTGGTGTTTTGGGTAGTTCAAGAGATCGGATTTCACTCAAACTTAACCAAATGACTCCTCCCACCATAGTACGATGTTGCCCAAGTTTAGGGCTCCATCCGAAATCAATAGCTGTAAGAAATTGGTCAATTCATCTTCAAAGGCAATTCGTTCCTAATTGGAGTGGTTGGTGTTTTGGGTAGTTCTAGAGATCGGATTTCACTCAAACTGAACCAAATGATTCCTCCCACTACATTATAATGTTGCCCAAGTTTTGTGCTCGATCCGAAATCAATAGGTGTAAGAAATTGGACAATTTATGTTCAAAGGCAGTTCGTTCCTAATCGGAGTGGTTGGTGTATTCCGTAGTTCTAGAGATCGGATTTCACTCAAACTTAACCAAACGACTCCTCCCACCATATTATGATGTTGCCCAAGTTTTGGGGTCGATCCGAGATCAATAGGTGTAAGAAATTGGACAATTCAATTTCGAAGGCAATTCGTTCCTAATTGGAGTGGTTGGTGTTTTGGGTAGTTCTAGAGATCAGATTTCACTCAAACTTAACCAAATGACTCCTCCCACTACATTATAATGTTGCCCAAGTTTTGGGCTCGATCCGAAATCAATAGGTGTAAGAAATTGGACAATTTATGTTCAAAGGCAGTTCGTTCGTAATCGGAGTGGTTGGTGTATTCCATAGTTCTAGAGATCGGATTTCACTCAAACTTAACCAAATGACTCCTCCAACCATATTATGATGTTGCCCAAGTTTTGGGCTCGATTCGAAATCAATAGGTGTAAGAAATTGGACAATTTATGTTCAAAGGCAGTTCGTTCCTAATCGGAGTGGTTGGCGTATTCCATAGTTCTAGAGATCGGATTTCACTCAAACTTAACCAAAGGACTCCTCCCACCACATTTTAATGTTGCCCAAGTTTTGGGCTCGATCCGAAATCAATAGGTGTAAGAAATTGGACAATTTATGTTCAAAGGCAGTTCGTTCCTAATCGGAGTGGGTGGTGAATTCCGTAGTTCTAGAGATCGGATTTCACTCAAACTTAAGCAAATGACTCCTCCAACCATATTATGATGTTGCCCAAGTTTTGGGCTCGATCCGAAATCAATAGGTGTAAGAAATTGGACAATTTATGTTCAAAGGCAGTTCGTTCCAAATCGGAGTGGTTGGTGTATTCCATAGTTCTAGAGATCGGATATCACTAAAAACTAACCAAATGACTCCTCCCACCATATTATGATGTTGCCCAAGTTTTGGGCTCGATTCGAAATCAATAGGTGTAAGAAATTGGACAATTCAAGTTCAAAGGCAGTTCGTTCCAAATCGGAGTGGTTGGTGTATTCCATAGTTCTAGAGATCGGATTTCACTCAAACTTAACCAAACGACTCCTCCCACCATATTATGATGTTGCCCAAGTTTTGGGCTCGATCCGAGATCAATAGGTGTAAGAAATTGGACAATTTATGTTCAAAGGCAGTTCGTTCCAAATCGAAGTGGTTTGTGTATTCCATAGTTCTAGAGATCGGATTTCACTCAAACTTAACCAAACGACTCCTCCCACCATATTTTGATGTTGCCCAAGTTTTGGGCTCGATCCGAGATCAACAGGTGTAAGAAATTGGACAATGCAAGTTCAAAGGCAAGTCGTTCCTAGTTGGAGTGGTTGGTGTTTTGGGTAGTTCTAGAGATCGGATTTCACTCAAACTTAACCGAAGGACTCCTCCCACCACATTATAATGTTGCCCAAGTTTTGGGCTCGATCCAAAATCAATAGGTGTAAGAAATTGGACAATTTATGTTCAAAGGCAGTTCGTTCCTAATCGGAGTGGTTGGTGAATTCCATAGTTCTAGAGATCGGATTTCACTCAAACTTAACCAAATGACTCCTCCAACCATATTATGATGTTGCCCAAGTTTTGGGCTCGATCCGAAATCAATAGGTGTAAGAAATTGGACAATTTATGTTCAAAGGCAGTCGTTCCTAATCGGAGTGGTTGGTGTATTCCATAGTTCTAGAGATCGGATATCACTCAAAACTAACCAAATGACTCCTCCCATCATATTATGATGTTGCCCAAGTTTTGGGCTCGATCCGGAATCAATAGGTGTAAGAAATTGGACAGTTCAAGTTCAAAGGCAGTTCGTTCCTAATTGGAGTGGTTGGTGTTTTGGGTAGTTCTAGAGATCGGATTTCACCCACACTCAACCAAATGACTCCTCCCACCATATTATGATGTTGCCCAACTTTTGGGCTCGATCCGAAATCAATTGGTGTAAGAAATTGGACAATTCAAGTTCAAAGCCAGTTCGTTCCTAATTGGAGTGGTAGGTGTTTTGGGTAGTTCAAGAGATCGGATTTCACTCAAACTTAACCAAATGACTCCTCCCACCATATTATGATGTTGCCCAAGTTTAGGCCTCCATCAGAAATCAATAGCTGTAAGAAATTGGTCAATTCATGTTCAAAGGCAATTCGTTCCTAATTGGAGTGGTTGGTGTTTTGGGTAGTTCTAGAGATCGGATTTCACTCAAACATAGCCAAATGATTCCTCCCACTACATTATAATGTTGCCCAAGTTTTGGGCTCGATCCGAAATCAATAGGTGTAAGAAATTGGACAATTCAAGTTCAAATCCAGTTCGTTCCTAATTGGAGTGGTTGCTGTTTTGGGTAGTTCAAGAGATCGGATTTCACTCAAACTTAACCAAATGACTCCTCCCACCGTATTATGATGTTGCCCAAGTTTAGGGTACCATCCGAAATCAATAGCTGTAAGAAATTGGTCAATTCATGTTCAAAGGCAATTCGTTCCTAATTGGAGTGGTTGGTGTTTTGGGTAGTTCTAGAGATCGGATTTCACCCAAATTCAACCAAATGACTCCTGCCACCATATTTTGATGTTGCCCAAGTTTTGGGCTCGATCCGAAATCAATTGGTGTAAGAAATTGGACAATTCAGGTTCAAAGGTAGTTCCTTCCTAATTGGAGTGGTCGGTGTTCTGGGTAGTTCTAGAGATCGGATTTCACTCAAACTCAACCAAATGACTCCTCCCACCATATTATGACGTTGCCCAAGTTTTGGGCTCGATCCCAGATCAATAGGTGTAAGAAATTGTACAATTCAAGTTCAAAGGATGTTCAGTCCTAATTTGAGTGGTTGGTGTTTTGTATAGTTCTAGTGATCGGATTTCACTCAAACTCAACCAAATGAGTCCTCCCACCATATTATGATGTTGCCCATGTTTTGGGCTCGATCCGAGATCAATAAGTGTAAGAAATTGGACAATTCAAGTTCGAAGGCAGTTCGTTCCTAATTGGAGTGGTTGGTGTTTTGGGTAGTTCTAGAGATCGGATTTCACTCAAACTTAACCAAATGACTCCTCCCACCATATTATGATGTTGCCCAAGTATTAGGCTCGATCCGAAATCAATAGCTGTAAGAAATTGGTCAATTCAAGTTCAAAGGAAATTCGTTCCTAAATGGAGTGGTTGGTGTTTTGGGTAGTTCTAGAGATCGGATTTCACTCAAACTCAACCAAATGACTCCTCCCACCATATTATGATGTTGCCCAAGTTTTGGGCTCAATCCGAAATTAATTGGTGTAGGAAATTAGACAATTCAAGTTCAAAGCCAGTTCGTTCCTAATTGGAGTGGTTGGTGTTTTGGGTAGTTCTAGAGATCGGATTTCACTCAAACTTAACCAAATGACACCTCCCACCATATTATGATGTTGCCCAAGTTTTGGGCTCGATCCGAAATCAATAGATGTAAGAAATTGGACAATTTATGTTCAAAGGCAGTTCGTTCCTAATCGGAGTGGTTGGTGTATTCCATAGTTCTAGAGATCGGATTTCACTCAAATCTAACCAAATGACTCCTCCCACCATATTATAATGTTGCCCAAGTTTTGGGCTCGATCCGAAATCAATAGGTGTAAGAAAATGAACAATTCAAGTTCGTAGCCGGTTCGTTCCTAATTGGAGTGGTTAGTGTTTTGGGTAGTTCTAGAGATCGAATTTCACTGAAACTTAACCAAATGACACCTCCCACCATATTATGATGTTGCCCAAGTTTTGGGCTCGATCCGAAATCAATAGGTGTAAGAAATTGGACAATTTATGTTCAGAGGCAGTTCGTTCCTAATCGGAGTGGTTGGTTGTTGCGTAAATTTCAGCTGCACCAAAATGGATTCAGCTGCATCCTCAACTTGTGATACTCGCAAGTGCACGAGCCGTTGGTAGTTTAGCGTATGTAAGTGCGAGGTCGATTCCACAGGGATTGGTGATTGAATGATCCAATTCATTTTCCCTACACAAAACAGAAATGAAAAAGAAAGGAAATAAATAAAACAAGGAAGAAATAACTCAAGCAAATAAGTTCCCAAGTTCAATTAGATTAATGGATTGATTCTAGCTAAAGTATGATTAAGCCATGGTGTATACTCTTAATTCAAACCAAGATAGCTAACATGCAAGCCTAAATGGTGATCAATCATTCAAACTAGCATATTAACTTATAAGCATAATGAATAAGAACAAAAACCATAATTGAAACTTGGAAACTAATTAAACTTGAATACTTAAGAAAGAATGTACATTACAAGAAATATAAATTACAACTAAGAAAACATTAAAGAAAGCTAGAATTGAGAACTAGAAAGCAAAACTAAGAGAATTTGAGGGAGAGAAGGGAGGGGAGCTCTAGAGAAGTGTTTGAGAGCTCCCCCCCTTGGGGTGTGTTTACAAGCTTAGGAAACCTCACTATTTATAGGCCTAAGGAAGTTGAAAATCTGAATTATACAATTGAATTATCTAAACACACTAACTTCACCTAACACACTACACTTAATTCACCAACTTAACCTAACACACAATTGCATTTAAAAACAATTCCTCTTGTCTTTAGGCTTAGTGTTGCACCCCCACTTCAACTTCAATTAATTCATTTGGCTGCTGCAAAATTCCACACAAAAATAGGTATTGAATATGCTTCACCAAACTTTCCCACAATCAACAACACTTCATCATGCATATGTCATGCATGACAATGCATTGCAGCCAGCTTGTGGGCTCGTTTTGGGCTTGTGGTTTCATTCTGAAAAATCTGGAAAAATATGGATCTTGAAGCTCTTTGAATTATCTTTCCAAGCATATGCAGCCCAACTCAAGGAACAATCGGGAAGGCCTTCAAATGTGATTTTTGGCCCAGTAACGCAGATGCTGCCGAATTTGACCTGAAGTTGCCAAAACATGTATAACTTTCTCTAGAAGACTCAGAATCATGAACCGTAATATTCTACAGAAACTAGACTTCTGTATATTTCCAATGATGTATGGCTCATTATCTGGTTCTTCTTGAGAAAGTACAGTCTAATCCCTGAAGTTGACTGATCTGCAGACACCATTTTGAGCTAACTTGTCTCCAAAATGCAATTAGTGAGACTCAAGCTTATTACACTGAAACAAACACAAAAATTATTAAAAGCACAAGTTTAACTCAAAAACATAACCAAATCATAAGTTAGAAGGGTACAAAATGATATGTAAATATGCACCGATCATTGGTGTATTCCATAGTTCTAGAGATCGGATTTCACCCAAATCTAACCAAATGACTCCTCCCACCATATTATGATGTTGCCCAAGTTTTGTGCTCGATCTGAAATGAATAGGTGTAAGAAATTGGACAATTCAAGTTCAAAGACAGTTCGTTCCTAATTGGAGTGGTTGGTGTTTTGGGTAGTTCAAGAGATCGGATTTCACTCAAACTTAACCAAATGACTCCTCCCACCTTATTATGATGTTGCCCAAGTTTTGGGCTCGATCCGAAATCAATAGGTTTAAGAAATTGGACAATTTATGTTCAAAGGCAGTTTGTTCCTAATCTGAGTGGTTGGTGTATTCCAAAGTTCTAGAGATCGGATTTCACTCAAAACTAAACAAATGACACCTCCCACCATATTATAATGTTCCCCAAGTTTTGGGCTCGATCCGAAATCAATAGGTGTAAGAAATTGGACAATTCAAGTTCAAAGGCAGTTCGTTCCTAATTGGAGTGGTCGGTGTTTTGGGTTGTTCTAGAGATCGGATTTCACAAAAACTGAACCAAATGACTCCTCCCACCATATTATGATGTTGCCCAAGTTTTGGGCTTGATCCGAAATCAGTAGGTGTAAGAAATTGGACAATTCAAGTTCGGAGGCAGTTCGTTCCTAATTGGAGTGGTTGGTGTTTTGGGTAGTTCTACAGATTGGATTTCACTCAAACTTAACCAAATGACTCCTCCCACCATATTATGATGTTGCCCATGTATTGGGCTCGATCCGAAATCAATAGCTGTAAGAAATTGGTCAATTCAAGTTCAAAGGCAATTCGTTCCTAATTGGAGTGGTTGTTGTTTTAGGTAGTTCTAGAGATTGGATTTCACTCAAACTCAACCAAATGACTCCTCCCACCATAATATGATGTTGCCCAAGTTTTGGGCTCGATCCGAAATTAATTGGTGTAGGAAATTAGACAATTTAAGTTCAAAGCCAGTTCGTTCCTAATTGGAGTGGTTGGTGTTTTGGGTAGTTCTAGAGATCGGATTTCACTCAAACTTAACCAAATGACACCTCCCACCATATTATGATGTTGCCCAAGTTTCGGGCTCGATCCGAAATCAATAGGTGTAAGAAATTCGACAATTTATGTTCAAAGGCAGTTCGTTCCTAATTGGAGTGGTTGGTGTATTCCATAGTTCTAGAGATCGGATTTCACTCAAATCTAACCAAATGACTCCTCCCACCATATTATAATGTTGCCCAAGTTTTGGGCTCGATCCGAAATCAATAGGTGTAAGAAATTGGACAATTCAAGTTCAAAGCTAGTTCGTTCCTAATTGGAGTGGTTGGTGTTTTGGGTAGTTCTACAGATCGGATTTCACTCAAACTTAACCAAATGACTTCTCCCACCTTATTATGATGTTGCCCAAGTTTTGGGCTCGATCCAAAATCAATAGGTTTAAGAAATTGGACAATTTATGTTCAAAGGCAGTTTGTTCCTAATCTGAGTGGTTGGTGTATTCCAAAGTTCTAGAGACCGGATTTCACTCAAAACTAAACAAATGACTCCTCCCACCATATTATGATGTTGCCCAAGTTTTGGGCTCCATCCGAAATCAATAGGTGTAAGAAATTGGACAATTCAAGTTCAAAGGCAGTTCGTTCCTAATTGGAGTGGTTGTTGTTTTGGGTAGTTCTAGAGATCGGATTTCACTCAAACTCAACCAAATGACTCCTCCCACCATATTATGATGTTGCCCAAGTTTTGGGCTTGATCCGAAATGAATTGGTGTAAGAAATTGGACAATTCAAGTTCGCAGGCAGTTCGTTCCTAATTGGAGTGGTTGGTGTTTTGGGTAGTTCTAGAGATCGGATTTCACTCAAACTTAACCAAATGACTCCTCCCACCATATTACGATGTTACCCAAGTTTTGGGCTTGATCCGAAAACAATTGGTGTAAGAAATTGGACAATTCAAGTTCGCAAGCAGTTCGTTCCTAATTAGAGTGGTTGGTGTATTGGGTAGTTCTAGAGATCGGATTTCACTCAAACTTAAGCAAACGACTCCTCCCACCATATTACGATGTTCCCCAAGTTTTGGGCTCCATCCGAAATCAATAGCTGTATGAAATTGGTCAATTCAAGTTAAAAGGCAATTCGTTCCTAATTGGAGTGGTTGATGTTTTGGGTAGTTCTAGAGATCGGATTTCACTCAAGCTTAACCAAATCACTCCTCCCACCATATTATTATTCTGCCCAAGTTTTGGGCTCGATCCGAAATCAATAGGTTTAAGAAATTGGACAATTCAGGTTCAAACGCAGTTCGTTCCTGATTGGAGTGGTTGGTGTTTTGGGTAGTTCCAGATATTGGATTTCACTCAAACTTAACCAAATGACTCCTCCCAACATATTATGATGTTGCCCAGTTTTTGGCACGATCCGAAATCAATAGGTGTAAGAAATTGGACAATTTATGTTCAACGGCAGTTCGTTCCTAATCGAAGTGGTTGGTGTATTCCATAGTTCTAGAGATCGGATTTCACTCAAAAATAACCAAATGACTCCTCCCACCATATTATGATGTTGCCCATGTTTTGGGCTCCATCCGAAATCAATAGGTGTAAGAAATTGGACAATTCAAGTTCAAAGGCAGTTCGTTCCCAATTGGATGGGTTGGTGTTTTGGGTAGTTCTAGACATCGGATTTCACTCAAACTTAACCAAATCACTCCCCCCACCATATTATGATGTTGCCCAAGTTTTGGGCTCGATCCGAAATCAATAGGTGTAAGAAATTGGACTTTTCAAGTTCAAAGGCAGTTCGTTCCTGATTGGAGTGGTCGGTGTTTTGGGCAGTTTTAGAGACCGGATTTCACTCAAGCTTAACCAAATGACTCCCCCCACCATATTATGATGTTGCCCAAGTTTTGGACTCGATCCGAAATCAATAGGTTTAAGAAATTGGACAATTCAGGTTCAAATGCTGTTCGTTCCTGATTGGAGTGGTTGGTTTTTTGGGTAGTTCTTGAGATCGGATTTCACTCAAACTTAACCAAATGACTCCTCCCACCATATTACGATGTTCCCCAAGTTTTGGGCTTGATCCGAAATCAATTGGTGTAAGAAATTGGACAATTCAAGTTCGCAGGCAGTTCGTTCCTAATTGGAGTGGTTGGTGTTTTGGGTTGTTCTAGAGATCGGATTTCACTCGAACTTAAGCAAATGACTCCTCCCACCATATTATAATGTTGCCCAAGTTTTAGGCTCGATCTGAAATCCATAGCTGTAAGAAATTGGATAATTTATGTTCAAAGGCAGTTCGTTCCTAATCGGAGTGGTTGGTGTATTCCATAGGTCTAAAGATCGGATTTCACTCAAACTTAAGCAAATGACTCCTCCCACCATATTATAATGTTGCCCAAGTTTTGGGCTCGATCTGAAATCCATAGCTGTAAGAAATTGGACAATTTATGTTCAAAGGCAGTTCGTTCCTAATCGGAGTGGTTAGTTTATTCCATAGTTCTGGCGATCGGATTTCACTCAAAACAAACCAAATGACTCCCCCCACCATATTATGATGGTGACCAAGTTTTGGGCTCGATCCGAAATCAATAGGTGGAAGAAATTGGACAATTCAACTTCGAAGGCAGTTCGTTCCTAATTGGTGTGGTAGGTGTTTTGGTTAGTTCTAGAGATCGGATTTCAGTCAAACTCAACCAAATGACTCCTCCCACCATATTATGATGTTGCCCAAGTTTTGGGCTCTATCCGAAATCAATAGGTGTAAGAAATTGGACAATTGAAGTTCAAAGGCATTTCGTTCCAAATTGGAGTGGTTGGTGTTTTGGGTTGTTCTAGAGATCGGAATTCACTCAAACACAACCAAATCACTCCTCCCATCATATTATGATGTTGCCCAAGTTTTGGGCTCGATCCGAAATCAATATGTGTAACAAATTGGACAATTCAAGTTCGAAGGCAGTTCGTTCCTAATTGGAGTGGTTGGTGTTTTGGGTATTTCAAGAGATCGGATTTCACTCACACTTAACCAAATGAGTCCTCCCACCATATTATGAGGTTGCCCAAGTTTAGGGCTCGATCCATAATCAATAGCTGTAAGAAATTGGTCAATTCATGTTCAAATGCAATTCGTTCCTAATTGGTGTGGTTGGTGTTTTGGGTAGTTCTAGAGATCGGATTTCACTCAAACTTAACCAAATGACTCCTCCCACCACATTATAATGTTGCCCAAGTTTTGGGCTCAATCCGAAATCAATAGGTGTAAGAAATTGGACAATTCAAGTTCAAAGGCAGTTCGTTCCTAATTGGAGTGGTTGGTGTTTTGGGTAGTTCTAGAGATGGGATTTCACTCAAACTTAACCAAATGACTCCTCCCACCATATTATGATGTTGCCCCAGTTTTTGGCTCAATCCGAAATCAATTGGTGTAAGAAATTGGACATTTCAAGTTCAAAGGCAGTTCGTTCCTAATTGGAGTGGTTGATATTTTGGGTAGTTCTAGAGATCGGATTTCACTCAACCTTAACCAAATCACTCCTCCCACCATATTATGATTCTGCCCAAGTTTTGGGCTCGATCCGAAATCAATAGGTTTAAGAAATTGGACAATTCAGGTTCAAACGCAGTTCGTTCCTGATTGGAGTGGTTGGTGTTTTGGGTAGTTCCAGAGATTGGATTTCACTCAAACTTAACCAAATGACTCCTCCCACCATATTATGATGTTTCCCGAGTTTTTGGCTCGATCCGAAATCAATAGGTGTAAGAAATTGGACAATTTATGTTCAACGGCAGTTCGTTCCTAATCGAAGTGGTTGGTGTATTCCTTAGTTCTAGAGATCGGATTTCACTCAAAACTAACCAAATGACTCCTCCCATCATATTATGATGTTGCCCATGTTTTGGGCTCGATCCGAAATCAATAGGTGTAAGAAGTTGAACAATTCAAGTTCGAAGGCAGTTCGTTCCTAATTGGAGTGGTTGGTGTTTTGGGTAGTTCTAGACATCGGATTTCACTCAAACTTAACCAAATCACTCCTCCCACCATATTATGATGTTGCCCAAGTTTTGGGCTCGATCCGAAATCAATAGGTGTAAGAAATTGGACTTTTCAAGTTCAAAGGCAGTTCGTTCCTGATTGGAGTGGTCGGTGTTTTGGGCAGTTTTAGAGATCGGATTTCACTCAAGCTTAACCAAATGACTCCCCCCACCATATTATGATGTTGCCCAAGTTTTGGGGTCGATCCGAAATCAATAGGTTTAAGAAATTGGACAATTCAGGTTCAAACGCAGTTCGTTTCTGATTGGAGTGATTGGTGTTTTGGGTAGTTCCAGAGATTGGATTTCACTCAAACTTAACCAAATGACTCCTCCCACCATATTATGATGTTGCCCCAGTTTTTGGCTCGATCCGAAATCAATTGGTGTAAGAAATTGGACAATTTATGTTCAACGGTAGTTCGTTCCTAATCGGAGTGGTTGGTGTATTCCATAGTTCTAGAGATCGGATTTCACTCAAAACTAACCAAATGACTCCTCCCACCATATTATGATGTTGCCCAAGTTTTGGGCTCGATCCGAAATCAATAGGTGTACGAAATTGGACAATTCAAGTTCAAAGGCAGTTCGTTCCTAATTGGAGTGGTTGGTGTTTTGGGTAGTTCTAGAGATCGGATTTCACTCAAACTTAACCAAATCACTCCTCCCACCATATTATGATGTTGCCCAAGTTTTGGGCTTGATCCGAAATCAATAGTTGTAAGAAATTGGACATTTCAAGTTCAAAGGCAGTTCGTTCCTGATTGCAGTGGTTGGTGTTTTGGGCAGTTCTAGAGAATGGATTTCACTCAAGCTTAACCAAATGACTCCCCCCACCATATTATGATGGGCCCAAATTTTGCGCTCGATCCGAAATCAATAGGTGTAAGAAATTGGACAATTTATGTTCAAAGGCAGTTCGTTCCTAATCGGAGCGGTTGGTGTTTTCCATAGTTCTAGAGATCGGGTTTCACTCAAAACTAACCAAATGACTCCTCCCACCATATTATATGGTTGCCCAAGTTTTGGGCTCGATCCGAAATCAATAGGTGTAAGAAATTGCACAATTCAAGTTCAAAGGCAGTTCGTTCCTAATTGGAGTGGTTGGTGTTTTGGGTAGTTCTAGAGATCGGATTTCACTCAAACTTAACCAAATGACTCCTCCCACCATATTATGATGTTGCCCAAGTTTTGGGCTCAATCCGAATTCAATAGGTGTAAGAAATTGGACATTTCAAGTTCGAAGGCAATTCGTTCCTAATTGGAGTGGTTAATGTTTTGGGTAGTGTTGCGTCGATTCAGCTGCACCAAAATGGTTTCAACTGCATTCTCAACTTGTGATACTCGCAAGTGCACGAGCCGTTTGGTAGTATAGCATATGTAAGTGCGAGGTCGATCCCACGAGGGTTGGTGATTGAATGATCCAATTTGTTTCCCTACACAAAATAGAAATGAAAAAGAAAATAAATAAAACAAGAAAAAAAAGGAAATAACTCAAGCAAATAAGTTCCCAAGTTCAATTAGATTAACGGATTGATTCTAGCTAAAGTATGATTAAGCTATGGTGTTTGGTCATAACCTTGTGTTCCTAATTCCCTAATTTGATCATTTGTTGTCTAACCTAAAACTAAGCATTAGGAACGCATTAAGCATAGAAGAACAATTTAAACAACCAAGCATGTATCTAATCCCTGTTGTCGAATGTCCATACATACTCTTCCTATTCATAGTTCAATTCGAATTAAAGCATGGTGTCTACTCTTTATTCAAACCAAGATAGCTAACATGCAAGCCTAAATGGTGATCAATCATTCAAACTAGCATATTAACTTATAAGCATAATGAATAAGAACAAAAATCATAATTGAAACTTGGAAACTAATTAAACTTGAATACTTAAGAAAGAATGTACATTACAAATAAAAGTAAAGTAGAACTTGAAAAACTTAAGGAGAATTTCAGCACAAATATTTCATTACAACAATTGAAAACTAGAAAGGAAACTAAGTGAATTTGAGGGAGAGAAGGGAAGGGAGCTCTAGAGAAGTGTTTGAGAGCTCCCCCCCTTGGGGTGTGTTTTGAAGCTTGAAGGCTTCTCTATTTATAGGGCTAAGAGGGAGGAACAACATGATGAATTCCCACACCATCCTTCATCTTTTGCTGCTACACAAGCTTTCATCACATGGGTTCAAAGGTGATCAGTTTTGCTGCCAACCCATGTGATTGCCTTTTGTTGCCAACCCATGTGATTGCCTTTTGGTTGCTGAAAAACGAGTTTTCTGAACCAGTCTTGGTGTAGGAAGGCCAGAGGTTTCAAAACGTGTCCAATGGTGCTCAAATTTGGATATGTTATACTAGACACCCATTGAAACAACTTCTATGAAGAAAGTATTCCCATCGGAGCAGTAGAAGTGTGCGTTTTGGACCTTGAAAGTTGGCTGCCGAACAGAGACTGAAATTGACTTCATTTCATTTCATTTCTTTCGTTTTGCTTTACATGCATGCACATGCTTTCTTTAACAGCTCAGAACCTAATCTCCAGCTCCAAATTGATCTGCCAATTCAATTCCCATGTTCAAAGGCTGAGCAAAAATGCCTCTCATCATTCCTCTTCTTCTCTCTCTCCTTTCTCTTTGCTTCACATGCACATGCTTTCTCTATAATAGCTCCAACATGTACCAACTTGCTCATTCAGAAATTCATAGCTGGAAAGCCTCCCAACTTCACTCATTATGTTGGGTACAAAGTCAGTTGCAGCTGGGGTGAGGCACATGGCTAAAAGGAGGCACATGACTAAATGCTGGCAGCTGCAAATCTTGCTGAGCAAGGTTGGGTGTTGGACGGGCTGAGCACTCCACAAATGTCCAATTGGGCTGAAATTTGGATATGTTGTAGTAGACACCCATTGGAACACGATTCATGAAGATTTTCACCTCATTCGAGCCCCATAGCATGCTGATCCAAGGCCAAGAAGTTGACCTACGAAATTGGGCTGGAAAGGGGTTGTAGCCAAAATGTGTTTGTCTTTAAGCTCATATTCCTCATATGCCAATCAGCCCTTAACATGCATGGATTGCATCAAATGTTATCTCTTGCTATCTTAACCTACAAAACACACAAACATAGGTAAGTGACTCAAAATAAAGAGAAACTAAGCAAAATCACTAAGTAAAGAAGGCATGCAAGTGTATGAAATTATGGACTTATCAAAACAGAAAATGAATTAAAAGCACAAGTTTAACTCAATAACATAACCAAATCATAAGCTAGAAGGGTACAAAATGATATACAATTATGAACCGATCAAATACCCCCAAACCTAGATTTTGCTAGTCCTCGAGCAAAACAACACAAAACAAAATTAAAAACAAAACAAGAAGTTAACTAGACCACTTTCGTAGGTAACTTGATTGCATTGAGCGTATGCAACAAGCCTTTAAACCTCTAGGCATCCCTAGTAGGAGGAGTTGTGTCTCCTGAGGGTTTAACAGAAACGATACCCACAAACGTTTTACTAACTCTACAAAACAAGGTGGTTAGAAAACTAATTAGATTTCTTAGTCCTTAAGCAAAATAAAATAAACACAAAAACCAAAATAAAAATAATTACAAAACCAAAATAAATAAATAAATAAATAAATAATGTAAAAAGTAAACTCAAAACAATCTTTCCGAACATTTTCTGAAGAGAGATGACTCATGCACATAACTCAAAAGTTTTAACAATAAAAGCTCAATTTTAGATATTATTTACAAGGTGGCAAAGTTCAAAACACAACATGCTCAAAGTGTAGTAGTGTGATAGCCAAATGCAACAAATTCCCCAATCTTAGTTTTCACACAATTTCAAAAATCATACCAAACACAAATGCAACTTCAAATCTCACCAAAGTTGTCCTCTCACAAATGAATCACTCAGAAGAGGGCTACAATGCATCACTCAGTTATAAACATGAGATTAGAGTTAAACCATAAGGGACTTAACTCAAGGAAGATGAAGAACTTGCATTAATATGATCTCAAGAAGGATGCCAAACACTTAAAAGTAAGAAAATGCATGCAATTCAACCATATGACATTTAAGATCAATTTAGGTCTTTATTATAGGTTGTAATGGGGCCAAGGGTGTAAGGTGAGTGAGAAATGAAAGGTATGGATAATACAAAGTCCAAGGAACTCAAAAATGTAAGAGCATAAAATAATTGTTTACAAGACTTCGAATCATCACGATTAGAATTTTTTCTTTTACATTATCAAAACTCCTTATACCTTCATTTACAATGGTTTACACTCCTTTCCAAACAACAATGAAAACCTAAAAACGAAATTTCATTCAACTACCATTTAATCACAACTTTTTTTTTTTTTTTTTTTTTCTTTCACCAATTGAGTGAATTTTTTTTTTCTTTATGTAATATCCCTTCCCAAACTTAGCATGAAAAACACATCCGAATTAGAGCTCATGAGTTCCTTAGAAAGGTAAATATTTGTTTTTCGGGCTAAGGCGAGGAAATATAATTGATAAAATGAAAGAAAAGGTTTACATGTAGGCTCAAAATGGTTAACAACGGAAAATCATGCTTAAGCATGCATAAGGTTAGCTTGAAAGGCACAAACGATCCAAAGCGGGCCTTAATATCATTTCTTAAATGTCATGAAATCAAATTGCAAAGAATGAATGACTTTTAAGTGTTCAACCAAATCAATGAATAATGAGATCAAACAACAACTTTGATGACAAGAAAATAAGAGTATGTGTATAACACTCATGAAATGAAGCACAAGGCTCAAAAGCTCACATTACATGGTTATATAAGTCTAATTTATGCTTGATACAATTCTTTGGGTCATGCAAATCCTTTAATTGGAAAATTATGAAACAAATGGCAAGTGCAAAGAAGGTTTCGAACATATCATGCTAGAACGATGCCAAATTAAATTTTTGTTTTATTTTATTTAAAAATTTACAAGGAAAAAAAAAAAAAAAAAAAAAATAAAATAAAATTCAATTTTCATTTAAGTCATGCAAACATTTATCACAATCTCATCATAAGTGTTCGGAAAGTGACTCAAAACAAAATAAGACTCAAAATATAGAAAAAAAAAAGAAAAGAAAAGAAAAACAAGCAAGAAATTAAGAATTTTTTTTTTTTTTATATATATTAAGAAAAACTAAATTTACTTGGTAAACTCCAATACCCCCAAACCTAGAAATGAGCATTGTCCTCAATGTTTAAAATTTAGGCACAAGCAATGTCAAAAATAATAAATGAAGGTATTAAAGCAAATAAAAAAAAAATCACAAAACACACAAGAATTAAAATACAAAAATAAAATAATTATAAAATAAAAATTACAAAAGAAATGAAACAGTAAAAACACTCGAAACAGAAAGCTCTAAACAAATAGTCTTACACAAACCAAAACCCAAATAATTGAAAACCCAACCCAAAAGAAGTTAACACACTTTGAAACCTAACAACGGTGAAAACCCGACCCGCAATGAAATCCGAAGCCCACACGTTTGTTTTATTTTTTTTTTATTTTATTTTTTTATTTTTTTATTTTTTTATTTTTTTATTTTTTTTTAAAAAGAACATGGGTCATGATGTCTTGGTTCAGTGTAAGGGACCAACTGACAGAGCGAGACACGTGTCGATGCACAGAAGCGCCAGTCACATCCCCCAAGTCAGAATTATTGGTTTCATATGAAGGCGCGACGACTTTTTCACTAGAAGGTGGTGAAAGGTGAAAATGCAATTAAGGGGGGTTGGGAAACGGGTGCGGCGACATATAGAGATAAGCCGTAAGGGCCGCACAGAACTCAGAACCGCAGCGGCTAGGGTTTAGCAGACTAAGTCTATAAAAGGTAAAAAGAAATGGTAAAAAAAAACACAAACTCAGAAACACACAAAAGAGAAAAGAAAGAAAGAAGAAAAGAGAGTGAGAAATCAAATGGCCTCTAACTACCCATTTTCGTTGGATCTCAACCTAGCTCCACCGACTCAGACACGAGGCCAAGCAGCGGCACCAGTATGGATGCCCTACTTTGCTTCCGCACGGGGGCCTGTGACAGTAACTGACTCAATACTCCTGGACAACGATGTTGCCATTGGAGTGGCTAGAAATTTAGTGACTCCTAAAGATATACGTGTGCTGGGGACAAGGGATGACAACCGGGTCGTGAGCGATGCCCTAGCACTGAGCGTGCAGAGTACGGCAACAGTCGCAAGTTTGGGTCATCGCCTACTTGCGAAGTCCCATGAGGTAGAGGTGCTAAAGGGTCAGTTGGCGGCGGAGCGAAGTATGGTTGAAGAGTGTCAGAGTGCTATAAAAAGCTTGAAAAGGGAGAGGGCAAGGATAGTGGAGGTGAATCGACACCAGCTAGAAGTATTACGGGACGAGAATAAAAACCTATCAAAGATGGTAGAGTTGTATTCTCGCGACATGCGAAAGCAGCTGGAGGACCTAGACCGACCGGGTAAACGCAAGCAAGCAGATCGCGAGAGTAATTACGCTCAAGCTAAGATTGCGATCTTTGGGAGCTCAAGTGGTGAGCCCCAAGAGGCTGTGCGTGAAGCCCCGGAAGAGGATAGCCAGAGGGCCAAACTCAAAGCTCTAATGGTCGAGACACCGAGCACTGTGAAGAAATGACTTCTACTGCATTATTGGTGTTTTAATTTTATTTTGTATTTTGTATTTTCGTTATTTTGTTTCGGAAATAAAAGAATAAGGTTGCAGAAAGAAAAAGAAAAAGAAAAAGAAAACACACTTCCCAACTAAAATAAAACAAAGACGACAAACGGAAAAGAAAACACATTTCCCTAACTAAAATAAGACAAAGATGATAGCCGAAAGGGAAAGGCAAAAAACACAAAGTACTAGAAAATGAAAGTAACGGGCAAAAACATAAAACACCAGAAAACACGGAAAAAAGAAAAGTAAAGTGAAAGTTAATGTGCTCCCCCTTGAAGCGATTAGGTCGAGCATGCCCAGGAAATCCGAAATGGTGTTGGCTCTCTCTCATCAGCATATGTCTATTTAAACCACACCTCTGCAAGCGGATGATACCCATCATTTCTTCCTGCAAACTCAAGGAAAAACATCAAAAAATTCAAAAGCAAAACAAATGGCATCCTCATGCACTCACCTTGATGATCTCAACCTTGAGCTCTCACTTGCACCACCGAATGCCCAGACAAGGGCTCCTCCAACTCCTGTCTTCCCAAACTCCACATATCATCACGGCACGGCCTCAAACTTTGCTGAGGCAATACCGAACTTTGCTGAGGCAAGGCCGAACAGAGCAGTGCTGCTGGGAGGCATGATTGGCAGCAAGCTCACACCGGCAGATCATTGGCATATAGCACACAAGTCCCACACTTATACCGCGCTCCAAGCGGTCTCGGCCACAAATCTGGGCTTGCGCCTACTGGCGAGGACACGGGAGTGTACAGCGCTGAGCGAGGAGGTGGCTGCCTTGAAGGCTATGGTGGCGGACTTGCAGAAGCGGCTCTATTGTGCCACTCAGCATGTGGAAGCACTGCAGAGGAAAAATGATGACCATGTAGAGCTGCTGCAGATTCTACAAGTGCGAGACAATAGAGGCAAGCCATGATGATGATGATGATGAAGATGAAGAAGATGAAGAAGAAGAAGAAGTTCTTTTTTTGTTTTTTGTTTTTTGTTTTTTTGTTTGTTTTTGTTTTTAATGCAACGTTTGAAATAAAATAAAAATGTGTTTTAACACTCAAAAATAAACTAACTAACCATACCACGTAAATAAATACATAAACTAACTTAACAAAACAAAAACAAAAACAAAGACTCAACAGAAAAGAAAACAAAGAAAATAATTAAAAAAAACTTAATTTAAAAACACACGAATATACAAGCAACTCACGGATGACCAGTTAAGGGCCTCAGAAAACACAGCCAGGGGATCCGGGAAGGTTGGAGGGGTCACAATGGTCCCGCTTAAAACCCAAACTTCTTAGACACCGAAGGTGTCGCCTAAAGAACTCCTAGACACTGTATTGACGGAAGTGCTTACTGGAGTTACCAAAAGTTAGCTCATATGAAAAATATTTTTTTTTTTTAATAAATTTTTCTAAAGATATTCTCGTAAGAAAAAGAAATAAAGAACTCAACGTGGACCAAAAGGCAAAAATAATTACAGAAATAAACAGAATTCAAAGAAGAGAAAGGATTGAAATGCTCCCCCGTGAAGCGATTAGGTCGAGCATGGATGCACTTGGAGGTCGCGACTTCTCCCATTGCTCCACACTTCCCATTTTTATGATTGAGGTTGCCATCTCTCTCCATTTTTATTAAGCTGTCATAAATTGCTAAAACAAACACACAAACTTGAAATGGAATTAAAAGGATTAGGAAATAAAAACTAAAATGAAAAGGAAAATCAACACACATCCAATTCCATGCTTCAAAGCAACAAGCACCAATGGGTTGTGTAAGCTGGGACTTAAACCCAGTTCTCTTGCATGTTGGGAAATTGTCCTTTTCTGTTGGACTACAAACACAACTTGTCCATTAACGTCATTAACTTTAAAACAAGAAATTGTCCAATTAAGAAAAAAAATAAAATAAAGTAGGAAAACCAAATAGAATCAAACATCGTTCCCGGATCCCCGGCAACGGCGCCAAAAACTTGTTGCGTCGATTCAGCTGCACCAAAATGGTTTCAACTGCATCCTCAACTTGTGATACTCGCAAGTGCACGAGCCGTGTGGTAGTATAGCATATGTAAGTGCGAGGTCGATCCCACGAGGATTGGCGATTGAATGATCCAATTTGTTTCCCCTACACAAAATAGAAATGAAAAAGAAAATAAATAAAACAAGAAAAAAAAGGAAATAACTCAAGCAAATAAGTTCCCAAGTTCAATTAGATTAATGGATTGATTCTAGCTAAAGTATGATTAAGCCATGGTGTTTGGTCATAACCTTGTGTTCCTAATTCCCTAATTTGATCATTTGTTGTCTAACCTAAAACTAAGCATTAGGAACCCATTAAGCATAGAAGAACAATTTAAACAACCAAGCATGTATCTAATCCCTGTTGTCGAATGTCCATACATACTCTTCCTATTCATAGTTCAATTCGAATTAAAGCATGGTGTCTACTCTTAATTCAAACCAAGATAGCTAACATGCAAGCCTAAATGGTGATCAATCATTCAAACTAGCATATTAACTTATAAGCATAATGAATAAGAACAAAAATCATAATTGAAACTTGGAAACTAATTAAACTTGAATACTTAAGAAAGAATGTACATTACAAATAAAAGTAAAGTAGAACTTGAAAAACTTCAGGAGAATTTCAGCACAAATATTTCATTACAACAATTGAAAACTAGAAAGGAAACTAAGAGAATTTGAGGGAAAGAAGGGAAGCGAGCTCTAGAGAAGTGTTTGAGAGCTCCCCCCCTTGGGGTGTGTTTTGAAGCTTGAAGGCTTCTCTATTTATAGGGCTAAGAGGGAGGAACAACATGATGAATTCCCACACCATCCTTCATCTTTTGCTGCTACACAAGCTTTCATCACATGGGTTCAAAGGTGATCAGTTTTGCTGCCAACCCATGTGATTGCCTTTTGTTGCCAACCCATGTGATTGCCTTTTGGTTGCTGAAAAACGAGTTTTCTGCACCAGTCTTGGTGTAGGAAGGCCAGAGGTTTCAAAACTTATCCAATGGGGCTCAAATTTGGATATGTTATACTAGACACCCATTGAAACAACTTCTATGAAGAAAGTATTCCCATCGGAGCAGTAGAAGTGTGCGTTTTGGAAGTTGAAAGTTGTCTGCCGAACAGAGACTGAAATTGACTTCATTTCATTTCATTTCTTTCTTTTTGCTTTACATGCATGCACATGCTTTCTTTAACAGCTCAGAACCTAATCTCCAGCTCCAAATTGATCTGCCAATTCAATTCCCATGTTCAAAGGCTGAGCAAAAATGCCTCTCATCATTCCTCTTCTTCTCTCTCTCCTTTCTCTTTGCTTCACATGCACATGCTTTCTCTATAATAGCTCCAACATGTACCAACTTGCTCATTCAGAAATTCATAGCTGGAAAGCCTCCCAACTTCACTCATTATGCTGGGTACAAAGTCAGTTGCAGCTGGGGTGAGGCACATGGCTAAAAGGAGGCACATGACTAAATGCTGGCAGCTGCAAATCTTGCTGAGCAAGGTTGGGTGTTGGACAGGCTGAGCACTCCACAAATGTCCAATTGGGCTGAAATTTGTATATGTTGTAGTAGACACCCATTGGAACAAGTTTCATGAAGAGCTTCACCTCATTAGAGCCCCATAGCATGCTGATCCAAGGCCAAGAAGTTGACCTACGAAATTGGGCTGGAAAGGGGTTGTAGCCAAAATGTGTTTGTCTTTAAGCTCATATTCCTCATATGCCAATCAGCCCTTAACATGCATGGATTGCATCAAATGTTATCTCTTGCTATCATAACCTACAAAACACACAAACATAGGTAAGTGACTCAAAATAAAGAGAAACTAAGCAAAATCACTAAGTAAAGAAGGCATGCAAGTGTATGAAATTATGGACTTATCAAAACAGAAAATGAATTACAAGCACAAGTTTAACTCAATAACATAACCAAACCATAAGCTAGAAGGGTACAAAATGATATACAATTATGAACCGATCAGGTAGTTCTAGAGATCGGATTTCACTCAAGCTTAACCAAATGACTCCTCCCACCATATTATGACATTGCCCCAGTTTTGGGCTCGATCCGAAATCAATAGGTTTAAGAAATTGGACAATTCAGGTTCAAACGCAGTTCGTTCCTGATTGGAGTGGTTGGTGTTTTGGGTAGTTCTAGAGATTGGATTTCACTCAAACTTAACCAAACGACTCCTCCCACCATATTATGATGTTGCCCCAGTTTTGGGCTCGATCCGAAATCAATAGGTGTAAGAAATTAGACAATTTATGTTCAACGGCAGTTCGTTCCTAATTTGAGTGGTTGGTGTTTTGGGTAGTTCTAGGGATCGGATTTCACTCAAACATAACCAAATGACTCCTCCCACCATATTA
Source organism: Prunus avium (assembly GCF_965620075.1). Taxonomy (NCBI): domain Eukaryota; kingdom Viridiplantae; phylum Streptophyta; class Magnoliopsida; order Rosales; family Rosaceae; genus Prunus; species Prunus avium. The sequence continues at coordinate 756,905 of NC_142287.1, forward strand.
TGATGTTGCCCAAGTTTTGGGCTCGATCCGAAATCAATAGGTGTAAGAAATTGGACAATTCAAGTTCAAAGGCAGTTCGTTCCTAATTGGAGAGGTTGGTGTTTTGGGTAGTTCTAGCGATCGGATTTCACTCAAACTTAACCAAATCACTCCTCCCACCATATTATGATGTTGCCCAAGTTTTGGGCTCGATCCGAAATCATTAGGTGTAAGAAATTTGACATTTCAAGTTCAAAGGCAGTTCTTTCCCAATTTGAGTGGTTGGTGTTTTGGGTAGTTCTAGAGATCGGATTTCACTCAAACTTAACCAAATCACTCCTCCCACCATATTATGATGCTGCCCAAGTTTTGGGCTCGATCCGAAATCAATAGGTGTAAGAAATTTGACATTTCAAGTTCGAAGGCAGTTCGTTCCTGGTTGGAGTGGTTGGTGTTTTGGGCAGTTCTAGAGATCGGATTTCACTCAAGCTTAACCAAATGACTCCCCCCACCATATTATGATGTTGCCCAAGTTTTGGGCTCGATCCGAAATCAATAAGTTTAAGAAATTAGACAATTCAGGTTCAAAGGCAGTTCGTTCCGGATTGGAGTGGTTGGTGTTTTGGGTAGTTCTAGAGATTGGATTTCCCTCAAACTTAACCAAATGACTTCTCCCACCATATTATGATGTTGCCCCAGTTTTGGGCTCGATCCGAAGTCAATAGGTGTAAGAAATTGGACAATTCAAGTTCAAAGGCACTTCGTTCCTAATTTGAGTGGTTGGTGTTTTGGGTACTTCTAGAGATCGGATTTCACTCAAACTTAACCAAATGACTCCTCCCACCATATTATGATGTTGCCCAAGTTTTGGGCTCGATCCGAAATCAATAGGTGTAAGAAATTGGACAATTCTAGTTCAATGGCAGTTCGTTCCTAATTGGAGTGGTTGGTGTTTTGGGTAGTTCTAGAGATTGTATTTCACTCAAACTTAAGCAAATGACTCCTCCCACCATATTATGATGTTGCCCCAGTTTTGGGCTCGATCCAAAATCAATAGGTGTAAGAAATTGGACAATTCAAGTTCAAAGGCAGTTCGTTCCGGATTGGAGTGGTTGGTGTTTTGGGTAGTTCTAGAGATTGGATTTCCCTCAAACTTAACCAAATGACTCCTCCCACTATATTATGATGTTGCCCCAGTTTTGGGCTCGATCCGAAATCAATAGGTGTAAGAAAGTGGACAATTCAAGTTCAAAGGCACTTCGTTCCTAATTGGAGTGGTTGGTGTTTTGGATAGTTCTAGAGATCGGATTTCACTCAAGCTTAACCAAATGACTCCCCCCACCATATTATGATGTTGCCCAAGTTTTGGGCTCGATCCGAAATCAATAGGTCTAAGAAATTTGACATTTCAAGTTCGAAGGCAGTTCGTTCCTGATTGGAGTGGTTGGTGTTTTGGGCAGTTCTAGAGATCGGATTTCACTCAAGCTTAACCAAATGAGTCCCCCCACCATATTATGATGTTGCCCAAGTTTTGGGCTCGATCCGAAATCAATAGGTTTAAGAAATTGGACAATTTATGTTCAAAGGCAGTTCGTTCCTAATCGGAGTGGTTGGTGTATTCCATAGTTCTAGAGATCGGATTTCACTCAAAACTAACCAAATGACTCCTCCCACCATATTATGATGTTGCCCAAGTTTTGGGCTCGATCCGAAATCAATAGGTGTAAGAAATTGGACAATTCAAGTTCAAAGGCAGTTCGTTCCTAATTGGAGTGGTTGCTGTTTTGGGTAGTTCTAGAGATTGGATTTCACTCAAACTCAACCAAATGACTTCTCCCACCATATTATGATGTTGCCCAAGTTTTGGGCTCGATCCGAAATCAATTGGTGTAAGAAATTGGACAATTCAATTTCGAAGGCAGTTCTTTCCTAATTTGAGTGGTTGGTGTTCTGGGTAGTTCTAGAGATCGGATTTCCCTAAAACATAACCAAATGACTCCTCCCACCATATTATGATGTTGCCCAAGTTTTGGGCTCGATCCGAAATCAATAGCTGTAAGAAATTGGTCAATTCAAGTTCAAAGGCAATTCTTTCCTAATTTGAGTGGTTGGTGTTTTGGGTAGTTCTAGAGATCGGATTTCACTCAAACATAACCAAATGACTCCTCCCACCATATTATGTTGTTGCCCAAGTTTTGGGCTCGATCCGAAATCAATAGCTGTAAGAAATTGGTCAATTCAAGTTCAAAGGTAGTTCGTTCCTAATTGGAGTGGTTGGTGTTTTGGATAGTTCTAGAGATCGGATTTCACTCAAACTCAACCAAAGCACTCCTCCCACCATATTATGATGTTGCCCAAGTTTTGGGCTCGATCCGAAATCAATAGGTGTAAGAAATTGGACAATTTATGTTCGAAGGCAGTTCGTTCCTAATCGGAGCGGTTGGTGTATTCCATAGTTCTAGAGATCGGATTTCACTCAAAACTAACCAAATGACTCCTCCCACCATATTATGATGTTGCCCAAGTTTTGGGCTCGATCCGAGATCAATAGGTGTAAGAAATTGGACAATTCAAGTTCAAAGGCAGTTCGTTCCTAGTTGGAGTGGTTGGTGTTTTGGGTAGTTCTAGAGATCAGATTTAACTCAAACTTATCCAAATGACTCCTCCCACCATATTATGATGTTGCCCAAGTTTTGGGCTCGATCCGAAATCTATAGGTGTAAGAAATTGGACAATTTATGTTCAAAGGCAGTTCGTTCCTAATCGGAGTGGTTGGTGTATTCCATAGTTCTAGAGATCGGATTTCACTCAAAACTAACCAAATGACTTCTCCCACCATATTATGATGTTGCCCAAGTTTTGGGCTCGATTCGAAATCAATAGGTGTAAGAAATTGGACAATTCAAGTGCAAAGGCAGTTCGTTTCTAATTGGAGTGGTTGGTGTTTTGGGTAGTTCTAGAGGTCGGATTTCACTCAAACTCAACCAAATGACTCGTCCCACCATATTATCATGTTGCCCAAGTTTTGGGCTCGATCCGAAATCAATAGGTGTAAGAAATTGGACAATTTATGTTCAAAGGCAGTTCGTTCCTAATCGGAGTCGTTGGTGTATTCCATAGTTCTAGAGTTCGGATTTCACTCTAAACTAACCAAATGACTCCTCCCACCATATTATGATGTTGCCCATGTTTTGGGCTCGATCCGAAATCAATAGGTGTAAGAAATTGGACAATTCAAGTTCAAAGGCAGTTCGTTCCTAATTGGAGTGGTTGGTGTTTTGGGTAGTTCTAGAGATCGGATTTCGCTCAAACTCAACCAAATGACTCCTCCCACCATATTATGATGTTGCCCAAGGTTTGGGCTCGATCCGAAATCAATTGGTGTAAGAAATTGGACAATTCAAGTTCGAAGGCAGTTCGTTCCTAATTGGAGTGGTTGGTGTTTTGGGTAGTTCTAGAGATCGGATTTCACTCAAACTTAACCAAATGACTCCTGCCACCATATTATGATGTTGCCCAAGTATTGGGCTCGATCCGAAATCTATAGCTGTAAGAAATTGGTCAATTCAAGTTCAAAGGCAATTCGTTCCTAATTGGTGTGGTTGGTGTTTTGGGTAGTGTTCGGTTCATTTTTACACCACCACTTAGTCAATCTCACCAACCACCTGAAGGACCAACTTTGGAAGAAATTGTGGCTTCAATGGTTAGAAACACAGATAATTTCATCATGCAGAGGAATGACACCCACATGCAGAGGAATGATACCCACATGCAGAAAATGGATAAGGCCATTGCCAATCTAGAAAATCAAGTGGGGCAAATTGCTACAGCTTTGAGTCAAAGGGAAGTTGGGATGATGCCTAACCAAATAGTGATACCAACCGGGCATGAGCATGTTCAAGCAATTATCTTGAGAACTGGCAAGGTAATTTGTGAGGTTAATAGTTCTGAAAGTCTAATTCAAAATAATGATGAGATGCAGGTTGAGCAAGTGATTGGGCCTAAGGAAAAGGATGAAATCAACAAGGGGGAAGATAAACAAGCAGCATCTTCACTTGAGTGGATCCCAAAGCATGAACTTGCAAGAAGGGAAAGAAGGGAGAAGGTATGTTGTGAACCTACTGATGAAGATATCTTACATGCTCCTTTTCCTCACAGGTTGATGAGTTCTAGGAAAAATCAACATGCCAAGGACATATTGGAAACTTTCAAGCAAGTGCAAGTCAACATTCCTTCCTTGGATGCAAACAAGCTCAAGGAATACGAAACTGTTGCATTAACGGAAGATGTTTCTGCTGTTTTGCAAAAGAAGCTTCCTCCCAATTTACAAGATCCAGGAAGTTTCACAATTCCTTGTATAATTGGTGATAAATTGTTTGAGAAACCTTTACTTGATTTAGGTGCTTCAATTAATCTAATGTCTTATTCTATTTTTGAAGTACTAGAGGAAGACAAGCTGAACATCCATGTTCCAAGTACCAATCACATGTTCAATGTCATTCCTTCTACTCAAATGAGAAGGCCACCCAATCCTAAATATATGCCTCATCCATCTAATCCACGTATTGAAGAGCGCTTAAAATTACTTTTGAAATCTACTCACGCGCATAAAAAGAAAAGAATACGAAATGGGTTGATTAGATGGCAAAGAGATTTGAAGAAACTTCATGTTCGGCACAAGGAGGCGATTGAGCCAAAGCCCCCCAAGTGACCATAGTATGTTGGAAGTCCGGCGAAAGACTTTAAACTTAGCGCTTCTTGGGAGGCAACCCAAGGTGAACAGAGAAGTTTGTTGTCGTCCTAATCGCTTCAAAGTGGAGTTTCTCTAGACTCAAACTTTCTTTTTTTTTATTTTTATTTTTATTTTTATTTTTATTTTTTGAGTTAGGGTTACAATTTTCCAACCAAGGTAATTAGGATTTTCTTGTTGTTTCTCTTTGTTTTTCTTACTTTTGCTTTCCTTTACTTGTTTGTGTTTCTAACTTGTTTTTCTTTGTTTTTCTTCTTTATTGAAGTTTGTGGTTGTTTATTTTCTTTTTGTCCATCCCAATTTTTCTATATGACATTGTTTAATCTTCAATCTCCTTTTTTTTTAAACAGTGTTTCATATAAGTTTGGGAAGTGTTTTCAATTCATTAATGCACAATCAGAATTGGGCGTGAATGCTTATTTTATTTAATAACATGTGATTACAAACACATTAATGAAAAGCATACATAAAATTCCTAATCACATGTTCTTTGTTGCATTCTGCGCCACCTGAGGCCTTTGCTAATTGCCTCTGTCTGTTCTTGCTTGTAGAATCTGCAGCAGCTCTACATGGTCTTCATTTCTCTTTTGCAGCATTTCTACCTGCTGGTTGGCACAGTAGAGCCGCTTCTGCAGGTCCGCCACCTGAGCTTTCAGGGCCGCCACCTCCTCACTCAGTGCCCCGTACTCTCGTGTTCTCGCCAGTAGGCGCATGCCTAGATTTGTGGCGGAAACCGCGTGTTGCACATTTAGAGTGTGGGACTCCTCCACTGCCACATTGTCCGACCGCTGTGCCATATGCAGATGCGACGCCGGTGTGAGTCTTCTCACAGTTATACCTTCCGGCAGTACAGCTCTTATCGGCACGACCTCAGAGAAGTTCGAGGCCGAGCCATGATGATATGAAGAGTTTGGGAAGACAAGGGTTGGAGGAGCCCGTATCTGGGCATTTGGTGGTGCGAGCGACAACTCAAGGTTAAGGTCATCAATGAGCATATCTGAGGATGCCATTGATTTTTATATCTGGACTATTTGATGGTTTTTCTTGAGTTTGCAGGATGAAATGCAGGGTACTCCTCCTTTCAACCGAGAAGTGGTTTAAATAGACTTATGCTCATAAGGGAGCCGACACCACTTTGCATTTCCTGAGCAATTTGCGGTTGCGTCCAGTTAAAAGGGAAGCATTTCTGCTTTCACTTTACTTTCTTTTCCTTCATGTTTTCTGGTGCATTGTGTTTTGATTTCTTTTTAGTTTGTCGTCTTTGTTTTATTTCAGTTAGGGAACTGTGATTTGTTCTTTTTCGTTTGTCGCATTCCCTTTATTCCAGTTTGGGAAGTGCGTTTTGTTTTTCTTCTTTGTCTTTTGCAACTTTCTTTTCTTTTATTTCATTTCCGAAAACGAAAAAAAAAAAAAATACACGGAAAGGGCAAAGACAAACAGGCACACCAATAATACACTAGAATTATTCTTTCACAGTGCTCGGTGTCTCGACCATAGGACCTTTGAGTTTAGCCCTATGGCTATCCTCTTCCGGGGCTTCACGCACAGCCTCTTGGGGCTCATCACTCGAGCTCCCAAAGATCGCACTCTTAGCTTGAGCGTACCTACTCTCGCGATCTGTTTTCTTACATTTACCCGGTTGGTCCAGGTCCTCCAGCTGCTTTCTCATGTCATGGGCGTAAACACTTACCATCTTTGAGAGATTTTTGTTCTCTTCCCGCAACGCCTCCAGCTGGTGTCGATTCACCTCCACTATCCTTGCCCTTTCCCTTTTTATGCTTTTAATAATACTTTGGCACTCTTCCACCATACTTCGCTCTGCCGCCAACTGACCTCTCAGCACCTCTACCTCATGGGACTTCGCAAGTAGGCGATGACCCACACTTGCGACTATTGCGGTGCTTTCCACGCTTAGTGCCAGAGCATCCCTCACGACCCAGTTGTCATCCCTTGCTCCCAGCACCCGTATATCCTTGGGAGTCACTAGATTTCTAGCAACTCCAAGGGCAACATCGTTGTCCAGCAGTATCGAGTCATTCACTGTCACGTGCCCCCGTGCGGAGGCAAAGTAGGGCATCCACACTGGTGCCACTGCTTGGCCCCGAGTCTGAGTCGGTGGAGCTAGGTTAAGATCCAACGAGAATGGGTAGGAAGACGCCATTTCAACTCTTACTTTCTTTTGTCTTTCTTTTCTCTTTTGTGTGTTTCTGAGTTTGTGTGTTCTTCCCCAACTCTTTCTCTTCTTCTTTTATAGAGTTCGTTTTTACGTAACCCTAGCCACTGCACTTCTGCGTTTTGCGCGGCTCTTACGGCCCATCCCCTTAGGTCACCTCACCTAGTCCCCAACCCCTTTAATTGCATTTCTGCCTTTCAGCGCTTTCGAGAAACAAAAGTCGTCCCACCTTCCTATGAAGCCAATAATTCTGGCTTGGGAACGTGAGAGAGACCTCTGCCTGTCGACACGTCTCTCACTTTGTATCCCGTGACTCACAGGGGCCGAGACATCAGGGCCCACTTTTTCTATTTTACTGAGCCCTCGCTCTTTGTGCTTCTGACTTGGTTTCTTTGTTTTATTTACTTTCTTCGCTTTTGGGCTTTCGTTTGGGTTGGGCTTTCATTTGGTTTGTGCGTTTCATTGGGTTGGATTTCTGCATGTGTAAGACTGTTGTTAGGGCTTACTGTTTTATTTGTTTATGTTTGGTTTCATTTTTGTTTTTGTTTTTGCAACCGTGTTGTAGTTGTTTGTCTTGTTTGTTCTTGTATTTACTTGCTTTATTCCCTTTAATTCTTGTTATAACGTTGTTGATGCCTGAATTCTTTAACATTGAGGACAATGTTTGTTTCTAAGTTTGGGAAGGGATAGCAAGTCTTTTTCGTTTCACTTAAATTCTTACTTTCTTTTATTTTGTTTTCTTTTCTGTTTTGAGTCTTTTTGTTCTTAAGTCACTTTCTGGACATATATGATGAGATTGTGATGAATGTTTAAATGACTTGATTGAAAATGCTTTAAAAAAAAAAATATTATTATTCACTAAATGGCATCGTTCTAGCATGATATGTTTGAAATCCTCTATGCACTTGCCATTTGTTTCATAATTCTCCAGTTGAGGGACTTGCATGATCCAAAGAATTGTATCAAGCATGAATTAGACTTGTACAACCATATAATGTGAGCTTTGAGCCTTGTGCTTCAATTCATGAGTGTTATACACATATTCTTACTTTTCTTGTCATCTGAGTTGTTGTTTGATCTCATTATTCATTGATTTGGTTGAGCACTTAAAAGTCACTCATTCTTGTGCAATTTGATTACATGACATTTGAGAAATGATATTAAGGCCCTCTTTGGACCGTTTGTGCCTTTCAAGCTAACCCTATGCATGCTTAAGCATGATTTTCCATTGTTAACCACCTTGAGCCTATATGTATGCCTTTTCTTTCAAGTAACCAATTATTACTTCTAGCCTTAGCCTGAAAAACAAGAATTTACCTTTCTAAGGAACTCGTGAGCTTTAATTTAGATGTGTTTTTCATGCTAAGTTTGGGAAGGGTTATTATATTCCCAAAAAAAAAAAAAAACAAAAAAAAAAAAAAAAAAAACACTCAAAGGGCGAAAGAAAAGAGAAAAGTTGTGGTTAAGTGGCAATGGTTTCAAATTCAATTCCATGTTTCTTGGTTGTTTGAATGGAAGGAAAGAGTGTGAATCAAATTTTTGTGGAGGTATAAGGCTTTGTGGTCTAATAGATCACACAAAAAAAAAATGAATGAAAATCTCAAGCGTGATGTTTCAAAGTCTTTTAGTCAATGATTATATGCTCTTACATTGTGAGTTCCTTGGACTTTGTTATATCCATATCCTTCATTTCTTACTCACCTTACACCCTTAGCCCCATTACAACCTATAATAAAGACCTAAATTGATCCTAAATGTCATGTGGTTGAATCGCACACATTCTTCTTCTTTTAAGTGTTTACCATCCTTCTTGAGATCATATTCATGCATGTTTTTCATCTTGCTAATTTTGAGTTAAGTCCCTTATGGTTTAAGAGATTGGAGAATTTATGTTCAAAGGCAGTTCGTTCCTAATCGTAGTGGTTGGTGTATTCCATAGTTCTAGAGATCGGATTTCACTCAAAACTAACGAAATCACTCCTCCCACCATATTATGATGTTGCCCAAGTTTTGGGGTTGATCCGAAATCAATAGGTGTAAGAAATTGGACAATTCAAGTTCAATGGCAGTTCGTTCCTAATTGGGGTGGTTGGTGTATTGGGTAGTTCTAGAGATCCGATTGCACTCAAAATTAACCAAATGACTCCTCCCACCATATTATTATGTTGCCCAAGTTTTGGGTTCGATCCGAAATCAATAGGTGTAAGAAATTGAAAAATTTATGTTCAAAGGCAGTTCGTTCCTAATCGGAGTGGTTGGCGTATTCCATAGTTCTAGAGATTGGATTTCACTCAAAACTATCCAAATGACTCCTCCCACCATATTATGAGGTTGCGGAAATTTTGGGCTCGATCCGAAATCAATAGGTGTAAGAAATTGGACAATTCAAGTTCAAAGGCAGTTCGTTCCTAATTGGAGTGGTTGGTGTTTTGGGTAGTTCTAGAGATCGGATTTCACTCAAACTTAACCAAATGACTTCTCCCACCATATTATGTTGTTGCCCAAGTTTTGGCCTCGATCCGAAATAAATAGCTGTAAGAAATTGGAAAATTTATGTTCAAAGGCAGTTCGTTCCTAATCGGAGTGGTTGGTGTATACCGTAGTTCTAGAGATCGGATTTCCCTCAAAATCAACCAAATGACTCCTCCCACCATATTATTTTGTTGCCCAAGTTTTGGGCTCGATTCGAAATCAATTGGGGTAAGAAAATGGACATTTCAAGTTCAAAGGCAGTTCGTTCCTAATTGGAGTGGTTGGTGTTTTGGGTAGTTCTAGAGATCGGATGTCACTCAAGCTTAACCAAATGACTTCTCCCACCATATTATGTTGTTGCCCAAGTTTTGGGATCGATCCGAAATCAATAGGTGTAAGAAATTGGACAATTCAAGTTCAAAGGCAGTTCGTTCCTAATCGGAGTGGTTGGTGTATTCCATAGTTCTATAGATCAGATTTCACTCAAAACTAACCAAATGACTCCTCCCACCATGTTATGATGTTGCCCAAGTTTTGGGCTCGATCCGAAATCAATAGGTGTAAGAAATTGGACAATTCAAGTTCGAAGGCAGTTCGTTCCTAATTGGAGTGTTTGTTGTTTTGGGTAGTTCAAGAGATCGGATTTCACTCAAACTTAAACAAATGACTCCTCCCACCATATTATGATGTTGCCCAAGTTTAGGGCTCGATCCGAAATCAATAGCTGTAAGAAATTGGTCAATTCATGTTCAAAGGCAATTCGTTCCTAATAGGAGTGGTTGGTGTTTTTTGTAGTTCTAGAGATCGGATTTCAATCAAAACTAACCAAACGACTCCTCCCACCATAATATGATGTAGCCCAAGTTTTGGGCTCGATCCGAAATCAATAGGTGTAATAAATTATACAATTCAAGTTCAAAGGCAGTTCATTCCTAATTGGAGTGGTTGGTGTTTTGGGTAGTTCTAGAGATCGGATTTCAGTCAAAGTCAACCAAATGACTCCTCCCACCATATTATGATGTTGCCCAAGTTTTGGGCTCGATCCGAAATCAGTTGGTGTAAGAAATTGGACAATTCAATTTCAAAGGCAGTTCGTTCCTAATTGGAGTGGTTGGTGTTTTGGGTAGTTCTAGAGATCGGATTTCACTCAAACTTAACCAAATGACTCCTCCCACCATATTATGATGTTGCCCAAGTTTAGGGCTCGATCCGAAATCAATAACTGTAAGAAATTGGTCAATTCATGTTCAAAGGCAATTCGTTCCTAATTCGAGTCGTTGGTGTCTTGGGTAGTTCTAGAGATCGGATTTCACTCAAACATAACCAAATGACTCCTCCCACCATATTATAATGTTGCCCAAGTTTTGGGCTTGATCCGAAATCAATAGGTGTAAGAAATTGGACAATTCAAGTTCAAAGGCAGTTCGTTCCTAATTGGAGTGGTTGGTGTTTTGGGTAGTTCTAGAGATCGGATTTCACTCAAACTTAACCAAATGACTTCTCCCACCATATTATGTTGTTGCCCAAGTTTTGGCCTCGATCCGAAATAAATAGCTGTAAAAAATTGGAAAATTTATGTTCAAAGGCAGTTCGTTCCTAATCGGAGTGGTTGGTGTATTCCATAGTTCTAGAGATCGGATTTCCCTCAAAATCAACCAAATGACTCCTCCCACCATATTATTTTGTTGCCCAAGTTTTGGGCTCGATTCGAAATCAATTGGGGTAAGAAATTGGACAATTCAAGTTCAAAGGCAGTTCGTTCCTAATTGGAGTGGTTGGTGTTTTGGGTAGTTCTAGAGATCGGATGTCACTCAAACTTAACCAAATGACTTCTCCCACCATATTATGTTGTTGCCCAAGTTTTGGGATCGATCCGAAATCAATAGGTGTAAGAAATTGGACAATTCAAGTTCAAAGGCAGTTCGTTCCTAATCGGAGTGGTTGGTGTATTCCATAGTTCTATAGATCAGATTTCACTCAAAACTAACCAAATGACTCCTCCCACCATGTTATGATGTTGCCCAAGTTTTGGGCTCGATCCGAAATCAATAGGTGTAAGAAATTGGACAATTCAAGTTCGAAGGCAGTTCGTTCCTAATTGGAGTGTTTGTTGTTTTGGGTAGTTCAAGAGATCGGATTTCACTCAAACTTAAACAAATGACTCCTCCCACCATATTATGATGTTGCCCAGGTTTAGGGCTCGATCCGAAATCAATAGCTGTAAGAAATTGGTCAATTCATGTTCAAAGGCAATTCGTTCCTAATAGCAGTGGTTGGTGTTTTTTGTAGTTCTAGAGATCGGATTTCAATCAAAACTAACCAAACGACTCCTCCCACCATAATATGATGTAGCCCAAGTTTTGGGCTCGATCCGAAATCAATAGGTGTAATAAATTATACAATTCAAGTTCAAAGGCAGTTCATTCCTAATTGGAGTGGTTGGTGTTTTGGGTAGTTCTAGAGATCGGATTTCAGTCAAAGTCAACCAATTGACTCCTCCCACCATATTATGATGTTGCCCAAGTTTTGGGCTCGATCCGAAATCAGTTGGTGTAAGAAATTGGACAATTCAATTTCGAAGGCAGTTCGTTCCTAATTGGAGTGGTTGGTGTTTTGGGTAGTTCTAGAGATCGGATTTCACTCAAACTTAACCAAATGACTCCTCCCACCATATTATGATGTTGCCCAAGTTTAGGGCTCGATCCGAAATCAATAGCTGTAAGAAATTGGTCAATTCATGTTCAAAGGCAATTCGTTCCTAATTCGAGTCGTTGGTGTCTTGGGTAGTTCTAGAGATCGGATTTCACTCAAACATAACCAAATGACTCCTCCCACCATATTATAATGTTGCCCAAGTTTTGGGCTTGATCCGAAATCAATAGGTGTAAGAAATTGGACAACTTATGTTCAAAGGTAGTTCGTTCCTAATCGGAGTGGTTGGTGTGTTCCATAGTTCTAAAGATCGGATTTCACTCAAACTTAACCAAACGACTCCTCCCACCATATTATGAGGTTGCCCAAGTTTTGGGCTCGATCTGAAATAAATAAGTGTAATAAATTGGACAATTTATGTTCAAAGGCAGTTCGTTCCCAATCGGAGTGGTTGGTGTATTCTGTAGTTCTAGAGATCGGATTTCACTCAAAACTAACCAAATGACCCCTCCCACCATATTATGATGTTGCCCAAGTTTTGGGCTCGATCCGAAATCAATAGGTGTAAGAAATTGGATAATTCAAGTTCAAAGGCAGTTCGTTCCTAATTGGAGTGGTTGGTGTTTTGGGTAGTTCTAGAGATCGGATTTCACTCAAACTTAACCAAATGACTCCTCCCACCATATTATGAGGTTGCCCAAGTTTTGGGCGCGATCCGAAATCAATAGGTGCAAGAAATTGGACAATTCAAGTTCAAAGGCAGTTCGTTCCAAATTGGAGTGGTTGGGGTTTTGGGTAGTTCTATAGATCGGATTTCACTCAAATTTAACCAAATGACTCCTCCCACCACATTATGATGTTGTCCATGGTTTGGGCTCGATCCGAAATCAATAGGTCTAAGAAATTGGACAATTCAAGTTCAAAGGCAGTTCGTTCCTAATTGGGTTGGTTGGTGTATTGGGTAGTTCTACAGATCGGATTTCACTCAAACTTAACCAAATGACTCCTCCCACCGTATTATGATGTTGCCCAAGTTTTGGGCTCAATCCGAAATCAAAAGGTGTAAGAAATTGGACAATTCAAGTTCAAAGGCAGTTCGTTACTAATTGGAATGGTTGGTGTTTTGGGTAGTTCTAGAGATCGGATTGCAATCAAACCTAACCAAATGACTCCTCCCACCATATTCTGATGTTGCCCACGGTTTGGGCTCGATCCGAAATCAATAGGTGTAAGAAATTGGACAATTTATGTTCAAAGGCAGTTCGTTCCTAATCGGAGTGGTTGGTGTATTCCATAGTTCTAGAGATCGGATGATTAGTTCATAATTGTATATCATTTTTTACCCCTCTAGCTTATGATTTGGTTATGTTATTGAGTTAAACTTGTGCTTTTAATCCCTTTTCTATTTATCATTCAGTTCATTGGACCTTAGGTAGCAATGGTGTCTTTGGATAGGAAAAGATGCAAAATGGTGCAAAAACGAGCAAACTGAGTGAGCTATTTGTTTTGGCCCAATTAATATGTGGTTCGAAAGAAGAGATTCTGAACTGCAAGATGGACTGCTAAAACGTATCAATTGATGAAGGCAAGCCCAATCCATGGGCCCATCAAAATGCACACCATACATTCCAGTCTATTTTCGGCAGTCAACTGGCAAGGCCCAAAACGTACACTTATATTGCTCAGATGGGAATGCATTCTTCATCAAAGTTGTTCCAATGAGTGTCTATTATGACATATCCAAATTTGAGCCCCATTGGATACATATTGAAATCTCAGGCCTTCATACACCAAGCCTGGTTCAGCAGCATCTTTTATTTCCAGCAACCAAAAGAAAACCCACATGGGTTGGCAGCAAAAGGCAGCCACAATTGAACACCTTTGAACAACCATGTGAATAAAGATTGAGGTGCAGCAAAAGAAGTATGGGATGGGATTGATTCCAACCACACTAACATAGACAAGATGAAGTGGGAGTTATGGGTTGTATTAAATGAGGAATGGTGGTGTTGGATTTCATCATGATGTTCCTCCCTCTTAGCCCTATAAATAGAGGAGTCTTCAAGCTACAAAAATCACTTCAGCCATCCTGCACACTTCCATCATTCCATCAACACATCCAGAAATCATCCTCATACATTCCCACAACCCCAAACACTCAAGCAATCAACCCAATACTCTAAACTGCCCCAAATCACCAAAACAGCTCCAGAAAGCCTCTCTTCCATTTCCTACGAATTTCCTCTCTCTCTCAACCATCACCACTCACTCAAACTCATCCCAAATCACCTCCATATCCTTCATACATCCTTCTAGACGTGGAGAATATGAAGAGTATGTATGGACATTCGACAACAGGGATTAGATACATACTTGGTTGTTTAAATTGTTCTTCTATGCTTAATGGGTTCCTAATGCTTAATTTAGGTTAGACAACAAATGATCAAATTAGGGAATTAGGAACACAAGGTTAGAACCAGACACCATGGCCTAATCATACTTTAGCTAGAATCAATCTTTGAATATGAATTAGACTTGTTACTTGACTCCTTATAACCCAGAATTGAATTGTTATGGTGATTCGAATGCCCTAGTCTCCAAATCTGTTTTCCAACTCTTAAAACCACTCTTTGTTACATTTGTTTACTTGCTTTTGTTTGCAATTTCATTTTGCTTCTTTCGTTCAACAATCACAACCACTCTTGTTTTAAATTCTGTTTTAGACATAACCTCCTACTTTCTTGAATTTGGTAATCTAAGTACATAACTAGTTTTAACTTCTCAGTCTTCGTGGGTACAACCTCGTACTTGTCTTGCTATACTACTAATTGCCCCTTACAATTGCGAGTTAACATAATATTAACAACATCGGATTTCACTCAAAACTAACCAAATGACTCCTCCCACCATATTATGATGTTGCCCAAGTTTTGGGCTCGATCCGAAATCAATAGGTGTAAAAAATTGGACAATTCAAGTTCAAAGGAAGTTCGTTCTTAATTGGAGAGGTTGGTGTTTTGGGTAGTTCTAGAGATCAGATTTCACTCAAACTTAACCAAATGACTCCTCCCACCATATTATGATGTTGCCCAAGTTTTGGGCTCGATCCGAAATCGATAGGTGTAAGAAATTGGACAATTTATGTTCAAAGGCAGTTCGTTCCTAATCGGAGTGGTTGGTGTATTCCATGGTTCTAGAGATCGGATTTCACTCAAAACTAACCAAATGACTCCTCCCACCATATTATGATGTTGCCCTAGTTTTGGGCTCCATCCGAAATCAATAGGTGTAAGAAATTGGACAATTCAAGTTCAAAGGCAGTTCCTTCCTAATTGGAGTGGTTGGTGTTTTGGGTAGTTCTAGAGGTCGGATTTCACTCAAACATAACCAAATGACTCCTCCCACCGTATTATGATGTTGCCCAAGTTTTGGGCTCGATCCGAAATCAATAGGTGTAAGAAATTGGACAATGCAAGTTCAAAGGCAGTTCGTTCCTAATTGGAGTGGTTGGGGTTTTGGGTAGTTCTAGAGAT
This sequence comes from Prunus avium, assembly GCF_965620075.1. Classification (NCBI taxonomy): domain Eukaryota; kingdom Viridiplantae; phylum Streptophyta; class Magnoliopsida; order Rosales; family Rosaceae; genus Prunus; species Prunus avium. The sequence continues at coordinate 772,464 of NC_142287.1, forward strand.
CGGCTTTCACTCAAACTTCACCAAATGACACCTCCCAACATATTACGATGTTGCCCAAGTTTTGGGCTCGATCCGAAATCAATAGGTGTAAGAAATTGGACAATTTATGTTCAAAGGCAGTTCGTTCCTAATCGGAGTGGTTGGTGTATTCCATAGTTCTTGAGATCGGATTTCACTCAAAACTAACCAAATGACTCCTCCCACCATATTATGATGTTGCCCAAGTTTTGGGCTCGATCCGAAATCAATAGGTGCAAGAAATTGGACAATTCAAGTTCAAAGGCAGTTCGTTCCTAATTGGAGTGGTTGGTGTTTTGGGTAGTTCTAGAGGTCGGATTTCACTCAAACATAACCAAATGACTCCTCCCACCGTATTATGATGTTGCCCAAGTTTTGGGGTCGATCCGAAATCAATAGGTCTAAGAAATTGGAGTGGTTGGTGTTTTGGGTAGTTCTACAGATCGGATTTCACTCAAACTTAACCAAATGACTCCTCCCACCATATTATGTTGTTTCCCAAGTTTTAGGCTCGATCCGAAATCAATAGGTGTAAGAAATTGGACAATTCAAGTTCAAAGGCAGTTCGTTCCTAATTGGGGTGGTTGGTGTTTTGGGTAGTTCTAGAGATCGGATTTCACTCAAGATTAACCAAATGACTCCTCCCACCATATTATGTTGTTGCCCAAGTTTTGGGCCCGATGCGGAATCGATAGGTGTAAGAAATTGGACAATTCAAGTTCGAAGGCATTTCGTTCCTAATTGGAGTGGTTGGTGTTTTGGGTAGTTTTGGTGCAGCTGCATCCTCAACTTGTGATACTCGCAAGTGCACGAACCGTTGGTAGTTTAGCGTATGTAAGTGCGAGGTCGATTCCACAGGGATTGGTGATTGAATGATCCAATTTAGTTTCCCTACACAAAACAGAAATGAAAAAGAAAGGAAATAAATAAAATAAAGAAGAAAGAAATAACTAACTCAAGCAGATAAGTTCCCAAGTTCAATTAGATTAACGGATTGATTCTAGCTAAAGTATGATTAAGCCATGGTGTTTGGTCATAACCTCGTGTTCCTAATTCCCTAATTTGATCATTTGTTGTCTAACCTAAAATTAAGCATTAGGAACCCATTAAGCATAGAAGAACAATTTAAACAACCAAGCATGTATCTAATCCCTGTTGTCGAATGTCCATACATACTCTTCCTATTCATAGTTCAATTCGAATTAAAGCATGGTGTCTACTCTTTATTCAAACCAAGATAGCTAACATGCATGCCTAAATGGTGATCAATCATTCAAACTAGCCTATTAACTTATAAGCATAATGAATAAGAACAAAAATCATAATTGAAACTTGGAAACTAATCAAACTTGAAACTAAAGAAAATAATTTACATAACAATGAAAATTAAGTAGAACTTGGAAAAACTTAAGGAGAATTTCAGCACAAAGATCTCATTATAACAATTGAAAACTAGAAAGAGAAACTAAGAGAATTTGAGGGAGAGAAGGGAAGGGAGCTCTAGAGAAGTGTTTGAGAGCTCCCCCCCTTGGGGTGTGTTTACAAGCTTGGGAAACCTCACTATATATAGGCCTAAGGAAGCTGAAAATCTGAATTAAGTATGGCTAATGCATACAACACTTGTTTTATAAAATCTGAAATGGTTGATGCACTTCACTAATGCATACAACACTTCCATTATAAAATCTGAAATGGTTGATGCACTTCACTAATAAATCCCACCAGCAGCCCTAGCTCATATTCATGTCACCATGACCAAGCTTCCAACCAGAAATAATAGCTCATCCTGAGGTCAGCATGACCAGCAACTTCAAGGGCTTACGAATTAGGCTTCCCTTAAGCAAATTAAGACTTTAAGCACTCAAACTTGAAGTTCAGAATCTCTTCTTTCCAGCCATATATCATTTGGGCCAATCCAAGGTCGGAGGAGGAAGTTAAGGCCAAAACAAATTGCTAACTCATTTTGCGCGCTGATAAAATTCATCCTGAGCATGGCTCTGTGTTTGCTAGGTAACAGAATCCATGTTTATCCAATGGGGCTGAAGTTTGGATATGTTATATTACACACCCATTGGAACAACTTTCATGAAGAATGTGGCCTCATCCGAGCTATGTAGGTTGCTGAAACAAAGCTTGCAATATGACCTACGAAACTGGGCTGGCAGGGGACTGTAGCCAAAATTGAGTTTGTCTTTAAGCTCTTCATCCATTCATCCAAATTAGGCCCTAACATGCATGGATTGCATCATTTACTATCCAAAGCCCTCATTATTACCTAAAGCTCAATGAACTGAAAGATAAACACGAAAAGGATTAAAAGCACAAGTTTAACTCAAAAACATAACCAAATCATAAGCTAGAAGGGTACAAAATGATATGTAAATATGCACCGATCAGGTAGTTCTAGAGATTGGATTTCACTCAAACTTAACCGAATGACTCCTCCCACCATATTATGCTGTTGCCCAAGTTTTGGGCTCGATCCGAAGTCAATAGGTGTAAGAAATTGCACAAGTCAAGTTCAATGGCAGTTCGTTCCTAATTGGGGTGGTTGGTGTATTGGGAAGTTCTAGAGATCGGATTTCACTCAAAATTAACCAATTGACTCCTCCCACCATATTATGTTGCTGCCCAAGTTTTGGGCTCGATCCGAAATCAATAGGTGTAAGAAATTGCACAAGTCAAGTTCAATGGCAGTTCGTTCCTAATTGTGGTGGTTGGTGTATTGGGAAGTTCCAGACATCGGATTGCACTCAAAATTAACCAAATGACTCCTCCCACCATATTATGATGTTCCCAAAGTTTTGGGCTCTATCCGAAATCAATAGGTATAAGAAATTGGACAATTCAAGTTCAAAGGCAGTTATTTCCTAGTTGGGGTGGTTGTTGTATTGGGTAGTTCTAGAGATTGGATTTCACTCAAACTTAATCGAATGACTCCTCCGACCACATTATGATGTTGCCCAAGTTTTGGGCTCGATCCGAAATCAATAGGTGTAAGAAATTGGACAATTCAAGTTCAATGGCAGTTCGTTCCTAATTGGGATGGTTGGTGTATTGTGTAGTTGTAGAGATCCGATTGCACTCAAAATTAACCAAATGACTCCTCCCACCATATTATGTTGTTTCCCAAGTTTTGGGCTCGATCCGAAATCAAGAGGTGTATGAAATTGGACAATTAAAGTTCGAAAGCAATTTGTTCCTAATTGGGGTGGTTGGTGTGTTGTGTAGTTCTAGAGATCCGATTGCACTCAAAATTAACCAAATGACTCCTCCCACCATATTATGATGTTGCCCAAGTTTTGGGCTCAATCCGAAATCAGTAGGTGTAAGAAATTGGACAATTCAAGTTCAAAGGCAGTTCGTTCCAAATTGGGGTGGTTGGTGTATTGGGTAGTTCTAGAGATCGGATTTTGCTAAAAATTAACCAAATGACTCCTCCCACCATATTATGTTGTTGCCCAAGTTTTGGGCTCGATGCGGAATCAGTAGGTGTAAGAAATTGGACAATTCAAGTTCAAAGGAAGTTCATTCCTAATTGGAGTGGTTGGTGTTTTGGGTAGTTCTAGAGATCGAATTTCACTCAAACTTAGCCAAATGACTCCTCCGACCACATTATGATGTTCCCCAAGTTTTGGGCTCGATCCGAAATCAATAGGTGTAAGAAATTGGACAATTGAAGTTCAATGGCAGTTCGTTCCTAATTGGGTGGTTGGTGTATTGTGTTGTTCTAGAGATCGGATTGCACTCAAAATTAACCAAATGACTCCTCCCACCATATTATGATGTTGCCCAAGTTTTGGGCTCTATCTGAAATCAATATATGTAAGAAATTGGACAATCACAGTTCAATGGCAGTTCGTTCCGAATTTGGGTGGTTGGTGTATTGTGTAGTTCTAGAGATCCGATTGCACTCAAAAGTAACCAAATGACTCCTCCCACCACATTATGATGTTGCCCAAGTTTTGGGCTCGATCGGAAATCAATAGGTGTAAAAAATTGCTCAATTCAAGTTCGAAAGCAGTTTGTTCCTAATTGAGGTGGTTGGTGTATTGTGTAGTTCTAGCGATCCGATTGCACTCAAAATTAACCAAATGACTCCTCCCACCATATTGGGATGTTGCCCAAGTTTTGGGCTCTGTCCGAAATCAATAGGTGTAAGAAATTGGACAATTCAAGTTCAAAGGCCGTTCGTTCCTAATTGGAGTGGTTGGTGTTTTGGGTAGTTCTGGAGATTGGATTTCACTCCAACTTAACCAAATGACTCCTCCCACCATATTATGTTGTTGCCCAAGTTTTGGGCTCGATCCGAAATCAATAGGTGTAAAAAATTGGACAATCCAAGTTCAAAGGAAGTTCGTTCCTAATTGGAGTGGTTGGTGTATTGTGTAGTTCTAGAGATCCGATTGCACTCAAAATTAACGAAATGACTCCTCCCACCATATTATTACGTTGCCAAAGTTTTGGGCTCTATCCGAAATCAATAGGTATAAGAAATTGAACAATTCAAGTTCAAAGGCTGTTATTTCCTAATTGGGGTGGTTGTTGTATTAGGTAGTTCTACATATCGGATTTCACTCAAAATTATCCAAATGACTCCTCCCACCATATTATGATGTTGCCCAAGTTTTGGGCTCTATCCGAAATCAATTGGTGTAAGAAATTGGACAATTCAAGTTCAAAGGCAGTTCGTTCCTAATTGGAGTGGTTGGTGTTTTGTGTAGTTCTAGAGATCGGATTGCACTCAAAATTAACCAAATGACTCCTCCCAACACATTATGACGTTGCCCAAATTTTGGGCTTTATACGAAATCAATAGGTGTAAGAAATTGGACAATCCAAGTTCGAAGGCAGTTCGTTCCTAATTGGGATGGTTGGTGTATTGGGTAGTTCTAGAGACCGAATTTCACTCAAAATTATCCAAATGACTCCTGCCACCATATTATGATGTTGCCCACGTTTTGGGCTCGATCCGAAATTAATAGTGTAAGAAATTGGACAATTCAAGTTCAAAGGTAGTTTGTTTCTAACTGGAGTGGTTGGTGTTTTGGGTAGTTCTAGAGATCAGATTTCACTCAAACTTAACCAAATGACTCCTCCGACCACATTATGATGTTGCCCAAGTTTTGGGATCGATCCGAAATCAATAGGTGTAAGAAATTGGACAATTGAAGTTCAATGACAGTTCGTTCCTAATTGGGATGGTTGGTGTATTGTGTAGTTGTAGAGATCCGATTGCACTCAAAATTAACCAAATGACTCCTCCCACCATATTTTGATGTTGCCCAAGTTTTGGGCTCTATCCGAAATCAATAGGTGTAAGAAATTGGACAATTCATGTTCAAAGGCAGTTCGTTCCTAATTGGAGTGGTTGGTGTTTTGGGTAGTTCTCGAGATTGGATTTCACTCAAACTTAGACAAATGACTCCTGCCTCCATATTTTGATGTTGCCCAAGTTTTGGGCTCGATCCGAAGTCAATCGGTGTAAGAAATTGGACAATCCAAGTTCGAAGGCTGTTCGTTCCTAATTGAAGTGGTTGGTGTATTCCACAGTTCTTGATATCGGATTTCACTCAAAATTAACCAAATGACTCCTCCCACCATATTATGATGTTGCCCAAGTTTTGGGCTCTATCCGAAATCAATATATGTAAGAAATTGGACAATTCAAGTTCAATGGCAGTTCGTTCCTAATTTGGGTGGTTGGTGTATTGTGTAGTTCTAGAGATTGGATTTCACTCAAAATTAACCAAATTACTCCTCCCACCATATTATGATGTTGCCCGAGGTTTGGGCTCTATCCGAAATCAATTGGTGTAAGAAATTGGACAATTCAAGTTCAAAGGCAGTTCGTTCCTAATTGCTGTGGTTGGTGTTTTGGGTAGTTCTAGAGATTGGATTTCACTCAAACTTAACCAAATGACTCTTCCCACCCTATTATGATGTTGCCCAAGTTTTGGGCTCGATCCGAAATCAATAGGTGTAAGAAATTGGACAATTTATGTTCAAAGGCAGTTCCTTCCTAATCGGAGTGGTTGGTGTATTCCATAGTTTTAGAGAACGGATTTCACTCAAAACTAACCAAATGACTCCTCCCACCATATTGTGATGTTGCCCAAGTTTTGGGCTCGATCCGAAATCAATAGGTGTAAGGAATTGGACAATTCAAGTTCGAAGGCAGTTCGTTCCTAATTGGAGTGGTTGGTGTTTTGGGTAGTTCTAGAGATCGGATTTCACTCAAACTTAACCAAATGACGCCGCCCACCATATTATGATGTTGCCCGAGTTTTGGGCTCAATCGGAAATCAATAGGTGTAAGAAATTGGACAATTCAAGTTCAAAGGAAGTTCGTTCCTAATTGGAGTGGTTGGTGTTTTGGGTAGTTCTAGAGATTGGATTTCAATCAAACTTAACCGAATGACTCCTCCCCCCATATTATGATGTTGCCCAAGTGTTGCTTCGTTTGAGCTGAACCAAAATGGATTCAGGTGCATCCTCAACTTGTGATACTCGCAAGTGCACGAGCCGTTTGGTAGTATAGCATATGTAAGTGCGTGGTCGATCCCACGAGGATTGGTGATTGAATGATCCAATTCATTTCCCCTAAACAAAACAGAAATGAAAAAGAAAATAAATAAAACAAGAAAAAAAAAGAAATAACTGAAGCAAATAAGTTCCCAAGTTCAATTAGATTAACAGATTGATTCTAGCTAAAGTATGATTAAGCCTTGGTGTTTGGTCCTAACCTTGTGTTCCTAATTCCCTAATTTGATCATTTGTTGTCTAACCTAAAACTAAGCATTAGGAACCCATTAACCATAGAAGAACATTTTAAACAACCAAGTATGTATCTAATCCCTGTTGTCGAATGTCCATACATACTCTTCCTATCCATAGTTCAATTCGAATTAAAGCATGGTGTCTACTCTTAATTCAAACCAAGATAGCTAACATGCAAGCCTAAATGGTGATCAATCATTCAAACTAGCATATTAACTTATAAGCATAATGAATAAGAACAAAAACCATAATTGAAACTTGGAAACTAATTAAACTTGAATACTTAAGAAAGAATGTACATTACAAATAAAATTAAAGTAGAACTTGAAAACTTGAAGGAAAATTTAGTAAAATCAATTTGTTACAACAATTGACAACTTGAAAGGAAACTAAGAGAATGTGAGGGAGAGAAGGGAAGGGAGCTCTAGAGAAGTGTTTGAGAGCTCCCCCCCTTGGGGTGTGATTTATGAAGCTTTAAGACTTCTCTATTTATAGGGCTAAGAGGAAGGAACATCATGATGAAATCCAACACCACCATTCCTCATTTAATACAACCCATAACTCCCACTTCATCTTGCCTATGTTAGTGTGGTTGGAATCAACTCCATCACATACTTCTTTTGTTGCACCTCAAGCTTTCTTCACATGGGATTGCTGGTTTCTTCTTTTAGCATGGAGGTCTGGCTCTTTATTTGCTGTCAACCCATGTGCTGCTAGTCTTTGTTGCTGGCTGATAAAGTTCTTTTGCTGTTGCACATGTGTTGCTGGAAAAACGAATCCTCCTGAGCAGGGTTCAGTGTTGGACGGGCTGAGGACTCTAGATATGTTCAATTGGATATGTTATACTAGACACCCATTGGAACAACTTCTATGAACAATGTCTTCCCATCTGAGCAATACAAGTGTATATTTTGGGCCTTGCAAGTTGACTGCCGAAAATAGACTGGAATTGACTTCATTGCAGTCAGCTTGTGGGCTTGTTTTGGGCTTGATCTTCCCTCCTACAAAATCTGGAAAAAACTGGATCTTGAAGCTCTTTGAATTATCTTTCCAAGTATATGCAGCCCAGCTCAAGGAAAAATCGGAAAGCCCTTCAAATGTGAAATGTGGCCCAGTAACGCAGATGCTGCCGAATTTGACCTTAAGTTGCCAAAACTTGTATAACTTTTTCTAGAAGACTCGGAATCATGAACCGTAAAATTCTCCAGAAACTAGACTTCCGCATATTTCCAATGATGTATGGCTCATCATCTGGTTCTTCTTGAGCAAGTACAGTCCAATTCGTGAAGTTGACTGATCTACAGACACCGATGAGCCAACTTGTCTCCAAAATGCATTTAATGAGTCTCAAGCATATTACAATGAAGCAAACACAAAACTTATTAAAAGCACAAGTTTAACTCAAAAACATAACCAAATCATAAGTTAGAAGGATACAAAAGGACATGTAAATATGCACCGATCACCAAGTTTTGGGCTCGATCCGAAGTCAATAGGTGAAAGAAATTGGACAATTCATGTTCAAAGGCAGTTCGTTCCTAATTGGGTGGGTTGATGTATTGGGCAGTTCTAGAGATCGGATTTCACTCAAACTTAACCAAATGACTCCTCCCACCATATTATGATGTTGCCCAAGTTTTGGGCTCCATCCGAAATCTATAGGTTTAAGAAAATGGACAATTTATGTTCAGAGGCAGTTCGTTCCTAATCGGAGTGGTTGGTGTATTCCATAGTTCTAGAGATCGGATTTCACTCAAACTTAACCAAATGACTCCTCCCACCATATTATGATGTTGCCCAAGTTTTGGGCTTGATCCGAAATCAATAAGTGTAAGAAATTGGACAATTTATGTTCAAAGGCAGTTCGTTCCTAATCGGAGTGGTTGGTGTATTCCATAGTTCTAGAGATCGGATTTCACTCAAAACTAACCAAATGACTCCTCCCAACATATTATGATGTTGTCCAAGTTTTGGGCTCGATCCGAAATCAATAGGTGTAAGAAATTGGACAATTCAAGATCAAAGGCAGTTCGTTCCTAATTGGATTGGTTGGTGTATTGGGTAGTTCTAGAGATCAGATTTCACTCAAACTTAACCAAATGACTCCTCCCACCATATTATGATGTTGCCCAAGTTTTGGGCTCGATCCGAAGTCAATAGGTGTAACAAATTGGACAATAAACGTTCAAAGGCAGTTCGTTCGTAATTGGAGTGGTTGGGGTTTTGGGTAGTTCTAGAGATCGGATTTCACTCAAACTTAACCAAATGACCCCTCCCACCATATTATGATGTTGGCCAAGTTTTGTGCTCTATCCGAAATCAATAGGTGAAAGAAATTGGACAATTCAAGTTCAAAGGCAGTTCGTTCCTAATTGGAGTGGTTGGTGTTTTGGGTAGTTCTAGAGATCGGATGTCACTCAAACCAAACCAAATGAATCCTCCCACCATATTATGACGTTGCCCAAGTTTTGGGCTCGATCCGAAATCAATAGGTGTAAAAAATTGGACAATTCAAGTTCAAAGGCAGTTCGTTCCTAATTGGAGTGGTTGGTGTTTTGGGTAGTTCTAGAGATCGGATTTCAATCAAACTTAACCAAATCACTCCTCCCAACATATTATGATGTTGCCCAAGTTTTGGGCTCGATCCGAAATCAGTAGGTGTAAGAAATTGGACAATTTACGTTCAAAGGCAGTTCGTTCCTAATCGGAGTGGTTGGTGTAGTCCATAGTTCTAGAGATCGGATTTCACTCAAAACTAACCAAATCACTCCTCCCACCATATTATGATGTTGGCCAAGTTTTGGGCTCGATCCGAAATCAATAGGTGTAAGAAATTGGACAATTCAAGTTCAAAGGCAGTTCGTTCGTAATTGGGGTGGTTGGTGTTTTGGGTAGTTCTAGAGATCGGATTTCACTCAAACTTAACCAAATGACTCCTCCCACCATATTATGATGTTGCCCAAGTTTTTGGCTCTATCCAAAATCAATTGGTGTAAGAATTTGGACAATTTATGTTCAAAGGCAGTTCGTTCCCAATCGGAGTGGTTGGTGTATTCCATAGTTCTAGTGATCGGATTTCACTCAAAACTAAACAAATGACTCCTCCCACCATATTATGATGTTGCCCAAGTTTTGGGCGCGATCCAAAATCAATAGGATTAAGAAATTGGACAATTTATGTTCAAAGGAAGTTCGTTCCTAATCGGAGTGGTTGGTGTACTCTATAGTTCTAGAGATCGGATTTCACTCAAAACTAACCAAATGACTCCTCCCACCATATTATGATGTTGCCCAAGTTTTGGGCTCGATCCGAAGTTAATATGTCTAAGAAATTGGACAACTCAAATTCGAAGGCAGTTCGTTCCTAATTGGAGTGGTTGGTGTTTTGGGTAGTTCTATTGATTGGATTTCACTCAAACTTAACCAAATGACTCCTCCCACCATATTTTGATGTTTCCCAAGTTTTGGGCTTGATCCGAAATCAATAGGTGTAAGAATTTGGACAATTTATGTTCAAAGGAAGTTCGTTCCTAATCGGAGTGGTTGGTGTACTCCATAGTTCTAGAGATCGGATTTCACTCAAAACTAACCAAATGACTCCTCCCACCGTATTATGATGTTGCCCAAGTTTTGGGCTCGATCTGAAATCAATAGGTGTAAGAAATTGGACAATTGAAGTTCTAAGGCAGTTTGTTCCCAATTGGGGTGGTTGGTGTATTGGGTAGTTCTAGAGAACGGATTTCACTCAAACTTAACCAAATGACTCCTCCCACCACATTAAGATGTTGCCCAAGTTTTGGCCTCGATCCGTAATCAATAGGTGTAAGAAATTGGACAATTCAAGTTCAAAGGCAGTTCGGTCCTGATTGGGGTGGTTGGTGTTTTGGGTAGTTCTAGAGATCGGATCTCACTCAAACTTAACCAAATGACTCCTCCCACCATATTATGGTGTTTCCCAAGTTTTTGGCTCTATCCAAAATCAATTGGTGTAAGAATTTGGACAACTTATGTTCAAAGGCAGTTCGTTCCTAATCGGAGTGGTTGGTGTATTCCATAGTTCTAGAGATCGGATTTCACTCAAACTTAACCAAATGACACCTCCCACCATATTATGATGTTGCCCAAGTTTTGGGCCAGATCCGAAATCAATAGGTGCAAGAAATTGGACAATTCAAGTTCAAAGGCCGTTCGTTCCTAATTGGAGGGGTTGGTGTTTTGGGTAGTTCTAGAACCGGATTTCACTCAAACTTAACCAAATGACTCCTCCCACCATATTATGATGTTGCCCAAGTTTTCGGCTCGATCCGAAATCAGTAGGTGTAAGAAATTGGACAATTCAAGTTCAAAGGCAGTTCATTCCTAATTGGAGTGGTTGGTGTTTTGGGTAGTTCTAGAGATCCGATTTCACTCAAACTTAACCAAACGACTCCTCCCACCATATTATGATGTTGCCCAACTTTTGGGCTCGATCCGAAATCAATAGGGGTAAGAAATTGGACAATTCAAGTTCCAAGGCAGTTCGTTCCTAATTCGAGGGGTTGGTGTTTTGGGTGGTTCTAGGGATCGGATTTCACTCAAACTTAACCAAATGACTCCTCCCACCATATTATGATGTTGCCCAAGTTTTGGGCTCGATCCGAATTCAATAGGTGTAAGAAATTAGACAATTCAAGTTCAAAGGCAGTTCGTTCCTAATTGGAGTGGTTGGTGTTTTGGGTAGTTCTAGAGATTGGATTTCCCTCAAACTTAACCAAATGACTCCTCCCCCCATATTATGATGCTGCCCCAGTTTTGGGCACGATTCGAAATCAATAGGTGTAAGAAACTGGACAATTCAAGTTCAAAGGCAGTTCATTCCTAGTTTGAGTGGTTGGTGTTTTGGGTAGTTCTAGAGATCGGATTTCACTCAAACTTAACCAAACGACTCCTCCCACCGTATTGTCTTGTTGCCCAAGTTTTGGGCTCGATCCGAAATAAATTGGGGTAAGAAATTGGACAATGCAAGTTCAAAGGCATTTCGTTCCTAATTGGAGTGGTTGGTGTGTTGGATAGTTGTAGAGATCGGATTTCACTGAAACTTAACCAAATGACTACTCCCACCATATAATGATGTTGCCCAAGTTTTAGGCTCGATCCGAAATCAGTAGGTGTAACAAATTGGACAATTCAAGTTCGAAGGCAGTTCGTTCCTAAATGGAGTGGTTGGTGTTTTGGGTAGTTCTGGAGATCGGATTTCACTCAAGCTTAACGAAATGACACCTCCGACCATATTATGATGTTGCCCAAGTTTTGGGCTCGATCCGAAATCAATAGGTGTAAGAAATTGGACAATTTTTGTTCAAAGGCAGTTCATTCCTAATCGGAGTGGTTGGTGTATTCCATAGTTCTAGAGATTGGATTTCACTCATAACTAACCAAATCACTCCTCCCGCCATATTATTATGTTGCCCAAGTTTTGGGCTCGATCTGAAATCAATAGGTGTAAGAAATTGGACAATTCAAGTTCAAAGGCAGTTCGTTCCTAATTGGAGTGGTTGGTGTTTTCAGTAGTTCTAGAGATCGGATTTCACTCAAACTTAACCAAATGACTCCTCCCACCATATTATGATGTTGCCCAACTTTTGGGCTCGATCCGAAATCAATAGGGGTAAGAAATTGGACAATTTATGTTCAATGGCAGTTCGTTCCTAATCGGGGGTGGTTGATGTATTCCATAGTTCTAGGGATCAGAATTCACTCAAAACTAACCAAATGACTCCTCCCACCATATTATGATGTTGCCCAAGTTTTGTGCTCGATCCGAAATCAATAGTTTTAAGAAATTGGACAATTTATGTTCAAAGGCAGTTCGTTCCTAATCGTAGTGGTTGGTGTATTCTATAGTTCTAGAGATCGGATTTCCCTCAAAACTAACCAAATGACTCCTCCCACCATATTATAATGTTGCCCAAGTTTTGGGCTCGATCCTTAATCAATAGGTGTAAGAAATTGGACAATTCAAGTTCAAAGGCGGTTCTTTCCTAATTGGAGTGGTTGGTGTGTTGGGTAGTTCTAGAGATCGGATTTCACTCAAACTTAACCAAATCACTCCTCCCACCATATTATGATGTTGCCCTAGTTTTGGGCTCGATCCGAAATCAATAGGTTTAAGAAATTGGACAATTTATGTTCTAAGGCAGTTCGTTCCTAATCGGAGTGGTTGGTGTATTCCATAGTTCTAGAGATCGGATTTCACTCAAAACTACCCAATTGACTCCTCCCACCATATTATGATGTTGCCCAAGTTTTGGGCTCGATCCGAAATCAATAGGTGTACGAAATTGGACAATTCAAGTTCAAAGCAAGTTCATTCCTAATCGGAGTGGTTGGTGTATTACATAGTTCTAGAGATCGGATTTCACTCAAAACTAACCAAATGACTCCTGCCACCATATTATGATGTTGCCCAAGTTTTGGGCTCAATCCGAAATCAATAGGTGTAAGAAATTGGACAATTCAAGTTCAAAGGCAGTTCGTTCCTAATTGGAGTTGTTGGTGTTTTGGGTAGTTCTAGAGATCGGATTTTACTCAAACTTAACCAAATGACTCGTCCCACCTTATTATGATGTTGCCCAAGTTTTGGGCTCGATCCGAAATCAATAGGTGTAAGAAATTGGACAATTTATGTTCAAAGCCAGTTCATTCCTAATCGGAGTGGTTGGTGTATTCCATAGTTCTAGAGATCGGATTTCACTCAAAACTACCCAATTGACTCCTCCCACCATATTATGATGTTGCCCAAGTTTTGGGCTCGATCCGAAATCAATAGGTGTACGAAATTGGACAATTCAAGTTCAAAGGTAGTTCGTTCCTAATTGGAGTTGTTGGTGTTTTGGGTAGTTCTAGAGATTGGATTTCACTCAAACTTAACCACACGACTCCTCCCAGCATATTATAGTGTTGCCCAAGTTTTGGGCTCGATCCGAAATCAATAGGTGTCAGAAATTGGACAATTCAGGTTCAAAGGCAGTTCGTTCCTAATTGGAGTGGTTGGTCTTTTGGGTAGTTCTAGAGATCGGATTTCCCTCAAACTTTCCCAAATGACTCCTCCCACCATATTATGACGTTGCCCCAGTTTTGGGCTCGATCTGAAATCAATAGGTGTAAGAAATTGGACAATTCAAGTTCTAAGGCAGTTCGTTCTTAATTGGAGTGGTTGGTGTTTTGGGTAGTTCTAGAGATCGGATTTCACTCAAACTTAACCAAATGACTCCTCCCACCATATTATGATGTTTCCCAAGTTTTGGGCTCGATCCGATATCAATAGGTGTAAGAAATTGTATAATTTATGTTCATAGGCAGTTCGTTCCTAATCGGAGTGGTTGGTGTATTCCATAGTTGTAGAGATCGGATTTCACTCAAAACTAACCAAATGACTCCTCCCACCATATTATGATGTTGCCCAAGTTTTGGGCTCGATCCGAAATCCATAGGTGTAAGAAATTGGACAATTCAAGTTCAAAGGCAGTTCGTTCCTAATTGGTGTTTTGGGTAGTTCTAGAGATCGGATTTCAATCAAACTTAACCAAATGACTCCTCCCATCATATTATGATGTTGCCCAAGTTTTGCGCTATTTCCGAACTCAATAGGTGTAAGAAGTTGGACAATTCAAGTTCAATGGCAGTTCGTTCCTAATTGGAGTGGTTGGTGTTTTGGGTAGTTCTAGAGATCGGATTTCACTCAAACTTAACCAAATGACTCCTCCCACCCTATTATGTTGTTGCCCAAGTTTTGGGCTCGATCCGAAATCAATAGGTGTAAGAAATTGGACAATTCAAGTTCACAGGCAGTTCATTCCTGATTGGAGTGGTTGTTGTTTTTGGTAGTTCTAGAGATCGGATTTCACTCAAACTTAACGAAATGACTCCTCCCACCGTATTATGGTGTTGCCTAGGTTTTGGGCTCGATCCGAAATCAATAGGTGTAAGAAATTGGACAATTTATGTTCGAAGGCAGTTCGTTCCTAATCGGAGTGGTTCGTGTATTCCATAGTTCTAGATATCGGATTACACTCAAAACTAACCAAATGACTCCTCCCACCATATTATGACGTTGCCCTTATTTTGGGCTCGATCCGAAATCAATAGGTGTAAGAAATTGGACAATTCAAGTTCAAAGGCAGTTCGTTCCTAATCGGAGTGGTTGGTGTATTCCATAGTTCAAGAGATCGGATTTCGCACAAAACTAACCAAATGACTCCTCCCACCATATTATGATGTTGCCCAAGTTTTGGGCTCGGTCCGAAATCAATAGGTGTAAGAAATTGGACAATTCAAGTTCAAAGGCAGTTCGTTCCTAATTGGTGTTTTGGGTAGTTCTAGAGATCGGATTTCACTCAAACTTAACCAAATGACTCCTCGAACCATATTATGATGTTGCCCAAGGTTTGCGCTATTTCCGAACTCAATAGGTGTAAGAAGTTGGACAATTCAAGTTCAATGGCAGTTCGTTCCTAATTGGAGTGGTTGGTGTTTTGGGTAGTTCTAGCGATAGGATTTCACTCAAACTTAACCAAATGACTCCTCCCACCGTATTATGATGTTGCCCAAGTTTTGGGCTCAATCCGAAATCAATAGGTGTAAGAAATTGGACAATTCAAGTTCAAAGGCAGTTCGTTCCTAATTGGAGTGGTTGGTGTTTTGGGTAGTTCTAGAGATCGGATTTCACTCAAGCTTAACCAAATGACTCCTCCCACCATATTATGGTGTTGCCCAGGTTTTAGGCTCAATAGGTGTAAGAAATTGGACAATTTATGTTCAAAGGCGGTTCGTTCCTAATCGGAGTGGTTGGTGTATTCCATAGTTCTAGATATCGGACTTCGCTCAAAATTAACCACATGACTCCGCCCACCATATTATGATGTTGCCCAAGTTTTGGGCTCGATCCGAAATCAATAGGTGTCAGAAATTGGACAATTCAGGTTCAAAGGCAGTTCGTTCGTAATTGGAGTGGTTGGTCTTTTGGGTAGTTCTAGAGATCGGATTTCCCTCAAACTTTCCCAAATGACTCCTCCCACCATATTATGACGTTGGCCTAGTTTTGGGCTCGATCCGAAATCAATAGGTGTAAGAAATTGGACAATTCAAGTTCTAAGGCAATTCGTTCTTAATTGGAGTGGTTGGTGTTTTGGGTAATTCTAGAGATCGGATTTCACTCAAACTTAACCAAATGACTCCTCCCACCATATGATGTTTCCCAAGTTTTGGGCTCGATCCGATATCAATAGGTGTAAGAAATTGGACAATTTATGTTCAAAGGCAGTTCGTTCCTAATCGGAGTGGTTGGTGTATTCCATAGTTCTAGAGATCGGATTTCACTCAAAACTAACCAAATGACTCCTCCCACCATATTATGATGTTGCCCAAGTTTTGGGCTCGATCTGAAATCAATAGGTGTAAGAAATTGGACAATTCAAGTTCAAAGGCAGTTCGTTCCTAATTGGTGTTTTGGGTAGTTCTAGAGATCGGATTTCCCTCAAACTTAACCAAATGACTCCTCGAACCATATTATGATGTTGCCCAAGGTTTGCGCTATTTCCGAACTCAATAGGTGTAAGAAGTTGGACAATTCAAGTTCAATGGCAGTTCGTTCCTAATTGGAGTGGTTGGTGTTTTGGGTAGTTCTAGAGATCGGATTTCACTCAAACTTAACCAAATGACTCCTCCCACCCTATTATGTTGTTGCCCAAGTTTTGGGCTCGATCCGAAATCAATAGGTGTAAGAAATTGGACAATTCAAGTTCATAGCAGTTCATTCCTGATTGGAGTGGTTGGTGTTTTTGGTAGTTCTAGAGATCGGATTTCACTCAAACTTAACGAAATGACTCCTCCCACCGTATTATGGTGTTGCCTAGGTTTTGGGCTCGATCCGAAATCAATAGGTGTAAGAAATTGGACAATTTATGTTTTAAGGCAGTTCGTTCCTAATCGGAGTGGTTGGTGTATTCCATAGTTCTAGATATCGGATTACACTCAAAACTAACCAAATGACTCCTCCCACCATATTATGATGTTGCCCTTATTTTGGGCTCGATCCGAAATCAATAGGTGTAAGAAATTGGACAATTCAAGTTCAAAGGCAGTTCGTTCCTAATTGGAGAGGTTGGTGTTTTGGGTAGTTCTCCCACCATATTATGTTGTTGCCCAAGTTTTGGGATCGATCCGAAATCAATAGGTGTAAGAAATTGGACAATTCAAGTTCAAAGGCAGTTCGTTCCTAATCGGAGTGGTTGGTGTATTCCATAGTTCAAGAGATCGGATTTCGCACAAAACTAACCAAATGACTCCTCCCACCATATTATGATGTTGCATAAGTTTTGCGATAGGTCCGAAATCAATAGGTGTAAGAAGTTGGACAATTCAAGTTCAATGACAGTTCGTTCCTAATCGGAGTGGTTGGTGTAGTCCATAGTTTTAGATATCGGATTTCGCTCAAAATTAACCAAATGACTCCACCCGCCATATTACGATGTTGCCCAAGTTTTGGGCTCGATCCGAAATCAATAGGTGTAAGAAATTGGACAATTCAAGTTCAAAGGCAGTTTATTCCTAATTGGAGTGGTTGGTGTTTTGGGTAGTTCTAGAGATCGGATTTGTCTCAAACTTAACCAAATGACTCCTCCCACCCTATTATGTTGTTGCCCAAGTTTTGGGCTCGATCCGAAATCAATAGGTGTAAGAAATTGATAAATTCAAGTTCATAGGCAGTTCATTCCTGATTGGAGTGGTTGGTGTTTTTGGTAGTTCTAGAGATCGGATTTCACTCAAACTTAACGAAATGACTCCTCCCACCGTATTGTGGTGTTGCCTAGGTTTTGGGCTCGATCCGAAATCAATAGGTGTAAGAAATTGGACAATTTATGTTCAAAGGCAGTTCGTTCCTAATCGGAGTGGTTGGTGTATTCCATAGTTCTAGATATCGGATTACACTCAAAACTAACCAAATGACTATTCCCACCATATTATGATGTTGCCCTTATTTTGAGCTCGATCCGAAATCAATAGGTGTAAGAAATTGGACAATTCAAGTTCAAAGGCAGTTCGTTCCTAATCGGAGTGGTTGGTGTATTCCATAGTTCAAGAGATCGGATTTCGCACAAAACTAACCAAATGACTACTCCCACCATATTATGATGTTGCATAAGTTTTGCGATAGGTCCGAAATCAATAGGTGTAAGAAGTTGGACAATTCAAGTTCAATGACAGTTCGTTCCTAATTGGAGTGGTTGGTGTTTTGGGTAGTTCTAGAGATCGGATTTCACTCAAACTTAACCAAATGACTCCTCCCACCGTATTACGATGTTGCCCAAGTTTTGGGCTCAATCCGAAATCATTAGGTGTAAGAAATTGGACAATTCAAGTTCAAAGGCAGTTCGTTCCTAATTGGAGTAGTTGGTGTTTTGGGTAGTTCTAGCGATCGGATTTCACTCGAACTTAACCAAATGACTCCTCCCACCATATTATGATGTTGCTCAAGTTTTGGGCTCGATCCGAAATCAATAGGTGTAAGAAATTGGACAATTAAAGTTCAACGGCAGTTCGTTCCTAATTGGAGTGGTTGGTGTCTTGGGTAGTTCTATAGATCGGAGTTCACTCAAACTTAACCAAATGACTCCTCCCACCATATTACGATGTTGCCCTAGTTTTGGGCTCGATCCGAAATCAATAGGTGCAAGAAATTGGACAATTCAAGTTCAGAGGCAGTTTGTTCCTAATTGGAGTGGTTGGTGTTTGGGGTAGTTCTTGAGATCAGATTTGACTCAAACTTAACCAAATGACTCCTCCCACCATATTATGATGTTGCTCAAGTTTTGGGCTCTATCCGAAATCAATAGGTGTAAGAAATTGGACAATTAAGGTTCAAAGGCAGTTCGTTCCTAATCGGAGTGGTTGGTGTAGTCCATAGTTCTAGATTTCGGATTTCGCTCAAAATTAACCAAATGACTCCACCCGCCATATTACGATGTTGCCCAAGTTTTGGGCTCGATCCGAAATCAATAGGTGTAAGAAATTGGACAATTCAAGTTCAAAGGCAGTTTATACCTAATTGGAGTGGTTGGTGTTTTGGGTAGTTCTAGAGATCGGATTTCACTCAAACTTAACCAAATGACTCCTCCCACCCTATTATGATGTTGCCCAAGTTTTGGGCTCGATCCGAAATCAATAGGTGTAATAAATTGCACAATATATGTTCAAAGCCAGTTCATTCCTAATCGGAGTGGTTGGTGTATTCCATAGTTCTATAGATCGGATTTCACTCAAAACTAACCAAATGACTCCTCCCACCACATTATAATGTTGCCCTTGGTTTGGGCTCAATCCGAAATCATTAGGTGTAAGAAATTGGACAATTCAAGTTCAAAGGCAGTTCGTTCCTAATTGGAGTGGTTGGTGTTTTGGGTAGTTCTGGAGATCGGATTTCTCTCAAACAAAACCAAATGACTCCTCCCACCATATTATGGTGTTGCCCAGGTTTTGGGCTCGATCCGAAATCAATAGGTGTAAGAAATTGGACAATTTAGGTTTAAAGGCAGTTCGTTCCTAATCGGAGTGGTTGGTGTTTTGGGTAGTTCTAGAGATCGGATTTCACTCAAACTTAACCAAATGACACCTCCCACCATAATATGGTGTTGCCCAGGTTTTGGGCTCGATCCGAAATCAATAGGTGTAAGAAATTGGACAATTTATGTTCAAAGGCAGTTCGTTCCTAATCTGAGTGGTTGGTGTATTCCATAGTTCTAGATATCGGATTTCGCTCAAAAATAACCACATGGCTCCACCCACCATATTATGATGTTGCCCAAGTTTTGGGCTCGATCCGAAATCAATAGGTGTAAGAAATTGGGCAATTCAAGTTCAGAGGCAGATCGTTCCTAATTGGAGTGGTTGGTGTTTTGGGTTGTTCTAGAGATCGGATTTCACTCAAACTTAACCAAATGACTCCCCCCACCATATTATGATGTTGCCCAGGTTTTGGGCTCGATCCGAAATTAATAAGTGTAAGAAATTGGACAATTTATGTTCAAAGGCAGTTCGTTCTTAATCGGAGTGGTTGGTGTATTCCATAGTTCTAGATTTTGGATTTCGCTCAAAACTAACCAAATGACTCCTCCCACCATATTATGATGTTGCCCAAGTTTTGGGCGCGATCCGAAATCAATAGGTGTAAGAAATTGGACAATTCAAGTTCAAAGGCAGTTCGTTCCTAATCGTAGTGGTTGGTGTTTTGGGTAGTTCTAGAGATCGGATTTCACTCAAACTTAACCAAATGACTCCTCCCACCATATTATGTTGTTGCTCATGTTTTGAGCTCGATCTGAAATCAAAGGTGTAAGAAATTAGACAACTCAGGTTCAAAGGAAGTTCGTTCCTAATTGGAATGGTTGGTGTTTCGGGTAGTTCTAGATATCGGATTTCACTCAAACTTTCCCAAATGACTCCTCCCACCATATTATGACGTTGCCCCAGTTTTGGGCTCGATCCGAAATCAATAGGTGTAAGAAACTGGACAATTCAAGTTCACAGGCAGTTCGTTCCTAATTGGAGTGGTTGGTGTTTTGGGTAGTTCTAGCGATCGGATTTCTCTCAAACTGAACCAAATGACTCCTCCCAATATATTATGATGTTGCCCCAGTTTTGGGATCGATCCGAAATCAATAGGTGTAAGAAATTGGACAATTCAAGTTCACAGGCAGTTCGTTCCTAATTGGAGTGGTTTGTGTTTTGGGTAGTTGAAGCGATCGAAGTTCACTCAAACTTAACCAAATGACTCCTCCCACCATATTATGATGTTGCCCAAGTTTTGGGCTCGATCCGAAATCAATAGGTGTAAGAAATTGGACAATTAATGTTCAAAGGCAGTTCGTTCCTAATCGGAGTGGTTGGTGTTTTCCATAGTTCTAGAGATCGGATTTCACACAAAACTAACCAAATGACACCTCCCACCATATTATGATGTTGCCCAAGTTTTGGGCTCGATGCGAACTCAATAGCTGTAAGAAATTGGACAATTCAAGTTCAAAGGCAGTTTGTTCCTAATTGGAGTGGTTGGTGTTTTGGGTAGTTCTCGAGATCGGATTTCACTCAAACTTAACCAAATGACTCCTCCCACCCTATTATGATGTTGCCCAAGTTTTGGGCTCGATCCGAAATCAATAGGTGTAAGAAATTGGACAATTCAAGTTCAAAGGCAGTTCGTTCCTAATTGGAGTGGTTGGTGTTTTGGGTAGTTCTCAAGATCGGATTTCACTCAAACTTAACCAAATGACTCCTCCCACCATATTATGATGTTGCTCATGTTTTGGGCTCGATCCGAAATCAATAGGTGTAAGAAATTGGACAATTTATGTTCAAAGGCAATTCGTTCCTAATCGATGTGGTTGGTGTATTCCATAGTTCTAGATATCGGATTTCGCTCAAAATTAACCAAATGACTCCACCCACCATGTTATGATGTTGCCCAAGTTTTGGGCTCGATCCGAAATCAATAGGTGTAAGAAATTGGACAATTCAAGTTGAAAGGCAGTTCGTTCCTAATTGGAGTGGTTGGTGTTTTAGGTAGTTCTCGAGATCGGATTTCACTCAAACTTAACCAAATGAATCCTCCCACCCTATTATGATGTTGCCCAAGTTTTGGGCTCGATCCGAAATCAATAGGTGTAAGAAATTGGACAGTTCAAGTTCGAAGGCAGTTCGTTCCTGATTGGAGTGGTTGGTGTTTTGGGTAGTTCTAAAGGTCGGATTTCACCCAAACTTAACGAAATGACTCCTCCCACCATATTATGATGTTGCCCATGTTTTGGGCTCAATCCGAAATCAATAGGTGTAAGAAATTGGACAATTTATGTTCAGAGTCAGTTCGTTCCTAATCGGAGTGGTTGGTGTTTTGGGTAGTTTTACAGATCGGATTTCACTCAAACTTAACCAAATGACTCCTCCCACCGTATTATGATGTTGCCCAAGTTTTAGGCTCAATCCGAAATGAATAGGTGTAAGAAATTGGACAATTCAAGTTCAAAGGCAGTTCGTTCCTAATTGGAGTGGTTGGTGTTTTGGGTAGTTCTAGAGATCGGATTTCACTCAAGCTTAACCAAATGACTCCTCCCACCATATTATGGTGTTGCCCAGGTTTTAGGCTCGATCTGAAATCAATAGGTGTAAGAAATTGGACAATTTATGTTCAAAGGCAGTTCGTTCCTAATCGGAGTGGTTGGTGTATTCCATAGTTCTAGATATCGGACTTCGCTCAAAATTAACCACATGACTCCGCCCACCATATTATGATGTTGCCCAAGTTTTGGGCTCGATTCGAAATCAATAGGTGTAAGAAATTGGACAATTCAGGTTCAAAGGCAGTTCGTTCCTAATTGGAATGGTTGGTGTTTTGGGTTGTTCTAGAGATCGGATTTCACTCAAACTTTCCCAAATGACTCCTCCCACCATATTATGACGTTGCCCCAGTTTTGGGCTTAATCTGAAATCATTAGGTGTAAGAAATTGGACAATTAAGATTCAAAGGCAGTTCGTTCCTAACTGGAGTGGTTGGTGTTTTCCATAGTTCTAGAGATCGGATTTCACACAAAACAAACCAAATGACTCCTCCCACCATATTATGATGTTGCCCAAGTTTTGGGCTCGATCCGAAATCAATAGGTGTAAGAAATTGGACAATTTATGTTCAAAGGCAGTTCGTTCCTAATCGGAGTGGTTGGTGTATTCCATAGTTCTAGATATCGGATTTCGTTCAAAATTAACCAAATGACTCCACCCACCATGTTATGATGTTGCCCAAGTTTTGGGCTCGATCCGAAATCAATAGGTGTAAGAAATTGGACAATTCAAGTTGAAAGGCAGTTCGTTCCTAATTGGGGTGGTTGGTGTTTTAGGTAGTTCTCGAGATCGGATTTCACTCAAACTTAACCAAATGACTCCTCCCACCCTATTATGATGTTGCCCAAGTTTTGGGCTCGATCCGAAATCAATAGGTGTAAGAAATTGCACAGTTCAAGTTCGTAGGCAGTTCGTTCCTGATTGGAGTGGTTGGTGTTTTGGGTAGTTCTAGAGGTCGGATTTCACCCAAACTTAACCAAATGACTCCTCCCACCATATTATGATGTTGCCCAAGTTTTGGGCTCGATCCGAAATCAATAGGTGTAAGAAATTGGACAATTTATGTTCAAAGGCAGTTCGTTCCTAATCGGAGTGGTTGGTGTATTCCATAGTTCTAGAGATCGGATTTCACTCAAAACTAACCAAATGACTCCTCCCACCATATTATGATGTTGCCCTTGGTTTGGGCTCAACCTGAAATCAATAGGTGTAAGAAATTAGACAATTCAAGTTCAAAGGCAGTTCGTTCCTAATTGGTGTGGTTGGTGTTTTGGGTAGTTCTGGAGATCGGATTTCACTCGAACAAAACCAAATGACTCCTCCCACCATATTATGGTGTTGCCCAGGTTTTGGGCTCGATCCGAAATCAAAAGGTGTAAGAAATTGGACAATTCATGTTCAAAGGCAGTTCGTTCCTAATCGGAGTGGTTGGTGTTTTGGGAAGTTCTAGAGATCGGATTTCACTCAAACTTAACCAAAGGACTCCTCCCACCATATTATGGTGTTGCCCAGGTTTTGGGCTCGATCCGAAATCAATAGGTGTAAGAAATTGGACAATTTATGTTCAAAGGCAGTTCGTTCCTAATCGGAGTGGTTGGTGTATTCCATAGTTCTAGATATAGGATTTTGCTCAAAATTAACCAAATGACTCCACCCACCATATTATGATGTTGCCCAAGTTTTGGGCTCGATCCGAAATCAATAGGTGTAAGAAATTGGACAATTCAAGTTCAAGGGCAGTTCGTTCCTAATTGGAGTGGTTGGTGTTTTGGGTAGTTCTAGAGTTCGGATTTCACTCAAATTTAACCAAATGACTACTCCCACCATATTATGATGTTGCCCAAGTTTTGCGCTAGATCCGAAATCAATAGGTGTAAGAAATTAGACAATTCAAGTTCAAAGGCAGTTCGTTCCTAATTGGAGTGGTTGGTGTTTTAGGTAGTTCTCGAGATCGGATTTCACTCAAACTTAACCAAATGACTCCTCCCACCCTATTATGATGTTGCCCAAGTTTTGGGCTCGATCCGAAATCAATAGTTGTAAGAAATTGGACAATTCAAGTTCAAAGGTAATTCGTTCCTGATTGGAGTGGTTGGTGTTTTGGGTAGTTCTGGAGGTCGGATTTCACCCAAACTTGACCAAATGACTTCTCCCACCATATTATGATGTTGCCCAAGTTTTGGGCTCGATCCGAAATCAATAGATGTAAGAAATTGGACAATATATGTTCAAAGCCAGTTCATTCCTAATCGGAGTGGTTGGTGTATTCCATAGTTCTAGAGATCGGATTTCACTCAAAACTACCCAAATGACTCCTCCCACCATATTATGATGTTGCCCTTATTTTGGGCTCGATCCGAAATCAATAGGTGTAAGAAATTGGACAATTCAAGTTCAAAGGCAGTTCGTTCCTAATTGGAGTGGTTGGTGTTTTAGGTAGTTCTCGAGATCGGATTTCACTCAAACTTAACCAAATGACTCCTCCCACCCTATTATGATGTTGCCCAAGTTTTGGGCTCGATCTGAAATCAATAGTTGTAAGAAATTGGACAATTCAAGTTCAAAGGCAATTCGTTCCTGATTGGAGTGGTTGGTGTTTTGGGTAGTTCTGGAGGTCGGATTTCACCCAAACTTGACCAAATGACTTCTCCCACCATATTATGATGTTGCCCAAGTTTTGGGCTCGATCCGAAATCAATAGGTGTAAGAAATTGGACAATTCAAGTTCAAAGGCAGTTCGTTCCTAATTGCAGTGGTTGGTGTTTTGGGTAGTTCTGGAGATCGGATTTCACTAAAACAAAACCAAATGACTCCTCCCACCATATTATGGTGTTGCCCAGGTTTTGGGCTCGATCCGAAATCAATAGGTGTAAGAAATTGGACAATTTATGTTCAAAGGCAGTTCGTTCCTAGTCGGAGTGGTTGGTGTATTCCATAGTTCTAGATATCGGATTTCGCTCAAAATTAACCAAATGACTCCACCCACCATATTATGATGTTGCCCAAGTTTTGTGCTCGATCCGAAATCAATAGGTGTAAGAAATTGGACAATTCAAGTTCAAACGCAGTTGGTTCCAAATTGGAGTGGTTGGTGTTTTGGGTAGTTCTAGAGTTCGGATTTCACTCAAACTTAACCAAATGACTCCTCCCACCATATTATGATGTTGCCCAATTTTTGCGCAAGATCCGAAATCAATAGGTGTATGAAATTGGACAATTCAAGTTCAAAGGCAGTTCGTTCCTAATTGGAGTGGTTGGTGTTTTAGGTAGTTCTCGACATCGGATTTCACTCAAACTTAACCAAATGACTCCTCCCACCCAATTATGATGTTGCCCAAGTTTTGGGCTCGATCCGAAATCAATAGTTGTAAGAAATTGGACAATTCAAGTTCAAAGGCAGTTCGTTACTGATTGGAGTGGTTGGTGTTTTGGGTAGTTCTAGAGGTCGGATTTCACCCAAACTTGACCAGATGACTTCTCCCACCATATTATGATGTTGCCCAAGTTTTGGGCTCGATCCGAAATCAATAGGTGTAAGAAATTGGACAATATATGTTCAAAGCCAGTTCAATCCTAATCGGAGTGGTTGGTGTATTCCGTAGTTCTAGAGATCGAATTTCACTCAAAACTAACCAAATGACTCCTCCCACCATATTATGATGTTGCCCTTGGTTTGGGCACGATCCGAAATCGATAGATGTAAGAAATTGGATAATTCAAGTTCAAAGGCAGTTCGTTCCTAATTGGAGTGGTTGGTGTTTTGGGTAGTTCTAGGAATCCGATTTGACTCAAACTTAACCAAATGACTCCTCCCACCATATTATGATGTTGCTCAAGTTCTGGGCTCTATCCGAAATCAATAGGTGTAAGAAATTGGACAATATATGTTCAAAGCCAGTTCATTCCTAATCGGAGTGGTTGGTGTATTCCATAGTTCTAGAGATCGGATTTCACTCAAAACTAACCAAATGACTCCTCCCACCATATTATGATGTTGCCCTTGGTTTGGGCTCAATCCGAAATCAATAGGTGTAAGAAATTGGACAATTCAAGTTCAAAGGCAGTTCGTTCCTAATTGGAGTGGTTGGTGTTTTGGGTAGTTCTGGAGATCGGATTTCTCTCAAACAAAACCAAATGACTCCTCCCACCATATTATGGTGTTGCCCAGGTTTTGGGCTCGATCAGAAATCAATAGGTGTAAGAAATTGGACAATTTATGTTCAAAGGCAGTTCGTTCCTAATCGGAGTGGTTGGTGTTTTGGGTAGTTCTAGAGATCGGATTTCACTCAAACTTAACCAAATGACTCCTCCCACCATATTATGGTGTTGCCCAGGTTTTGGGCTCGATCCGAAATCAATAGATGTAAGAAATTGGACAATTTATTTTCGAAGGCAGTTCGTTCCTAATCGGAGTGGTTGGTGTATTCCATAGTTCTAGATATTGGATTTCGCTCAAAACTAACCAAATGACTCCTCCCACCATATTATGATGTTGCCCTTGGTTTGGGCTCAATCCGAAATCAATAGGTGTAAGAAATTGGACAATTCAAGTTCAAAGGCAGTTCGTTCCTAATTGGAGTGGTTGGTGTTTTGGGTAGTTCTGGAGATCGGATTTCTCTCAAACAAAACCAAATGACTCCTCCCACCACATTATGCTGTTGCCCAGGTTTTGGGCTCGATCCGAAATCAATAGGTGTAAGAAATTGGACAATTCAAGTTCAAAGGCATTTCGTTCCTAATTGGAGTGGTTGGTGTTTTTGGTAGTTCTAGAGATCGGATTTCTCTCAAACTTAACCAAATGTCTCCTCCCACCATATTATGATGTTGCTCAAGTTTTGGGCTCGATCCGAAATCAAAGGTGTTAGAAATTGGACAATTCAGGTTCAAAGGCAGTTCGTTCCTAATTGGAATGGTCGGTGTTTTGGGTTGTTCTAGATATCGGATTTCACTCAAACTTTCCCAAATGACTCCTCCCACCATATTATGACGTTGCCCCAGTTTTGGGCTCGATCCGAAATCAATAGGTGTAAGAAATTGGACAATTCAAGTTCACAGGCAGTTCGTTCCTAGTTGGAGTGGTTTGTGTTTTGGGTAGTTCTAGCGATCGAATTTCACTCAAACTTAACCAAATGAATCCTGCCACCATATTATGATGTTGCCCAAGTTTTGGGCTCGATCCGAAATCAATAGGTGTAAGAAATTGGACAATTCAAGTTCAAAGGCAGTTCGTTCCTAATTGGAGTGGTTGGGTTTTGGGTTACTTCTAGAGATCGTATTTTTCTCAAACTTAACCAAATGACTCCTCCCAATATATTATGATGTTGCCCCGGTTTTGGGATCGATCCGAACTCAATAGGTGTAAGAAATTGGACAATTCAAGTTCACAGGCAGTTCGTTCCTAGTTGGAGTGGTTTGTGTTTTGGGTAGTTCTAGCGATCGAATTTCACTCAAACTTAACCAAAGGACTCCTCCCACCATATTATGATGTTGCCCAAGTTTTGGGCTCGATCCGAAATAAATATTTGTAAGAAATTGGACAATTCAAGTTTAAAGGCAGTTCGTTCCTAATTGGAGTGGTTGGGTTTTTGGGTAGTTCTAGAGATCTGATTTCTCTCAAACTTAACCAAATGACTCCTCCCAATATATTATGATGTTGCCCCAGTTTTGGGATCGATCCGAAATCAATAGGTGTAAGAAATTGGACAATTCAAGTTCAACGGCAGTTCGTTCCTAATTGGAGTGGTTGGTGTTTTGGGTAGTTCTAGAGATCGGATTTCACTCAAACTTAACCAAATGACTCCTCCCACCATATTATGATGTTGCCCAAGTTTTGGACTCGATCCGAAATCAATAGGTGTAAGAAATTGGACAATTAATGTTCAAAGGCAGTTCGTTCCTAATCGGAGTGGTTGGTGTATTCCATAGTTCTAGAGATCGGATTTCACACAAAACCAACCAAATGACTCCTCCCACTATATTATGATGTTGCCCAAGTTTTGGGCTCGATGCGAAATCAATAGGTGTAAGAAATTGGACAATTCAAGTTCAGAGGCAGTTCGTTCCTAATTGCAGTGGTTGGTGTTTTGGGTAGTTCTCGAGATCGGATTTCACTCAAACTCAACCAAATGACTCCTCCCACCCTATTATGATGTTGCCCAAGTTTTGGGCTCGATCCGAAATCAATAGGTGTAAGAAATTGGACAATTCAAGTTCAAAGGCAGTTCATTCCTAATTGGAGTGGTTGGTGTTTTGGGTAGTTCTAGAGATCGGATTTCACTCAAACTTAACCAAATGAGTCCTCCCACCATATTATGGTGTTGCCCTGGTTTTGGGCTCTATCCGAAATCAATAGGTGTAAGAAATTGGACAATTTATGTTCAAAGGCAGTTCTTTCCAAATCGGAGTGGTTGGGGTATGCCATAGTTCTAGAGATCGGATTTCACTCAAAACTAACCAAATGACTACTCAAACCATATTATGATGTTGCCCAAGTTTTGGGCTCGATCCGAAATCAAAGGCAGTTCGTTCCAAATTGTTGTGGTTGGTGTTTGGGGTAGTTCTAGAGATAGGATTTCACTCAAACTTAACCAACTGACTCCTCCCACCATATTAGGATGTTGCCCAAGTTTTGGGCTCGATCCGAAATCAGTTGGTGTAAGAAATTGGACAATTCAAGTTCAAAGGCAGTTCGTTCCAAATTGGAGTGGTTGGTGTTTTGGGTAGTTCTAGAGATCGGATTTCACTCAAACTTAACCAAACGACTCCTCCCACCATATGATGATGTTATCCAAGTTTTGGGCTCGAAACGAAATCAATAGGTGTAAAAAATTGGACAATTTACGTTCAAAGGCAGTTCGTTCCTAATCGGAGTGGTTGGTGTATTCCATAGTTCTAGAGATCGGATTTCACACAAAACTAACCAAATGACTCCTCCCACCATATTATGATGTTCCCCAAGTTTTGAGCTCGATCCGAAATAAATAGGTGTAAGAAATTGGACAATTCAAGTTCAAAGGCAGTTCGTTCCTAATTGGAGTGGTTGGTGTTTTGGGTAGTTCTAGAGATCGGATTTCACTCAAAGTTAACCAAATGACTCCTCCCACCATATTATGATATTGCCCAAGTTTTGGGCTCGATCCGAAATCAATAGGTGCAAGAAATTGGACAATTCAAGTTCAAAGGCAGTTCATTCCTAATTGGAGTGGTTGGTGTTTTGGGTAGTTCTAGAGATCGGATTTCACTCAAACTTAATCAAATGACTCCTCCCACCACATTATGATGTTGCCCAAATTTTGGGCTCGATCTGAAATCTATAGGTGTAAGAAATTTGACAATTCAAGCTCCACGGCAGTTCGTTCCTAATTGGAGTGGTTGGTGTTTTGGGTAGTTCTAGAGATCGGATTTCACTCAAACATAACCAAATGACTCCTCCCACCACATTATGATGTTGCCCAAGTTTTGCTCTGGATCCGAAATCAATAGGTGTAAGAAATTGCACAATTTATGTTCAAAGGCAGTTCGTTCCTAATCGGAGTGGTTGGTGTATTCCATAGTTCTTGAGATCAGATTTCACTCAAAACTAACCACATGGCTCCACCCACCATATTATGTTGTTACCCAAGTTTTGGGCTCGATCCGAAATCAATAGGTGTAAGAAATTGGACAATTCAAGTTCAAAGGCAGTTTGTTCCTAATTGGAGTGGTTGTTATTTTGGGTAGTTCTAGAGATCGGATTTCACTCAAACTTAACCAATTGACTCCTCCCACCATATTATGATGTTGGCCAAGTTTTGGGCTCGATCCGAAATCAATAGGTGTCAGATATTGTACAATTCAAGTTCAAAGGCAGTTTGTTCCTAATTGGAGTGGTTGGTGTTTTGGGTAGTTCTAGAGATCGGATTTCACTCAAACATTACCAAATGACTCCTCCCACCATATTATGCTGTTGCCCAACTTTTGGGCTCGATCCGAAATCAATAGGTGCAAGAAATTGGACAATTTATGTTCAAATGCAGTTCGTTCCTAATTGGAGTGGTTGGTGTTTTGGGTAGTTCTAGAGATCGGATTTCACTCAAACTAAACCAAATGACTCCTCCCACCATATTATGATGTTGGCCAAGTTTTGGGCTCGATCCGAAATCAATAGGTGTAAGATATTGTACAATTCAAGTTCAAAGGCAGTTTGTTCCTAATCGGAGAGGTTGGTGTATTCCATAGTTCTAGAGATCGGATTTCACTCAAAACTAACCACATGACTCGTCCCACCATATTATGATGTTGCCCAAGTTTGGGGCTCGATCCGAAATCAATAGGCGTAAGAAATTGGATAATTCAAGTTCAAAGGCAGTTCGTTCCTGATTGGAGTGGTTGGTGTTTTGGGTAGTTCTAGAGATTGAATTTCACTCAAGCTTAACCAAATGACTCCTCCCACCACATTATGATGTTGCCAAAGTTTTGGGCTCGATACGAAATCAATAGGTGTAAGAAATTGGACAATTCATGTTCAAAGGCAGTTCGTTCCTAATCGTAGTGGTTGGTGTATTCCACAGTTCTAGAGATCGGATTTCACTCAAAACTAACCAAATGACTCGTCCCACCATATTACGATGTTGCCCAAGTTTTGGCCTCGATCCGAAATCAATAGGTGTAAGAAATTGGACAATTCAAGCTCAAAGGCAGTTCGTTCATAATTGAAGTGGTTGGTGTTTTGGGTAGTTCTATAGATCGGATTTCACTCAAACTAAACCAAATGACTCCTCCCACCATATTTTGATGTTGCCCAAGTTTTGGGCTCGATCCGAAATCAATAGGTGTAAGAAATTGGACAATTCATGTTCAAAGGCAGTTCGTTCCTAATCGGAGAGGTTGGTGTATTCCATAGTTCTAGAGATCGGATTTCACTCAAAACTAACCACATGACTCCTCCCACCATATTATGATGTTGCCCAAGTTTTGGGCTCGATCCGAAATCAATAGGTGTAAGAAATTGGACAATTTATGTTCAAAGGCAGTTTGTTCCTAATCGGAGTGGTTGGTGTATTCCACAGTTCTAGAGATGGGATTTCACTCAAAACTAACCACATGACTCCTCCCACCATACTATGATGTTGCCCAAGTTTTGGGCTCGATCCCTAATCAATATGTGTAAGAAATTGGACAATTCAAGTTCAAAGGCAGTTCGTTCCTAATTGGAGTGGTTGTTGTTTTGGGTAGTTCTAGAGATCGGATTTCACTCAAACTTAACCAAATGACTCCTCCCACCATATTATGTTGTTGGCCAAGTTTTGGGCTCGATCCGAAATCAATAGGTGTAAGAAATTGTACAATTCAAGTTCAAAGGCAGTTCGTTCCTAATTTGAGTGGTTGGTGTTTTGGGTATTTCAAGAGATCGGATTTCTCTCAAACGTGACCAAATAACTCCTCCCACCATATTATGATATTGCCCAAGTTTTGGGCTCGATCCGAAATCAATAGGTGTAAGAAATTGGACAATTCATGTTCAAAGGCAGTTCGTTCCTAATTGGAGTGGTTTGTGTTTCGGGTAGTTCTAGAGGTCGGATTTCACTCGAACTTCTCCAAATGACTCCTCCCACCATATTATCATGTTGCCCAAGTTTTGGGATCGATCCGAAATCAATAGGTGAAAGAAATTTGACAATTTATGTTCAAAGGCAGTTCGTTCCTAATCGGAGTGGTTGGTGTATTCCACAGTTCTAGAGATCGGATTTCACTCAAACTTAACCAAATGACTCCTCCCACCATATTATTATGTTGCCCATGTTTTGGGCTCGATCCGAAATCAATAGGTGTAAGAAATTGGACAGTTGATGTTCAAGGCAGTTCGTTCCTAATCGGAGTGGTTGGTGTATTCCATAGTTCTAGAGATCGGATTTCACTCAAAACTAACCAAATGACTCCTCCCACCATATTATGATGTTGCCCAAGTAATGGGCTATATCCGATATCAATAGGTGTAAGAAATTGGACAATTAAAGTTCAAAGGCAATTCGTTCCGAATTGGAGTGGTTGGGCTTTTGGGTAGTTCTAGAGATCGGATTTCACTCAAACTTAACCAAATGACTCCTCCCACCATATTATGATGTTGCCCCAGTTTTGGGCTCGATCCGAAATCAATTGGGGTAAGAAATTGCACAATTCAAGTTCAAAGGCAGTTCGTTCCTAATTGGAGTGGTTGGTGTTTTGGGTTGTTCTAGAGATCGGATTTCACTCAAACTTAACCAAATGACTCCTCCCACCATATTATGATGTTGCCCCAGTTTTGGGCTCGATCCGAAATCAATAGGGGTAAGAAATTGCACAATTCAAGTTCAAAGGCAGTTCGTTCCTAATTGGAGTGGTTGGTGTTTTGGGTTGTTCTAGAGATCGGATTTCACTCAAACTTAACCAAATGACTCCTCACACCGTATTATGATATTGCCCAAGTTTTGGGCTCGATCCGAAATCAATAGGTGTAAGAAATTGGACAATTCAAGTTCAAAGGCAGTTCGTTCCTAATTGGAGTGGTTGGTGTTTAGGGTAGTTCTAGAGATCGGATTTCACTCAAACTTAACCAAATGACAGCTCCCACCGTATTATGATGTTGTTCAAGTTTTGGGCTCGATCCGAAATCAATAGGTGTAAGAAATTCGACAATTTATGTTCAAAGGCAGTTCGTTCCTAATCGTAGTGGTTGGTGTATTCCATAGTTCTGGAGATCGGAGTTCACTCAAAACTAACCAAATGACTCCTTCCACCATATTATGATGTTGCCCAAGTTTTGGGCTCGATCCGAAATCAATAGGTGTAAGTAATTGGACAATTCAAGCTCAAAGCAGTTTGTTCATAATTGGAGTGGTTGGTGTTTTGGGTAGTTCTAGAGATCGGATTTCACTCAAACTAAACCAAATGACTCCTCCCACCACATTTTGATGTTGCCCAAGTTTTGGGCTCGATCCCAAATCAATAGGTGTAAGAAATTTGACAATTTATGTTCAAAGGCAGTTCGTTCCTAATCGGAGTGGTTGGTGTATTCAATAGTTCTCGATATCGGATTTCACTCAAACTTAACCAAATGACTACTCCCACCATATTATGATGTTGCCCAAGTTTTGGGCTCGATTCGAAATCAATAGGGGTAAGAAATTGCACAATTCAAGTTCAAAGGCAGTTCGTTCCTAATCGGAGTGGTTGGTGTATTCCATAGTTCTAGAGATCGGATTTCACTCAAACTTAACCAAATGACTCCTCCCACCATATTATGTTGTTGCCCAAGTTTGGGGCTCGATCCGAAATCAATAGGTGTAAGAAATTGGGCAATTTATGTTCAAAGGCAGTTCGTTCCTAATCGGAGAGGTTGGTGTATTCCATAGTTCTAGAGATCGGATTTCACTCAAAACTAACCACATGACTCCTCCCACCATATTATGATGTTGCCCAAGTTTTGGGCTCGATCCGAAATCAATAGGTGTAAGAAATTGGACAATTTATGTTCGAAGGCAGTTTGTTCCTAATCGGAGTGGTTGGTGTATTCCATAGTTCTAGAGATCGGATTTCACTCAAAACTAACCACATGACTCGTCCCACCATATTATGATGTTGCCCAAGTTTTGGGCTCGATCCGAAATCAATAGGTGAAAGAAATTGGACAATTCAATTTCAAAGGCAGTTCGTTCCTAATTGGAGTGGTTGTTGTTTTGGGTAGTTCTAGAGATCGGATTTCACTAAAACTTAACCAAATGACAGCTCCCACCGTATTATGATGTTGTTCAAGTTTTGGGCTCGATCTGAAATCAATAGGTGTAAGAAATTCGACAGTTTATGTTCAATGGCAGTTCGTTCCTAATCGTAGTGGTTGGTGTATTCCATAGTTCTGGAGATCGGAGTTCACTCAAAACTAACCAAATAACTCCTTCCACCATATTATGATGTTGCCCAAGTTTTGGGCTCGATCCGAAATCAATATGTTTAAGAAATTGGACAATTCAAGCTCAAAGGCAGTTTGTTCATAATTGGAGTGGTTGGTGTTTTGGGTAGTTCTAGAGATCGGATTTCACTCAAACTAAACCAAATGACTCCTCCCACCACATTTTGATGTTGCCCAAGTTTTGGGCTCGATCCCAAATCAATAGGTGTAAGAAATTTGACAATTTATGTTCAAAGGCAGTTCGTTCCTAATCGGAGTGGTTGGTGTATTCAATAGTTCTCGATATCGGATTTCACTCAAACTTAACCAAATGACTACTCCCACCATATTATGATGTTGCCCAAGTTTTGGGCTCGATTCTAAATCAATAGGGGTAAGAAATTGCACAATTCAAGTTCAAAGGCAGTTCGTTCCTAATCGGAGTGGTTGGTGTATTCCATAGTTCTAGAGATCGGATTTCACTCAAACTTAACCAAATGACTCCTCCCACCATATTATGTTGTTGCCCAAGTTTGGGGCTCGATCCGAAATCAATAGGTGTAAGAAATTGGGCAATTTA
This sequence comes from Prunus avium, assembly GCF_965620075.1. Lineage (NCBI taxonomy): Eukaryota > Viridiplantae > Streptophyta > Magnoliopsida > Rosales > Rosaceae > Prunus > Prunus avium. The sequence continues at coordinate 806,891 of NC_142287.1, forward strand.
TGTTCAAAGGCAGTTCGTTCCTAATCGGAGAGGTTGGTGTATTCCATAGTTCTAGAGATCGGATTTCACTCAAAACTAACCACATGACTCCTCCCACCATATTATGATGTTGCCCAAGTTTTGGGCTCGATCCGAAATCAATAGGTGTAAGAAATTGGACAATTTATGTTCGAAGGCAGTTTGTTCCTAATCGGAGTGGTTGGTGTATTCCATAGTTCTAGAGATCGGATTTCACTCAAAACTAACCACATGACTCTTCCCACCATATTATGATGTTGCCCAAGTTTTGGGCTCGATCCGAAATCAATAGGTGAAAGAAATTGGACAATTCAATTTCAAAGGCAGTTCGTTCCTAATTGGAGTGGTTGTTGTTTTGGGTAGTTCTAGAGATCGGATTTCACTAAAACTTAACCAAATGACAGCTCCCACCGTATTATGATGTTGTTCAAGTTTTGGGCTCGATCTGAAATCAATAGGTGTAAGAAATTCGACAGTTTATGTTCAATGGCAGTTCGTTCCTAATCGTAGTGGTTGGTGTATTCCATAGTTCTGGAGATCGGAGTTCACTCAAAACTAACCAAATGACTCCTTCCACCATATTATGATGTTGCCCAAGTTTTGGGCTCGATCCGAAATCAATATGTTTAAGAAATTGGACAATTCAAGCTCAAAGGCAGTTTGTTCATAATTGGAGTGGTTGGTGTTTTGGGTAGTTCTAGAGATCGGATTTCACTCAAACTAAACCAAATGACTCCTCCCACCACATTTTGATGTTGCCCAAGTTTTGGGCTCGATCCCAAATCAATAGGTGTAAGAAATTTGACAATTTATGTTCAAAGGCAGTTCGTTCATAATCGTAGTGGTTGGTGTATTCAATAGTTCTAGAGATCGGATTTCACTCAAACTTAACCAAATGACTACTCCCACCGTATTATGATGTTGCCCAAGTTCTGGGCTCGATACGAAATCAATAGGGGTAAGAAATTGCACAATTCAAGTTCAAAGGCAGTTCGTTCCTAATCGGAGTGGTTGGTGTATTCCATAGTTCTAGAGATCGGATTTCACTCAAACTTAACCAAATGACTCCTCCCACCATATTTTGTTGTTGCCCAAGTTTGGGGCTCGATCCGAAATCAATAGGTGTAAGAAATTGGGCAATTTATGTTCAAAGGCAGTTCGTTCCTAATCGGAGAGGTTGGTGTATTCCATAGTTCTAGAGATCGGATTTCACTCAAAACTAACCACATGACTCCTCCCACCATATTATGATATTGCCCAAGTTTTGGGCTCGATCCGAAATCAATAGGTGTAAGAAATTGGACAATTCATGTTCAAAGGCAGTTCGTTCCTAATTGGAGTGGTTTGTGTTTCGGGTAGTTCTAGAGGTCGGATTTCACTCGAACTTCTCCAAATGACTCCTCCCACCATATTATCATGTTGCCCAAGTTTTGGGATCGATCCGAAATCAATAGGTGAAAGAAATTTGACAATTTATGTTCAAAGGCAGTTCGTTCCTAATCGGAGTGGTTGGTGTATTCCACAGTTCTAGAGATCGGATTTCACTCAAACTTAACCAAATGACTCCTCCCACCATATTATTATGTTGCCCATGTTTTGGGCTCGATCCGAAATCAATAGGTGTAAGAAATTGGACAATTGATGTTCAAGGCAGTTCGTTCCTAATCGGAGTGGTTGGTGTATTCCATAGTTCTAGAGATCGGATTTCACTCAAAACTAACCAAATGACTCCTCCCACCATATTATGATGTTGCCCAAGTAATGGGCTCTATCCGATATCAATAGGTGTAAGAAATTGGACAATTAAAGTTCAAAGGCAATTCGTTCCGAATTGGAGTGGTTGGGCTTTTGGGTAGTTCTAGAGATCGGATTTCACTCAAACTTAACCAAATGACTCCTCCCACCATATTATGATGTTGCCCCAGTTTTGGGCTCGATCCGAAATCAATTGGGGTAAGAAGTTGCAGAATTCAAGTTCAAAGGCAGTTCGTTCCTAATTGGAGTGGTTGGTGTTTTGGGTTGTTCTAGAGATCGGATTTCACTCAAACTTAACCAAATGACTCCTCCCACCATATTATGATGTTGCCCCAGTTTTGGGCTCGATCCGAAATCAATAGGGGTAAGAAATTGCACAATTCAAGTTCAAAGGCAGTTCGTTCCTAATTGGTGTGGTTGGTGTTTTGGGTTGTTCTAGAGATCGGATTTCACTCAAACTTAAACAAATGACTCCTCACACCGTATTATGATATTGCCCAAGTTTTGGGCTCGATCCGAAATCAATAGGTGTAAGAAATTGGACAATTCAAGTTCAAAGGCAGTTCGTTCCTAATTGGAGTGGTTGGTGTTTTGGGTAGTTCTAGAGATCGGATTTCACTCAAACTTAACCAAGTGACAGCTCCCACCGTATTATGATGTTGTTCAAGTTTTGGGCTCGATCCGAAATCAATAGGTGTAAGAAATTCGACAATTTATGTTCAAAGGCAGTTCGTTCCTAATCGTAGTGGTTGGTGTATTCCATAGTTCTGGAGATCGGATTTCACTCAAAACTAACCACATGACTCTTCCCACCATATTATGATGTTGCCCAAGTTTTGGGTTCGATCCGAAATCAATAGGTGAAAGAAATTGGACAATTCAATTTCAAAGGCAGTTCGTTCCTAATTGGAGTGGTTGTTGTTTTGGGTAGTTCTAGACATCGGATTTCACTGAAACATAACCAAAGAACTCCTCCCACCATATTATGATGTTGCCCAAGTTTTGGGATCGATCCGAAATCAATAGGTGTAAGAAATTGGACAATTCAAGTTCAAAGGCAGTTCGTTCCCAATTGGAGTGGTTGGTGTTTTGTGTAGTTCTAGAGATCGGATTTCACTCAAACTTAACCAAATGACTCCTCCCACCATAGTATGATGTTGTCCAAGTTTTGGGCTCGATCCGAAATCAATAGGTGTAAGAAATTGGACAATTGAAGTTCAAAAGGCAGTTCGTTCCTAATTCGAGGGGTTGGTGTTTTCGGTAGTTCTAGAATCGGATTTCACTCAAACTTAACCAAATGACTCCTCCCACCATATTATGATGTTGTCCAAGTTTTGGGCTCGATCCGAAATCAATAGTTGTAAGAAATTGGACAATTCAAGTTCAAAGGCAGTTCATTCCTAATTGGAGTGGTTGGTGTTTTGGGTAATTGTAGAGATCGGATTTCACTCAAACTTAACCAAATGACTCCTACCACCATATTATGATGTTGCCCAAGTTTTCGGCTCGATCCGAAATCAATAGGTGTAAGAAATTGATCAATTTATGTTCACAGGCAGTTCGTTCCAAATCGGAGTGGTTGGTGTATTCCATTGTTCTAGAGATCGGATTTCACTCAAAACTAACCAAATGACTCCCCCCACGATATTATGATGTTGCCCAAGTTTTGGGCTCGATCAGAAATCAATAGGTGTAAGAAATTGGACAATTCAAGTTCCAAGGCATTTCGTCCCTAATTGGAGTGGTTGGTGATTTCGGTAGTTCTAGATATCAGATTTCACTCAAACTTAACCAAATGACTCCTCCCACCATATTATGATGTTGCCCAAGTTTTGGGCTCTATCCGAAATCAATAGGTGTAAGAAATTGGATAAGTGAAGTTCAAATGCATTTCGTTCCAAATTGGAGTGGTTGGTGTTTTGGGTAGTTCTATTGATCTGATTTCACTCAAACAAAACCAAATGACTCCTCCCACCATATTATGATGTTGCCCAAGTTTTGGAATCGATCCAAAATCAATAGGTGTAAGAAATTGGACAATTCAAGTTCAAAGGCAGTTCGTTCCTAATCGGACTGGTTGGTGTATAACATAGTTCTAGAGATCGGTTTTCACTCAAAACTAACCAAATGACTCCTCCCACCATATTATGATGTTGCCCAAGTTTTGGGCTCCATCCAAAATCAATAGGTGTAAGAAATTGGACAATTTATGTTCAAAGGCAGTTCGTTCCTAATCGGAGTGGTTGGTGTATTCCATAGTTCTAGAGATCGGATTTCACTCAAAACAAACCAAATGACTCCTCCCACCATATTATGATGTTGCCCAGTTTTGGGCTCGATCCGAAATCAATAGGTGTAAGAAATTGGACAAATCAAGTTCCAAGGCATTTCGTCCCTAATTGGAGTGGTTGGTGTTTTGGGTAGTTCAATAGATCAGATTTCACAAAAACTTAACCAAATGACTCCTCCAACCATATTATGATGTTGCCCAAGTTTTGGGCTCTATCCGAAATCAATAGGTGTAAGAAATTGGACAATTCAAGTTCAAAGGCAGTTCGTTCTTAAATGGAGTGGTTGGGGTTTTGGGTAGTTCTAGAGATCGGATTTCCCTCAAACTTCACCAAATGACTCCTCCCACCATATTATGATGTTGTCCAAGTTTTTCTTTCGATCCGAAATCAATAGGTGTAAGAAATTGGACAATTTATGTTCAAAGGCAATTCGTTCCAAATTGGAGTGGTTGGTGTGTTGGGTAGTTCTAGTGGTCGGATTTCACTCAAACTTAACCAAATGACTCCTCCCACCATATTATGATGTTGACCAAGATTTGGGCTCGATCCGAAATCAATAGGTGCAAGAAATTGGACAATTCATGTTCAAAGGCAGTTCGTTCCATATTGGAGTGGTTGGTGTTTTGGGTAGTTCTAGAGATCGGATTTCAGTCAAAACTAACCAAATGACTCCTCCCATCATATTATGATGTTGCCCAAGATTTGGTCTCGATCCGAAATCAATAGGTGCAAGAAATTGGACCATTCATGTTCAAAGGCAATTCGTTCCTAATTGGAGTGGTTGGTGTTTTGGGTAGTTCTAGAGATCGGATTTCCCTCAAAACTAACCAAATGACTCCTCCCAACATATTATGTTGTTGCCCAAGTTTTGGGCACGATCCAAAATCAATAGGTGTAAGAAATTGGACAATTCAAGTTCAAAGGCAGTTCGTTCCTAATTGGAGTGGTTGGTGTTTTGGGTTCTTCTAGAGGTCGGATTTCAATCAAACAAAACCAAATGACTCCTCCCACCATACTATGTTGTTGCCCAAGTTTTGGGCTCGATCCGAAATCAATAGGTGTAAGAAATAGGACAATTTATCTTCTAAGGGAATTCATTCCTAATCGGAGTGGTTGGTGTATTCCATAGTTCTAGAGATCGGATTTCACTCAAAACCAACCAATTGACTCCTCCCATCACATTATGATGTTGCCCAAGTTTTGGGCTCGATCCGAAATCAATAGGTGTACGAAATTGGACAATTTATGTTCAAAGGCAGTTCGTTCCTAATTAGAGTGGTTGGGGTTTTGGGTAGTTCTATAGATCAGATTTCACTCAAACTTAACCAAATGACTCCTCCCACCACATTATGATGTTGCCCAAGTTTTGGGCTCGATCCGAAATCAATAGGTTTAAGAAATTGGACAGTTTATGTTCAAAGGCAGTTCGTTACTAGTCGGAGTGGTTGGTGTATTCCATAGTTCTAGAGATCGGATTTCACTCAAAACAAACCAAATGACTCCACCCACCAAATTATGATGTTGCCCAAGTTTTGGGCTCGATCCGAAATCAATAGGTGTAAGAAATTGGACAATTCAAGTTTAAAGGAAGTTCGTTCCCAATCGGAGTGGTAGGTGTTCTGGGTAGTTCTAGAGATCGGATTTCACTCAAGCTTAACCAAATGAATCCGCCCACGATATTATGATGTTGCCCAAGTTTTGGGCTCGATCAGAAATCAATAGGTGTAAGAAATTGGACAATTCAAGTTCCAAGGCATTTCGTCCCTAATTGGAGTGGTTGGTGATTTGGGTAGTTCTAGATATCGGATTTCACTCAAACTTAACCAGATGACTCCTCCCACCATATTATGATGTTGCCCAAGTTTTGGGCTCTATCTGAAATCAATAGGTGTAAGAAATTGGACAATTCAAGTTCAAATGCATTTCGTTCCTAATTGGAGTGTTTGGTGTTTTGGGTAGTTCTAGAGATCTGATTTCACTCAAACAAAACCAAATGACTCCTCCCACCATATTATGATGTTGCCCAAGTTTTCGGCTCGATCCGAAATCAATAGGTGTAAGAAATTGGAATATTTATGTTCAAAGGCAGTTCGTTCCAAATCGGAGTGGTTGGTGTATTCCATTGTTCTAAAGATCGGATTTCACTGAAAACTAACCAAATGACTCCGCCCACGATATTATGATGTTGCCCAAGTTTTGGGCTCGATCAGAAATCAATAGGTGTAAGAAATTGGACAATTCAAGTTCCACGGCATTTCGTCCCTAATTGGAGTGGTTGGTGATTTGGGTAGTTCTAGATATCGGATTTCACTCAAACTTAACCAGATGACTCCTCCCACCATATTATGATGTTGCCCAAGTTTTGGGCTCTAACTGAAATCAATAGGTGTAAGAAATTGGACAATTCAAGTTCAAATGCATTTCGTTCCTAATTGGAGTGTTTGGTGTTTTGGGTAGTTCTAGAGATCTGATTTCACTCAAACAAAACCAAATGACTCCTCCCACCATATTATGATGTTGAACAAGTTTTGGGCTCGATCTAAAATCAATAGGTGTAAGAAATAGAAGAATTTATCTTCTAAGGCAGTTCGTTCCTAATCGGACTGGTTGGTGTATAACATAGTTCTAGCGATCAGATTTCTCTCAAAACAAACCACATGACTCCTCCCACCATATTATGATGTTGCCCAAGTTTTGGGCTCGATCCGAAATCAATAGGTGTAAGAAATTGGACAATTTATGTTCAAAGGCAGTTCGTTCCTAATCAGAGCGGTTGGTGTATAACATAGTTCTGGAGATCGGGTTTCACTCAAAACTAACCAAATGACTCCTCCCACCATATTATGATGTTGCCCAAGTTTTGGGCTCGATCCGAAATCAATAGGTGTAAGAAATTGGACAATTTATGTTCAAAGGTAGTACGTTCCTAATCGGAGTGGTTGGTATATTCCATAGTTCTAGAGATCGGATTTCACTCAAAACTAACCAAATGACTCCTCCCACCATATTATGATGTTGCCCAAGTTTTGGGCTCGATCCGAAATCAATAGGTGTAAGAAATTGGACAATTCAAGTTCGAAGGCAGTTCGTTCCTAATTGGAGTGGTTGGTGTTTTGGGTAGTTCTAGAGATCGGATTTCACTCAAAATTAACCAAATGACTCCTCCCACCATATTACGATGTTGCCGAAGGTTTGGGCTTGATCCAAAATCAATAGGTGTAAGAAATTGGACAATTCAGGTTCAAAGGCAGTTCGTTCCTAATTGGAGTGGTTGGTGTTTTGGGTAGTTCTAGAGATCGGATTTCACTCAAAGTTAACCAAATGACTTCTCCCACCATATTATGTTGTTGCCCAAGTTTTGGGCTCGATCCGAAATCAATAGGTGTAAGAAATTGGACAATTTATGTTCATCGGCAGTTCGTTCCGAATCGGAGTGGTTGGTGTATTCCATAGTTCTAGGGATCGGATTTCACTCAAAACTAACCAAATCACTCCTCCCACCATATTATGATGTTGCCCAACTTTTGGGCTCGATCCGAAATCAATAGGTGTAAGAAATTGGACAATTCAAGTTCAAAGGTAGTTAGTTCCTAATTGGAGTGGTTGGTGTTCTGGGTAGTTCTAGAGATCGGATTTCACTCAACCTTAACCAAATGACTCCTCCCACCATATTATGATGTTGCCTAAGTTTTGGGCTCGATCCGAAATCAATAGGTGTAACAAATTGGATAATTTATGTTCAGTGGCAGTTCGTTCCTAATCGGAGTGGTTGGTGTATTCTATAGTTCTAGGGATCGGATTTCACTCAAAACTAACCAAATCACTCCTCCCACCATATTATGATGTTGTCCAAGTTTTGGGCTCGATCCGAAATCAATAGGTGTAAAAAATTGGGCAATTCAAGTTCAAAGGCAGTTCGTTCCCAATTGGAGTGGTTGGTGTTTTGTGTAGTTCTAGAGATCGGATTTCACTCGAACTTAACCAAATCACTCCTCCCACCATATTATGATGTTGCCCAAGTTTTGGGCTCGATCCGAAATCAATCGGTGTAAGACATTGGACAATTCAAGTTCAACGGCAGTTCTTTCCTAATTGGAGTGGTTGGTGTGTTGGGTAGTTCTAGAGATCGGATTTCACTCAAACGTAACCAAATGACTCCTACCACCATATTATGATGTTGCCGAAGTTTTGGGCTCGATCCGAAATCAATAGGTGTAACAAATTGGATAATTTATGTTCAATGGCAGTTCGTTCCTAATCGGAGTGGTTGGTGTATTCTATAGTTCTAGGGATCGGATTTCACTCAAAACTAACCAAATCACTCCTCCCACCATATTATGATGTTGTCCAAGTTTTGGGCTCGATCCGAAATCAATAGGTGTAAAAAAATTGGGCAATTCAAGTTCAAAGGCAGTTCGTTCCCAATTGGAGTGGTTGGTGTTTTGTGTAGTTCTAGAGATCGGATTTCACTCAAACTTAACCAAATCACTCCTCCCACCATATTATGATGTTGCCCAAGTTTTTGGCTCGATCCGAAATCAATCTACGTAAGAAATTGGGCAATTCAATTTCAAAGGCAGTCGTTCCTAATTGGAGTGGTTGGTGTTTTGGGTAGTTCTATAGATCGGATTTCACTCAAATTTAACCAAATGACTCCTCCCACCACATTATGATGTTGTCCATGGTTTGGGCTCGATCCGAAATCAATAGGTCTAAGAAATTGGACAATTCAAGTTCAAAGGCAGTTCGTTCCTAATTGGGGTGGTTGGTGTTTGGGTTAGTTCTGGATATCGAATTTCACTCAAAGTTAAACAAATGACTCCTCCCACCATGTTATGATGTTGCCCAAGTTTTGGGCTCGATCCGAAATCAATAGGTGTAAGAAATTGGACAATTTATGTTCAAAGGCAGTTCGTTCCTAATTGGAGTGGTTGGTGTATTCCATAGTTCTAAAGATCGGATTTCACTCAAAACTAACCAAATGACTCCTCCCACCATATTATGATGATGCCCAAGTTTTGGGCTCGATCCGAAATCAATAGGTGTAAGAAATTGGACAATTTATGTTCAAAGCCAGTTCGTTCCTAATCGGAGTGTCTGGTGTATTCCATAGTTCTAGATATCGGATTTTGCTCAAAATTAACCAAATGACTCCTCCCACCATATTATGACGTTGCCCTTGGTTTCGGCTCGATCCGAAATCAATAGGTGTAAGCAATTCGACAATTCAAGTTCAAAGACAGTTCGTTCCTAATTGGAGTGGTTGGTGTATTCCATAGTTCTAGATATCGGATTTCACTCAAACTTAACCAAATGACTCCTCCCACCATGTTATGATGTTGCCCAAGTTTTGGGCTCGATCCGAAATCAATAGGTGTAAGAAATTGGACAATTCAAGTTCAAAGGCAATTCGTTCCTAATCGGAGTGGTTGGTGTATTCCATAGTTCTAGAGATCGGATTTCACACAAAACTAACAAAATGACACCTCCCACCATATTATGATGTTGCCCAAGTTTTGGGCTTGATCCGAAATCAATAGGTGTAAGAAATTGGACAATTCAAATTGAAAGGCAGTTCTTTCCTAATCGGAGTGGTTGGTGTATTCCATAGTTCTAGAGATCGGATTTCACTCAGACTTAACCAAATGACTCCTCCCACCATATTATGATATTGCCCAAATTTTGGGCTTGATCCGAAAGCAATAGGTGTAAGAAATTGGACAATTCAAGTTCAAGGGCAGTTCGTTCCTAATTGGAGTGGTTGGTGTTTTGGGTAGTTCTAGACATCGGATTTCACTCAAGCTTAACCAAATGACTCCTCCCACCATATTATGATGTTGCCCAAGTTTTGGGCTCGATCCGAAATCAATAGGTGTAAGAAATTGGACAATTCAAATTCAAAGGCAGTTCGTTCCTAATTCGAGTGGTTGGTGTTTTGGGTAGTTCTAGAGATCGGATTTCACTCAAACTTTCGCAAATGACTCCTCCCACCATATTATGACGTTGCCCCAGTTTTGGTTTCGATCCGAAATCAATAGGTGTAAGAAATTGGACAATTCAAGTTCAAAGGCAGTTCGTTCCTAATTGGAGTGGTTGGTGTTTTGGGTAGTTCTAGAGATCGGATTTCACTCAAGCTTAACCAAATGACTCCTCCCACCATATTATGATGTTGCCCAAGTTTTGAGCTCGATCCGAAATCAATAGGTGTAAGAAATTGGACAATTCAAGTTCAAAGGCAGTTCGTTCCTAATTCGAGTGGTTGGTGTTTTGGGTAGTTCAGGAGATCGGATTTCACTCAAACTTTCGCAAATGACTCCTCCCACCATATTATGACGTTGCCCCAGTTTTGGTTTCGATCCGAAATCAATAGGTGTAAGAAATTGGACAGTTCAAGTTCAAAGGCAGTTCGTTCCTAATTGGAGTGGTTGGTGTGTTGGGTAGTTCTGGAGATCGGATTTCACTCAAACTTAACCAAATGACTCCTCCCACCATATTATGATGTTGCCCAAGTTTTGGGCTCGATCCGAAATCAATAGGTGTAAGAAATTGGACAATTCAAGTTCAAAGGCAGTTCGTTCCTAAATGGAGGGGTTGGTGTTTTGGGTAGTTCTAGAGATCGGATTTCACTCAAACTAAACGTAATGACTCCACCCAACATATTATGATATTGCCCAAGCTTTGGGCTCGATCCGAAATCAACAGGTGTAAGAAATTGGACAATTCAAGTTCAAAGGCAGTTCCTTCCTAATTGAAGTGGTTGGTGTTTTGGGTAGTTCTAGAGATCGGATTTCACTCAAACTTAACCAAATGACTCCTCCCACCATATTATAACATTGCCCAGGTTTTGGGCTCGATCCAAAATCAATAGGTGTAAGAAATTGGACAATTCAAGTTCAAAGGCAGTTCCTAATTGGAGTGGTTGGTGTTTTGGGTAGTTCTAGAGATTGGATTTTAGTCAAACTTAACCAAATGACTCCTCCCACCATATTATGATGTTGCCCAAGTTTTGGGCTCGATCCGAAACCAATAGGTGTAAGAAATTGGACAATTCAATTTCAAAGGCAGTTCGTTCCTAATTGGAGTGGTTGGTGTTTTGGGTAGTTCTAGAGATCGGATTTCACTCAAGCTTAACCAAGTGACTCCTCTCACCATATTATGGTGTTGCCCAAGTTTTGGGCTCGATCCGAAATCAATAGGTGTAAGAAATTGGACAATTCAGGTTCAAAGGCAGTTCGTTCCTAATTGGAGTGGTTGGTGTTTTGGGTATTTCTAGAGATTGGATTTCACTGAAACTTATGCAAATGACTCCTCCCATCATATTATGATGTTGCCCCAGTTTTGGGCTCGATTCGAAATCAATTGGTGTAAGAAATTGGACAATTTATGTTCAAAGGCAATTCTTTCCTAATCGGAGTGGTTGGTGTATTCCATAGTTCTAGAGATCGGATTTCACTCAAACCTAACCAAATGACTCCTCCCACCATATTATGATGTTGCCCAGGTTTTGGGATCGATCCGAAATCAATAGGTGCAAGAAATTGGACAATTTAGGTTCAAAGGCTGTTCGTTCCTAATCGGAGTGGTTGGTGTATTCCATTGTTCTAGAGATCGGATTTCACTCAAAACTAACTAAATGAGTCCTCCCACCATATTATGATGTTGCCCACGTTTTGGGCTCGATCCGAAATCAATAGGGGTAAGAAATTGGACAATTTATATTCAAAGGCAGTTCGTTCGAAATCGGAGTGGTTGGTGTATTCCGTAGTTCTAGAGATCGGATTTCACTCAAAACTATCCAAATGACTCCTCCCACCGTATTATGATGTCGCCCAAGTTTTGGGCTCGATCCGAAATCAATAGGTGTAAGAAATTGGACAATTCAAGTTCAAAGGCAGTTCGTTCCTAATTGGAGTGGTTGGTGTTTTGGGTCGTTCTAGAGATCGGATTTCAACAATATTAAACAAATGACTCCTCCCACCATATTATGTTGTTGCACAAGTTTTGGGCTCGATCCGAAATCAATAGGTGTAAGAAATTGGACAATTCAGGTTCAAAGGCAGTTCGTTCCTAATTGGAGTGGTTGGTGTTTTGGGTAGTTCTAGAGATCGGATTTCACTCAAACTTAACCAAACGACTCCTCCCACCGTATTATGATGTCGCCCAAGTTTTGGACTCGATCCGAAATCAATAGGTGTAAGAAATTGGACAATTCAAGTTCAAATGCAGTTCGTTCCTAATTGGAGTGGTTGGTGTTTTGGGTAGTTCTAGATATCGGATTTCGCTCAAGCTTAACTAAATGACTCCTCCCACCATATTATGATGTTGCCCAAGTTTTGGGCTCGATCCGAAATCAATAGGTGTAAGAAATTGGACAATTTATGTTCAAAGGCAGTTCATTCCTAACCGGAGTGGTTGGTGTATTCCATAGTTCTAGAGATCGGATTTCACTCAAAACTAACCAAATGACTCCTCCCACCGTATTATGTTGTTGCCCAAGTTTTGGGCTCGATCCGTAATCAATAGGTGTAAGAAATTGGACAATTCAAGTTCAAAGGCAGTTCGTTCCTAATTGGAGTGGTTGGTGTTTTGGTTAGTTCTAGAGATCGGAGTTCACTCAAGCTTAACCAAATGACTCCTCCTGCCATATTATGTTGTTGCCCAAGTTTTGGGCTCGATCCGAAATCAATAGGTGTAAGAAATTGGACAATTCAGGTTCAAAGGTAGTTCGTTCCTTATTGGAGTGGTTGGTGTTTTGGGTAGTTCTGGGGATTGGATTTCACTCAAACTTAACCAAATGACTCCTCCCACCGTATTATGATGTCGCCCAAGTTTTGGACTCGATCCGAAATCAATGGGTGTAAGAAATTGGACAATTCAAGTTCAGAGGCAATTCGTTCCAAATTGCAGTGGTTGGTGTTTTGGGTAGTCCTAGAGATCGGATTTCGCTCAAGCTTAACTAAATGACTCCTCCCACCATATTATGATGTTGCCCAAGTTTTGGGCTCGATCAGAAATCAATAGGTGTAAGAAACTGGACAATTCAAGTTCAAAGGCAGTTCGTTCCTAATTGGAGTGGTTGGTGTTTTGGGTAGTTCTAGAGAACGGATTTCACTCAAACTCAACCAAATGACTCCTCCCACCATATTATGATGTTGCCCAAGTTTTGGGCTCGATCCGAATTCAATTGGTGTAAGAAATTTGACATTTCAAGTTCAAAGGCAGTTCGTTCCTAATTGGAGTGGTTGGTGTTTTGGGTAGTTCTAGAGATCGGATTTCACTCAAGCTTAACCAAATGACTCCTCCCACCGTATTATGATGTCGCCCAAGTTTTGGGCTCGATCCGAAATCAATAGTTGTAAGAAATTGGACAATTTATGTTCAAAGGCAGTTCGTTCCTAATCGGAGTGGTTGGTGTATTCCATAGTTCTAGAGATCGGATTTCACTCAAAACTAACCAAATGACTTCTCCCACCATATTATGATGTTGCCCAAGCTTTGGGCTCGATCCGAAATCAATAGGTGTAAGAAATTGGACAATTTACGTTCACAGGCAGTTCGTTCCTTATCGGAGTGGTTGGTGTATTCCATAGTTCTAGAGATCGGATTTCACTCAAAACTATCCAAATGACTCCTCCCACCACATTATGAGGCTGTCGAAGTTTTGGGCTCGATCCGAAATCAATAGTTGTAAGAAATTGGACAATTTATCTTCAAAGGCAGTTCGTTCCTAATCGGAGTGGTTGGTGTATTCCATAGTTCTAGAGATCGGATTTCACTCAAAACTATCCAAATGACTCCTCCCACCACATTATGAGGTTGCCGAAGTTTTGGGCTCGATCCGAAATCAATAGGTGTAAGAAATTGGACAATTCAAGTTCAAAGGCAGTTCGTTCCTAATCGGAGTGGTTGGTGTATTCCATAGTTCTAGAGATCGGATTTCACTCAAGCTTAACCAAATGACTCCTCCCACCATATTATGTTGTTGGCCAAGTTTTGGGCTCGATCCGAAATCAATAGGTGTGAGAAATTGGACAATTTATGTTCAAAGGCAGTTCGTTCCTAATCGGAGTGGTTGGTACATAGTTCTAGAGATCGAATTTCACTCAAAACTAACCAAATGACTCCTCCCACCGTATTATGATGTTGCCCTTGTTTTGGGCTCGATCCGAAATCAATAGGTGTAAGAAATTGGACAATTTATCTACAAAGGCAGTTCGTTCCAAATCGGAGTGGTTGGTGTATTCCATAGTTCTAGAGATCGGATTTCACTCAAAACTATCGAAATGACTCCTCCCACCATATTATGAGGTTGCCGAAGTTTTGGGCTCGATCCGAAATCAGTAGGTGTAAGAAATTGGACAATTCAAGTTCAAAGGCAGTTCGTTCCTACTTCGAGTGGTTGGTGTTTTGGGTAGTTCTAGAGATCGGATTTCACTCAAAATTAACCAAATGACTCCTCCCATCATATTATGATGTTGCCCAAGTTTTTTGCTTGATCCGAAATCAATAGATGTAAGAAATTGGACAATTCAGGTTCAAAGGCAGTTCGTTCCTAATTGGAGTGGTTGGTGTTTTGGGTAGTTCTAGAGATCGGATTTCACTCAAACTTAACCAAGTCACTCCTCCCGCCATATTATGATGTCGCCCAAGTTTTGGGCACAATCCGAAATCAATAGGTGTAAGAAATTGGACAATTCAAGTTCAAAGGCAGTTCGTTTCTAATTGGAGCGGTTGGTGTTTTGGGTAGTTCTAGAGATCGGATTTCACTCAAGCTTAACCAAATGACTCCTCCCACCATATTATGATGTTGCCCAAGTTTTAGGCTCGATCCGAAATCAATAGGTGTAAGAAATTGGACAATTTATGTTCAAAGGCAGTTCATTCCTAATCGGAGTGGTTGGTGTATTCCATAGTTCTAGAGATCGAATTTCACTCAAAGTTAACCAAAAAACTCCTCCCACCATATTACGATGTTGCCCAAGTTTTGGGGTCGATCCGGAATCAGTAGGTGTAAGAAATTGGACAATTCAAGTTCAAAGGCAGTTCGTTCCTAATTGGTGACGTTGGTGTTTTGGGTAGTTCTAGAGATCGGATTTCACTCAAAATTACCCAAATGACTCCTCCCACCAAATTATGATGTTGTCCAAGTTTTGGGCTTGATCCGAAATCAATAGGTGTAAGAAATTGGACAATTCATGTTCAAAGGCAGTTCGTTCCTAATTGGAGTGGTTGGTGTTTTGGGTAGTTCTAGAGATCGGATTTCACTCAAACCTAACCAAATGACTCCTCCCACTATATTATGATGTCGCCCAAGTTTTGGGCTCGATCCGAAATCAATAGGTGTAAGAAATTGGACAATTTATGTTCAAAGGGAGTTCGTTCCTAATCGGAGCGGTTGGTGTATTCCATAGTTCTAGAGATCAGATTTCACTCAAAACTGACCAAATGACTCCTCCCACCATGTTATATGGTTGGCCAAGTTTTGGGCTCGATCTGAAAACAATTCGTGTAAGAAATTGGACAATTCAAGTTCAGAGGCAGTTCCTGTCCAATTGTAGTGGTTGGTGCTTTGGGTAGTTCTTGAGATCGAATTTTGCTCAAATTGAACCAAATGACTCCTCCCACCATATTATGATGTTGCCCAAGTTTTGGGCTCGATCCGAATTCAATTGGTGTAAGAAATTTGACATTTCAAGTTCAAAGGCAGTTCGTTCCAAATTGGAGTGGTTGGTGTTTTGGGTAGTTCTAGAGATCGGATTTCACTCAAGCTTAACCAAATGACTTTTCCCACCATATTATGATGTTGCCCAAGTTTTGGGCTCAATCCGAAATCAATAGGTTTAAGAAGTTGGACAATTCAGGTTCAAAGGCAGTTCGTTCCTGATTGGAGTGGTTGGTGTTTTGGGTAGTTCTGGAGATTGGATTTCACTCAAACTTAACCAAATGACTCCTCCCTCCATATTATGGTGTTGCCCCAGTTTTGGGCTCGATCCGAAATCAATAGGTGTAAGAAATTGGACAATTCAAGTTCAAAAGCAGTTCGTTCCTAATTGGAGTGGTTGGTGTTTTGGGTAGTTCTAGAGATGGGATTTCACTCAAACTTAAACAAATGACTCCTCCCACCATATTATGATCTTGCCCCAGTTTTGGGCCCGATCCGAAATCAATAGGTGTATGAAATTGGACAATTCAAGTTCAAAGGCAGTTCGTTCTCAATTGGAGTGGTTGGTGTTTTGAGTAGTTCCAGAGATCGGATTTCGCTCAAACTTAAGCAAATGACTCCTCCCACCATATTATGATGTTGCCCCAGTTTTGGGCCCGATCCGAAATCAATAGGTGTAAGAAATTGGACAACTTAAGTTCAAAGGCAGTTCGTTCCTAATTGGACTGGTTGGTGTCTTGGGTTGTTCTAGACATCGGATTTCACTCAAAATTAACCAAATGACTCCTCCCACCATATTATGAGGTTTCCCAAGTTCTGGGCTCGATCTTAAATCAATAGGTGTAAGAAATTGGACAGTTCAAGTTCAACGGCAGTTCGTTCCTAATTGGAGTGGTTGGTGTTTTGGGTAGTTCTAGAGATCGGATTTCACTCAAACTTAACCAAATCACTCCTCCCACCATATTACGATGTTGCCCAAGTTTTGGGCTCGATCAGAAATCAATAGGTGTAAGAAACTGGACAATTCAAGTTCAAAGGCAGTTCGTTCCTAATTGGAGTGGTTGGTGTTTTGGGTAGTTCTAGAGAACGGATTTCACTCAAACTCAACCAAATGACTCCTCCCACCATATTATGATGTTGCCCAAGTTTTGGGCTCGATCCGAATTCAATTGGTGTAAGAAATTTGACATTTCAAGTTCAAAGGCAGTTCGTTCCAAATTGGAGTGGTTGGTGTTTTGGGTAGTTCTAGAGATCGGATTTCACTCAAGCTTAACCAAATGACTTTTCCCACCATATTATGATGTTGCCCAAGTTTTGGGCTCAATCCGAAATCAATAGGTTTAAGAAGTTGGACAATTCAGGTTCAAAGGCAGTTCGTTCCTGATTGGAGTGGTTGGTGTTTTGGGTAGTTCTGGAGATTGGATTTCACTCAAACTTAACCAAATGACTCCTCCCTCCATATTATGGTGTTGCCCCAGTTTTGGGCTCGATCCGAAATCAATAGGTGTAAGAAATTGGACAATTCAAGTTCAAAAGCAGTTCGTTCCTAATTGGAGTGGTTGGTGTTTTGGGTAGTTCTAGAGATGGGATTTCACTCAAACTTAAACAAATGACTCCTCCCACCATATTATGATCTTGCCCCAGTTTTGGGCCCGATCCGAAATCAATAGGTGTATGAAATTGGACAATTCAAGTTCAAAGGCAGTTCGTTCTCAATTGGAGTGGTTGGTGTTTTGAGTAGTTCCAGAGATCGGATTTCACTCAAACTTAACCAAATGACTCCTCCCACCATATTATGATGTTGCCCAAGTTTTGGGCTCGATCCGAAATCAATAGGTGTAAGAAATTGGACGATTTATGTTCAAAGGCATTTCGTTCCTAATCGGAGTGGTTGGTGCATTCCATAGTTCTAGAGATCGGATTTCACTCAAAACTAACCAAATGACTCCTCCCACCATATTTTGATGTTGCCCAAGTTTTGGGCTCAATCCAAAATCAATAGATGTTAGAATTTGGACAATTCAAGCTCAAAGGCAGTACGTTCCCAATTGGAGTGGTTGGTGTTTTGGGTAGTTCTAGAGATCATTATGATGTTGCCCAAGTTTTGGGCTCGATCCGAAATCAATAGGTTTAAGAAATTGGACAATTTATGTTCAAAGGCAGTTCGTTCCTAATCGGAGTGGTTGGTGTATTCCATAGTTCTAGAGATCGGATTTCACTCAAAACTAATGAAATGACTTCGCCCACCATATTATGATGTTGCCCAAGTTTTGGGCTCGATCCGAAATCAATAGGTGTAAGAAATTGGACAATTTATGGTCTAAGGTTGTTTGTTCCTAATCGGAGTGGTTGGTGTTTTGGGTAGTTCAAAAGATTGGATTTCACTCAAACTTAACCTAATGACTCATCCCACCATATTATGATGTTGCCCAAGTTTTGGGCTCGATCCGAAATGAATAGGTTTCAGAAATAGGACAATTTATGTTCAAAGGCATTTCGTTCCTAATCGGAGTGGTTGGTGTATTCCATAGTTCCATAGATCGGATTTCACTCAGAAACAACCAAATGAATCCTCCCACCATATTATGCAATTGCCGAAGTTTCGGGATCGATCCGAAATCAATAGGTGTAAGAAATTGGACAATTCAAGTTCAAAGGCAGTACGTTCCTAAATGGAGTGGTTGGTCTTTTTGGTAGTTCTAGAGATTGGATTTCACCCAAACTTCACCAAATCACTCCTCCCAGCATATTATGATGTTGCCCAAGTTTTGGGCTCGATTCGAAATCAAAAGGTGTACGAAATTGGACAATTCAAGTTCAAAGGCATTTTGTTCCTAATTGGAGTGTTGGTGTTTTGGGTAGTTCTAGAGATCGGATTTCACTCAAACTTAACTAAATGACTCCTCCCACCATATTATGATGTTGCCCAAGTTTTGGGCTCGATACGAAATCAATAGGTGTAAGAAAGTGGACAACTCAAGTTCTAAGGCAGTTCGTTCCGAATTGGAGTGGTTGGTGTTTTGGGTAGTTCTAGAGATCGGATTTCACCCGAAACTATCCAAATGACTCCCCCCAGCATATTATGATGTTTCCCAAGTTTTGGGCTCGATCCGAAATCAATAGGTGTAAGAAATTGGACAATTCAAGTACAAAGGCAGTAGGTTCCTAATTGGAGTGGTTGGTGTTTTGGGTAGTTCTAGAGTTCGGATTTCACTCAAAACTAACCAAATGACTCCGCCCACCATATTATGATGTTGCCCAAGTTTTGGGCTCGATCCGAAATCAATAGATGCAAGAAATTGGACAATTTATGTTCTAAGGCAGTTCGTTCCTAATCGGGGTGGTTGGTGTATTCCATAGTTCTAAAGATTGGATTTCACTCAAACTTATCCAAATGACTCCTCCCACCATATTATGAGGTTGCTCAAGTTTTGGGCTCGATCCGAAATCAATAGGTGTAAGAAATTAGACAATTCAAGTGCAAAGGCAGTTCGTTCCTAATTGGAGTGGTTGGTGTTTTGGGTAGTTCTAGAGATCGAATTTCACTCAAACTTAACCGAGTGACTCCTCCCATCATATTATGATGTCGCTGAAGTTTTGGGCTCGATCCGAAATCAATAGGTTTAAGAAATTGGACAATTTTTGTTCAAAGACAGTTCGTTCCTAATCGGAATGGTTGGCGTATTCCATAGTTCTAGAGATCGGATTTCATTCAAAACTAACGAAATGACTCCTCCCACCATCTTATGATGTTGCCCAAGTTTTGGGCTCGATCCGAAATCAATAGGTGCAAGAAATTGGACAATTTTTGTTCTAAGGCAGTTCGTTCCTTATCGAGGTGGTTGGTGTTTTGGGTAATTCTAAAGATCGGATTTCTCTGAAACTTAACCAAACGACTCCTCCCACCATATTATGATGTTGCCCAAGTTTTGGGCTCGATCCGAAATCAATAGGTGTAAGAAATTGGACAATTCAAGTTCAAAGGCAGTTCGTTCCTAATCGGAGTGGTTGGTGTATTCCATAGTTCTAGGGTTCGGATTTGACTCAAAACTAACCAAATGACACCTCCCACCATCTTACGATGTTGCCCACATTTAGTTCTCGATCCGAAATCAATAGGTGAAAGAAATTTGACAATTTATGTTCAAAGGCAGTTCGTTCCTAATCGGAGTTGTTTGTGTATTCCATAGTTCTAGAGATCGGATTTCACTCAAAACTAACCAAATGACTCCTCCCACCATATTATGATGTTGCCCAAGTTTTGGGCTCGATCCGAAATCAATAGGTATATGAAATTGGACAATTCAAGTTCAAAGGCAGTTCGTTCCTAATTGGAGTGGTTGGTGTTTTGGGTAGTTCTAGAGATCGGATTTCGCTCAAACTTAACCAAATGACTCCTCCCACCATATTATGATGTGATGTTGCCCAAGTTTTGGGCCCAATCCGAAATCAATAGGTGAAAGAAATTGGACAATTAATGTTCAAAGGCAGTTCGTTCCTAATCGGAGTGGTTGGTGTATTCCATAGTTCTAGAGATAGGATTTCACCCAAAACTAACCAAATGACTCCACCCAACATAGTATGACGTTGCCCAAGTTTTGGGCTTCATCCGAAATTGGACAATTCAAGTTCAAATGCAGTTCGTTCCTACTGTGAATGGTTGTTGTTTTGGGTAGTTCTAGAGATCGGATTTCACTCAAACTTAACCAAATGACTCGTCCCACCATATTATGATGTTTCCCAAGTTTTGGGCTCGATCCGAAATCAATAGGTGTAAGAAATTGGACAATTCAAGTTCAAAGGCAGTTCGTTCTTAATTGGAGTGGTTGGTGTTTTGGGTAGTTCTAGAGATTGGATTTCACTCAAACTTAACCAAACGACTCCTCCCACCATATTATGATGTTGCCCAAGTTTTGGGCTTGATCCGAAATCAATAGGTGTAAGAAATTGGACAATTCAAGTTCAAAGGCAGTTCGTTCCTAATTGGGGTGGTTGGTGTATTGGGTAGTTCTAGAGATCGGATTTCACTCAAACTTAACCAAATGACTCCTCCCACCATATTATGATGTTGCCCAAGTTTTGGGCTCGATACGAAATCAATAGGTGTAAGAAAGTGGACAACTCAAGTTCTAAGGCAGTTCGTTCCGAATTGGAGTGGTTGGTGTTTTGGGTAGTTCTAGAGATTGGATTTCACTCAAAACTATCCAAATGACTCCCCCCAGCATATTATGATGTTGCCCAAGTTTTGGGCTCGATCCGAAATCAATAGGTGTAAGAAATTGGACAATTCAAGTACAAAGGCAGTAGGTTCCTAATTGGAGTGGTTGGTGTTTTGGGTAGTTCTAGAGTTCGGATTTCACTCAAAACTAACCAAATGACTCCGCCCACCATATTATGATGTTGCCCAAGTTTTGGGCTCGATCCGAAATCAATAGATGCAAGAAATTGGACAATTTATGTTCTAAGGCAGTTCGTTCCTAATCGGGGTGGTTGGTGTATTCCATAGTTCTAAAGATTGGATTTCACTCAAACTTATCCAAATGACTCCTCCCACCATATTATGAGGTTGCTCAAGTTTTGGGCTCGATCCGAAATCAATAGGTGTAAGAAATTAGACAATTCAAGTGCAAAGGCAGTTCGTTCCTAATTGGAGTGGTTGGTGTTTTCGGTAGTTCTAGAGATCGAATTTCACTCAAACTTAACCGAGTGACTCCTCCCATCATATTATGATGTCGCTGAAGTTTTGGGCTCGATCCGAAATCAATAGGTTTAAGAAATTGGACAATTTTTGTTCAAAGACAGTTCGTTCCTAATCGGAATGGTTGGCGTATTCCATAGTTCTAGAGATCGGATTTCATTCAAAACTAACGAAATGACTCCTCCCACCATCTTATGATGTTGCCCAAGTTTTGGGCTCGATCCGAAATCAATAGGTGCAAGAAATTGGACAATTTTTGTTCTAAGGCAGTTCGTTCCTTATCGAGGTGGTTGGTGTTTTGGGTAATTCTAAAGATCGGATTTCCCTGAAACTTAACCAAATGACTCCTCCCACCATATTATGATGTTGCCCAAGTTTTGGGCTCGATCCGAAATCAATAGGTATATGAAATTGGACAATTCAAGTTCAAAGGCAGTTCGTTCCTAATTGGAGTGGTTGGTGTTTTGGGTAGTTCTAGAGATCGGATTTCGCTCAAACTTAACCAAATGACTCCTCCCACCATGTTATGATGTGATGTTGCCCAAGTTTTGGGCCCAATCTGAAATCAATAGGTGAAAGAAATTGGACAATTAATGTTCAAAGGCAGTTCGTTCCTAATCGGAGTGGTTGGTGTATTCCATAGTTCTAGAGATAGGATTTCACCCAAAACTAACCAAATGACTCCACCCAACATAGTATGACGTTGCCCAACTTTTGGGCTTCATCCGAAATTGGACAATTCAAGTTCAAATGCAGTTCGTTCCTACTGGGAATGGTTGTTGTTTTGGGTAGTTCTAGAGATCGGATTTCACTCAAACTTAACCAAATGACTCCTCCCACCATATTATGATGTTTCCCAAGTTTTGGGCTCGATACGAAATCAATAGGTGTAAAAAATTGGACAATTCAAGTTCAAAGGAAGTTCGTTCTTAATTGGAGAGGTTGGTGTTTTGGGTAGTTCTAGAGATCGGATTTCACTCAAACTTAACCAAATGACTCCTCCCACCATATTATGATGTTGCCCAAGTTTTGGGCTCGATCCGAAATCAATAGGTGTAAAAAATTGGACAATTCAAGTTCAAAGGAAGTTCGTTCTTAATTGGAGAGGTTGGTGTTTTGGGTAGTTCTAGAGATCAGATTTCACTCAAACTTAACCAAATGACTCCTCCCACCATATTATGATGTTGCCCAAGTTTTGGGCTCGATCCAAAATCAATAGGTGTAAGAAATTGGACAATTCAAGTTCAAAGGCAGTTCGCTCCTAATTGGGGTGGTTAGTGTACTGGGTAGTTCTAGAGATCGGATTTCACTCAAACTTACCCAAATGACTCCTCCCACCATATTATGCTGTTGCCCAAGTTTTGGGCTCGGTCCGAAATCTATAGGTGAAAGAAATTGGACAATTTATGTTCAAAGGAAGTTCGTTCCTAATCGGAGTGGTTGGTGTATTCCATAGTTCTAGAGATCGGATTTCACTCAAAACTAACCAAATGACTCCTCCCACCATATTATGATGTTGCCCAAGTTTTGGGCTCGATCCGGAATCAATAGGTGTAAGAAATTGGACAATTCAAGTCCAAAGACAGTTCGTTCCAAATTGGATTGGTTGTAGTTTTGGGTAGTTCTAGAGATCGGATTTCACTCAAAATTAACCAAATGACTCCTCCCACCATATTATGATGTTGCCCAAGTTTAGGGCTCAATCCGAAATCAATAGGTGTAAGGAATTGGACAATTCAAGTTCAACGGTAGTTCGTTCCTAATTGGAGTGGTTTGTGTTTTGGGTAGTTCTAGAGATCGGATTTCACTCAAAATTAACCAAATGACTCCTCCCACCATATTATGATATTGCCCAACTTTTGGGCTCGATCCGAAATCAATAGGTGTAAGAAATTGGACAATTCAAGTTCAAAGGCAGTTCGTTCTTAATTGGAGTGGTTGGTGTTTTGGGTAGTTCTAGAGATTTGATTTCACTCAAAGTTAACCAAACGACTCCTCCCACCATAATATGATGTTGCCCAAGTTTTGGGCTCGATCCGAAATCAATAGGTGTAAATAATTGGACAATTCGAGCTCAAAGGCAGTTCGTTCCTAATTGGAGTGGTTGGTGTTTTTGGTAGTTCTAGAGATCGGATTTCACTCAAACTTAACTAAATGACTCCTCCCACCATATTATGATGTTGCCCAAGTTTTGCGCTAGATCCGAAATCAATAGGTGTAAGAATTTGGACATTTCAAGTTCAAAGGCAGTTCGTTCCTAATTGGAGTGGTTGGTGTTTTGGGTAGTTCTAGGGATCGGATTTCACTCAAACTTAACCAAATGACTCCTCCCACCCTATTACGATGTTGCCCAAGTTTTTGGCTCGATCGGAAATCAATAGGTGTAAGGAATTGGACAATTCAAGTTCAAAGGCAGTTCGTTCCTGATTGGAGTGGTTGGTGTTTTGGGTAGTTCTAGAGATCGAATTTCACTCAAACTTAACCGAATGAACCCTGCCACCATAATATGGTGTTGCCCAAGTTTTGGGCTCGATCCGAAATCAATAGGTGTAAGAAATTGGACAATTCAAGTTCAAAGACAATTCGTTCCTAATTGGAGTGGTTGGTGTTTTGGATAGTTCTAGAGATCGGATTTCACTCAAACTTAACCAAATGACTCCTCCCACCACATTATGATGTTGGTCAAGTTTTGGGCTCGATCCGAAATCAATAGGTGTAAGAAATTGGACAATTGAAGTTCAAAGACAGTTCGTTCCTGATTGGAGTGGTTGGTGTTTTGGGAAGTTCTGGAGGTCGGATTTCACTCAAACATAACCAAATGACTCCTCCCACCGTATTATGAGGTTGCCCTAGTTTTGGACTCGATCCGAAATCAGTAGGTGTAAGAAATTCGACAATTTATGTTCAAAGGCAGTTCGTTCCTAATCGGAGTGGTTGGTGTATTCCATAGTTCTAGAGATCGGATTTCGCTCAAACTTAACCAAAGGACTCCTCCCAGCATATTATGATGTTGCCGAAGTTTTGGGCTCGATCCGAAATCAATAGGTGTAAGAAATTGGACAATTCAAGTTCAACGGCAGTTCGTTCCTAATTGGAATGGTTGGTGTTTTGGGTAGTTCTAGAGATTGGATTTCACTCAAACTTAACCAAATGACTCCTCCCACCATATTATGATGTTGCCCAAGTTTTGGGCTCGATCCGAAATCAATAGGTGTAAGAAATTGGACAATTAATGTTCAAAGGCCGTTCGTTCCTAATCGGAGTGGTTGGTGTATTCCATAGTTCTAGAGATCGGATTTCACACAAAACAAACCAAATGACTCCTCCCACCATATTATGATGTTGCCCCAGTTTTGGGCTCGATCCGAAATCAATAGGTGTAAGTAATTGGACAATTAAAGTTTAAAGGTAGTTCGTTCCTGATTGGAGTGGTTGGTGTTTTGGGTAGTTCTAGAGGTCGGATTTCACTCAAACTTAACCAAATGACACCTCCAACCATATTATGATGTTGCCCTTGTTTTGGGCTCGATCCGAAATCCATAGGTGTAAGAAATTGGACAATATATGTTCAAAGCCAGTTCATTCCTAATCGGAGTGGTTGGTGTATTCCATAGTTCTAGAGATTGGATTTCACTCAAAAGTAACCAAATGACTCCTCCCACCATATTATGATGTTGCCCTTGGTTTGGGCTCGATCCGAAATAAATAGGTGTAAGAAGTTGGACAATTCAAGTTCAAAGGCAGTTCGTTCCTAATTGGAGTGGTTGGTGTTTTGGGTAGTTCTGGAGATCGGATTTCACTCAAACAAAACCAAATGACTCCTCCCACCATATTATGGTGTTGCCCAGGTTTTGGGCTCGATTCGAAATCAATAGGTGTAAGAAATTGGACAATTTATGTTCAAAGGCAGTTCGTTCCTAATCGTAGTGGTTGGTGTATTCCATAGTTCTAGATATCGGATTTCGCTCAAAACTAACCAAACGGCTCCACCCACCATATTATGATGTTGCCCAAGTTTTGGCTCGATCCGAAATCAATAGGTGTAAGAAATTGGACAATTCAAGTTCAAACGCAGTTCGTTCCTAATTGGAGTGGTTGGTGTTTTGGGTAGTTCTAGAGATCGGATTTCACTCAAACTTAACCAAATGGCTCCTCCCACCATATTATGATGTTGCTCAAGTTTTGGGCCCGATCCGAAATCAATAGGTGTAAGAAATTGGTCAATTGAAGTTCAAAGGTAGTTCGTTCCTGATTGGAGTGGTTGGTGGTTTGGGTAGTTCTATAGGTCGGATTTCACTCAAACTTAACCAAATGACTCCTCCCACCGTATTTTGATGTTGCCCAAGTTTTGGGCTCGATCCGAAATCAATAGGTGTATGAAATTGGACAATATATGTTCAAAGCCAGTTCATTCCTAATCGGAGTGGTTGGTGTATTCCATAGTTCTAGAGATCGGATTTCACTCAAAACTTGCCAAATGACTCCTCCCACCATATTACGGTGTTACCCTTGATTTGGGCTCGATCCGAAATCAATAGATGTAAGAAATTGGACAATTCATGTTCAAAGGCAGTTCGTTCCTAATCGGAGTGGTTGGTGTATTCCATAGTTCTAGATATCGGATTTCGCTCAAAATTAACCAAATGACTCCTCCCACCATATTATGAAGTTGCCCTTGGTTTGGGCTCGATCCAAAATCAATAGGTGTAAGAAATTGGACAATTCAAGTTCAAAGGCAGTTCGTTCCTAATTGGAGTGGTTGGTGTTTTGGGTAGTTCTAGAGATTGGATTTCTCTCAAACTTAACCAAATGACTCCTCCCAATATATTATGATGTTGCCCCAGTTCTGGGATCGATCCGAAATCAATAGGTGTAAGAAATTGGACAATTCAAGTTCACAGGCAGTTCGTTACAAATTGGAGTGGTTTGTGTTTTGGGTAGGTCTAGAGATCGAATTTCTCTCAAACTTAACCAAATGACTCCTCCTACCATATTATGTTGTTGCCCAAGTTTTGGGCTCGATCCGAAATCAATATGTGTAAGAAATTGGACAATTTATGTTCAAAGGCAGTTCGTTCCTAATCTGAGTGGTTGGTGTATTCCATAGTTCTAGATATCGGATTTCGCTCAAAACTAACCAAACGGCTCCACCCACCATATTATGATGTTGCCCAAGTTCTGGCTCGATCCGAAATCAATAGGTGTAAGAAATTGGCGAATTCAAGTTCAACGGAGTTCGTTCCTAATTGGAGTGGTTGGTGTTTTGGGTAGTTCTAGAGATCGGATTTCACTCAAACTCAACCAAATGACTCCTCCCACCACATTATGATGTTGCCCAAGTTTTGGGCTCGATCCGAAATCAATAGGTGTAAGAAATTGGACAATTCAAGTTCAACGGCAGTTCGTTCCTAATCGGAGTGGTTGGTGTATTCCATAGTTCTAGATATCGGATTTCACACAAAACAAACCAAATGACTCCTCCCACCATATTGTGATGTTGCCCAAGTTTTGGGCTCGATCTGAAATCAATAGGTTTAAGAAATTGGACAATTCAAGTTCAAAGGCAGTT
The DNA here is from genome assembly GCF_965620075.1 of Prunus avium. Classification (NCBI taxonomy): domain Eukaryota; kingdom Viridiplantae; phylum Streptophyta; class Magnoliopsida; order Rosales; family Rosaceae; genus Prunus; species Prunus avium. Next base: position 833,884 of record NC_142287.1, read on the forward strand.
CGTTCCTAGTTGGAGTGGTTGGTGTTTTGGGTAGTTCTAGAGATCGGATTTCACTCAAACTTAACGAAATGACTCCTCCCACCATATTATGATGTTGCCCAAGTTTTGGGCTCGATCCGAAATTAATAGGTGTAAGAAATTGGACAATTTATGTTCAAAGGCATTTCATTCCTAATCGGAGTGGTTGGTGTATTCCATAGTTCTAGAGATCGGATTTCACTCAAAACTAACCAAATGACTCCTCCCACCATATTATGATGTTGCCCAAGTTTTGGGCTCGATCCGAAATCAATAGGTGTAAGAAATTGGAAAATTCAAGTTCAAAGGCAGTTCGTTCCTAATTGGAGTGGTTGCTGTTTTGGGTAGTTCTAGAGATCGGATTTCACTCAACACTACTACAAAAAGGGCAAAAGACGACCAGTAAACAATGACGGTAGATCAAAAAACCGTCGTTGTTTTTTAAAAGACGACGGTAATAGAAACCCGTCGTAGAAACATACTTTAAACACCTAAAAAACGGCACACGTATAGATATTTTGAAACCACGACGCACCAAATTAAAAAAGCGTCGTCTTATTACAAAGGTATTTTCAGAGTTAAAATCTGAACCTAAAAACAACGACTGCATCTATGAAATCACCGCCGTAGAAAGTAAAGACGACGATATAAAAATAAGACGTCGTGTTAATTAATTAATAAACACGACCCAATTTTCTTAGTCAGCGACGCATAAATTCAAAGGAATCTACGACGGTTAATTACAAAAAAAATCGCCGCTTTAAATTAAGTTACCACGACTGTAAATATAAATTTATCGACTTTTTAATTATAATATACTATGACGGTATCCATAACTCTACTGTCGCATAATTGTACTAACCACGACGGTTTGTTAAATTAACGACGTACAAATTTTATGCAATTATTCGTCTATCATTACCAGAATGAACTCTGTTCCTCATCATAATCGAACCAGAATGAACAAAGGCAATGTTTTAGAAGTGGATGATGTGCCAATTACTCTCACAAGGAGTTTGAGGGCAAGAAGCTTGTCTCAGCCGCCAAGGAAGGTCTCAAGCTTGATGAGAGTGAAGACGAGGCAAAGAAGAAGGAAGAGTTGAAGGAGAAGTTTGAGGGACTCTGCAAGGTTGTGAAGGATGTTTTGGGTGACAGAGTGGAGAAGGTTGTGGTGTCTGACCGTCTGACCGTGCTGGACTGCCAACATGGAAAGAATCATGAAGGCTCAGGCCTTGAGGGATAACAGAGCGGCTGGGTACATGTCGAGCAAGAAGACCATGGAGATCAACCCAGAGAACCCCATCATGGAGGAGCTGAGAAAGAGGGCTGATGCAGACCTTGTTCTCCTTCTGTGCAGAAAGACAATTTTTTAGATGATGTGTGCGTGTTTGTGTCTTTCAGATACACAAACGTGCCCACACATCAACATCCAAACTGAAAAATGAAAGCGAGATGAGACAGAGAGGTGATGTGCCTCCAGAGAATTGAGAAAAAGTTGAAACCCTAATTGAAAAATGAAGACGACAGAAAGACAGAAAACCCATTATTTATAAACAAATCTTATATACCACGTCGGTGTTTTAAAATATCGACGTTTATAAACAAATCTTATATAACGTCTTTGAACTTTGAATTTTCTGTTTCTCTGTTTATATTTACCGTCGTCTGTTAATGTTTACCACGACGGTTTATTTATTTGTTTTAATTTTTCTACAATGTCATTTATATATTTCTTTATTTCTTATAACAGAAATCAGGGGAAGTTGAAAAGAGAGTAGAAGGAAAGATACTTGAGATAGTTGAACAGGTAAATTCTCATAACTTTGCTTTTTTCAATTTTTTTTTTCAATAAAGGAATTACCACGACGTTTAATGAATGTTACACGTCTGCAATTATTTAATTGAATGTTTAAATTGTTGTACAAGCTTAGATACCGTCGTAGTATATGAAATACCACGACGTTTATTATTTACCGTCGTGTGATTAAATATACACGTCTGTAATTATTAAATACCGTCGTTTGTTATTATTACCACGACGGTTTAATTTAATTTTTTAACTTTTTTTTTTTTGCCCTTTTTGTACTATGTCTTATATATATTGAGTTTATTTCTTATAACAGAAATCTGGGGATCGTGAAAAGATTGAAGAAAAGAAAGATGAAAAGGTAAATTCTCTTAACTTTGCCTTTTTCATTTCTTTTTCAATTTTCAGACGTCTATATTTTCTTTCAACCGTCGTTTGTTTTAATTGAATGTTTAAATTATTGTACAATCTTTCTTATATATATATCTCTTTATTTATTAAAACAGCAATCCAGTGTTGGAGAAAAGAAAATTGAAAAGGTAAATTCATTAATTATGAATTTTGCATTTGAATTAGACGTCGGTTTTATTTAAACGACGTAATAAAGTATTCATTACGACGGTATTTTGTTACCGTCGTGTAACTCATTTTAAGACGACGTTTTGTTATTTAAACCGTCGTTGTTATTTATTTACCACGTCACTTATGTTGCTTTATTTGTTCAAACAGAGTACTGAAGTACCAGATTATACAAAGCTGGAGTTGCCATCTTCTTTACAATCCCTTTGTAGTTATGTTGAATCGACACTAAAGCCTCAGGAGAAGGCTATGAGCTTTATGATTGAGAAGGAGGTGTTTGGCATAGATCGTAACACCTTCGTCTTGCATGAAGATGTTACCCAATTTGCTGGCATGGAAGAAATTGGGGCTACTGTCGTTGCAATATATATGAGGTTTGTCCTTATCAAATATTCATTTGACACTCTCCTTTTGTTTAAAAAAAAAAAACACTCATGGTTTCAATTCATATATTTAGGTGCCTGTTTGATCATCTGAAAGCTGCAAATATGGTGAATATGGTTGGCTTTATAGACCCTGCTCTAGTTAGTGCTGACGCTGGTTCATTAACTGAAAGATCACGTCTCGTAGCCAATCGTCTTCAAAAAACAGATGGTGAACAGATTTTCCTGATGCCTTACAATCCAGGGTTAGTCTCCAAAACAAAAAACAGGATTTTGTTTGTATGATGCTCTGCATATAACACTATTTAACCTTTATATTTATTTTGTGCAGCCGTCATTGGGTCTTGATCATTGTAAGAGCAAAGAAGGAAACCGTATATTTTCTGGATCCACTGCCTGGAAATCGGTTTGTGGATGAGGACGGGAAAAACATTGTGAACTCTGCTCTAAAAATGTATAATACACACATAGGCAGAGTAGGCCGTAAAACACCTCTCTGGAAAACTCTGCCCGGCACTCCAAAGCAACCAAGCAGTGTAGAATGCGGGTATTTGATCGGTTCATAATTGTATATTATTTCTTACCCTTCTAGCTTATGATTTGGTTATGTTTTTGAGTTAAACTTGTGCTTTTAATCCTTTTTGTGTTTATCTTTCAGTTAATTGAGCTTTAGGTAACAATGATGGCTTTGGAGAACATAATTCATGCAATTCAAGCATGTTAAGGCCTAATTTGGATGAATTGATGAAGAGCTTAAAGACAAATTCATTATGGCTACAGCCCCCTGCCAGTCCAGTTCCGTAGGTCATATTGCAAGCTTTGTTTCAGCAACCTACATAGCTCGGATAAGGCCACATTCTTCATGAAAGTTTCTCCAATTGGTGTGTACTATAACATATCCAAAATTCAGCCCCATTGGATAAATCTGGAGTCCGTTACCTAGCAAACACAGAACCATGCTCAGGATGGATCTTATCAGCGCGGAAAATGAGTTAGCAATTTGTTTCGGCCTTAACTTCTTCCTCCGACCTTGGATTGGCCCAAATAACATATGGATGGAAAGAAGACATTCTGAACTTCAATTTAGAGTGCTTAAAGTCCTAATTTGATTAAGAGAAGCCCAAGTTGTAAGCCCTTGAAGTTGCTGGTCATGCTGACCTCAGCATGTGCTGGTTGGATGCTTGGTCATGGTGAGCTAGGTATGAGCTATCATTTCTGGTTGGAAGCTTGGTCATGGTGACATGAAGATGAGCTAGGGCTGCTGGTGGGATCTATTGGTGAAGTGCATCAACCAATTCAAGATTTTCTAATACAAGTGCATCACCCAATTTAGATTTTCTAATACAAGTGCATCAACCATTTCAGATTTTATAAAACAAGTGTTGTATGCATTAGCCATACTTAATTCAGATTTTCAGCTTCCTTAGGCCTATATATAGTGAGGTTTCCCAAGCTTGTAAACACACCCCAAGGGGGGGAGCTCTCAAACACTTCTCTAGAGCTCCCTTCCCTTCTCTCCCTCAAATTCTCTTAGTTTCTCTTTCTAGTTTTCAATTGTTGTAATGAAATCTTTTGTGTTGAAATTTTCCTTAAGTTTTTCTTAGTTCCACTTTACTTTTCATTATGTAAATTCTTTCTTAAGTATTCAAGTTTAATTAGTTTCCAAGTTTCAATTATGGTTTTTGTTCTTATTCATTATGCTTATAAGTTAATATGCTAGTTTGAATGATTGATCACCATTTAGGCTTGCGTGTTAGCTATCTTGGTTTGAATTAAGAGTATACACCATGCTTTAATTCGAATTGAACTATGAATAGGAAGAGTATGTATGGACATTCGACAACAGGGATTAGATACATGCTTGGTTGTTTAAAATGTTCTTCTATGCTTAATGGGTTCCTAATGCTTAATTTTAGGTTAGACAACAAATGATCAAATTAGGGAATTAGGAACACAAGGTTATGACCACACACCATGGCTTAATCATACTTTAGCTAGAATCAATCCATTAATCTAAATTGAACTTGGGAACTTATTTGCTTGAGTTACTTATTTCTTTCTTCCTTGTTTTATGTTCTTTGTTTTTGTTTCTATTTTGTGTAGGGAAACTAAATTGGATCATTCAATCACCAATCCCTGTGGAATCGACCTCGCACTTACATATGCTAAACTACCAACGGCTCGTGCACTTGCGAGTATCACAAGTTGAGGATGCAACTGAATCCATTTTGGTGCAGCTGTATCTACACAACAAGTTTTTGGCGCCGTTGCCGGGGATCGGTAACATTGTTTGATTCTATTTGGCTTTCCTACTTTAGTTTTTTTTTCTTAACTGGACAATTTCAAGTTTTAAAGTTAATGACGTTAATGGACAAGTTGTGTTTGTAGTCCAACAGAAAAGGACAATTGCCCAACAAGCAAGAGAACTGGGTTTAAGTCCCAGCTTACACAACCCATTGGTGCTTGTTGCTTTGAAGCATGGAATTGGATGTGTGTTGATTTTTCCTTTTCATTTTTAGTTTTTTTTTATATTTCGTAATCCTTTAATTCTGTTTCAAGTTTTTTGTGTTCGTTTTAGCAATTTATGATAGCTTAATAAAAATGGAGAGAGATGGCAACCTCAATCATAAGAATGGGGAGTGTGGAGCAGTGGGAGAAGTCGCGACCTCCAAATGCATCCATGCTCGACCTAATCGCTTCAAGGGGGAGTATTCCAATCTTTTCTCTTTAGTTGTTTTGTTATTATTTTAGTAATTTTAATTTTCTATTTCTTTTATTAAAAAAAAATTAAAAAGATTTTTTATATTAACTGACTCGTGGTAACTCCAGTGAGCGTCTCCGTCAATACAGTGTCTAGGAGTTCTTTAGGCGACACCTTCGGTGTCTAAGAAGTTTGGGTTTTAAGTGGGACCTTTGTGACCCCTCCAACCTTCCCGGATCCCCTGGCTGTGTTTTCTGAGGCCCTTAACTGGTCATCCATGAGTTGCTTGTATATTTGTGTGTTTTATAAATAAAAAAAACAAAAAAAAAAAAAAAATTAAAAAAAATTGAAATTTGAGTTTTTATTTTTTTTATCCTTGTAAATTGAAATTTGGAACTTCTTTTATTTTATTTTTTTTATTTTTCTTTGTGTGGTCAGTTAGTTGTAAATAATAATAAATTTAAAAAAAAAATCAATTTGGAACTTCTTTGTTTTCTTTTTTTTGTTTTGTTAAGTTAGTTTATGTATTTATTTACGTGGTGTGGTTAGTTAGTTTATTTCTGAGTGTTAAAAACATATTATTTTTATTTCACTCAAACACTGCATTACAAACAAAGAAAAAAAAAAGAAGTAAAAATTTTAAAAACAAAAACAAAAACAAAAAAACAAAAAAACAAAAAAAAAAAAGAACATTCAAATAAATTAAAAATAAAAACAACTTCTTCTTCTTCTTCTTCGTCTTCATCTTCATCTTCATGGCATGCCTCTATTATCTCTTACTTGCAGAATCTGCAGCAGCTCCACATGGTCCTCATTTTTTCTCTGCAGTGCTTCCACGTGCTGATTGGCACAGTAGAGCCGCTTCTGCAAGTCCGCCACCATAGCCTTCAAGGAAGTTATTTCCTCGCTCATCGCGGCACACTCCCGTGTTCTCGCCAGCAATCGCATACCCAAATTGGTAGCCGAGACCGCATGGAGAACAGTTAAATTATTGGACTCCTCCACCGCTGCTTTGTCAGACCTCTGTGCCACATGCAGATGATCTGTCGGTGTGAGCTTGCAGCCAATCATGCCTCCAAGCAGCGCTGCTCTGTTCGGCATTGCCTCAGAAAAGTTCGGTATTACCTCAGCAAAGTTTGAGGCCGTACCGTGATGATATGTGGAGTTTGGGAAGACATGGTTTTGAGGAGCCCTTATCTGCGCATTCGGTGGTGCAAGGGACAGTTCAAGGCTAAGATCATCAAGGTGAGTGCATGAGGATGCCATTGTTTTGTTTTTGGATTTTTTGATGTTTTTCTCTGAATTTGCAGGAAGAAATGCGGGGTACTCTTCTACTTCACCGAGATGAGTTTAAATAGACTTATACAGACGAGGGAGCCGAAAGCACTTCGGATCTCGAGGGTGCTATCCTGTGCTCTTTTCTCTCGGATCCCTTCATTTCTGGCGCAAATTGCGAGCACGTTTTTTTTTAAAAGGGAGCATGTCTACACTTTCACTTACTTTTGCCTCCCTGTTTTCTGATGTTTGTGTTTTTGCTTTTTCAGTTTTTATTTTATTTTATTTTATTTTCAATTATTTTCTTCTTGTTTGACAGGTTTCTTAATAATGTAGTTGGAAGAAGAGACAAAATTAAAGATGCGTCTTGGACACCTGGTGCAAGAATCCCAACTCTTCTTTTAAATTCTTGTTTGAATTGCGTGTTTATTTCAGTTTATTTATTTATTTATTTATTTTGTTTTTTTTATTTAATTAGGTAGTATAATTTAAAACTCATAGGATATTCTTTGAAGGAGCTAAATTTTTGGTAACTCCAGTGAGCAACCGCAGTCTATACAGTGTCTAGGAGTTCTTTAAGGCGACACCTTCGGTGTCTAAGAAGTTAGGGTTTTAAGCGGGACCATTGTGACCCCTCCAACCTTCCCGGAACCCCTGGCTGTGTTTTCTGAGGCCCTTAACTGGTTATCCTTAAGTTTTTCTCTTAAAAGAAGAAGCAGTTATTTGTGTATTTACTTAACTAAAAATAAAAATTAAAAAAAAAAAAAAAAATCTTGTTTGGGTCTTCGTGTTTTTGTTTGATTGTCGTTCTTTAAATTTAGGGTCAATCGTTTCTTTGAGATAGCTAACGTTTTTATTTCCCAATTAAAGAAAAAAAAAAACACACATACACTTTAAAATTAAATAAAAACTGAAATCATTTCTTCTTGGCCTTCGGTGTCTCGACCATAGGAGCTTTGAGTTTGGCCCTCTGGCTGTCCTCTTCCGGGGCTTCACGCACAGCCTCTTGGGGCTCATCACTTGAGCTCCCAAAGATCGCAATCTTAGCTTGAGCGTAACTACTCTCGCGATCTGCTTGCTTGCGTTTACCCGGTCGGTCTAGGTCCTCCAGTTGCTTTCTCATGTCGCGAGAGTACAACTCTACCATCTTTGATAGATTTTTATTCTCGTCTCGCAATACTTCTAGCTGGTGTCGATTCACCTCCACAATCCTTGACCTCTCCCTTTTCAAGCTTTTTATAGCACTCTGACAGTCTTCAACCAAACTTCGCTCCGCCGCCAACTGAGCTTTAAGCACCTCTACCTCATGGGACTTCGCAAGTAGGCGATGACCCAAACTTGCGACACATGCTGTACTCTGCACGCTCAGTGCCAGGGCATCACTCGTGACCCGATTGTCATCCCTTGTCCCGAACACACGTATATCTTTGGGAGTCACTAAATTTCTGCAAACTCCAATGGCAACATCGTTGTCCAGGAGTATTGAGTCATTGACAGTCACAGGCCCCCGTGCGGAGGCAAAGTAGGGCATCCATACTGGTGCTACTGCTTGGCCTCGTGTCTGAGTCGGTGGAGCTAGGTTGAGATCTAACGAAAATGGGTAGGAAGAGGCCATTTGATTTCTCACTTTTTTCTTCTTTTCTCTTTTTTGTTTCTGAGTTTGTGGTTTTGTTTTTATCCCCTTCTTTTTCCTTCTTATAGATATAGTCTTTGACAAACCCTAGCCATTGCAGCGTCTAAGCATTTCTGAATCTCCAGCATTCATCGAGTCCCACAACCTTCTCGCTTTCCAACCGTACCCAACACATTTATCTCGACGTGACCTTTCTGAACGGACGCGTTCAGTAAAGTCATCACGACTTTGTATGGCCCCGTAATTTCTGCTTGTGGAGTCTGCGGCGCCTCTATGCGTCGACACGTGGCTCCTGCTTTCTGCCCGTGACTATCCATGAGACGACATTAGGGACCACGTGCTTTCTTTTCAGAAATCCCACTTTGCGCTCATAATTCACGTTTTATCTTCTTTTTAAAATAATAATAATAATAATAATAAAATGTGTGGGCTTCAGAATTCATTTTGGGTCGGTTTTTCACCTTGTTTGGGTTTCAAGGTGGGTTAATTTCATTGTGGGCTTTGGGCTTCAAATTTTTTTGGGTTTCAGAATTGTGTGATTAGGGTTTACTGTTTCATGTTTTGTTTGTTTGTTTGTTTGTTTTGAAATTTTTATTTTTGTAATTATTTTATTTGTGTATTTTAATTCTTGTGTGTTTTGTGATTTATATTTACTTTAGTACCTTTCATTTCTTGCTATGACATTGCTTGTTCCTAATTTTTAAACATTGAGGACAATGTTCATTTCTAGGTTTGGGGGTATTGGAGTTTAGCATGTAAATTTGATTTTTTTCCTTAATTTAATTTAATTTTTTTACTTGTTTTTATTTTTATTTTATTTTGTTTGAGTCTTGCTTTTATTTTTATTTTGATTTTATTCACTTTCCGAACACATTTGATGAGATTGTGATAAATGTTTGCATGACTTAAATGAAAATTGGATTTCATTTTATTTTAGTGTTTTTTTTCTTTATTAAAAAAAAAAATAATAATTTAAAAAAAAATAATTTTAATTTGGCATTGTTCTAACATGATATGCTTGAAACCTTCTTTAAACTTGCCATTTGTTTCATAATTTTCCAATTAAAGGATTTGCATGATCTAAAGAATTGTATGAAGCATAAATTAGACTTATATAACCAACCATATAAAGTGAGCTTTTGAGCCTTGTACTTCAATTCATGAGTGTTATATACATACTCTTATTTTCTTGTCATCAAAGTTGTTGTTTGATCTCATTATTCATTGATTTGGTTGAACACTTAAAAGTCATTCATTCTTATGCAATTTGATTTCATGACATTTAAGAAGTGATATTAAGGCCCTCTTTGGATCGTTTGTGCCTTTCAAGCTAACCTTATGCATGCTTAAGCATGATTTTCCATTGTTAACCATTTTGAGCCTACATGTAAACCTTTTCTTTCATTTACCAATTTTATTTCCTCGCCTTAGCCCGAAAAACAAATATTTACCTTTCTAAGGAACTCATGAGCTTTAATTGGGATGTGTTTTTCATACTAAGTTTGGGAATGGGTGTTACATTTCGAAGAAAAAAAAAAATCACACAATTGGTGAAAGAAAAGAGAAAATTTAAGTGATGGTTGATTGAAATTTCATTTTTGAGCCTTCAAAATAAATTGGTGTTTGTTCAATTAAAGGAAAGGAGTATCAATCAATGTAAATGAAGGTATAAGGAGTTTTGATCAGGTAAAAGAAAAAAATCTAATCGTGATGATTCGAAGTCTTGTAAACAATTATTTTATGCTCTTGCATTGCGAGTTCCTTGGACTTTGTATTATCCATATCCTTCATTTCTTACTCACCTTACACCCTTGGCCCCATTACAACCCATGTTAAAGACCTAAATTGATCTTAAATGTCATGTGGTTGAATTGCATTCATTTTTCTACTTTTAAGTGTTTGACATCCTTCTTGAGATCATATTAATGCAAGTTCTTCATATTTCTATTGCGAGTTAAGTCCCTTATGGTTTAACTCTATTCTCATGTTTATAACTGAGTGTGCATTATAGCCCTCTTCTGAGTGATTCATTTGTGAGAGGACAACTTTGGTGAGATTTGAAGTTGAACTTATGCTTTGTATGATTTTTGAAATTGTGTGAAAACTAAGATTGGGGAATTTGTTGCATTTGGCTATCACACTACTACACTTTGAGCATATTGTGTTTAGAACTTTGCCGCTTTGTAAATAATGTCTAAAAATTGAGCTTTTATTGTTAAAACGTTTAAGTCATGTGCATGAGTCATTTATCTTCAGAAAATGTTCGGAAAAATTGTTTTAAGTTCTTTGTGTTTTTGTGTTTGTTTTTGTTTTTGGTTTTGCTTAAGGACTAACAATCTTTAAGTTTTCTAATTACTTTGTTTTACAGAGTCAGTAAAACGTTTGTGGGTATCGTATCTGTTAAACCCTCAGGAGACACAACTCCTCCTACTAGGGATGCCTAGAGGTTTAAAGGCTTGTTGCATATGCTAAATGCAATCGAGTTACCTACGAAAGTGGTTTAGTTAACTTCTAGTTTTGTTTTTAACTTTGTTTTGTGTTGTTTTGCTCGAGGACTAGCAAAATCTAGGTTTGGGGGTATTTGATCGGTTCATAATTGTATATTATTTCTTACCCTTCTAGCTTATGATTTGGTTATGTTTTTGAGTTAAACTTGTGCTTTTAATCCTTTTTGTGTTTATCTTTCAGTTAATTGAGCTTTAGGTAACAATGATGGCTTTGGAGAACATAATTCATGCAATTCAAGCATGTTAAGGCCTAATTTGGATGAATTGATGAAGAGCTTAAAGACAAATTCATTATGGCTACAGCCCCCTGCCAGTCCAGTTCCGTAGGTCATATTGCAAGCTTTGTTTCAGCAACCTACATAGCTCGGATAAGGCCACATTCTTCATGAAAGTTTCTCCAATTGGTGTGTACTATAACATATCCAAAATTCAGCCCCATTGGATAAATCTGGAGTCCGTTACCTAGCAAACACAGAACCATGCTCAGGATGGATCTTATCAGCGCGGAAAATGAGTTAGCAATTTGTTTCGGCCTTAACTTCTTCCTCCGACCTTGGATTGGCCCAAATAACATATGGCTGGAAAGAAGACATTCTGAACTTCAATTTAGAGTGCTTAAAGTCCTAATTTGATTAAGAGAAGCCCAAGTTGTAAGCCCTTGAAGTTGCTGGTCATGCTGACCTCAGCATGTGCTGGTTGGATGCTTGGTCATGGTGAGCTAGGTATGAGCTATCATTTCTGGTTGGAAGCTTGGTCATGGTGACATGAAGATGAGCTAGGGCTGCTGGTGGGATCTATTGGTGAAGTGCATCAACCAATTCAAGATTTTCTAATACAAGTGCATCACCCAATTTAGATTTTCTAATACAAGTGCATCAACCATTTCAGATTTTATAAAACAAGTGTTGTATGCATTAGCCATACTTAATTCAGATTTTCAGCTTCCTTAGGCCTATATATAGTGAGGTTTCCCAAGCTTGTAAACACACCCCAAGGGGGGGAGCTCTCAAACACTTCTCTAGAGCTCCCTTCCCTTCTCTCCCTCAAATTCTCTTAGTTTCTCTTTCTAGTTTTCAATTGTTGTAATGAAATCTTTTGTGTTGAAATTTTCCTTAAGTTTTTCTTAGTTCCACTTTACTTTTCATTATGTAAATTCTTTCTTAAGTATTCAAGTTTAATTAGTTTCCAAGTTTCAATTATGGTTTTTGTTCTTATTCATTATGCTTATAAGTTAATATGCTAGTTTGAATGATTGATCACCATTTAGGCTTGCGTGTTAGCTATCTTGGTTTGAATTAAGAGTATACACCATGCTTTAATTCGAATTGAACTATGAATAGGAAGAGTATGTATGGACATTCGACAACAGGGATTAGATACATGCTTGGTTGTTTAAAATGTTCTTCTATGCTTAATGGGTTCCTAATGCTTAATTTTAGGTTAGACAACAAATGATCAAATTAGGGAATTAGGAACACAAGGTTATGACCACACACCATGGCTTAATCATACTTTAGCTAGAATCAATCCATTAATCTAAATTGAACTTGGGAACTTATTTGCTTGAGTTACTTATTTCTTTCTTCCTTGTTTTATGTTCTTTGTTTTTGTTTCTATTTTGTGTAGGGAAACTAAATTGGATCATTCAATCACCAATCCCTGTGGAATCGACCTCGCACTTACATATGCTAAACTACCAACGGCTCGTGCACTTGCGAGTATCACAAGTTGAGGATGCAACTGAATCCATTTTGGTGCAGCTGTATCTACACAACAGTATTATGTCATGCGCTTTATGAGAGACATCATAAAGGATACTTCCCTGGAATTTGAGAAGATGGTAAGAAGAAAATTTTCAGATTTATTTTTATGTGGGTTTTTATATTATCAACGACGGTAAATTAAAAATACCGTCGTTGAATATATATACTATGTCGGTGAATGAATAATAGCGTCGTCTGTGAGATTAATCTTTGTTTATGGACTGCAGTTTGCCAAAGGAAAGGATCAAGTGCCATACCCCCAAGCTGCCATTGAAGAAGTTAGGAAAGAATGGGCAGAGTTTGTGTGTGTTCATATGGAGTAGAGGAATTTTAGCATACTTAAACATTTTTATAAAATGTACAAATTTTGTTAGAATTAGACAAGTTTTTGTACAAAATTGGTTAGAATTCGCAAGTTTTTGTTGAAATCAACGTCCCTGTAAATTTGTTGAGGTTTTCATGTTGTGAAAAACCGTAGTTTGTTCAAAAAGACATTGTATACACATAACAACGTCACAGTTTTTAAAAAAGCGACGTAAGAGGTTTTTCAAACGACGCTCTTGGTTCTATAGACGACGTTGTTTTTTTGATATTAGACGGCGAGAAATTAAGAGTTGTGGTCGTGGAAAATATTTTGTACGTCGTTTTATGTGCAAAAATGGTCATGGTTTAGAATTTAAACGACGTTTTGTTTTAAAATTAAGTCGTTTATAATAATTTAAAACGTCGTTAATTTATTAACGCCGACGTGGTTTGTGGGTTTTATTCATAATATTTTATTCCATTTCATTCAAATATTCATAATAAATTGAAAATATATCCAAAAAATGCAACGTCAACTCCTATGAAGTCATTGAGATATTTTCTTCCCCCTTAAGCTTTAAAAAATTAAGTTTGAGTTATACAAATTTAAAATTACCACCAAAAAGAAAAATGTTTTCACGAGTCACAACATCACTTATACTTTAATGGTTTAGGGTTTAGGGTTTAGGGTTTAGGGGGATGAAGGTTTATTTTTGGGGTTTAGGGTTTATGGTTAATATATATTAGGCCCTAAAACCATAAATCCTTTTCTATAATTATTTAAAAATATATATATAATTTATGGTTTATATTTTATGGTTTAGGGTTTAGGGTTTAGGGTTTAGGGTATAGATGTCATATTTAACGACGGTTTTATTGTTTTCCGTCGATGATTTACGAAGAACGCATTTCTAAACCTTGGTTTCTTTAAAATGACGTTGTACACACATAACAACGTCATAGTTTTTACCAAGCGACGTAAAAGGGTTTACAAACCGTCGTATTATAAATTTATAACGACGGTAAATAATTCATAACTGACGTAGTTATCACAACTGCCGAACGACTGTATTTTAATAAACCGACGTGGTTACTTTGGGGTTCTGAAAACGACGTCGTTCTCTTTTTAATACTCGCCAAGTGACTTTTGGATTTCCGATGTAGTTATGACGGCGCTTGTTTATCTAAACGGACGTTGATTATTAAAATATGACGTCGCTATGTATATTAGAACCGACGTTGTACTTATATAATTTGTTTAAATATGATTTTTTCACGCGTTTTTTAACTCTCAGTTTTCAATTAGGGTTGCAGAATGATTCCTCACAAGAAATTGTCTTTCTGAAAGCAAATGGGTTTGCAGAATGATTCCTCACACGACCAAGCATGGGTTTGCTACATCCTCCTGTGTAGCAAGGGTGGAACCAGCTTTAGAACCTGCATGGGTTTGCAGACGCACAACCCACAACAGGATCTAAGGCTGGTTCCCCCCTGCTACACAAGAGGATTGAAGTTGATCACTGTGGAAAAGGGGACTACAATGTAACCAGGAATCGAGGAGTGGGCTTTTCACACTTTGTTGATTTTGATTTTCTGAAATTATTAGATATTCATCTGTGGCTGTGCAGGAGCTTGAGAACAAGAGGAAGGAGAGGGCCCAGCTTGCATATGAGAGGAAGAAACAGTTGAACAAGCTGAGGGTGAAGGCAGAAAAGAAACCACGATGTATTTGCCAAATTTGTGTACATATATTGTGTAAATATTGATCAATATTTAACACGAAGAGATTTGCCTTTTAAGATGAAAATGTTGTTGAGGATTGAGAATTAAATTTTGTTTTGTGTTAAGAAAGATATTACCAAAATAAAAGAAAAATTAATTAATTTTAAAAAGCTATAAAAATAAGACGGCGGTTTACAGAGAAGGCAGACGTATAAATTGAAAAAATACGACGGTAATTTGAACTTAGGACGTGGTAAATAAACACGACAGTAGTGTTGTAGGTACCGTCGTAGTATGCTCCAAAATAATAAGTCGATAAATTAATCTCTCGCGTCATGGTATATTATTTAACACGTCGTTTTTTGTAATATACCGACGTGTATTAATTACATATACACGTTTAGGTTGTGGAAAATGGTTTGTACGTCGTTTTCTGTGTAAAAATGGCCATGGTTTTAACTTTAAACGACGTTTGTTTAAAAATTACGTCGTTTATTATAATTTAAAACGTCGTTAATTTATTAACACCGACGTGGTTTGTGGGTTTTATTAATAATATTTTATTCTATTTAATTCAAAATATTTATAATAAATTGAAAATAAATCCAAAAAATGCAACGTCAACTCCTATGAAGTCATTGAGATATTTTCTTCCCCCTTAAGCTTTAAAAAATTAAGTTTGAGTTATACAAATTTAAAATTAAAACCAAAAAGAGAAATGTTTTCATGAGTCACAACATCACTTATACTTTCATGGTTTAGGGTTTATATAAATTTAGAAAAGGGATTAGGGTTTAGGGTTTTGTGGACGAGATATTTTAGGACATAAAACCCTAATCCCTTTGGAGAAATTATTTTTAAAAAAAATATATATATATAATTGTGGTTTTATTTATTAGGGTTTAGGGTTTAGGTTATATTTGTCTATTAGGGTTTAACGACGGTAGTTTGGTTTTGCGTCGTAAGGATATTTACAACGACGTCATTTTTAAAATAAGCGTCATGTTTAGGTTGAACTTTTAACGACGATTGTGTTTTGTTTTCCGTCGATGTTTTTTAAAAAGCGAGCTTTCTAAAAATTTCACCTCGACCTAAAATTTTCAGATTTCGCTCTAACTCTTATACAAGTTGCCAAAATTTTTGTGTCCTAAAACATTTCACTCCGCTCTCTCACTTCAACTCTAATTCAAAGTTGGTCTCTCCGTCGAATCCAAGTTGGCCAAGTTTACAACTCCGTCGAATCCAAGTTGGCCATAAGTTGTGAGCTCTGCCTACCTGTAAGTGCAAACCCTAATCTCATGCTTGTAAATTCATTGAATGATATTCAGTTCTGTGGTAAAGGGTTTTGTGATGTTTTAATGTTGTCGACGGTATGGGTTAATGGATTTAATGTTTATTGTTTTCATGAATCGGGTTTAGGGTTTAATGTTGTCGGATTTTTTAATACTCTCTGTTATTATGAATCGGGAATGGATTTAATGTTTTCATGCTTAGTATATGTTGGTTTCGTGCTTAGTATTAATGTATATGTTGTGTTCTGAATATATTCTGGGTTCTTGAAAATAAACTGGGATTTCGAAATCTTTTTTATGCATACGACGATGCTTGTTTTAACAAACCGTCGTCTATAAAAATATACCACGACGCTTGTTTTAACTACCGTCGTGGTTCAAGTTCGCTGCCGTCTGTTTCTTGCTAGCATTAGACGACGTTTTTTTAAAACCCGTCGTCTATATATGTGTAAAACGTCTGTTGTTGTTAAAAAACCGTCGTCTGTTTACTATATTATTTGCTATTAAAACCTTATATAATCTGCTATAGTGATAGTCATTGCTTGTCTTTTCACCTTATATATGTTGTGTTCTGAATATATTTTGGGTTCTTGAAAATAAACTGGGATTTCGATATCTTTTTATGCATACGACGACGGTTTTTTTAACAAACCGTCGTTTGTAAATATATACCACGACGCAGTTTTTAACTACCGTCGTGGTTCAAGTTCGCTGGCGTCGTTTCTTGCTAGCATTAGACGACGTTTCTTTTCAAACCCGTCGTCTATATATGTGTAATACGTCTGTTGTTGTTTAAAAACCGTCGTCTGTTTACTCTATTATTTGCTATTAAAACCTTATATAATCTGCTATAAGTGATAGTCATTGCTTGTCTTTTCACCTTATTATAGATAATAGGATATAGTGTCGGAGATGGATAAGTCATGGATGCACTCGGGTAGAAGATCGAAGGCATATGAGTTAGGGGTGGAAGCATTTTTGCAATTTTCTGTAGAAAATCTTCTAACTACAACGCATATCCGTTGTCCATGTGTTAAATGTGCGAATTTGAAATTGTTTGGGGTTGGAATTATAAGGGATCACTTATAATTTAATGGAGTTGACCAAAGCTATAAGAATTGGACATTTCATGGAGAACCTTGGGAACCAATTGCAACTAGTAATGCTAGTAGAAATGTTGAAGAAGATGATGACCATAGTAGGTACAGTTTTGTGTCTGAAGAAATAGAGATGGATGATAATGATTTTGGTGATTTTGGATCCGATCCTTATGAGTTTGCTAATGTGATTGGGGATGGAGATCAACCATTGTACCCTGGTTGTAGAAAGTACACCAAGTTATCGGCATTAGTGAAGTTGTATAATTTGAAGGCAAAACATGGGATGAGTGATGTATGTTTTACAGAATTATTGATACTTCAGGGCGAGTTGCTTCCAGAAGGAAATACAATACCGGCCTCTTTGTATGAGGCAAAAAAGACTTTGTGTGCATTGGGGCTGAGTTATGAGAAAATCCATGCATGCCCCAATGATTGCATCTTGTATAGGAAGGAGTATGAAGATTCAACTAATTGTCCTACTTGTGGTATCTCAAGGTGGAAGGAAACCAAAGATGGATTCTTGAAAGAGGGTGTGGCAGCGAAGGTGTTGTGGTATTTTCCTCCAATTCCAAGGTTTAAAAGGATGTTTCAATCACATGAGACAGCTAAGAATTTGACTTGGCATGCTGCTAGAAAATCAATTGACGGTCAGATGTCTCATCCGGCGGATTCCCCGTCTTGGAAACTTGTTGATGATAAATGGCCCGAGTTTGGTAATGAGCCGAGAAACTTGAGATTGGCTCTTTCATCTGATGGATTCAATCCCCACAGTTCTCTAAGTAGCAGATATAGTTGCTGGCCAGTTATCTTAGTTACATATAATCTCCCACCATGGCTGTGCATGAAATGAAAGTTCATGATGTTGACTTTATTGATTTCCGGTCCTAAACAACCCGGAAATGATATAGACGTCTACTTGGAGCCTTTGATTGATGATTTAAAATCTTTGTGGGATGGGATTAGAGGAGTGTATGATGCACACATAGGAGAATATTTTACACTCAGAGCTGCATTACTGTGGACCATTAATGATTTTCCCGCCTATGGAAACTTATCTGGTTGTGTTGTTAAAGGATATAAAGCTTGTCCAATATGCGGCGATGATACACCTAGTCATAGGTTGAAAAATGGCCACAAAATTTGTTACATTGGGCATAGAAAATGGTTACCAATTAATCATCCATATAGAAGGCAACGTGCAGCTTTTAATGGGAAACCTGAATATGGCACGCCTTTGGAGCCATTAAGGGGAGAAGAAGTGCTACATATGGTTGAAGATATTAATTACATATGGGGATCGAAAAAAGGGGGAGGTGGAGGTGAAAATGATGGTGACAGAATTTGTTGGAAGAAGAAGTCAAAATTCTTTGATCTTGAGTATTGGAAATACCTTCCAGTGAGGCATGTCCTCGATGTTATGCACATTGAGAAGAATGTTTGTGATAGTATCATTGGTACATTGCTGGAGATCCCTGGAAAAAATAAAGATGGGATTGCTGCTCGGTTAGATTTATTGAACATGGGGGTCAAAACTGATTTGCAACCCGAGTATGGAGAAAGAAGTACTCGTTTGCCTCCAGGGCCTTGGAATTTGTCAAGAGCAGAGAAGAGAGCGGTTTGCAATTCTTTCTATGGTATGAAGGTCCCTGAAGGTTATTCTTCAAATATAAAAAATCTTGTATCTTTACAAGATTCAAGACTTCTTGGCCTTAAATCACATGATTGTCATACCTTAATGCAACAATTGCTCCCTGTGGCAATTCGTTCTGTTTTGGAGAAGCCTGCAAGGTATGCAATAACTCGTTTGTGCTTCTTCTTCAATGCTATATGTGCAAAGATGGTTGATGTTTCCAAGCTAGATAAGTTGGAAGAAGATGTAGTAGTTACTTTGTGTTTGCTTGAAAAATACTTTCCACCTTCATTCTTCGATATCATGGTTCATCTAGTAGTACATCTTGTTAGAGAAGTTCGTCTATGTGGGCCAGTTTATTTTAGATGGATGTATCCGTTCGAAAGATATATGAAAGTTCTAAAGGGGTATGTTCAGAACCGTACTCATCCCGAAGGTTGCATTGCGGAGCGTTATATAGCTGAAGAAGCTGTAGAATATTGCACTGAACATTTATCTGATATTAGTACAATTGGAGTGCCATCAAGTCAGAAGATAGGAGTTTCAAAGCCATTATCAGGTTGCACAGTGAGCTTAGTTGATCGGGACCTGTTGAACCAAGCACATCTATATGTCTTGGAGAATACGGAGGAAGTTCTACCTTATATCGAGTATGAGTTTTATTCCTTAAGTTTCCATTTTAAATTATTCCTTATGTTTATCTTATATGTTTGGGACCGTAATGCTTGAATTTTTCGTGTCATGTAGGGAACATATGATCCACATCAAGGCCGCTTATCCAAAATTTAGAAAGAGAACAAAGTGGCTGCAAGATAAGCACAATAGCACTTTCATTCAATGGCTACACTTCAAGGTATATGTTATTCAATAACATATTGGACTTTTAATTTTCTTCTTTCTATGTTAGATTGAATTAAGATATGATTAATTTGCAGGTTCAAAGTGAACTTGATGAGGGAGGCAATCATGGGGTATCAGAAAATTTAAGGTGGCTAGCAGCTGGTCCAAACATGGCAGTGCCATTATATAGGAGCTATCTTATTAAAGGTGTTAAATTTAACATCAAGGCACAAGATGATGTGCGGACAGTTCAAAATAGTGGAGTTTATTTACTTGCACATACCATGCAAGTTGCTAGTGCCAAGGATAAAAACCCAATTCTCTCAAATATGGGTTTTTATGGTGTCATTCAAGAAATTTGGGACCTTGACTACCAAAAGTTTACAATCCCAGTCTTTAGGTGCGATTGGATAGATAGTACTTCCGGCCTTGTAGTCGACGAACTTGGATTTACCCTTGTAGATTTGAGTAAAATTGGACATAGGAATGACCAATTTGTTTTGGCTTCTCAAGTCAAACAAGTATTTTTTGTTGACGACCCGATGCATCATGGTTGGTCGGTAGTGTTATCAGCGCCTAATAGAGAATATAATGATGATGTTATTGGTGATGATGTCTTAGGTGATGTGAGAATTGAGTGTGAGCCATTTACTAGAGGGATGCCAAATGTTGACACATTTGATGAACTAGTGGGTGAGTTTGGGAGTCAAAATATTCGAGATGGGTGTGAAGATATATGGATTGAATGATGCTCTTGTAATTTATGAAATTATTTATGCCCTAAACAGCACTACTGTATGACATTAATTTTGCAATAAATTGTAATGTGTTTTCTTCACTTTCATTATGCAGGTTTTGGACACAAAACAATCAGTACATAAAATACTGGTTCAGTATTATAAAACGACGGTCCTTATAAAACTGTGAAAAACAGACGTCTGTTGCCATAAAATTGTCAATCAAAAACGACGTTTTGGAGCATTCAACGACGGCATTGAATTAACCGACGTCTAAAAGCGAACTAAAAGTGAAAAAAGACGACGTTATTGTCAAACAGTTATTAACGATATCACGTCGGAGAAGGATAAAGAGCCGACATGTAATTACAAATAACATGACTTCAGTACAATAATACCGACGTCTAAAAGGACAGATATCGAACCTGAACGTTACAAAAGACGACGTCTTGGATGGATTAGACGACTATTATTTTACTAAAGACGACGTATAAATAGAGAAACACGGCTGTCTTTTACATGATCACGACGTTGTATATCACATACTACGTCGTTTATAGAAATAAATATGTCGTAAGTCATGAGCCTAACATATTTTCCACGTCGGTTATGTAAATATATAAGACGTAGTAAATATTAATAACGTCGTATTTTATTTATTTAAAGACGTAGTATATACATACACACGACTGCGTTTGTATAAAATAGGTCGTCTATTCTTCTAAATGAAAATTTTTTGGTTCATTTTTCAGTATACAGACATCGGTTGTTTTTGTAAATGACGTTGTTTATTGTGGGGGTCTTTTTGTTACAACAGCTCTAGGTGGACTTGGGCCGCTATAAAGAGAGAGTGACATTGCCCCTTTGCCTGGGTTCGAGGACTAGGCCCCAAAATATCCCGAAAGAATGCTGATTCTTAGGGAATATTCTGGTCATCTTCAGTAGCTCCTTGCAGGTTTTGATGTATAACAGGTTCTTGAATGATTTTGCTTGATTTTGTTGTATTGGAAGTGCTTTTCTTGAAGTGGAGTATGTGTTGCAGGTAGTGGAGTAGTGCTGGAGAAGATGTTGAAGAAGATGGAGTTCATGGCAGCTGGGATGGCATACAGCAGCAAAATGGAGTTTACAGCAGCAAAATGGAGTTTACGGCAGCAAAATGGAGTTTACAGCAGCAAAATGGAGTTTACGGCAGCAAAATGGAGTTTACAGCAGCAAAATGGAGTTTACGGCAGCAAAATGGAGGTTTGCTAGAGTACGGCAGCAAAAGAATGGTTTGCTAATTTCTGTGTTTGGAATGGCTAGAGCTTGGGGTGTTTTGGGGTGAGCACGCAGCAAGAGTACGGCAGCATGAACCGGGTTTGGAATGGCTAAGGCTAGGTGCCTTCCGGCAGCAATGAGAATATGCTTGCTCATGCCGGCCCCCCGGTTTCTTGGTTAAGGCCTCCTTTTATAGGCGTTGGAGTTCACCTCTCTATGCACGCATGCTGTTCCGACATCAAGGTGGTTGCGCATGCTACTTGGCTGTGCACTCTTGTCTCCCAGTTGAGATGATGAGGCTCCTTTCTTCTATGTAGTGCCAGGTGGTTGGTTTTGGGGAGAAAAGATAAGGTTTTGGTTCCGTATGGTTGGTTTAGTGTCGTATGGGAGAGGTGCTAGACATATGGGTAGGTGTTGGGTGCTGGTGAAGTGACGAATTTATCTCTCTGCTTACCCATTCAGTGGGCTCAAGAAAATGGGCTTGGATTTTGGGGCTCCCAAGCAGCCGAAAACCTCCATTCTTTTGAACCTTTAATGGGCCTCATGGATCCTTGTAACCATCCACACCACAACCCGCTCAGCAAGCCCCGGGCATATATATGGCTTGGGCCCACTTAAGCTTGTCGGGTGGTTTAGCATAAGAAAATGTATTATTTGCTTGGCATGGCATGTACATTATTTGTATATTTATTTAATGAATTAATTCCCAAAATACCATTTTGGTTAGCATGAGGCAATTATTGTATGTCACATTGGGCTTAAGACATCTTTGGGCTTCTCGTAATATTTTGGGCCTCAACATTAGCCCCCTTGATTATTGGGGCCATGAAAGAGCTTTGAAATGGTCCGAATAACCAATTTCTAGCCCAAAATGAATGGCAGTGGCATGGCATGGTTGGTTCTTTCCAGTTAATAGTTTCTGAAATCACAGCCAGGTCTTTTCCGGGAAGGTTGGAGGGGTCACAATGGTCCCGCTTAAAACCCAATCTTCTTAGACACCGAAAGTGTCGCCTTGAAGAACTTTCCTAGGCACCGTAGTTTTAGAGATCACTGACTGGAGTTACCAAGAGTTGGCCTGACATTGAGGATAATGCTTGGTTGAATTTTCTCTGATGAGCTTAGCTTGCATGATTCATTTGCTTGAGGGACTAGAGATGCTTGATTTAGCATGGTTATGGCTTTTGTATTGCCTTGCATTCTTGACAATGGCTCGTTTGCTTGATATTGGCTTGCATGCTTAGAATTGAAATGTATGCTTGGCATTGGTGTGTACGCTCGGCTTTTGCTTGTATGCCTGGTATGTTGTGCTTGTGATTTTTGTGAAAATGATATAAACTTTTGCTTTGATCACTGCATGATGTGGCTTGGGCTATACCTTTGTTGCAATGGTAGCATGATTTTTCTTCACGATCATGCCACTGATTCTTTACTTCTGCATTTTTGTTGATAATTTTTCGATTTTCTGAGTTTCACAATCTAGATTGTTTTTGGTGTTTTGCAGAAATTGCTTCGGATCGCCAAGAACTGCTTCCCCATCTTGTCTGAATTTATGATTATGCCACTGAGTTTGCTTGGAAGGTTGTGAGTTATTTTAGGGGTTAGGAATTAGTTTGGGAAAAAGAAGGGAACTAATTTGTAATAGCTCTAGGAGTGACTAACAGCATGTTGTTATAGCTCTAAGTGCATGGCTTCCCATCCCAAAGACACTTAATGAAGGTGGCTGGTGTGGCAATATGGGATTGTTAGATGATTCACGCACCAAGAGTGATTAGAATAATTGTAGTGCAATGATGTAGTAGGTTGGTGCGAATACGTAGGAGAGTGGAGTAGAAAAGGTCTTTGAGGAAATACGGACTCAATGTCATGCCCACTTAAAAATTCTTTATCTCCAAAGACAGTAATTCACTTAAAAAGGTGGTGGGCATGCTGGTGACTAAGGAGGATGAACAACTTCTCATAAGTGGAGTGCCTTTTCATTTGTTTACTTAAAAGTTGGAACATAGCTCTGCCCTTATGCTCTCTTATGGTTATAAAGCATGAGTATATAATAATAGAAAGGCTTAAGAAGATGGGTCAGAGGCTTATCTCTTTCGGCAGTTTGTAAACTCTCCTTGGGTTTTCCCCAGAGCAATGCAGCAAGGTCCCAAGAATTGTCAGCAATGCTTGCAGCGGATCCGGAAAGCATAAGAAAGGTGTCACTTAGGACTAGCATATCCAAGGCCCAGTATTTATTTTCTTTTATTCTTGCTTTCTATCGCAACCAAGAGAACGAAATGTGAGAGTTTGGCAGGGGCTTGTTTCGTTAGCAAGAGCCTCGTTTGACATGTTGTTGATAGGCTCGAGAGTTATGCTCGATTAAGTAACTAAGCTTGCTTGGCATGTTGCTTGTTGTTGGCTTGGGAGCTTGGCACGTGATTTTGCTAAAGTTGATATGTGTATTGATCCACAAACGCTTGTATTGATGCATGGTGGTTTGAAGGAGAGATACGGGCTTGAGATAGCATTAGAGAGTTGCACATTGTCTCCTTGACCGGCTTGGCCTTCAAGTGGGCAAAATTACGTTGCCCCTTCACTTTGAAGCTCTTTTACTATTTGCAAGGGGGTGCTCTCTTTTCCTTTCATTTGGCACATGCTTTATTTTCTGATTTTCTCTCCTTCTCCTTTTGCTTCTTCTTCTTCAAGAACCAAACCCGTGGGTACTGTTCAGCAATCCAGAAGTCACTTTTTGGAAGCTCCGATAAGAAAACTTTCTTCATGAAAGTTGTTCATCTGCTTGAGAACTAAAGTCTGTGAAATTTTGAGAATTTTCTGAATTTTCCTGATGCTTCAAAAAGGGTTTGCAGCTTCTGTGTTCATTAGTGGCTGGTGAGTTTCTGCAGATTCTGTTTCTGCACTTGTTTTTAATATCTGCTGCTCTGATGATTATGCTTGCTTCATGAAATTTGCTTGAAATTGTGTTGTTTACATCATATCCAAAATTGAGGATCATCCAACCGTTGTAGTGTTTCCTGCCCTCATTTTTCTGAAGTGTGTTCATGGATTGATGTTGATGCCATTGATGCATGCTTGTTTTCTTGAAGCTTGAGTTCCTTTGTATTTCTCAAAACTTTGTGAATTAGGCACTGAATTCTGAGGTTGAGCTTGTGATTTAGGGTTTTAGCTTGGTGATAAACAAGACTTAGACAAGCTCACTTGAATAATGCATGCCAAGTGTTTGTGATAAATAACTCATAGTAGCTTGCTGGCTGTTTTTTGAACATTCGAAAATTTTCTCTTCGAATCCGAGTTGGAGCTTTTGACACATGAAAATAGACTTCTTGATGGTAGTTCTGGAACTGGTCTTGTGTCATTTGAAGCAAAAATGAATTTCTTGGTGCAATATCAAAGTAAGGACTAAGCTGCTGAAATGGTGCAGTTTCTGCTGCATGGCTTGTTTTTTGGGAATCTGTTTGGCATGCTTCCCTAGTACCAAATGCAATGAAATTTTGTGAAAATGAAGCTTGATGTGTCTAGTTTTGATCTGGAAAGTTTGGGATTGTTTGGTTGTAAGCTTGATTTCTAGTGATTTTCCAAAGTTTGGATGTTGCAGCTAGAATGGTTGGAAAGCTTGTGCTTGTTTTTGCTTGGTATGTTGCTTTGAATTTTGAGAATTGAGCATGTCCTTTATCTTGGCATTGGGCGCTGATCTTGGTATTGCTATGGGTACTGCTATAGCATCATTTTGAGCAAAATCATTGTGGTAGCGTGATGTTGAGAGATATTGCCGTGAGAGCATGAGTTTTCCAATGCGGCTCAATTTGCTTGAAATGCTTGAATTGCTCGGATAGCTTGAATGAAATGTAATTGCTTGGCATGTAGTTTGGGCTGATGAATATGCTTGGCATGCCATAATTGACTTGTGAGTTTCTTTTAGCCTTTGCATGGATTCGATTCACTTGGTCAATGAGCTTGGAATGTTGAGAAATAGAGTACTTGGCTTGTTGTACATGTCCTGCTTGAGTCTTGAAGAGCTTACTTTAGTTTTTTTTTTTTTGCATTTTGTTCTTGGAATGCTTGTGCCTTGTTGAATTTGTTTTGCTAGAATCATAGAGATTGCTTGGTGTGCTATAAATCCATCTTTCTTGCTTGGCATATGGCATAGATTATAGTCGGATAATTGTATTATTGAAAAGGCTTGCTGTGTTACTTCTTTCCAGCACCTCTTTATGCTCCTTGACAAGGTTAATAGCAAGGCTAAATTGCTCCCGGTGTTTTAGCATCATTTCCTGGACACTTGGGCTTGTATTGCTTGCGGCTGTGGAATAATTCTATGATTGTGCTTGCAACGTTCTTGCGGGTAAGTTTGAATATGTGAGATTCAACATAAGCCATTGTGTTCACAATAATTAAGTATCGCTTGCATAACCCTTGTGCGCATGTTTCAGATACCAGAAGCTTGAGTTTGGTTCGACATCCATATTCATTTCTCAGCACTATAGCTAGGATAAGCTTGTGACAAGCCATATTGTCCGATCTTCCGACGGTAAGTTGCATGTTGGTTGCAGTATTCTTTTGGATGTCTCGCATGCTTTCTTGTCTAGCTGGAGCATGACTTTGCTTGGACTTGTCTATACTTTCTTATGCTCCAATTTCTTTGATATTTCCAAGTTGGATGATTTGCGTGGCATGTCACAACTTCTTCTTTTTTTTTTTTTTTTCTTGGCTTGTATTCGCATGTTTGATTTGAATCTTCCCATTGAGTGGCTTTTCTTGGCTTGACCAGTTAGCTTGGCATGTTGTAAATGAACTCAACTGACACGCATGGGGGTTCTGCTCGATTGGCTAAGCTTGTGTATAACTTTTGCTTGACATGTTTTTGCATTGAGCATTGGCCTCATTCACTAATTTGCTTTCCTACGCCATTGTAGGATTTAGCTTGGTTGCTTTATGTGAATTTCCAAATTTTGGAATTTGAAGAAGTTGCTCTGCAGGCTTGTCTCTTTTATCTTTGCAAGGCTGATTGCGTTTGTTCTGCTTGCTTGCTGGCTGCCCTGCATTTATTTATTCTTTCTCCAGTAGCTTGCTTCAAAATGGGGAGAGCCTCCTTCTTTGATTGCCTTGGCACTACAACAGCTTGAATGATGGTGAATAAATATGATGAAATGGCATGTCTTGGTCATATATGAATAATCCTGATAGTTGGTCTGTATGGCTGCTTTGAACTTGGCATGGTTGGGTCATTTATGTCTAGCCATAAGTGCATGATTAGCCTTTTCGTGAGTAAATTGCATGTTTATAGTTCATAGCTGCTAGAAATGCTTGTAACACTGCTTGAAATGCTTTTCTTACAGCTGGAGGACTTGAAGGTGCTGGAAACTTGTAGAGTGTAACAAACAACTACTACTACTCCAGAAATTTGGGCTGTCTCTAGTTCTTAGTAAGGAATTCTTCCCCACCGAATGACCTCATGTATCTGTCTTGCTTGGCATGTTGCTTTGAATTATGGGAATTGAGCATCTCCTTTATCTTGGCATTGAGTGCTGATCTGGATATTTCTTAATGAAATGTAAATGCTCGGCATGTGGATTGGTATTATGCCCTGTGAATTTGCTATGAACTTGATAGCATGAAGGTTAGTGTTGGTCGCTTGCACCTTGACTTGACTGGGAAAACTATGACTTGACTGGTAAAATTTATGCTTCCGGCGCCCCCTTTCATTTATGAGTCCCTTTCCGGCGCTTGATGAGAAGCTCCAAAGCATGAGAAGTTTAATTCGCCAGGAGTTTGATAGCATGAAAGTGAGTTTTTTTGTTGCCTGCAAATCATGTTTTCCTCTTTCCAGCACCAATTTCCTCTTTCCAGCACTAATTTCCCTTTCCAGCATCAATTTCCTCTTTCCAGCATCAATTTCCCTTTCCAGCATCAATTTCCTCTTTCCAGCATCAATTTCCCTTTCCAACACCAATTTCCCTTTCCAGCACCAATTTCCTCTTTCCAGCACCAACTTCCTCTTTCCAGCACCAACTTCCTCTTTCCAGCACCAACTTCCCTTTCCAGCACCAATTTCCCTTTCCAGCACCAATTTCCTCTTTCCAGCACCAACTTCCTCTTTCCAGCACCAACTTCCCTTTCCAGCACCAACTTCCTCTTTCCAGCACCAATTTCCTCTTTCCAGCACCAACTTCCTCTTTCCAGCACCAACTTCTCTCCTTCCAGCACCAACTTCCTTTCTTCCAGCGCCTCATTTTTCTTAAAGAATACCTCTCTGTGCTTGATTCTTAGCTAATTTCCTCTCAAGTGTCTTTTTCAGACTTAGCTGAGGGGCTATGAAGTATGAGAAGTCTGATTTGCTAGGAGTTTGATGAATGTGAGTTTTGCTTGCTTGTAATTTGTTTGGGAGAATTATGCTTCCGGCGCCTCCGAGTACCTTTCCGGCGGCTAATTTTTTACTAACATATTCTCTTGTTCCTTTGTCAGGCTTGATTCAGAGGCTCCATGAGAAATGTCATCTCCTTACTGATTTGACAGCATGAAAATTAGTTTTTGGGTTGCTTTCACCTTGACTTGCAATGTGAGGGCTTATGGAGGATTTGAATTGCTTGACAGGGGGACTTTTGGGTGAGACAGAGAACGAGCTAGTTGTTGAGGTTGCTTTGAGTTCTGGAGGTTAAGGAGCACAGACATTGGCAAGATGTTTGAAAGAGAGCAAGTGCTGAAAAGGTTTGAAATAAGGCAAGTGCTTGAAGAATGTTTTTAGAGGTGCAATGAGCTAGTTGGGCTGTTGTAAGGATGGATTGAGCTTCGCTTGAGTTTGTATCACCAGATCACTCTATGGTAAGAAACTGTGGAGGCTATGGAGGTTATGAAGCACATAAGGATGTTTAAAGTAGGCAGGTGCGTGAAGAGGTAGGTGCTGGAAGTGGTAATAGGAAAGTGCTGGAAGTGGTAATAGGCAAGTGCTGGAAGTGGTGCTGGAGGATTGTAACTTTGTTTGACATGATATAGCTTGGACTTCCTTTGAGGATGTAAAAATGGTTGAGTTGAATATAGCTTGGTCTGGCATGAAGTTGAGTCACATAGTTCCTTGGAATCAAGGTATAGATTGGTCTATAGCACCGTAGTGAATGGGCATGTTCACTTTATACGAGCTTCGGCTAGCATGGCTTGGAGGTGATCTGCTTTGAAGCTTTGATTAAATTGGTTTGGTAGGCCTGCATGTATCTTGCATGTTTTGGAAGTGCTTTGTACCCGGATGAGTTTGGAAGTGCTTTGTACCCGGATGAGGTGCTGATGGGGTGATGTGCATTAAAATGCAATTTAGGTGTTGTGCGTAGGAAACAATTTAGGAGCTGTGCACTAGCCCCGTAGCGATTCAGGTGCTGTGCACTAGCTCCGCGGCAATTTAGGCTAGTCCCGCAGCAACTTAGGCACGGCAGTAACTTAGGCTAGCCCGGCAGCGATTTAGGCTATACAAACAGCCATTTCTATCGCCCTTCTATCACCCTTCTATCACCTTAGCAGATACAAACAGCCATTTCTATCACCTGTTTATCACCACTGTATCACCTGTTTATCACATGTTTATCATCTGTCTATCACCTGGCGAACAGAACACGACCAGTCGCATGAGCAGTGACGACCGGTCGTTTTGAAGCGGATTGTAAAGGGACCGGTCGCATGAACAGTGACGACCGGTCGTTTTTGAAGCAGATTGTAAAGCGACCGGTCGCATGAATAGTAACGACCGGTCTCCCTCTTTTTTTTTTTTGGTTGCTTGCTTGCATGATTGGTTCATCAGACATGTATGATATAAAGTAGTTTTTGTTAGCTTGTCTCCAAATTGCTTCATTGGCGTATTTTGCATGAGAGATTTTTTTCTTTATTCACATGGGTGTGTCTCCAAAATACTTTCTTGATTCCCAACTGTAGGCATGTGAGTAAGCTGAGCATAGCTCGCAACATCTGGCTGAAGTCTTGGCAGAGAGGAGAGCTTAGCATCAAGCTGCATTTGTGGGAGAGACTGACAGAGCCAAATCCTCTGGTTCCAATGATGCAATCGGAGGTCCAAAGAAATTTTTTGGAGCGCCATCAACTGTGCATGGCAGCAGCTACGTTCTTGGATGAAAGAGAGAGAGAGAGAGAGAGAGAGAGAGAGAGAGAGAGAGAAACTCAGAAGTATAACTGGTGTTGGCCTAGTTGAGCAATGGTGGAATCCATCTTGTGGCGTATGAGCCATGGAGTTTGAGCCGATCTCAGATGGCAGTGAGTGTACCAATGATGAGATTGGGTCGATGACAGAGATGATGAGGCTGAGAGCATTGAGCAAGTGCACCGTCTTCTTCTCTCCCAGCGTTTGCACAACATCTGGAGAGGTGAGGGCTGCTACGAAGGTGATTAAATTACGGTGAGGGCCAGCCACTGTAGTTCGAAAAATGGACTGCGGGGACTGAGAAATTCACGAGTCGATAGTTTCGCTGAATTGTGATGGTGGTAGAGCAGACTATTACTTTGCCATTCTCTACCCTTGTTTTCCTTCTCTTGTGCGTTGTGTCATGACTGAGTGAGAGGACAGTGGTTAGGGGCTTGCATCATAGTTGAAGCCCCCAGTCAGTTTGCCGGTGAGTGGATGTTGAGCTCAAGTTTTTATTATTACTCTTTTTTTTCTTCTCTGCTTCGTCTGCTATGTTTCTCTTGAGTTTGAAAACTTTTCTTTGATTTTGCTTTAGATTTGCCTGGCACGGAGCCCCCAAGTAATTTGGATTTGGGGATGGATGTGGAGTTTGCTTGGGTGTCTCTGGCACCTCAATGACATGAGTGATCCATTTAGTGCATTGACAAGATCATATAAAGCTTGTGGTTGTGAAGGAACCACTGCGAGAGAAAATGACCTAGTCCCCAGCAGAGTCGCCATTTATGTGGGGGTCTTTTTGTTACAACAGCTCTAGGTGGACTTGGGCCGCTATAAAGAGAGAGTGACATTGCCCCTTTGCCTGGGTTCGAGGACTAGGCCCCAAAATATCCCGAAAGAATGCTGATTCTTAGGGAATATTCTGGTCATCTTCAGTAGCTCCTTGTAGGTTTTGATGTATAACAGGTTCTTGAATGATTTTGCTTGATTTTGTTGTATTGGAAGTGCTTTTCTTGAAGTAGAGTATGTGTTGCAGGTAGTGGAGTAGTGCTGGAGAAGATGTTGAAGAAGATGGAGTTCATGGCAGCTGGGATGGCATACAGCAGCAAAATGGAGTTTACAGCGGCAAAATGGAGTTTACGGCAGCAAAATGGAGTTTACAGCAGCAAAATGGAGGTTTGCTAGAGTACGGCAGCAAAAGAATGGTTTGCTAATTTCTGGGTTTGGAATGGCTAGAGCTTGGGGTGTTTTGGGGTGAGCACGCAGCAAGAGTACGGCAGCATGAACCGGGTTTGGAATGGCTAAGGCTAGGTGCCTTCCGGCAGCAATGAGAATATGCTTGCTCATGCCGGCCCCCCGGTTTCTTGGTTAAGGCCTCCTTTTATAGGCGTTGGAGTTCACCTCTCTATGCACGCATGTTGTTCCGACATCAAGGTGGTTGCGCATGCTACTTGGCTGTGCACTCTTGTCTCCCAGTTGAGATGATGAGGCTCCTTTCTTCTATGTAGTGCCAGGTGGTTGGTTTTGGGGAGAAAAGATAAGGTTTTGGTTCCGTATGGTTGGTTTAGTGTCGTATGGGAGAGGTGCTAGACATATGGGTAGGTGTTGGGTGCTGGTGAAGTGACGAATTTATCTCTCTGCTTACCCATTCAGTGGGCTCAAGAAAATGGGCTTGGATTTTGGGGCTCCCAAGCAGCCGAAAACCTCCATTCTTTTGAACCTTTAATGGGCCTCATGGATCCTTGTAACCATCCACACCACAACCCGCTCAGCAAGCCCCGGGCATATATATGGCTTGGGCCCACTTAAGCTTGTCGGGTGGTTTAGCATAAGAAAATGTATTATTCGCTTGGCATGGCATGTACATTATTTGTATATTTATTTAATGAATTAATTCCCAAAATACCATTTTGGTTAGCATGAGGCAATTATTGTATGTCACATTGGGCTTAAGATATCTTTGGGCTTCTCGTAATATTTTGGGCCTCAACATTTATTATAACAACGACGGTGATTTACCTTAACCGCTATTTCCACGTCAATATTAATGGAAAAAGTGAAGTAACAATACTATTTCACGACGGTTATATAAATATATTCGAAGTCGTATGATTTAATAACGTCATATTTTATTTATTTAAAGACGTAGTGTTTTCTTTTACACGACGAATGTTGTATAAAATAAGTCGTCTATTCTTCTCCATGACAATTTTTTGGTTCATTTTTCAGTGTACAGACGTCGGTTTTTTTTTTAAATGACGTTATTTGTTATAACAACGACGGTGATTTACCCTAACCGCTATTTCCACGTCAATATTAATGTTTTGGGTAGTTCTAGAGATCGGATTTCACTCAAACTTAACCAAATGACTCCTCCCACCATAGTATGATGTTGCCCAAGTTTTGGGCTCGATCAGAAATCAATTGGTGTAAGAAATTGGACATTTCAAGTTCAAAGGCAGTTCGTTACTAATTGGAGTGGTTGATGTTTTGGGTAGTTCTAGAGATCGGATTTCACTCAAACTTAACCAAATGACTCCTCCCACGATATTATGATGTTGCCCAAGTTTTGGGCTCGATCCGAAATCAATTGGTGTAAGAAATTGGTCAATTTATGTTCAAAGGCAGTTCGTTCCTAATCGGAATGGTTGGTGTATTCCATAGTTCTAGAGATCGGATTTCACTCAAAACTAACCAAATGACTCCTCCCACCATATTATGATGTTGCCCAAGTTTTGGGCTCAATCCGAAATAAATAGGTGTAAGAAATTGAACAATTTATGTTCAAAGGCAGTTCGTTCCAAATGAGAGTGGTTGGTGTTTTGGGTAGTTCGAGATCGGATTTCACTCAAAATTAACCAAATGACTCCTCCCACCATATTATGAGGTTGCCCAAGTTCTGGGCTCCATCCGAAATCAATAGGTGTAAGAAATTGGACAATTCAAGTTCAAAGGCAGTTCGTTCCTAATTGAAGTGGTTGGTGTTTTGGGTTGTTCTAGAGATCGGATTTCACTCAAAATTAACCAAATGACTCCTCCCACCATATTATGAGGTTGCCCAAGTTCTGGGCTCGATCCGAAATCAGTAGGTGTAAGAAATTGGACAATTCAAGTTCATAGGCAGTTCGTTCCTAATTGGAGTGGTTGGTGTTTTGGGTAGTTCTAGAGATCGGATTTCACTCAAAAGTAACCAAATGACTCCTAACACTATATTATGAGGTTGCCCAAGTTCTGGGCTCGATCCGAAATCAATAGGGGTAAGAAATTGGACAATTCAAGAAGGCAGTTCGTTCCTAATTGGAGTGGTTGGTGTTTTGGGTAGTTCTAGAGATCGGATTTCACTCAAACTTAACCAAATCACTCCTCCCACCACATTATGTTGTTGCCCAAGTTTTGGGCTCGATCCGAAATCAATAGGTGTAAGAAATTGGACATTTCAAGTTCAAAGGCAGTTCGTTACTAATTGGAGTGGTTGATGTTTTGGGTAGTTCTAGAGATCGGATTTCACTCAAACTTAACCAAATGACTCCTCCCACCATATTATGATGTTGCCCCAGTTTTGGGCTCGATCCGAAATCAGTAGGTGTAAGAAATTGGAGAATTTATGTTCAACGGCAGTTCGTTCCTAATCGGAGGGGTTGGTGTATTCCATAGTTCTGGAGATCGGATTTCACTCAAAACTAACCAAATGAGTCCTCCCACCATATTATGATGTTGCCCAAGTTTTGGGCTCGATCCAAAATCAATTGGTGTAAGAAATTGGTCAATTCAGGTTCGAAGGCAGTTCGTTCCAAATTGGAGTGGTTGGTGTTTTGGGTAGTTCTAGAAATCGGATTTCACTCAAACTTAACCAAAAGACTCCTCCCACCACATTATGATGATTTACAAGTATTGGGCTCGATCCGAAATCAATTGGTGTAAGAAATTGGACAATTCAAGTTCAAAGGCAGTTCGTTCCTAATTTGAGTGGTTGGTGTTTTGGGTTGTTCTAGAGATTGGATTTCACTCAAAACTTAACCAAATGATTCTTCCCACCGTATTATGATGTTGCCCAACTGTTGGGCTCGATCCGAAATCAATTGGTGTAAGAAATTGGACAATTTATGTTCAACGGCAGTTCGTTCCGAATCGGAGTGGTAGGTGTTTTGGGTAGTTCTAGAGATCGGATTTAACTCAAAACTAACCAAGTGACTCCTCCCAACATATTATGAGATTACCCAAGTTTTGGGCTCGATACGAAATCGATTGGTGTAAGAAATTGGACAATTCAAGTTCAAAGGCAGTTCGTTCCTAATTGGACTGGTTGGTGTTTTGGGTAGTTCTAGAGATCGGATTTCACTCAAACTTAACCAAATCACTCCTCCCACCATATTATGATGTTGCCCAACTTTTGGGCTCGATCCGAAAGCAATAGGTGTAAGAAATTGGACAATTCAGGTTCGAAGGCAGTTCGTTCCAAATTGGAGTGGTTGGTGTTTTGGGTAGTTCTAGAAATCGGATTTCACTCAAACTTAACCAAAAGACTCCTCCCACCACATTATGATGATGTACAAGTATTGGGCTCGATCCGAAATCAATTGGTGTAAGAAATTGGACAATTCAAGTTCAAAGGCAGTTCGTTCCTAATTTGAGTGGTTGGTGTTTTGGGTTGTTCTAGAGATTGGATTTCACTCAAAACTTAACCAAATGATTCTTCCCACCGTATTATGTTGTTGCCCAACTGTTGGGCTCGATCCGAAATCAATTGGTGTAAGAAATTGGACAATTTATGTTCAACGGCAGTTCGTTCCGAATCGGAGTGGTTGGTGTTTTGGGTAGTTCTAGAGATCGGATTTAACTCAAAACTAACCAAGTGACTCCTCCCAACATATTATGAGATTACCCAAGTTTTGGGCTCGATACGAAATCGATTGGTGTAAGAAATTGGACAATTCAAGTTCAAAGGCAGTTCGTTCCTAATTGGACTGGTTGGTGTTTTGGGTAGTTCTAGAGATCGGATTTCACTCAAACTTAACCAAATCACTCCTCCCACCATGTTATGTTGTTGCCCAAGTTTTGGGCTCGATCCGAAATCAATAGGTGTAAGAAATTGGACAATTCAAGTTCAAAGGCAGTTCGTTCCAAATCGGAGTGGTTGGTGTATTCCGTAGTTCTAGAGATCGGGTTTCACTCAAAACTAACCAAATCACTCCTCCCACTGTATTATGATGTTGTCCCAGTTTTGGGCTCGATCCGAAATCAATAGTTGTAAGAAATTGGACAATTCAAGTTCAAAGGCAGTTCGTTCCTAATTGGAGTGGTTGGTGTTTTGGGTAGTTCTAGAGATTGGATTTCACTCAAACTTAAGCAAATGACTCCTCCCACCATATTATGATCTTGCCCCAGTTTTGTGCTCGATCCGAAATCAATAGGTGTAAGAAATTGGACGATTCAAGTTCAAAGGCAGTTCGTTCGTAATTGGGGTGCTTGGTGTTTTGTGTAGTTCTAGAGATCGGATTTCACTCAAGGTTAACTAAATGACTCCTCCCACCTTATTATGATGTTGTCTAAGTTTTGGGCTCGATCCGAAATCAGTAGGTGTAAGAAATTGGACAATTAAGGTTCAAAGGCAGTTCGTTCCAAATTGGAGTGGTTGGTGTTTTGTGTAGTCCTAGAGATCGGATTTCACTCAAGCTTAACCAAATGACTCCTCCCACCATATTATGATGTTGCCAAAGTTTTGGGCTCGATCCGAAAGCAATAGGTGTAAGAAATTGGACAATTCAAGTTCAAAGGCGATTCGTTCCTAATTGGAGTGGTTGGTGTTTTGGGTAGTTCTAGAGAACGGACTTCACTCAAACTTAACCAAATGACTCCTCCCACCATATTATGATGTCGCCCAAGTTTTGGGCTCGATCCGAAATCAATAGGTGTAAGAAATTTGACAATTCAGGTTCAAAGGCAGTTCGTTCCTAATTGGAGTGGTTGGTGTTTTGGGTAGTTCTAGAGATTGGATTTCACTCAAACTTAAGCAAATGACACCTCCCACCATATTATGATGTTGCCCCAGTTTTGTGCTCGATCCGAAATCAATAGGTGTAAGAAATTGGACAATTCAAGTTCAAAGGCAGTTCGTTCCTAATTCGAGTGGTTGGGGTTTTGGGTAGTTCTAGAGATCGGATTTCACTCAAACTTAACCAAATGACTCCTCCCACCATATTATGATGTTGGCCAAGTTTTGGGCTCGATCCGAAATCAATAGGTGTAAGAAATTCGACAATTTATGTTCAAAGGCAGTTCATTCCTAATCGGAGTGGTTGGTGTATTCCATAGTTCTAGAGATCGGATTTCACTCAAAACTAACCAAATGACTCCTCCCACTCTATTATGATGTTGCCCAAGTTTTGGGCTCGATCCGAAATCAATAGGTGTAAGAAATTGGACAATTCAAGTTCAAAGGCAGTTCGTTCCTAATTGGAGTGCTTGGTGTTTTGGGTAGTTCTAGAGATTGGATTTCACTCAAGCTTAACCAAATGACTCCTCCCACGATATTATGATGTTGCCCAAGGTTTGGGCTAGATCCGAAATCAGTAGGTGTAAGAAATTGGACACTTCAGGTTCAAGGGCAGTTCGTTCCTAATTGGAGTGGTCGGTGTTTTGGGTAGTTCTAGAGATTGGATTTCACTCAAACTTAAGCAAATGACTCCTCCCACCAAATTATGATGTTTCCCCAGTTTTTGGCTCGATCCGAAATCAGTAGGTGTAAGGAATTGGACAATTCAAGTTCAAAGGCAGTTCGTTCCTAATTGGAGTGGTTGGTGTTTTGGGTAGTTCTAGAGATCGGATTTCACTCAAACTTAACCAAATTATTTCCCCCACCATATTATGACGTTGCCCAAGTTTTGGGCTCGATCCGAACTCAATAGGTGCAAGAAATTGGACAATTCAAGTTCAGAGGAAGTTCGTTCCTAATTGGAGTGGTTGGTGTTTTGGGTAGTTCTAGAGATCGGATTTCACTCAAACTTAACCAAATGACTCCTCCCACCATATTATCATGTTGCCCCAGTTTTGGGCTCGATCCGGTATGAATAGGTGTAAGAAATTGGACAGTTCAAGTTCAAAGGCAGTTCGTTCCCAATTGGAGTGGTTGGTGTTTTGGGTAGTTCTAGGCATCGGATTTCACTCAAAAGTAACCAAATGACTCCTCCCACCATATTATGATGTTGCCCTAGTTTTGGGCTCGATCCGAAATCAATAGGTGTAAGAAATTGGACAATTCAAGTTCAAGGGCAGTTCGTTCGTAATTGGGGTGCTTGGTGTTTTGGGTAGTTCTTGAGATCGGATTTCACTCAAGCTTAACCAAATGACTCCGCCCACCCTATTATGATGTTGCCCGAGTTTTGGGCTCGATCCCAAATCAGTAGGTGTAAGAAATTGGACAATTAAGGTTCAAAGGCAGTTCGTTCCTAATTGCAGTGGTTGGTCTTTTGTGTAGTTCTAGAGATCGGATTTCACTCAAGCTTAACAAAATGACTCCTCCCACCATATTATGATGTTGCCAAAGTTTTGGGCTCGATCCGAAAGCAATAGGTGTAAGAAATTGGACAATTCAAGTTCGAAGGCAGTTCGTTCCTAATTGGGGTGGTTGGTGTATTGGGTAGTTTTAGAGATTGGATTTCACTCAAACTTAAGCAAATGACTCCTCCCACCATATTATGATGTTGCCCCTGTTTTTGGGTTGATCCGAAATCAATAGGTGTAAGAAATTGGACAATTCAAGTTCAAAGGCAGTTCGTTCCTAATTGGAGTGGTTGGTGTTTTGGGTAGTTCTAGAGATTGGATTTCACTCAAACTTAACCAAATGACTCCTCCCACCATTTTATGATGTTGCCCAAGTTTTGGGCTCAATCCGAAATCAATAGGTGTAAGAAATTGGACAATTTATATTCAATGGCAGTTCGTTCCTAATCGGGGGTGGTTGATGTATTCCATAGTTCTAGAGATCGGATTTCACTCAAAACTAACCAAATGACTCCTCCCACCATATTTTGATGTTGCCCAAGTGTTGGGCTCGATCCGAAATCAATACGTGTAAGAAATTGGACAATTCAAGTTCAAAGGCAGTTCGTTCCTAATTGGAGTGGTTGGTGTTTTGGGTAGTTCTAGAGATCGGATTTCACTCAAAACTAACCAAATGAATCCTCCCAACATATTTTGATGTTGCCCAAGTTTTGGGCTCGATCCGAAATCAATAGGGGTAAGAAATTGGACAATTCAAGTTCAAAGGCAGTTCGTTCGTAACTGGGGTGCTTGGTGTTTTGGTTAGTTCTAGAGATCGGATTTCACTCAAGGTTAACCAAATGACTCCTCCCACCATATTACGATGTTGGCCAAGTTTTGGTCTCGATCCGAAATCAATAGGTGTAAGAAATTGGACAATTTATGTTCATAGGCAGTTCGTTCCTAATTGGAGTGGTTGGTGTTTTGGGTAGTTCTAGATATTGGATTTCACCCGAACTAAAGCAAATGACTCCTCCCACCATATTATGATGTTGCCCCAGTTTTGGGCTCGATCCAAAATCAATAGGTGTAAGAAATTGGACAATTTAAGTTCAAAGGCAGTTCGTTCCAAATTGGAGTGGTTGGTGTTTTGGGTAGTTCTAGAGATTGGATTTCACTCAAGCTTAACCAAATGACTCCTCCCACCCTATTATGATGTTGCCCAAGTTTTGGGCTCGATCCGAAATCAGTAGGTGTAAGAAATTTGACAATTAAGGTTCAAAGGCAGTTCGTTCCTAATTGGAGTGGTTGGTGTTTTGTGTAGTTCTAGAGATCAGATTTCACTCAAGCCTAACCAAATGACTCCTCCCACCATATTATGATGTTGCCAAAGTTTTGGGCTCGATCTGAAAGCAATAGGTGTAAGAAATTGGACAATTCAAGTTCAAAGGCAGTTCGTTCCAAATTGGAGTGGTTGGTGTTTTGGGTAGTTCTAGAGATTGGATTTCACTCAAACTTAAGCAAATGACTCCTCCCACCATATTATGTTGTTGCCCCTATTTTTGGGTTGATCCGAAATCAATACGTGTAAGAAATTGGACAATTCAAGTTTAAAGGCAGTTCGTTCCTAATTGGAGTGGTTGGTGTTTTGGGCAGTTCCAGAGATTGGATTTCACTCAAGCTTAACCAAATGACTCATCCCACCATATTATGATGTTGCCCAAGTTTTGGGCTCGTTCCGAAATCAATAGGTGTAAGAAATTGGACAATTTATGTTCAATGGCAGTTCGTTCCTAATCGGAGTGGTTGGTGTATTCAATAGTTCTAGAGATCGGATTTCACTCAAAACTAACCAAGTCACT
Source organism: Prunus avium (assembly GCF_965620075.1). NCBI lineage: Eukaryota > Viridiplantae > Streptophyta > Magnoliopsida > Rosales > Rosaceae > Prunus > Prunus avium. The sequence goes on from NC_142287.1 coordinate 872,879, forward strand.
CCTACCACCATATTATGATGTTGCCCAAGTTTTGGGCTCAATCCGAAATCAATAGGTGTAAGAAATTGGACAATTCAAGTTCAAAGGGAGTTCGTTCCTAATTGGAGTGGTTGGTGTTTTCGGTAGTTCTAGAGATTGGATTTCACTCAAACTTAGGCAAATGATTCCTCCCACCATATTATGATGTTGCCCCAGTTTTGGGCTCAATCCAAAATCAATAGGTGTAAGAAATTGAACAATTCAACTTCAAAGGCAGTTCGTTCTTAGTTGGAGTGGTTCGTGTTTTGGGTAGTTCTAGAGATCGAATTTCACTCAAACTTAACCAAATGACTCCTCCCGCCATATTATGATGCTGCCCAAGTTTTGGGCTCGATCCGAAATCAATAGGTGTAAGAAATTGGACATTTCAAGTTCAAAGGCAGTTCGTTCCTAATTGGATTGGTTGGTGTTTTGGGTAGTTCTCGAGATCGGATTTCACTCAAACTTAACCAAATGACTCCTCCCACCATATTATGATGTTGCCCAAGTTTTGGGCTCGATCCGAAATCAATAGGTGTAAGAAATTGGACAATTTATGTTCTAAGGCAGTTCGTTCATAATCGGAGTGGTTGGTGTATTCCATAGTTCTAGAGATCGGATTTCACTCAAAACTAACAAAACGACTCCTCCCACCATATTATGATGTTGCACAAGTTTTGGGCTCGATTCGAAATCAATAGGTGTAAGAAATTGGACAATTCAAGTTCAAAGGCAGTTCGTTAATAATTGGAGTGGTTGGTGTTTTGGGTAGTTCTAGAGATTGGATTTCACTCAAACTTAACCAAATGACTCCTCCCACCATATTATGATGTTGCCCCAGTTTTGGGCTCAATCCAAAATCAATAGGTGTAAGAAATTGGACAATTCAACTTCAAAGGCAGTTCGTTCCTAATCGGAGAGGTTGGTGTATTCCATAGTTCTAGAGATCGGATTTCACTCAAAACTAACCAAATAACACCTCCGACCATATTATGATGTTGCCCAAGTTTTGGGCTCGATCCGAAATCAATAGGTGTAAGAAATTGGACAATTCAAGTTCAAAGAAAGTTTGTTCCTAATTGGGGTGGTTGGTGTATTGGGTAGTTCTAGAGATCGGATTTCCCCCAAAATTAACCAAATGACTCCTCCCACCATATTATGATGTTGCCCAAGTTTTGGGCTCGATCCAAAATCAATAGGTGTAAGAAGTTGGACAATTCAAGTTCAAAGGCAGTTCGTTCCTAATTGGTGTTTTGGGTAGTTCTAGAGATCGGATTTTACTCAAACTTCACCAAATTAAAGTTCAAAGGCAGTTCGATCCGAAATCAATAGGTGTAAGAAGTTGGACAATTGAAGTTCAAAGGCAGTTCGTTCCTAATTGGAGTGGTTGGTATTTTGGGTAGTTCTAGAGATCGGATTTCACTCAAACTTAACCAAATGACTCCTCCCACCCTATTATGATGCTGCCCAAGTTTTCGGCTCGATCCTAAATCAATAGGTGTAAGAAATTGGACAATTCAAGTTCAAAGGCAGTTCGTTCTTGATTGGAGTGGTTAGTGTATTGGGTAGTTCTAGAGATCGGATTTCACTCAAACTTAACCAAATGACTCCTCCCACCATGTTTTGTTGTTGCCCAAGTTTTGGGCTCGAACCGAAATCAATAGGTTTAAGAAATTGGACAATTTACGTTCAAAGGCAGTTCGTTCCTAGCCGGAGTGGTTGGAGTATTCCCTAGTTCTAGAGATCAGATTTCAATCAAAACTAACCAAATGACTCCTCCCACCATATCATGATGTTGCCCAAGTTTTGGGCTCGATCCAAAATCAATAGGTGTAAGAAATTGGACAATTAAAGTTCAAAGGCAGTTCGTTCCTAATTGGTGTTTTGGGTAGTTCTAGAGATCGGATTTTACTCAAACTTCACCAAATTAAAGTTCAAAGGCAGTTCGATCCGAAATCAATAGCTGTAAGAAATTGGACAATTCTAGTTCAAAGGCAATTCGTTCCTAATTGGAGTGGTTGGTGTTTTGGGTAGTTCTAGAGATCGGATTTCACTCAAGCTTAACCAAATGACTCCTCCCACCATATTATGATGTTGCCCAAGTTTTGGGCTCGGGCCGAAATCAATAGCTGAAAGAAATTGGTCAATCCATGTTCAAAGGCAATTCGTTCCTAATTGGAGTGGTTGGTGTTTTGGGTAGTTCTGGAGATCGGATTTCACTCAAACTTAACCAAATGACTCCTCCCACCATATTATGATGTTGCCCAAGTTTTGGGCTCGATCCGAAATCAATAGGTGTAAGAAATTGGACGATTTATGTTCAAAGGCAGTTCGTTCCTGATCGATGTGGTTGGTGTATTCCATAGTTCTAGAGATCGGATATCACTCAAAACTAACCAAATGATTCCTCCCACCATATTATGATGTTGCCCAAGTTTTGGGCTCGATCCGAAATCAACAGGTGTAAGAAATTGGACAATTTATGTTCAAAGGCAATTCATTCCTAATCGAAGTGGTTGGTGTATTCCATAGTTCTAGAGAACGGATTTCACTCCAACATAACCAAATGACACCTTCCACCATATTATGATGTTGCCCAAGTTTTGGGCTCGATCCGAAATCAATAGATGTAAGAAATTGGACAATTTATGTTCAAAGGCAGTTCGTTCCTAATCAGAGTGGTTGGTCTATTCCATAGTTCTAGAGATCAGATTTCAATCAAAACTAACCAAATGACTCCTCCCACCATATCAAGATGTTGCCCAAGTTTTGGGCTCGATCCAAAATCAATAGGTGTAAGAAATTGGACAATTAAAGTTCAAAGGCAGTTCGTTCCTAATTGGTGTTTTGGGTAGTTCTAGAGATCGGATTTTACTCAAACTTCACCAAATTAAAGTTCAAAGGCAGTTCGATCCGAAATCAATAGGTGTAAGAAGTTGGACAATTCAAGTTCAAAGGCAGTTCGTTCCTAATTGGAGTGGTTGGTATTTTGGGTAGTTCTAGAGATCGGATTTCACTCAAACTTAACCAAATGACTCCTCCCACCCTATTATGATGTTGCCCAAGTTTTGGGCTCGATTCGAAATCAATAGCTGTAAGAAATTGGACAATTCTAGTTCAAAGGAAATTCGTTCCTAATTCTAGTGGTTGGTGTGTTGGGAAGTTCTAGAGATTGGATTTCACTCAAACTCAACCAAATCACTCCTCCCATCATATTATGATGTTGCCCAAGGTTTGGGCTCGATCCGAAATCAATAGGTGTAAGAAATTGGACAATTCAAGTTCGAAGGCAGTTCGTTCCTAATTGGAGTGGTTGGTGTTTTGGGTAGTTCAAGAGATCGGATTTCACTCAAACTTAACCAAATGACTCCTCCCACCATATTATGACGTTTGCCAGGTTTTTTGCCTGATCCGAAATCAATAGGTGTAAGAAATTGGACAATTTATGTTCAAAGGCAGTTCGTTCCTAATCGGAGCGGTTGGTATATTCCATAGTTCTCGAGATTGGATTTCACTCAATACTAACCAAATGACTCCTCCCACCATAGTATGAGGCTGCCCAAGTTTTGGGCTCGATCCGAAATCAATAGGTGTAAGAAATTGGACAATTCAAGTTCGAAGGCAGTTCGTTCCTAATTGGAGTGGTTGGTGTTTTGGGTAGTTCAAGAGATCGGATTTCACTCAAACTTAACCAAATGACTCCTCCCACCATATTATGACGTTTGCCAGGTTTTTTGCCTGATCCGAAATCAATAGGTGTAAGAAATTGGACAATTTATGTTCAAAGGCAGTTCTTTCCTAATCGGAGTGGTTGGTGTATTCCATAGTTCTAGAGATCGGATATCACTCAAAACTAACCAAATGACTCCTCCCATCATATTATGATGTTTCCCAAGTTTTGGGCTCGATCCGAAATCAATAGGTGTAAGAAATTGGACAGTTCAAGTTCAAAGGCAGTTCGTTCCAAATTGGTGTTTTGGGTAGTTCAAGAGATCGGATTTCACTCAAACTTAACCAAATGACTCCTCCCAACATATTCTGGTGTTGCCCAAGTTTTGGGCTCGATCCGAAATCAATTGGTGTAAGAAATTGGACAATTCAAGTTCAAAGGTAGTTCGTTCCTAATTGGAGTGGTTGGTGTTTTAGGTAGTTCTAGAGATCGGATTTCACTCAAACTCAACCAAATGACTCTTCCCACCATATTATATTGTTGCCCAAGTTTTCGGCTCGATCCGAAATCAATAGGTGTAAGAAATTGGACAATTCAAGTTCGAAGGCAGTTCGTTCCTAATTGGAGTGGTTGGTGTTTTTTGTAGTTCTAGAGATCGGATTTCACTCAAACTCAACCAAATGACTCCTCCCACCATATTATGATGTCGCCCAAATTTTGGGCTCGATCCGAGATCAATAGGTGTAAGAAATTGGAAAATTCAAGTTCAAACGCAGTTCGTTCCTAGTTGGAGTGGTTGGTGTTTTGGGTAGTTCTAGAGATCGGATTTCACTAAAACTTAACCAAATCACTCCTCCCATCATATTATGATGTTGCCCAAGTTTAGGGCTCGATCCGAAATCAATACCGGAAAGAAATTGGTCAATTCATGTTCAAAGGCAATTCGTTCCTAATTGGAGTGGTTGGTGTTTTGGGTAGTTCTAGAGATCGGATTTCACTCAAACTTAACCAAATGACACCTTCCACCATATTATGATGTTACCCAGGTTTTGGGCTCGATCTGAGATCAATAGGTGTAAGAAATTGGACAATTCAAGTTCAAAGGCAGTTCGTTCCTAGTTGGAGTGGTTGGTGTTTTGGGTAGTTCTAGAGATCGGATTTCACTCAAACTTAACCAAATGACTCCACCCACCATATTATGATGTTGCCCAAGTTTTGGGCTCGATCCGAAATCAATTGGTGTAAGAAATTGGACAATTCAAGTTCAAAGGTAGTTCATTCCTAATTGGAGTGGTTGGTGTTTTTTGTAGTTCTAGAGATCGGATTTCACTCAAACTCAACCAAATGACTCCTCCCACCATATTATGATGTCGTCCAAATTTTGGGCTCGATCCGAGATCAATAGGTGTAAGAAATTGGACAATTCAAGTTCATAGGCAGTTCGTTCCTAGTTGGAGTGGTTGGTGTTTTGGGTAGTTCTAGAGATCGGATTTCACTCAAACTTAACCAAATGACTCCTCCCACCATATTATGATGTTGCCCAAGTTTAGGGCTCGATCCGAAATCAATAGCTGAAAGAAATTGGTCAATTCATGTTCAAAGGCAATTCGTTCCTAATTGGAGTGGTTGGTGTTTTGGGTAGTTCTAGAGATCGGATTTCACTCCAACTTAACCAAATGACTCTTCCCACCATATTATGATGTTGCCCAAGTTTTGGGCACGATTCGAGATCAATAGGTGTAAGAAATTGGACAATTCAAGTTCGAAGGCAGTACGTTCCTAATTGGAGTGGTTGGTGTTTTGGGTAGTTCTAGAGATCGGATTTCACTTAAACTCAACCAAATGACTCCTCCCACCATATTATGATGTTGCCCAAATTTTTGGCTCGATCTGAAGTCAGTTGGTGTAAGAAATTGGACAATTCAAGTTCAAAGGTTGTTCGTTCCTAACTGGAGTGGTAGGTGTTTTGGGTAGTTCTAGAGATCGGATTTCACTCAAACTCAACCAAATGACTCTTCCCACCATATTATGATGTTGCCCAAGTTTTGGGCTCGATCCGAGATCAATAGGTGTAAGAAATTGTACAATTCAAGTTCAAAGGCAGTTCATTCCTAATTGGAGTGGTTGGTGTTTTGGATAGTTCTAGAGATCGGATTTCGCTCAAACTCAACGAAATGACTGCTCCCACCATATTATGATGTTGCCCAAGTTTTGGGCTCGATCCGAGATCAATAGGTGTAAGAAATTGGACAATTCAAGTTCAAAGGAAGTTCGTGCCTAGTTGGAGTGGTTGGTGTTTTGGGTAGTTCTAGAGATCAGATTTCACTCAAACTCAACCAAATGACTCCACCCACCATATTTTGACGTTGCCCAAGTTTTGGGCCCGATCCGAAATCAATTGGTGTAAGAAATTGGACAATTCAAGTTCGAAGGCAGTTTGTTCCTAATTGGAGTGGTTGGTGTTTTGGGCAGTTCTAGAGATCGGATTTCACTCAAACTTAACCAAATGACTCCACCCACCATATTATGATGTTGCCCAAGTATTGGGCTCGATCCGAAATCAATAGCTGTAAGAAATTGGTCAATTCAAGTTCAAAGGCAATTCGTTCCTAATTGGAGTGGTTGGTGTTTTGGGTAGTTCTAAAGATCGGATTTCACTCAAACTCAACCAAATGACTCCTCCCACCATATTATGATGTTGCCCAAGTTTTGGGCTCGATCCGAAATTAATTGGTGTAGGAAATTAGACAATTCAAGTTCAAAGCCAGTTCGTTCCTAATTGGAGTGGTTGGTGTTTTGGGTAGTTCTAGAGATCAGATTTCACTCAAAGTTAACCAAATGACACCTCCCACCATATTATGATGTTGCCCAAGTTTTGGGCCCGATCCGAAATCAATAGGTGTAAGAAATTGGACAAGTTATGTTCAAAGGCAGTTCGTTCCTAATCGGAGTGGTTGGTGTATTCCATAGTTCTAGAGATCGGATTTCACTCAAATCTAACCAAATGACTCCTCCCACCATATTATAATGTTGCCCAAGTTTAGGGCTCGATCCGAAATCAATAGCTGTAAGAAATTGGTCAATTCATGTTCAAAGGCAATTCGTTCCTAATTGGAGTGGTTGGTGTTTTGGGTAGTTCTAGAGATCGGATTTCACTCAAACTTAACCAAATGACACCTCCCACCATAGTATGATGTTGCCCAAGTTTTGGGCTCGATCCGAAATTAATAGGTGTAAAAAATTGGACAAGTTATGTTCAAAGGCAGTTCGTTCCTAATTGGAGTGGTTGGTGTTTTGGGTAGTTCTAGAGATCGGATTTCACTCAAATCTAACCAAATGACTCCTCCCACCATATTATGATGTTGCCCAAGTTTTGGGCTTGATCCGAAATCAATAGGTGTAAGAAATTGGACAATTCAAGTTCAAAGCCAGTTCGTTCCTAATTGGAGTGGTTGGTGTTTTGGGCAGTTCTAGAGATCGGATTTCACTCAAACTTAACCAAATGACTCCTCCCACCTTATTATGATGTTGCCCAAGTTTTGGGCTCGATCCGAAATCAATAGGTTTAATAAATTGGATAATTTATGTTCAAAGGAAGTTTGTTCCTAATCTGAGTGGTTGGTGTATTCCAAAGTTCTAGAGATCGGATTTCACTCAAAACTAAACAAATGACTCCTCCAACCATATTATGATGTTGCCCAAGTTTTGGGCTCAATCCGAAATCAATAGGTGTCAGAAATTGGACAATTCAACTTCAAAGGCAGTTCGTTCCTAATAGGAGTGGTTGGTGTATTACATAGTTCTAGAGATTGGATTTCACTCAAATCTAACCAAATGATTCCTCCCACCATATTATAATGTTGCCCAAGTTTTGGGCTCGATCCGAAATCAATAGGTGTAAGAAATTGGACAATTCAAGTTCAAAGGCAGTTCGTTCCTAATTGGAGTGGTTGGTGTTTTGGGTTGTTCTAGAGATCGGATTTCACTCAAACTCAACCAAATGACTCGTCCCACCATATTATGATGTTGCCCAAGTTTTGGGCTTGATCCGAAATCAATTGGTGTAAAAAATTGGACAATTCAAGTTCGCAGGCAGTTCGTTCCTAATTACAGTGGTTGGTTATTTGGGTAGTTCTAGAGATCGGATTTCACTCAACTTTAACCAAATGACTCCTCCCAACATATTATAACGTTGCCCAAGTTTTGGGCTTGATCTGAAATCAATAGGTGTAAGAAATTGGACAAGTTATGTTCAAAGGCAGTTCGTTCCTAATCGGAGTGGTTGGTGTATTCCATTGTTCTAGAGATCGGATTTCACTCAAATCTAACGAAATGACTCCTCCCACCATATTATAACGTTGCCCAAGTTTTGGGCTCGATCCGAAATCAATAGGTGTAAGAAATTGGACAATTCAACTTCAAAGGCAGTTCGTTCCTAATTGGAGTGGTTGGTGTTTTTGTTAGTTCTAGAGATCGGATTTCACTCAAACTCAACCAAATGACTCCTCCCACCATATTATGATGTTGCCCATGTTTTGGGCTCAATCCGAAATCAATAGGTGTAAGAAATTGGACAATTCAAGTTCAACGGCAGTTCGTTCCTAATCGGAGTGGTTGGTGTATTCCATAGTTCTAGAGATCGGATTTCACTCAAAACTAACCAAATGACTCCTCCCAGCATATTATGATGTTGCCCAAGTTTTGGGCTCGATCCGAAATCCATAGGTGTAGGAAATTGGACAATTCAAGTTCAAAGGCAGTTCGTTCCTAATTGGAGTGGTTGGTGTTTTGGGTAGTTCTAGAGATCGGATTTCACTCAAACTTAACCAAATGACTCCTCCCACCATATTATGATGTTGCCCAAGTTTTGGGCTCGATCCGAAATCAATAGGTAGAAGAAATTGGACAATTTTTGTTCAAAGGCAGTTCGTTCCGAATTGGAGTGGTTGTTGTATTCCATAGTTCTAGAGATCGGATTTCACTCAAAACGAACCAAATTCCTCCTCCCACAGTATTATGATGTTGCCCAAGTTTTGGGCTCAATCCGAAATCAATAGGTGTAAGAAATTTGACAATTTATGTTCAAAGGCAGTTCGTTCCTAATCGTAGTGGTTGGTGTATTCCGTAGTTCTAGAGATCGGATTTCACTCAAAACTTACCAAATGACTCATCCCACCATATTATGGTGTTGCCCAAGTTTTGGGCTCGATCCGAAATCAATAGGTGTAAGAAATTGGACAATTTATGTCCAAAGGCAATTCGTTCCTAATCGTAGTGGTTGGTGTATTCCATTGTTCTAGAGATCGGATTTCACTCAAAACTAAGCAAATGACTCCTCAGACCATATTATGATGTTGCACAAGTTTTGGGCTCGATCCAAAATCAATAGGTGTAAGAAACGGGACAATTCAAGTTCAAAGGCAGGTCGTTCCCAATTGGAGTGGTAGGTGTTTTGGGTAGTTGTAGCGATCATATTTCACTCAAGCTTAACCAAATGACTCCTCCCACCATATTATGATGTTGCCCAAGTTTTGGGCTCGATCCGAAATCAATAGGTGTAAGAAATCAGACAATTGGTGTGGTTGGTGTTTTGGGTAGTTCTAGAGATTGGATTTCAGTCAAACTTAAGCAAATGACTCCGCCCACCATATTATGATGTTGCCCCAGTTTTGGGCTCGATCCGAAATCAATAGGTGTAAGAAATTGGATAATTCAGGTTCAAAGGCAGTTCGTTCCTAATCGGAGTGGTTGGTGTATTCCATAGTTCTAGGGATTGGATTTCACTCAAAACAAACCAAATGACTCCTCCCACCACATTATGATGTTGCCCAAGTTTTGGGCTCGATCCGAAATCAATAGGTGTAAGAAATTGGACAATTCAAGTTCGACGGCAGTCGTTCCTAATTGGAGTGGTTGGTGTTTTGGGTAGTTCTAGAGATTAGATTTCACTCAAACTTAAGCAAATGACTCCTCCCACCATGTTATGATGTTGCCCCCGTTTTGGGCTCGATCCGAAATCAATAGGTGTAAGAAATTGGACAATTCAAGTTCAAAGGCAGTTCGTTCCTAATTTGAGTGGTTGGTGTTTTGGGTAGTTCTAGAGATCGGATTTCACTCAAACTTAACGAAATGACTTCTCCCACCATATTATGATGTTGGCCAAGTTTTGGGCTCGATCCGAAATCAATAGGTGTAAATATTTGGACAATTCAAGTTCAAAGGCAGTTCGTTCCTAATTGGAGTGGTTGGTGTTTTGGGTAGTTCTAGGGATTGGATTTCACTCAAACTTCAGCAAATGACTCCTCCCACCATATTATGATGTTGCCCCAGTTTTGGGCTCGATCCGAAGTCAATAGGTGTAAGAAATTGGACAATTCAAGTTCAAAGGCAGTTCGTTCCTAGTTGGAGTGGTTGGTGTTTTGGGTAGTTCTACAGATCGGATTTCTTTCAAATTTAACCAAATCACTCCTCCCACCATGTTATGATGTTTCCCAAGTTTTGGGGTCGATCCGAAATCAATAGGTGTAAGAAATTGGAAAATTTATGTTCAAAGGCAGTTCGTTCCAAATCGGAGTGGTTGGTGTATTCCATAGTTCTAGAGATCGGATTTCTTTCAAATTTAACCAAATCACTCCTCCCACCATATTATTATGTTGCCCAAGTTTTGGGCTCGATCTGAAATCAATTGGGGTAAGAAATTGGACAATTCAAGTTCAAAGGCATTTCGTTCCTAACTGGAGTGGTCGGTGTTTTGGGTAGTTCTAGGGATCGGATTTCACTCAAGCTTAACCAAATGACTCCTCCGACCATATTATGATGTTGCCCAAGTTTTGGGCTCGATCCGAAATCCATAGGTGTAAGAAATTGGACAATTTATGTTCAAAGGCAGTTCGTTCCTAATCGGAGTGGCTGGTGTATTCCGTAGTTCTAGAGATCGGATTTGACTCAAAACTAACCAAATGACTCCTCCCACCATATTATGATGTTGCCCAAGTTTTGGGCTCGATCCGAAATCAATAGGTGTAAGAATTTGGACAATTCAAGTTCAAAGGCAGTTCGTTCCTAATTGGAGTGGTTGGGGTTTTGGGTAGTTCTAGAGATCAGATTGCACTCAAACTTAACCAAATGACTGCTCCCACCATATTATGATGTTGGCCAAGTTTTGGGCTCGATCCGAAATCAATAGGTGTAAGAAATTGGACAATTTATGTTCAATGGCAGTTCGTTCCTAATCGGAGTGGTTGGTGTATTCCATAGTTCTTGAGATCGGATTTCACTCAAAACTAACCAAATGACTCCTCCCACCATATTATGACGTTGCCCAAGTTTTGGGCTCGATCCGAAATCAATAGGTGTAAGAATTTGGACAATTCAAGTTCAAAGGCAGTTCGTTCCCAATTGGAGTGGTTGGTGTTTTGGGTAGTTCTAGGGATTGGATTTCACTCAAACTTAAGCAAATGACTCCTCCCCCCATATTATGATGTTGCCCCAGTTTTGGGCTCGATCCGAAATCAATAGGTGTAATAAATTGGACAATTCAAGTTCGCAGGCAGTCGTTCCTAATTGGAGTGGTTGGTGTTTTGGGTAGTTCTAGAGATTAGATTTCACTCGAACTTAAGCAAATGACTCCTCCCACCATATTATGATGTTGCCCCAGTTTTGGGCTCGATCCGAAGTCAATAGGTTTAAGAAATTGGAGAATTCAAGTTCAAAGGCAGTTCGTTCCTAATTGGAGTGGTTGGTGTTTTGGGTAGTTCTAGAGATCGGATTTCACTCAAACTTAACCAAATGACTTCACCCACCATATTATGTTGTTGCCCAAGTTTTGGGCTCAATCCGAAATCAACAGGTGTAAGAAATTGGACAATTTATGTTCAAAGGCAGTTCAATCCTAATCGGAGTGGTTGGTGTATTCCATAGTTCTAGAGATCGGATTTCACTCAAAACTAACCAAATGACTCCTCCCACCATATTATGAGGTTCCCCAAGTTTTGGGCTCAATCCGAAATCAATAGGTGTAAGAAATTGGACAATCCAAGTTCAAAGGCAGTTCGTTCCTAATTGGAGTGGTTGGTGTTTTGGGTAGTTCTAGACATCGGATTTCACTCAAACCTAACCAAATCACTCCTCCCACCATATTATGATGTTGCCCAAGTTTTGGGCTCGATCCGAAATCAGTAGGTGTAAGAAATTGGAGAATTTAAGATCAAAGGCAGTTCATTCCTAATCGGAGTGGTTGGTGTATTCCGTAGTTCTACAGATCGGATTTTGCTCAAAACTAACCAAATGACTCCTCCCACCGTATTATGATGTTGCCCAAGTTTTGGGCTCGATACGAAATCAATAGGTGTAAGAAATTGGACAATTCAAGTTCAAAGGCAGTTCGTTCCCAATTGGAGTGGTTGGTGTTTTGGGTAGTTCTAGAGATCGGATTTCACTCAAGCTTAACCAAATGACTCCTCCCACCATATTATGATGTTGCCCAAGTTTTGGGCTCGATCCGAAATCAATAGGTGTAAGAAATTAGACAATTCAGGTTCAAAGGCAGTTCGTTCCTAATCGGAGTGGTTGGTGTTTTGGGTAGTTCTAGAGATCAGATTGCACTCAAACTTAACCAAATGACTCCTCCCACCATATTATGATGTTGGCCTAGTTTTGGGCTCGATCCGAAATCAATAGGTGTAGGAAATTGGACAATTTATGTTCAATGGCAGTTCGTTCCTAATCGGAGTGGTTTTTGTATTCCATAGTTCTAGAGATCGGATTTGACTCAAAACTAACCAAATGACTCCTCCCACCATATTATGATGTTGCCCATGTTTTGGGCTCGATCCGAAATCAATAGGTGTAAGAATTTGGACAATTCAAGTTCAAAGGCAGTTCGTTCCTAATTGGAGTGGTTGGTGTTTTGGGTAGTTCTAGAGATCAGATTGCACTCAAACTTAACCAAATGACTCCTCCCACCATATTATGATGTTGCCCAAGTTTTGGGCTCGATCCGAAATCAATAGGTGTAAGAAATTAGACAATTCAGTTTCAAAGGCAGTTCGTTCCTAATCGGAGTGGTTGGTGTTTTGGGTAGTTCTAGAGATCAGATTGCACTCAAACTTAACCAAATGACTCCTCCCACCATATTATGATGTTGGCCTAGTTTTGGGCTCGATCCGAAATCAATAGGTGTAAGAAATTGGACAATTTATGTTCAATGGCAGTTCGTTCCTAATCGGATTGGTTGGTGTATTCCATTGTTCTAGAGATCGGATTTGACTCAAAACTAACAAAATGACTCCTCCCACCATATTATGATGTTGCCCAAGTTTTGAGCTCGATCCGAAATCAATAGGTGTAAGAATTTGGACAATTCAAGTTCAAAGGCAGTTCGTTCCTAATTGGAGTGGTTGGTGTTTTGGGTAGTTCTGGGGATTGGATTTCACTCAAACTTCAGCAAATGACTCCTCCCACCATATTATGATGTTGCCCCAGTTTTGGGCTCGATCCGAAGTCAATAGGTGTAAGAAATTGGACAATTCAAGTTCAAAGACAGTTCGTTCCTAGTTGGAGTGGTTGGTGTTTTGGGTAGTTCTACAGATCGGATTTCATTCAAACTTAACCAAACCACTCCTCCCACCATGTTATGATGTTTCCCAAGTTTTGGGCTCGATCCGAAATCAATAGGTGTAAGAAATTGGAAAATTTATGTTCAAAGGCAGTTCGTTCCTAATCGGAGTGGTTGGTGTGTTCCATAGTTCTAGAGATCGGATTTCACTCAAAACTAACCAAAGGACTCCTCCCACCATATTATGGTGTTGTCCAAGGTTTGGGCACGATCAGAAATCAATAGGTGTAAGAATTTGGACAATTCAAGTTCAAAGGCAGTTCGTTCCCAATTGGAGTGGTTGGTGTTTTGGGTAGTTCTAGGGATTGGATTTCACTCAAACTTAAGCAAATGACTCCTCCCCCCATATAATGATGTTGCCCCAGTTTTGGGCTCGATCCGAAATCAATAGGTGTAAGAAATTGGACAATTCAAGTTCGCAGGCAGTCGTTCCTAATTGGAGTGGTTGGTGTTTTGGGTAGTTCTAGAGATTAGATTTCACTCGAACTTAAGCAAATGACTCCTCCCACCATATTATGATGTTGCCCCAGTTTTGGGCTCGATCCGAAGTCAATAGGTTTAAGAAATTGGAGAATTCTAGTTCAAAGGCAGTTCGTTCCTAATTGGAGTGGTTGGTGTTTTGGGTAGTTCTAGAGATCGGATTTCACTCAAACTTAACCAAATGACTTCACCCACCATATTATGTTGTTGCCCAAGTTTTGGGCTCGATCCGAAATCAGTAGGTGTAAGAAATTGGACAATTTAAGTTCAAAGGCAGTTCGTTCCTAATCGGAGTGGCTGGTGTATTCCGTAGTTCTACAGATCGGATTTCACTCAAAACTAACCAAATGACTCCTCCCACCATATTATGATGTTGCCCAAGTTTTGGGCTCAATCCGAAATCAACAGGTGTAAGAAATTGGACAATTTATGTTCAAAGGCAGTTCAATCCTAATCGGAGTGGTTGGTGTATTCCATAGTTCTAGAGATCGGATTTCACTCAAAACTAACCAAATGACTCCTCCCACCATATTATGAGGTTCCCCAAGTTTTGGGCTCAATCCGAAATCAATAGGTGTAAGAAATTGGACAATCCAAGTTCAAAGGCAGTTCGTTCCTAATTGGAGTGGTTGGTGTTTTGGGTAGTTCTAGACATCGGATTTCACTCAAACTTAACCAAATCACTCCTCCCACCATATTATGATGTTGCCCAAGTTTTGGGCTCGATCCGAAATCAATAGGTGTAAGAAATTGGACAATTCAAGTTCAATGGCAGTTCGTTCCTAGTTGGAGTGGTTGGTGTTTTGGGTAGTTCTAGAGATCGGATTTCACTAAAATTTAACCAAATGACTCATCCCACCATATTTTGATGTTGGCCAAGTTTTGGGCTCGATCTGAAATCAATTGGGGTAGGAAATTGGACAATTCAAGTTCAAAGGCATTTTTCCCAATTGGAGTGGTAGGTGTTTTGGGTAGTTCTAGAGATCGGATTTCACTCAAGCGTAACCAAATGACTCCTCCCAGCTTATTATGATGTTGGCCAAGTTTTGGGCTTCATCGGAAATTAATAGGTGGAAGAAATTGGACAATTTATGTTCAAAGGCAGTTCGTTCCTAATCGGGGTGGTTGGTGTATTCCATAGTTTTAGAGATCGGATTTCACTCAAAAATAACCAAATGACTCCTCCCACCATATTATGAGGTTCCCCAAGTTTTGAACTCAATTCGAAATCAATAGGTGTAAGAAATTGGACAATCCAAGTTCAAAGGCAGTTCGTTCCTAATTGGAGTGGTTGGTGTTTTGGGTGGTTCTAGACATCGGATTTCACTCAAACTTAACCAAATCACACCTCCCACCATATTATGATGTTGCCCAAGTTTTGGGCTCGATCCGAAATCAATAGGTGTAAGAAATTGGACAATTCAAGTTCAAAGGCAGTTCGTTCCTAATTGGAGTGGTTGGTGTTTTGGGTAGTTCTAGAGATTGGATTTCACTCAAACTTAAGCAAATGACTCCTCCCACCAAATTATGACGTTTCCTCAGTTTTGGGCGCGATCCGAAATCAATAGGTGTAAGAAATTGGACAATTCAAGTTCAAAGGCAGTTCGTTCCTAACTGGAGTGGTTAGTGTTTTGGGTAGTTCTAGACATCGGATTTCACTCAAACTTAACCAAATGACTCCTCCCACCAAATTATGATGTTGCCCAAGTTTTGGGCTCGATCCGAAATCAATAGGTGTAAGAAATTGGACAATTCAAGTTCAAAGGCAGTTCGTTCCTAGTTGGAGTGGTTGGTGTTTTGGGTAGTTCTAGAGATCGGATTTCACTCAAACTTAACCAAATGACTCCTCCCACCATATTATGATGTTGCCCAAGTTTTGGGCTCGATCCGAAATCAATAGGTGTAAGTAATTGGACAATTTATGTTCAATGGCAGTTCGTTCGTAATCGGAGTGGTTGGTGTATTCCATAGTTCTAGAGATCGGATTTCACTCAAAACTAACCAAATGACTCCTCCCACCATATTATGATGTTGGCCAACTTTTGGGCTCAATCCGAAATCAATAGGTGTAAGAAATTGGGCAATTTATGTTCAATGGCAGTTCGTTCCTAATTGGAGTGGTTGGTGTATTCCATAGTTCTAGAGATCGGATTTCACTCAAAAACCAACCAAATGACTCCTCCCACCATATTATGATGCTGCCCAAGTTTTGGGCTCGATCCGAAATCAATAGGTGTAAGAAATTGGACAATTCAAGTTTGAAGGCAGTCGTTCCTAATTGGAGTGGTTGGTGTTTTGGGTAGTTCTTGAGATCGGATTTTACTCAAACTCAACCAAATGACTCCTCCCACCATATTATGATGTTGCCAAAGTTTTCGGCTCGATCCGAAAGCAATAGGTGTAAGAAATTGGACATTTCAAGTTCAAAGGCAGTTCGTTCCTAATTGGAGTGGTTGGTGTTTTGGGTAGTTCTAGAAATCGGATTTCGCTCAAACTTAACCAAATGACTCCTCCCACCATATTATGATGTTGCCCAAGTTTTGGGCTCGATCTGAAATCAATAGGTGTAAGAAATTGGACAATTTATGTTCAATGGCAGTTCGTTCCTAATCGGAGTGGTCAGTGTATTCCATAGTTCTAGAGATCGGATTTCACTCAAAACTAAGCAAATGACTGCTCCCACCATATTATGATGTTGCACAAGTTTTGGGCCTGATCCGAAATCAGTAGGTGTAAGAAATTGGACAATTCAAGTTCAAAGGCAGTTCATTTCTAATTGGAGTGGTTGGTGTTTTGGGTAGTTCTAGAGATCGGATTTCACTCAAACTTAACCAAACGACTACTCCCACTGTATTATAGTGTTGCCCAAGTTTTGGGCTCGAACCGAAATCAGTAGGTGCAAGAAATTGGACAGTTTATGTTCAAAGGCAGTTCGTTCCTAATCGGAGTGGTTGGCGTATTCCATAGTTCTATGGATTGGATTTCATTCAAAACTATCCAAATGACTCCTCCCACCAGATTATGAGGTTTGATCGGTTCATAATTGTATATCATTTTGTACCCTTCTAGCTTATGATTTGGTTATGTTTTTGAGTTAAACTTGTGTTTTTAATCCTTTTTGTGTTTATCTTTCAGCTTTAGGTAACAATGATGGCTTTGGATATGAAATGATGTAATCCATGTGTGTTAAAGCCCGATTTGGATAAAGGGATGAAGAGCTTAAAAGACAAACTCATTTTGGCTACAGCCCCCTGCCAGTCCAGTTCCGTAGGTCATATTGCAAGCTTTGTTTCAGCAACCTACACAGCTCGGATGAGGCAGCATTCTTCATGAACGTTGTTCCAATGGGTGTGTACTATTACATATCCAAAAGTCAGCCCCATTGGATAAATATGGAGTCTGTTACCTAGCAAACACAGAGCCATGCTCAGGATTGATTTTATCAGCGCGCAAAATGAGTTAGCAATTTGTTTTGGCCTTAACTTCCTCCTCCGACCTTGGATTGGCCCAAATGTTATATGGCGGGAAAGAAGACATTCTGAACTTCAATTTTGAGTGCTTAAAGTCTTAATTTGCTTAAGGGAAGCCCAATCCGTAAGCCCTTGAAGTTGCTGGTCACGCTGACCTCAGGATGAGCTATTGTTTCTGGTTGGAAGCTTGGTCATGGTGAGCTAGGCATGAGCTATTGAGCTGGTTGGAAACTTGGTCATGGTGACATGAAGATGAGCTAGGGCTGCTGGTGGGATTTATTGGTGAAGTGCATCAACCAATTCAGATTTTATAATGCAAGTGTTGTATGCATTAGTGAAGTGCATCAACCAATTCATCTTTTATAATGCAAGTGTTGTATGCATTAGCCATATTGAATTCAGATTTATCACTCCCCTCTCCCTATAAATACCACATCCATTCCACATTCAAGACACAACAAATCCTGGGATTCACAACCCCACAATTCACTCCAACCATCCTCAAACACTCTCAAAATCCCAAACACTCCAACAATCACCAAAACAACTCCAGCAAACCTCTCTTCCATTTCCCTACGAATTTCATCTTCCTTAGCCATCACCACTCACTCAAACTCATCCCAAATCACCTCCATATCCTTCATACATCTTTCTAGAAGTGGGGAAGCTCTTGGAGAAGCATTAGAAGTGGAGAAGCACTTGGAGAAGCCTTGGACACCACAAGAACTTCAGAAAAAGGGTTTTTCTACTCTTATTGCATTCATTATGTTTTCTCATTTCTGTTCAAGTCTCTTTTCCATTATGAGTAGCTAAATCCATAACTAGGGCTTCGATGTAACCTAACATGAATATTCTGGGTTTATAAGTTTGGAGTTTCAAGTTTGATTCATGATTCATGTTCTTATTCATTATGCTTATAAGTTAACATGCTTGTTTGAATGATTGATCACCATTAGAACTTGTTTGTTAACTATCTTGGTTTGAATTAAGAGTATACACCATGCTTTAATTCGAATTGAACTATGAATAGGAAGAGTATGTATGGACATTCGACAACAGGGATTAGATACATACTTGGTTGTTTAAAATGTTCTTCTATGCTTAATGGGTTCCTAATGCTTAATTTTAGGTTAGACAACAAATGATCAAATTAGGGAATTAGGAACACAAGGTTAGGACCAAACACCATGGCCTAATCATACTTTAGCTAGAATCAATCTTTGAATCTGAATTAGACTTGTTACTTGAATCTTTATAACCCAGAATTGAATTGTTATGGTGATTCGAATGCCCTAGTCTCAAAATCTGTTTTCCAACTCTTAAAACCACTCTTTGTTACATTTGTTTACTTGTTTTTGTTTGAAATTTCATTTTGCTTCTTTTGTTCAACAATCACAACCACTCTTGTTTTAAATTCTGTTTTAGACATAACCTCCTACTTTCTTAAATTTGGTAATCTAAGTGCATAACCTCCTACTTTCTTGAATTTGGGAATCTAAGTACATAACTAGTTTTAACTTCTCAGTCTTCGTGGGTACGACCTCGTACTTGTCTTGCTATACTACTAATTGCCCCGTACAATTGTGAGTTAACATAATATTAACAACAAGGTTGCTGAAATTTTGGGCTCGATCCGAAATCAATAGGTGTAAGAAATTGGAGAATTCAAGTTCAAAGGCAGTTCGTTCCTAATTGGAGGGGTTGGTGTTCTGGGTAGTTCTAGAGATCGGATTTCACTGAAACTTAACAAAATCAGTCCTCCCACCATATTATGATGTTGCCCAAGTTTTGGGCTCGATCCAAAATCAATAGGTGTAAGAAATTGGACAATTCATGTTCAAAGGGAGTTCATTCCTAATTGGAGTGGTTGGTGTTTTGGGTAGTTCTAGAGATCGGATTTCACTCAAACTTAACCAAATGACTCCTCCCACCATATTATGATGTTGCCCAAGTTTTGGGCTCGATCCGAAATCAATAGGTGTAAGAAATTGGACAATTCAAGTTCAAAGGCAGTTCGTTCTAATCGGAGTGGTTGGTGTATTCCATAGTTCTAGAGATCGGATTTCCCTCAAAATTAATCAAATGACTCCTCCCACCATATTATGATGTTCCCCAAGTTTTGGGCTCGATCCGAATTCAATAGGTGTAAGAAATTGGACAATTTATGTTCCAAGGCAGTTCATTCCTAATCGGAGTGGTTGGTGTATTCCATAGTTGTAGAGATCGGATTTCACTCAAAACTAACCAAATGACTCCTCCCACCATATTATGATGTTGCCCAAGTTTTGGGCTCGATCCGAAATCAATAGGTGTAAGAAATTGGACAATTTATGTTCAAAGGTAGTTCGTTCCTAATCGTAGTGGTTGGTGTATTCCATAGTTCTAGAGATCGGATGTCACTCAAAACAAACCAAATGACACCTCCCACCATTATTACGATCTTGCCCAAGTTTTGGACTCGATCCAAAATCAATAGGTGTAAGAAATTGGACAATTTATGTCCAAAGGCAGTTCGTTCCTAATCGTAGTGGTTGGTGTATTCCATTGTTCTAGAGATCGGATTTCACTCAAAACTAACCAAATCACTCCTCCCACCATATTATGATGTTGCCCAAGTTTTGGGCTCGATCCGAAATCAATAGGTGTAAGAAATTGGACAATTCAAGCTCAAAGGCAGTTCGTTCCAAATTGGAGTGGTTGGTGTTTTGGGTAGTTCTAGAGATCGGATTTCACTCAAACTTAAACAAATGACTCCTCCCAAGATATTATGATGTAGCCCAAGTTTTGGCCTCGATCCGAAATCAATAGGTGTAAGAAATTGGACAATTCAAGTTCAAAGGCAGTTCGTTCCTAATTGGAGTGGTTGGTGTGTTGGGTAGTTCTAGAGATCGGATTTCACTCAAAACTAACCAAATGACTCCTCCCACCATATTATGATGTTGCCCAAGTTTTGGGCTCGATCCGAAATCAATAGGTTTAAGAAATTGGACAATTCAATTTCAAAGGCAGTTCGTTCCTAGTTGGAGTGATTGGTGTTTTGGGTAGTTCTAGAGATCGGATTTCACTCAAACTCAACCAAATGACTCCTCGCACCATATTATGATGTTGCCCAAGTTTTGGGCTCGATCTGAAATCTATAGGTGTAAGAAATTGGACAATTCAAGTTCAAAGGCTGTTCGTTCCTAATTGGAGTGGTTGGTGTTTTGGGTAGTTCAAGAAATTGGATTTCACTCAAACTTAACCAAATGACTCCTCCCACCATATTATGTTGTTGCCCAAGTTTTGGGCTCGATCCGAGATCAATTGGTGTAAGAAATTCGACAATTCAAGTTCAAAGGCAGTTCGTTCCTAATTGGGACGGTTGGTGTATTGGGTAGTTCTAGAGATCGGATTTCATTAAAAATTAATCAAAAGACTCATCCCACCATATTATGATGTTGCCCAAGTTTTGGGCTCGATCCGAAATCAATAGGTGTAAGAAATTGGAGAATTCAAGTTCAAAGGCAGTTCGTTCCTAATTTGAGTGGTTGGTGTTTTGGGTTGTTCTAGAGATTGGATTTCACTCCAAACTTAACCTAATGACTCTTCCCACCGTATTATGATGTTGCCCAACTTTTGGGCTCGATCCGAAATCAATTGGTGTAAGAAATTCGACAATTCAAGTTCAAAGGCAGTTCGTTCCAAATTGGGGTGTTTGGTGTATTGGGTAGTTCTAGAGATCCGATTGCACTCAAAATTAACCAAATGGCTACTTCCACCATATTATGATGTTGCCCAAGTTTTGGGTGGTGTTTTGGGTAGTTCTAGAGATCGGATTTCACTCAAAACTGTCCAAATGACTCCTCCCACCATATTATGATGTTGCCCTAGTTTTGGGCTCGATCCGAAATCAACAGGTGTAAAAAATTGGACAATTTATGTTCAAAGGCAGTTCGTTCCTAATAGGAGTGGTTGGTGTATTCCATAGTTCTAGAGATCGGATTTCACTCAAAACTAACTAAATGACTCCTCCCACCATAGGATGATGTTGCCCAACTTTTGGGCTCGATCCGAAATCAATTGGTGTAAGAAATTCGACAATTCAAGTTCAAAGGCAGTTCGTTCCTAATTGGAGTGGTTGGTGTTTTGGGTAGTTCTAGAGATCGGATTTCACTCAAACTTAACCAAATGACTCCTCCCACCATATTATGATGTTGCCCAAGTTTTGGGCTCGATCCGAAATCAATAGGTGTAAGAAATTGGACAATTTATGTTCAAAGGCAGTTCGTTCCTAATCGGAGTGGTTGGTGTATTCCATAGTTCTAGAGATCGGATTTCACTCAAAACTAACCAAATGACTCCTCCCACCATATTATGATGTTGCCCAAGTTTTGGGCTCGATCCGAAATCAATAGGTGCAAGAAATTCGATAATTCAAGTTCAAAGGCAGTTCGTTCCTAATTGGAGTGGTTGGTGTTTTGGGTAGTTCTAAAGATCGGATTTCACTCAAAATTAACCAAATGACTACTCCCACCATATTATGATATTGCCCAAGTTTTGGGCTCGATCCGAAATCAATAGGTGTAAGAAATTGGACAATTTATGTTCAAAGGCAGTTCGTTCCTAATCGGAGTGGTTGGTGTATTCCATATTTCTAGAGATCTGATTTCACTCAAAACTGACCAAATTACTCCTCCCACCATAGTATGATGTTGCCCAAGTATTGGGCTCGATCCTAATAGGTGTAAGAAATTGGACTATTCAAGTTTTGTGGCAGTTCGTTCCTAATTGGGGCGGTTGGTGTATTGGGTAGTTCTAGAGATCGGATTTCTCTAAAAATTAATCAAATGACTCCTCCGACCATATTATGATGTTGCCCAAGTTTTGGGCTCCATCCGAAATCAATAGGTGTAAGAAATTGGACAATTCAAGTTCAATGGCAGTTCGTTCCTAATTGGGGCGGTTGGTGTATTGGGTAGTTCTAGAGATCGGATTTCAATAAAAATTAATCAAATGACTCCTCCCACCATGTTATGATGTTGCCCAAGTTTTGGGCTCTATCCGAAATCAATAGGTGTAAGAAATTGGACAATTCAAGTTCAAAGGCAGTTCGTTCCTAATTGGAGTGGTTCGTGTTTTGGGTTGTTCTAGAGATCGGATTTCACTCAAAATTAACCAAATGACTCCTCCCACCATATTATGATGTTGCCAAGTTTTGGGCTCTATTTGAAATCAACAGGTGTAAGAAATTGGACAATTCAAGTTCTTAGGCAGTTCGTTCCTAATTGGGATGGTTGGTGTATTGGGTAGTTCTAGAGATCGGATTTCACTCAAGCTTAACCAAACGACTCCTCCCACCATATTATGATGTTTCCCAGGTTTTGGGCTCGATCCGAAATCCGTAGGTGTAAGAAATTGGACAATTTATGTTCAACGGCAGTTCGTTCCTAATCGGAATGGTTGGTGTTTTGGGTAGTTCTAGACATCGGATTTAACTCAAAACTAACCAAGTGACTCCTCCCACCATATTATGAGGTTGCCCAAGTTTTGGGCACGATCCGAAATCAATAGGTGTAAGAAATTGGACAATTCAAGTTCAAAGGCAGTGCGTTCCTAATTGGAGTGGTTGACGTTTTGGGTAGTTCTAGAAATTGGATTTCACTAAAACTTAACCAAATGACTCCTCCCACCGTATTATGATGTTGCCCAAGTTTTGGGCTCGATCCGAAATCAATAGGTGTAAGAACTTGGACAATTTTTGTTCAAAGGCAATTCATTCCTAATCGTAGTGGTTGGTGTATTCCATTGTTCTAGAGATCGGATTTCACTCAAAACTAACCAAATGACTCCTCCCACCATATTATTATGTTGCCCAAGTTTTGGGCTCGATCCGAAATCAATTGGGGTAAGAAATTGGACAATTCAAGTTCAAAGGCATTTCGTTCCTAATTGGAGTGGTCGGTGTTTTGGGTAGTTCTAGAGATTGGATTTCACTCAAACTTAACCAAATCACTCCTCCCACCATCTTATGATGTTGCCCAAGTTTTGGGTGTTGGGAATTAATGACTAACTCACTGCCCTTAAAGATCTTGTTGTTGATGGACTTTAGACAAAGAACTCAATGATGGATGAGTCTTACACACACACACAGAAATTAACCAAGCACAAATGACACAAGTGTTTTTTGAGGTTCAGCAAAATTGCCTACATCCTCTTTGGTGATCACCTTGAGAAATTTCACTAATGAAGATAGGTTACAACTTTGGTTTACAAAGGAAACCCCCTTAGAACACTACCCTCACAATCTGTTTCTCTCACACCCTTGCTCAACACCTTGATACACTTAGAGAACTCTCTTGCTCTCCCCTTAGCTTTTCTGAAACTCTCTACAGAAACTCTACACTACAGTTTCCAGCTTTTGCCACTACATATTACACAACCTCGTTTTCTCCTCTTGTGTTATCTTACTTCACCCCATTACCTACACAAGCCAATGGACAAGAGATAGGATATCTGATTGTCCTCCACGTTCTTTCCTTTTAGTCACCACTTAGACTAAGGGTCAGATTAGGTAGGTAATACAATCCCACTCAGCCACCTCCATTAAACCAGAAAATGGAGAGGAGATTATTCAAAATAAGATAACCAATTAGCCATGAGTGCTCTCCCAACTATCCAGCAGGTAGTCAACCCTCTTTTACCTCAGAAGTGACCCATTAAGCACCTGTAAACTTGTGGAAAGCGATAGCCCTTGAATAGACAGTTGAAAATACGTAAGCAAAACAACACAGCACGACTGGAGCGACCGGTCGTCAGGAATGGGCGACCGGTCGCCAGAAGTTTTCCCTCCAGACTTTGAATCTGCTTCTAAGCGACCGGTCGCAAATGTCAGGCGACCGGTCGCTCGTGCTTCATGCGACCGGTCGCAAAGAACTCGCGACCGGTCGCTCCTTGGTTTAGCTCCAGACCTCGAATCTGCCAGAAACGACCGGTCGCAACTTCCCAGTGACCGGTCGCTTTTAGGCAATTTCAAAATTCTCCCTTTGAGCGCCAAAACCTTTGTATCCTTTAGGTGAGCCATTTTTTCCAACATTGGGCTCCATCCGAAATCAATAGGTGTAAGAAATTGGACAATTCAAGTTCAAAGGCAGTTCGTTCCTAATTCGAGTGGTTGGTGTTTTGGGTAGTTCTAGAGATCGGATTTCACTCAAACTTAACCAAATCACTCCTCCCACCATATTATGATGTTTCCCAAGTTTTGGGCTCGATCCGAAATCAATAGGTGTAAGAAATTGGAAAATTTATGTTCAAAGGCAGGTCGTTCCTAATCGGAGTGGTTGGTGTATTTCATAGTTCTAGAAATCGGATTTCCCTCAAAATTACCCAAATGACTCCTCCCACCATATTATTATGTTGCCCAAGTTTTGGGCTCGATCCGAATTCAATTGGGGTAAGAAATTGGACAATTCAAGTTCAAAGACATTTCGTTCCTAATTGGAGTGGTCGGTGTTTTGGGTAGTTCTAGAGATCGGATTTCACTCAAACTTAACCAAATGACTTCTCCCACCATATTATGTTGTTGCCCAAGTTTTGGGCTCGATCCGAAATCAATAGGTGTAAGAAATTGGACAATTTAAGTTCAAAGGCAGTTCGTTCCTAATCGGAGTGGTTGGTGTATTCCGTAGTTCTACAGATCGGATTTCACTCAAAACTAACCAAATGACTCCTCCCACCATATTATGATGTTGCCCAAGTTTTGGGCTCGATCCGAAATCAATAGGTGTAAGAAATTGGACAATTCAAGTTCAAAGGCAGTTCGCTCCCAATTGGAGTGGTAGGTGTTTTGGGTAGTTCTAGAGATCGGACTTCACTCAAGCTTAACCAAATGACTCCTCGCACCATATTATGATGTTGACCAAGTTTTGGGCTCGATCCGAAATCAATAGGTGTAAGAAATCGGACAATTTATGTTCAAAGGAAGTTCGTTCCTAATTGGAGTGGTTGTTGTATTCCATAGGTCTAGAGATCGGATTTCACTCAAAACTAACCAAATTATTCCTCCCACAATATTATGATGTTGCCAAAGTTTTGGGCTCGATCCGAAATCAATAGGTGTAAGAAATTGGACAATTCAAGTTCAAAGGCAGTTCGTTCCTAATTGGAGTAATTGGTGTTTTGGATAGTTCTAGAGATCGGATTTCACTCAAACTTAACCAAATGACACCTCCCTCCATATTATGATGTTGCCCAAGTTTTGGGCTCGATCCGAAATCAATAGGTGTAAGAAATTGGACAATTCATATTCAAAGGCAGTTCGTTCCTAATTGAAGTGGTTGGTGTATTCCACAGTTATAGAGATCGGATTTCACTCAAAATTAACCAAATGAATCCTCCCACCATATTATGATGTTGCCCAAGTTTTGGGGTTGATTCGAAATCAATAGGTGTAAGAAATTGGACAATTCAAGTTCAATGGCAGTTCGTTCCTAACTGGGGTGGTTGGTGTATTGGTTAGTTCTAGAGATCGGATTGCACCCAAAATTAACCAAATGACTCCTCCCACCATATTATGTTGATGCCCAAGTTTTGGGCTCGATCCGAAATCAATGGGTGTAAGAAATTGGACAATTCAAGTTCAAAGGAAGTTCGTTCCTAATTGAAGAGGTTGGTGTTTTGGGTAGTTCTAGAGATCCGATTGCACTCAAAATTAACCAAATGACTCCTCCCACCATATTATCACGTTGCCCAAGTTTTGGGCTCTATCCGAAATCAATAGGTGTAAGAAATTGGACAATTCAAGTTCAAAGGCAGTTCGTTCCTAATTGGGGTGGTTGGTGTATTGGGTAGTTCTAGAGATCGGATTTCACTCAAAATTAACCAAATGACTCCTCCCACCATATTATGAAGTTGCCAAAGTTTTGGGCTCGATCCGAAATCAATAGGTGTAAGAAATTGGACAATGCAAGTTCAAAGGCAGTTCGTTCCTAATTGAAGTGCTTGGTGTATTCCATAGTTCTAGGGTTCGGATTTCACTCAAAATTAACCAAATGACTCCTCCCACCACATTATGATGTTGCCCAAGTTTTGGGCTCGATCAGAAATCAGTAGGTGTCAGAAATTGGACAATTCAAGTTCAATGGCAGTTCGTTCCTAATTGGGGTGGTTGGGGTATTGGGTAGTTCTAGAGATCCGGTAGCACTCAAAATTAACCAAATGACTCCTCCCACCATATTATCACGTTGCCCAAGTTTTGGGCTCTTTCCGAATTCAATAGGTGTAAGAAATTGGACAATTCAAGTTCAAAGCCAATTTGTTCCTAATTGGAGTTGTCGGTGTTTTGGGTAGTTCTAGAGATCGGATTTCACCCATACTTAACCAAATGACTCCTCCCACCATATTATGATGTTCGCCAACTTTTGGGCTCGATCCGAAATCAATAGGTGTAAGGAATTGGACAATTTATGTTCAATGGCAGTTCGTTCCTAATCGGAGTGGTTGGTGTATTCCATAGTTCTAGAGATCGGATTTCACTCAAAACTAACCAAATGACTCCTCCCACCATATTATGATGTTGCCCAAGTTTTGGGCTCGATCCGAATTCAATAGGTGTAAGAATTTGGACAATTCAAGTCCAAAGGCAGTTCGTTCCGAATTGGAGTGGTTGTTGTTTTGGGTAGTTCTAGAGATCGGATTTTACTCAATGTTAACGAAATGACTCCTCCCACCATATTAGGATGTTGCCCAAGTTTTGGGCTCGATCCGAAGTCAATAGGTGTAAGAAATTAGACAATTCAAGTTCAAAGGCAGTTCGTTCCTAGTTGGAGTGGTTGGTGTTTTGGTTCGTTCTAGAGATCGGATTTCACTCAAACTTAACCAAATGACTCCTCCCACCATATTATGATGTTGCCCAGGTTTTGGCGTGATCCGAAATCAATAGGTGTAACAAATTGGACAATTCAAGTTGAAAGGCAGTTCGTTCCTAATTGAAGTGGTTGGTGTATTGGGTAGTTCTATAAATTAGATTTCCCTCAAACTTAACCCGATGACTCCTCCCACCATATTACGATGTTGCCCAAGCTTTGGGCTCGATCCGAAATCAATAGGTGTAAGAAATTGGACAATTCAAGTTCAAAGGCAGTTCGTTCCTAATTGGAGTGGTTGGTGTTTTGTCAAGTTCTAGAGATTGGATTTCACTCAAACTTAAGCAAATGACTCCTCCCACCATATTATGATGTTGCCCCTGTTTTGGGCTCGATCCGAAATCAATAGGTGTAAGAAATTGGACAATTTAAGTGCAAAGGCAGTTCGTTCCTAATCGGAGTGGTTGGTGTATTCCATAGTTCTAGAGATCGGATTTGACTCAAAACTAACCAAATGACTCCTCCCACCATATTATGGTGTTGCCCAAGTTTTGGGCTCGATCCGAAATCAATAGGTGTAAGAAATTGGACAATTCAAGTTCAAAGACAGTTAATTCCTAATTGAAGTGGTTGGTGTATTCCATAGTTTTAGACATCGGATTTCACTCAAAATTAACCAAATGAATCCTCCCACCATATTATGATGTTGCCCAAGTTTTGGGGTTGACCAGAAATCAATAGGGGTAAGAAATTGGACAATTCAAGTTCAATGGCAATTCGTTCCTAATTGGGGTGTTTGGTGTATTGGGTAGTTCTAGCGATCCGATTGCACTCAAAATTAACCAAATGACTCCTCCCACCATATTATGACGTTGCCCAAGTTTTGGGCTCTATCCGAAATCAATAGGTGTAAGAAATTGGACAATTTAAGTTCAAAGGCAGTTCGTTCCTAGTCGGAGTGGTTGGTGTATTCCGTAGTTCTACAGATCGGATTTGACTCAAAACTAACCAAATGACTCCTCCCACCATATTATGATGTTGCCCAAGTTTTGGGCTCGATCCGAAATCAATAGGTGTAAGAAATTGGACAATTCAAGTTTGAAGGCAATCGTTCCTAATTGGAGTGGTCGGTGTTTTGGGTAGTTCTACAGATTAGATTTCACTCAAACTTAAGAAAATGACTCCTCCCACCATATTATGAAGTTGCCCCAGTTTTGGGCTCGATCCGAAATCAATAGGTGTAAGAAATTGGACAATTCAAGTTCAAAGGCAGTTCGTTCCTAAATGGAGTGGTTGGTGTTTTGGGTAGTTCTAGAGATCGGATTTCACTCAAACTTAACCAAATGACTCCTCACACCATATTATGATGTTGGCCAAGTTTTGGGATCAATCCGAAATCAATAGGTGTAAGAAATTGGACAATTTAAGTTCAAAGGCAGTTCGTTCCTAATCGGAGTGGTTGGTGTATTCCGTAGTTCTACAGATCGGATTTCACTCAAAACTAACCAAATGACTCCTCCCACCATATTATGATGTTGCCCAAGTTTTGGGTTCGATCCGAAATCAATAGGTGTAAGAAATTGGACAATTCAAGTTCGAAGGAAGTCGTTCCTAATTGGGGTGGTTGGTGTATTGGGTAGTTCTAAAGATCGGATTTCACTCAAAATTAACCAAATGACTCCTCCCACCATATTATGATGTTGCCCAAGTTTTGGGCTCGATCCGAAATCAATCGGTGTAAGAAATTCGACAATTCAAGTTCGAAGGTTGTCGTTCCTAATTGGAGTGGTTGGTGTTTTGGGTAGTTCTAGAGATTAGATTTCACTCAAACTTAAGCAAATGACTCCTCCCACCATATTATGATGTTTCCCCAGTTTTGGGCTCGATCCGAAATCAATAGGTGTAAGAAATTGGACAATTCAAGTTCAAAGGCAGTTCGTTCCCAATTGTAGTGGTTGGTGTTTTGGGTAGTTCTAGAGATCGGATTTCCCTCAAACTTAACCAAATCACTCCTCCCACCATATTATGATGTTGCCCAAGTGTTGGGCTCGATCCGAAATCTATAGCTGTAAGAAATTGGACAATTCAAGTTCAAAGGCAGTTTGTTCCTAATTGGAGTGGTTGGTGTTTTGGGTAGTTCTAGAGATCGGATTTCACTCAAGCTTAACCAAATGACTCCTCCCACCATATTATGATGTTGCCCAAGTTTTGGGCTCGATCCGAAATCAATAGGTGTAAGAAATTGGACAATTTATGTTCATCGGCGGTTCGTTCCGAATCGCATTGGTTGGTGTATTCCATAGTTCTAGAGATCGGATATCACTCAAAACTAACCAAATGACTCCTCCCACCATATTATGATGTTGCCCAAGTTTTGGGCTCGATCCGAAATAAATAGGTGTAAGAAATTGGACAATTCAAGTTCAAAGGAAGTTCGTTCCTAATTGAAGAGGTTGGTGTTTTGGGTAGTTCTAGAGATCGGATTTCACTCAAACTTAACCAAATGACTCCTCCCACCATACTATGATGTTGCCCAAGTTTTGGGCTCGATCCGAAATCAATAGGTGTAAGAAATTGGACAATTCAAGTTCGAAGGCAGTTCGTTCCTAATTGGAGTGGTTGGGGTGTTGGGTAGTTATAGAGATCGGATTTCACTCAAACTTAACCAACCGACTCCTCCCACCATATTACGATGTTGCCCAAGTTTTGGGCTCGATCCGAAATCAATAGGTGTAAGAAATTGGACAATTCAAGTTCAAAGGTAGTTCGTTCCCAATTGGGGTGGTTGGTGTTTTGGGTAGTTCTAGAGATCAGATTTCACTCAAACATAACGAAATGACTCCTCCCACCATACTATGATGTTGCCCAAGTTTTGGGCTCCATCCGAAATCAATAGGTGCAAGAAATTGGACAATTCAAGTTCAAAGGTAGTTCGTTCCCAATTGGGGTGGTTGGAGTTTTGGGTAGTTCTAGAGATCGGATTTCACTCAAAATTAACCAAATGAATCCTCCCACCATATTATGCTGTTGCCCAAGTTTCAGGGTTGATCCGAAATCAATAGGTGTAAGAAATTGGACAATTCAAGTTCAACGGCAGTTCGTTCCTAATTGGAGTGGTTGGTGTTTTGGGTAGTTCTAGAGATCGGATTTCAGTCAAGCTTAACCAAATGACTCCTCCCACCACATTATGATGTTGCCCAAGCTTTGGGCTCGATCCGAAATCAATAGGTGTAAGAAATTGGACAATTCAAGTTCAATGGCAGTTCGTTCCTAATTGGGGTTGTTTGTGTATTGGGTAGTTCTAGAGATCGGATTGCAATCAAAATTAACCAAATAACTCCTCCCACCATATTATGATGTTGCCCATGTTTTGGGCTCTATCCGAAATCAATAGGTGTAAGAAATTGGACAATTCGAGTTCAAAGGAAGTTCGTTCCTAATTAGAGTGGTTGGTGTTTTGTCAAGTTCTAGAGATTGGATTTCACTCAAACTTAAGCAAATGACTCCTCCCACCATATTATGATGTTGCCCCTGTTTTGGGCTCGATCCGAAATCAATAGGTGTAAGAAATTGGACAATTTAAGTGCAAAGGCAGTTCGTTCCTAATCGGAGTGGTTGTTGTATTCCATAGTTCTAGAGATCGGATTTGACTCCAAACTAACCAAATGACTCCTCCCTCCATATTATGGTGTTGCCCAAGTTTTGGGCTCGATCCGAAATCAATAGGTGTAAGAAATTGGACAATTCAAGTTCAAAGGCAGTTTGTTCCCAATTGGAGTGGTTGGTGTTTTGTCAAGTTCTAGAGATTGGATTTCACTCAAACTTAAGCAAATGACTCCTCCCACCATATTATGATGTTGCCCCTGTTTTGGGCTCGATCCGAAATCAATAGGTGTAAGAAATTGGACAATTCAAATTCAAAGGCAGTTAATTCCTAATTGAAGTGGTTAATGTATTCCATAGTTTTAGAGATCGGATTTCAATGGAAATTACCCAAATGAATCCTCCCACCATATTATGATGTTGCCCAAGTTTTGGGGTTGATCCGAAATCAATAGGGGTAAGAAATTGGACAATTCAAGTTCAAAGGCAGTTCGTTCCTAATTGGAGTGGTTGGTGTTTTGGGCAGTTCTAGAGATCGGATTTCACTCAAGCTTAACCAAATGACTCCTCCCACCATATTATGATGTGCCCAAGTTTTGGGCTCGATCTGAAATCAATTGGTGTAAGAAATTGGAGAATTTATGTTCATCGGCAGTTCGTTCCGAATCGCAGTGGTTGGTGTATTCCAGAGTTCTAGAGATCGGATTTCACTCAAAACTAACCAAATGACTCCTCCCACCATATGATGATGTTGCCCAAGTTTTGGGCTCGATCCGAAATCAATAGGTGTAAGAAATTGGACAATTTATGTCCAAAGGCAGTTCGTTCCTAATCGTAGTGGTTGGTGTATTCCATTGTTCTAGAGATCGCATTTCACTCAAAACTACCCAAATGACTCCTCCCACCATATTATGATGTTGCCCAAGTTTTGGGCTCGATCCGAAGTCAATAGGTGTAAGAAATTGGACAATTCAAGTTCAAAGGCAGTTAATTCCTAATTGAAGTGGTTGGTGTATTCCATAGTTTTAGAGATCGGATTTCACTCAAAATTAACCAAATGAATCCTCCCACCATATTATGCTGTTGCCCAAGTTTTAGGGTTGATCCGAAATCAATAGGTGTAAGAAATTGGACAATTCAAGTTCAACGGCAGTTCGTTCCTAATTGGAGTGGTTGGTGTTTTGGGTAGTTCTAGAGATCGGATTTCACTCAAACTTAACCAAATGACTCCTCCCACCATACTATGATGTTGCCCAAGTTTTGGGCTCGATCCGAAATCAATAGGTGTAAGAAATTGGACAATTCAAGTTCAAAGGCAGTTCGTTCCTAATTGGAGTGGTTGGTGTTTTGGGTAGTTCTAGAGATTGGATTTCACTCAAACTTAAGCAAACGACTCCTCCCACCATATTATGATGTTGCCCCTGTTTTGGGTTCGATCCGAAATCAATAGGTGTAAGAAATTGGACAATTTAAGTGCAAAGGCAGTTCGTTCCTAATCGGAGTGGTTGGTGTATTCCATAGTTCTAGAGATCGGATTTCACTCAAAACTAACCCAATGACTCCACCCACCATATTATGGTGTTGCCCAAGTTTTGGGCTCGATCCGAAATCAATAGGTGTAAGAAATTGGACAATTCAAGTTCGAAGGCAGTTAATTCCTAATTGAAGTGGTTGGTGTATTCCATAGTTTTAGAGATCGGATTTCACTTAAAATTAAACAAATGAATCCTCCCACCATATTATGATGTTGCCCAAGTTTTGGGGTTGATCCGAAATCTATAAGTCCGAAATCTATAGGGGTAAGAAATTGGACAATTCAAGTTCAATGGCAGTTCGTTCCTAATTGGGGTGTTTGGTGTATTGGGTAGTTCTAGCGATCCGATTGCACTCAAAATTAACCAAATGACTCATCCCACCATATTATGACGTTGCCTAAGTTTTGGGCTCTATCCGAAATCGATAGGTGTAAGAAATTGGACAATTTATGTTCACCGGCAGTTCGTTCCGAATCGCAGTGGTTGGTGTATTCCATAGTTCTAGAGATCGGATTTCACTAAAAACTAACCAAATCACTCCTCCCACCATATTATGTTGTTGCCCAAGTTTTGGGCTCGATCTGAAATCAATAGGTGTAAGAAATTGGACAATTCAAGTTCAAGGGCAGTTCGTTCCTAATTGGAGTGGTTGGTGTTTTGGGTAGTTCTAGAGATCGGATTTCACTCAAACTTAACCAAATGACTCCTCGCACCATTTTATGATGTTTCCCAAGATTTGGGCTCGATCCGAAATCAATAGGTGTAAGAAATTGGACAATTCAAGTTCGAAGGCAGTTCGTTCCTAATTGGAGTGGCTGGTGTTTTGGGTAGTTCTAGAGATCGGATTTCACTCAAACTTAACCAAATGACTCCTCCCACCATATTATGACGTTGCCTAAGTTTTGGGCTCTATCCGAAATCGATAGGTGTAAGAAATTGGACAATTTATGTTCACCGGCAGTTCGTTCCGAATCGCAGTGGTTGGTGTATTCCATAGTTCTAGAGATCGGATTTCACTAAAAACTAACCAAATCACTCCTCCCACCATATTATGTTGTTGCCCAAGTTTTGGGCTCGATCTGAAATCAATAGGTGTAAGAAATTGGACAATTCAAGTTCAAGGGCAGTTCGTTCCTAATTGGAGTGGTTGGTGTTTTGGGTAGTTCTAGAGATCGGATTTCACTCAAACTTAACCAAATGACTCCTCGCACCATTTTATGATGTTTCCCAAGATTTGGGCTCGATCCGAAATCAATAGGTGTAAGAAATTGGACAATTCAAGTTCGAAGGCAGTTCGTTCCTAATTGGAGTGGCTGGTGTTTTGGGTAGTTCTAGAGATCGGATTTCACTCAAACTTAACCAAATGACTCCTCCCACCATATTATGATGTTGCCCAAGTTTTGGGCTTGATCCGAAATCAATAGGTGTAAGAAATTGGACAATTCATGTTCAAAGGCAGTTCATTCCTAATCGGAGTGGTTGGTGTATTCCATAGTTCTAGAGATCGGATTTCACTCAAAACTAAACAAATGACTCCCCCCACCATATTATGATGTTGCCCAAGTTTTGGGCTCGATCCGAAATCAATAGGTGTAAGAAATTGGACAATTCAAGTTCAACGGCAGTTCGTTCCTAATTGGAGTGGTTGGTGTTTTGGGTAGTTCTAGAGATCGGATTTCACTCAAACTTAACCAAATGACTCCTCCCACCATACTATGATGTTGCCCAAGTTTTGGGCTCGATCCGAAATCAATAGGTGTAAGAAATTGGACAATTTATGTGCATCGGCAGTTCGTTCCGAATCGCAGTGGTTGGTGTATTCCATAGTTCTAGAGATCGGATTTCACTCAAACTTAACCAAAAGACTCCTCCCACCATTTTATGATGTTGCACAAGTTTTGGGCTCGATCCGAAATCAATAGGTGTAAGAAATTGGACAATTCATGTTCAAATGCAGTTCATTCCTAATCGGAGTGGTTGGTGTATTCCATAGTTCTAGAGATCGGATTTCACTCAAAACTAACCAAATGACTCCTCCCACCATATTATCATGTTGCCCAAGTTTTGGGCTCGATCCGAAATCAATAGGTTTAAAAAATTGGACAATTTAGGTTCAAGGCGGTTCATTCCTAATCGGAATGGTTGGTGTATTCCATAGTTCTAGAGATCGGATTTCACTCAAAACTAACCAAATCACTCCTCCCACCATATTATGATGTTGCCCATGTTTTGGGCTCGATCTGAAATAAATAGGTGTAAGAAATTAGACAATTCAAGTTCAAAGGCAGTTCGTTCCCAATTAGGGTGGTTGGTGTTTTTGGTAGTTCTAGAGATCGGATTTCACTCAAACTTAACCAAATGAGTCCGCCCACCATATTATGATGTTGCCCAAGTTTTGGGCTCGATCCGAAATCAATAGGTGTAAGAAATTGGACAATTTATGTTCAAAGGCAGTTCATTCCTAGTTGGTGCGGGTGGTGTTTTGGGTAGTTCTAGGGATCGGATTTCACTCAAACTTAACCAAATGACTCCTCCCACCATATTATGATGTTGCCCAAGTTTTGGGCTCGATCCGAAATCAGTGGGTGTAAGAAATTGGACAATTCATGTTTGAAGGCAGTTCGTTCCTAATTGGAGTGGTTGGTGTTTTGGGTAGTTCTAGAGATTGGATTTCACTCAAACTTAACTAAATCACTCCTCCCACCATATTATGATGTTGCCCAAGTTTTGGGCTCGATCCGAAATCAATAGTTTTAAGAAATTGGACAATTTATGTTCAAAGGCAGTTCGTTCCTAATCGGAGTGGTTGGTGTATTCCATAGTTCAAGAGATCGGATTTCACTCAAAACTAACCAAATGACTCCTCCCACCATATTATGATGTTGCCCAACTTTTGGGCTCGATCCGAAATCAATAGGTGTAAGAAATTGGACAATTTTTGTTGAAAGGCAGTTCGTTCCTAATCGTAGTGGTTGGTGTATTCCATTGTTCTAGAGATCGGATATCACTCAAAACTAACCAAATGACTCCTCCCACCATATTATGATGTTGCCCAAGTTTTGGGCTCGATCCGAAATCAATAGGTGTAAGAAATTGGACAATTCAAGTTCAAAGGCAGTTCGTTCCAAATTGGAGTGGTTGGTGTTTTGGGTAGTTCTTGGGATCGGCTTTCACTAAAATTTAACCAAATGACTCCTCCCACCATATTATGATGTTGCCCAAGTTTTGGGCTCGATCCGAAATCAATAGGTGTAAGAAATTGGACAATTCAAGCTCAATGGCAGTTCATTCCTAATTGGAGTGGTTGGTGTGTTGGGTAATTCTAGAGATAGGATTTCACTCAAACTTAACCAAATGACTCCTCCCACCATATTATGATGTTGCCCAAGTTTTGGGCTCGATCCGAAATCAATAGGTGTAAGAAATTGGATATTTTATGTTCATCGGCAGTTCGTTCCGAATCGGAGTGGTTGGTGTATTCCATAGTTCAAGAGATCGGATTTCACTCAAAACTAACCAAATCACTCCTCCCACCATATTATGATGTTGCCCAAGTTTTGGGCTCGATCCGAAATCAATAGGTGTAAGAAATTGGAAAATTCAAGTTCAAAGGCAGTTCATTCCTAATTCGAGTGGTTGGTGTTTTGGGTAGTTCTAGAGATCGGATTTCACTGAAACTCAACCAAAGGACTCCTCCCGCCACATGACGATGTTGCCCAAGTTTTGGGCTCGATCCGAAATCAATAGGTGTAAGAGATTGGACAACTTATGTTCATCGGCAGTTCGTTCCGAATCGGAGTGGTTGGTGTATTCTATAGTTCTAGAGATCGGATATCACTCAAAACTAACCAAATGACTCCTCCCACCATATTATGATGTTGCCCAAGTATTAGGCTCGATCCGAAACCAATAGGTGTAAGAAATTGGACAATTCAAGTTCAAAGGCAGTTCGTTCCTAATTGGAGTGTTTGGTGTTTTGGGTAGTTCTAGAGATCCGATTTCACTCAAACTCAACCAAATGACTCCTCCCACCATATTATGATGTTGCCCAAGTTTTGGGATCGATCCGAAATCAATAGGTGTAAGAAATTGGACAATTCAAATTCAAAGGCAGCTCGTTCCTAATTGGAGTGGTTGGTGTTTTGGGTAGTTCTAGAGATCGGATTTCACTCAAACTTAACCAAATGACTCCTCCCACCATATTATGAGGTTGTCCAAGTTTTGGGCTCGATCCGAAATCAATAGGTGTAAGAAATTGGACAATTTATGTTCAAAGGCAGTTCGTTCCTAATCGGAGTGGTTGGTGTATTCCATAGTTCTGGAGATCGGATTTCACTCAAAACTAACCAAATGACTCCCCCCACCATATTATGATGGTGACCAAGTTTTGGGCTCGATCCGAAATCAATAGGTGGAAGAAATTGGACAATTCAACTTCGAAGGCAGTTCGTTCCTAATTGGAGTGGTTGGTGTTTTGGTTAGTTCTAGAGATCGGATTTCAGTCAAACTCAACCAAATGACTCCTCCCACCATATTATGTTGTTGCCCAAGTTTTGGGCTCGATCCGAAATCAATAGGTGTAAGAAATTGGACAATTCATGTTCAAAGGCAGTTCATTCCTAATCGGAGTGGTTGGTGTATTCCATAGTTCTAGAGATCGGATTTCACTCAAAACTAAACAAATGACTCCCCCCACCATATTATGATGTTGCCCAAGTTTTGGGCTCGATCCGAAATCAATAGGTGTAAGAAATTGGACAATTCAAGTTCAACGGCAGTTCGTTCCTAATTGGAGTGGTTGGTGTTTTGGGTAGTTCTAGAGATCGGATTTGACTCAAACTTAACCAAATGACTCCTCCCACCATACTATGATGTTGCCCAAGTTTTGGGCTCGATCCGAAATCAATAGGTGTAAGAAATTGGACAATTTATGTGCATCGGCAGTTCGTTCCGAATCGCAGTGGTTGGTGTATTCCATAGTTCTAGAGATCGGATTTCACTCAAACTTAACCAAAAGACTCCTCCCACCATTTTATGATGTTGCACAAGTTTTGGGCTCGATCCGAAATCAATAGGTGTAAGAAATTGGACAATTCATGTTCAAAGGCAGTTCATTCCTAATCGGAGTGGTTGGTGTATTCCATAGTTCTAGAGATCGGATTTCACTCAAAACTAACCAAATGACTCCTCCCACCATATTATCATGTTGCCCAAGTTTTGGGCTCGATCCGAAATCAATAGGTGTAAAAAATTGGACAATTTAGGTTCAAGGCGGTTCATTCCTAATCGGAATGGTTGGTGTATTCCATAGTTCTAGAGATCGGATTTCACTCAAAACTAACCAAATCACTCCTCCCACCATATTATGATGTTGCCCATGTTTTGGGCTCCATCTGAAATAAATAGGTGTAAGAAATTAGACAATTCAAGTTCAAAGGCAGTTCGTTCCCAATTAGGGTGGTTGGTGTTTTGGGTAGTTCTAGAGATCGGATTTCACTCAAACTTAACCAAATGAGTCCGCCCACCATATTATGATGTTGCCCAAGTTTTGGGCTCGATCCGAAATCAATAGGTGTAAGAAATTGGACAATTTATGTTCAAAGGCAGTTCATTCCTAGTTGGTGCGGGTGGTGTTTTGGGTAGTTCTAGGGATCGGATTTCACTCAAACTTAACCAAATGACTCCTCCCACCATATTATGATGTTGCCCAAGTTTTGGGCTCGATCCGAAATCAGTGGGTGTAAGAAATTGGACAATTCAAGTTTGAAGGCAGTTCGTTCCTAATTGGAGTGGTTGGTGTTTTGGGTAGTTCTAGAGATTGGATTTCACTCAAACTTAACTAAATCACTCCTCCCACCATATTATGATGTTGCCCAAGTTTTGGGCTCGATCCGAAATCAATAGGTGTAAGAAATTGGACAATTTTTGTTGAAAGGCAGTTCGTTCCTAATCGTAGTGGTTGGTGTATTCCATTGTTCTAGAGATCGGATATCACTCAAAACTAACCAAATGACTCCTCCCACCATATTATGATGTTGCCCAAGTTTTGGGCACGATCCGAAATCAATAGGTGTAAGAAATTGGACAATTCAAGTTCAAAGGCAGTTCGTTCCAAATTGGAGTGGTTGGTGTTTTGGGTAGTTCTTGGGATCGGCTTTCACTAAAATTTAACCAAATGACTCCTCCCACCATATTATGATGTTGCCCAAGTTTTGGGCTCGATCCGAAATCAATAGGTGTAAGAAATTGGACAATTCAAGCTCAATGGCAGTTCATTCCTAATTGGAGTGGTTGGTGTGTTGGGTAATTCTAGAGATAGGATTTCACTCAAACTTAACCAAATGACTCCTCCCACCATATTATGATGTTGCCCAAGTTTTCGGCTCGATCCGAAATCAATAGGTGTAAGAAATTGGATAATTTATGTTCATCGGCGGTTCGTTCCGAATCGGAGTGGTTGGTGTATTCCATAGTTCAAGAGATCGGATTTCACTCAAAACTAACCAAATCACTCCTCCCACCATATTATGATGTTGCCCAAGTTTTGGGCTCGATCCGAAATCAATAGGTGTAAGAAATTGGAAAATTCAAGTTCAAAGGCAGTTCATTCCTAATTCGAGTGGTTGGTGTTTTGGGTAGTTCTAGAGATCGGATTTCACTCAAACTCAACCAAAGGACTCCTCCCGCCACATTACGATGTTGCCCAAGTTTTGGGCTCGATCCGAAATCAATAGGTGTAAGAGATTGGACAACTTATGTTCATCGGCAGTTCGTTCCGAATCGGAGTGGTTGGTGTATTCCATAGTTCTAGAGATCGGATATCACTCAAAACTAACCAAATGACTCCTCCCACCATATTATGATGTTGCCCAAGTATTAGGCTCGATCCGAAACCAATAGGTGTAAGAAATTGGACAATTCAAGTTCAAAGGCAGTTCGTTCCTAATTGGAGTGTTTGGTGTTTTGGGTAGTTCTAGAGATCCGATTTCACTCAAACTCAACCAAATGACTCCTCCCACCATATTATGATGTTGCCCAAGTTTTGGGATCGATCCGAAATCAATAGGTGTAAGAAATTGGACAATTCAAATTCAAAGGCAGCTCGTTCCTAATTGGAGTGGTTGGTGTTTTGGGTAGTTCTAGAGATCGGATTTCACTCAAACTTAACCAAATGACTCCTCCCACCATATTATGAGGTTGTCCAAGTTTTGGGCTCGATCCGAAATCAATAGGTGTAAGAAATTGGACAATTTATGTTCAAAGGCAGTTCGTTCCTAATCGGAGTGGTTGGTGTATTCCATAGTTCTGGAGATCGGATTTCACTCAAAACTAACCAAATGACTCCCCCCACCATATTATGATGGTGACCAAGTTTTGGGCTCGATCCGAAATCAATAGGTGGAAGAAATTGGACAAGTCAACTTCGAAGGCAGTTCGTTCCTAATTGGAGTGGTTGGTGTTTTGGTTAGTTCTAGAGATCGGATTTCAGTCAAACTCAACCAAATGACTCCTCCCACCATATTATGATGTTGCCCAAGTTTTGGGCTCAATCCGAAATCAATAGGTGTAAGAAATTGGACAATTCAAGTTCGAAGGCAGTTCGATCCTAATCGGAGTGGTTGGTGTATTCCATAGTTCTAGAGATCGGATTTCACTCAAAACTAACCAAATGACTTCTCCCACCATATTATGATGTTGCCCAAGTTTTGGGCTCGATCCGAAATCAATAGGTGTAAGAAATTGGACAATTGAAGTTCAAAGGCAGTTCGTTCCTAATTGGAGTGATTGGTTTTTTGGGTAGTTCTAGAGATCGGAATTCACTCAAACTCAACCAAATCACTCCTCCCATCATATTATGATGTTGCCCAAGTTTTGGGCTCGATCCGAAATCAATATGTGTAAGAAATTTGACAATTCAAGTTCGAAGGCAGTTCGTTCCTAATTGGAGTGGTTGGTGTTTTGGGAAGTTCAAGAGATCGGATTTCACTCAAACTTAACCAAATGACTCCTCCCACCATATTATGATGTTGCCCAAGTTTGGGGCTCGATCCAAAATCAATAGCTATAAGAAATTGGTCAATTCATATTCAAAGGCAATTCGTTCCTAGTTGGAGTGGTTGGTGTTTTGGGTAGTTCTAGAGATTGGATTTCACTCAAACTTAACCAAATGACTCCTCCCACCATATTATAATATTGCCCAAGTTTTGGGATCGATCCGAAATCAATAGTTGTAAGAAATTGGACAATTTATGTTCAAAGGCAGTTCGTTCCTAATCGGCGTGGTTGGTGTATTCCATAGTTCTAGAGATCGGATTTCACTCAAAACTAACCAAATGACTCCTCCCACCATATTATGATGTTGCCCAAGTTTTGGGCTCGATCCGAAATCAATAGGTGTAAGAAATTGGACAATTTATGTTCAAAGGCAGTTCGTTCCTAATCGTAGTGGTTGGTGTATTCCATAGTTCTAGAGATCGGATTTCACTCAAACTTAACCAAATGACTCCCCCCACCGTATTATGTTGTTGCCCAAGTTTTGGGCTCGATCCGAAATCAATAGGTTTAAGAAATTGGACAATTCAGGTTCAAACGCAGTTCGTTCCTGATTGGAGTGGTTGGTTTTTTGGGTAGTTCTAGAGATTGGATTTCACTCAAACTTAACCAAATGACTCCTCCTACCATATTATGATGTTGCCCTAGTTTTGGGCTCGATCCGAAATCAATAGGTGTCAGAAATTGGAAAATTTATGTTCAACGGCAGTTCGTTCCTAATCGGAGTGGTTGGTGTATTCCATAGTTCTAGAGATCGGATTTCACTCAAAACTAACCAAATGACTCCTCCCACCATATTATGATGTTGCCCAAGTTTTCGGCTCGATCCGAAATCAATAGGTGTAAGAAATTGGACAATTCAAGTTCGAAGGCAGTTCGTTACTGATTGGAGTGGTTGGTGTTTTGTGCAGTTCTAGATATCGGATTTCACTCAAGCTTAACCAAATGACTCCCCCCACCGTATTATGATGTTGCCCAGGTTTTGGGCTCGATCCGAAATCAATAGGTTTAAGAAATTGGACAATTTAGGTTCAAAGGCAGTTCGTTCCGGATTGGAGTGGTTGGTGTTTTGGGTAGTTCTAGAGATTGGATTTCCCTCAAACTTAACCAAATGACTACTCCCACCAAATTATGATGTTGCCCTAGTTTTGGGCCCGATCCGAAATCAATAGGTGTAAGAAAGTGGACAATTCAAGTTCAAAGGCAGTTCGTTCCTAATTTGAGTGGTTGGTGTTTTGGGTAGTTCTAGAGATCGGATTTCACTCAAACTTAACCAAATGACTCCTTCCACCATATTATGATGTTATAGTACACACCCATTGGAACAACTTTCGTGAAGAATGCGGCCTCGTCTGAGCTGTGTATGTTGCTGAAACAAAGCTTGCAATATGACCTACGGAACTGGACTGGCAGGGGGCTGTAGCCAAAATGAGTTTGTCTTTAAGCTCTTCTTCCATTCATCCAAATCAGGCCTAAACATGCTTGAATTGCATGAATTACGCTCTCTTACTCTATTGGCCTACAAAACACACAAATAGAGGCAAATAACTCAGAATTATAGGAAACTAAGCAAAAGAAGTAAGTAAATTGGGCATGTATATGTATGAAATTATGAGCTTAACAACAATTTATGTTCAAAAGCAGTTTGTTCCTAATCTGAGTGGTTGGTGTATTCCAAAGTTCTAGAGATCGGATTTCACTCAAAACTAAACAAATGACTCCTCCCACCATATTATGATGTTGCCCAAGTTTTGGGCTCCATCCGAAATCAATAAGTGTAAGAAATTGGACAATTCAAGTTCAAAGGCAGTTCGTTCCTAATTGGAGTGGTTGGTTGATCGGTTCATAATTGTATATCATTTTGTACCCTTCTAGCTTATGATTTGGTTATGTTTTTGAGTTAAACTTGTGCTTTTAATCCTTTTTGTGTTTATCTTTCAGTTCATTGAGCTTTAGGTAATAATGAGGGCTTTGGATAGTAAATGATGCAATTCAAGCATGTTAAGGCCTAATTTGGATGAATGGATGAAGAGCTTAAAGACAAACTCATTTTGGCTACAGCCCCTTGCCAGTCCAGTTCCGTAGGTCACATTGCAATATTTGTTTCAGCAACCTACACAGCTCGGATGAGGCCGCATTCTTCATGAAAGTTGTTCCAATGGGTGTGTACTATAACATATCCAACATTCAGCCCCATTAGATAAATCTGGAGTCCGTTACCTAGCAAACACAGAACCATGCTCAGGATGGATCTTATCAGCGCGGAAAATGAGTTAGCAATTTGTTTCGGCCTTAACTTCTTCCTCCGACCTTGGATTGGCCCAAATAACATATGTCTGGAAAGAAGACATTCTGAACTTCAATTTCGAGTGCTTAAAGTCCTAATTTGATTAAGAGAAGCCCAAGTTGTAAGCCCTTGAAGTTGCTGGTCATGCTGACCTCAGCATGTGCTGGTTGGATGCTTGGTCATGGTGAGCTAGGTATGAGCTATCATTTCTGGTTGGAAGCTTGGTCATGGTGACATGAAGATGAGCTAGGACTGCTGGTGGGATCTATTGGTGAAGTACATCAACCAATTCAAGATTTTCTAATACAAGTGCATCACCCAATTTAGATTTTCTAATACAAGTGCATCAACCATTTCAGATTTTATAAAACAAGTGTTGTATGCATTAGCCATATTGAATTCAGATTTTCACTTCCCCTAGGCCTATAAATAGGGAAGTTCTCTAAGCTTGTAAACACACCCCAAGGGGGGGAGCTCTCAAACACTTCTCTAGAGCTCCCTTCCCTTCTCTCTCTCAAATTCTCTTAGTTTTGCTTTCTAGTTCTCAATTCTAGCTTTCTTTAATGTTTTCTTAGTTGTAATTTATTTTTCTTGTAATGTACATTCTTTCTTAAGTATTCAAGTTTAATTAGTTTCCAAGTTTCAATTATGGTTTTTGTTCTTATTCATTATGCTTATAAGTTAATATGCTAGTTTGAATGATTGATCACCATTTAGGCTTGCATGTTAGCTATCTTGGTTTGAATTAAGAGTATACACCATACTTTAATTCGAATTGAACTATGAATAGGAAGAGTATGTATGGACATTCGACAACAGGGATTAGATACATGCTTGGTTGTTTAAAATGTTCTTCTATGCTTAATGGGTTCCTAATGCTTAATTTTAGGTTAGACAACAAATGATCAAATTAGGGAATTAGGAACACAAGGTTATGACCACACACCATGGCTTAATCATACTTTAGCTAGAATCAATCCATTAATCTAAATTGAACTTGGGAACTTATTTGCTTGAGGTATTTCCTTTTTCTTGTTTTATTTATTTTCTTTTTTTATTTCTGTTTTGTGTAGGAGAAATGAATTGAATCATTCAATCACCAATCCTCGTGGAATCGACCTCGCACTTACATATGCTATACTACCAACGGTTCGTGCACTTGCGAGTATCACAAGTTGAGGATGCAGCTTAATCCATTTTGGTGGAGCTAAATCTACACAACATTGGTGTTTTGGGTAGTTCTAGAGATCGGATTTCACTCAAACTCAACCAAATGACTCCTCCCACCATATTATGATGTTGCCCAAGTTTTGGGCTTGATCCGAAATCAATTGGTGTAAGAAATTGGACAATTCAAGTTCGCAGGCAATTCGTTCCTAATTGGAGTGGTTGGTGTTTTGGGTAGTTCTAGAGATCGGATTTCACTCAAACTTAACCAAATGACTCCTCCCACCATATTACGATGTTGCCCAAGTTTTGGGCTTGATCCGAAAACAATTGGTGTAAGAAATTGGACAATTCAAGTTCGCAGGCAGTTCGTTCCTAATTGGAGTGGTTGGTGTTTTGGGTAGTTCTAGAGATCGGATTTCACTCAAACTTAAGCAAATGACTCCTCCCACCATATTATGATGTTCCCCAAGTTTTGGGCTCCATCCGAAATAAATAGCTGTAAGAAATTGGTCAATTCAAGTTCAAAGGCAATTCTTTCCTAATTG
Source organism: Prunus avium (assembly GCF_965620075.1). Taxonomy (NCBI): domain Eukaryota; kingdom Viridiplantae; phylum Streptophyta; class Magnoliopsida; order Rosales; family Rosaceae; genus Prunus; species Prunus avium. The sequence continues at coordinate 917,164 of NC_142287.1, forward strand.
GAGTGGTTGGTGTTTTGGGTTGTTCTAGAGATCGGATTTCACTCAAACTTAAGCAAATGACTCCTCCCACCATATTATAATGTTGCCCAAGTTTTGGGCTCGATCTGAAATCAATAGGTGTAAGAAATTGGACAATTTATGTTCAAAGGCAGTTCGTTCCTAATCGGAGTGGTTGGTGTATTCCATAGGTCTAAAGATCGGATTTCACTCAAACTTAACCAAATGACGCCTCCCACCATATTATGAGGTTGCCCAAGTTTTGGGCTCGATCCGAAATCAATAGGTGTAAGAAATTGGACAATTTATGTTCAAAGGCAGTTCGTTCCTAATCGGAGTGGTTGGTGTATTCCATAGTTCTGGAGATCGGATTTCACTCAAAACTAACCAAATGACTCCCCCCACCATATTATGATGGTGACCAAGTTTTGGGCTCGATCCGAAATCAATAGGTGGAAGAAATTGGACAATTCAACTTCGAAGGCAGTTCGTTCCTAATTGGAGTGGTTGGTGTTTTGGTTAGTTCTAGAGATCGGATTTTAGTCAAACTCAACCAAATGACTCCTCCCACCATATTATGATGTTGCCCAAGATTTGGGCTCAATCCGAAATCAATAGGTGTAAGAAATTGGACAATTCAAGTTCAAAGGCAGTTCGATCCTATTCGGAGTGGTTGGTGTATTCCATAGTTCTAGAGATCGGATTTCACTCAAAACTAACCAAATGACTTCTCCCACCATATTATGATGTTGCCCAAGTTTTGGGCTCGATCCGAAATCAATAGGTGTAAGAAATTGGACAATTGAAGTTCAAAGGCAGTTCGTTCCTAATTGGAGTGGTTGGTTTTTTGGGTAGTTCTAGAGATCGGAATTCACTCAAACTCAACCAAATCACTCCTCCCATCATATTATGATGTTGCCCAAGTTTTAGGCTCGATCCGAAATCAATATGTGTAAGAAATTTGACAATTCAAATTCGAAGGCAGTTCGTTCCTAATTGGAGTGGTTGGTGTTTTGGGTAGTTCAAGAGATCGAATTTCACTCAAACTTAACCAAATGACTCCTCCCACCATATTATGATGTTGCCCAAGTTTATGGCTCGATCCGAAATCAATAGCTGTAAGAAATTGGTCAATTCATGTTCAAAGGCAATTCGTTCCTAGTTGGAGTGGTTGGTGTTTTGGGTAGTTCTAGAGATTGGATTTCACTCAAACTTAACCAAATGACTCCTCCCACCATATTATAATATTGCCCAAGTTTTGGGCTCGATCCGAAATCAATAGTTGTAAGAAATTGGACAATTTATGTTCAAAGGCAGTTCGTTCCTAATCGGCGTGGTTGGTGTATTCCATAGTTCTAGAGATCGGATTTCACTCAAAACTAACCAAATGACTCCTCCCACCATATTATGATGTTGCCCAAGTTTTGGGCACGATCCGAAATCAATAGGTGTAAGAAATTGGACAATTTATGTTCAAAGGCAGTTCGTTCCGAATCGTAGTGGTTGGTGTATTCCATAGTTCTAGAGATCGGATTTCACTCAAAACTAACCAAATGACTCCTCCCACCATATTATGATGTTGCCCAAGTTTTGGGATCGATCCAAAATCAATAGGTGTAACAAATTGGATAATTTATGTTCAAAGGAAGTTCATTCCTAATCGGAGTGGTTGGTGTATTCCATAGTTCTTGAGATCGGATTTCACTCAAAACTAACCAAATGACTCCTTCCACCATATTATGATGTTGCCCAAGTTTTGGGCCCGATCCGAAATCAATAGGTGTAAGAAATTGGAGAATTCAAGTTCGAAGGCATTTCGTTCCTAATTGGAGTGGTTGGTGTTTTGGGTAGTTCAAGAGATCGGATTTCACTCAAACTTAACCAAATGACTCCCCCCACCATATTATGATGTTGCCCAAGTTTTGGGCTCAATCCGAAATCAATAGGTGTAAGAAATTGGACAATTCAAGTTCAAAGGCAGTTCGTTCCTAATTGGAGTGGTTGGTTTTTTGGGTAGTTCTAGAGATCGGAATTCACTCAAACTCAACCAAATCACTCCTCCCATCATATTATGATGTTGCCCAAGTTTTGGGCTCGATCCGAAATCAATATGTGTAAGAAATTGGACAATTCAAGTTCGAAGGCAGTTCGTTCCTAATTGGAGTGGTTGGTGTTTTGGGTAGTTCAAGAGATCGGATTTCACTCAAACTTAACCAAATGACTCCTCCCACCATATTATGATGTTGCCCAAGTTTAGGGCTCGATCCGAAATCAATAGCTGTAAGAAATTGGTCAATTCATGTTCAAAGGCAATTCGTTCCTACTTGGAGTGGTTGGTGTTTTGGGTAGTTCTAGAGATTGGATTTCACTCAAACTTAACCAAATGACTCCTCCCACCATACTATAATATTGCCCAAGTTTTGGGCTCGATCCGAAATCAATAGTTGTAAGAAATTGGACAATTTATGTTCAAAGGCAGTTCGTTCCTAATCGGCGTGGTTGGTGTATAACTTAGTTCTAGAGATCTGATTTCACTCAAAACTAACCAAATGACTCCCCCCACCATATTATGATGTTGCCCAAGTTTTGGGCTCGATCCGAAATCAATAGGTGTAAGAAATTGGACAATTCAAGTTCAAAGGCAGTTCGTTCCTAATTGGAGTGGTTGGTTTTTTGGGTAGTTCTAGAGATCGGAATTCACTGAAACTCAACCAAATCACTCCTCCCATCATATTATGATGTTGCCCAAGTTTTGGGCTCGATCCGAAATCAATATGTGTATGAAATTGGACAATTCAAGTTTGAAGGCAGTTCGTTCCTAATTGGAGTGGTTGGTGTTTTGGGTAGTTCAGGAGATCGGATTTCACTCAAACTTAACCAAATGACTCCTCCCACCATATTATGATGTTGCCCAAGTTTAGGGCTCGATCCGAAATCAATAGCTGTAAGAAATTGGTCAATTCATGTTCAAAGGAAGTTCATTCCTAATCGGAGTGGTTGGTGTATTCCATAGTTCTTGAGATCGGATTTCACTCAAAACTAACCAAATTACTCCTCCCACCATATTATGATGTTGCCCAAGTTTTGGGCTCGATCCGAAATCAATAGGTGTAACAAATTGGACAATTTATGTTCAAAGGAAGTTCATTCCTAATCGGAGTGGTTGGTGTATTCCATAGTTCTTGAGATCGGATTTCACTCAAAACTAACCAAATGACTCCTTCCACCATATTATGATGTTGCCCAAGTTTTGGGCTCGATCCGAAATCAATAGGTGTAAGAAATTGGACAATTCAAGTTTGAAGGCATTTCGTTCCTAATTGGAGTGGTTGGTGTTTTGGGTAGTTGAAGAGATCGGATTTCACTCAAACTTAACCAAATGACTCCTCCCACCATATTATGATGTTGCCCAGGTTTAGGGCTCGATCCGAAATCAATAGCTGTAAGAAATTGGTCAATTCATGTTCAAAGGCAATTCGTTCCTACTTGGAGTGGTTGGTGTTTTGGGTAGTTCTAGAGATTGGATTTCACTCAAACTTAACCAAATGACTCCTCCCACCATACTATAATATTGCCCAAGTTTTGGGCTCGATCCGAAATCAATAGGTGTACGAAATTGGACAATTCAAGTTCAAAGGCAGTTCGATCCTAATCGGAGTGGTTGGTGTATTCCATAGTTCTAGAGATCAGATTTCACTCAAAACTAACCAAATGACTTCTCCCACCATATTATGATGTTGCCCAAGTTTTGGGCTCGATCCGAAATCAATAGGTGTAAGAAATTGGACAATTCAAGTTCAAAGGCAGTTCGTTCCTAATTGGAGTGGTTGGTTTTTTGGGTAGTTCTAGAGATCGGAATTCATTGAAACTCAACCAAATCACTCCTCCCATCATATTATGATGTTGCCCAAGTTTTGGGCTCGATCCGAAATCAATATGTGTAAGAAATTGGACAATTCAAGTTTGAAGGCAGTTCGTTCCTAATTGGAGTGGTTGGTGTTTTGAGTAGTTCAGGAGATCGGATTTCACTCAAACTTAACCAAATGACTCCTCCCACCATATTATGATGTTGCCCAAGTTTAGGGCTCGATCCGAAATCAATAGCTGTAAGAAATTGGTCAATTCATGTTCAAAGGCAATTCGTTCCTACTTGGAGTGGTTGGTGTTTTGGGTAGTTCTAGAGATTGGATTTCACTCAAACTTAACCAAATGACTCCTCCCACCGTACTACAATATTGCCCAAGTTTTGGGCTCGATCCGAAATCAATAGTTGTAAGAAATTGGACAATTTATGTTCAAAGGCAGTTCGTTCCTAATCGGCGTGGTTGGTGTTTTGGGTAGTTCTAGTGATTGGATTTCACTCAAACTTAACCAAATGACTCCTCCCACCGTACTATAATATTGCCCAAGTTTTGGGCTCGATCCGAAATCAATAGTTGTAAGAAATTGGACACTTTATGTTCAAAGGCAGTTCGTTCCTAATCGTAGTGGTTGGTGTATTCCATAGTTCTAGAGATCCGATTTCACTCAAAACTAACCAAATGACTCCTCCCACCATATTATGATGTTGCCCAAGTTTTGGGCTCGATCCGAAATCAATAGGTGTAAGAAATTGGAAAATTTATGTTCAACGGCAGTTCGTTCCTAATCGGAGTGGTTGGTGTATTCCATAGTTCTAGAGATCGGATTTCACTCAAAACTAACCAAATGACTCCTCCCACCATATTATGATGTTGCCCAAGTTTTCGGCTCGATCCGAAATCAATAGGTGTAAGAAATTGGACAATTCAAGTTCAAAGGCAGTTCGTTCCTGATTGGAGTGGTTGGTGTTTTGTGCAGTTCTAGATATCGGATTTCACTCAAGCTTAACCAAATGACTCCCCCAACCGTATTATGATGTTGCCCAGGTTTTGGGCTCGTTCCGAAATCAATAGGTTTAAGAAATTGGACAATTTAGGTTCAAAGGCAGTTCATTCCGGATTGGAGTGGTTGGTGTTTTGGGTAGTTCTAGAGATTGGATTTCCCTCAAACTTAACCAAATGACTACTCCCACCAAATTATGATGTTGCCCCGGTTTTGGGCTCGATCCGAAATCAATAGGTGTAAGAAAGTGGACAATTCAAGTTCAACGGCAGTTCGTTCCTAATTTGAGTGGTTGGTGTTTTGGGTAGTTCTAGAGATCGGATTTCACTCAAACTTAACCAAATGACTCCTCCCACCATATTATGATGTTGCCCAAGTTTTGGGCTCGATCCGAAATCAATATGTGTAAGAAATTGGACAATTCAAGTTCAAAGGCAGTTTGTTCCTAATTGGAGTGGTTGGTGTTTTGGGTAGTTCTAGAGATTGTATTTCACTCAAACTTAAGCAAATGACTCCTCCCACCATATTATGATGTTGCCCCAGTTTTGGCCTCGATCCGAAATCAATAGGTGTAAGAAATTGGACAATTCAAGTTCAAAGGCAGTTCGTTCCTAATTGGAGTGGTTTGTGTTTTGGGTAGTTCTAGAGATCGGATTTCACTCAAACTTAACCAAATCACTCCTCCCACCATATTATGCTGTTACCCAAGTTTTGGGTTCGATCCGAAATCAATAGGTGTAAGAATTTTGACATTCCAAGTTCATAGGGAGTTTGTTCCTGATTGGAGTGGTTGGTGTTTTGGGGAGTTCTATAGATCGGATTTCACTCAAGCTTAACCAAATGACTCCCCCCACCATATTATGATGTTCCCCATGTTTTGGGCTCGATCCGAAATCAATCGGTTTAAGAAATTGGACAATTAAGGTTCAAAGGCCGTTCGTTCCGGATTGGAGTGGTTGGTGTTCTGGGTAGTTCTAGATTTTGGATTTCCCTCAAACCTAACCAAATGACTCCTCCCACCATATTTTGATGTTGCCCCAGTTTTGGGCTCGATCCGAAATCAATAGGTGTAAGAAAGTGGACAATTCAAGTTCAAAGGCAGTTCGTTCCTAATTGGAGTGGTTGGTGTTTTGGGTACTTCTAGAGATCGGATTTCACTCAAACTTAACCAAATCACTCCTCCCACCATATTATGATGTTGCCCAAGTTTTGGGCTCGATCCGAAATCAATAGGTTTAAGAAATTTGACATTTCAAGTTCAAAGGCAGTTCGTTAATGATTGGAGTGGTTGGTGTTTTGGGCAGTTCTATAGATCGGATTTCACTCAAGCTTAACCAAATGACTCCCCCCACCATATTATGATGTTCCCCAAGTTTTGGGCTCGATCCGAAATCAATCGGTTTAAGAAATTGGACAATTCAGGTTCAAAGGCCGTTCGTTCCGAATTGCAGTGGTTGGTGTTTTGGGTAGTTCTAGAGATTGGATTTCCCTCAAACTTAACCAAATGACTCCTCCCACCATATTATGATGTTGCCCCAGTTTTGGGCTCGATCCGAAATCAATAGGTGTAAGAAAGTGGACAATTCAAGTTCAAAGGCAGTTCGTTCCTAATTGGAGTGGTTGGTGTTTTGGGTAGTTATAGAAATAGGATTTCACTCAAACTTAACCAAATGACTCCTCCCACCATATTATCATGTTGCCCAAGTTTTAGGCTCGATCCGAAATCAAAAGGTGTAATAAATTGGACAATTCAAGTTCAAAGGCAGTTCGTTCCTAATTGGAGTGGTTGGTGTTTTGGGTAGTTCTAGAGATCAGATTTCACTAAAACTTAACCAAATGACTCCTCCCACCATATTATGATGTTGCCCAAGTTTAGGGCTCGATCCGAAATCAATTGGTGTAAGAAATTGGACAATTTATGTTCAAAGGCAGTTCGTTCCTAATCGAAGTGGTTAGTATATTCCATAGTTCTAGAGATTGGATTTCACTCAGGATTAACCAATTGACTCCTCCCACCACATTATGATGTTGCCCAAGTTTTGGGCTCGATCCGAAATCAATAGGTGTAAGAAATTGGACAATTCAAGTTCAAAGGCAGTTCGTTCCTAATTGGAGTGGTTGGTGTTTTGGGTAGTTCTAGAGATTGTATTTCACTCAAACTTAAGCAAATGACTCCTCCCACCATATTATGATGTTGCCCCAGTTTTGGGCTCGATCCGAAATCAATAGGTGTAAGAAATTGGACAATTCAAGTTCAAAGGCAGTTCGTTCCTAATTGGAGTGGTTGGTGTATTCCGTAGTTCTAGAGATCCGATTGCTCTCAAAATTAACCAAATGACTCCTCCCACCATATTATGGTGTTGCCCAAGTTTTGGGCTCTAACCGAAATCAATATATGTAAGACATTGGACAATCAAAGTTCAATGGCAGTTCGTTCCTAATTTGGGTGGTTGGTGTATTGTGTAGTTCTAGAGATCCGATTGCACTCAAAATTAACCAAATGACTCCTCCCACCACATTATGATGTTGCCCAAGTTTTGGGCTCGATCCGAAATCAATAGGTGTAAGAAATTGCTCAATTCAAGTTCGAAAGCAGTTTGTTCCTAATTGGGGTGGTTGGTGTATTGTGTAGTTCTAGAGATCCGATTGCACTCAAAATTAACCAAATGACTCCTCCCACCATATTGTGATGTTGCCCAAGTTTTGGGCTCTGTCCGAAATCAATAGGTGTAAGAAATTGGACAATTCAAGTTCAAAGGCAGTTCGTTCCTAATTGGAGTGGTTGGTGTTTTGGGTAGTTCCGGAGATTGGATTTCACTCAAACTTAACCAAATGACTCCTCCCACCATATTATGTTGTTGCCCAAGTTTTGGGCACGATCCGAAATCAATAGGTGTAAAAAATTGGACAATCCAAGTTCAAAGGCAGTTCGTTCCTAATTGGAGTGGTTGGTGTATTGTGTAGTTCTAGAGATCCGATTGCACTCAAAATTAACGAAATGACTCCTCCCACCATATTATTATGTTGCCAAAGTTTTGGGCTCTATCCGAAATCAATAGGTATAAGAAATTGAACAATTCAAGTTCAAAGGCTGTTATTTCCTAATTGGGGTGGTTGTTGTATTGGGTAGTTCTAGAGATCGGATTTCACTCAAAATTATCCAAATGACTCCTCCCACCATATTATGTTGTTGCCCAAGTTTTGGGCTCGGTCCGATATCAATAGGTGTGAGAATTTGGACAATTCAAGTTCAAAGGCAGATCGTTCCTAATTGGAGTGGTTGGTGTATTCCATAGTTCTAGAGATCGTATTTCACTCAAACTTAACCAAATGACTCCTCCCACCGTATTATGATGTTGCCCATGTTTTGGGCTCGATCCGAAATCAATAGGTGTAAGAAATTGGACAATTCAAGTTCAATGGCAGTTCGTTCCTATTGAGGTGGTTGGTGTATTGGGTAGTTCTAGAGATCTGATTGCACTCAAAATTAACCAAATGACTCCTCCCACCACATTAGGATGTTGCCCAAGTGTTGGGCTCGATTCGAAATTAATAGTGTAAGAAATTGGACAATTCAAGTTCAAAGGCAGTTCGTTTCTAATTGGAGTGGTTGGTGTTTTGGGTAGTTCTAGAGATTAGATTTCACTCAAACTTAACCAAATGACTCCTCCGACCACATTATGATGTTGCCCAAGTTTTGGGCTCGATCCGAAATAAATAGGTGTAAGAAATTGGACAATTCAAGTTCAATGGCAGTTCGTTCCTAATTCGGGTGGTTGGTGTATTGTGTAGTTCTAGAGATCCGATTGCACTCAAAATTAACCAAATGACTCCTCCCACCATATTATGATGTTGCCCAAGTTTTGGGCTCGATCCGAAATCAATAGTGTAAGAAATTGGGCAATTCAAGTTCAAAGGCAGTTCGTTTCTAATTGGGGTGGTTGGTGTATTGTGTAGTTCTAGAGATCCGATTGCACTCAAAATTAACCAAATGACTCCTCCCACCATATTATGGTGTTGCCCAAGTTTTGGGCTCTATCCGAAATCAATTGGTGTAAGAAATTGGACAATTCAAGTTCAAAGGCAGTTCGTTCCTAATTGCTGTGGTTGGTGTTTTGGGTAGTTCTAGAGATTGGATTTCACTCAAACTTAACCAAATGACTCTTCCCACCCTATTATGATGTTGCCCAAGTTTTGGGCTCGATCCGAAATCAATAGGTGTAAGAAATTGGACAATTTATGTTCAAAGGCAGTTCCTTCCTAATCGGAGTGGTTGGTGTATTCCATAGTTCTAGAGAACGGATTTCACTCAAAACTAACCAAATGACTCCTCCCACCATATTGTATTGTTGCCCAAGTTTTGGGCTCGATCTGAAATCAATAGGTGTAAGAAATTGGACAATTCAAGTTCGTAGGCAGTTCGTTCCTAATTGGAGTGGTTGGTGTTTTGGGTAGTTCTAGAGATCGGATTTCACTCAAACTTAACCAAATGACGCCGCCCACCATATTATGATGTTGCCCAAGTGTTGGGCTCAATCGGAAATCAATAGGTGTAAGAAATTGGACAATTCAAGTTCAAAGGAAGTTCGTTCCAAATTGGAGTGGTTGGTGTTTTGGGTAGTTCTAGAGATCGGATTTCACTCAAACTTAACCGAATGACTCCTCCCCCCATATTGTGATGTTGCCCAAGTGTTGCTTCGATTCAGCTGAACCAAAATGGATTCAGCTGCATCCTCAACTTGTGATACTCGCAAGTGCACGAGCCGTTTGGTAGTATAGCATATGTAAGTGCGTGGTCGATCCCACGAGGATTGGTGATTGAATGATCCAATTCATTTCCCCTAAACAAAACAGAAATGAAAAAGAAAATAAATAAAACAAGAAAAAAAAAGAAATAACTGAAGCCAATAAGTTCCCAAGTTCAATTAGATTAACGGATTGATTCTAGCTAAAGTATGATTAAGCCATGGTGTTTGGTCCTAACCTTGTGTTCCTAATTCCCTAATTTGATCATTTGTTGTCTAACCTAAAACTAAGCATTAGGAACCCATTAAGCATAGAAGAACATTTTAAACAACCAAGTATGTATCTAATCCCTGTTGTCGAATGTCCATACATACTCTTCCTATCCATAGTTCAATTCAAATTAAAGCATGGTGTCTACTCTTAATTCAAACCAAGATAGCTAACATGCAAGCCTAAATGGTGATCAATCATTCAAACTAGCATATTAACTTATAAGCATAATGAATAAGAACAAAAACCATAATTGAAACTTGGAAACTAATTAAACTTGAATACTTAAGAAAGAATGTACATTACAAATAAAATTAAAGTAGAACTTGAAAACTTGAAGGAAAATTTAGTAAAATCAATTTGTTACAACAATTGACAACTTGAAAGGAAACTAAGAGAATGTGAGGGAGAGAAGGGAAGGGAGCTCTAGAGAAGTGTTTGAGAGCTCCCCCCCTTGGGGTGTGATTTATGAAGCTTGAAGACTTCTCTATTTATAGGGCTAAGAGGAAGGAACATCATGATGAAATCCAACACCACCATTCCTCATTTAATACAACCCATAACTCCCACTTCATCTTGCCTATGTTAGTGTGGTTGGAATCAACTCCATCACATACTTCTTTTGTTGCACCTCAAGCTTTCTTCACATGGGATTGCTGGTTTCTTCTTTTAGCATGGAGGTCTGGCTCTTTATTTGCTGTCAACCCATGTGCTGCTAGTCTTTGTTGCTGGCTAATAAAGTTCTTTTGCTGTTGCACATGTGTTGCTGGAAAAACGAATCCTCCTGAGCAGGGTTCAGTGTTGGACGGGGTGAGGACTCTAGATATGTTCAATTGGGCTGAAATTTGGATATGGTATACTAGACACCCATTGGAACAACTTCTATGAACAATGTCTTCCCATCTGAGCAATACAAGTGTATATTTTGGGCCCTGCAAGTTGACTGCCGAAAATAGACTGGAATTGACTTCATTGCAGTCAGCTTGTGGGCTTGTTTTGGGCTTGATCTTCCCTCCTACAAAATCTGGAAAAAACTGGATATTGAAGCTCTTTGAATTATCTTTCCAAGTATATGCAGCCCAGCTCAAGGAAAAATCGGAAAGCCCTTCAAATGTGAAATTTGGCCCAGTAACGCAGATGCTGCCGAATTTGACCTTAAGTTGCCAAAACTTGTATAACTTTCTCTAGAAGACTCGGAATCATGAACCGTAAAATTCTCCAGAAACTAGACTTCCGCATATTTCCAATGATGTATGGCTCATCATCTGGTTCTTCATGAGCAAGTACAGTCCAATTCGTGAAGTTGACTGATCTGCAGACACCGATGAGCCAACTTGTCTCCAAAATGCATTTAATGAGTCTCAAGCATATTACAATGAAGCAAACACAAAACTTATTAAAAGCACAAGTTTAACTCAAAAACATAACCAAATCATAAGTTAGAAGGATACAAAAGGACATGTAATTTTGCACCGATCACCAAATTTTGGGCTCGATCCGAAGTCAATAGGTGAAAGAAATTGGACAATTCATGTTCAAAGGCAGTTCGTTCCTAATTGGGTGGGTTGATGTATTGGGTAGTTCTAGAGATCGGATTTCACTCAAACTTAACCAAATGACTCCTCCCACCATATTATGATGTTGCCCAAGTTTTGGGCTCCATCCGAAATCTATAGGTTTAAGAAATTGGACAATTTATGTTCAGAGGCAGTTCGTTCCTAATCGGAGTGGTTGGTGTATTCCATAGTTCTAGAGATCGGATTTCACTCAAACTTAACCAAATGACTCCTCCCACCATATTATGATGTTGCCCAAGTTTTGGGCTCGATCCGAAACCAATAGGTGTAAGAAATTGGACAATTTATGTTCAGAGGCAGTTCGTTCCTAATCGGAGTGGTTGGTGTATTCCATAGTTCTAGAGATCGGATTTCACTCAAAACAAACCAAATGACTCCTCTCATCATATTATGATGTTGTCCAAGTTTTGGGCTCAATCCGAAATCAATAGGTGTAAGAAATTGGACAATTCAAGATCAAAGGCAGTTCGTTCCTAATTGGATTGGTTGGTGTATTGGGTAGTTCTAGAGATCAGATTTCACTCAAACTTAACCAAATGACTCCTCCCACCAAATTATGATGTTGCCCAAGTTTTGGGCTCGATCCGAAGTCAATAGGTGTAACAAATTGGACAATTCACGTTCAAAGGCAGTTCGTTCCTAATTGGGTGGGTTGATGTATTGGGTAGTTCTAGAGATCGGATTTCACTCAAACTTAACCATATAACTCCTCCCACCATATTACGATGTCACCCAAGTTTTGGGCTCGATCCGAAATCAATAGGTGTAAGAAATTGGACAATTCAAGTTCCAAGGCACTTCGTTCCTAATTGGAGTTGTTGGTGTTTCAGGTTGTTCTAGAGATCGGATTTCACTCAAAACAAACCAAATGACTCTGCCCACCATATTATGATGTTGGCCATGTTTTGGGCTCGATCCGAAATCAATAGGTGTAAGAAATTAGACAATTCAAGTTCAAAAGCAGTTCGTTCCTAATTGGAGTGGTTGGTGGTTTGGGTAGTTGTAGAGATCGGATTTCACTCAAACTTAACGAAATGACTCCTCCCACCATATTATGATGTTGCCCAAGTTTTGGGCTCGATCCGAAGTCAATAGGTGTAAGAAATTGGACAATTCAAGTTCAAAGGCAGTTCGTTCCTAATTGGAGTGGTTGGTGTTTTGGGTAGTTCTAGAGATCGGATTTCACTCAAACTTAACCAAATGACTCCTCCCACCATATCATGATGTTGCCCAAGTTTTGGGCTCGATCCAAAATCAATAGGTGTAAGAAATTGGACAATTCATGTTCGAAGGCAGTTCGTTCCTAATTGGAGTGGTTGGTGTTTTGGGTAGTTCTAGAGATTGGATTTCACTCAAACCAAACCAAATGACTCCTCCCACCATATTATGACGTTGCCCAAGTTTTGGGCTCGATCCGAAATCAATAGGTGTAAAAAATTGGACAATTCAAGTTCAAAGGCAGTTCGTTCCTAATTGGAGTGGTTGGTGTTTTGGGTAGTTCTAGAGATCGGATTTCAATCAAACTTAACAAAATCACTCCTCCCACCATATTATGATGTTGCCCAAGTTTTGGGCTCGATCGGAAATCAATAGGTGTAAGAAATTGGACAATTTAAGTTCAAAGGCAGTTCGTTCCTAATCGGAGTGGTTGGTGTAGTTCACAGTTCTAGAGATCGGATTTCACTCAAAACTAACCAAATGACTCCTCCCACCATATTACGATGTTGGCCATGTTTTGGGCTCGATCCGAAATCAATAGGTGTAAGAAATTGGACAATTCATGTTCAAAGGCAGTTCGTTCCTAATTGGAGTGGTTGGTGTTTTGGGTAGTTCTAGAGATCGGATTTCACTCAAACTTAACCAAATGACTCCTCCCACCATATTATGATGTTGCCCAAGTTTTGGGCTCGATCCGAAATCAATAGGTGTAAGAAATTGGACAATTTATGTTCAAAGGCAGTTCGTTCCTAATCGGAGTGGTTGGTGTATTCCATAGTTCTAGAGATCGGATTTCACTCAAAACTAACCAAATGACTCCTCCCCCCATATTATGGTGTTGCCCAAGTTTTGGGCTCGATACGAAATCAATAGGTGTAAGAAATTGGACGATTCAAGTTCTAAGGCAGTTCGTTCCTAATTGGAGTGGTTGGTGTTTTGGGTAGTTCTAGAGATCGGATTTCACTCAAACTTAACCAAATGACTCCTCCCACCATATTATGATGTCACCCAAGTTTTGGGCTCGATCCGAAATCAGTAGGTGTAAGAAGTTGGACAATTCAAGTTCAAAGGCAGTTCGTTCCTAATTGGAGTGGTTGGTGTTTTGGGTAGTTCTAGGGATCGGATTTCACTCAAACTTAACCAAACGACTCCTCCCACCATATTATGATGTTGCCCAAGTATTGGGCTCGATCCGGAATCAATAGGTGTAAGAAATTGGACAATTTATGTTCAAAGGCAGTTCGTTCCTAATCGGAGTGGTTGGTGTATTCCATAGTTCTAGAGATCGGATTTCACTCAAAACTAACCAAATGACTCCTCCCACCATATTATGATGTTGCCCAAGTGTTGGGCTCGATCCGAAATCAATAGGTGTAAGAAATTGGACAATTTATGTGCAAAGGCAATTCGTTCCCAATCGGAGTGGTTGGTATGTTCCATAGTTCTAAAGATCGGATTTCACTCAAACTTAACCACAAGACTCGTCCCACCATATTATGGTGTTGCCCAAGTTTGGGGCTCGATCTGAAATCAATAGGTGTAAGAAATTGGACAATTCAAGTTCAAAGGCAGTTCGTTCCTAATTGGAGTGGTTGGTGTTTTGGGTTGTTCTAGAGATCGGATTTCACTCTAACTTAACCACATGACTCCTCCCAGCATATTATAATGTTGCCCATGTTTTGGGCTCGATACGAAAATCAGTAGGTGTAAGAAATTGGACAATTCACGTTCAAAGGAAGTTCGTTCCTAATTGCAGTGGTAGGTGTTTTGGGTAGTTCTAGAGATCGGATTTCACAAAAACTTAACCAAATAACTCCTCCCACCATATTATGATGTTGCCCAAGTTTTGGGCTCGATCCGAAATCAATAGGTGTAAGAAATTGGACAATTCAAGTTCAAAGGCAGTTCGTTACTAATTGGAGTGGTTTGTGTTTTGGGTAGTTCTAGAGATGAGATTTCACTCAAACTTAACCAAATGACTCCTCCCACGATATTATGATGTTGCCCAAGTTTTGGGCTCCATCCGAAATCAATAGGTGTAAGAAATTGGACAATTTATGTTCAAAGGCAGTTCATTCCAAATCAGAGTGGTTGGTGTATGCCATAGTTCTAGAGATCGGATTTCACTCAAACTTAACCAAATAACTCCTCCCCCCATATTATGATGTTGCCCAAGTTTTGGGCTCGATCTGAAATCAATATGTGTAAGAAATTGGACAATTCAAGTTCAGAGGCAGTTCGTTCCTAATTGGAGTGGTTGGTGTTTTGGGTAGTTCTAGAGATTGGATTTCACTCAAACTTAACCAAATGACTCCTCCCACTATATTATGATGTTGCCCAAGTTTTGGGCTCGATCCGAAATCAATAGGTGTAAAAAATTGGACAATTTATGTTCAAAGGCAGTTCGTTCCTAATCGGAGTGGTTGGTGTATTCCCTAGTTCTAAAGATCGGATTTCACATAAAACTAACCAAATGACTCCTCCCTCAATACTATGATGTTGCCCAAGTTTTGGGCTCAATCCGGAATCAATAGGTGTAAGAAATTGGACAATTTATGTTCAAAGGCAGTTCGTTCCTAATCAGAGTGGTTGGTGTATTCCATAGTTCTAGAGATCGGATTTCACTCAAAACTAACCAAATGACTCCTCCCACCATATTATGTTGTTGCCCAAGTGTTGGGCTCTATCCGAAATCAATAGGTGTAAGAAATTTGACAATTTATGTGCGAAGGCAATTCGTTCCGAATCAGAGTGGTTGGTGTATTCCATAGTTCTAAAGATCGGATTTCACTCAAACTTAATCACAAGACTGATCAGTTCATAATTGTATATCATTTTGTGCCCCTCTAGCTTATGATTTGGTTATGTTATTGAGTTAAACTTGTGCTTTTAATCCCTTTTCTGTTTATCATTTAATCTTTGGGCCTTAGATAGCAATGGTGGCTTTGGATAGGAAAAGATGCAAAATTGTGCAAAAACGAGCAGACTGAGTTAGCAATTTGTTTCGGCCTTAACTTCCTCCTCCCAACTTGTGTTGGCCCAACTAATATGTGGTTGGAAAGAAGAGATTCTGAACTGCAAGATGGATTGCTAAAACGTATCAATTGATGAAGCCAAGCCCAATCCATGGGCCCATCAAAATGCACACCATACATTCCAGTCTATTTTCGACAGTCAATTTGCAAGGCCCAAAACATACACTTATACTGCTCATATGGGAATGCATTCTTTATCAAAGTTGTTCCAATGGGTGTCTATTATGACATATTCAAATTGGAGCCCCATTGGATACATATTGAAATCTCAGGCCTTCATACACCAAGCCTGGTTCAGCAGCATCTTTTATTTCCAGCAACCAAAAGAAAACTCACATGGGTTGGCAGCAAAAGGCAGCCACAATTGAACAACTTTGAACACCCATGTGAAGAAAGCTTGAGGTGCAGCAAAAGAAGTATGGGATGGGATTGATTCCAACCACACTAACATAGATAAGATGAAGTGGGAGTTATGGGTTGTATTAAATGAGGAATGGTGGTGTTGGATTTCATCATGATGTTCCTCCCTCTTAGCCCTATAAATAGAGGAGTCTTCAAGCTACAAAATTCACTTCAGCCATCCTCCACACTTCCATCATTCCATCAACACATCCAGAAATCATCCTCATACATTCCCACAACCCAAAACACTCAAGCAATCAACCCAATACTCTAAACTGCCCCAAAATCACCAAAACAGCTCCAGAAAACTCATCCCTTCCATTTCCCTACGAATTTCCTCTTTCTCAGCCATCACCACTCACTCAAACTCATCCCAAATCACCTCCATATCCTTCATACATCCTTCTAGACGTGGAGAAGCTCTTGGAGAAGCATTGGACACCACAAGAACTTCAGAAAAGGGTTTTTCTACTCTTATGGCATTCATTATGTTTTCCCATTTCTGTTTTAGTTTCTTTTCCATTATGAGTAGCTAAATCCATAACTAGGGCTTCGATGTAACCTAACATGAATATTCTGGGTTTATAAGTTTGAAGTTTGGAGTTTCAAGTTTGATTCATGATTCATGTTCTTATTCATTATGCTTATAAGTTAACATGCTTGTTTGAATGATTGATCACCATTAGAACTTGTTTGTTAACTATCTTGGTTTGAATTAAGAGTAGACACCATGCTTTAATTCGAATTGAACTATGAATAGGAAGAGTATGTATGGACATTCGACAACATGGATTAGATACATGCTTGGTTGTTTAAATTGTTCTTCTATGCTTAATGGGTTCCTAATGCCTAATTTAGGTTAGACAACAAATGATCAAATTAGGGAATTAGGAACACAAGGTTAGAACCAAACACCATGGCCTAATCATACTTTAGCTAGAATCAATCTTTGAATATGAATTAGACTTGTTACTTGACTCCTTATAACCCAGAATTGAATTGTTATGGTGATTCGAATGCCCTAGTCTCCAAATCTGTTTTCCAACTCTTAAAACCACTCTTTGTTACATTTGTTTACTTATTTTTGTTTGCAATTTCATTTTGCTTCTTTTGTTCAACAATCACAACCACTCTTGTTTTAAATTCTGTTTTAGAAATAACCTCCTACTTTCTTAAATTTGGTAATCTAAGTGCATAACTAGTGTTAACTTCTCAGTCTTCGTGGGTACGACCTCGTACTTGTCTTGCTATACTACTAATTGCCCCGTACAATTGTGAGTTAACATAATAATTAACAACAAAGACTCGTCCCACCATATTATGGTGTTGCCCAAGTTTTGGGCTCGATCTGAAATCAATAGGTGTAAGAAATTGGACAATTCAAGTTCAAAGGCAGTTCGTTCCTAATTGGAGTGGTTGGTGTTTTGGGTAGTTCTAGAGATCGGATTTCACTCAAACTTAACCACATGACTCCTCCCACTATATTATGATGTTGCCCCAGTTTTGGGCTCGATCCGAAATCAATAGGTGTAAGAAATTGAACAATTCAAGTTCAAAGGCAGTTCGTTCCTAATTGGAGTGGTTGGTGTTTTAGATAGTTTTAGAGATCAGATTTCACTCAAACTTAACCAAATGACTCCTCCCACTATATTATGATGTTGCCCAAGTTTTGGGCTCGATCCGAAATCAATAGGTGTAAGAAATTGGACAATTCAAGTTCAAAGGCAGTTCGTTCCTAATTGGAGTGGTTGGGGTTTTGGGTAGTTCTAGAGATCGGATTTCACACAAACTTAACCAAATGATTCCTCCCACCATATTATGATGTTGCCCAAGTTTTGGGCTCGATCGGAATCAATAGGTGTAAGAAATTGGACAATTTATGTTCAAAGGCAGTTCGTTCCTAATCGGAGTGGTTGGTGTATGCCAGAGTTCTAGAGATCGGATTTCACTCAAACCTAACCAAATGACTCCTCCCACCATATTGTGATGTTGCCCAAGTGTTGGGCTCGATCCGAAATCAATAGGTGTAAGAAATTGGACAATTCAAGTTCAAAGGCAGTTCGTTCCTAATTGGAGTGGTTGGTGTTTTGGGTAGTTCTAGAGATCAGATTTCACTCAAACTTAACCAAATGACTGCTCCGACCATATTATGGTGTTGACCAAGTTTTGGGCTCGATCCGAAATCAATAGGTGTAAGAAATTGGACAATTCAGGTTCAAAGGTAGTTCGTTCCTAATTGGAGTGGTTGGTGTTTCGGGAAGTTCTAGAGATCGGATTTCACTCAAACTTAACCAAATGACTCCTCCCACCATATTATGTTGTTGCCCAAGTTTTGGGCTTGATCCGAAATCAATAGGTGTAAGAAATTGGACAATTCAAGTTCAAAGGAAGTTCGTTCCTAATTGGAGTGGTTGGGGTTTACGGTAGTTCTAGAGGTCGGATTTCACTCAAACTTAACCAAATGACTCCTCCCACCATATAATGATGTTGCCCAAGTTTTGGGCTCGATCCGGAATCAATAGGTGTAAGAAATTGGACAATTTATGTTCAAAGGCAGTTCGTGCCTAATCGGAGTGGTTGGTGTATTCCATAGTTCTAGGGATCGGATTTCACTCAAAACTAACCAAATGACTCCTCATACCACATTATGATGTTGCCCAAGTGTTGGGCTTGATCCGAAATCAATAGGTGTAAGAAATTGGACAATTTATGTTCAAAGGCAGTTCGTTCCTAATCGGAGTGGTTGGTGTATTCCATAGTTCTAGGGATCGGATTTCACTCAAAACTAACCAAATGACTCCTCCCACCACATTATGATGTTGCCCAAGTGTTGGGCTTGATCCGAAATCAATAGGTGTAAGAAATTGGACAATTTATGTGCAAAGGCAGTTCGTTCCTAATCGGAGTGGTTGGTGTATTCCATAGTTCTAGGGATCAGATTTCACTCAAAACTAACCAAATGACTCCTCCCACCGTATTATGATGTTGCCCAAGTGTTGGGCTTGATCCGAAATCAATAGGTGTAAGAAATTGGACAATTTATGTGCAAAGGCAGTTCGTTCCTAATCGGAGTGGTTGGTGTATTCCATAGTTCTAAAGATCGGATTTCACTCAAACTTAACCACATGACTCGTCCCACCATATTATGGTGTTGCCCAAGTTTTGGGCTCTATCCGAAATCAAGGGTGTAAGAAATTGGACAATTCAAGTTCAAAGGCAGTTCGTTCCAAATTGGACTGGTTGGGGTTTTGGGTAGTTCAAGAGATGGGATTTCACTCAAACTTAACCAAATAACTCCACCCACCATATTATGATGTTGCCCAAGTTTTGGGCTCGATCCGTAATCAATCGGTGTAAGAAATTGGACAATTTATGTTCAGAGGCAGTTCGATCCAAATCGGAGTGGTTGGTGTATGCCACAGTTCTGGAGATCGGATTTCACTCAAAACTAACCAAATGACTCCTCCCACCATATTATGATGTTGCCCAAGTTTTGGGCTCGATCTGAAATCAATAGGTGTAAGAAATTGGACAATTTATATGCAAAGGCAGTTCGTTCCTAATCGGAGTGGTTGGTGTATTCCATAGTACTAGAGATCGGATTTCATTCAAAACTAACCAAATGACTCCTCCCACCATATTATGGTGTTGCCCAACTTTTGGGCTCGATCCGAAATCAATAGGTGTAAGAAATTGGGCAATTCAAGTTCAAAGGCAGTTCGTTCCTAATTGGAGTGGTTGGTGTTTTGGGTAGTTCAAGAGATGGGATTTCACTCAAACTTAACCAAATGACTCCACCCACCACATTATGATGTTGCCAAAGTTTTGGGATCGATCCGCAATCAATAGCTGTAAGAAATTGGACAATTTATGTTCAAAGGCAGTTCGTTCCAAATCGGAGTGGTTGGTGTATGCCATAGTTCTAGAGATCGGATTTCACTCAAAACTAACCAAATGACTCCTCCCACCATATTATGATGTTGCCCAAGTTTTGGGCTCGATCCGAAATCAGTAGGTGTAAGAAATTGGACAATTTATGTGCCAAGGCAGTTCGTTCCTAATCGGAGTGGTTGGTGTATTCCATAGTACTAGACATCGGATTTCACTCAGAACTAACCAAATGAGTCCTCCCACCATATTATGGCGTTGCCCAAGTTTTGGGCTCGATCCGAAATCAATAGGTGTAAGAAATTGGACAATTCAAGTTCAAAGGCAGTTCGTTCCTAATCGGAGTGGTTGGTGTTTTGGGTAGTTCTAGAGATCGGATTTCACTCAAACTTAACCAAATGACTCCTCCCACTATATTATGATGTTGCCCCAGTTTTGGGCTCGATCCGAAATCAATCGGTGTAAGAAATTGGACAATTCAGGTTGAAAGGCTGTTCGTTCCTAATTGGAGTGGTTGGTGTTTTGGGTAGTTCTAGAGATCGGATTTCACTCAGACTTAAGCAAATGACTCCTCCCACCATATTATGATGTTGCCCAAGTTTTGGGCTCGATCCGAAATCAAGAGGTGTAAGAAATTGGAGAATTCAAGTTCAAAGGCAGTTCGTTCCAAATTGGACTGGTTGGGGTTTTGGGTAGTTCAAGAGATGGGATTTCACTCAAACTTAACCAAATAACTCCACCCACCATATTATGATGTTGCCCAAGTTTTGGGGTCGATCCGTAATCAATCGGTGTAAGAAATTGGACAATTTATGTTCAGAGGCAGTTCGTTCCAAATCGGAGTGGTTGGTGTATGCCACGGTTCTGGAGATCGGATTTCACTCAAAACTAACCAAATGACTCCTCCCACCATATTATGATGTTGCCCAAGTTTTGGGCTCGATCCGAAATCAATAGGTGTAAGAAATTGGACAATTTATATGCAAAGGCAGTTCGTTCCTAATCGGAGTGGTTGGTGTATTCCATAGTACTAGAGATCGGATTTCATTCAAAACTAACCAAATGACTCCTCCCACCTTATTATGGTGTTGCCCAACTTTTGGGCTCGATCCGAAATCAATAGGTGTAAGAAATTGGGCAATTCAAGTTCAAAGGCAGTTCGTTCCTAATTGGAGTGGTTGGTGTTTTGGGTAGTTCAAGAGATGGGATTTCACTCAAACTTAACCAAATGACTCCACCCACCACATTATGATGTTGCCAAAGTTTTGGGATCGATCCGCAATCAATAGCTGTAAGAAATTGGACAATTTATGTTCAAAGGCAGTTCGTTCCAAATCGGAGTGGTTGGTGTATGCCATAGTTCTAGAGATCGGATTTCACTCAAAACTAACCAAATGACTCCTCCCACCATATTATGATGTTGCCCAAGTTTTGGGCTCGATCCGAAATCAGTTGGTGTAAGAAATTGGACAATTTATGTGCAAAGGCAGTTCGTTCCTAATCGGAGTGGTTCGTGTATTCCATAGTACTAGAGATCGGATTTCACTCAGAACTAACCAAATGAGTCCTCCCACCATATTATGGTGTTGCCCAAGTTTTGGGCTCGATCCGAAATCAAGAGGTGTAAGAAATTGGACAATTCAAGTTCAATGGCAGTTCGTTCCAAATTGGAGTGGTTGGGGTTTTGGCTTGTTCTAGAGATGGGATTTCACTCAAACTTAACCAAATGACTCCTCCCACCATATTATTATGTTGCCCAAGTTTTGGGCTCGATCCGAAATCAATAGGTGTTAGAAATTGGACAATTCAAGTTCAAAGGCAGTTCGTTCCTAATTGGAGTGGTTGGTGTTTTGGGTAGTTCTAGAGATCGAATTTCACTCAAACTTAGCCAAATGACTCCTCCCACCATATTATGATGTTGCCCAAGTCTTGGGCTCGATCCGAAATCAATCGGTGTAAGAAATTGGACAATTCAAGTTCTAAGCCAGTTCGTTCTTAATTGGAGTGGTTGGTGTTTTGGGTAGTTCTAGAGATCGGATTTCACTCAAACTTAACCAAATGACTCCTCCCTCCATGTTATGATGTTGGCCAAGTTTTGGGCTCGATCCGCAATCAATAGGTGTAAGAAAGTGCACAATTTATGTTCAATGGCAATTCGTTCCTAATCAGAGTGGTTGGTGTATTCCATAGTTCTAGAGATCGGATTTCACACAAAACTTACCGAATGACTCCTCCCACCATATTATGATGTTGCCCAAGTCTTGGGCTCGATTCGAAATCAATCGGTGTAAGAAATTGGACAATTCAAGTTCAAAGGCAGTTCGTTCCTAGTTGGAGTGGTTGGTGTTTTGGGTAGTTCTAGAGATCGGATTTCACTCAAACTTAACCAAATGACTCCTCCCACCATATTATGATGTTGCCCAAGTCTTGGGCTCGATTCGAAATCAATCGGTGTAAGAAATCAGCCAATTCAAGTTCAAAGGCAGTTCGTTCCTAATTGGAGTGGTTGGTGTTTTGCGTAGTTCTAGAGATCGGATTTCACTCAAACTTAACCAAATGACTCCTCCCACCATATTATGATGTTGCCCAAGTTTTGGGATCGATCAGAAATCAATAGGTGTAAGAAATTGGACAATTCAGGTTCAAAGGCAGTTCGTTCCTAATTGGAGAGGTTGGTGTTTTGGGTAGTTCTAAAGATTGGATTTCACTCAAACTTGACCAAATGACTCCTCCCACAATATTATGATGTTGCCCCAGTTTTGGGCTCGATCCGAAATCAGTAGTTAAGAAATTGGGCAATTCAAGTTCAAAGGCAGTTCATTCCTAATTGGAGTGGTAGTTGTTTTGGGTAGTTCTAGAGATCGGATTTCACTCAAACTTAACCAAATGACTCCTCCCACCATATTATGTTGTTGGCCAAGTTTTGGGCTCGATCCGAAATCAATAGGTGTAAGAAAGTGGACAATTTATGTTCAATGGCAGTTCGTTCCTAATCAGAGTGGTTGGTGAATTCCATAGTTCTAGAGATCGGATTTCACACAAAACTTACCAAATGACTCCTCCCACCATATTATGATGTTGCCCAAGTCTTGGGCTCGATTCGAAATCAATCGGTGTAAGAAATTGGACAATTCAAGTTCAAAGGCAGTTCGTTCCTAATTGGAGTGGTTGGTGTTTTGGCTAGTTCTAGAGATCGGATTTCACTCAAACTTAACCAAATGACTCCTCCCACCATATTATGATGTTGCCCAAGTTTTGGGATCGATCAGAAATCAATAGGTGTAAGAAATTGGACAATTCAGGTTCAAAGGCAGTTCGTTCCTAATTGGAGAGGTTGGTGATTTGGGTAGTTCTAAAGATTGGATTTCACTCAAACTTGACCAAATGACTCCTCCCACAATATTATGATGTTGCCCCAGTTTCGGGCTCGATCCGAAATCAATAGTTAAGAAATTGGGCAATTCAAGTTCAAAGGCAGTTCATTCCTAATTGGAGTGGTTGTTGTTTTGGGTAGTTCTAGAGATCGGATTTCACTCAAAGTTAACCAAATGACTCCTCCCACCATATTATGTTGTTGGCCAAGTTTTGGGCTCAATCCGAAATCAATAGGTGTAAGAAATTGGACAATTCCAGTTCAATGGCAGTTCGTTCCTAATTGGAGTGTTTGGTGTTTTAGTTAGTTCTAGAGATCGGATTTCACTCAAAACTAATAAAATGACTCCTCCCAGCATATTATAATGTTACCCAAGTTTTGGGCTCGATCCGAAATCAATAGGTGTAAGAAATTGGACAATTCAAGTTCCAAACCAGTTCGTTCCTAATTGGAGTGGTTGGTGTTTTGGGTAGTTCTAGAGATTGGATTTCACTCAAACTTAACCAAATGACTCCTCCCACTGTGTTATGATGTTGCTCCAGTTTTGGGCTCGATCCGAAATCAATAGTTGTAAGAAATTGGACAATTCAAATTCAAAGGCAGTTCGTTCCTATTTGGTGTGGTTGGTGTTTTGGGTAGTTCTAGAGGTCGGATTTCACTCAAACTTAACCAAATGACTTCTCCCACCATATTATGATGTTGCCCAACTTTTGGGCTCGATCCGAAATCAATAGGTGTAAGAAATTGGAAAATTCAAGTTCAAAGGCAGTTCGTTCAAAGGCAGTTCGTTCCTAATCGGATTTCCCTCAAACTTAACCAAATGACACCTCCTAGCATATTATATTGTTGCCCAAGTTTTGGGCTCGATCCGAAACCAATAGGTGTAAGAAATTGGACAATTCATGTTCAAAGGCAGTTCGTTCCTAATTGGAGTGGTTGGTGGTTTTGGTAGTTCTAGAGATCGGATTTCACTCAAACTTAACCAAATGACTCCTCCCACTATATTATGATGTTGCCCCAGTTTTGGGCTCGATCGGAAATCAATAGGTGTAAGAAATTGGAAAATTCAAGTTCAAAGGCAGTTCGTTCCTAATCGGAGTGGTTGGTGTATACCTTTGTTCTAGAGATCGGATTTCGCTCAAACTTAACCAAATAACTCCTCCCAGCATATTATATTGTTGCCCAAGTTTTGGGCTCGATCCGAAATCAATAGGTGTAAGAAATTGGACAATTCATGTTCAAAGGCAGTTCGTTCCTAATTGGAGTGGTTGGTGTTTTGGGCAGTTCAAGAGATCTGATTTCACTCAAACTTAACCAAATGACTCCTCCCACTGTATTATGACGTTGCCCCAGTTTTGGGCTCGATCCGAAATCAATAGTTGTAAGAAATTGGACAATTCAAGTTCGAAGGCAGTTCGTTCCTAATTGGAGTGGTTGGTGTTTTGGGTAGTTCTAGAGATCGGATTTCCCTCAAACTTAACCAAATGACTCCTCCCAGCATATTATATTGTTGCCCAAGTTTTGGGCTCGATCCGAAATCAGTAGGTGTGAGAAATTGGACAATTCATGTTCAAAGGCAGTTCGTTCCTAATTGGAGTGGTTGGTGTTTTGGGTAGTTCAAGAGATCTGATTCACTCAAACTTAACCAAATGACTCCTCCCACTGTATTATGACGTTGCCCCAGTTTTGGGCTCGATCCGAAATCAATAGTTGTAAGAAATTGGACAATTCAAGTTCGAAGGCAGTTCGTTCCTAATTGGAGTGGTTGGTGTTTTGGGTAGTTCTAGATATCGGATTTCACTCAAACTAAACCAAATGACTCCTCCCACTGTGTTATGATGTTGCCCCAGTTTTGGGCTCGATCCGAAATCAATTGTTGTAAGAAATTGGACAATTCAAATTCAAAGGCAGTTCGTTCCAATTTGGAGTGGTTGGTGTTTTCGGTAGTTCTAGAGATCGGATTTCACTCAAACTTAACCAAATGACTCCTCCCACCATATTGTGACGTTGCCCTAGTTTTGGGCTCGATCCGAAATCAATAGGTGTAAGAAATTGGACAATTGAAGTTCAAAGGCAGTTCGTTCCTAATTGTAGTGGTTGGTGTTTCGGGCAGTTCCAGAGATCGAATTTCACTCAAACTTAACCAAATGACTCCTCCCACTATATTATGATGTTGCCCCAGTTTTGGGCTCGATCGGAAATCAATAGGTGTAAGAAATAGGAAAATTCAAGTTCAAAGGCAGTTCGTTCCTAATCGGAGTGGTTGGTGTATACCTTTGTTCTAGAGATCGGATTTCGCTCAAACTTAACCAAATAACTCCTCCCAGCATATTATATTGTTGCCCAAGTTTTGGGCTCGATCCGAAATCAATAGGTGTAAGAAATTGGAAAATTCAAGTTCAAAGGCAGTTCGTTCCTAAGAGGAGTGGTTGGTGTATACCATAGTTCTAGAGATCGGATTTCGCTCAAACTTAACCAAATGACTCCTCCCAGCATATTATATTGTTGCCCAAGTTTTGGGCTCGATCCGAAATCAATAGGTGTAAGAAATTGGACAATTCATGTTCAAAGGCAGTTCGTTCCTAATTGGAGTGGTTGGTGTTTTGGGTAGTTCTAGAGATCGGATTTCACTCAAACTTAACCAAATGACTCCTCCCACCACATAATGACGTTGCCCCAGTTTTGGGCTCGATCCGAAACCAATTGGTGTAAGAAATTGGACAATTCAAGTTCAAAGGCAGTTCGTTCCTAATTGGAGTGGTTGGTGGTTTTGGTAGTTCTAGAGATCGGATTTCACTCAAACTTCACCAAATCACTCCTCCCACTATATTATGATGTTGCCCCAGTTTTGGGCTCGATCCGAAATCAATAGGTGTAAGAAATTGGACAATTCAAGTTCAAAGGCAGTTTGTTCCTAATTGGAGTGGTTGGTGTTTTGGGTTGTTCTAGAGATCGGATTTCACTCAAACTTAACCAAATGACTCCTCCCACTGTATTACGATGTTGCCCCAGTTTTGGGCTCGACCCGAAATCAATAGTTGTAAGAAATTGGACAATTCAAATTCAAAGGCAGTTCGTTCCTATTTGGAGTGGTTGGTGTTTTGGGTAGTTCTAGAGATCGGATTTCACTCACACTTAACCAAATGACTCGTCCCACTATATTATGATGTTGCCCCAGTTTTGGGATCGATCTGAAATCAATAGGTGTAAGAAATTGGACAATTCAAGTTCAAAGGCAGTTCGTTCCTAATTGGAGAGGTTGGTGTTTTGGGTAGTTCTAGAGATCGGATTTCACGCACACTTAACCAAATGACTCGTCCCACTATATTATGATGTTGCCCCAGTTTTGGGATCGATCCGAAATCAATAGGTGTAAGAAATTGGACAATTCAAGTTCAAAGGCAGTTCGTTCCTAATTGGAGAGGTTGGTGTTTTGGGTAGTTCTAGAGATCGGATTTCACTCACACTTAACCAAATGACTCCTACCACTATATTATGATGTTGCCCCAGTTTTGAGCTCGACCCGAAATCAATAGTTGTAAGAAATTGGACAATTCAAATTCAAGGGCAGTTTGTTCCTATTTGGAGTGGTTGGTGTTTTGGATAGTTCTAGAGGTCGGATTTCACTCAAACTTAACCACACGACTCCTCCCACCATATTATGATGTTGCCCAAGTTTTGGGCTCGGTCCGACATCAATAGGTGTAAGAAATTGGACAAGTTATGTTCAAAGAAAGTTCGTTCCTAATCGGAGTGGTTGGTGTATACCATAGTTCTAGAGATCGGATTTCACTCAAACTTAACCAAATGACTCCTCCCAGCATATTATATTGTTGCCCAAGTTTTGGGCTCGATCCGAAATCAATAGGTGTAAGAAATTGGACAATTCATGTTCAAAGGCAGTTCGTTCCAAATTGGAGTGGTTGGTGTTTTGGGTAGTTCTGGAGATCGAATTTCACTCAAACTTAACAAAATCACTACTTCCACCATATTATGATGTGGCCCAAGTTTTGGGCTTGATCCGAAATGAATAGGAGTAAGAAATTGGACAATTCAAGTTCAAAGGCCGTTCGTTCCTAATTGGAGTTGTTAGCGTTTTGGGTAGTTCTAGAGCTCGGATTTCACTCAAACTTAACAAAATCACTCCTTCCACCATATTATGATGTGGCCCAAGTTTTGGGCTCGGTCCGAAATCAATAGGTGTAAGAAATTGGACAATTCAAGTTCAAAGGCAGTTCGTTCCTAATTGGAGTGGTTGGTGTTCTGGGTTGTTCTAGAGATCGGATTTCACTCAAACTTAACCAAATGACTCCTCCCACCATATTATGGTGTTGCCCAGGTTTTGGGCTCGATCCGAAATCAATAGGTGTAAGAAATTGGAAACTTTATGTTCAAAGGCAGTTCGTTCCTAATCGAAGTGGTTGGTGTATTCCATTGTTCTAGATATTGGATTTTGCTCAAAACTAACCAAATGACTCCTCCCACCATATTATGATGTTGCCCCTGTTTTGGGCTCGATCCGAAATCAGTAGGTGTAAAAAATTGGACAATTCAAGTTCAAAGGCAATTCGTTCCTAATTGGAGTGGTTGGTGTTTTGGGTAGTTCTAGAGATCGGATTTCACTCAAACTCAACCAAATGACTCCTCCCACCATATTATGATGTTGCCCATGTTTTGGGCTCGATCCGAAATCGAAAGGTGTAAGAAATTGGATAATTCAAGTTCGAAGACAGTTCGTTCCTAATTGGAGTGGTCGGTGTTTTGGGTAGTTCTGGAGATCATATTTCACTCAAACTTAACCAAATGACACCTCAAACCATATTATAATGTTGCCCAAGTTTTGGGCTCGATCCGATATCAATAGGTGTAAGAAATTGGACAATTTATGTTCAAAGGCAGTTCGTTCCTAATCGTAGTGGTTGGTGTATTCCATAGTTCTAGAGATCGGATTTCAGTCAAAACTAGCCAAACGACTCCTCCCACCATAATATGATGTTGCCCCAGTTTTGGGCTCGATCCGAAATTAATAGGTGTAAGAAATTGGACAATTTATGTTCAAAGGCAGTTTGTTCCTAATCGGAGTGGTTGGCGTATTCCATAGTTCTAGAGATCGGATTTCACTCAAACTTAACCAAATGACTCCTCCAACAATATTATGATGTTGCCCAAGTTTTGGGCTCGATCCGAAGTCAATAGGTGTAAGAAAGTGGACACTTTATGTTCGAAGGCAGTTCGTTCCTAATCGGAGTGGTTGGTGTATTCCATAGTTCTGGAGATCGGATTTCACTCAAATCTAACCAAATGACTCCACCCACCATATTATGATGTTGCCCAAGTTTTGGGTTCGATCCGAAATCAATAGGTGTAAGAAATTGGACAATTTATGTTCAAAGGCAGTTCGTTCCTAATCGGAGTGGTTGGTGTATTCCATAGTTCTGGAGATCGGATATCACTCAAAACTAACCAAATGACTCCTCCCATCATATTATGATGTTGCCCAAGTTTTGGGCTCGATCCGAAATCAATAGGTGTAAGAAATTGGACAATACAAGTTCAAAGGCAGTTCGTTCCTAATTGGAGTGGTTGGTGTTTTGGGTAGTTCTAGAGATTGGATTTCACTCAAACTTAACCAAATCACTCCTCCCACCATATTATGCTGTTGCCCAAGTTTTGGGCTCGATCCGAAATCAATAGGTGTAAGAAATTGGACAATTCAAGTTCAAAGGCAGTTAATTCCTAATTCAAGTGGTTGGTGTATTCCATAGTTTTAGAGATCGGATTTCACTCAAACTCAACCAAATGACTCCTCCCACCATATTATGATGTCGCCCAAGTTTTGGGCTCGATCCGAAATCAATAAGTGTAAGAAATTGGACAATTCAAGTTCGCAGGCAGTTCGTTCCTAATTGGAGTGGTTGGTGTTTTGGGTAGTTCTAGAGATCGGATTTCACTCAAACTTAACCAAATGACTCCTCCCACCATATTATGATGTTGCCCAAGTTTAGGGCTCCAACCGAAATAAATAGCTGTAAGAAATTGGTCAATTCATGTTCAAAGGCAATTCGTTCCTAAATAGCTGTTTTGGGCATTATAATGTTGCCCATGTTTTGGGCTCGATCCGAAATCAATAGGTGTAAGAAATTGGACAATTTATGTTCAAAGGCAGTTCGTTCCTAATCGGAGTGGTTGGTGTATTCCATAGTTCTAGAATTCGGATTTCACTCAAACTTAACCAAATGACTCCTCCAACCATATTATGATGTTGCCCAAGTTTTGGGCTCGATTCGAAATCAATAGGTGTAAGAAATTGGACAATTTATGTTCAAAGGCAGTTCGTTCCTAATCGGAGTGGTTGGCGTATTCCATAGTTCTAGAGATCGGATTTCACTCAAATCTAACCAAATGACGCCTCCCACCATATTATGATGTTGCCCAAGTTTTGGGCTCGATCCGAAATCAATAGGTGTAAGAAATTGGAGAATTTATGTTCAAAGGCAGTTCGTTCCTAATCGGAGTGGTTGGTGTATTCCATAGTTCTAGAGATCGGATATCACTCAGAACTAACCAAATGACACCTCCCCTCATATTATGATGTTGCCCATGTTTTGGGCTCGATCCGAAATCAATAGGTGTAAGAAATTGGACAATTCAAGTTCAAAGGCAGTTAATTCCTAATTCAAGTGGTTGGTGTATTCCGTAGTTTTAGAAATCGGATTTCACTCAAAATTAACCAAATTAATCCTCCCACCATATTATGATGTTGCCCAAGTTTTGGGGTTGATCCGAAATCAATACGGTTAAGAAATTGGACAATTCAAGTTCAATGGCAGTTCGTTCCTAATTGGGGTGTTTGGTGTATTGGGTACTTCTAGCGATCCGATTGCACTCAAAATTAACCAAATGACTCCTCCCACCACATTATGACGTTGCCCAAGTTTTGGGCTCTATCCGAAATCAATAGGTGTAAGAAATTGGACAATTCAAGTTCAATGGCAGTTCGTTCCTAATTGGGGTGTTTTGTGTATTGGGTAGTTCTAGCGATCCGATTGCACTCAAAATTAACCAAATGACTCCTCCCACCACATTATGACGTTGCCCAAGTTTTGGGCTCTATCCGAAATCAATAGGTGTAAGAAATTGGACAATTCAAGTTCAATGGCAGTTCGTTCCTAATTGGGGTGTTTGGTGTATTGGGTAGTTCTAGCGATCCGATTGCACTCAAAATTAACCAAATGACTCCTCCCACCACATTATGACGTTGCCCAAGTTTTGGGCTCTATCCGAAATCAATAGGTGTAAGAAATTGGACAATTCAAGTTCAATGGCAGTTCGTTCCTAATTGGGGTGTTTGGTGTATTGGGTAGTTCTAGCGATCCGATTGCACTCAAAATTAACCAAATGACTCCTCCCACCACATTATGATGTTGCCCAAGTTTTGGGCTCTATCCGAAATCAATAGGTGTAAGAAATTGGACAATTCAAGTTCATAGGCAGTTCGTTCCTAATTGGGGTGGTAGGTGTATTGGGTAGTTCTAAAGATCGGATTTCACTCAAAATTAACCAAATGACTCCTCCCACCATATTATGATGTTGCCCAAGTTTTGGGTTCGATCCGAAATCAATAGGTGTAAGAAATTGGACAATTTATGTTCAAAGGCAGTTCGTTCCTAATCGGAGTGGTTCCTGTATTCCATAGTTCTAGAGATCGGGCTTCACTCAAAACTAACCAAATAACTGATCGGTTCATAATTGTATATCATTTTGTACCCTTCTAGCTTATGATTTGGTTATGTTATTGAGTTAAACTTGTGCTTTTAATCCATTTTCTGTTTTGATAAGTCCATAATTTCGTACACTTGCTTGCCTTCTTTACTTAGTGATTTTGCTTAGTTTCTCTTTATTTTGAGTCACTTACCTCTGTTTGTGTGTTTTGTAGGTTAAGCTAGCAAGAGATCACATTTGATGCAATCCATGCATGTTAAGGGCTTATTGGGATAAGAGCAAGAGCTTAAAGACAAAACCAAAGTTGGGCCACACTTCTTGTCAGTCCAGTTTCGTAAGTCACCTTGTAGGTCTCATTTCAGCAATCTGCACAATTCGGATGAGGAGACATTCTTCATAGAGGTTGTTCAATTGGGTGTCTAGTATAACATATCCAAAATTCAGCCCAATGGAACATATGTGGAGTCCTTAGCCCGTCCAACACTGAACCATGCTCAGGAGGATTTGCAGCTGCCAGCTTTGAGCCTTGTCTCCTCCTTTGAGCCATGTGCCTCACCCATGCTGCAACTGACTTTGGATCCAACATAATGAGTGAAGTGGGGAGACATTCCAGCTATGAAACTCTAAAGGATCAAGTTGGTACATGCTGGAGTTATTATAGAGAAAGCATGTGCATGCATGTAAAGCATAAATGAAATGAAGTCAATTCCCGTCTCTGTTCGGCAGCCAAATTTCAAGGCCCAAAACGCATACTTCTACTGATCCGATAGGAATACTTTCTTCATAGAAGTTGTTCCAATGGGTGTCTACTATAACATATCCAAATTTGAGCCCCATTGGATAAGTTTTGAAACCTCTGGCCTTCCTACACCAAGTCTGGTTCAGAAGACTCGTTTTTGTTCAACAACCAAAAGAAGACCACATGGGTTGGCAGCAAAAGGTAGCCACAATTGATCACCTTTGATCCCATGTGAAGAAAGCTTGAGGTGCAGCAAAATAAGTATGGGATGGGATTGATTCCAACCACACTAACATAGACAAGATGAAGTGGGAGTTATGGGTTGTATTAAATGAGGAATGGTGGTGTTGGATTTCATCATGATGTTCCTCCCTCTTAGCCCTATAAATAGAGGAGTCTTCAAGCTATAACTAGGGCTTCGATGTAACCTAACATGAATATTCTGGGTTTATAAGTTTGGAGTTTCAAGTTTGATTCATGATTCATGTTCTTATTCATTATGCTTATAAGTTAACATGCTTGTTTGAATGATTGATCACCATTAGAACTTCACTACAAGAAAAAAGTCCTTTCACAACGCGCAATGTGCGTTGTGAAAACATATTGACAACATGCGGCGCACATTGTTGAAGCCGATGTCGTTAAAAGGTGTAGGGCTTTCGACAACACGCGTTGAACGTCGTCATTTATTTTGGCGCTCGTTGTGAACAACATTAACCACAACACGCGCACGTTGTAGGAGCGATTGACAACAACGTGCCGAGCGTGTTGTCTTATAATATTATGACAACATGTCTGTGCTCGTTGTTGTTTATGTTTTGACAACAAGCAATGCGCGTTGTTATATCAAATATATATGTTTTTTTTAAATAATTATCAAAATTACCTGATAAAAGTATAATTTATCTATAAATAGAAGCTCTATGATAAACATAAATATTTCCTTACTTCACATTCATAAGGCATCCCAGAATACAAAGCTTTCATTCAAAAGATAAATAAGGAGTTCCATATACATATTACAAAGTTATATTCATCCCAATATACTCATCGATGGTGAATGTAGCTGGAAACCACTGATTGAAGCTCATCAGCATCCTGAAAACCCCATTGCCTGTTGTAATTTGTTTGCATGCCAAAAGAAGACATGGAATGAGAAGTGCCCTCTTCGAAGCTGCCATATGAGACATTTTCTTCTGGGATATTCACTAAATTTTCTTCTGGGATATTTGAATTCATAATTCCATTCTCATAATTCCAACTTTGAGCTGCTTGATTAGGGTTTGAGCCATTGACAAAGCTTTGAGCTGCTTGATCCTTGAGGAAAGCTAACTGTGCTTGTAAGTTGACCACCTGAAAAGTTCAAACCAAAAGCATATACTCATCAGTTACTTCAACATACAATCTGAACAGAAACCCAATCTGAACATACAAAGGGTACTAAATGATTAACCTGCTGTTGGAGAGCAAAAATATGTGAAACACATCCATATATGGGATCTTGAATCCTGGCTTGAGCTTCATATGATATCGACATTGCGGCCTTGCATCGATCGCTCAACGGAAGGTGAACTAAAAGCCTCGACACATTGCTTGCGCCAAAAACCTTGTGGATGGCAGAAAAATCAACATCTCCCTCTTCATAGCAGAAATGAGGCGCAAAAATACACCCCGTCACACATTTTCTTCTCAAGAACTTGCAGGCTCCACAGGGAGAACCACAACCAGCCATGGTTTTGATGATCTTTTTTAATTGGGAGGGTTTTATATACGTTTTATGTTGGTGATTTTTGTTTTTGTTTTTACCGCATTATTGGTGATTTTTGCCCCGCATTATCCGCATTATTGTTTAGGGTTTTTGTTTTTGTTTTTACCGCATTATTGGTGATTTTTGCCCCGCATTATCCGCATTATGGTTTAGGGTTTTTGTAATATAATATTGCCCCGCATTATCCGCATTATTGGTGATTTTTTTTTTGTTTTTACCGCATTAATGTCGTCTTATAATATTGCCCCGCATTATCCGCATTATTGGTGATTTTTGTTTTTGTTTTTACCGCATTAATGGTGATTTTTGTTTTTGTTTTTACCGAACCTTGGATCCTACCTAACAAATAATAATAAACCATGGCAGCCATTATCAAACACATCATTCCCACTTTTTCCAGTTGCTGAGTTGGTTTTGGTTTTGTCACTTTCACCGTATTCAATTTCAGATTTACTTGTGTTTTGATCAATTGTTTAAACTTAAAGCAAGCTGGAAGGTGAAGAAAAATTGGGATCCTACCTAACAAATAATAATAAACCATGGCAATCAGAACCATCAAACGCATGTAAAGAATCATGCCATCCCTCTTAACATAAAGCAATACAAGGCATCAGTGCATTGCAACAAAGTCTGGAAAACCAAGTAACTAAACCAATCAGCAAATTTAGCATTCATAAGCAAAGCTAAACTAAATAGTAATCCCAGTTTGCAGCAATAAATTCATGTTAAGGACAGGGAAAATAAAAGTAACATCGTCTACAAAGACAGGGAAAATAAAAGTAACATAGATGGGTACCAAGAATAGGCATGTGGATCTGGCCAAAACCTTGCAGGCACTAAATTGCTTGCCTGAGTACATGTATAAAGACATATATGGCTGATTCCTTAAAAACCAAAATTAGATGCAAATTTTAAACCTTTCTACATTGTAAGTCCAAATTTCCTAAAGCAAAGACCTAAAATTGCTTACCTGGCCTTTGCTCCTTCAACTTTGTGAAGGTTTGGGAGAGACTGACGGTTTGGAATCTGATTCCAAATATACAAGAATTGAACCCAGATGTACAAGATCTACAAGATAAATTCATATGGAAGAAGAAAGAAGAAAAAGGGATTTGAAAAAAAAAATAGAACCAGAAATAACGTAGGGAGAAGAAGAGAGGGATAGGGAAAAAAAAAAAAGAGGTAGAAGAAAAGAGAGAGAGAGAGAAGAAGAACAAGAAAAAAGAGAAAGAGAAAGAAAAGAAAGAAAAAGAGAAAGAAAGAAAAAGAGAAAGAAGAGAGAGACTGTCGGCGGTACAGGGAGAAGAGAAAAGAAGAAGAAAAAAGAGAGAAGAAAAAGAGAGAGAGAAATAGAAAGAGAAAGAAAGAGAGAGAGGATGCGCATGCGCATGCGGGGCTTTTTCCCGCAAAAAATTTCACTCTCTTTTCCGCCAATATTTTATTTATTTAATAAATTAATATAATTTTGACAACACGCTTCGTGCGTTGTAGAACTTAAAACTACTACAACATGCAAGGCCGCGTTGTGAAAATAGCTCTATTCTATATTTTGACAACACGCTATACACGCACGTTGTTATAAATTGTATAATACAACATGCTGCTTCTGCGGGTTGTTAAAAATATTGTTCCACAACGCATATGAATGCACGTTGTTGATTACATGTTGTCATAAGTTATTTTTCTTGTAGTGCTTGTTTGTTAACTATCTTGGTTTGAATTAAGAGTAGACACCATGCTTTAATTCGAATTGAACTATGAATAGGAAGAGTATGTATGGACATTCGACAATAGGGATTAGATACATGCTTGGTTGTTTAAATTGTTCTTCTATGCTTAATGGGTTCCTAATGCTTAATTTTAGGTTAGACAACAAATGATCAAATTAGGGAATTAGGAACACAAGGTTAGGACCAAACACCATGGCCTAATCATACTTTAGCTAGAATCAATCTTTGAATCTGAATTAGACTTGTTACTTGACTCCATATAACCCAGAATTGAATTGTTATGGTGATTCGAATGCCCTAGTCTCCAAATCTGTTTTCCAACTCTTAAAACCACTCGTTGTTACACTTGTTTATTTGCTTTCATTTGCAATTTCAGTTTTCTCACTTCCTTTCACAATCACAATCACTCTCACTTTAATTCCTGTTTTAGACTTAACTTCCTAACTTCTTGAATTCGGTAATCTACGTACATAACTAATTTGAACTTCTCAGTCTTCGTGGGTACGACCTCGTACTTGTCTTGCTATACTACTAATTGCCCCGTACATTGCGAGTTAACATAATAATTAACAACAATGACTCCTCCCACCATAGTATGATGTTGCCCAAGTTTTGGCCTCGATCCGAAATCAATAGGTGTAAGAAATTGGACAATTCAAGTTCAAAGGCAGTTCGTTCCTAATTGGAGTGGTTGGTGTTTTGGGTAGTTCTAGAAATTGGATTTCACTGAAACTTAACCAAATGACTCCTCCCACCATATTATCATGTTGCCCAAGTTTTGGGCACGATCCGAAATCAATTGGTGTAAGGAATTTGACAATTCAAGGTCAAAGGGAGTTCGTTCCTAATTGGAGTGGTTGGTGTTTTCACTACTACAAAAAGGGCAAAAGACGACCAGGAAACAACGACTCCTCCCACCATATGATGATGTTGCGGAAGTTTTGGGCTCGATCCGAAATCAATAAGTGTAAGAAATTGGACAATTCAAGTTCAAAGGCAGTTCGTTCCAAATTGGGGCGGTTGGTGTATTGGGTAGTTCTAGAGATCGGATTTCACTCAAAATTAGTCAAATGACTCCTCCCACCATATTATGATGTTGCCCAAGTTTTAGGCTCGATCCGAAATCAATAGGTGTAAGAAATGGGACAATTCAAGTTCAAAGGCAGTTCGTTCCTAATTGGACTGGTTGGTGTTTTGGGTAGTTCTAGAGATCGGATTTCACTCAAACTTAACCAAATGACTCCTCCAACCATATTATGATGTTGCCCAAGTTTTGGGCTCGATCCGAAATCAATAGGTGTAAGAAATTGGACAATTTATGTTCGAAGGCAGTTCGTTCCTAATCGGAGTGGTTGGTGTATTCCATAGTTCTAGAGATCGGATTTCACTCAAAACTAACCAAATGACTCCTCCCACCATATTATGATGTTGCCCAAGTTTTGGGCTCGATCTGAAATCAATAGGTGTAAGAAAATGGACAATTTATGTTCAAAGGCCACTACAAGGAAAAACCCTTTTGGCGACGAATCATATTTGGTCGCCCAATGTATGTTTTTGGTCGCTGATTATTATTACCGACAAAAATTTCGTCGCAATCTAGTTGTCGTAGAAGGGGCGTCGTAGATACTAGAAACAACGACCAAAAGCTATTTTGGTCGTTGATTATCATAAGCAACCAATAGTTCTTGTCGCCCATTTCTCATAATTTCGTCGTTGATCCCTTGTCTCTTTGGCGCCTAAAATTGATAAATGGCGCGAAAGTCCAAGGGATTGGCGACCAAATAAATATTTGGTCGTAGTTTACGATTGGCGTCCTACTATTTGGGTCTCCAAAAGTGTAAAATTTGGTCGCTGAAGTTATGTTTATTGGGGACCAAATAAAAATTTGGTCTTGGTTTATATTTAATGTCAATATTTTTGGTTGCTTATAATAAAAGCTTTGGTCGGGAAAATCTGTCTAGTTCCAAGTTTTTGTCTCAAATATTGAATTATTTTGTCGCCAATATTCAATTATTTTGTCGCTAATATCAAGTTATTTGGTCGCCAAGGATGTTGATTTTGAGGCTTTTTAAATTTTTTAAAAAACTAAAAAATATATTTTATTGAATATTAATAATATGCTTTATTTTATTTTTATATAATTAAATTAATATAGTTTTTATAAAACTTTTATTAAATGTCCCAAATAAAATTACCATATATAAGACTTCCCCAACTAAAATTCTACAAAGTACACAACATATATCACCATAAAAACATATCATAGTCCATGCAACATTTTCTTTTCATAAGCAAAACAGATTCATAAGCAAAATATAGTGACATAGCATAATTAACAAAATCACCATAGTCACAGCAACTAAGATCAAAGTCATGTCTACTAAGACATATGAAATATAAATAAAAGTTAGAGCTTACACATGTACCTCCACTTTCCTTCAAAAACACACAAAAGTACTTCTTCATCTCTTTAAGTCTTAGGAGCAGTTGCCACAAGCAACAGAAGCATATGCATCCATTCATACCAAAGCCTACATAAAATTTCAGCTAAGTCTATATACTACTTAACATATGGATGAGCAATGTGACCAAAGGTACAAATCATATTCTTGATCACACATATCTTTGATTTGAAACAAAAACCACAAACCAAAGTCAGATTGTAGGATTTGAGTCCATCAAAGTCACAAAATCACCAAGATCATCCATACCCAAAACAACCAAAAGGTTTAAAACCTACCTAATGACCATGACCAATATCTTCAAGACCATTATACAAACCATCACCACCACCTTGTAAGTTGTCACCGTGATGATTAGTTGTAGAATCATCAGAAGCAGAATCAGAATCAGAATCAGAAGAATCAGGTTGGAGCCGAGGTCCCTTACCATTGTACTTACTGTTGCATTTACGCTTCTTCCTAGATCTGTCATTAATCCCAGCTTGCAGCTGCTTAACGATGTCACAAAGTTTCTCCACAGTTTCTGAGAGCTTTGGTGCTCCATCCAGGACATGCCAAAAACCCTTTGGTGCTCCATCCAGACAAATTTCCATAAGCTGGAAAGTCATTAATTGTCCACATAACCGCTGCCCGTAGAGTGAAACCAGAATTAGTAAACTTGTCGTAAGTTGGCACACCTTGTTCCCATAACTCCTTCAATTCATCAACCAATGGGCGCAAATACACATCAATATCTTTGCTCGGAGCTTTTGGGCCTGGAATAAGCAAAGTCATCATTGAGTATTGTGCTTTCATACACATCCAAGGTGGCAGATTATACGGAACCACAATCACCGGCCACATACTATAAGAAAGGCTCATATTTCCAAACGGGTTGAACCCATCTGTTGCAAGACCTAACCTGATATTTCGTGGCTCTTGAGCAAACTCTGGGTAGATTAAATCGAACTCCTTCCACGCAATAGAGTCAGCTGGATGCCTCATAACACCCTCTTCATCCACCCTTTTATTAGCGTGCCACCTCATATACGCAGCTGTATTCTTTGACATAAACAATCGTTGTAATCTTGGCTTCAAAGGAAAGTAGCGCAACACTTTTTGTGGAACCTTCTTCCTCTTGACACTAGTACTTGGTTTATACCTTGGCTCATCACATTCCGGACATTTATCCTTATTTTCATGCTCTTTATAAAAGAGAGCACAATCATACTTGCACGCATCAATTTTTTCAAACCCCAAACCCAAATCTTTCAACATCTTATTTGTAGCATAATAAGATGGTGGAATGTTATGGGGTTTAGGACAGGCAGAACTCCATATCTCTAACATTGTATCAAACGATTTGTTAGTCCAATGGTTTTCAACCTTGTTAAGCATGAGCTGTACCATGAATGTTAAAACAGAACAGCCCCTAGTTCCAGGGAAAAGTTCTCGCTCAGCTTCTACCATTAACTTCTCATACTTACCTGCCTCAACCCTATGCACATTGGATTCATAATCATCACCCATAATATCTTCCCCATGTGGATCATGATCCATGTCTCGTGGAAATCTATCATTTAACATATCATGTACATAATTATCGGAGCCAGATGGAAGATTTGAAGTTTGTGTTGGTATCTCAAATGATTCCCCATGATATATCCATGTGTGATAAACCACAGACATCCCATTCTTCCATAAATGTGCATGAACAGTTGCAAGATCATGCAATTGCATATTTTGACACTTCATGCAGGGACATTTGGTCTCATTCTTGTCATTTACGTGCTGACTTGCTGCTTCCATAAATGATTGAATACCATCTGTATAACGTTTACTCAATCGGTTTCTTTCCCAAATCCATTGCTTATCCATTATACCATCCAGTAACACAATTTAGATGATGTCATATCTCATCCATGACTTGTTTTGTCTCCTTATACAATCAATATACAAGTTTGTCTCCTTATGACTCCGGTAAGGCCCTATCCCATTCCAGAATGCATATTCTGTGCGATAGTTAGCATCTGCAACAGGTCTAAAGTATCTTAATTACTGAGTAGTTAACTACTTCAAATGAATTCTAGGGTGAAACCTAATGTGAACTCTTACGGACTGTGCTAATCACAAAAGTTTAAAGCCAATGCATAATGTCAAAAAATACAACAATTCCATAGCATAACCAAAACAAACAATTAAATATATATGAGTGAAGAGCATTTAGATGTATTACGTAATATGTTTGCTTGCCCCATAGTATCCATTTCCTGCTTATTACAGTATTATCCAAATAACACGTTTGAGATAGTAACCTACTATAAAATATTAGTTATTTGAGTTAGAGGGAGATTAATTTTGAAAACTATATTAATAGGATCGTTCTTTTTCTTCAATTAAAATTTAGAATTTTTATTTTCTAATATTATTACAATATTACTTATTCTTATGCCTTTGAAATTACCTCATCTCTTTGTAGCTGTAAACTGTAAGTGTTTTGCTTGCATTTGGTTTTACTTTGGGTAAATTATCATAGCCTCCCTTGAAAAATCTGGCCCTCAATGAATTACCAACATCCCAACATCTAAATCCTATTGTCTAATTGCTGAATCTGTGTTTTTTTTCTTTTCCAAAGTACTGAATCTGTTCAATTACTAAATATGTATTTACAATTTTTATATCACTTATCAATTCATCAAAAATAATATGCAATCATACAAATCCAGCAAAATTTGTAAATTTTCATAACCCACAAAACCTTAACTACAAATCCACCAACAGAAAAATTGCATAAATTAAAAAAGTTCCTCTTAAACAAGCAATTCAACAATCTACAGAAAAATGGAGACAAATGAGAAAATTATATCAATGCTAGAAAATAAAATTCAAACCAGTAAAAGTCAAATAATAAAAATACCAGACTTAGTGTGTTTGGAGAGACCCAAAACTCTAATTTCAACCTTGCAAGTGCATACTTGCACAAGTTTAGTGCATCAAACACTCGCAATTTTGGCCAATATCCAAACAAAGGTTCTAAAAGAATTTCTATACTCTAACCTTTTAATAAACCAGTCCCAAATAAGCTCTGAATCAGGACCAACTCAATCAGAACTCGTATCCAAATCAAGCCCTCCTTTGTGTGCAAACCATTTTGAGGACCTGATCACCAAAACAATATTAATTTTCACCACTAAAGCTCATCATTCAACAAAACAAGACATCATAATTTTCTAATATCACTATGTAACTTGTAGTCAGTAACATTGGGAGCAATTGATGTGAAGAGATAGTTTTATCACTATGTATTTAAATCCCAAATTTTCTAATATATGATGTTCCATTTTCTTTGCATTATTTGAACCTTTCACCATTAGCAGACCTTGGACCCCAAGATTAGATTCTTCTTTACTTAATTTCATACATATTTGTCATAATTTAGTTGTCGCTTAATTAACATTTGTAAAACTTCAATGACAACCAAAAAAAGAAGTTCTATAACAAAGTCAGAGTCATGGAATTCAAATTTGGCTTGATGACAAATAATTATCGATTTTGGAGGAATAAGCTTGTATTGCAACAAACAGAATATGAGACAAAATAACGTATAGCTTTGTCAATCATTGATATAAAGGTATTAAAGTTGGAGATAGAAAGTATGCACAAGTTGTAGAATAAAACAGAAAATGAGACAAAATGAAGACTGGTTTGCAGTTGAAGTTACAATAGAATTTCAGAAAAGAAAATCATGCCATATAAATTTTCTTCCCAGTGAATAAAATCAAAACAGCACAAGGTAATTTCAACAGTGACACAACACAACAGGTTTTAATAAAAAGGAAAGGATCAGTACTGTCTAACCAACCACCATATCAAGGATAACTTTCTGATGCTGATAGTATCTTTTGCAGGTACGAGGTTAACTCCTGAGGTCAAGGGTCATGGGTTTTGGGGACATAATTGGTTTTTGTTGTGTAAAGCTGCTGTTATGAGGCAGTTGTAGTGTGCGATTGCTTTTGTTGTCTTATCTCATGTTCTAACTTCTAAGTCTTTGTTCAAAGTTTTGTCATCATCAGACCACAATCGAACCTTTCACCATTAGCAGACCTTGGACCCCAAATGCACAAACTTATTACAGTCTAATAAGTGCAAAGTTTTGTCATCTAATAAGCTCAAATACAATACAAAAATTAAAGAAAAACATAACCTTGGACCATCATCAGACCACAATCGAACAAATATAGATGAAATTTAGAGGAAATACAAAAATTATTTGTTAAAGCAACTACCTTTTTCAAATTCTGCTCCTTGACTGATGATAAAAAAGCTGAATGCAAATTATGAAAGCTTCGGATTGGATTTTCACTTGACCTCAGAGACAAAGGGAGGAGTGGGTTTTGATATTGGGTTGGTGGATGGCTGAGATTTGGGGTTGAGCAGAGAGATAGAGTGTGAGTGAGAGAATGGGATGTAAAGATGATCAGTTGCACTAGGTGTGGCTTCACGTCATCTCTCTAGGTTACAGAGATGACAGAGAAAGTGAGTGAGAGAGCGTTTGGTTGAACAAAGCAAAGTTTTCTCTTGCCTTTTATATTTTTTGGTCTGAAGGCAAAGTGTTCTCTGATTTTGAAGTAAACGGGAAGAAAAGATAATAGAGCCAGGGTATTTATTGCGCACCCTTTCCAACGACCAAATTTTTTTTTGTCGTCCCTTTGCAATGACCACTTATATTAAAACGCTGTCGTATTACTAAAAGTATTGGTCGCCAAAAGGTTTTAGAGACCTACCCTTTTGGTCGCTTTGTTATTGCCAAATTTTAGGCGGGAATATAATAATGGCGACGAAAATGAACCAACACAGCGACCAAAAGTTTGGTCGCCTAATAATTTTAGATTTCGCGCCACCTAGCTCTTATCCCAAAGCATTGGTTAGAGACGAAAATAATATTTGGTCGCCCAAATCCGTTTTAGAGACTAAAAGGTTCGTCGTACAATGTGCCACTTCTCGTCGCTGAACATATTCCAAAAAGGTTCCGCATGTGCAAAAATCCAACCAAAGTTTAGACGACCGTATAGGAAATTTTGGTCGCCATTTACATTATCAGAGACCAAAAATTATTTGGTCGCTCATTAATTTGTCGCTAATCACATTTTTCCTTGTAGTGGGCAGTTCGTTCCTAATCGGAGTGGTCGGTGTATTCCATAGTTCTAGAGATCGGATTTCACTCAAAACTGAGCAAATGACTCCTCCCACCATAGTATGATGTTGCCCAAGTTTTGGGCTCGATCCAAAATCAATAGGTGTAAGAAATAGGACAATTTATGTTCAACCGCAGTTTGTTCCTAATCGGAGTGGTTGGTGTATTCCGTAGTTCTAGAGATCCGATTGCACTCAAAATTAACGAAATGACTACTCCCACCATATTATGATGTTGCCCAAGTTTTGGGCTCGATCCGAAATCAATAGGTGTAAGAAATTGGACAATTCAAGTTCAAAGGCAGTTCGTTCCTAATCTGAGTGGTTGGTGTATTGGGTAGTTCTAGAGATCGGATTTCACTCAAACTTAACCAAACGACTCCTCTCAATATATTACCATGTTGCCCCAGTTTTGGGCTCGATCCGAAATCAATAGGTGTAAGAAATTGGACAATTCAGGTTCAAAGGCAGTTCATTCCTAATTGGAGTGGTTGGTGTTTTGGGTAGTTCTAGAGATCGGATTTCACTCGAACTTAACCAAATCACTCCTCCCACCATATTATGATGTTGCCCAAGTTTTGGGCTCGATCCGAAATCAATAGGTGTAAGAAATTGGACAATTCAAGTTCACAGGCAGTTCGTTCCTAATTGGAGTTGTTGGTGTTTTGGGTAGTTCTAAAGATCGGATTTCACTCAAACTTAACCATATGACTCCTCCCACCATATTATGATGTTGCCCAAGTTTTGGGCTCGATCCGAAATCAATAGGTGTTAGAAATTTGACAATTCAAATTGAAAGGCAGTTCGTTCCTAATCTGAGTGGTTGGTGTTTTGGGTAGTTCTAGAGATCGGATATCCCTCAAAACTAACCAAATGACTCCTCCCACCATATTATGATGTTCCCCAAGTTTTGGGCTCGATCCGAAATCAATAGGTGTAAGAAATTGGACAATTTAGGTTCAAAGTCAGTTCATTCCTAATCGGAGTGGTTGGTGTATTCCATAGTTGTAGAGATCGGATTTCACTCAAAACTAACCAAATGACTCCACCCCCCGTATTATGATGTTGCCTAAGTTTTGGGCTCGATCCGAAATCAATGGGTGTAAGATATTGGACAATTCAAGTTCAAAGGCAGTTCGTTCCTAATTGGAGTGGTCGGTGTTTTGGGTAGTTCTAAAGACCGGATTTCACTCAAACTTAACCAAATGACTCCTCCCACCATATTATGATGTTGCCAAAGTTTTGGGCTCGATCCGAAATCAATAGGTGTAAGAAATTGGACAATTTCTGTTCAGAGGTAGTTCGTTCCTAATCGGAGTGGTTGGTGTATTCCGTAGTTCTAGAGATCGGATTTCCCTCAAAACTAGCCAAATGACTCCTCCTACCATATTATGATGTTGCCCAAGTTTTGGGCCCGATCCGAAAT
This sequence comes from Prunus avium, assembly GCF_965620075.1. Classification (NCBI taxonomy): domain Eukaryota; kingdom Viridiplantae; phylum Streptophyta; class Magnoliopsida; order Rosales; family Rosaceae; genus Prunus; species Prunus avium. The sequence goes on from NC_142287.1 coordinate 961,552, forward strand.
CAATAGGTGTAAGAAATTGGACAATTCAATTTCAAAGGCAGTTCGTTCCTAATTGGAGTGGTTGGTGTTTTGGGTAGTTCTAGAGATTGAATTTCACTCAATCTTAATCAAATGACTCCTCCCAAAATATTATGATGTTGCCCAAGTTTGGGCTCGATCCGAAATCAATAGGTATAAGAAATTGGACAATTCAAGTTCGAAGGCAGTTCGTTCCTAATTGAGGTGGGTGGTGTATTGGGTAGTTCTAGAGATCGGATTTCACTCAAAATTAACCAAATGACTCCTCCCACCATATTATGATGTTGTCCAAGTTTTGGGCTTGATCCAAAATCAATAGGTGTAAGAAATTGGACAATTCAAGTTCGAAAGCAGTTTGTTCCACATTGGGGTGGTTGGTGTATTGGGTAGTTCTAGAGATCGGATTTCACTCAAACTTAACCAAACGACTCCTCTCAATATATTACCATGTTGCCCCAGTTTTGGGCTCGATCCGAAATCAATAGGTGTAAGAAATTGGACAATTCAGGTTCAAAGGCAATTCATTCCTAATTGGAGTGGTTGGTGTTTTGGGTAGTTCTAGAGATCGGATTTCACTCGAACTTAACCAAATCACTCCTCCCACCATATTATGATGTTGCCCAAGTTTTGGGCTCGATCCGAAATCAATAGGTGTAAGAAATTGGACAATTCAGGTTCAAAGGCAGTTCGTTCCTAATTGGAGTGGTTGGTGTTTTGGGTAGTTCTAGAGATCGGATTTCACTCAACATTAACCAAATGACTCCTCCCACCATATTATGTTGTTGCCCCAGTTTTGGGCTCGATCCAAAATCAATAGGTGTAAGATATTGGATAATTCAGGTTCAAAGGCAGTTCGTTCCTAATTGGAGTGGTTGGTGTTTTGGGTAGTTCTAGAGATCGGATTTCACTCAAACTTAACCAAATCACTCCTCCCACCATATTATGTTGTTGCCCGAGTTTTGGGCTCGATCCGAAATCAATAGGTGTAAGAAATTGGACAATTCAAGTTCAAAGGCACTTCGTTCCTAATTGGAGTGGTTGGTGTTTTGGTTAGTTCTAGAGATCGGAGTTCACTCAAGCTTAACCAAATGACTCCTCCCGCCATATTATGTTGTTGCCCAAGTTTTGGGCTCGATCCGAAATCAATAGGTGTAAGAAATTGGACAATTCAGGTTCAAAGGCAGTTCGTTCCTAATTGGAGTGGTTGGTGTTTTGGGTAGTTCTAGGGATTGGATTTCGCTGAAACATAAGCAAATGACTCCTCCCACCATATTATGATGTTGCCCCAGTTTTGGGCTCGATCCGAAATCAATAGGTGTAAGAAATTGGACAATTCAATGTTGTTAATAATATGTTAACTCGCAATTGTACGGGGCAATTAGTAGTATAGCAAGACAAGTACGAGGTCGTACCCACGAAGACTGAGAAGTTCAAATTAGTTATGTACTTTAGATTACCGAATTCAAGAAGTTAGGAAGTTAAATCTCTTTAAAGCAAGAGTGAGTTTGAAAACAAATGCAGCAAGATTAAAATAAACTTTGAAGTGAGAATGCTTGTGATTATAGAAAGAAATGAACAAACTGAAATTGCAACGGAAATCAAGTAAACAAAAGTAACAAAGGGTGGTTTTGAAGGTTAAAACACAGGTTTGGAGACTAGGGCATTCGATTCACCATAACAATTCAATTCTGGGTTATAAAGATTCAAGTAATAAGTCTAATTCAGATTCAAAGATTGATTCTAGCTAAAGTATGATTAGGCCATGGTGTTTGGTCCTAACCTTGTGTTCCTAATTTCCTAATTTGATCATTTGTTGTCTAACCTAAAATTAAGCATTAGGAACCCATTAAGCATAGAAGAACATTTTAAACAACCAAGTATGTATCTAATCCCTGTTGTCGAATGTCCATACATACTCTTCCTATTCATAGTTCAATTCGAATTAAAGCATGGTGTATACTCTTAATTCAAACCAAGATAGTTAACAAACAAGTTCTAATGGTGATCAATCATTCAAACAAGCATGTTAACTTATAAGCATAATGAATAAGAACATGAATCATGAATCAAACTTGAAACTCCAAACTTATAAACCCAGAATATTCATGTTAGGTTACATCGAAGCCCTAGTTATGGATTTAGCTACTCATAATGGAAAAGAGACTTGAACAGAAATGAGAAAACATAATGAATGCAATAAGAGTAGAAAAACCCTTTTTCTGAAGTTCTTGTGGTGTCCAAGGCTTCTCCAAGTGCTTCTCCACTTCTAATGCTTCTCCAAGAGCTTCCCCACTTCTAGAAAGATGTATGAAGGATATGGAGGTGATTTGGGATGAGTTTGAGTGAGTGGTGATGGCTAAGAAAGATGAAATTCGTAGGGAAATGGAAGAGAGGTTTGCTGGAGTTGTTTTGGTAATTGCTGGAGTGTTTGGGATTGTGAGAGTGTTTGAGGATGGCTGGAGTGAATTGTGGGGTTGTGAATCCCAGGATTTGTTGTGTCTTGAATGTGGAATGGATGTGGTATTTATAGGGAGAGGGGAGTGATAAATCTGAATTCAATATGGCTAATGCATTCAACACTTGCATTATAAAATCTAAATTGGTTGATGCACTTCACTAATGCATACAACACTTGCATTATACAATCTAAATTGGTTGATGCACTTCACCAATAAATCCCACCAGCAGCCCTAGCTCATCTTCATGTCACCATGACCAAGCTTCCAACCAGAAACAATAGCTCATGCCTAGCTCACCATGACCAAGCTTCCAACCAGCTCATCCTGAGGTCAGCATGACCAGCAACTTCGAGGGCTTACAACTTGGGCTTCTCTTAAGCAAATGATGACTTTAAGATATCCATTGTGAAGTTCAGAATGTTTCGGATCCAACCACACAAGTATTGGCCCAATCCAAGCTCGGATGAAGAAGATAAGTCCGAAATGAAATTCTAACTCAGTTTGCTCGCTGACAAAAATCCATCCTGAGCATGGATATGTGTTTGCTAGGTGACGGACTCCAGATTTATCCAATGGGGCTGAATTTTGGATATGTTATAGTACACACCCATTGGAACAACTTTCATGAAGAATGCGGCGTCATCCGAGCTGTGTAGGTTGCTGAAACAGATCTTGCAATGTGACCCACGAAACTGGACTGGCAAGGGGCTGTAGGAAAATGAGTTTGTCTTTAAGCTCTTCTTCCATTCATTCAAATTAGGCCTTAACATGCTTGAATTGCATGAATTATGCTCTCTTGCTCTATTGGCCTACAAAACACACAAAGGGAGGGAAATAACTTAGAATTATAGGAACTAAGCAAAAGAAGTAAGTAAATTGGGCATGTATATGTATGAAATTATGAGCTTAACATTCAAGTTCAAAGGCAGTTCGTTCCTAATTGGAGTGGTTGGTGTTTTGGGTAGTTGTAGAGATCGGATTTCACTCAAACTTAACCAAATGACTCCTCCCACCATATTATGATGTTTCCCAAGTTTTGGGCTCGATCCGATATCAATAGGTGTAAGAAATTGGACAATTTCTGTTCAAAGGTAGTTCGTTCCTAATCCGAGTGGTTGGTGTATTCCGTAGTTCTAGAGATCGGATTTCCCTCAAAACTAGCCAAATGATTCCTCCCACCATATTATGATGTTTCCCAAGTTTTGGGCCCGATCCGAAATCAATAGGTGTAAGATATTGGACGATTCAAGTTCAAAGGCAGTTCGTTCCTAATTGGAGTGGTTGGTGTTTTCACTACTACAAAAAGGGCAAAAGACGACCAGTAAACAACGACGGTAGATCAAAAAACCGTCGTTGTTTTTTAAAAGACGACGGTAATAGAAACCCGTCGTAGAAACATACTTTAAACACCTAAAAAATGGCACACGTATAGATATTTTGAAACCACGACGCACCAAATTAAAAAAGCGTCGTCTTATTACAAAGGTATTTTCAGAGTTAAAATCTGAACCTAAAAACAACGACTGCATCTATGAAATCACCGCCGTAGAAAGTAAAGACGACGATATAAAAATAAGACGCCGTGTTAATTAATTAATAAACACGACCCAATTTTCTTAGTCAGCGACGCATAAATTCAAAGGAATCTACGACGGTTAATTACAAAAAAAATCGCCGCTTTAAATTAAGTTACCACGACTGTAAATATAAATTTATCGACTTTTTAATTATAATATACTACGAAGGTATCCATAACTCTACTGTCGCATAATTGTACTAACCACGACGGTTTGTTAAATTAACGACGTACAAATTTTATGCAATTATTCGTCTATCATTACCAGAATGAACTCTGTTCCTCATCATAATCGAACCAGAATGAACAAAGGCAATGTTTTAGAAGTGGATGATGTGCCAATTACTCTCACAAGGAGTTTGAGGGCAAGAAGCTTGTCTCAGCCGCCAAGGAAGGTCTCAAGCTTGATGAGAGTGAAGACGAGGCAAAGAAGAAGGAAGAGTTGAAGGAGAAGTTTGAGGGACTCTGCAAGGTTGTGAAGGATGTTTTGGGTGACAGAGTGGAGAAGGTTGTGGTGTCTGACCGTCTGACCGTGCTGGACTGCCAACATGGAAAGAATCATGAAGGCTCAGGCCTTGAGGGATAACAGAGCGGCTGGGTACATGTCGAGCAAGAAGACCATGGAGATCAACCCAGAGAACCCCATCATGGAGGAGCTGAGAAAGAGGGCTGATGCAGACCTTGTTCTCCTTCTGTGCAGAAAGACAATATTTAGATGATGTGTGCGTGTTTGTGTCTTTCAGATACACAAACGCGCCCACACATCAACATCCAAACTGAAAAATGAAAGCGAGATGAGACAGAGAGGTGATGTGCCTCCAGAGAATTGAGAAAAAGTTGAAACCCTAATTGAAAAATGAAGACGACAGAAAGACAGAAAACCCATTATTTATAAACAAATCTTATATACCACGTCGGTGTTTTAAAATATCGACGTTTATATATAACATACACGTCCTTTAAATTTAAAATAAGGTCGTATAAATTATTTAACAACGACGCTATATAAAAACGACATTGTAATTTTTTGGAAAATTAATTTATTGTGTAATTAAAAAAATTACACGTCGGTATGAGTAATTAAAACGACGTGGTATTAATTTTTAACGTCGTTATTATTGAATATAAGGTCGTTTGGTAAATTGGAAAATGACGATTCATCTTTTTTGAAGAAACATGCGTCGTGTAATTCGATTTCAAAACGTCGTTTCATTAAAACATACCGTCGTTGAAAGTAATATTATAGGGCAGTGTTAACAATAGCGCCGTATAATGTATCATACTAGGGCGCATACTATTAATAGCGTCGTTGTTATGAAAAGGTTTTTTTTTATTATTTTAAACTTTTCGCCTTCCTGACCCATACTTGCATTGGTTCCAAACCCGAGAAAAACTTTCAAGCTTTTCTCATTTTTCATTCTCCAAGAACTGTTTCAAACTTTCAAGCTTATCTCCTCTTCGTCTTCATCTCTGAACTGAAACACCAAACTCCAGAAGAAAGCTTTCATCGCAAGCAAAGGGTAAGCATTTCTGGAAGGATTTTTGTTCCTGTTTTGCATGCGCATATCATTTTCGTTTTTTTAAATCTTTTTACATTTTTTCTTTCCAAGTTTGATAAAATTTGCAGACAAAGACGAAAAGTTTCCAAGTTTGAACACTACTCTGGTTCTTTTACTTCAACTAAATAAGACGACGGTGGCTTATTATTTACGTGGTTAGATTTATAGACCACGACGGTTCGTCAGTCACCCTAGCGTCGTGTGAAAGTGTTCGTCGTTGTTTTTTAAAATGATATCCTTTTTTTGTTTTTGATTTTTAAGGATATCATTTTAAGTTTCCAAGCTTTCATCGCATGTTTGATTTCTCTGAACAATGGTTTTTGTTTCGAAAATCTTTTTAATTATTTTTCTGCTGAAAATATTTTACGTTGTTCCTAATTTGTTTTTGTGGTATAGACGACGGTATATTAATATTTACGTCGTTTTATTTTCAATACCACGGCGAATGTTTATTATTAACGTCGTTGTAATATTTAATACTCTGTTTTTATTATATCATAAGACGTCGGTTGTTTATTATTGACGTCGTTGTAATATTTTATCACGTCGGTGATTAATTACCGTCGTGTAAAATTATTATTACGTCGTTTGTTTTGTTCTTACGTCGTTTGAAATATTATAATACGTCGTAGTTTATAAATAATCGTCATGGTTTTTCTTAATTTCATTGATATATTTTCACTTGCAGGTTTAATTTGTCTGTAACCATGGTTTCTCAATCCCAAAGTAAGGAGTCTGGTTTGAAAAAAAATGAATCCTCGAAGAAGGAGCTTAGAGTTGTAAATCCTCAAACCAGGGCCTCGAAGAAGATGAAGCTTGTTTCATCTTCTGAGACAGAACCAGCCAGCACGGCAACTATTTCTGAGGAGGCAAAGTCAGGTCGGGGTATGAGCACAATGCCCCGTGTTGTGCAGAGAAAAATTCAGAAAATCAAGCCTGTTGTTGAGTACAATGAAGAAGGGAAACCTTATGGCCGTGCACATAATGAGATGTAGTCCTACATTGGTGTGTTGGCACGCTCCAGAGTCCCACTTGTGGACAAGAAATGGGTTCAAATATCCAAGGATATAAAAGAGCAGATTTGGGAAGCCGTTGACATGGCTTTTGTGGTTGGTAAAGGGGGCAAGCAAATGGTGCTATCTTCTGCCGCCAAGAAATGGAAAGATTTCAAGTCCACACTAACGAGGTTTCATATCCTTCCATTCATCAAGTAGCAGGATAGATTAAGGCAGCCCCCTGAAACATACAAATTCATAGAGAAAGCTCAATGGGATGCCTTTGTAGCTTCAAGGTTATCTAAAGAATTTGAGGCTGTGCATGAAGAACAATCACAGAGGAGGGAGAAACTCGAGTACAATCATCGATTGTCTCGAAAAGGATATGTTGGTTTTAAGGAGGACTTGAAGGAAATCATGCCTGGGGTAGATATTGATCGATCTACCTTATGGAAAAAAGCAAGAGAAGACAAACATGGTAACATCCCGGATCCAAAGACTGCAGAGAAAGCAAAATTAATTGTAAGCCTACTCACTCTGTTTTAAAAATTTTATTACGTCTGCTGTTATATTTTTCCGTCGTGTGAAAAGTTTTACTACGTCGAAATATTTTAAAAGGCGACGTTAAAGGTCTGAATCTGGAATCCATGCTCTGTTTTTTGTAATTATAACATAAGACGTCGGTGTATTATTATTGACGTCGTGTTAATATATTAATAACGTCGGTATTTAGTTAGCGTCGTCTTAAATATTATATTACGTCGATTGTTATGTTATTGAGTCGTGTGAAATATTATATTACGTCTATTTTTTATAAATAACCGTCGTTTGTTTCCTTATTCTGACTTTTTATTATGTCTTTTTGTTAGGATGATTTGCAAAAGCAAGTCTCTGAAGGCACAATTTCTCTGTCAGGATCCAATGATGTTTTGACAATGGCTTTGGGTCCCGAGCATCCAGGAAGAGTTAGAGGTGTAGGGGCTGGGGTTTCCCCTAAGCAATACTTCAACTTACCTAGACAACAGAAGGTTAGGTTTGCTGATCAATTGAAGGAAAGTGTAAGACTTGTCCTTCAAGAAGAGACTTTGAAAATGGAGGCTAGATCAAGGGAAGAGAGTTTAAAGATGGAGGCTAGGACGAAGCAATTGGTAGAAGCTGAGAGGGAAAATTTGCTGAGTCAGCTTTCAAAAATCATCCCCAATTTTGATCCAAGCCTGCTGAAACTGAATACATTGTCCCAAATCCAAGGGCAAAGTCCCAAAAATCCAATGTCTGACAAAGCAAGCTGTTCTGGGGCACTTGATGTTAGAGCCCTACAATTTGAGGAGGATACTGCCAAGAATGGGGAACAGCAGGAGGAAATGGTAACGTCTTTGAACTTTGAATTTTCTGTTTCTCTGTTTATATTTACCGTCGTCTGTTAATGTTTACGACGACGGTTTATTTATTTGTTTTAATTTTTCTACAATGTCATTTATATATTTCTTTATTTCTTATAACAGAAATCAGGGGAAGTTGAAAAGAGAGTAGAAGGAAAGATACTTGAGATAGTTGAACAGGTAAATTCTCATAACTTTGCTTTTTTCAATTTTTTTTTTCAATAAAGGAATTACCACGACGTTTAATGAATGTTACACGTCTGCAATTATTTAATTGAATGTTTAAATTGTTGTACAAGCTTAGATACCGTCGTAGTATATGAAATACCACGACGTTTATTATTTACCGTCGTGTGATTAAATATACATGTCTGTAATTATTAAATACCGTCGTTTGTTATTATTACCACGACGGTTTAATTTAATTTTTTTACTTTTTTTTTTTTGCCCTTTTTGTACTATGTCTTATATATATTGAGTATATTTCTTATAACAGAAATCTGGGGATCGTGAAAAGATTGAAGAAAAGAAAGATGAAAAGGTAAATTCTCTTAACTTTGCCTTTTTCATTTCTTTTTGAAGTTTCAGACGTCTATATTTTCTTTCAACCGTCGTTTGTTTTAATTGAATGTTTAAATTATTGTACAATCTTTCTTATATATATATCTCTTTATTTATTAAAACCGCAATCCAGTGTTGGAGAAAAGAAAATTGAAAAGGTAAATTCATTAATTATGAATTTTGCATTTGAATTAGACGTCGGTTTTATTTAAACGACGTAATAAAGTATTCATTACGACGGTATTTTGTTACCGTCGTGTAACTCATTTTAAGACGACGTTTTGTTATTTAAACCGTCGTTGTTATTTATTTACCACGTCACTTATGTTGCTTTATTTGTTCAAACAGAGTACTGAAGTACCAGATTATACAAAGCTAGAGTTGCCATCTTCTTTACAATCCCTTTGTAGTTATGTTGAATCGACACTAAAGCCTCAGGAGAAGGCTATGAGCTTTATGATTGAGAAGGAGGTGTTTGGCATAGATCGTAACACCTTCGTCTTGCATGAAGATATTACCCAATTTGCTGGCATGGAAGAAATTGGGGCTACTGTCGTTGCAATATATATGAGGTTTGTCCTTATCAAATATTCATTTGACACTCTCCTTTTGTTTAAAAAAAAAACACTCATGGTTTCAATTCATATATTTAGGTGCTTGTTTGATCATCTGAAAGCTGCAAATATGGTGAATATGGTTGGCTTTATAGACCCTGCTCTAGTTAGTGCTGACGCTGGTTCATTAACTGAAAGATCACGTCTCGTAGCCAATCGTCTTCAAAAAACAGATGGTGAACAGATTTTCCTGATGCCTTACAATCCAGGGTTAGTCTCCAAAACAAAAAACAGGATTTTGTTTGTATGATGCTCTGCATATAACACTATTTAACCTTTATATTTATTTTGTGCAGCCGTCATTGGGTCTTGATCATTGTAAGAGCAAAGAAGGAAACCGTATATTTTCTGGATCCACTGCCTGGAAATCGGTTTGTGGATGAGGACGGGAAAAACATTGTGAACTCTGCTCTAAAAATGTATAATACACACATAGGCAGAGTAGGCCGTAAAACACCTCTCTGGAAAACTCTGCCCGGCACTCCAAAGCAACCAAGCAGTGTAGAATGCGGGTATTATGTCATGCGCTTTATGAGAGACATCATAAAGGATACTTCCCTGGAATTTGAGAAGATGGTAAGAAGAAAATTTTCAGATTTATTTTTATGTGGGTTTTTATATTATCAACGACGGTAAATTAAAAATACCGTCGTTGAATATATATACTATGTCGGTGAATGAATAATAGCGTCGTCTGTGAGATTAATCTTTGTTTATGGACTGCAGTTTGCCAAAGGAAAGGATCAAGCGCCATACCCCCAAGCTGCCATTGAAGAAGTTAGGAAAGAATGGGCAGAGTTTGTGTGTGTTCATATGGAGTAGAGGAATTTTAGCATACTTAAACATTTTTATAAAATGTACAAATTTTGTTAGAATTAGACAAGTTTTTGTACAAAATTGGTTAGAATTCCCAAGTTTTTGTTGAAATCAACGTCCCTGTAAATTTGTTGAGGTTTTCATGTTGTGAAAAACCGTAGTTTGTTCAAAAAGACATTGTATACACATAACAACGTCACAGTTTTTAAAAAAGCGACGTAAGAGGTTTTTCAAACGACGCTCTTGGTTCTATAGACGACGTTGTTTTTTTTATATTAGACGGCGAGAAGTTAAGAGTTGTGGTCGTGGAAAATATTTTGTACGTCGTTTTATGTGCAAAAATGGTCATGGTTTAGAATTTAAACGACGTTTTGTTTTAAAATTAAGTCGTTTATAATAATTTAAAACGTCGTTAATTTATTAACGCCGACGTGGTTTGTGGGTTTTATTCATAATATTTTATTCCATTTCATTCAAATATTCATAATAAATTGAAAATAAATCCAAAAAATGCAACGTCAACTCCTATGAAGTCATTGAGATATTTTCTTCCCCCTTAAGCTTTAAAAAATTAAGTTTGAGTTATACAAATTTAAAATTACCACCAAAAAGAAAAATGTTTTCACGAGTCACAACATCACTTATACTTTAATGGTTTAGGGTTTAGGGTTTAGGGTCTAGGGTTTAGGGTTTAGGGGGATGAAGGTTTATTTTTGGGGTTTAGGGTTTATGGTTAATATATATTAGGCCCTAAAACCATAAATCCTTTTCTATAATTATTTAAAAATATATATATAATTTATGGTTTATATTTTATGGTTTAGGGTTTAGGGTTTAGGGTATAGATGTCATATTTAACGACGGTTTTATTGTTTTCCGTCGATGATTTACGAAGAGCGCATTTCTAAACCTTGGTTTCTTTAAAATGACGTTGTACACACATAACAACGTCATAGTTTTTACCAAGCGACGTAAAAGGGTTTACAAACCGTCGTATTATAAATTTATAACGACGGTAAATAATTCATAACTGACGTAGTTATCACAACTGCCGAACGACTGTATTTTAATAAACCGACGTGGTTACTTTGGGGTTCTGAAAACGACGTCGTTCTCTTTTTAATACTCGCCAAGTGACTTTTGGATTTCCGATGTAGTTATGACGGCGCTTGTTTATCTAAACGGACGTTGATTATTAAAATATGACGTCGCTATGTATATTAGAACCGACGTTGTACTTATATAATTTGTTTAAATATGATTTTTTCACGCGTTTTTTAACTCTCAGTTTTCAATTAGGGTTGCAGAATGATTCCTCACAAGAAATTGTCTTTCTGAAAGCAAATGGGTTTGTAGAATGATTCCTCACAAGACCAAGCATGGGTTTGCTACATCCTCCTGTGTAGCAAGGGTGGAACCAGCTTTAGAACCTGCATGGGTTTGCAGACGCACAACCCACAACAGGATCTAAGGCTGGTTCCCCCCTGCTACACAGGAGGATTGAAGTTGATCACTGTGGAAAAGGGGACTACAATGTAACCAGGAATCGAGGAGTGAGCTTTTCACACTTTGTTGATTTTGATTTTCTGAAATTATTATATATTCATCTGTGGCTGTGCAGGAGCTTGAGAACAAGAGGAAGGAGAGGGCCCAGCTTGCATATGAGAGGAAGAAACAGTTGAACAAGCTGAGGGTGAAGGCAGAAAAGAAACCACGATGTATTTGCCAAATTTGTGTACATATATTGTGTAAATATTGATCAATATTTAACACGAAGAGATTTGCCTTTTAAGATGAAAATGTTGTTGAGGATTGAGAATTAAATTTTGTTTTGTGTTAAGAAAGATATTACCAAAATAAAAGAAAAATTAATTAATTTTAAAAAGCTATAAAAATAAGACGGCGGTTTACAGAGAAGGCAGACGTATAAATTGAAAAAATACAACGGTAATTTGAACTTAGGACGTGGTAAATAAACACGACACTAGTGTTGTAGGTACCGTCGTAGTATGCTCCAAAATAATAAGTCGATAAATTAATCTCTCGCGTCATGGTATATTATTTAACACGTCGTTTTTTGTAATATACCGACGTGTATTAATTACATATACACGTTTAGGTTGTGGAAAATGGTTTGTACGTCGTTTTCTGTGTAAAACTGGCCATGGTTTTAACTTTAAACGACGTTTGTTTAAAAATTACGTCGTTTATTATAATTTAAAACGTCGTTAATTTATTAACGCCGACGTGGTTTGTGGGTTTTATTAATAATATTTTATTCTATTTAATTCAAAATATTTATAATAAATTGAAAATAAATCCAAAAAATGCAACGTCAACTCCTATGAAGTCATTGAGATATTTTCTTCCCCCTTAAGCTTTAAAAAATTAAGTTTGAGTTATACAAATTTAAAATTAAAACCAAAAAGAGAAATGTTTTCATGAGTCACAACATCACTTATACTTTCATGGTTTAGGGTTTATATAAATTTAGAAAAGGGATTAGGGTTTAGGGTTTTATGGACGAGATATTTTAGGACATAAAACCCTAATCCCTTTGGAGAAATTATTTAAAAAAAATATATATATATATATAATTGTTGTTTTATTTATTAGGGTTTAGGGTTTAGGTTATATTTGTCTATTAGGGTTTAACGACGGTAGTTTGGTTTTGCGTCGTAAGGATATTTACAACGACGTCATTTTTAAAATAAGCGTCATGTTTAGGTTTAACGACGATTGTGTTTTTGTTTCCGTCGATGTTTTTAAAAAAGCGCGCTTTCTAAAAATTTCACCTCGACCTAAAATTTTCAGATTTCGCTCTAACTCTTATACAAGTTGCCAAAATTTCTGTGTCCTAAAACATTTCGCTCCGCTCTCTCACTTCAACTCTAATTCAAAGTTGGTCTCTCCGTCGAATCCAAGTTGGTCATAAGCTGTGAGCTCTGCCTACCTGTAAGTGCAAACCCTAATCTCATGCTTGTAAATTCATTGAATGATATTCAGTTCTGTGGTAAAGGGTTTTGTGATGTTTTAATGTTGTCGACGGTATGGGTTAATGGATTTAATGTTTATTGTTTTCATGAATCGGGTTTAGGGTTTAATGTTGTCGGATCTTTTAATACTCTCTGTTATTATGAATCGGGAATGGATTTAATGTTTTCATGCTTAGTATATGTTGGTTTCGTGCTTAGTATTAATGTATATGTTGTGTTCTGAATATATTCTGGGTTCTTGAAAATAAACTGGGATTTCGAAATCTTTTTTATGCATACGACGACGCTTGTTTTAACAAACCGTCGTCTATAAAAATATACCACGACGCTTGTTTTAACTACCGTCGTGGTTCAAGTTCGCGGGCGTCTGTTTCTTGCTAGCATTAGACGACGTTTTTTTAAAACCCGTCGTCTATATATGTGTAAAACGTCTGTTGTTGTTAAAAAACCGTCGTCTGTTTACTATATTATTTGCTATTAAAACCTTATATAATCTGCTATAGTGATAGTCATTGCTTGTCTTTTCACCTTATATATGTTGTGTTTTGAATATATTTTGGGTTCTTGAAAATAAACTGGGATTTCGATATCTTTTTATGCATACGACGACGGTTTTTTTAACAAACCGTCGTTTGTAAATATATACCACGACGCAGTTTTTAACTACCGTCGTGGTTCAAGTTCGCTGGCGTCGTTTCTTGCTAGCATTAGACGACGTTTCTTTTCAAAACCGTCGTCTATATATGTGTAATACGTCTGTTGTTGTTTAAAAACCGTCGTCTGTTTACTCTATTATTTGCTATTAAAACCTTATATAATCTGCTATTAGTGATAGTCATTGCTTGTCTTTTCACCTTATTATAGATAATAGGATATAGTGTCGGAGATGGATAAGTCATGGATGCACTCGGATAGAAGATCGAAGGCATATGAGTTAGGGGTGGAAGCATTTTTGCAATTTTCTGTAGAAAATCTTCTAACTACAACGCATATCCGTTGTCCATGTGTTAAATGTGCGAATTTGAAATTGTTTGGGGTTGGAATTATAAGGGATCACTTATACTTTAATGGAGTTGACCAAAGCTATAAGAATTGGACATTTCATGGAGAACCTTGGGAACCAATTGCAACTAGTAATGCTAGTAGAAATGTTGAAGAAGATGATGACCATAGTAGGTACAGTTTTGTGTCTGAAGAAATAGAGATGGATGATAATGATTTTGGTGATTTTGGATCCGATCCTTATGAGTTTGCTAATGTGATTGGGGATGGAGATCAACCATTGTACCCTGGTTGTAGAAAGTACACCAAGTTATCGGCATTAGTGAAGTTGTATAATTTGAAGGCAAAACATGGGATGAGTGATGTATGTTTTACAGAATTATTGATACTTCAGGGCGAGTTGCTTCCAGAAGGAAATACAATACCGGCCTCTTTGTATGAGGCAAAAAAGACTTTGTGTGCATTGGGGCTGAGTTATGAGAAAATCCACGCATGCCCCAATGATTGCATCTTGTATAGGAAGGAGTATGAAGATTCAACTAATTGTCCTACTTGTGGTATCTCAAGGTGGAAGGAAACCAAAGATGGATTCTTGAAAGAGGGTGTGGCAGCGAAGGTGTTGTGGTATTTTCCTCCAATTCCAAGGTTTAAAAGGATGTTTCAATCACATGAGACAGCTGCGAATTTGATTTGGCATGCTGCTAGAAAATCAATTGACGGTCAGATGTCTCATCCGGCGGATTCCCCGTCTTGGAAACTTGTTGATGATAAATGGCCCGAGTTTGGTAATGAGCCGAGAAACTTGAGATTGGCTCTTTCATCTGATGGATTCAATCCCCACAGTTCTCTAAGTAGCAGATATAGTTGCTGGCCAGTTATCTTAGTTACATATAATCTCCCACCATGGCTGTGCATGAAACGAAAGTTCATGATGTTGACTTTATTGATTTCCGGTCCTAAACAACCCGGAAATGATATAGACGTCTACTTGGAGCCTTTGATTGATGATTTAAAATCTTTGTGGGATGGGATTAGAGGAGTGTATGATGCACACATAGGAGAATATTTTACACTCAGAGCTGCATTACAGTGGACCATTAATGATTTTCCCGCCTATGGAAACTTATCTGGTTGTGTTGTTAAAGGATATAAAGCTTGTCCAATATGCGGCGAT
Source organism: Prunus avium (assembly GCF_965620075.1). Lineage (NCBI taxonomy): Eukaryota > Viridiplantae > Streptophyta > Magnoliopsida > Rosales > Rosaceae > Prunus > Prunus avium. The sequence continues at coordinate 976,701 of NC_142287.1, forward strand.
GATACACCTAGTCATAGGTTGAAAAATGGCCACAAAATTTGTTACATTGGGCATAGAAAATGGTTACCAATTAATCATCCATATAGAAGGCAACGTGCAGCTTTTAATGGGAAACCTGAATATGGCACGCCTTTGGAGCCATTAAGGGGAGAAGAAGTGCTGCATATGGTTGAAGATATTAATTACATATGGGGATCGAAAAAAGGGGGAGGTGGAGGTGAAAATGATGGTGACAGAATTTGTTGGAAGAAGAAGTCAAAATTCTTTGATCTTGAGTATTGGAAATACCTTCCAGTGAGGCATGTCCTCGATGTTATGCACATTGAGAAGAATGTTTGTGATAGTATCATTGGTACATTGCTGGAGATCCCTGGAAAAAATAAAGATGGGATTGCTGCTCGGTTAGATTTATTGAACATGGGGGTCAAAACTGATTTGCAACCCGAGTATGGAGAAAGAAGTACTCGTTTGCCTCCAGGGCCTTGGAATTTGTCAAGAGCAGAGAAGAGAGCGGTTTGCAATTCTTTCTATGGTATGAAGGTCCCTGAAGGTTATTCTTCAAATATAAAAAATCTTGTATCTTTACAAGATTCAAGACTTCTTGGCCTTAAATCACATGATTGTCATACCTTAATGCAGCAATTGCTCCCTGTGGCAATTCGTTCTGTTTTGGAGAAGCCTGCAAGGTATGCAATAACTCGTTTGTGCTTCTTCTTCAATGCTATATGTGCAAAGATGGTTGATGTTTCCAAGCTAGATAAGTTGGAAGAAGATGTAGTAGTTACTTTGTGTTTGCTTGAAAAATACTTTCCACCTTCATTCTTCGATATCATGGTTCATCTAGTAGTACATCTTGTTAGAGAAGTTCGTCTATGTGGGCCAGTTTATTTTAGATGGATGTATCTGTTCGAAAGATATATGAAAGTTCTAAAGGGGTATGTTCAGAACCGTACTCATCCCGAAGGTTGCATTGCGGAGCGTTATATAGCTGAAGAAGCTGTAGAATATTGCACTGAACATTTATCTGATATTAGTACAATTGGAGTGCCATCAAGTCAGAAGATAGGAGTTTCAAAGCCATTATCAGGTTGCACAGTGAGCTTAGTTGATCGGGACCTGTTGAACCAAGCACATCTATATGTCTTGGAGAATACGGAGGAAGTTCTACCTTATATCGAGTATGAGTTTTATTCCTTAAGTTTCCATTTTAAATTATTCCTTATGTTTATCTTATATGTTTGGGACCGTAATGCTTGAATTTTTCGTGTCATGTAGGGAACATATGATCCACATCAAGGCCGCTTATCCAAAATTTAGAAAGAGAACAAAGTGGCTGCAAGATAAGCACAATAGCACTTTCATTCAATGGCTACACTTCAAGGTATATGTTATTCAATAACATATTGGACTTTTAATTTTCTTCTTTCTATGTTAGATTGAATTAAGATATGATTAATTTGCAGGTTCAAAGTGAACTTGATGAGGGAGGCAATCATGGGGTATCAGAAAATTTAAGGTGGCTAGCAGCTGGTCCAAACATGGCAGTGCCATTATATAGGAGCTATCTTATTAAAGGTGTTAAATTTAACATCAAGGCACAAGATGATGTGCGGACAGTTCAAAATAGTGGAGTTTATTTACTTGCACATACCATGCAAGTTGCTAGTGCCAAGGATAAAAACCCAATTCTCTCAAATATGGGTTTTTATGGTGTCATTCAAGAAATTTGGGACCTTGACTACCAAAAGTTTACAATCCCAGTCTTTAGGTGCGATTGGATAGATAGTACTTCCGGCCTTGTAGTCGACGAACTTGGATTTACCCTTGTAGATTTGAGTAAAATTGGACATAGGAATGACCAATTTGTTTTGGCTTCTCAAGTCAAACAAGTATTTTTTGTTGACGACCCGATGCATCATGGTTGGTCGGTAGTGTTATCAGCGCCTAATAGAGAATATAATGATGATGTTATTGGTGATGATGTCTTAGGTGATGTGAGAATTGAGTGTGAGCCATTTACTAGAGGGATGCCAAATGTTGACACATTTGATGAACTAGTGGGTGAGTTTGGGAGTCAAAATATTCGAGATGGGTGTGAAGATATATGGATTGAATGATGCTCTTGTAATTTATGAAATTATTTATGCCCTAAACAGCACTACTGTATGACATTAATTTTGCAATAAATTGTAATGTGTTTTCTTCACTTTCATTATGCAGGTTTTGGACACAAAACAATCAGTACATAAAATACTGGTTCAGTATTATAAAACGACGGTCCTTATAAAACTGTGAAAAACAGACGTCTGTTGCCATAAAATTGTCAATCAAAAATGACGTTTTGGAGCATTCAACGACGGCATTGAATTAACCGACGTCTAAAAGCGAACTAAAAGTGAAAAAAGACGACGTTATTGTGAAACAGTTATTAACGATATCACGTCGGAGAAGGATAAAGAGCCGACATGTAATTACAAATAACATGACTTCAGTACAATAATACCGACGTCTAAAAGGACAGATATCGAACCTGAACGTTACAAAATACGACGTCTTGGATGGATTAGACGACTATTATTTTACTAAAGACGACGTATAAATAGAGAAACACGGCTGTCTTTTACATGATCACGACGTTGTATATCACATACTACGTCGTTTATAGAAATAAATATGTCGTAAGTCATGAGCCTAACATATTTTCCACGTCGGTTATGTAAATATATAAGACGTAGTAAATATTAATAACGTCGTATTTTATTTATTTAAAGACGTAGTATATACATACACACGACTGCGTTTGTATAAAATAGGTCGTCTATTCTTCTAAATGAAAATTTTTTGGTTCATTTTTCAGTATACAGACGTCGGTTGTTTTTGTAAATGACGTTGTTTATTATAACAACGACGGTGATTTACCTTAACTGCTATTTCCACGTCAATATTAATGGAAAAAGTGAAGTAACAATACTATTTCACGACGGTTATATAAATATATTCGACGTCGTATGATTTAATAACGTCATATTTTATTTATTTAAAGACGTAGTGTTTTCTTTTACACGACGAATGTTGTATAAAATAAGTCGTCTATTCTTCTCCATGACAATTTTTTGGTTCATTTTTCAGTGTACAGACGTTGGTTTTTTTTTGTAAATGACGTTATTTGTTATAACAACGACGGTGATTTACCCTAACCGCTATTTCCACGTCAATATTAATGTAAAAAACGAAGTGGCATTACTATTGCACGACGGTTATATAAATACATTGGACGTCGTATGATTTAATAACGTCATATTTTATTTATTTAAAGACGTATTGTATTCTTTTACACGACGGAGGTTGTATAAAATAGGTCGTCTATTCTTCTCCAGGACAATTTTTTGGTTCATTTTTCAGTATACAGACGTCGGTTGTTTGGTTGTTAATGACGTTGTTTGTTATAACAACGACGGTGATTTCGCGTCGTGGTTTTACTTTGCAAAAGACGTCGATCGATTTTACGACGGTTTGAAAACCAAATTCACGACGGTGAATTCCCGTCGTCTTTTGCCCTTTTTGTAGTAGTGTTTGGGTTGTTCTAGAGATCGGATTTCATTCAAACCTAACCAAATGACTCCTCCCACCATATTATGATGTTGCCCAAGTTTTGGGCTCGATCCGAAATCAATAGGTGTAAGAAATTGGACAATTCAAGTTCAAAGGCAGTTCGTTCCTAATTGGAGTGGTTGGTATTTTGGGTAGTTCTAGAGATTGGATTTCACTCAATCTTAATCAAATGACTCCTCCCAAAATATTATGATGTTGCCCAAGTTTGGGCTCGATCCGAAATCAATAGGTGTAAGAAATTGGACAATTCAAGTTCGAAGGCAGTTCGTTCCTAATTGGGGTGGTTGGTGTATTGGGTAGTTCTAGAGATCGGATTTCACTCAAAATTAACCAAATGACTCCTCCCACCATATTATGATGTTGTCCAAGTTTTGGGCTTGATCCGAAATCAATAGGTGTAAGAAATTGGACAATTCAAGTTCGTAAGCAGTTTGTTCCACATTGGGGTGGTTGGTGTATTGGGTAGTTCTAGAGATCGGATTTCACTCAAACTTAACCAAACGACTCCTCCCAATATATTACGATGTTGCCCCAGTTTTGGGCTCGATCCGAAATCAATAGGTGTAAGAAATTGGAGAATTTATGTTCAACGGCAATTAGTTCCTAATTGGAGTGGTTGGTGTTTTGGGTAGTTCTAGAGACTGGATTTCACTCAAACTTAACCAAATGACTCCTCCCACCACATTATGATGATGCCCAAGTATTAGGCTCGATCCGAAATCAATAGGTGTGAGAAATTGGACAATTCAAGTTCAAAGGCAGTTCGTTCCTAATTGGAGTGGTTGGTGTATTCCATAGTTCTAGAGATCGGATTTCACTCAAAACTAACCAAATGACTCCTCCCACCATATTATGATGTTGCCCAAGTTTTGGGCTCGATCCGAAATCAATAGGTGTAAGAAATTGGACAATTCAAGTTCAAAGGCAGTTCGTTCCTAATTAGAGTGGTTGGTGTTTTGGGTAGTTCTAGAGATCGGATTTCACTTAAACTTAACCAAATGACTCCTCCCACCATATTATGACGTTGCCCAAGTTTTGGGCTCGATCCGAAATCAATAGGTGTAAGAAATTGGACAATTCAAGTTCAAAGGCAGTTCGTTCCTAATTGGAGTGGTTGGTGTTTCGGGTAGTTCTAGAGATCGGATTTCACTCAAACTAAACCAAATGACTCCTCCCACCATATTATGTTGTTGCCCAAGTTTTGGGCCCGATCTGAAATCAATAGGTGTAAGAAATTGGACAATTCAAGTTCAAATGCAGTTCGTTCCTAATTGGGGCGGTTGGTGTATTGGGTAGTTCTAGAGATCAGATTTCACTCAAAATTAATCAAATGACTCCTCCCACCATATTATGATGTTGCCCAAGTTTTGGGCTCGATCCGAAATCAATAGGTGTAAGAAATTGGACAATTCAGGTTGAAAGACAGTTCGTTCCTAATTGGAGTGGTTGGTGTTTTGGGTAGTTGTAGAGATCGGATTTCACTCAAACTTAACCAAATCACTCCTCCCACCATATTATGATTTTGCCCAAGTTTTGGGCTCGATCCGAAATCAATAGGTGTAAGAAATTGGACAATTCAAGTTCAAAGGAAGTTTGTTCCTAATTGGGGTGGTTGGTGTTTTGGGTAGTTCTAGAGATCGGATTTCACTCAAACTTAACCAAATGACTCCTCCCACCATATTATGTTTTTGCCCAAGGGTTGGGCTCGGTCCTAAATCAATAGGTGTTAGAAATTGGACAATTCAAGTTCAAAGGCAGTTCGTTCCTAATTGGAATTGTTGGGGTTTTGGGTAGTTCTAGAGATCGGATTTCACTCAAACTTAACCAAATGACTCCTCCCACCATATTATGATGTTGCCCAAGGTTTGGGCTCGATCCGAAATCAATAGGTGTAATAAATTGGACAATTCAAGTTCGAAGGCAGTTCGTTCCTAATTGGAGTGGTTGGGGTTTTTGGTAGTTCTAGAGATCGGATTTCACTCAAGCTTAACCAAATGACTCCTCCCACCGTATTATGATGTTGCCCAAGTTTTGGGCTCGATCCGAAATCAATAGGTGTAAGAAATTGGACAATTTATGTTCATAGGCAGTTCGTTCCTAATCGGAGTGGTTGGTGTATTCCATAGTTCTAGAGATAGAATTTCACTCAAAATTAACCAAATGACTCCTCCCACCATATTATGATGTTGTACCAAGTTTTGGGCTCGATCCGAAATCAATAGGTGTAAGAAATTGGACAATTCAAGTTCAAAGGCAGTTCGTTCCTAATTGATGTTTTGGGTAGTTCTAGAGATCGGATTTTACTCAAAGTTCACCAAATGACTCCTCCCACCATATTATGATGTTGCCCAAGTTTTGCGCTAGATCCGAAATCAATAGGTGTAAGAAGGTGGACAATTCAAGTTCAAAGGCAGTTCCTTCCTAATTGGAGTGGTTGGTGTTTTGGGTAGTTCTAGAGATCGGATTTCACTCAAACTTAACCAAATGACTCCTCCCACCATATTATGGTGTTGCCTAACTTTTGGGCTTGTTCCGAAATCATTAGGTGTAAGACACATTGGACAATATATGTTCAAAGGCAGTTCGTACCTAACCGGAGTGGTTGATTTATTCCATAGTTCTTGAGATCGGATTTCACTCAAAACTAACCAAATGACTCCTCCCACCATATTATGATGTTGCCCAAGTTTTGGGCTCGATCCGAAATCAATAGGTGTAAGAAATTGGACAATTCAAGTTCGAAGTAAGTTCGTTCCTAATTTGGGTGGTTGGTGTACTGGGTAGTTCTGGTGATCGGATTGCACTCAAAGTTAACAAAATGACTCCTCCCGCCGTATTATGATGTTTCCCAAGTTTTGGGCTCGATCCGAAATCAATAGGTGTAAGAAATTGGACAATTCAAGTTCAAAGGAAGTTCGTTCCTAATTGGAGTGGTTGATGTTTTGGGTAGTTCTAGAGATCGGATTTCACTCAAACTTAACCAAATGACTCCTCCCACCATATTATGATGTTGCCCAAGTTTTGGGCTCGATCCAAAATCAATAGGTGTAAGAAATTGGACAATTTATGTTCAAAGGCAGTTCGTTCCTAATCAGAGTGGTCGGTGTATTCCATAGTTCTAGAGATCGGATTTCACTCAAAACTAAGCAAATGACTCCTCCCACCATATTATGATGTTGCACAAGTTTTGGGCTCGATCCGAAATCAATAGGTGTAAGAAATTGGACAATTCAGGTTCGTAGGCAGTTCGTTCCTAATTGGAGTGGTTGGTGTTTTGGGCAGTTCTAGAGATCGGATTTCACTCAAACTTAACCAAATGACTCCTCCCACCATATTATGATGTTGCCCAAGTTTTGGGCTCGATCCGAAATCAATAGGTGTAAGAAATTGGACAATATATGTTCAAAGGCAGTTCGTTCCTAATTGGAGTGGTTGTTGTTTTGGGCAGTTCTAGAGATCGGATTTCACTCAAACTTAACCAAATGACTCCTCCCACCATATTATGATGTTGCCCAAGTTTTGGGCTCGATCCGAAATCAATAGGTGTAAGACATTGGACAATTTATGTTCAAAGGCAGTTCGTTCCTGATCGAAGTGGTTGGTGTTTTCCATAGTTCTAGAGATCGGATATCACTCAAAACTAACCAAATGACTCCTCCCAATATATTATGATGTTCCCCAAGTTTTGGGCTCGAGTTCAAATCAATAGGTGTAAGAAATTGGATAGTTCAAGTTCAAAGGCAGTTCGTTCCTAATTGGAGTGGTTGGTGTTTTGGGTAGTTCTAGAGATCGGATTTCACCCACACTCAACCAAATGACTCCTCCCACCATATTATGATGTTGCCTAAGTTTTGGGCTCGATCCGAAATAAATTGGTGTAAGAAATTGGACAATTCAAGTTCAAAGGTAGTTCGTTCCTAATTGGAGTGGTTGGTGTTTTGGGAAGTTCTAGAGATTGGATTTCACTCAAACTTAACCAAGTGACTCCTCCCACCATATTATGATGTTGCCCAAGTTTTGGGCTCGATCCGAAATCAATAGGTGTAAGAAACTGTACAATTTATGTTCAAAGGCAGTTCGTTCCTAATCGGAGTGGTTGGTGTATTCCATAGTTCTAGAAATCGGATATCACTCAAAACTAACCAAATGAGTCCTCCCACCATATTATGATGTTGCCCAAGTTTTGGGCTCGATCCGAAATCAATAGGTGTAAGAAATTGGACAATTTATGTTCAAAGGCAGTTCGTTCCTAATCGGAGTGGTTGGTGTATTCCATAGTTCTAGAGATCGGATATCACTCAAAACTAACCAAATGACTCCTCCCACCATATTATGATGTTCCCCAAGTTTTGGGCTCGATCCGAAATCAATAGGTGCAAGAAATTGGACAGTTCAAGTTCAAAGGCAGTTTGATCCTAATTGGAGTGGTTGGTGTTTTGGGTAGTTCTAGAGATCGGATTTCACCCACACTCAACCAAATGACTCCTCCCACCATATTATGATGTTGCGTAAGTTTTGGGCTCGATCCGAAATCAATTGGTGTAAGAAATTGGACAATTCAAGTTCAAAGGTAGTTCGTTCCTAATTGGAGTGGTTGGTGTTTTGGGTAGTTCTAGAGATTGGATTTCACTCAAACTCAACCAAATGACTCTTCCCACCATATTATGATGTTGCCCAAGTTTTGGGCACGATCCGAGATCAATAGGTGTAAGAAATTGGACAATTCAAGTTCGAAGGCAGTTCGTTCCTAATTGGAGTGGTTGGTGTTTTGGGTAGTTCTAGAGATCGGATTTCACTCAAACTCAACCAAATGACTCCTCCCACCATATTGTGTTGTTGCCCAAGTTTTGGGCTCGATCCGAGATGAATAGGTGTAAGATATTGGACAATTCATGTTCAAAGGCAGTTCGTTCCTAGTTGGAGTGGTTGGTGTTTTGGGTAGTTCTAGAGATCGGATTTCACTCAAACTTAACCAAATAACTCCTCCCACCATATTATGATGTTGCCCAAGTTTTGGGCTCGATCCGAAATCAATAGGTATAAGAAATTGGACAATTTATGTTCAAAGGCAGTTCGTTCCTAATCGGAGTGGTTGGTGTATTCCATAGGAATAAAGATCGGATTTCACTCAAACTTAACCAAATGACTCCTCCCACCACATTATGAGGTTGCCCAAGTTTTGGGCTCGATCCGAAATCAATAGGTGTAAGAAATTGGAGAATTTATGTTCAAAGGCAGTTCGTTCCTAATCGGAGTGGTTGGTGTATTCCATAGTTCTAGAGATCGGATTTCACTCAAAACTAACCAAATGACTCCTCCCACCATATTATGTTGGTGCCCAAGTTTTGGGCTCGATCCGAAATCAATAGGTGGAAGAAATTGGACAATTCAACTTCAAAGGCAGTTCGTTCCTAATTGGAGTGGTTGGTGTTTTGGTTAGTTCTAGAGATCGGATTTCAGTCAAACTCAACCAAATGACTCCTCCCACCATATTATGATGTTGCACAAGTTTTGGGGTCAATCCGATATCAATAGGAGTAAGAAATTGGACAATTCAAGTTCAAAGGCAGTTCGATCCTAATCGGAGTGGTTGGTGTATTCTATAGTTCTACAGATCGGATTTCACGCAAAACTAACCAACTGACTCCTCCCACCATATTATGATGTTGCCCAAGTTTTGGGCTCGATCCGAAATCAGTAGGTGTAAGAAATTGGACAATTCAAGTTCAAAGGTAGTTCGTTCCTAATTGGAGTGGTTGGTGTTTTGGGTAGTTCTAGAGATTGGATTTCACTCAAACTCAACCAAATCACTCCTCCCATCATATTATGATGTTGCCCAAGTTGTGGGCTCTATCCGAAATCAATAGGTGTAAGAAATTGGACAATTCAAGTTCGAAGGCAGTTCGTTTCTAATTGGAGTGGTTGGTGTTTTGGGTAGTTCTAGAGATCGGATTTCACTCAAACTCAACCAAATGACTCCTCCCACCATATTATGATGTTGCCCAAGTTTTGGGCTCCATCTGAAATGAATAGCTGTAAGAAATTGGTCAATTCATGTTCAAACGCAATTCGTTCCTAGTTGGAGTGGTTGGTGTTTTGGGTAGTTCTAGAGATCGGATTTCACTCAAACTTAACCAAATGACTCCTCCCACCATATTATGATGTTGCCCAAGTTTTGGGCTCTATCTGAAATCAATAGGTGTAAGAAATTGGACAATTTATTTTCAAAGGCAGTTCGTTCCTAATCGGAGTGGTTGGTGTATTCCATAGGAATAAAGATCGGATTTCACTCAAACTTAACCAAATGACTCCTCCCACCACATTATGAGGTTGCCCAAGTTTTGGGCTCGATCCGAAATCAATAGGTGTAAGAAATTGGAGAATTTATGTTCAAAGGCAGTTCGTTCCTAATCGGAGTGGTTGGTGTATTCCATAGTTCTAGAGATCGGATTTCACTCAAAACTAACCAAATGACTCCTCCCACCATATTATGTTGGTGCCCAAGTTTTGGGCTCGATCCGAAATCAATAGGTGGAAGAAATTGGACAATTCAACTTCAAAGGCAGTTCGTTCCTAATTGGAGTGGTTGGTGTTTTGGTTAGTTCTAGAGATCGGATTTCAGTCAAACTCAACCAAATGACTCCTCCCACCATATTATGATGTTGCACAAGTTTTGGGGTCAATCCGATATCAATAGGAGTAAGAAATTGGACAATTCAAGTTCAAAGGCAGTTCGATCCTAATCGGAGTGGTTGGTGTATTCTATAGTTCTACAGATCGGATTTCACTCAAAACTAACCAACTGACTCCTCCCACCATATTATGATGTTGCCCAAGTTTTGGGCTCGATCCGAAATCAGTAGGTGTAAGAAATTGGACAATTCAAGTTCAAAGGCAGTTCGTTCCTAAACCCTTTTGTGCCCAAACATTTAGCCATTTCTTTCTATCACCTTATCATCCATTAAACATCCTACCATATAGGGAACATGTAGAGTATGATTGTATTTCAGATTGTATTCAAGGCAATAAATGAGCTATTAAAAAAAAAAAATTCAAAAGAAAAACAGAAAAGAAGTGTGGCCAATGTAGTCACGACCCTAGGGTGATATAAGGAGAAATCAAGGTGATCTAGGGTAAAGAGCCGCAAAATTGGGCCAAATTTTATACAAAGTGTGTAAATGTCAAAATCAAATTTTGAAGTGATTCAATTGCAAAATCTGGTGTTGTGAGCTTTTCAATTTATGTGCCTTACATTTCAAATGTCAATGATCTTGTTTATATGACATGCTCTACTTTGTTCCTTAGACTTTGTGTTCCAATATCCATTCTTTGTCTAACCATTACCATAACCCCATTACATCCATAAGTAAAGTCCTATTGATCTTGGTTTAGCTTGGAAAACTTGTGTTCATTCTTGCAGGAATTCATATCGTTGTTTGATAAGCATGAGTTGTATCTTCATGGCTATTTCACACACACACCTTGAGCATGATTTTTTGTGAGATTGTGGTAGCACTTGAATAATGTTTAGAACTTCCTTAGTGCTTGTTTTGTTCCTTGTTGAGCCATGTCTACGAAGTTAAAATTTCTGTCTGGTTGGAAGGTTAACGTTTTTGTATTTTGTTTTGTTTTGTTTTGCTTAAGGATTAACAAATCTATTAAGTTTTCTAACCATTTTGTTTTGTAGAGTTAGAAAAACGTTTGTGGGTATCGTATCTGTTAAACCCTCAGGAGACACAACTCCTCCTACTAGGGATGCCTAGAGGTTTAAAGGCTTGTTGCATACGCTCAATGCAATCGAGTTACCAACGAAAGTGGTCTAGTTAACTTCTAGTTTTGTTTTTAATTTTTTTTTTGTTTTTATTTATTTATTTATTTTTTTTTTCTTTTGTTTTGCTCGAGGACTAGCAAAATCTAAGTTTGGGGGTGTGTTAAGCTCATAATTTCATACATATACATGCCCTATTTACTTACTTCTTTTGCTTAGTTTCTTAGATTTCTAAGTTATTTGCCTCCCTTTGTGTGTTTTGTAGGCAAATAGAGCAAGAGAGCATAATTCATGCAATTCAAGCATGTTAAGGCCTAATTTGGATGAATGGATGAAGAGCTTAAAAGACAAACTCATTTTGGCAACAGCCCCCTGCCAGTCCAGTTCCGTAGGTCATATTGCAAGCTTTATTTCAGCAACCTACACAGCTCGGATGAGGCAGAATTCTTCATGAAAGTTGTTCCAATGGGTGTGTACTATAACATATCCAAACTTCAGCCCCATTGGATAAATATGGAGTCTGTTACCTAGCAAACACAGAGCCATGCTCAGGATGGATTTTATCAGCGCGCAAAATGGGTTAGCAATTTGTTTTGGCCTTAACTTCCTCCTCCGACCTTGGATTGGCCCAAATGATATATGGCTGGAAAGAAGACATTCTGAACTTCAAGTTTGAGTGCTTAAAGTCTTAATTTGCTTAAGGGAAGCCCAATTCGTAAGCCCTTGAAGTTGCTGGTCATGCTGACCTCAGGATGAGCTATTGTTTCTGGTTGGAAGCTTGGTCATGGTGAGCTAGGCATGAGCTATTGAGCTGGTTGGAAGCTTGGTCATGGTGACATGAAGATGAGCTAGGGCTGCTGGTGGGATTTATTGGTGAAGTGCATCAACCAATTCAAATTTTCTAATACAAGTGCATCAACCATTTCAAATTTTATAAAACAAGTGTTGTATGCATTAGCCATATTGAATTCAGATATTTCACTTCCTTAGGCCTATAAATACGGAGGTTCTCTAAGCTTGTAAACACACCCCAAGGGGGGGAGCTCTCAAACACTTCTCTAGAGCTCCCTTCCCTTCTCTCCCTCAAATTCTCTTAATTTTGCTTTCTAGTTCTCAATTCTAGCTTTCCTTTTGCTTCTTAGTTGTAGTTTATTTTTCTTTGTAATGTAAATTCTTTTCTTAAGTTTTCAAGTTGAATTAGTTTCCAAGTTTCAATTATGGTTTTTGTTCTTATTCATTATGCTTATAAGTTAATATGCTAGTTTGAATGATTGATCACCATTTAGGCTTGCATGTTAGCTATCTTGGTTTGAATTAAGAGTATACACCATGCTTTAATTCGAATTGAACTATGAATAGGAAGAGTATGTATGGACATTCGACAACAGGGATTAGATACATGCTTGGTTGTTTAAATTGTTCTTCTATGCTTAATGGGTTCCTAATGCTTAATTTTAGGTTAGACAACAAATGATCAAATTAGGGAATTAAGAACACAAGGTTATGACCAAACACCATGGCTTAATCATACTTTAGCTAGAATCAATCCGTTAATCTAATTGAACTTGGGAACTTATTTGCTTGAGTTATTTCTTCCTTGTTTTATTTATTTCCTTTCTTTTTCATTTCTGTTTTGTGTAGGGAAAATGAATTGGATCATTCAATCACCAATCCCTGTGGAATCGACCTCGCACTTACATACGCTAAACTACCAACGGTTCGTGCACTTGCGAGTATCACAAGTTGAGGATGCAGCTTAATCTATTTTGGTGCAGCTGTATCTACACAACAAGTTTTTGGCGCCGTTGCCGGGGATCGGTAACATTGTTTGATTCTATTTGGCTTTCCTACTTTAATTTTTTTTTTTCTTAACTGGACAATTTCAAGTTTTAAAGTTAATGACGTTAATGGACAAGTTGTGTTTGTAGTCCAACAGAAAAGGACAATTGCCCAACAAGCAAGAGAACTGGGTTTAAGTCCCAGCTTACACAACCCATTGGTGCTTGTTGCTTTGAAGCATGGAATTGGACTTGTGTTGTTTTTTCCTTTTCATTTTTAGTTTTTTTTATATATTTCATAATCCTTTAATTCCATTTCAAGTTTTTGTGTGTGTTTGTTTTAGTAATGTAAATAGCTCAATAAAAATGGAGAGAGATGGCAACTTCAAAGATAGGAAGTGTGGAGTAGTGGGAGAAGTCGCGACCTCCAAATGCATCACGCTCGACCTAATTGCTTCAAGGGGGAGCATTTCAATCCTTTATCTTTACTTGTTATTATTTTAAATTTCTGTTTCTTTTTTTTTTTTTTTTAAATTTAAAAAAATAAAAAAATTTAAAAATTTAAAAAGATTTTTCATATAAGCTGACTTATGGTAACTCCAGTGAGCACTTCCGTCAATACAGTGTCTAGGAGTTCTTTAGGCGACACCTTCGGTGTCTAAGAAGTTTGGGTTTTAAGCGGGACCATTGTGACCCCTCCAATCTTCCCGGATCCCCTGGCTGTGTTTTCTGAGGCCCTTAACTGGTCATCCGTGAGTTGCTTATATATTCATTTTTATTTTTTTTTCTTTCTAAACCTTCTTCTTAACTTTTCCCCTTATCATTTACATGTTCTCAATCATCTTTACTTTGCCTAACTGGAGTGGTTGGTGTTTTGGGTAGTTCTAGAGATCGGATTTCACTCAAACTTAACCAAATGACTCCTCCCACCACATTATGATGAAGCACAAGTATTGGGCTCGATCCGAAATTAATTGGTGTAAGAAATTGGACAATTCAAGTTCGAAGGCAGTTCGTTCCTAATTTGAGTGGTTGGTGTTTTGGGTTGTTCTAGAGATTGGATTTCACTCAAAACTTAACCAAATCATTCTTCCCACCATATTATGAGGTTGCCCAAGTTTTGGGCTCGATCCGAAATAAATAGGTGTAAGATATTGGACAATTCAGGTTCAAAGGCAGTTCGTTCCTAATTGGAGTGGTCGGTGTTTTGGGTAGTTCTAGAGATCAGATTTCACTCAAACTTATCCAAATGACTCCTCCCACCATATTATTATGTTGCCCGTGTTTTGGGCCCGATCCGAAATCAATAGGTGTAAGAAATTGGACAATTCAAATTCAAAGGCAGTTCTTTCCTAATTGGAGTGGTTGGTGTTTTGGGTAGTTCTAGAGATCAGATTTCACTCAAACTTATCCAAATGACTCCTCCCACCATATTATTATGTTGCCCGTGTTTTGGGCTCGATCTGAAATCAATAGGTGTAAGAAATTGGACAATTTATGTTCAAAGGGAGTTCGTTCCTAATCGGAGTGGTTTGTGTATTCCATAGTTCTAGAGATAGAATTTCTCTCAAAATTAACCAAATGACTCCTCCCACCATATTATGATGTTGCCCAAGTTTTGGGCTCGATCCGAAATCAATAGGTGTAAGAAATTGGACAATTCAAGTTCAAAGGCAGTTCGTTCCTAATTGATGTTTTGGGTAGTTCTAGAGATCGGATTTTACTCAAACTTCACCAAATGACTCCTCCCACCATATTATGATGTTGCCCAAGTTTTGCGCTAGATCCGAAATCAATAGGTGTAAGAAGGTGGACAATTCAAGTTCAAAGGCAGTTCGTTCCTAATTGGAGTGGTTGGTGTTTTGGGCAGTTCTAGAGATCGGATTTCACTCAAATTTAACCAAATGACTCCTCCCACCCAATTATGATGTTGCCCAAGTTTTGGGCTCGATCCGAAATCAATAGGTGTAAGAAATTGGACAATTCAAGTTCAAAGGCAGTTCGTTCCTGATTGGAGTGGTTGGTGTATTGGGTAGTTCTAGAGATCGGATTTCACTCAAACTTAACCAAATGACTCCTCCCAACATATTTTGTTGTTGCCCAAGTTTTGGGCTCGAACCGAAATCAATAGGTTTAAGAAATTGGACAATTTACGTTCAAAGGCAGTTTGTTCCTAGCCGTAGTGGTTGGAGTATTCCACAGTTCTAGAGATCGGATTTCACTCAAAACTAACCAAATGACTCCTCCCACCATATTATGATGTTAACCAAGTTTTGGGCTCGATCCGAAATCAATAGCTGTAAGAAATTGGACAATTCTAGTTCAAAGGCAATTCGTTCCTAATTGGAGTGGTTGGTGTTTTGGGTAGTTCTAGAGATCTGATTTCACTCAAACTTAACCAAATGACTCCTCCCACCATATTATGGTGTTGCCTAAGTTTTGGGCTTGTTCCGAAATCAATAGGTGTAAGACACATTGGACAATTTATGTTCAAAGGCAGTTCGTTCCTAATCAGAGTGGTCGGTGTATTTCATAGTTCTAGAGATCGGATTTCACTCAAAACTAAGCAAATGACTCCTCCCACCATATTATGATGTTGCACAAGTTTTGGGCTCGATCCGAAATCAATAGGTGTAAGAAATTGGACAATTCAAGTTCGAAGGCAGTTCGTTCCTAATTGGAGTGGTTTGTGTTTTGGGTAGTTCTAGAGATTGGATTTCACTCAAACTTAAGCAAATGACACCTCCCACCATATTTTGATGTTGCCCCAGTTTTGGGCTCGATCCGAAATCAATAGGTGTAAGAAATTGGACAATATATGTTCAAAGGCAGTTCGTTCCAAATTGGAGTGGTTGGTGTTTTGGGCAGTTCTAGAGATCGGATTTCACTCAAACTTAACCAAATGACTCCTCCCACCATATTATGATGTTGCCCAAGTTTTGGGCTCGATCCGAAATCAATAGGTGTAAGAAATTGGACAATTTATGTTCAAAGGCAGTTCGTTCCTAATCGGAGTGGTCGGTGTATTCCATAGTTCTAGAGATCGGATTTCGCTCAAAACTAAGAAAATGACTCCTCCCACCATATTATGATGTTGCACAAGTTTTGGGCTCGATCCGAAATCAATAGGTGAAAGAAATTGGACAATTCAAGTTCAAAGGCAGTTCGTTCCTAATTGGAGTGGCTGGTGTTTTCGGTAGTTCGAGAGATTGGATTTCACTCAAACTTAAGCAAATGACTCCTCCCAACATATTATGATGTTGCCCCAGTTTTAGGCTCGATCCGGAACCAATAGGTGTAAGAAATTAGACAATTCAAGTTCACAGGCAGTTCGTTCCTAATTGGAATGGTTGATGTTTTGGGTAGTTCTAGAGATCGGATTTCACTCAAACTTAACCAAATGACTCCTCCCACCATATTATGATGTTGCCCAAGTGTTGGGCTCGATCCGAAATCAATAGGTGTAAGAAATTGGACAACTTATGTTCAAAGGCAGTCCGTTCCTAATCGAAGTGGTTGGTGTATTCCATAGTTCTAGAGATCGGATATCACTCAAAACTAACCAAATGACTCCTCCCACCATATTATGATGTTCCCCAAGTTTTGGGCTCGATTTTAAATCAATAGGTGTAAGAAATGGGACAGTTCAAGTTCAAAGGCAGTTCGTTCCTAATTGGAGTGGTTGGTGTTTTGGGTAGTTCTAGAGATCGGATTTCACCCACACTCAACCAAATGACTCCTCCCACCATATTATGATGTTGCCTAAATTTTGGTCTCGATCTAAAATAAATTGGTGTAAGAAATTGGACAATTCAAGTTCAAAGGTAGTTCGTTCCTAATTGGCGTGGTTTGTGTTTTGGGTAGTTCTAGAGTTTGGATTTCACTCAAACTTAACCAAGTGACTCCTCCCACCATATTATGATGTTGCCCAAGTTTTGGGCTCGATCCGAAATCAATAGGTGTAAGAAATTGTACAATTTATGTTCAAAGGTAGTTCGTTCCTAATCGGAGTGGTTGGTGTATTCCATAGTTCTAGAAATCGGATATCACTCAAAACTAACCAAGTGACTCCTCCCACCATATTATGATGTTGCCCAAGTTTTGGGCTCGATCCGAAATCAATAGGTGTAAGAAATTGGACAATTTATGTTCAAAGGCAGTTCGTTCCTAATCGGAGTGGTTGGTGTATTCCATAGTTCTAGAAATCGGATATCACTCAAAACTAACCAAATGACTCCTCCCACCATATTATGATGTTGCCCAAGTTTGGGGCTCGATACGAAATCAATAGGTGTTCCAAATTGGACAATTCAAGTTCAAAGGCAGTTTGTTCCTAATTGGAGTGGTTGGTGTTTTGGGTAGTTCTAGAGATCGGATTTCACCCACACTCAACCAAATGACTCCTCCCACCATATTATGATGTTGCCTAAGTTTTGGGCTCGATCCGAAATCAATTGGTGTAAGAAATTGGACAATTCAAGTTCAAAGGTAGTTCGTTCCTAATTGGAGTGGTTGGTGTTTTGGGTAGTTCTAGAGATCGGATTTCACTCAAACTCAACCAAATGACTCTTCCCACCATATTATGATGTTGTCCAAGTTTTGGGCACGATCCGAGATCAATAGGTGTAAGAAATTGGACAATTCAAGTTCGAAGGCAGTTCGTTCCTAATTGGAGTGGTTGGTGTTTTTGGAAGTTCTAGAGATCGGATTTCACTCAAACTCAACCAAATGACTCCTCCACCATATTGTGTTGTTGCCCAAGTTTTGGGGTCGATCCGAGATGAATAAGTGTAAGAAATTGGACAATTCATGTTCAAAGGCAGTTCGTTCCTAGTTCGAGTGGTTGGTGTTTTGGGTAGTTCTAGAGATTGGATTTCACTCAAACTTAACCAAATGACTCCTCCCACATTATTATGATGTTGCCCAAGTTTTGGGATCGATCCGAAATCAATAGGTGTAAGAAATTGGACAATTTATGTTCAAAGGCAGTTCGTTCCTAATCGGAGTGGTTGGTGTATTCCATAGTTCTAGAAATCGGATATCACTCAAAACTAACCAAATGACTCCTCCCACCATATTATGATGTTGCCCAAGTTTTGGGATCGATCCGAAATCAATAGGTGTAAGAAATTGGACAATTTATGTTCAAAGGCAGTTCGTTCCTAATCGGAGTGGTTGGTGTATTCCATAGTTCTAGAGATCGGATATCACTCAAAACTAACCAAATGACTCCTCCCACCATATTATGATGTTACCCAAGTTTTGGGCTCGATCCGAAATCAATAGGTGTAAGAAATTGGACAGTTCAAGTTCAAAGGCAGTTCGTTCCTAATTGGAGTGGTTGGTGTTTTGGGTAGTTCTAGTGATCGGATTTCACTCAAACTCAACCAAATGACTCTTCTCACCATATTATGATGTTGCCCAAGTTTTGGGCTCGATCCGAAATCAATAGGTGGAAGAAATTGGACAATTCAATTTCAAAGGCAGTTCGTCCCTAATTGGAGTGGTTGGTGTTTTGGTTAGTTCTAGAGATCGGATTTCAGTCAAACTCAACCAAATGACTCCTCCCACCATATTATGATGTTGCCCAAGTTTTGGGGTAAATCCGATATCAATAGGAGTAAGATATTGGACAATTCAAGTTCAAAGGCAGTTCGATCCTAATCGGAGTGGTTGGTGTATTCCATAGTTCTAGAGATCGGATATGACTTAAAACTAACCAAATGACTCCTCCCACCATATTATGATGTTCCCCAAGTTTTGGGCTCGATCCGAAATCAACAGGTGTAAGAAATTGGACAGTTCAAGTTCACAGGCAGTTCGTTTCTAATTGGAGTGGTTGGTGTTTTGGGTAGTTCTAAAGATCGGATTTCACTCAAACTCAACCAAATGACTCCTCCCACCATATTATGATGTTGCCCAAGTTTTGGGCAAGATCCGAAATCAATAGGTGTAAGAAATTGGACAATTCAAGTTCGAAGGCAGTTCGTTTCTAATTGGAGGGGTTGGTGTTTTGGGTAGTTCTAGAGATCGGATTTCACTCAAACTCAACCAAATGACTCCTCCCACCATATTATGATGTTGCCCAAGTTTTGGGCTCGATCCGAGATCAATAGGTGTAAGAAATTGGACAATTCAAGTTCAAAGGCAGTTCGTTCCTAATTGGAGTGGTTGGTGTTTTGGGTAGTTCTGGTGATCGGATTTCACTCAAACTCAACCAAATGACTCTTCTCACCATATTATGATGTTGCCCAAGTTTTGGGCTTGATACGAAATCAATTGGTGTAAGAAATTGGACAATTCAATTTCGAAGGCTGTTCATTCCTAATTGGAGTGGTTGGTGTTTTCGGTAGTTCTAGAGATCGGATTTCACTCAAACTTAACCAAATGACTCCTCCCACCATATTATGATGTTGCCCAAGTTTTGGGCTCGCTACGAAATCAATAGGTGTAAGAAATTGGACAATTCATGTTCAAAGGCAGTTCGTTCCTAATCGGAGTGGTTGGTGTATTCCATAGTTCTAGAGATCGGATTTCACTCAAAACTAACCAAATGACTCCTCCCACCATATTATGATGTTGCCCAAGTTTTGGGCTCGATCCGAAATCAATAGCTGTAAGAAATTGGACAATTCAAGTTCAAAGGTAGTTCGTTCCTAATTGTAGTGGTTGGTGTTTTGGGTAGTTCTAGAGATCGAATTTCACTCAAAATTAACCAAATGACTCCACCCACCATATTATGATGTTGCCCAAGTTTTGGGCCCGATCCGAAATCAATTGGTGTAAGAAATTGGAGAATTCAAGTTCGAAGGCAGTTCGTTCCAAATTGGAGTGGTTGGTGTTTTGGGTAGTTCTAGAGATCGGATTTCACTCAAACTTAACCAAATGACTCCTCCCACCATATTATGATGTTGCACAAGTATCGGGCTGGATCCGAAATCAATAGCTGTAAGAAATTGGTCAATTCAAGTTCAAAGGCAATTCGTTCCTAATTGGAGTGGTTGGTGTTTTGGGTAGTTCTAGAGATCGGATTTCACTCAAACTCAACCAAATGACTCCTCCCACCATATTATGATGTTGCCCAAGTTTTGGGCTCGATCCGAAATTAATTGTTGCAAGAAATTAGACAATTCAAGTTCAAAGCCAGTTCGTTCCTAATTGGAGTGGTTGGTGTTTTGGGTAGTTCTAGAGATCGGATTTCACTCAAACTTAACCAAATGACTCCTCCCACCATATTATGATGTTGCCCAAGTTTTGGGCTTGATACGAAATCAATTGGTGTAAGAAATTGGACAATTCAAGTTCGCAGGCAGTTCGTTCCTAATTGGAGCGGTTGATGTTTTGGGTAGTTCTAGAGATCGGATTTCACTCAAACTTAACCAAATGACTCCTCCCACCATATTATGATGTTGCCCCAGTTTTGGGCTTGATCCGAAATCAATAGCTGTAAGAAATTGGTCAATTCAAGTTCACAGGCAATTCGTTCCTAATTGGAGTGGTTGGTGTTTTGGGTTGTTCTGGAGATCGGATTTCACTCAAACTTAACCAAATGACTCCTCCCACCATATTACGATGTTGCCCAAGTTTTGGGCTGGATCCGAAATCAATAGGTGTAAGAAATTGGACAATTCAAGTTCAAAGGCAGTTCGTTCCTAATTGGAGTGGTTTGTGTGTTGGGAAGTTCTAGAGATCGGATTTCACTCAAACTTAACCAAATGACTCCTCCCAACATATTATAATGTTGCCCAAGTTTTGAGCTCGATCTGAAATCAATAGGTGCAAGAAATTGGACAATTTATGTTCAAAGGCAGTTCGTTCCTAATCGGAGTGGTTGGTGTATTCCATAGGTATAACGATCGGATTTTACTCAAACTTAACCAAATGACTCCTCCCACCATATTATGAGGTTGCCCAAGTTTTGGGCTCGATCCGAAATCAATAGGTGCAAGAAATTGGACAATTTATGTTCAAAGGCAGTTCGTTCCTAATCGGAGTGGTTGGTGTATTCCATAGTTCTAGAGATCGGATTTCACTCAAAACTAACCAAATGACTCCTCCCACCATATTATGTTGGTGCCCAAGTTTTGGGCTCGATCCGAAATCAATAGGTGGAAGAAATTGGACAATTCAACTTCAAAGGCAGTTCGTTCCTAATTGGAGTGGTTGGTGTTTTGGTTAGTTCTAGAGATCGGATTTCAGTCAAACTCAACCAAATGACTCCTCCCACCATATTATGATGTTGCCCAAGTTTTGGGCTCGATCCAAAATCAATAGGTGTAAGAAATTGGACAATTCAAGTTCAAAGGCAGTTTGTTCCTAATTGGAGTGGTTGGTGTTTTGGGTAGTTCTAGAGATTGGATTTCACTCAAACTCAACCAAATCACTCCTCCCATCATATTATGATGTTGCCCAAGTTGTGGGCTCGATCCGAAATCAATAGGTGTAAGAAATTGGAGAATTCAAGTTCGTAGGCAGTTCGTTCCTAATTGGAGTGGTTGGTGTTTTGGGTAGTTCTAGAGATCGGATTTCACTCAAACTCAACCAAATGACTCCTCCCACCATATTATGATGTTGCCCAAGTTTTGGGCTCCATCCGAAATGAATAGCTGTAAGAAATTGGCCAATTAAGGTTCAAACGCAATTCGTTCCTAGTTGGAGTGGTTGGTGTTTTCGGTAGTTCTAGAGATCGGATTTCACTCAAAACTAACCAAATGACTCCTCCCACCATGTTATGTTGTTGCCCAAGTTTTGGGCTCGATCCGAAATCAATAGGTGTAAGAAATTGGACAATTCATGTTCAAAGGCAATTCGTTCCAAATTGGTGTGGTTGGTGTTTTGGGTAGTTCTAGAGATCGGATTTCACTCAAAACTAACCAAATGACTCCTCCCACCATATTATGTTGTTGCCCAAGTTTTGGGCTCGATCCGAAATCAATAGGTGTAAGAAATTGAACAATTCAAGTTCTAAGGCAATTCGTTCCTAATCGGAGTGGTTGGTGTATTCCATAGTTCTAAACGTCGGATTTCACTCGAAAACATACCAAATGACTCCTCCCACCACATTACGATGTTGCCCATGTTTTGGGCTCGATCCGAAATCCATAGGTGTAAGAAATTGGACAATTCATGTTCAAAGGCAGTTCGTTCCAAATTGGTGTGTTTGGTGTTTTGGGTAGTTCTAGAGATCGGATTTCACTCAAAACTAACCAAATCACTCCTCCCACCATATTATGTTGTTGCCCAAGTTTTGGGCTCGATCCGAAATCAATAGGTGTAAGAAATTGGACAATTCAACTTCAAAGGCAGTTCGTTCCTAATTGGAGTGGTTGGTGTTTTGGTTAGTTCTCGAGATCGGATTTCACTCAAACTCAACCAAATGACTCCTCCCACCATATTATGATGTTGCCCAAGTTTTGGGAACAATCCGAAATCAATAGGTGTAAGAAATTGGACAATTCAAGTTCAAAGGCAGTTCGTTCCTAATCGGAGTGGTTGGTGTATTCCATAGTTCTAGAGATCGGATTTCACTCAAAACTAACCAAATGATTCCTCCCACCATATTATGATGTTGCCCAAGTTTTGGGCTCGATCCGAAATCCATAGGTGTAAGAAATTGGACAATTCATGTTCAAAGGCAGTTCGTTCCTAATTGGTGTGGTTGGTGTCTTGGGTGGTTCTAGACATCGGATTTCACTCAAACTTATCCAAATGACTCCTCCCACCATATTATGATGTTGCCCATGTTTTGGGCTCTATCCGAAATCAATAGGTGTAAGAAATTGGACAAATTAAGTTCAAAGGCAGTTCGTTCCTAATTGGAGTGGTTGGTGTTTTGGGTAGTTCTAGAGATCGGATTTCACTCAAACTAAACCAAATGACTCCTCCCACCATATTATGACGTTGCCCAAGTTTTGGGCTCGATCCGAAATCAATAGGTGTAAGAAATTGGACAATTCAAGTTCAAAGGCAGTTCGTTCCTAATTGGAGTGGTTGGTGTTTTGGGTAGTTCTAGAGATTGGATTTCACTCAAACTCAACCAAATCACTCCTCCCATCATATTATGACGTTGCCCAAGTTGTGGGCTCGATCCGAAATCAATAGGTGTAAGAAATTGGACAATTCAAGTTCGGAGGCAGTTCGTTCCTAATTGGAGTGGTTGGTGTTTTGGGTAGTTCTAGAGATCGGATTTCACTCAAACTCAACCAAATGACTCCTCCCACCATATTATGATGTTGCCCAAGTTTTGGGCTCCATCCGAAATGAATAGCTGTAAGAAATTGGTCAATTCATGTTCAAACGCAATTCGTTCCTAGTTGGAGTGGTTGGTGTTTTCGGTAGTTCTAGAGATCGGATTTCACTCAAACTTAACCAAATGACTCCTCCCACCATATTATGATGTTGCACAAGTATTGGGCTGGATCCGAAATCAATAGCTGTAAGAAATTGGACAATTCAAGTTCGAAGGCAGTTCGTTCCTAATTGGAGTGGTTGGTGTTTTGGGTAGTTCTAGGGATCGGATTTCACTCAAACTAAACCAAATGACTCCTCCCACCATATTATGATGTTGCCCAAGTTTTGGGCTCGATCCGAAATCAATAGGTGTAAGAAATTGGACAATTTTTGTTCAAAGGCAGTTCGTTCCGAATTGGAGTGGTTGTTGTATTCCATAGTTCTAGAGATATGATTTCACTCAAAACTAACCAAATTCCTCCTCCCACAACATTACGATGTTGCCAAAGTTTTGGGCTCGATCCGAAATCAATAGGTGTAAGAAATTGGACAATTCAAGTTCAAAGGCAGTTCGTTCCTAATTGGAGTGGTTGGTGTTTTGGGAAGTTCTAGCGATCGGATTTCACTCAAACTTAACCAAATGACTCCTCCCATCATATTACGATGTTGCCCAAGTTTTGGGCTTGATCTGAAATCAACAGGTGTAAGAAATTGGACAATTCATGTTGAAAGGCAGTTCGTTCCTAATTGGAGTGGTTGGTGTTTTGGGTAGTTCAAGAGATCGGATTTCACTCAAACTTAACCACATGACTCCTCCCACCATATTACGGTGTTGCCCAAGTTTTGGGCTCGATCTGAAATCAATAGGTGTAAGAAATTGCACAATTCAGGTTCAAAGGGAGTTCGTTCCAAATTGGAGTGGTTGGTGTTTTGGGTAGTTCTAGAGATCGGATTTCACTCAAACTTAACCAAATGACTCCTCCCACCATATTATGATGTTGCCCAAGTTTTGGGCTTGATCCGAAATCAACAGGTGTAAGAAATTGGACAATTCATGTTCAAAGGCAGTTCATTCCAAATGGGAGTGGTTGGTGTTTTGGGTAGTTCTAGAGATCGGATTTCACTCAAACTTAACAAAATGACTCCTCCCACCATATTATGTTGTTGCCCAAGTTTTGGGCTCGATCCGAAATCAATAGGTATAAGAAATTGGGCAATTTATGTTCAAAGGCAGTTCGTTCCTAATCGGAGTGGTTGGTGTATTCCATAGTTCTAGAGAACGGATTTCACTCAAAACTAACCAAATGACTCCTCCCAACATATTATGATGTTGCCCAAGTTTTGGGCTCGATCCAAAATCCATAGGTGTAAGAAATTGGACAATTTCTGTTCAAAGGCAGCTCGTTCCTAGTTGGAGTGGTTGTTGTATTCTGCAGTTCTAGAGATCGGATTTCACTCAAAACTAACCAAATTCCTCCTCCCACAATGTTATGATGTTGCCAAAGTTTTGGGCTCGATCCGAAATCAATAGGTGTAAGAAATTGGACAATTCAAGTTCAAAGGCAGTTCGTTCCTAATTGGAGTGGTTGGTGTTTTGGGTAGTTCTAGAGATCGGATTTCACTCAAACTTAACCAAATGACACCTCCCTCCTTATTATAATGTTGCCCAAGTTTTGGGCTCGATCCGAAATCAATAGGTGTAAGAAATTGGACAATTCATGTTCAAAGGCAGTTCGTTCCTAATTGAAGTGGTTGGTGTATTCCACAGTTCTAGAGATCGGATTTCACTCAAAATTAACCAAATGAATCCTCCCACCACATTATGATGTTGCCCAAGTTTTGGGGTTGATCCGAAATCAATAGGTGTAAGAAATTGGACAGTTCAAGTTCCATGGCAGTTCGTTCCAAACTGGGGTGGTTGGTGTATTGATTAGTTCTAGAGATCGGATTGCACCCAAAAATAACCAAATGACTCCTCCCACCATATTATGTTGATGCCCAAGTTTTGGGCTCGATCCGAAATCAATGGGTGTAAGAAATTGGACAATTCAAGTTCAAAGGCAGTTTGTTCCTAATTGAAGAGGTCGGTGTTTTGGGTAGTTCTAGAGATCGGATTTCACTCAAACTTAACCAAATGACTCCTCCCACCACATTATGATGTTGCCCAAGTTTTGGGCTCGATCCAAAATCAATAGGTGTAAGAAATTGGACAATTCAAGTTCAAAGGCAGTTTGTTCCTAATTGGAGTGGTTGGTGTTTTGGGTAGTTCGAGAGATCGGATTTCACTCAAACTTAACCAAATGACTCCTCCCACCATATTAGGATGTTTCCCCTGTTTTCGGCCCGATCCGAAATCAATAGGTGTAAGAAATTGGACAATTCAAGTTCAAAGGCAGTTCGTTCCTAATTGGAGTGGGTGGTGTTTTGGGTAGTTCCAGAGATCGGATTTCACTCAAAACTAACCAAATGACTCCTCCCACCATATTATGATGTTGCCCAAGTTTTGGACTCGATCCGAAATCAATAGGTGTAACAAATTGGACAATTCAAGTTGAAAGGCAGTTCGTTCCTAATTCGAGTGGTTGGTGTATTGGGTAGTTCTATAAATTGGATTTCCCTCAAACTTAACCAAATGACTCCTCCCACCATATTATGTTGTTGCCCAAGCTTTGGGCTCGATCCGAAATCAATAGGTGTAAGAAACTGCACAATTCAAGTTCAAAGGCAGTTCGTTCCTAATTCAAGTGGT
This sequence comes from Prunus avium, assembly GCF_965620075.1. Taxonomy (NCBI): domain Eukaryota; kingdom Viridiplantae; phylum Streptophyta; class Magnoliopsida; order Rosales; family Rosaceae; genus Prunus; species Prunus avium. The sequence continues at coordinate 1,002,838 of NC_142287.1, forward strand.
TGGTGTATTCAATAGTTCTAGAGATCGAATTTCACTCAAAATTTACCGAATGACTCCTCCCACCATATTATGTTGTCGCCCAAGTTTTGGGGTTGATCCGAAATCAACAGGTTAAAGAAATTGGACAATTCAAGTTCAATGGCAGTTCGTTCCTAATTGGGGTTGTTGGTGTATTGGTTAGTTCTAGAGATCGGATTGCAATCGAAATTAACCAATTGACTCCTCCCACCATATTATGATGTTGCCCAAGTTTTGGGATCTATCCGAAATCAATAGGTGTAAGAAATTGGACAATTCAAGTTCAAAGGCAGTTCGTTCCTAATTGGAGTGGTTGGTCTTTTGGGTAGTTCTAGGGATCGGATTTCACTCAAACTTAACCAAATGACACGTCCCACCCTATTATGATGTTGCCCAAGTTTTGGGCTCGATCCGAAATCAATAGGTGTAAGAAATTTTACAATTTTTGTTCAAAGGCAGTTCGTTCCTAATCGGAGTGGTTGATGTATTCCATAGTTCTAGAGATCAGATATCACTCAAAACTAACCAAATGACTTCTGCCACCATATTATGTTGTTGCCCATGTTTTGGGCTCGATCCGAAATCAATAGGTGTAAGAAATTGGACAGTTCAAGTTTAAAGGCAGTTCGTTCCTAATTGGAGTGGTTGTTGTTTTGGGTAGTTCTAGAGATCGGATTTCTCCCAAACTCAACCAAATGACTCCTCCCACCATATTATGATGTTGCCCAGGTTTTGGGCTCGATCCGAAATCAATTGGTGTAAGAAATTGGACAATTCAAGTTCAAAGGTAGTTCATTCCTAATTGGAGTGGTTGGTGTTTTGGGTAGTTCTAGAGATCGGATTTCACTCAAACTCAACCAAATGACTCCTCCCACCATATTATGATGTCGCCCAAGTTTTGGGCTCGATCCGAGATCAATAGGTGTAAGAATTTGCACAATTCAAGTTCAAAGGCTGTTCATTCCTAATTGGAGTGGTTGGTGTTTTGGATAGTTCTAGAGATCGGATTTCACTCAAACTCAACCAAATGACTCTTCCCACCATATTTTGATGTTGCCCAGGTTTTGGGCTCGATCCGAAATCAATAGGTGTAATAAATTGGACAATTTATGTTCAAAGGCAGTTTGTTCCTAATCGGAGTGGTTGGTGTATTCCATAGTTCTAGAGATCAGATTTCACTCAAAACTAACCAAATGACTCCTCCCACCATATTATGATGCTGCCCAGGTTTTGGGCTCGATCCGAAATCAATTGGTGTAAGAAATTGGACAATTCAAGTTCAAAGGTAGTTCATTCCTAATTGGAGTGGTTGGTGTTTTGGATAGTTCTAGAGATCGGATTTCACTCAAACTCAACCAAATGACTCCTCCCACCATATTATGACGTTGCCCAAGTTTTGGGCTCGATCCGAGATCAATAGGTGTAAGAAATTGGACAATTCAAGTTCAAAGGCAGTTCGTTCCTAGTTGGAATGGTTGGTGTTTTGGGTAGTTCTAGAGAACGGATTTCACTCAAGCTTAACCAAATGACTCCTCCCACCATATTATGTTGTTGCCCAAGTTTTGGGCTCGATACGAAATCAATAGGTGTAAAAAATTGGACAATTCATGTTCAAAGGCAGTTCGTTCCTCATCGGAGTGGTTGGTGTATTCCATAGTTCTAGAGATCGGATTCCACTCAAAACTAACCAAATGACTCCTCCCACCATATTATGATGTTGCCCAAGTTTTGGGCTTGATCCGAAATTAATTGGTGTAAGAAATTGGACAATTTATGTTCAAAGGCAGTTCGTTCCTAATCGGAGTGGTTGGTGTTTTGGTTAGTTCTAGAGATCGTATTTCACTCAAACTTAACCAAATGACTCCTCCCACCATATTAGGATGTTGCCCCTGTTTTCGGCCCGATCCGAAATCAATAGGTGTAAGAAATTGGACAATTCAAGTTCATAGGCAGTTCGTTCCAAATTGTAGTGGTTGGTGTTTTGGGTAGTTCTAGAGATCGGATTTCACTCAAACTTAGCCAAATCACTCCTCCCACCATATTATGATGTTGCCCAAGTTTTGGGCTTGATCCGAAATCAATAGGTGTAAGACATTGGACAATTCAGGTTCAAAGGCGGTTCGTTCCTAATTGTAGTGGTTGGTGTTTTGGGTAGTTCTAGACATCGGATTTCACTCAAACTTAGACTCCTCCCACCATATTATGATATTGCCCAAGTTTTGGGCTTGATCCGAAATCAAGAGGTGTAAGAAATTGGACAATTCAAGTTCAAAGGCAGTCCGTTCCAAATCGGAGTGGTTGGGGTTTTGGGTAGTTCTAGAGATGGGATTTCACTCAAACTTAACCAAATGACTCCACCCACCATATTATGATGTTGCCCAAGTTTTGGGCTCGATCTGAAATCAATAGGTGTAAGAAATTGGACAATTCAAGTTCAAAGGCAGTTCGTTCCTAATTGGAGTGGTTGGCGTTTTGGGTAGTTCTAGAGATCAGATTTCACTCAAACTTAACCAAATGACTCCTTCCACCATATTATGACGTTGCCAAAGTTTTGGGCTCGATCCGGAATCAATAGGTGTAAGAAATTGGACAATTTATGTTCAAAGGAAGTTCGTTCCTAATCGGAGTGGTTGGTGTATTCCATAGTTCTAGAGATCGGATTTCACACAAAACTGACCAAATGACTCCTCCCACCATATTATGATGTTGCCCAAGTTTTGGGCTCGATCCGAAATCAATAGGTGTAAGAAATTGGACAATTTATGTTCAAAGGCAGTTCGTTCCTAATTGGAGTGGTTGTTGTATTCCGCAGTTCTAGAGATCGGATTTCACTCAAAACTAACCAAATTCCTCCTCCCACCATATTATGATGTTGCCCAAGTTTTGGGCTCGAGCCGAAATCAATAGGTGTAAGAAATTGGACAATTCAAGTTCAAAGGCAGTTCTTTACTAATTGGAGTGGTTGGTGTTTTGGGTAGTTCTAGAGATCGGATTTCACTCAAACTTAACCAAATGACTCCTCCCAGCGTATTATAATGTTGCCCAAGTTTTGGGCTCGATCCGAAATCAATAGATGTATGAAATTGGACAATTCATGTTCAAAGGCAGTTCGTTCCTAATTGGAATGGTTGGAGTTTTGGATAGTTCTAGAGATCGGATTTCACTCAAACTTAACCAAATGACTCCTCCCACCATATTATGATGTTGCCCAAGTTTTGGGCTCGATCCGAAATCAATAGGTGTAAGAAATTGGACAATTCAAGTTCAAAGGCAGTTCGTTCCTAATTGGAGTGGTTGGGGTTTTGGGAAGTTCTAGAGATCAGATTTCACTCAAACTTAACCAAATGACTCCTTCCACCATATTATGACGTTACCAAAGATTTGGGCTCGATCCGGAATCAATACGTGTAAGAAATTGGACAATTTATGTTCAAAGGCATTTCGTTCCTAATCGTAGTGGTTGGTGTACTCCATAGTTCTAGGGATCGGATTTCGCTCAAAACTAACCATATCACTCATCCCACCATATTGTGATGTTGCCCAAGTGTTGGGCTCGATCCGAAATCAATAGGTGTAAGAAATTGGACAATTCAAGTTCAAAGGCAGTTCGTTCCTAATTGGAGTGGTTGGTGTTTTGGGTAGTTCTAGAGATCGGATTTCACTCAAACTTAACCAAATAACTCCTCCCACCATATTATGATGTTGCCCAAGTTTAGGGCTCGATCTTTAATCAATAGCTGTAAGAAATTGGTCAATTCATGTTCAAAGGCAATTCGTTCCTAATTGGAGTGGTTGGTGTTTTGGGTTGTTCTAGAGATCGGATTTCACTCAAACTTAACCAAATGACTCCTCCGACCATATTATGATGTTGCCCATGTTTAGGGCTCGATCTTTAATCAATAGCTGTAAGAAATTGGTCAATTCATGTTCAAAGGCAATTCGTTCCTAATTGGAGTGGTTGGTGTTTTGGGTTGTTCTAGAGATCGGATTTCACTCAAACTTAACCAAATAACTCCTCCCACCATATTATGATGTTGCCCAAGTGTTGGGCTCGATCCGAAATCAATAGGTGTAAGAAATTGGACAATTCAAGTTCAAAGGCAGTTCGTTCCAAATTGGAGTGGTTGGTGTTTTGGGTAGTTCTAGAGATCGGATTTCACTCAAACTTAACCAAATGACTCCTCCCACCATATTATGTTGTTGCCCAAGTTTTGGGCTCGATCCGAAATCAATAGGTGTAAGAAATTGGACAATTCAGGTTCAAAGGCAGTTCGTTCCTAATTGGGGTGGTTGGTGTTTTGGGTAGTTCTAGAGATCGGATTTCACTCAAACTTAGCTAAATGACTCCTCCCACCATATTATGATGTTGCCCAAGTTTTGGGCTCGATCCGAAATCAATAGGTGTAAGAAGTTGGACAATTCAAGTTCAAAGGCAGTTCGTTCCTAATTGGAGTGGTTGGGGTTTTGGGTAATTCTAGAGATCGGATTTCACTAAAAGTTAACCAAATGACTCCTCCCACCATATTATGATGTTGCCCAAGTTTGGGGCTCGATCCGAAATCAATAGGTGTAAGAAATTGGACAATTCAAGTTCAAAGGCAGTTCGTTCCTAATTGGAGTGGGTGGTGTTTTGGGATGTTCTAAAGATTGGATTTCAGTCAATGTTGACCAAATGACTCCTCCCACCATATTGTGATGTTGCCCAAGTTTTGGGCTCGATCCGAAATCAATTGGTGTAAGAAATTGGACAATTTATATTCAAAGGCAGTTTGTTCCTAATCGGAGTGGTTGGTGTATTGTTGTTAATTATTATGTTAACTCGCAATTGTACGGGGCAATTAGTAGTATAGCAAGACAAGTACGAGGTCGTACCCACGAAGACTGAGAAGTTCAAATTAGTTATGTACGTAGATTACCGAATTCAAGAAGTTAGGAAGTTAAGTCTAAAACAGAAATTAAAGTGAGAGTGATTGTGATTGTGAAAGGAAGTGAGCAAACTGAAATTGCAAATGAAAGCAAATAAACAAGTGTAACAAAGAGTGGTTTTAAGAATTGGAAAACAGATTTGGAGACTAGGGCATTCGAATCACCATAACAATTCAATTCTGGGTTATATGGAGTCAAGTAACAAGTCTAATTCAGATTCAAAGATTGATTCTAGCTAAAGTATGATTAGGCCATGGTGTTTGGTCCTACCCTTGTGTTCCTAATTCCCTAATTTGATCATTTGTTGTCTAACCTAAAATTAAGCATTAGGAACCCATTAAGCATAGAAGAACAATTTAAACAACCAAGCATGTATCTAATCCCTGTTGTCGAATGTCCATACATACTCTTCCTATTCATAGTTCAATTCGAATTAAAGCATGGTGTCTACTCTTAATTCAAACCAAGATAGTTAACAAACAAGTTCTAATGGTGATCAATCATTCAAACAAGCATGTTAACTTATAAGCATAATGAATAAGAACATGAATCATGAATCAAACTTGAAACTCCAAACTTATAAACCCAGAATATTCATGTTAGGTTACATCGAAGCCCTAGTTATGGATTTAGCTACTCATAATGGAAAAGAAACTAAAATAGAAATGGGAAAACATAATGAATGCCATAAGAGTAGAAAAACCCTTTTCTGAAGTTCTTGTAGTGTCCAATGCTTCTCCAAGCGCTTCTCCACGTCTAGAAGGATGTATGAAGGATATGGAGGTGATTTGAGATGAGTTTGAGTGAGTGGTGATGGCTGAGAAAGAGGAAATTCGTAGGGAAATGGAAGGGAGGTTTTCTGGAGCTGTTTTGGTGATTTTAGGGCAGTTTAGAGTATTGGGTTGATTGCTTGAGTGTTTGGGGTTGTGGGAATGTATGAGGATGATTTCTGGATGATGGAAGTGTGGAGGATGGCTGAAGTGAATTTTGTAGCTTGAAGACTCCTCTATTTATAGGGCTAAGAGGGAGGAACATCATGATGAAATCCAACACCACCATTCCTCATTTAATACAACCCATAACTCCCACTTCATCTTGTCTATGTTAGTGTGGTTGGAATCAATCCCATCCCATACTTCTTTTGCTGCACCTCAAGCTTTCTTCACATGGGATCAAAGGTGATCAATTGTGGCTGCCTTTTGCTGCCAACCCATGTGGTCTTCTTTTGGTTGTTGAACAAAAACGAGTCTTCTGAACCAGACTAGGTGTAGGAAGGCCAGAGGTTTCAAAACTTATCCAATGGGGCTCAAATTTGGATATGTTATAGTAGACACCCATTGGAACAACTTCTATGAAGCAAGTATTCCCATCGGGGCAGTAGAAGTATGCGTTTTGGGCCTTGCAATTTGGCTGCCGAACAGAGACTGGAATTGACTTCATTTCATTTATGCTTTACATGCATGCACATGCTTTCTCTATAATAACTCCAGCATGTACCAACTTGATCCTTTAGACTTTCATAGCTAGAATGCCTCCCCACTTCACTCATTATGTTGGATCCAAATTCAGTTGCAGCATGGGTGAGGCACATGGCTCAAAGGAGGAGACAAGGCTCAAAGCTGGCAGCTGCAAATCCTCCTGAGCATGGTTCTGTGTTGGACGGGCTAAGGACTCCACATATGTTCAATTGGGCTGAATTTTGGATATGTTATACTAGACACCCAATTGAACAACTTCTATGAAGAATGTCTCCTCATCCGAATTGTGCACATTGCTGAAATGAGACCTGCAAGGTGACTTACGAAACTGGACTGACAAGAAGTGTGGCCCAACTTTGGTTTTGTCTTTAAGCTCTTGCTCTTATCCCAATCAGCCCTTAACATGCATGGATTACATCAAATGTGATCTCTTGCTATCTTAACCTACAAAACACACAAACAGAGGTAAGTGACTCAAAATAAAGAGAAACTAAGCAAAATCACTAAGTAAAGAAGGCAAGCAAGTGTACGAAATTATGGACATATCAAAACAGAAAATGGATTAAAAGAACAAGTTTAACTCAATAACATAACCAAATCATAAGCTAGAAGGGTACAAAATGATATACAATTATGAACCGATCATGTATTCCATAGTTCTAGAGATCGGATTTCACTCAAAACTAACCACATGACTCCTCCCACCATATTATGATGTTGCCCAAGTTTTGGGCACGATCCGAAATCAATAGGTGTCACAAATTGGACAATTTATGTGCAAAGGCAATTCGTTCCTAATCGGAGTGGTTGGTGTATTCCATAGTGCTAGAGATCAGATTTCACTCAAAACTAACCAACTGACTCCTCCCACCATATTATGGTGTTGCCCAAGTTTTGGGCTCGATCCGAAATCAATAGGTGTAAGAAATTGGACAATTCAAGTTCAACGGCAGTTCGTTCCTAATTGGAGTGGTTGGTGTTTTGGGTAGTTCTAGAGATCGGATTTCACTCAAACTTAACCAATGACTCCTCCCACCATATTATGATGTTGCCCAAGTTTTGGGCTCGATGTGAAATCAAGAGGTGTAAGAAATTGGACATTTCAAGTTCAAAGGCAGTTCGTTCCAAATTGGAGTGGTTGGGGTTTTGGGTAGTTCTAGAGATGGGATTTCACTCAAACTTAACCAAATGACTCCACCCACCATATTATGATGTTGCCCAAGTTTTGGGCTCGATCCGAAATCAATAGGTGTAAGAAATTGGACAATTCAAGTTCAAAAGAAGTTCGTTCCTAATTGCGGTGGTTGGTGTATTGGGTAGATCTAGAGATCATATTTCCCTCAAAATTAACCAAATGACTCCTCCCACCATATTATGTTGTTGCCCAAGTTTTGGGGTTGATCCGAAATCAATAGGTGAAGGAAATTGGACAATTCACGTTCAATGGCAGTTCGTTCCTAATTAGGGTGGTTGGTATATTGGGTAGTTCTAGAGATCGGATTGCACTCAAAATTAACCAAATGACAACTCCCACCATATTATGATGTTGCCCAAGTTTTGGGCTCTGTCAGAAATCAATAGGTGTAAGAAATTGGACAATAAAAGTTCAAGGGCAGTTCGTTCCTAATTGGGATGGTTGGTGTATTGGGTAGTTCTAGAGATCGGATTTTTCTCAAAATTAACCAAATGACTCCTCCCACCATATTATGATGTTGTCCAAGTTTTGGGCTCGATCCGAAATCAATAGGTGTATGAAATTGGACAATTCAAGTTCGAAGGCAGTTCGTTCCTAATTGAAGTGGTTGGTGTATTCCATAGTTCTAAAGATCGGATTTTGCTCAAAATTAACCGAATGACTCCTCCCACCATATTATGTTGTTGCCCAAGTTTTGGGGTTGATCCGAAATCAATAGGTGAAAGAAATTGGACAATTCACGTTCAATGGTAGTTCGTTCCTAATTGGGGGGTTGGTATATTGGGTAGTTCTAGAGATCGGATTGCACTCAAAATTAACCAAATGACCCCCCCCACCATATTATGATGTTGCCCATTTTTTGGGCTCTGTCTGAAATCAATAGGTGTAAGAAATTGGACAATTCAAGTTCAAGGGCAGTTCGTTCCTAATTGGGATGGTTGGTGTATTGGGCAGTTCTGGAGATCGGATTTCACTCAAAATTAACCAAATGACTGCTCCCACCATATTATGATGTTGAATAAGTTTTGGGATCGATCCGAAATCAATAGGTGTAAGAAGTTCGACAATTCAAGTTCAAAGGCAGTTCGTTCCAAATTGGAGTGGTTGGTGTTTTGGGTAGTTCTAGAGGTCGGATTTCACTAAAACTTAACAAAATGACTCCTCCCACCATATTATGTTGTTGCCCAAGTTTTGGGCTTGATCCGAAATCAATAGTTGTAAGAAATTGGACAATTTATATTCAAAGGCAGTTCGTTCCTAATCGGAGTGGTTGGTGTATTCCATAGTTCTAGAGATCGGATTTCACTCAAAACTAACCAAATGACTCCTACCACCATATTATGATGTTGCCCAAGTTTTGGGCTCGATCCGAAATCAATCGGTGTAAGAAATTGGACAATTCAAGTTCAAAGGCAGTTCTTTCCTAATTGGAGTGGTTGGTGTTTTGGGTAGTTCTAGAGATCGGATTTCACTCAAACTTAACCAAATGACTCCTCCCACCATATTATCATGTTGCCCAAGTTTTGGGCTTGATCCGAAATCAATCGGTGTAAGAAATTGGACAATTCAAGTTCAACGGCAGTTCTTTCCTAATTGGAGTGGTTGGTGTGTTGGGTAGTTCTAGAGATCGGATTTCACTCAAACGTAACCAAATGACTCCTACCACCATATTATGATGTTGCCAAGTTTTGGGCTCGATCCGAAATCAATAGGTGTAAGAAATTGGACAATTCAAATTCAAAGGCAGTTCGTTACTAATTGGAGTGGTAGGTGTTTTGGGTAGTTCTAGAGATCGGATTTCACTCAAACTTAACCAAATGACTCCTCCCACCATATTATGATGTTGCCCCAGTTTTGGGCTCGATCCGAAATCGATAGGTGTAAGAAATTGGACAATTCAACTTCGAAGGCAGTTCGTTCCTAATTGGAGTGGTTGGTGTTTTGGGTAGTTCTAGAGATCGGATTTCACTCAAACTTAACCAAATGACTCCTCCCACCATATTATGATGTTGCCCAAGTTTTGGGCTCGATCCGAAATCAATAGGTGTAAGAAATTGGCAATTCAACTTCAAAGGCAGTTCGTTCCTAATTGGAGTGGTTAGTGTTTTGGGTAGTTCTAGAGATCGGATTTCACTCAAACTTAACCAAATGACTCCTCCCACCATATTATGATGTTACCCAAGTTTTGGGCTCGATCTGAAATCAATAGGTGTAAGAAATTGGACAATTCAAGTTCAAAGGCAGTTCGTTCCTAATTGGAGTGGTTGGTGTTTTGGGTAGTTCTAGGGATCGAATTTCACTCTCACTTAACCAAATGACTCCTCCCACCATATTATGAGTTTGCCCAAGTTTTGGGCTCGATCCGAAATCAATAGGTGTAAGAAATTGGACAATTCAAGTTCAAAGGCAGTTCATTCCTAATTGGAGTGGTTGGTGTTTTGGGTAGTTCTAGAGATCGGATTTCACTCAAACTTAACCAAATGACTCCTCCCACCATATTATGTTGTTGCCCAAGTTTTGGGCTCGATCCGAAATCAATAGGTGTAAGAAATTGGACAATTTATGTTTAACAGCAGTTCGCTCCTAATCGGAGTGGTTGGTGTATTCTGTAGCTTCGATTCAGCTGCACCAAAATGGATTCAGCTGCATCCTCAACTTGTGATACTCGCAAGTGCACGAGCCGTTTGGTAGTATAGCATATGTAAGTGCGAGGTCGATCCCACGAGGATTGGTGATTGAATGATCCAATTCATTTCCCCTACACAAAACAGAAATGAAAAAGAAAATAAATAAAACAAGAAAAAAGGAAATAACTCAAGCATATAAGTTCCCAAGTTCAATTAGATTAACGGATTGATTCTAGCTAAAGTATGATTAAGCCATGGTGTTTGGTCATAACCTTGTGTTCCTAATTCCCTAATTTGATCATTTGTTGTCTAACCTAAAATTAAGCATTAGGAACCCATTAAGCATAGAAGAACAATTTAAACAACCAAGCATGTATCTAATCCCTGTTGTCGAATGTCCATACATACTCTTCCTATTCATAGTTCAATTCGAATTAAAGCATGGTGTCTACTCTTAATTCAAACCAAGATAGTTAACATGCAAGCCTAAATGGTGATCAATCATTCAAACTAGCATATTAACTTATAAGCATAATGAATAAGAACAAAAACCATAATTGAAACTTGGAAACTAATTAAACTTGAATACTTAAGAAAGAATGTACATTACAATAAAAGTAAAGTGGAACTAAGAAAACTTGAAAGAAAATTTAGTAAACTCATTTTGTTACAACAATTGACAACTTGAAAGGAAACTAAGAGAATTTGAGGGAGAGAAGGGAAGGGAGCTCTAGAGAAGTGTTTGAGAGCTCCCCACCTTGGGGTGTGTTTTGAAGCTTGAAGGCTTCTCTATTTATAGGGCTAAGAGGGAGGAACATCATGATGGATTCCCACACCATCCTTCATCTTTTGCTGCTGCACCTCAAGCATCTTCACATGGGTTCAAAGGTGATCAGTTGTGGCTGCCTTTGCTGCCAACCCATGTGGTTGCCTTTTGCTGCCAACCCATGTGGTTGCCTTTTGGTTGCTGAAAAACGAGTTTTCTGAACCAGTCTTGGTGTAGGAAGGCCAGAGGTTTCAAAACGTATCCAATGGGGCTAAAATTTGGATATGTTATACTAGACACCCATTGGAACAACTTCTATGAAGAAAGTATTCCCATCGGAGCAGTAGAAGTGTGCGTTTTGGTACTTGCAAGTTGGCTGCCGAACAGAGACTGGAATTGACTTCATTTCATTTCTTTGCTTCACATGCATGCACATGCTTTCTCTATAATAACTCCAGCATGTACCAACTTGCTCCTTTAGAATTTCATAGCTGGAATGCCTCCCCACTTCACTCATTATGCTGGGTGCAAAGTCAGTTATAGCTGGGGTGAGGCACATGGCTAAAAGGAGGCACATGGAGGCACATGACAAAGCTGGCAGCTGCAAATCCTCCTGAGCAGGGTTCTGTGTTGGATGGGCTAAGGACTCCAGATATGTTCAATTGGGCTGACATTTGGATATGTTGTAGTAGACACCCATTGGAACACGTTTCATGAAGATCTTCACCTCATCCGAGCCCCAGAGAATGCTGATCCAAGGCCAAGAAGTTGCCCTACGAAACTGGGATGGAAATGGGCTGTAGCAAAAATTAGTTTGTCTTTAAGCTCTTCTTCCATTCACCCAAATCAGGCCCTATCATGCATGGATTGCATCATTTCCTATCCAAAGCCATAATTGTTACCTAAAACTCAATGAACTGAAAGATAAACACAAGAAAGATTAAAAGCACAAGTTTAACTCAAAAACATAACCAATTCATAAGCTAGAAGGGTACGAAATGATATACAATTATGAACCGATCATATTCCATAGTTCTAGAGATCGGATTTCACTCAAAACTATCCAAACGACTCCTCCCACCATATTATGAGGTTGCCGAAGTTTTGGGCTCGACCCGAAATCAATAGGAGTAAGAAATTGGACAATTCAAGTTCAAAGGCAGTTCGTTCCTAATTGGAGTGTTTGGTGTTTTGGGTAGTTCTAGAGATCGGATTTCACTCAAAATTAACCAAATGACTCCTCCCACCATATTATGGTGTTGCCCAAGTTTTGGGCATGATCCGAAATCAATAGGTGTAAAAAATTGGACAATTCAGGTTCAAAGGCAGTTCGTTCCTAATTGGAGTGGTTGGTGTTTTGGGTAGTTCTAGAGATCGGATTTCACTCAAACTTAATCAAATGACTCCTCCCAACATATTATGATGTTGCCCATATTTTGGGCTCGATCCAAAATCAATAGGTGTAAGAAATTGGATAATTCAAGTTCAAAGGCAGTTCGTTCCTAATTGGAGTGGTTGGTGTTTTGGGTAGTTCTAGAGATCGGATTTCACTCAAACTTAACCAAATGACTCCTCCCACCATATTATGATATTGCCCAAGTTTTGGGCTCGATCCGAAATCAATAGGTGTAAGAAATTGGACAATTCATGTTTAAAGGCAGTTCGTTCCTAATTGGAGTGGTTGGCGTTTTGGTTTGTTCTAGAGATCGGAGTTCACTCAAGCTTCACCAAATGACTCCTCCCACCATATTATGTTGTTGCCCAAGTTTTGGGCCCTATCCGAAATCAATAGGTGTAAGAAATTGGACAATTTATGTTCAAAGGCAGTTCGTTCCTAATCGGACTGGTTGGTGTATTCCATAGTTCTAGAGATCGGATTTCACTCAAAACAATCCAAATGACTCCTCGAACCGTATTATGATGTTGCCCAAATTTGGGCTCGATCCGAGATCAATAGGTGTAAGAAATTGGACAATTCAAGTTCAAAGAAAGTTCGTTCCTAATCGGAGTGGTTGGTGTTTTGGGTAGTTCTAGAGATCGGATTTCACTCAAATTTAACCGAATGACTCCTCCCACCATTTTATGATGTTGCCCAAGTTTTGGGCTCGATCAGAAACCCCTAGCTGCAAGAAATTGGTCAATTCAATTTCAAAGGCAGTTCGTTCCTAATTGGAGTGGTTGGTGTTTTGTGTAGTTCTAGAGATCAGATTTCACTCAAACTCAACCAAATCACTCCTCCCACCATATTATGATGTTGCCCAAGTTTTGGGCTCGATCCGAAATCAATAGGTGTAAGAAATTGGACAATTCAAGTTCAAAGGCAGTTCATTCCTAATTGGAGTGGTTGGTGTTTTGGGTAGTTCTAGAGATCGGATTTCACTCAAACTCAACCAAATGACTCCACCCACCGTATTATGATGTTGCCCAAGTTTTGGGCTTGATCCGAAATCAATAGGTGTAAGAAATTGGACAATTCAACTGCAAAGGCAGTTCGTTCCTAATTGGAGTGGTTGGTGTTTTGGTTAGTTCTAGAGATCGGATTTCTGTCAAACTCAACCAAATGACTCCTCCCACCATATTATGATGTTGCCCAAGTTTTGGGCTCAATCCGAAATCAATAGGTGTAAGAAATTGGACAATTCAAGTTCAAAGGCAGTTCGTTCCTAATCGGAGTGGTTGGTGTATTCCGTAGTTCTAGAGATCGGATTTCACTCAAAACTAACCAAATGACTCCTCCCACCATATTATGATGTTGCCCAAGTTTTGGGCTCGATCCGAAATCAATAGGTTTAAGAACTTGGACAATTTATGTTCAAAGGCAGTTTGTTCCTAATCTGAGTGGTTGGTGTATTCCAAAGTTCTAGAGATCGGATTTCACTCAAAACTAACCAAACGACTCCTCCGACCATAATATGATGTTGCCCAGGTTTTGGGCTCGATCCGAAATCAATAGGTGTAAGAAATTGGACAATTCAACTTCAAAAGCAGTTCGTTCCTAATTGTAGTGGTTGGTGTTTTGGTTAGTTCTAGAGATCGGATTTCTGTCAAACTCAACCAAATGACTCCTCCCACCATATTATGATGTTGCCCAAGTTTTGGGGTCGATCAGAAATCAATAGGTGTAAGAAATTGGACAATTAAAGTTCAAAGGCAGCTCGTTCCTAATTGGAGTGGTTGGTGTTTTGGGTAGTTCTAGAGATCGGATTTCACTCAAACTCAACAAAATGACTCCTCCCACCATATTATGATGTTGACCAAGTTCTGCGGTCGATCAGAAATCAATAGGTGTAAGAAATTGGACAATTCAAGTTCAAAGGCAGCTCGTTCCTAGTTGGAGTGGTTGGTGTTTTGGGTAGTTCAAGAGATCGGATTTCACTCAAACCCAACCAAATGACTCCTCCCACCATATTATGATGTTGCCCATGTTTTGGGCTCGATCCGAAATCAATAGGAGTAAGAAATTGGACAATTCAAGTTCAAAGGCAGTTCATTCCTAATTGGAGTGGTTGGTGTTTTGGGTAGTTCTTGGGGTCGGATTTCACTCAAACTCAACCAAATGACTCCTCCCACCATATTATGTTGTTGCCCAAGTTTTGGGCTCGATCCGAAATCAATAGGTGTAAGAAATTGGACAATTCAAGTTCAAAGGCAGTTCGTTCCTAATTGGAGTGGTTGGTGTTTTGGGTAGTTCTAGAGATCGGATTTCACTCAAACTTAACCAAATGACTCCTCCAACCATATTTTGATGTTGCCCAAGTTTTGGGCTCGATCAGAAATCAATAGGTGTAAGAAATTGAACAATTTATGTTCAAAGGCAGTTCGTTCCTAATCGGAGTGGTTGGTGTATTCCGTAGTTCTAGAGATCGGATTTCACTCAAAACTAACCAAACGACTCCTCCCACCATAATATGATGTTGCCCAAATTTTGGGCTCGATCCGAAATCAATAGGTGTAATAAATTGAAAAATTCAGGTTCAAAGGCAGTTCGTTCCTAATTGGGTAGTTCTAGAGATCGGATTTCACTCAAACTCCACCAAATGACTCCTCCAACCATATTTTGATGTTGCCCTAGCTCCATCCGAAATCAATTGGTGCAAGAAACTAGACAATTCAAGTTCGTAGGCAGTTCGTTCCTAATTCGAGTGGTTGGTGTTTTGGGCAGTTCTAGAGATCGGATTTCACTCAAACTTAACCAAAGGACTCCTCCCACCATATTATGATGTTGCCCAAGTTTTGGGCTCGATCCGAAATCAATAGCTGTAAGAAATTGGTCAATTCAAGTTCAAAGGCAAATCGTTCCTAATTGGAGTGGTTGGTGTTTTGGGTTGTTCTAGAGATCGGATTTCACTCAAACTCAACCAAACGACTCCTCCACCATATTATGATGTTGCCCAAGCTTTGGGCTCGATCAGAAACCCCTAGCTGCAAGAAATTGGTCAATTCAATTTCAAAGGCAGTTCGTTCCTAATTGGAGTGGTTGGTGTTTTGTGTAGTTCTAGATATCGGATTTCACTCAAACTCAACCAAATCACTCCTCCCACCATATTATGATGTTGCCCAAGTTTTGGGCTCGATCCAAAATCAATAGGTGTATGAAATTGGACAATTCAAGTTCGAAGGCAGTTCGTTCCTAATTGGAGGGGTTGGTGTTTTGGGTAGTTCTAGAGATCGGATTTCACTCAAACTTAACCAAACGACTCCTCCCACCATGTTATGATGTCGCCCAAGTTTTGGGCTCGATCCAAAATCAATAGGTGTAAGAAATTGGACAATTCAAGTTCAAAGGCAGTTCGTTCCTAATTGGAGTGGTTGGTGTATTCCATAGTTCTAAAGATCGGATTTCCCTCAAAACTAACCAAATGACTCCTCCCACCATAGTATGGTGTTGCCCATGTTTTGGGCTCGATCCGAAATCAATAGGTGTAAGAAATTGGACAATTTATGTTCAAAGGCAGTTCGTTCCTAATCGGAGTGGTTGGTGTATTCCGTAGTTCTAGAGATCGGATTTCACTCAAAACAAACCAAATGACTCCTCCCACCAAATTATGAGGTTGCCCACGTTTTGGGCTCGATCCGAGATCAATAGGTGCAAGAAATTGGACAATTAAAGTTCAAAGGCAGTTCGTTCCTAGTTGGACTGGTTGGTGTTTTGGATAGTTCTAGAGATCGGATTTCACTCAAACTTAACCAAATGACTCCTCCCACCATATTATGATGTTGCCCAAGTTTTGGGCTCGATTCGAAATAAATAGGTGTAAGAAATTGGACAATTTATGTTCAAAGGCAGTTCGTTCCTAATCGGAGTGGTGGGTGTATTTCATAGTTCTAGAGATCGGATTTCACTCAAAACTCACCAAATGACTCCTCCCGCCATATTATGATGTTGCCTAAGTTTTGGGCTCGATCCGAGAACAATAGGTGTAAGAAATTGGACAATTCAAGTTCAAAGGCAGTTCGTTTCTGGTTGGGGTGGTCGCTGTTTTGGGTAGTTCTAGAGGTCGGATTTCACTCAAACTCAACCAAATGACTCCTCCCACCATATTATGATGTTGCCCAAGTTTTGGGCTCGATCCGAAATCAATAGCTGTAAGAAATTGGACAATTCAAGTTCAAAGGCAGTTCGTTCCTAATTGGAGTGGTTGGTGTTTTGGGTAGTTCTAGAGATCGGATTTCACTCAAACTCAACCAAATGACTCCTCCCACCATATTATGATGTTGCCCAAGTTTTGGGCTCGATCCGAGATCAATAGGTGTAAGAAATTGGTCAATTCAAGTTCAAAGGCAGTTCGTTCCTAGTTGGAGTGGTCGCTGTTTTGGGTAGTTCTGGAGGTCGGATTTCACTCAAACTCAACCAAATGACTCCTCCCACCATATTATGATGTTGCCCAAGTTTTGGGCTCGATCCGAGATCAATAGGTGTAAGAAATTGGACAATTCAAGTTCAAAGGAAGTTCGTTCCTAATTGGAGTGGTTGGTGTTTTGGGTAGTTCTTGGGGTCGGATTTCACTCAAACTCAACCAAATGACTCCTCCCACCATATTATGTTGTTGCCCAAGTTTTGGGCTCGATCCGAAATCAATAGGTGTAATAAATTGGACAATTTATGTTCAAAGGCAGTTCGTTCCTAATCGGAGTGGTTGGTGTATTCCATAGTTCTAGAGATCGGATTTCACTCAAACTTAACCAAATGACTCCTCCAACCATATTTTGATGTTGCCCAAGTTTTGGGCTCGATCCGAAATCAATAGGTGTAAGAAATTGGACAATTCAAGTTCAAAGGCAGTTCGTTCCTAATTGGAGTGGTTGGGGTTTTGGGTAGTTCTAGAGATGGGATTTCACTCAAACTTAACCAAATGACTCCTCTCTCCATATTATGATGTTGCCCAAGTTTTGGGCTCGATCCGAAATCAATAGGAGTAAGAAATTGGACAATTTATGTTCAAAGGCAGTTCGTTCCTAATTGGGGTGGTTGGTGTATTGGGTAGTTCCGGAGATCGGATTTCACTCAAAAGTATCCAAATGACTCCTCCCACCATATTATGATGTTGTCCAAGTTTTGGGCTCGATCCGAAATCAATAGGTGTAAGAAATTAGACAATTCAAGTTCGAAAGCAGTTTGTTCCACATTGGGGTGGTTGGTGTATTGGGTAGTTCTAGAGATCGGATTTCACTCAAACTTAACCAAATGACACCCGCCACCGTATTACGATGTTGCCCAAGTTTTGGGCTCGATCCGAAATCAATTGGTGTAAGAAATTGGACAATTCAAGTTCAAAAGGCATTTCGTTCCTAATTGGAGTGGTTGGTGTTTTGGGTAGTTCTAGAGATCGGATTTCACTCAAACTGAACCAAATGACTCCTCCCACCATATTATAATGTTGCCCAAGTTTTGGGCTCGATACGAAATCAATAGGTGTAAGAAATTGGATAATTTAGGTTCAAAGGCAGTTCGTTCCTAATCGGAGTGGTTGGTGTATTCCATAGTTCTAGAGATCGGATTTCACTCAAAACTAACCAAGTGACTCCTCCCAAAATATTATGCTGTTGCCCAAGTTTTGGGCTCGATCCGAAATCAATAGGTGTAAGAAATTGGACAATTCAAGTTCAAGGGCAGTTCGTTCCTAATTGGAGTGGTTGGTGTTTTGGGTAGTTCTAGTGATCGGATTTCACTCAAACTCAACCAAGTGACTCCTCCCACCATATTATGATGTTTCCCAAGTTTTGGGCTCGATCCGAAATCAATTGGTTTTAGAAATTGGACAATTCAAGTTCGAAGGCAGTTCGTTCCTAATTGGAATGGTTGGTGTTTTGGGTAGTTCTAGAGATCGGATTTTACTCAAACTCAACCAAATGACTCCTCCCAACATATTATGATGTTGCCCAAGTTTTGGGCTCGATCCGAAATCAATTGGTGTAAGAAATTAGACAATTCAAGTTCAAAGCCAGTTCGTTCCTAATTGCAGTGGTTGGTGTTTTGGGTAGTTCTAGAGATCGGATTTCACTCAAACTTAACCAAATGACACCTCCCACCATATTATGATGTTGCCCAAGTTTTGGGCTCCATCCGAAATCAATAGGTGTAAGAAATTGGACAATTTATGTTCAAAGCCCGTTCGTTCCTAATCGTAGTGGTTGGTGTATTCCATAGTTCTAGAGATCGGATATCACTCAAAACTAACCAAATGACTCCTCCCACCATATTATGATGTTGCCCAAGTTTTGGGCCCGATCCGAAATCAATACGTGTAAGAAATTGGACAGTTCAAGTTCAAAGGCAATTCGTTCCTAATTGGAGTGGTTGGTGTTTTGGGTAGTTCTAGAGATCGGATTTCACCCAAACTCAACCAAATCACTGCTCCCACCATTTTATGATGTTGCCCAAGTTTTGGGCTCGATCCGAAATCAATTGGTGTAAGAAATTGGACAATTCAAGTTCAAAGGTAGTCCGTTCCTAATTGGAGTGATTGGTGTTTTGGGTAGTTCTAGAGATCGGATTTAACTCAAACTCAACCAAATGACTCTTCCCACCATATTATGATGTTCCCCAAGTTTTTGGCTCGATCCGAGATCAATAGGTGTAAGAAATTGGACAATTCAAGTTCAATGCAGTACGTTCCTTGTTGGAGTGGTTGGTGTTTTGGGTAGTTCTAGAGATCGGATTTCACTCAAACTTTACCAAATGACACCTCCCACCACATTATGATGTTGCCCAAGTTTTGGGCTCGATCCGAAATCAATAGGTGTTAGAAATTGGACAATTTATGTTCAAAGGCAGTTCGTTCCTAATCGGAGTGGTCGGTGTATTCCATAGTTCTAGAGATCGGATTTCACTGAAATCTAACCAAATGACTCCTCCCACCATATTATGATGTTGCCCAAGTTTTGGGCTCGCACCGAAATCAATAGGTGTAAGAAATTGGACAATTCAAGTTCGAAGACTGTTCATTCCTAATTGGAGTGGTTAGTGTTTTGGATAGTTCTAGAGATCGGATTTCACTCAAACTCAACCAAATGACTCCTCCCACCATATTATGATGTTGCCCAAGTTTTGGGCTCGATCCGAAATTAATTGGTGTAGGAAATTAGACAATTTTAGTTCAAAGCCAGTTCGTTCCTAATTGGAGTGGTTGGTGTTTTGGGTAGTTCTATAAATCGGATTTCGCTCAAACTCAACCAAATGACTCCTCCCACCATATTATGATGTTGCCCAAGTTTTGGGCTTGATCCGTAATCAATTGGTGTAAGAAATTGGACAATTCAAGTTCGCAGGCAGTTCGTTCCTAATTGGAGTGGTTGGTGTTTTGGGTAGTTCTGGAGATCGGATTTCACTCAAACTTAACCAAATGACACCTCCCACCATATTCTGATGTTGCCCATGTTTTGGGCTTGATACGAAATCAATTGGTGTAATAAATTGGACAATTCAAGTTCGCAGGAAGTTCGTTCCTAATAGGGGTGGTTGGTGTTTTGGGTAGTTCTAGAGATCGGATTTCACTCAAACTTAAGCAAATGACTCCTCCCACCATATTAAGATGTTACCCAAGTTTTGGGCTCCATCCGAAATCAATAGCTGTAAGAAATTGGTCAATTCAAGTTCAAAGGCAATTCGTTCCTAATTTTAGTGGTTGGTGTTTTGGGTTGTTCTAGAGATCGGATTTCACTCAAACTTAACCAAATGACTCCTCCCACCATATTGTAATGTTGCCCAAGTTTTGGGCTCGATCTGAATTCAATAGGTATAAGAAATTGGACAATTTATGTTCAAAGGCAGTTCGTTCCTAATCGGAGTGGTTGGTGTATTCCATAGGTCTAAAGATCGGATTTCACTCAAACATAACCAAATGACTCCTCCCACCATATTATGAGGTTGCCCAAGTTTTGGGCTCGATCCGAAATCAATTGGTGTAAGAAATCGGACAATTTATGTTCAAAGGAAGTTCGTTCCTAATCGGAGTGGTTGGTGTATTCCATAGTTCTAGAGATCGGATTTCACTCAAAACTAACCAAATGACTCCTCCCACCATATTATGATGTTGCCCAAGTTTTGGGCTCGATCCGAAATCAATAGGTGTAAGAAATTGGACAATTTATGTTCAAAGGCAGTTCGTTCCTAATCGGAGTGGTTGGTGTATTCCATAGTTCTAGAGATCGGATTTCACTCAAAACTAACCAAATGAGTCCCCCCACCATATTATGATGGTGCCCAAGTTTTGGGCTCGATCCGAAATCAATACGTGGAAGAAATTGGAAAATTCAACTTCGAAGGCAGTTCGTTCCTAATTGGAGTGGTTGGTTGTTGTGTGGATTTCAGCTGCACCAAAATGGATTCAGTTGCATCCTCAACTTGTGATACTCGCAAGTGCACGAGCCGTTTGGTAGTATAGCATATGTAAGTGCGAGGTCGATCCCACGAGGATTGGTGATTGAATGATCCAATTCATTTTCCCTACACAAAACAGAAATGAAAAAGAAAGGAAATAAATAAAACAAGGAAGAAAGAAAATAACTAACTCAAGTAGATAAGTTCCCAAGTTCAATTAGATTAATGGATTGATTCTAGCTAAAGTATGATTAAGCCATGGTGTGTGGTCATAACCTTGTGTTCCTAATTCCCTAATTTGATCATTTGTTGTCTAACCTAAAATTAAGCATTAGGAACCCATTAAGCATAGAAGAACAATTTAAACAACCAAGCATGTATCTAATCCCTGTTGTCGAATGTCCATACATACTCTTCCTATTCATAGTTCAATTCGAATTAAAGCATGGTGTCTACTCTTAATTCAAACCAAGATAGCTAACATGCAAGCCTAAATGGTGATCAATCATTCAAACTAGCATATTAACTTATAAGCATAATGAATAAGAACAAAAACCATAATTGAAACTTGGAAACTTATCAAACTTGAATACTTAAGAAAGAATGTACATTACAAGAAAAATAAATTACAACTAAGAAAACATTAAAGAGAGACTAAGAGAACTTTGAGGAAGAAAGGAGAAGTGTTTGGGAAAAGTGTTTGAGGACATGGAGGCTTTTTGGAGAAGAAAGTAGAAGTAGAGAGTTGTTTGAGAAAGTGTTTGGAGAACATGGAGAATGTTTGTGAACTTGGAGACTTTGGGAACTTAGGGAGTGGAGAGAAAGGTGTTTGTGAAGTGTTTGAGACATGGAGACTTTTGGAAGAGAAGGGAAATGTGTTTGGGAAATTTGGAGAAGGGAGGAGAAGTGTTTGGAGAACTTTAGAGATGGGAGAAGTGTTTGAGAGATTTGGAGAAGAAAATTTAGTAGAATGATCTTATTACAACAATTGAGAACTACAAAGGAAACTAAGAGAATTTGAGGGAGAGAAGGGAAGGGAGCTCTAGAGAAGTGTTTGAGAGCTCCCCCCCCTTGGGGTGTTCTTACAAGCTTAGAGAACTTCCCTATTTATAGGCCTAGGGGAAGTGAAAATCAGAATTCAATAAGACTAATGCATACAACACTTGAATTATAAAATCTGAAATGGTTGATGCACTTGTATTAGAAAATCTGAAATGGGTGATGCACTTCACCACTAAATCCCACCAGCAGCCCTAGCTCATCTTCATGTCACCATGACCAAGCTTCCAACCAGAAATGATAGCTCATACCTAGCTCACCATGACCAAGCATCCAACCAGCACATGCTGAGGTCAGCATGACCAGCAACTTCAAGGGCTTACAACTTGGGCTTCTCTTAATCAAATTAGGAGTTTAAGCACTCTAAATTGAAGTTCAGAATGTCTTCTTTCCAGCCATATGTTATTTGGGCCAATCCAAGGTCGGAGGAAGAAGTTAAGGCCGAAACAAATTGCTAACTCATTTTCCGCGCTGATAAGATCCATCCTGAGCATGGTTCTGTGTTTGCTAGGTAACGGACTCCAGATTTATCCAATGGGGCTGAATTTTGGATATGTTATAGTACACACCAATTGGAGCAACTTTCATGAAGAATGTGGCCTCATCCGAGCTATGTAGGTTGCTGAAACAAAGCTTGCAATATGACCTACGGAACTGGACTGGCAGGGGGCTGTAGCCATAATGAATTTGTCTTTAAGCTCTTCATCAATTCATCCAAATTAGGCCTTAACATGCTTGAATTGCATGAATTATGTTCTCCAAAGCCATCATTGTTACCTAAAGCTCAATTAACTGAAAGATAAACACAAAAAGGATTAAAAGCACAAGTTTAACTCAAAAACATAACCAAATCATAAGCTAGAAGGGTAAGAAATAATATACAATTATGAACCGATCATTGGTGTTTTGGTTAGTTCTAGAGATCGGATTTCAGTCAAACTCAACCAAATGACTCCTCCCACCATATTGTGATGTTGCCCAAGTTTTGGGCTCAATCCAAAATCAATAGGTGTAAGAAATTGGACAATTCAAGTTCAAAGGCAGTTCGATCCTAATCGGAGTGGTTGGTGTATTCCATAGTTCTAGAGATCGGATTTCACTCAAAACTAACCAAATGACTCCTCCCACCATATTATGGTGTTGCCCAAGTTTTGGGCTCGATGCGAAATCCATAGGTGTAAGAAATAGGACAATTGAAGTTCAAAGGCAGTTCGTTCCTAATTGGAGTGGTTGGTGTTTTGGGTAGTTCTAGAGATCGGATTTTGTTGCTTCGATTCAGCTGCACCAAAATAGATTTAGCTGCATCCTCAACTTGTGATACTAGCAAGTGCACGAGCCGTTCTGTAGTATAGCATATGTAAGTGCGAGGTCGATCCCACGAGGATTGGTGATTGAATGATCCAATTCATTTTCCCTACACAAAACAGAAATGAAAAAGAAAATAAAGAAAACAAGAAAAAAAAGGAAATAACTCAAGCAAATAAGTTCCCAAGTTCAATTAGATTAACGGATTGATTCTAGCTAAAGTATGATTAAGCCATGGTGTTTGGTCAAAACCTTGTGTTCCTAATTCCCTAATTTGATCATTTGTTGTCTAACCTAAAACTAAGCATTAGGAACCCATTAAGCATAGAAGAACAATTTAAACAACCAAGCATGTATCTAATCCCTGTTGTCGAATGTCCATACATACTCTTCTTATTCATAGTTCAATTCGAATTAAAGCATGGTGTCTACTCTTAATTCAAACCAAGATAGCTAACATGCAAGCCTAAATGGTGATCAATCATTCAAACTAGCCTATTAACTTATAAGCATAATGAATAAGAACAAAAACCATAATTGAAACTTGGAAACTAATTAAAAACTTGAAACTTAAGAAAGAATGTACATTACAATGAAAAGTAAAGTGACACTAAGAAAAACTTAATCAGAATTTCAGAATTTCATTACAACAATTGAAAACTTAGAAAGAGAAACTAAGAGAATTTGAGGGAGAGAAGGGAAGGGAGCTCTAGAGAAGTGTTTGAGAGCTCCCCCCCTTGGGGTGTGATTTATGAAGCTTGAAGACTTCTCTATTTATAGGGCTAAGAGGGAGGAACATCATGATGAAATTCCACACCATCCTTCATATTTTGCTGCTGCACCTCAAGCATCTTCACATGGGTTCAAAGGTGATCAGATGTGGCTGCCTTTGCTGCCAACCCATGTGGTTGCCTTTTGGTTGCTGAAAAACGAGTTTTCTGAACCAGTCTTGGTGTAGGAAGGCCAGAGGTTTCAGAACATATCCAATGGGGCTCAAATTTGGATATGTTATACTAGACACCCATTGGAACAACTTCTATGAAGAAAGTATTCCCATCGGAGCAGTAGAAGTATGCGTTTTGGCCCTCGCAAGGTGGCTGCCGAACAGAGACTGGAATTGACTTCATTTCATCTTTTCTTTCCTTTTTGATTCACATGCATGCACATGCTTCCTCTTTCAATTAAAACCTGATTTCCAGCTCCAAAGTGATCTGCCAATTCAATTCCCATGTTCAAAGGCTGAAGCAAAATGCCTCTCATCATTCCTCATTCTTCTCTCTCTCCTTTCTCTTTGCTTCCCATGCATGCACATGCTTTCTCAATAATAGCTCCAGCATGTACCAACTTGATCCTTTAGACTTTTATAGCTGGAATGCCTCCCCACTTCACTCATTATGTTGGATCCAAAGTCAGTTGCAGCATGGGAGAGGCACATGGCATAAAGGAGGAGACAAGGCTCAAAGCTGGCAGCTGCAAATCCTCCTGAGCATGGTTCAGTGTTGGACGGGCTAGGGTCTCCACATATGTTCAATTGGGCTGAAGTTTGGATATGTTATACTAGACACCCAATGGAACAACTTCTATGAAGAATGTCTCCTCATCCGAGTTGTGCAGATTGCTGAAATGAGACCTGCAAGGTGACTTACGAAACTGGACTGACAAGGAGTGTGGCCCAACTTTGGTTTTGTCTTTAAGCTCTTGCTCTTAACCTACAAAACACACAAACAGAGGTAAGTGACTCAAAATAAAGAGAAACTAAGAAAAATCACTAAGTAAAGAAGGCAAGCAAGTGTACGAAATTATGGACTTATCAAAACAGAAAATAGATTAAAAGCACAAGTTTAACTCAATAACATAACCAAATCATAAGCTAGAAGGGTACAAAATGATATACAATTATGAACCGATCAAATACCCCCAAACCTAGATTTTGCTAGTCCTCGAGCAAAACAAAAGGAAAACAAAGATAAAAACAAAACAAGAAGTTAACTAAACCACTTCCGCAGGTAACTCGATTGCATTGAGCATATGCAACAAGCCTTTAAACCTCTAGGCATCCCTAGTAGGAGGAGTTGTGTCTCCTGAGGGTTTAACAGAAACGATACCCACAAACGTTTTACTAACTCTACAAAACAAAGTGGTTAGAAAACTTTACTAAATTTGTTAGTCCTTAAGCAAAATAAAAGAAAAACAAAAAAACAAAAATAATTACAAAAACAAAACAAAAAAAATAAAAATAAAAAGCAAAATAAAAGAAACATAAAAACAGAAATAATTAAAAACTCAAAACAATCTTTCCGAACATTTTATGAAGAGAAATGACTCATGCACATGACTCAAAAATAAAAGCTCAGTTTTTAGACAATATTTACAAGGTGGCAAAGTTCAAAACACAACATGCTCAAAGTGTAGTAGTGTGATAGCCAAATGCAACAAATTCCCCAATCTTAGTTTTTACACAATTTCAAAAATCATACCAAACACAAATGCAACTTCAAATCTCACCAAAGTTGTCCTCTCACAAATGAATCACTCAGAAGAGGGCTACAATGCAACACTCAGTTATAAACATGAGATTAGAGTTAAATCATAAGGGACTTAACTCAAAAATAGGAAGATGAAGAACTTGCATTAATATGATCTCAAGAAGGATGTCAAACACTTTAAAGTAAGAAAATGCATGCAATTCAACCATATGACATTTAAGATCAATTTAGGTCTTTATTATAGGTTGTAATGGGGCCAAGGGTATAAGGTGAGTAAGAAATGAAAGGTATGGATAATACAAAGTCCAAAGGAACTCAAAATGTAAGAGCATAAATTAATTGTTTACAAGACTTCGAATCATCATGATTAGATTTTTTTCTTTTACATGATCAAAACTCCTTATACCTTCATTTACATTGATTCACACTCCTTTCCAAACACCAATTTATTTTGAAGGCCCCAAAATGAATTTTCAATCAACCACCACTTAATCACAACTTTTTTTTTTTCTTCTTTTCTTTCACCAATTGTGTGAATTTCTCTTCTTTTTTTTCTTTTTTTTTTCTTTATGTAATATCCCTTCCCAAACTTAGCATGAAAAACACATCCGAATTAGAGCTCATGAGTTCCTTAGAAAGGTAAATATTTGTTTTTCGAGCTAAGGTGAGGAAATATAATTGGTAAAATGAAAGAAAAGGTTTACATGTAGGCTCAAAATGGTTAACAATGGAAAATCATGCTTAAGCATGCATAAGGTTAGCTTGAAAGGCACAAACGATCCAAAGAGGGCCTTAATATCACTTCTTAAATGTCATGAAATCAAATTGCATAAGAATGAATGACTTTTAAGTGTTCAACCAAATCAATGAATAATGAGATCAAACAACAGCTTTGATGACAAGAAAATAAGAGTATGTGTATAACACTCATGAAATGAAGCACAAGGCTCAAAAGCTCACATTATATGGTTATATAAGTCTAATTTATGCTTGATACAATTCTTTGGGTCATGCAAATCCTTTAATTGGAAAATTATGAAATAAATGGCAAGTGCAAAGAAGGTTTCGAACATATCATGCTAGAACGATGCCAAAATTTTATTTTATTTTTTAAAATTTTATTTTTTTTCATAATTAAATAATAATAATAAAATGAAATCCAATTTTAAGTCATGCAAACATTTATCACAATCTCATCATAAGTGTTCGGAAAGTGACTCAAAACAAAACAAGACTCAAAATAAAACAAGCAAGAAATTAATTTAAATTTGTTGTTTTTTTTTTATAAAGAAAACCCAAATTTACTTGCTAAACTCCAATACCCCCAAACCTAGAAATGAACATTGTCCTCAATGTTTAAAATTTAGGCACAAGCAATGTCAAAAATAATAAATGAAGGTATTAAAGCAAATTAAAAAAATATCACAAAACACACAAGAATTAAAATGCAAAAATAAAATAATTATAAAATAAAAATTACAAAAGAAATGAAACAGTAAAAACACTCAAAACAGAAAGCTCTAAACAAATAGTCTTACACAAACCAAAACCCAAATAATTGAAAACCCAACCCAAAAGAAGTTAACACACTTTGAAACCTAACAACGGTGAAAACCCGACCCGCAATGAAATCCGAAGCCCACACGTTTGTTTTATTTTTATTTTTCTTTTATTTTTATGAAAAGAAAGAGTGTGGTCCCTGCTGCCTCGGTTCCTAGGAAGTGACAGGCAAAAGGAGTTAGGGACGTGTCGGCGCGCAGAGGCCGCTTTCACATCCCCCAAGCCTGAATTATTGGCCTCTTGGGTGAAGCGGGATGACTTTTTCACTTTGAAGGTGGTGAAAGGTGAAAATGCAATTAAGGGGGGTTGGGAAACGGGTGGCCGTAAGGGCCGCACAGAACTCAGAACCGCAACGGCTAGGGTTTAGCAGACTAAGTCTATAAAAGGTAAAAAGAATGGGTAAAACAAAACACAAACTCAGAAACACACAAAAGAGAAAAGAAGGAAAGAAGAAAAGCGAGTGAGAAATCAAATGGCCTCTTCCTACCCATTTTCGTTGGATCTCAACCTAGCTCCACCGACTCAGACACGAGGCCAAGCAGCGGCACCAGTATGGATGCCCTACTTTGCTTCCGCACGGGGGCCTGTGACAGCAACTGACTCAATACTCCTGGACAACGATGTTGCCATTGGAGTGGCTAGAAATTTAGTGACTCCTAAAGATATACGTGTCCTGGGGACAAGGGATGACAACCGGGTCATGAGCGATGCCCTGGCACTGAGCGTGCAGAGTATGGCAACAGTCGCAAGTTTGGGTCATCGCCTACTTGCGAAGTCCCATGAGGTAGAGGTGCTAAAAGGTCAGTTGGCGGCGGAGCGAAGTATGGTTGAAGAGTGCCAGAGTGCTATAAAAAGCTTGAAAAGGGAGAGGGCAAGAATAGTGGAGGTGAATCGACACCAGCTAGAAGTATTGTGGGATGAGAATAAAAACCTATCAAAGATGGTAGAGTTGTATTCTCGCGACATGCGAAAGCAGCTAGAGGACCTAGACCGACCGGGTAAACGCAAGCAAGCAGATCGCGAGAGTAATTACGCTCAAGCTAAGATTGCGATCTTTGGGAGCTCAAGTGGTGAGCCCCAAGAGGCTGTACGTGAAGCCCCGGAAGAGGATAGCCAGAGGGCCAAACACAAAACTCCAATGGTCGAGACACCAAGCACCGAGAAGAAATGATTTCCTACTGCATTATTGTTGTTTTTATTTTATTGGTTGTTTTTGTTTTTGGTTATTTTGTTTCGGAAATAAAAGTAAAGTTGCAGAAGGAAAAAGAAAACGGAAAAAGAAAGCACATCTCCCAAACTTAAATCAAACGAAGACGACAAACGGAAAAGAAAGCACAGTTCCCTAACTAAAATAAAATAAAGATGATAGCCGAAAGGGCAAAGCAAAAACACAAAGCTCTAGAAAATGAAAGTAATGGGCAAAAACATTAAACACCAGAAAACACGGAGGAAAAAAAAAAACAAAAAAGTAAAGTAAAGGTGCTCCCCCTTGAAGCGATTAGGTCGGGCATGCCCGGGAAATCCGAAAGGGTATCGACTCCTTCATCAGCATATGTCTATTTAAAGCACACCTCTGCAAGCGGATGATACCCATCATTTTTTCCTGCAACTCAAGGAAAAACATCAAAAAATCCAGAAACAAAAAAATGGCAACCTCATGCACTCACCTTGATGATCTCAACCTTGAGCTCTCACTTGCACCACCGAATGCCCAGACAAGAGCTCCTCCAACTCCTGTCTTCCCAAACTCCACATATCATCATGGCACGGCCTCAAACTTTGCTGAGGCAATACCGAACTTTGCTGAGGCAAGGCCGAACAGAGCAGTGCTGCTGGGAGGCATGATTGGCAGCAAGCTCACACCGGCAGATCATTGGCATATAGCACACAGGTCTGACAAGGTGGCAGTGGATGAGTCCCACACTTATACCGCGCTCCAAGCGGTCTCGGCCACAAATCTGGGCTTACGCCTACTAGCAAGAACACAAGAGTGTGGAGCTCTGAGCGAAGAGGTGGCTTCCTTGAAAGCTATGGTGGCGGACTTGCAGAAGCGGCTCTATTGTGCCACTCAGCAAGGTTCAGTGTTGGACGGGCTAAGGACTCCACATATGTTCAATTGGGCTGAATTTGGGATATGTTATACTAGACACCCAATTGAACAACTTCTATGAAGAATGTCTCCTCATCCGAGTTCTGCAGATTGCTGAAATGAGACCTGCAAGGTGACTTACGAAACTGGACTGACAAGGAGTGTGGCCCACCTTTGGTTTTCTCTTTAAGCTCTTGCTCTTAACCTACAAAACACACAAACAGAGGTAAGTGACTCAAAATAAAGAGAAACTAAGCAAAATCACTAAGTAAAGAAGGCAAGCAAGTGTACGAAATCATGGACTTATCAAAACAGAAAATGGATTAAAAGCACAAGTTTAACTAAATAACATAACCAAATCATAAGCTAGAAGGGTACAAAATGATATACAATTATGAACCGATCAACCAAATCACTCCTCCCATGATATTATGATGTTGCCCAAGTTTTGGGCTCGATCCGAAATCAATATGTGTAAGAAATTGGACAATTCAAGTTCGAAGGCAGTTCGTTCCTAATTGGAGTGGTGGGTGTTTTGGGTAGTTCAAGAGATCAGATTTCACTCAAACTTAACCAAATGACTCCTCCCACCATATTATGATGTTGCCCAAGTTTAGGGCTCGATCCGAAATCAATAGCTGTAAGAAATTGGTCAATTCTTGTTCAAAGGCAATTCGTTCCAAGTTGGAGTGGTTGGTGTTTTGGGTAGTTCTAGAGATCGGATTTCACTCAAACTTAACCAAATGACTCCTCCCACCATATTATAATATTGCCCAAGTTTTGGGCTCGATTTGAAATCAATAGTTGTAAGAAATTGGACAATTTATGTTCAAAGGCAGTTCGTTCCTAATCGGCGTGGTTGGTGTATTCCATAGTTCTAGAGATCGGATTTCACTCAAAACTAACCAAATGACTCCTCCCACCATATTATGATGTTGCCCAAGTTTTGGGCTTGATCCGAAATCAATAGGTGTAAGAAATTGGACAATTTATGGTCAAAGGCAGTTCATTCCTAATCGGAGTGGTTGGTGTATTCCATAGTTCTAGAGATCGGATTTCACTCAAAACTAACCAAATGACTCCTCCCGCCATATTATGATGTTGCCCAAGTTTTGGGCCCGATCCGAAATCAATAGGTGTAAGAAATTGGACAATTCAAGTTCGAAGGCATTTCGTTCCTAATTGGAGTGGTTGGTGTTTTGGGTAGTTCAAGAGATCGGATTTCACTCAAACTTAACCAAATGACTCCTCCCACCATATTATGAGGTTGCCCAAGTTTAGGGCTCGATCTTTAATCAATAGCTGTAAGAAATTGGTCAATTCATGTTCAAAGGCAATTCGTTCCTAATTGGTGTGGTTGGTGTTTTGGGTAGTTCTAGAGATCGGATTTCACTCAAACTTAACCAAATAACTCCTCCCACCACATTATAACGTTGCCCAAGTTTTGGGCTCGATCCGAAATCAATACGTGTAAGAAATTGGACAATTTATGTTCAAAGGCAGTTCGTTCCTAATCGGTGTGGTTGGTGTATTCCATAGTTCTAGAGAACGGATTTCACTAAAAACTAACCAAACGACTCCTCCCACCATAATATGATGTTGCCCAAGTTTGGGCTTGATCAAAAATCAATAGGTGTAATAAATTGAACAATTCAAGTTCAAAGGCAGTTCGTTCCAAATTGGAGTGGTTGGTGTTTTGGGTAGTTCTAGAGATTGGATTTCACTCAAACTTAACCAAATGACTCCTCCCACCTTATTATGATGTTGCCCAAGTTTTGGGCTCGATCCGAAATCAATAGGTGTAAGAAATTGGACAATTCAAGTTCAAAGGCAGTTCGTTTCTAATTGGAGTGGTTGGTGTTTTGGGTAGTTCTAGAGATCGGATTTCACACAAACTCAACCAAATGACTCCTCCCACCATATTATGATGTTGCCCAAGTTTTGGGCTCGATCCGAGATCAATAGGTGTAAGAAATTGGACA
This sequence comes from Prunus avium, assembly GCF_965620075.1. Taxonomy (NCBI): domain Eukaryota; kingdom Viridiplantae; phylum Streptophyta; class Magnoliopsida; order Rosales; family Rosaceae; genus Prunus; species Prunus avium. Next base: position 1,034,149 of record NC_142287.1, read on the forward strand.
ATTCAAGGTCAAAGGCAGTTCGTTCCTAATTGGAGTGGTTGGTGTTTTGGGTAGTTCTAGAGATCGGATTTCACTCAAACTTAACCAAATGACTCCTCCCACCATATTATGATGTTGCCCAAGTTTTGGGCTAGATCCGAAATCAATAGGTGTAAGAAATTGGACAATTCAATTTCAAAGGCAGTTTGTTTCTAATTGGAGTGGTTGGTGTTTTGGGTAGTTCTAGAGATCGGATTTCACTCAAACTCAACCAAATGACTCCTCCCACCATATTATGTTGTTTCCCAAGTTTTGGGCTCGATCCGAGATCAATAGGTGTAAGAAATTGGACAATTCAAGTTCAAAGGCAGTTCGTTCCTAATTGGAGTGGTTGGTGTTTTGGGTAGTTCTAGAGATCGGATTTCACTCAAACTTAACCAAATGACTCCTCCCACCATATTATGATGTTGCCCAAGTTTTGGGCTAGATCCGAAATCAATAGGTGTAAGAAATTGGACAATTCAAGTTCACAGGCAGTTCGTTTCTAATTGGAGTGGTTGGTGTTTTGGGTAGTTCTAAAGATCGGATTTCACTCAAACTCAACCAAATGACTCCTCCCACCATATTATGATGTTGCCCAAGTTTTGGGCTAGATCCGAAATCAATAGGTGTAAGAAATTGGACAATTCAAGTTCGAAGGCAGTTCGTTTCTAATTGGAGTGGTTGGTGTTTTGGGTAGTTCTAGAGATCGGATTTCACTCAAACTCAACCAAATGACTCCTCCCACCATATTATGATGTTGCCCAACTTTTGGGCTCGATCCGAGATCAATAGGTGTAAGAAATTGGACAATTCAAGTTCAAAGGCAGTTCGTTCCTAATTGGAGTGGTTGGTGTTTTGGGTAGTTCTAGAGATCGGATTTCACTCAAACTTAACCAAATGACTCCTCCCACCATATTATGATGTTGCCCAAGTTTTGGGCTAGATCCGAAATCAATAGGTGTAAGAAATTGGACAATTCAAGTTCACAGGCAGTTCGTTTCTAATTGGAGTGGTTGGTGTTTTGGGTAGTTCTAAAGATCAGATTTCACTCAAACTCAACCAAATGACTCCTCCCACCATATTATGATGTTGCCCAAGTTTTGGGCTCGATCCGAGATCAATAGGTGTAAGAAATTGGACAATTGAAGTTCAAAGGCAGTTCGTTCTAATTGGAGTGGTTGGTGTATTCCATAGTTCCACAGATGGTATTTCACACAAAACTAACCAAATGACTCCTCCCACCATATTATGATGTTGCCCAAGTTTTGGGCCAGATCCGAAATCAATAGGTGTAAGAAATTGGACAATTCAAGTTCAAAGGCAGTTCGTTACTGAATGGAGTGGTTGGTGTTTTGGGTAGTTCTAGAGATCGGATTTCACTCAAACTCAACCAAATGACTCCTCCCACCATATTATGAAGTTGCCCAAGTTTTGGGCCCGATCCGAAATAAATCGGTGTAAGAAATTAGACAATTCAAGTTCGAACGCGGTTCTTTCCTAATTGGAGTGGTTGGTGTGGTGGGTAGTTCTAGAGATCGGATTTCACTCAAACTTAACCAAATGACTCCTCCCACCATATTATGTTTTTGCCCAAATTTTGGGCTCGATCCAAAATCAATAGGTGTAAGAAATTGGGCAATTCAAGGTCAAAGGCATTTCGTTCCTAATTGGAGTGGTTGGTGTTTTGGGTAGTTCTAGAGATCGTATTTCACTCAAGCTTAACCAAATGACTCCTCCCACCATGTTATGGTGTTGCCCAAGTTTTGGGCTCGATCCGAAGTCAATAGGTGTATGAAATTGGAGAATACAGGTTCAAAGGCAGTTCGTTCCCAATTGGAGTGGTTGGTGTTTTGGGTAGTTCTAGAGATTGGATTTCACTCAAACTTAACCAAATGACTCCTCCCACCATATTATGATGTTGCCCCAGTTTTAGGCTCGATCCGAAACCAATAGGAGTAAGAAATTGGACAATTCAAGTTCAAAGGCAGTTCGTTCCTAATTGGAGTGGTTGGTGTTTTGGGTAGTTCTAGAGATCGGATTTCACTCAAACTTAACCAAATGACTCCTCCCACCATATTATGATGTTGCCCAAGTATTGGGCTCGATCCGAAATCAATAGGTGTAAGAAATTGGACAATTTATGTTCAACAGCAGTTCGTTCCAAATCGGAGTGGTTGGGGTATTCCACAGTTCTAGAGATCGGATTTCACTCAAAACTAACCAAATGACACCTCCCACCATATTATGATGTTGCCCAACTTTTGGGCTCGATCCGAAATCAATAGGTGTAAGAAATTGGACAATTCAAGTTCAAAGGCAGTTCGTTCCTAATTGGAGTGGTTGGGGTTTTGTATAGTTCTAGAGATCGGATTTCACTCAAACTTAACCAAATGACTTCTCCCACCATATTATGATGTTGCCCAAGTTTTGGGCTAGATCCGAAATCAATAGGTGTAAGAAATTGGACAATTCAAGTTCAGAGGTAGTTCGTTCCTAATTGGAGTGGTTGGTGTTTTGGGTAGTTCTAGAGATCGGATTTCACTCAAACTCAACCAAATGACTCCTCCCCCCGTATTATGACGTTGCCCGAGTTTTGGGCTCGATCCGAAATCAACCGGTGTAAGAAATTGGACAATTCAAGTTCAAAGGCAGCTCGTTCCTAATTGGAGTGGTTGGTGTTTTGGGTAGTTCTAGAGATCGGATTTCACTCAAGCTCAACCAAATGACTCCTCCCTCCATATTATGATGTTGGCAATGTTTTGGGCTCGATCTGAAATGAAAAGGTGTAAGGAATTGGACATTTTATGTTCAATGGTAGTTCGTTCCTAATCGGAGTGGTTGGTGTATTCCATAGTTCTAGAGATCGGATTTCACTCAAAACTAACCAAAAGACTCCTCCCATTATATTATGATGTTGCCCAAGTTTTGGGCTCCATCCGAAATCAAAAGGTGTAAGAAATTGGACAATTCAAGTTCAAAGGCAGTTCGTTCCTAATTCGAGTGGTTCGTGTTTTGGGTAGTTCTAGAGATTGGATTTCACTCAAACTTAACCAAATGACTCCTCCCACCATATTATGATGTTGCCCAAGTTTTGGGCTCGATCCGAAATCAAAAGGTGTAAGAAATTGGACAATTCAAGTTCATAGGCAGTTCGTTCCTAATTGGAGTGGTTGGTGTTTTGGGTAGTTCTAGAGATTGGATTTCACCCAAACTTAACCAAATGACTCCTCCCACCATATTATGATGTTGCCCAAGTTTTGGGCTCGATCCGAAATCAATAGGTTTAAGAAATTGGACAATTTATGTTCAAAGGGAGTTTGTTCCTAATCGGAGTGGTTGGTGTATTCCAAAGTTCTAGAGATCAGATTTCCCTCAAAACTAAACAAATGACTCCTCCCACCATATTATGATGTTGCCCAAGTTTTGGGCTCTATTCGAAATCAATAGGTATAAGAAATAGGACAATTCAAGTTCAAAGGCAGTTCATTCCTAATTGGAGTGGTTGGTGTTTTGGGTAGTTCTAGAGGTCGGATTTCACTCAAACATAGCCAAATGACTCCTCCCACCATATTATGATGTTGGCCAAGTTTTGGTCTCGATACGAAATCAATAGGTGTAAGAAATTGGGCAATTTATGTTCAAAGGCAGTTCGTTCCTAATCGGAGTGGTTGGTGTATTCCATAGTTCTAGAGATCGGATCTCACTCAAAACTAACCAAATGACTCCTCCCACCATATTATCATCTTGCCCAAGTTTTGGGCTCGATCCAAAATCAATACGTGTAAGAAATTGGACAATTCAAGTTCAGAGGCAGTTCGTTCCTAATTGGAGTGGTTGGTGTTTTGGGTAGTTCTAGAGATCGGATTTCACTCAAACTCAACCAAATGACTCCTCCCACCGTATTATGACGTTGCCCGAGTTTTGGGCTCGATCCGTAATCAACCGGTGTAAGAAATTGGACAATTCAAGTTCAAAGGCAGCTCGTTCCTAATTGGAGTGGTTGGTGTTTTGGGTAGTTCTAGAGATCGGATTTCACTCAAGCTCAACCAAATGACTCCTCCCACCATATTATGGTGTTGCCCAAGTTTTGGGCTCCATCCGAAATCAATAGGTGTAAGAAATTGGACAATTCAAGTTCAAAGAAAGTTCGTTCCTAATTGGAGTGGTTGGTGTTTTGGGTAGTTCTAGAGATCGGATTTCCCTCAAACTTAACCAAATGACACCTCCCACCATATTATGATGTTGCCCAAGTTTTGGGCTCGATCCGAAATCAATTGGTGTAAGAAATTGTACAATTTATGTTCAAAGGCAGTTCGTTCCTAATCGGAGTGGTTGGTGTATTCCATAGGTCTAGAGATCGGATTTCACTCAAAACTAAACAAACGACTCCTCCCACCATAATATGTTATTGCCCAAGTTTTGGGCTCGATCCGAAATCAATAGGTGTAATAAATTGGACAATTCAAGTTCAAAGGCAGTTCGTTCCAAATTGGGGTGGTTGGTGTTTTGGGTAGTTCTAGAGATCGGATTTCTCTCAAACTTAACCAAATGACACCTTCCACCATATTATGATGTTGCAAAAGTTTTGGGGTCGATCCGAAATCAATAATTGTAAGAAATTGGACAATTTATGTTCAAAGGCAATTCGTTACTAATCGGAGTGGTTGGTGTATTCCATAGTTCTAGAGATCGGATTTCACTCAAAACTAACCAAATGACTCCTCCCACCATCCTTTGATGTTGCCCAAGTTTTGGGCTCGATCCGAAATCAATAGGTTTAAAAAATTGGACAATTCAAGTTCAAAGGCAGTTCGTTCCTAATTGGAGTGGTTGGTGTATTCCAAAGTTCTAGAGATCGGATTTCAGTCAAAACTAAACAACTGACTCCTCCCACCATACAATGATGTTGCCCAAGTTTTGGGCTCGATTCGAAATCAATAGGTGTAAGATATTGGATAATTCAAGTTCAAAGGCAGTTCGTTCCTAATTGGAGTGGTTGGTGTTTTGCGTAGTTCAAGAGATCGGATTTCACTCAAACTCAACCAAATGACTCCTCCCACCATATTATGATGTTGCCCAAGTTTTGGGATCGATCCGAAATCAACCGGTGTAAGAAATTGGACAATTCAAGTTCAAAGGCAGCTCGTTCCTAATTGGAGTGGTTGGTGTTTTGGGTAGTTCTAGAGATCGAATTTCACTCAAACTCAACCAAATGACTCCTCCCACCATATTATGATGTTGCCCAAGTTTTGGGCTCGATCCGAAATCAATAGGTGTAAGAAATTGGACAATTCAAGTTCAAAGGCAGTTCGTTCCAAGTTGGAGTGGTTGGTGTTTTGGGTAGTTCTAGAGATCGGATTTCACTCAAACTTAACCAAATGACTCCTCCCACCATATTATGATGTTGCCCAAGTTTTGGGCTCGATCCGAAATCAATAGTAGTAAGAAATTGGACAATTTATGTTCAAAGGCAGTTCTTTCCTAATTGGTGTGGTTGGTGTATTCCACAGTTCTAGAGTTCGGATATCACTCAAAACTAACCAAATGACTCCTCCCACCATATTATGATGTTGCCCAAGTTTTGGGCTCGATCCGAAATCAATAGGTGTATGAAATTGGACAGTCCAAGTTCAAGGGCAGTTCGTTCCTAATTGGAGTGGTTGTTGTTTTGGGTAGTTCTACAGATCGCATTTCACCCGAACTCAACCAAATGACTCCTCCCACCATATTATGTTGTTGCCCAAGTTTTGGGCTCGATCCGAAATCAATTGGTGTAAGAAATTGGACAATTCATGTTCAAAGGCAGTTCTTTCCTAATTGGAGTGATTGTTGTTTTGGGTAGTTCTAGGGATCGGATTTCACTCAAACTCAACCAAATGACTCTTCCCCCCATATTATGATGTTGCCGAAGTTTTGGCCTCGATCCGAAATCAATAGGTGTAAGAAATTGGACAATTCAAGTTCAAAGGCAGTTCGTTCCTAATCGTAGTGGTTGGTGTATTCCATAGTTCTGGAGATCGGATCTCACTCAAAACTAACCAAATGACTCCTCCCACCATATTATGATGTTGTCCAAGTTTTGGGCTCGATCCGAAATCCATAGGTGGAAGAAATTGGACAATTCAAGTTCAGAGGCAGTTCGTTCCTAATTGGAGTGGTTGGCGTTTTGGGTAGTTCAAGAGATCGGATTTCACTCAAACTCAACCAAATGACTCCTCCCACCATATTATGATGTTGCCCAAGTTTTGGGCTCGATCCGAAATCAACCGGTGTAAGAAATTGGACAATTCAAGTTCAAAGGCAGCTCATTCCTAATTGGAGTGGTTGGTGTTTTGGGTGGTTCTAGAGATCGGATTTCACTCAAACTCAACCAAATGACTCCTCCCACCATATTATGATGTTGCCCAAGTGTTGGTCGCGATCCGAAATCAATAGGTGTAAGAAATTGGACAATTCAAGTTCAAAGAAAGTTCGTTCCTAATTGGAGTGGTTGGTGTTTTGGGTAGTTCTAGAGATCAGATTTCACTCAAACTTAACCAAATCACACCTCCCACCATATTATGATGTTGCCCAAGTTTTGGGCTCGATCCGAAATCAATAGGTGTAAGAGATTGGACAATTCAAGTTCAAAGAAAGTTCGTTCCTAATTGCAGTGGTTGGTGTTTTGGGTAGTTCTAGAGATCGGATTTCACTCAAACTTAACCAAATGACACCTCCCAGCATATTATGATGTTGCCCAAGTTTTGGGCTCGATCCGAAATCAATAGGTGTAAGAAATTATACAATTTATATTCAAAGGCAGTTCGTTCCTAATCGGAGTGGTTGGTGTATTCCATAGTTCTAGAGATCGGATTTCACTCAAAACTAACCAACTGACTCCCCCCACCATATTATGATGTTGCCCAAGTTTTGGGCTCGATCCGAAATCAATAGGTGTAAGAAATTGGACAATTCAAGTTCAAAGGCAGTTCATTCCTAATTGGTGTGTTTGGTGTATTCCATAGTTCTAGAGATCGGATGTCACTCAAACTCAACCAAATGACTCCTCCCACTACATTATAATGTTGCCCAAGTTTTGGGCACGATCCGAAATCAATAGGTGTAAGAAATTGGACAATTCAAGTTCAAAGGCAGTTCGTTCCTAATCGGAGTTGTTGGTGTATTCCATAGTTCTAGAGATCGGATTTCACTCAAACTTAACCAAACGACTCCTCCCACCATATTATGATGTTGCCCAAGTTTTGGGCTCGATCCGAGATCAATAGGTGTAAGAAATTGGACAATTCAAGTTCAAAGGTAGTTCGTTCCTAGTTGGAGTGGTTGGTGTTTTGGGTAGTTCTAGAGACCGGATTTCACTCAAACTCAACCAAATGACTCCTCCCACCATATTATGATGTTGCCCAAGTTTTGGGCTCAATCCGAAATCAATAGGTGTAAGAAATTGGACAATTTATGTTCAAAGGCAGTTCGTTCCTAATCGGAGTGGTTGGTGAATTCCATAGTTCTAGAGATCGGATTTCACTCAAACTTAACCAAATGACTCCTCCGAACATATTATGATGTTGCCCAAGCTTTGGGGTCGATCCGAAATCATTAGGTGTAAGAAATTGGACAATTTATGTTCAAAGGCAGTTCGTTCCTAATCGGAGTGGTTGGTGTATTCCATAGTTCTAGAGATCGGATATCACTCAAAACAAACCAAATGACTCCTCCCATCATATTATGATGTTGCCCAAGTTTTGGGCTCGATCCGAAATCAATAGGTGTAAGAAATTGGACAATTCAAGTTCGAAGGCAGTTCGTTCCTAATAGGAGTGGTTGGTGTTTTGGGTAGTTCTAGAGATCGGATTTCACTCAAACTCAACCAAATGACTCCTCCCACCATATTATGATGTTGCCCAAGTTTTGGGTTCGATCCGAGATCAATAGGTGTAAGAAATTGGACAATTCATTTTCAAAGGCAGTTCGCTCCTAGTTGGAGTGGTTGGTGTTTTGGCTAGTTCTAGAGATCGGATTTCACTCAAACTCAACCAATTGACTCCTCCCACTACATTATAATGTTGCCCAAGTTTTGGGCTCGTTCCGAAATCAATAGGTGTAAGAAATTGGACAATTCAACTTCAAAGGCAGTTCGTTCCAAATCGGAGTGGTTGGTGTATTCCATAGTTCTAGAGGTCGAATTTCACTCAAACTTAACCAAATGTCTCCTCCAACCATATTATGATGTTGCCCAAGTTTTGGGCTCGATCCGAAATCAATTGGTGTAAGAAATTGGACAATTTATGTTCAAAGGCAGTTCGTTCCAAATCGGAGTGGTTGGTATATTCCATAGTTCCAGAGATCGGATTTGACTCAAACTTAACCAAATGACTCCTCCCACCATATTATGATGTTGCCCAAGTTTTGGGCTCAATCCGAAATCAATAGGTGTAAGAAATTGGACAATTTATGTTCAAAGGCAGTTCGTTCCTAATCGGAGTGGTTCGTGTATTCCATAGTTCTAGAGATCGGATATCACTCAAAACTAACCAAATGACTCCTCCCACCATATTATGATGTTCCCCAAGTTTTGGGCTCGATCCGAAATCAATAGGTGTAAGAAATTGGACAGTTCAAGTTCAAAGGCAGTTCGTTCCTAATTGGAGTGGTTGGTGTTTTGGGTAGTTCTAGAGATCGGATTTCACTCAAACTTAACCAAATGACACCTCCCACCATAGTATGATGTTGCCCAAGTTTTGGGCTCGATCCGAAATCAATAAGTGTAAGAAACTGGACAATTTATGTTCAAAGGCAGTTCGTTCCTAATCGGAGTGGTTGGTGTATTCCATAGTTCTAGAGATCGGATTTCACTCAAACTTAACCAAATGACTCCTCCAACCATATTATGATGTTTCCCAAGTTTTGGGCTCCATTCGAAATCAATAGGTGTAAGAAATTGGACAATTCAAGTTCAAAGGCAGTTCATTCCAAATTGGAGTGGTTGGTGTTTTGGGTAGTTCTAGAGATCGGATTTCACCCAAACTCAACCAAATGACTCCTCCCACCATATTATGATGTTGCCCAAGTTTTGGGCTCGATCCGAGATCAATAGGTGTAAGAAATTGGACAATTCAAGTCCAAAGGCAGTTCGTTCCTAGTTGGAGTGGTTGGTGTTTTGGGCAGTTCTAGAGATCGGATTTCACTCAAACTTAACCAAATGACTACTCCCACCATATTATGATGTTGCCCAAGTTTTGGGCTCGATCCGAAATCAATAGGTGTAAGAAATTGAACAATTCAAGTTCAGAGGCAGTTCTTTCCTAATTGGAGTGGTTGGTGTTTTGGGTAGTTCTAGAGATCGGATTTCACTCAAACTCAACCAAATGACTCCCCCCATCATATTATGATGTTGCCCAAGTTTTGGGCTCGATCCGAACTCAATTGGTGTAAGAAATTGGACAATTCAAGTTCGAAGGCAGTTCGTTCCTAATTGGAGTGGTTGGTGTTTTGGGTAGTTCTGGAGATCGGATTTCACTCAAACTTAACCAAATGACTCCTCCCACCATATTATGATGTTGCCCAAGTATTGGGCTCGATCCGAAATCAATAGCTGTAAAAAATTGGTCAATTCAAGTTCAAAGGCAATTCGTTCCTAATTGGTGTGGTTGGGGTTTTTGGTAGTTCTAGAGATCGGATTTCACTCAAACTCAACCAAATGACTCCTCCCACCATATTATGATGTTGCCCAAGTTTTGGGCTCGATCCGAAATCAATTGGTGTAAGAAATTAGACAATTCAAGTTCAAAGCCAGTTCGTTCCTAATTGGAGTGGTTGGTGTTTTGGGTAGTTCTAGAGATCAGAATTCACTCAAACTTAACCAAATGACACCTCCCACCATATTATGATGTTGCCCAAGTTTTGGGCTCGATCCGAAATCAATAGGTATAAGAAATTGGACAATTTATGTTCAGAGGCAGTTCGTTCCTAATCGGAGTGGGTGGTGTTTTGGGTAGTTCTAGAGATCGGATTTCACCCAAACTCAACCAAATAACTCCTCCCACCATATTATGATGTTGCCCAAGTTTTGGGCTCGATCCGAAATCAATAGGTGTAAGAAACTGGACAATCTATGTTCAAAGGCAGTTCGTTCCTAATCGGAGTGGTTGGTGTATTCCATAGTTCTAGAGATCGGATTTCACTCAAACTTAACCAAATGACTCCTCCAACCATATTATGATGTTTCCCAAGTTTTGGGCTCCATTCGAAATCAATAGGTGTAAGAAATTGGACAATTCAAGTTCAAAGGCAGTTCATTCCAAATTGGAGTGGTTGGTGTTTTGGGTAGTTCTAGAGATCGGATTTCACCCAAACTCAACCAAATGACTCCTCCCACCATATTATGATGTTGCCCAAGTTTTGGGCTCGATCCGAGATCAATAGGTGTAAGAAATTGCACAATTCAAGTCCAAAGGCAGTTCGTTCCTAGTTGGAGTGGTTGGTGTTTTGGGCAGTTCTAGAGATCGGATTTCACTCAAACTTAACCAAATGACTACTCCCACCATATTATGATGTTGCCCAAGTTTTGGGCTCGATCCGAAATCAATAGGTGTAAGAAATTGAACAATTCAAGTTCAGAGGCAGTTCTTTCCTAATTGGAGTGGTTGGTGTTTTGGGTAGTTCTAGAGATCGGATTTCACTCAAACTCAACCAAATGACTCCCCCCATCATATTATGATGTTGCCCAAGTTTTGGGCTCGATCCGAACTCAATTGGTGTAAGAAATTGGACAATTCAAGTTCGAAGGCAGTTCGTTCCTAATTGGAGTGGTTGGTGTTTTGGGTAGTTCTGGAGATCGGATTTCACTCAAACTTAACCAAATGACTCCTCCCACCATATTATGATGTTGCCCAAGTATTGGGCTCGATCCGAAATCAATAGCTGTAAGAAATTGGTCAATTCAAGTTCAAAGGCAATTCGTTCCTAATTGGAGTGGTTGGGGTTTTTGGTAGTTCTAGAGATCGGATTTCACTCAAACTCAACCAAATGACTCCTCCCACCATATTATGATGTTGCCCAAGTTTTGGGCTCGATCCGAAATCAATTGGTGTATGAAATTAGACAATTCAAGTTCAAAGCCAGTTCGTTCCTAATTGGAGTGGTTGGTGTTTTGGGTAGTTCTAGAGATCAGAATTCACTCAAACTTAACCAAATGACACCTCCCACCATATTATGATGTTGCCCAAGTTTTGGGCTCGATCCGAAATCAATAGGTATAAGAAATTGGACAATTTATGTTCAGAGGCAGTTCGTTCCTAATCGGAGTGGGTGGTGTTTTGGGTAGTTCTAGAGATCGGATTTCACCCAAACTCAACCAAATAACTCCTCCCACCATATTATGATGTTGCCCAAGTTCTGGGCTCGATCCGAAGTCAATTGGTGTAAGAAATTGGACAATTCAAGTTCAAAGGTAGTTCGTTCCTAATTGGAGTGGTTGGTGTTTTAGGTAGTTCTAGAGATCGGATTTCTCTCAAACTCAAGCAAATGACTCTTCCCACCATATTATGATGTTGCCCAAATTTTGGGCTCGATCCGAGATCAATAGGTGTAAGAAATTGTACAATTCAAGTTCAAACGCTGTTCATTTCTAATTGGAGTGGTTGGTGTTTTGGATAGTTCTAGAGATCGGATTTCACTCAAACTCAACCAAATGACTCCTCCCACCATATTATGATGTTGCCCAAGTGTTGGGGTCGATCCGAGATCAATAGGTGTAAGAAATTGGACAGTTCAAGTTCAAAGGCAGTTCGTTCCTAGTTGGAGTGGTTGGTGTTTTGGTAGTTCTAGAGATCGGATTTCACTGAAACTTAACCAAATGACTCGTCCCACCATACTATGTTGTTGCCCAAGTTTTGGGCTCAATACGAAATCAATAGGTGTAAGAAATTGGACAATTCATGTTCAAAGGCAGTTCGTTCCTAATCGGAGTGGTTGGTTTATTCCACAGTTCTAGAGATCGGATTTCACTCAAAACTAACCAAATGACTCCTCCCACCATATTATGATGTTGCCCAAGTTTTGGGCTCGATCCGAAATCAATAGGTGTAAGAAATTGGACAATTCAAGTTCAAAGCCAGTTTGTTCCTAATTGGAGTGGTTGGTGTTTTGGGTAGTTCTATAGATCGGATTTCACTCAAACTCAACCAAATGACTACTCCCACCATATTATGATGTTGCCCAAGTTTTGGGCTCGATCCGAAATTAATTGGTGTAGAAAATTGAACAATTCAAGTTCAAAGGCAGTTCTTTTCTAATTGGAGTGGTTGGTGTTTTGGGTAGTTCTAGAGATCGGATTTCACTCAAACTTAACCAAATGACTCCTCCCACCATATTATAATGTTTCCCATGTTTTGGGCTCGATCCGAAATCAATAGGTTTAAGTAATTGGACAATTCAGGTTCGATGGCAGTTCGTTCCTAACTGGGCCGGTTGGTGTATTGGGTAGTTCTAGAGATCCGATTGCACTCAAAATTAACCAAATGACTCCTGCCACCATATTATGATGTTGCCAAAGTTTTGGGCTCGATCCAAAATCAGTAGGTGTAAGAAATTTGACAATTCAAGTTCAATGGCAGTTCGTTCTTAATTGGGGCGGTTGGTGTTTTGGGTAGTTCTAGAGATCGGATTTCACTAAAAACTAATCAATGACTCCTCCCCCCATGTTATGATGTTGCCCAAGTTTTGGGCTCTATCCGAAATCAATAGGTGTAAGAAATTGGACAATTCAAGTTCAAAGGCAGTTCGTTTCTAATTGGAGTGGTTGGTGTTTTGGGTAGTTCTAAAGATCGGATTTCACTCAAAATTAACCAAATGACTCTTCCCACCATATTATGATGTTGCCCAAGTTTTGGGCTCGATCCGAAATCAATAGGTGTAAGAGAATGGACAATTTATGTTCAAAGGCAGTTCTTTCCTAATCGGAGTGGTTGGTGTATTCCATAGTTCTAGAGATCGGATTTCTCTCAAAACGGACAAAATGACTCCTCCCACCATATTATGATGTTGCCCAAGTTTTGGGCTCTATCAGAAATCAAAAGGTGTAAGAAATTGGACAATTCAAGTTCAAAGGCAGTTCGTTCCTAATTGGAGTGGTTGGTGTTTTGGGTAGTTCTATAGATCGGACTTCACTCAAACTCAACCAAATGACTACTCCCACCATATTATGATGTTCCCAAGTTTTGGGCTCGATCCGAAATTAATTGGTGTAGAAAATTGAACAATTCAAGTTCAAAGGCAGTTCTTTTCTAATTGGAGTGGTTGGTGTTTTGGGTAGTTCTAGAGATCGGATTTCACTCAAATTTAACCAAATGACACCTCCCACCATATTATGATGTTGCCCAAGTTTTGGGCTCGATCCGAAATCATTCGGTGTAAGAAATTGGACAATTTATGTTCAAAGGAAGTTCGTTCCTAATCGGAGTGTTTGGTGTATTCCATAATTCTAGAGTTCGGATTTCACTCAAATCTAACCGAATGACTCCTCCCACCATATTATGATGTTGCCCAAGTTTTGCGCTCGATCCGAAATAAATAGGTGTAAGAAATTGGACAATTCAAGTTCAAAGGCGGTTCGTTCTTAATTGGAGTGGTTGGTGTTTTGGGTAGTTCTGGAGATCGGATTTTACTCAAACTTAACCAAATGACTCCTCCCACCTTATTACGATGTTGCCCACGTTTTGGGCTCGATCCGAAATTAATTGGTGTAGGAAATTAGACAATTCAAGTTCAAAGCCAGTTCGTTCCTAATTGGAGTGGTTGGTGTTTTGGGTAGTTCTAGAGATCGGATTTCACTCAAACTTAACCAAATGACACCTCCCACCATATTATGATTTTGCCCAAGTTTTGGGCTCGATCCGAAATCATTCGGTGTAAGAAATTGGACAATTTATGTTCAAAGGAAGTTCGTTCCTAATCGGAGTGGTTGGTGTATTCCATAGTTCTAGAGATCGGATTTCACTCAAATCTAACCAAATGACTCCTCCCACCATATTATGATGTTGCCCAAGTTTTGCGCTCGATCCGAAATAAATAGGTGTAAGAAATTGGACAATTCAAGTTCAAAGGCAGTTCGTTCCTAATTGGAGTGGTTGGTGTTTTGGGTAGTTCTAGAGATCGGATTTCACTCAAACTTTACCAAATGACTCCTCCCACCTTATTATGATGTTGCCCAAGTTTTGGGCTCGATCCGAAATCAATAGGTTTAAGAAATTGGACAATTTATGTTCGAAGGCAGTTTGTTCCTAATCTGAGTGGTTGGTGTATTCCAAAGTTCTAGAGATCGGATTTCACTCAAAACTAAACAAATGACTCCTCCCACCATATTATGATGTTGCCCAATTTTGGGCTCGATCCGAAATCAATAGGTGTAAGAAATTGGACAATTCAAGTTCAAAGGCAGTTCGTTCCTAATTGGAGTGGATGGTGTTTTGGGTAGTTCTAGAGATCGGATTTCACTCAAACTCAACCAAATGACTCCTCCCACCATATTATGATGTTGCCCAAGTTTTGGGCTTGATCCGAAATCAGTTGGTGTAAGAAATTGATCAATTCAAGTTCGAAGGCAGTTCGTTCCCAATTGGAGTGGTTGGTGTTTTGGGTAGTTCTAGAGATCGGATTTCACTCAAAACTAACCAAATGACTCCTCTCACCATAGTATGATGTTGCCCAAGTTTTGGGCTTGATCCGAAAAAAATAGGTGTAAGAAATTGGACAATTCAAGTTCAAAGGCAGTTCGTTCCTAATTGGAGTGGTTGGTGTTTTGGGTAGTTCTAGAAATTGGATTTCACTCAAACTTAACCAAATGACTCCTCCCACCATATTATGATGTTGCCCAAGTTTTGGGCTTGATCCGAAATAAATATGTGTAAGAAATTGGACAATTCAAGTTCAAAGGCAGTTCGTTCCTAATTGGAGTGGATGGTGTTTTGGGTAGTTCTAGAGATCGGATTTCACTCAAACTCAACCAAATGACTCCTCCCACCATATTATGATGTTGCCCAAGTTTTGGGCTTGATCCGAAATCAGTTGGTGTAAGAAATTGATCAATTCAAGTTCGAAGGCAGTTCGTTCCCAATTGGAGTGGTTGGTGTTTTGGGTAGTTCTAGAGATCGGATTTCACTCAAAACTAACCAAATGACTCCTCTCACCATAGTATGATGTTGCCCAAGTTTTGGGCTTGATCCGAAATAAATAGGTGTAAGAAATTGGACAATTCAAGTTCAAAGGCAGTTCGTTCCTAATTGGAGTGGTTGGTGTTTTGGGTAGTTCTAGAAATTGGATTTCACTCAAACTTAACCAAATGACTCCTCCCACCATATTATGATGTTGCCCAAGTTTTGGGCTTGATCCGAAATAAATATGTGTAAGAAATTGGACAATTCAAGTTCAAAGGCAGTTCGTTCCTAATTGGAGTGGATGGTGTTTTGGGTAGTTCTAGAGATCGGATTTCACTCAAACTCAACCAAATGACTCCTCCCACCATATTATGATGTTGCCCAAGTTTTGGGCTTGATCCGAAATCAGTTGGTGTAAGAAATTGATCAATTCAAGTTCGAAGGCAGTTCGTTCCCAATTGGAGTGGTTGGTGTTTTGGGTAGTTCTAGAGATCGGATTTCACTCAAAACTAACCAAATGACCCCTCTCACCATTCGAAATCAATAGGTGTAAGAAATTGGACAGTTCAAGTTCAAAAGCAGTTCGTTCCTAGTTGGAGTGGTTGGTGTTTTGGGTAGTTCTAGAGATCTGATTTTACTGAAACTTAACCAAATGACTCCTCCCACCATATTATGATGTTGCCCAAGTTCTAGGCTCGATCCGAAATCAATAGGTGTAAGAGATTGGACAATTTATGTTCCAAGGCAGTTCGTTCCTAATCGTAGTGGTTCGTGTATTCCATAGTTCTAGAGATCGGATTTCACTCAAAACTAACGAAATCACTCCTCCCACCATAGTATGATGTTGCCCAAGTTTTGGGGTTGATCCGAAATCAATAGGTGTAAGAAATTGGACAATTCAAGTTTAAAGGCAGTTCGTTCCTAATTGGGGTGGTTGGTGTATTGGGTAGTTCTAGAGATCCGATTGCACTCAAAATTAGCCAAACGACCACTCCCACCATATTATGATGTTGCCCAAGTTTTGGGCGCGATCCGAAATCAATAGGTGTAAGAAATTGGACAATTCAATTTTAAAGGCAGTTTGTTCCTAATTGGGGTGGTTGGTGTATTGTCTAGTTCTAGAGATCGGATTTCCCTCAAAATTAACCAAATGACTCCTGCCACCATATTATTATGTTGCCCAAGTTTTGGGCTCGAACCGAAATCAATAGGTGCAAGAAATTGGACAATTTATGTTCAAAGGCAGTTCGTTCCTAATCGGAGTGGTTGGCGTATTCCATAGTTCTATAGATTGGATTTCACTCAAAACTGTCCAAATGACTCCTCCCACCATATTATGAGGTTGCCGAAATTTTGGGCTCGATCCGAAATCAATAGGTGTAAGAAATTGGAGAATTCAAGTTCAAAGGCAGTTCCTTCCTAGTCGGAGTGGTTGGTGTATTCCATAGTTCTAGAGATCGGATTTCCCTCAAAATTAACCAAATGACTCCTCCCACCATATTATGTTGCCCAAGCTTTGGGCTCGATCCGAAATCAATGGGTGTAAGAAATTGGACAATTCAAGTTCAAAGGCAGTTCGTTCCTAATTGGAGTGGTTGGTGTTTTGGGTAGTTCTGGAGATCGGATTTCACTCAAACTTAACCAAACCACTCCTCCCACCATATTATGAAGTTTCCCAAGTTTTGGGCTCGATCCGAAATCAATAGGTGTAAGAAATTGGAAAATTTATGTTCAAAGGCAGTTCGTTCCTAATCGGAGTGGTTGGTGTATTCCATAGTTCTAGAGATCGGATTTCCCTCAAAATTAACCAAATGACTCCTCCCACCATATTATTATGTTGCCCAAGTTTTGGGCTCGATCCGAAATCAATTGGGGTAAGAAATTGGACAATTCAAGTTCAAAGGCATTTCGTTCCAAATTGGAGTGGTCAGTGTTTTGCGTAGTTCTAGAGATCGGATTTTACTCAAAGTTAACCAAATGACTCCTCCCACCATATTATGATGTTGCCCAAGTTTTGGGCTCGATCCGAAATCAATAGGTGTAAGAAATTGGACAATTCATGTTCAAAGGAAGTTCATTCCTAATTGGAGTGGTTGGTATTTTGGGTAGTTCTAGAGATCGGATTTCACTCAAACTTAACCAAATGACTTCTCCCACCATATTATGTTGTTGCCCAAGTTTTGGGCTCGATCCGAAATCCATAGGTGGAAGAAATTGGACAATTTAATTTCAAAGGCAGTTCGTTCCTAATCGGAGTGGTTGGTGTATTCCGTAGTTCTACAGATCGGATTTCACTCAAAACTAACCAAACGACTCCTCCCACCATATTATGATGTTGCCCAAGTTTGGGCTCGATCCGAAATCAATAGGTGTAAGAAATTGGACAATTCAAGTTCAAAGGTAGTTCGTTCCCAATTGGAGTGGTAGGTGTTTTGGGTAGTTCTAGAGATCGTATTTCACTCAAGCTTAACCAAATGACTCCTCCCACCATATTATGATGTTGCCCAAGTTTTGGGCTCGATCTGAAATCAATAGGTGCAAGAAATCGGACAATTCAGGTTCAAAGGCAGTTCATTCCTAATTGGAGTGGTTGTTGTTTTGGGTAGTTCTAGGGATTGGATTTCACTCAAACTTAAGAAAATGACTCCTCCCACCATATTATGATGTTGCCCCAGTTTTGGGCTCGATCCGAAAGCAATAGGTGTAAGAAATTGGACAATTCAAGTTCAAAGGCAGTTCGTTCCAAATTGGAGTGGTTGGTGTTTTGGGTAGTTCTAGAGATCAGATTGCACTCAAACTTAACCAAATGACTCCTCCCACCATATTATGATGTTGGCCAAGTTTTGGGCTCGATACGAAATCAATAGGTGTAAGAAATTGGACAATTTATGTTCATTGGCCGTTCGTTCCTAATCGGAGTGGTTGGTGTATTCCACAGTTCTAGAGATCGGATTTCACTCCAAACTAACCAAATGACTCCTCCCACCATATTATGATGTTGCCCAAGTTTTGGGCTCGATCCGAAATCAATAGGTGTAAGAAATTGGACAATTCAAGTTCAAAGGCAGTTCGTTCCCAATTGGAGTGGTAGGTGTTTTGGGTAGTTCTAGAGATCGTATTTCACTCAAGCTTAACCAAATGACTCCTCCCACCATATTATGATGTTGCCCAAGTTTTGGGCTCGATCCGAAATCAATAGGTGCAAGAAATCGGACAATTCAGGTTCAAAGGCAGTTCATTCCTAATTGGAGTGGTTGTTGTTTTGGGTAGTTCTAGGAATTGGATTTCACTCAAACTTAAGAAAATGACTCCTCCCACCATATTATGATGTTGCCCCAGTTTTGGGCTCGATCCGAAAGCAATAGGTGTAAGAAATTGGACAATTCAAGTTCAAAGGCAGTTCGTTCCAAATTGGAGTGGTTGGTGTTTTGGGTAGTTCTAGAGATCAGATTGCACTCAAACTTAACCAAATGACTCCTCCCACCATATTATGATGTTGGCCAAGTTTTGGGCTCGATACGAAATCAATAGGTGTAAGAAATTGGACAATTTATGTTCATTGGCCGTTCGTTCCTAATCGGAGTGGTTGGTGTATTCCATAGTTCTAGAGATCGGATTTCACTCCAAACTAACCAAATGACTCCTCCCACCATATTATGATGTTGCCCAAGTTTTGGGCTCGATCCGAAATCAATAGGTGTAAGAATTTGGACAATTCAAGTTCAAAGGCAGTTCGTTCCTAATTGGAGTGGTTGGTGTTTTGGGTAGTTCTAGAGATCGGATTTTACTCAAAGTTAACCAAATGACTCCTCCCACCATATTATGTTGTTGCCCAAGTTTTGGGCTCGATCCGAAATCAATAGTTGGAAGAAATTGGACAATTTAATGTCAAAGGCAGTTCGTTCCTAATCGGAGTGGTTGGTGTATTCCATAGTTCTACAGATCGGATTTCACTCAAAACTAACCAAATGACTCCTCCCACCATATTATGATGTTGCCCAAGTTTTGGGCTCGATCCGAAATCAATAGGTGTAAGAAATTGGATAATTTATGTTCAAAAGCAGTTCATTCCTAATCGGAGTGGTGGGTGTATTCCATAGTTCTAAAGATCGGATTTCACTCAAAACTAACCAAATGACTCCTTCCACCATATTATGACGGTGCCCAAGTTTTGGGCTCGATCCGAAATCAATAGGTGTAAGAAATTGGACAATTTATGTCCAAAGGCAGTACGTTCCTAATCGTAGTGGTTGGTGTATTCCATAGTTCTAGAGATCGGATTTCACTCAAAACTAACCAAATGACTCCTCCCACCATATTATCATGTTGCCCAAGTTTTGGGCTCGATCCGAAATCAATAGGTGTAAGAAATTGGACAATTCAATTTCAAAGGCAGTTCGTTCCCAATTGGAGTGGTTGGTGTTTTGGGTAGTTCTAGAGATCGGATTTCACTCAAACTTAACCAAATCACTCCTCCCACCATATTATGATCTTGCCCTAGTTTTGGGCTCGATCCGAATTTAATCGGTGTAAGAAATTGGACAATTCAAGTTCAAAGGCGGTTCTTTCCTAATTGGAGTGGTTGGTGTGTTGGGTAGTTCTAGAGATCGGATTTCACTCAAACTTAACCAAATGACTCCTCCCACCATATTATGATGTTGCCCAAGTTTTGGGCTCGATCCGAAATCAATAGGTGTAAGAAATTGGACAATTCAAGTTCAAAGGCAGTTCGTTCCCAATTGGAGTGGTTGGTGTTTTGGGTAGTTCTAGAGATCGGATTTCACTCAAACTTAACCAAATGACTCCTCCCACCATATTATGATGTTGCCCAAGTTTTGGGCTCGATCCGAAATGAATAGGTGGAAGAAATTCGACAATTCAAGTTCAAAGGCAGTTCATTCCTAATTGGAGTGGTTGGTGTTTTGGGTAGTTCTAGAGATCGGATTTCACTCAAGCGTAACCAAATGACTCCTCCCACCATATTATGATGTTGCCCAAGTTTTGGGCTCGATCCGAAATCAATAGGTGTAAGAAATTGGACAATTTATGTTCAAAGGCAGATCATTCCTAATCGGAGTGGTTGGTATATTCCATAGTTCTAGAGATCGGATTTCACTCAAAACTAACCAAATCACTCCTCCCACCATATTATTATGTTGCCCAAGTCTTGGGCTCGATCCGAAATCAATCGGTGTAACAAATTGATCAATTCAAGTTCAAACGCAGTTCTTTCCCAATTGGAGTGGCTGTTGTTTTGGGTAGTTCCAGATATCGGATTTCACTCAAACTTAACCAAATGACTCCTCCCACCATATTATGATGTTGCCCAAGTTTTGGGCTCGATTCGAAATGAATAGGTGTAAGAAATTCGACAATTCAAGTTCAAAGGCAGTTCATTCCTAATTGGAGTGGTTGGTGTTTTGGGTAGTTCTAGAGATCGGATTTCACTCAAGCGTAACCAAATGACTCCTCCCACCATATTATGATGTTGCCCAAGTTTTGGGCTCGATCTGAAATCAATAGTTGTAAGAAAATGGACAATTCTAGTTCAAAGGCAGTTCGTTCCTAATTGGAGTGGTTGGTGTTTTGGGTAGTTCCAGAGATCAGATTTCACTCAAACTTAACCAAATGACTCCTCCCAGCATATTATGATGTTGCCCAAGTGTTGGGCTCGATCCGAAATCAATAGGTGTAAGAAATTGGACAATTCAAGTTCAAAGGCAGTTCGTTCCTAATTGGAGTGGTTAGTGTGTTGGGTAGTTCTAGAGATCGGATTTCACTCAAACTTAACGATATGAGTCCTCCCACCATGTTATAATGTTGCCCAAGTTTTGGGCTCGATCCGAAATCAATAGGTGTTAGAAATTGGACAATTCAAGTTCAAAGGCAGTACGTTCCCAATTGGAGTGGTTGGTGTTTTGGGTACTTCTAGCGATCGGATTTCACTCAACCTTTACCAAATCACTCCTCTCACCATATTATGATCTTTCCCAAGTTTTGGGCTCGATCCGAATTCAATCGGTGTAAGAAATTGGACAATTCAAGTTCAAAGGCAGTTCGTTCCCAATTGGAGTGGTTGGTGTTTTGGGTAGTACTAGAGGTCGGATTTCACTCAAGCTTAACAAAATGACTCCTCCCACCATATTATGATGTTGCCCAAGTTTTGGGCTCGATCCAAAATCAATAGGTGTAAGAAATTGGACAATTTATGTTCCAAGGCCGTTCATTCCTAATAGGAGTGGTTGGTGTATTCCATAGTTCTAGAGATCGGATTTCACTCAAAACTAACCAAATCTCTCCTCCCACCATATTATTATGTTGCCCAAGTTTTGGGCTCGATCTGAAATCAGTAGGTGTAAGAAATTGATCAATTCAAGTTCGAAGGCAGTTCGTTCCCAATTGGAGTGCTTGGTGTTTTGGGTAGTTCTAGAGATCGGATTTCACTCAAACTTAACCAAATGACTCCTCCCACCATATTATGATGTTGCCCAAGTTTTGGGCTCGGTCCGAAATCAATAGGTGTAAGAAATTGGACAATTCAAGTTCAAAGGCAGTTCGTTCCTAATTGGAGAGGTTGGTGTTTTGGGTAGTTCTGGAGATCGGATTTCACTCAAGCGTAACCAAATGACTCCTCCCACCATATTATGATGTTGGCCAAGTTTTGGGATCGATCCGAAATCAATTGGTGTAAGAAATTGGACAATTCTAGTTCAAAGGTAGTTCGTTCCTAATTGGAGTGGTTGGTGTTTTGGGTAGTTCTAGAGATCGGATTTCACTCAAACTCAACCAAATGACTCTTCTAACCATATTATGATGTTGGCCAAGTTTTGGGCTCGATCCGAGATCAATAGGTGTAAGAAATTGGACAATTCAAGTTCAAAGGCAGTTCGTTTCTTGTTGGAGTGGTTGGTGTTTTGGGTAGTTCTAGAGATCGGATTTCACTCAAACCTAACCAAAAGACAACTCCCACCATATTATGATGTTGCCCAAGTTTTGGGCTCGATCCGAAATCAATAGGTGTAAGAAATTGGACAATTTATGTTCAAAGGCAGTTCGTTCCTAATCGGAGTGGTTGGTGTATTCCATAGTTCTAGAGATCGGATATCACTCAAAACTAACCAAATGACTCCTCCCACCATATTATGATGTTAACCAAGTTTTGGGCTCGATCCGAAATCAATAGGTGTAAGAAATTGGACAATTCAAGTTCGTAGGCATTTCGTTCCTAATTGGAGTGGTTGGTGTTTTGGGTAGTTCTAGAGATCGGATTTCAGTCAAGCTTAACCGAATGACTCCTCCCACCATATTATGATGTTGCCCAAGTTTTGGGCTCGATCCGCAATCAATAGGTGTAAGAAATTGGACAATTTATGTTCAAAGGCAGGTCATTCCTAATCGGAGTGGTTGGTGTATTCCACAGTTCTAGAGATCGGATTTCACTCAAAACTAACCAAAGGACTCCTCCCACCGTATTATGATGTTCCCCAAGTTTTGGGCTCGATCCGAATTCAATAGGTGTTCGAAATTGGACAATTCAAGTTCAACGGCAGTTCTTTCCTAATCGTAGTGGTTGGTGTATTCCATAGTTCTAGAGATCGGATTTCACTCAAAACTAACCAAATGTCTCCTCCCACCATATTATGATGTTGCCCAAGTTTTGGGCTCGATCCGAAATCAATAGGTGTAAGAAATTGGACAATTCAAGTTCAAAGGCAGTTCGTTCCCAATTGGAGTGGTTGGTGTTTTGTGTAGTTCTAGAGATCGGATTTCACTCAACCTTAACCAAATCACTCCCCCCACCATATTATGATCTTGCCCAAGTTTTGGGCTCGATCCGAATTCAATCGGTGTAAGAAATTGGACAATTCAAGTTCAAAGGCGGTTCTTTCCTAATTGGAGTGGTTGGTGTGTTGGGTAGTTCTAGAGATCGGATTTCACTCAAACTTAACGAAATGACTCCTCCCACAATATTATGATGTTGCCCAAGTTTTGGGCTCGATCCGAAATCAATAGGTGTTAGAAATTGGACAATTCAAGTTCAAAGGCAGTTCGTTCCCAATTGGAGTGGTTGGTGTTTTGGGTAGTTCTAGAGATCGGATTTCACTCAAGCTTAACAAAATGACTCCTCCCACCATATTATGATGTTGCCCAGGTTTTGGGCTCGATCCGAAATCAATAGGTGTAAGAAATTGGACAATTTATGTTCCAAGGCAGTTCATTCCTAATAGGAGTGGTTGGTGTATTCCGTAGTTCTAGAGATCGGATTTCACTCAAAACTAACCAAATCTCTCCTCCCACCATATTATTATGTTGCCCGAGTTTTGGGCTCGATCCGAAATCAGTAGGTGTAAGAAATTGATCAATTCAAGTTCAAAGGCAGTTCGTTCCCAATTGGAGTGGTTGGTGTTTTGTGTAGTTCAAGAGATCGGATTTCACTCAAACTTAACCAAATGACTCCTCCCACCATATTATGATGTTGGCCAAGTTTTGGGCTCGATCCGAAATCAATAGGTGTAAGAAATAGGACAAATCAAGTTCAAAGGCAGTTCGTTCCTAATTGGAGTGGTTGGTGTTTTGGGTAGTTCTAGAGATCGAATTTCACTCAAAATTAACCAAATGACTCCTCCCACCATATTATAATGTTGCCCAAGTTTTGGGCTCGATCCGAAATCAATAGGTGTAAGAAATTGGACAATTCAAGTTCGAAGGCAGTCGTTCCTAATTGGAGTGGTTGGTGTTTTGGGTAGTTCTAGAGATTAGATTTCACTCAAACTTAAGCAAATGACTCCTCCCACCATATTATGATGTTGCCCCAGTTCTGGGCTCGATCCGAAATCAATAGGTGTAAGAAATTGGACAATTCAAGTTCAAAGGCAGTTTGTTCCAAATTGGAGTGGTTGGTGTTTTGGGTAGTTCTAGAGATCAGATTGCACTCAAACTTAACCAAATGACTCCTCCCACCATATTATGATGTTGGACAAGTTTTGGGCTCGATCCGAAATCAATAGGTGTAAGAAATTGGACAATTCAAGTTCTAAGGCAGTTCATTCCAAATCGGAGTGGTTGGTGTATTCCATAGTTCTAGAGTTCGAATTTCACTCAAAACTAACCAAATGACTCCTCCCACCATATTATGATGTTGCCCAAGTTTTGGGCCTGATCCGAAATCAATAGGTGTAAGAAATTGGACAATTTATGTCCAAAGGCAGTTCGTTCCTAATCGGAGTGGTTGGTGTATTCCATACTTCTAGAGATCGGATTTCACTCAAAACTAACCAAATCACTCCTCCCACCATATTATTATGTCGCCCAAGTTCTGGGCTCGATCCGAAATCAATAGGTGTAAGAAATTGATCCATTCAGGTTCAAAGGCAGTTCGTTCCTAATTGGAGTGGTTGGTGTTTTGGGTAGTTCTAGAGATCGGATTTCACTCAAACTTAACCAAATGACTCCTCCCACCATATTATAATGTTGCCCAAGTTTTGGGCTCGATCGGAAATCAATAGGTGTAAGAAATTGGACAATTCATGTTCATCGGCTGTTCGTTCCGAATCGGAGTGGTTGGTGTATTCCATAGTTCTAGAGATCGGATTTCACTCAAAACTAACCAAATCACTCCTCCCACCATATTATGATGTTGCCCAAGTTTTGGGCTCGATCCGAAATCAAAAGGAGTAAGAAATTGGACAATTCAAGTTCAAAGGCAGTTTGTTCCTAATTGAAGTAGTTGGTGTATTCCATAGTTCTAGAGATCGGATTTCACTCAAAATTAACCGAATGACTCCTCCCACAATATTATGTTGTTGCCCAAGTGTTGGGGTTGATCCGAAATCAATAGGTGAAAGAAATTCGACAATTCAAGTTCGAAGGCAGTTCGTTCCTAATTGGGATGGTTGGTGTATTGGGTAGTTCTAGAGATCGGATTTCACACAAAACTAACGAAATGAATCCTCCCACCATATTATGGTGTTCCCAAGTTTTGGGCTCGATCCGAAATCAATAGGTGTAAGAAATTGGACAATTGAAGTTCAAAGGCAGTTCGTTCCTAATTGGAGTGGTTGGTGTTTCGGGTAGTTCTAGAGATGGGATTTCACTCAAACTTAACCAAATGACTCCTCCCACCATATTATGATGTTGCCCAAGTTTTGGGCTCGATCCGAAATCGAGAGGTGTAAGAAATTGGACATTTCAAGTTCAAAGTCAGTTCGTTCCTAATTGGAGTGGTTGGGGTTTTGGGTAGTTCTAGAGATGGGATTTCGCTCAAACTTAACCAAATGACTACACCCACCATATTATGATGTTGCCCAAGTTCTGGGCTCGATCCGAAATCAACAGGTGTAAGAAATTGGACAATTTATGTTCAAAGGCATTTCGTTCCCAATCGGAGTGGTTGGTGTATTCCATAGTTCTAGACATCGGATTTCACTCAAATCTAACCGAATGACTCCTCCCAGCATATTATAAACTTGCCCAAGTTTTGGGCTCGATCCGAAATCAATAGATGTAAGAAATTGGACAATTCAGGTTCAAAGGCAGTTCGTTCCTATTTGGAATGGTTGGTGTTTTGGGTAGTTCTAGAGATCGGATTTCACTCAAACTTAACCGAATGACTCCTCCAAACATATTATGATGTTGCCCAAGTTTTGGGCTCGATCCGAAATCAATACGTGTAACAAATTGGACAATTCAAGTTCAAAGGCAGTTCGTTCCTAATTGGAGTGGTTGGGGTTTTGGGTAGTTCTAGAGATGGGATTTCACTCAAACTTAACCAAATGACTCCACCCACCATATTATGATGTTGCCCAAGTTCTGGGCTCGATCCGAAATCAATGGGTGTAAGAAATTGGACAATTTATGTTCAAAGGCATTTCGTTCCCAATCGGAGTGGTTGGTGTATTCCATAGTTCTAGACATCGGATTTCACTCAAAACTAACCAAATGACTCCTCCCAGCGTATTATCAAGTTGCCCAAGTTTTGGGCTCTATTCGAAATCAATAGGTTTAAGAAATTGGACAATTCAAGTTCAAAGGCAATTCGTTCCAAATTGGAGTGGTTGGTGTTTTGGGTAGTTCTAGAGTTCGGATTTCACTCAAACTTAACCAAATGACTCCTCCCACCATATTATGTTGTTGCCCAAGTTTTGGCCTCGATCCGAAATCAATAGGTGTAAGAAATAGGACAATTCAGGATCAAAGAGAGTTCGTTCCTAATTGAAGTGGTTGGTGTTTTGGGTAGTTCGAGAGATCGGATTTCACTCAAACTTAACCAAATGACTCCTCCCTCCATATTATGATGTTGCCCAAGTTTTGGGTTCGATCCGAAATCAATAGTTGTAAGAAATTGGACAATTCAAGTTCAAAGGCAGTTCGTTCCTAATTCGAGTGGGTGGTGTTTTGGGTAGGTCTAAAGATTGTATTTCACTCAAAGTTAACCAAATGACTCCTCCCACCATATTGTGATGTTGCCCAAGTTTTGGGCTCAATCCGAAATCAATAGGTGTTAGAAATTGGACAATTCAAGTTCAAAGGCAGTTCGTTCCAAATTGGAGTGGTTGGTGTTTTGGGTAGTTCTAGAGATCAGATTGCACTCAAACTTAACCAATTGACTCCTCCCACCATATTATGATGTTGCCCAAGTTTTGGGCTCGATCCAAAATCAATAGGTGTAAAAAATTGGACAATTTATGTACAAAGGCAGTTCGTTCCTAATTGGAGTGGTTGGTGTATTCCATAGTTCTAGAGATCGGATTTCACACAAAACTAACGAAATGACTCCTCCCACCATATTATGATATTGTCCAAGTTTTGGGCGCGATCCGAAATCAATAGGTGTAATAAATTTGACAATTTATGTTCAAAGGAAGTTCGTTCCTAATCGGAGTGGTTGGCGTATTCCATAGTTCTAGAGATCGTATTTCATTCAAATCTAACCGAATGACTCCTCCCACCATATTAGGATGTTGCCCAAGTTTTGGGCTCGATCCGAAATCAATAGGTGTAAGAAATTGGACAATTCAAGTTCAAAGGCAGTTCGTTCCTAATTGGAGTGGTTGGGGTTTGGGTAGTTGTAGAATTCGGATTTCACTCAAACTTAACCAAATGACTCCTCCCACCATATTATGATGTTGCCCAAGTTTGGGGCTCGATCCGAAATCAATAGGTGTAAGAAATTGGACAATTCAAGTTCAAAGGCAGTTCGTTCCTAATTGGAGTGGGTGGTGTTTTGGGTAGGTCTAAAGATTGGATTTCACTCAAACTCAACCAAATGACTCCTCCCACCATATTATGATTATGCCCAAGTTTTGGGCTTGATCCGAGATCAATAGGTGTAAGAAATTGGACAATTCAAGTTCAAAGGCAGTTCGTTCCTAGTTGGAGTGGTTGGTGTTTTGGGAAGTTCTAGAGATCGGATTTCACTCAAACTTAACCAAATGACTCCTCCCACCATATTATGATGTTGCCCAAGTTTTGGGCTCGATCCGAAATCAATAGGTGTATGAAATTGGACAATTTATGTTCAAAGGCAGTTCGTTCCTAATCGGAGTGGTTGGTGTATTCCATAGTTCTAGAGATCGGATTCCACACAAAACTAACCAAATGACTCCTCCCACCATATTATGATGTACCCAAGTTTTGGGCTCGATCCGAAATCAATAGGTGTAAGAAATTGGACAATTCAAGTTCGAAGCCAGTTCGTTCCTAATTGGAGTGGTTGGGGTTTTGGGTAGTTCTAGAGATCGGATGTCACTCAAACTTAACAAAATGACTCCTCCCACCATATTATGATGTTGCCCAAGTTTGGGGCTCGATCCGAAATCAATAGGTGTAAGAAATTGGACAATTCAAGTTCAAAGGCAGTTCGTTCCTAATTGGAGTGGGTGGTGTTTTGGGTAGGTCTAAAGATTGGATTTCACTCAAACTCAACCAAATGACTCCTCCCACCATATTATGATTATGCCCAAGTTTTGGGCTTGATCCGAGATCAATAGGTGTAAGAAATTGGACAATTCAAGTTCAAAGGCAGTTCGTTCCTAGTTGGAGTGGTTGGTGTTTTGGGTAGTTCGAGAGATCGAATTTCACTCAAACGTAAGCAAATGACTCCTCCCACCAAATTATGATGTTGCCCAAGGTTTGGGCTCGATCCGAAATCAATTGGTGTAAGAAATTGGACAATTCAAGTTCGAAGGCAGTTCGTTCCTAATTGGAGTGGTTGGTGTTTTGGGTAGTTCTACAGATCGGATTTCACTCAAACTTAACCAAATGACTCCTCCCATCATATTATGATGTTGCCCAAGTTTTGGGCTCGATCCGAGATCAATAGGTGTAAGAAATTGGACAATTCAAGTTCAAAGGCAGTTCGTTCCTAATTGGAGTGGTTGGGGTTTTGGGTAGTTCTAGAGATCGGATTTCACTCAAACTCAACCAAATGACTCCTCCCACCATATTATGAAGTTGCCCAAGTGTTGGGCTCGATCCGAGATCAATAGGTGTAAGAAATTGGACAACTGAAGTTCAAAAGCAATTCGTTCCTAATTGGAGTGGTTGGTGTTTTGGGTAGTTCTAGAGATCGGATTTCACTCAAACTTAACCAAATGACTCCTCCCACCATATTATAATGTTGCCCAAGTTTTGGGCTCGATCCGAAATCAATAGGTGTAAGAAATTGGACAATTTATGTTCAAAGGCAGTTCGTTCCTAATCGGAGTGGTTGGTGTATTCCATAGTTCTAAAGATCGGATTTCACTCAAACTTAACCAAATGACTCCTCCCACCATATTATGAGGTTGCCCAAGTTTTGGGCTCGATCCGAAATCAATAGGTGTAAGAAATTGGACAATTCAAGTTCAAAGGCAGTTCGTTCCTAATCGGAGTGGTTGGTGTATTCCATACTTCTAGCGATCGGATTTCACTCAAAACTAACCAAATGACTCCTGCCACCATATTATGATGTTGCCCAAGTTTTGGGCTCGATCCGAAATCAATAGCTGTAAGAAATTGGTCAATTCATATTGAAAGGCAATTCGTTCCTAATTGGAGTGGTTGGTGTATTCCATAGTTCTAGAGATCGGATTTCACTCAAAACAAACCAAATGACTCCTCCCACCACATTATGATGTTGCCCAAGTTTTGGGCTCGATCCGATATCAATAGCTGTAAGAAATTGGTCAATTCAGTTGAAAGGCAATTCGTTCCTAATTGGGGTGGTTCGTGTCTTGGGTAGTTCTAGCGATCGGATTTCACTCAAACTTAACCAAATGACTCCTCCCACCATATTATAATGTTGCCCACGTTTTGGGCTCGATCCGAAATCAATAGGTGTAAGAAATTGGACAATTCAAGTTCAAAGGCAGTTCGTTCCTAATTGGGGTGGTTGCTGTTTTGGGTAGTTCTAGAGATCGGATTTCACTCAAACTCAACCAAATGACTCCTCCCACCATATTATGATGTTGCCCAAGTTTTGGGCTCGATCCGAAATCAATAGGTGTAAGAAATTGGACAATTCAGGTTCAAAGGCAGTTCGTTCCTAATTGGAATGGTTGGTGTTTTGGGTAGTTTTAGAGATCGGATTACACTCAAACTTAATCGAATGACTCCTCCAAACATATTATGATGTTGCCCAAGTTTTGGGCTCGATCCGAGATCAATAGGTGTAAGAAATTGGACAATTCATGTTGAAAGGCAGTTCGTTCCTAATTGGAGTGGTTGTTGTTTTTGGTAGTTCTAGAGATCGGATTTCACTCAAACTCAACCAAATGACTCCTCCCACCATATTATGATGTTGCCCAAGTGTTGGGCTCGATCTGAGATCAATAGGTGTAAGAAATTGGACAATTCAAGTTCAAAGGCAGTTCGTTCCTAGTTGGAGTGGTTGGTGTTTTGGGTAGTTCTAGAGAACGGATTTCACTCCAACTTAACGAAATGACTCGTCCCACCATATTATGATGTTGGGCAAGTTTTGGGCTCGATCCGAAATCAATAGGTGTACGAAATTGGACAATTTATGTTCAAAGGCATTTCGTTCCTAATCGGAGTGGTTGGTGTATTCCATAGTTCTAGAGATCGGATTTTACTCAAACTTAACCAAATGACTCCTCCAACCATATTATGATGTTGCCCAAGTTTTGGGCTCGATCCGAAATCAATAGGTGTAAGAAATTGGACAATTTATGTTCAAAGGCATTTCGTTCCAAATCGGAGTGGTTGGGGCATTCCATAGTTCTAGAGATCGGATTTCACTCAAATCTAACCAAATGACTCCTCCCACCGTATTATGATGTTGCCCAAGTGTTGGGCTCGATCCGAGATCAATAGGTGTAAGAAATTGGACAATTTATGTTCAAAGGCATTTCGTTCCTAATCGGAGTGGTTGGTGTATTCCATAGTTCTAGAGATCGGATTTCACTCAAACTTAACCAAATGACTCCTCCAACCATATTATGTTGTTGCCCAAGTTTTGGGCTCGATCCGAAATCAATATGTGTAAGAAATTGGACAATTTCTGTTCAAAGGCAGTTCGTTCCTAATCGGAGTGGTTGGTGTATTCCATAGTTCTAGAGATCGGATTTCACTCAAACTTAACCAAATGACTCATCCCACCATATTATGATATTTCCCAAGTTTTAGACTCGATCCGAAATCAATAGGTGTAAGAAATTGGACAATTTATGTTCAAAGGCAGTTCGTTCCTAATCGGAGTGGTTGGTTTATTCCATAGTTCTAGAGATCGGATTTCCCTCAAAACTAACCAAATGACTCCTCCCACCATATTATGATGTTGCCCAAGTTTTGGGCTCGATCCGAAATCAATAGGGGTAAGAAATTGGACAATTCAAGTTCAAAGGCGGTTCGTTCCTAATTGGAGTGGTTGGTGTTTTGGGTAGTTCTAGAGATCGGATTTCACTCAAACTCAACCAAATGACTCCTCCCACCATATTATGTTGTTGCCCAAGTTTTGGGCTCGATCCGAAATCAATAGGTGTAAGAAATTGGACAATTTAGGTTCAAAGGCTGTTCGTTCCTAATTGGTGTGGTTCGTGTTTTGGGAAGTTCTAGAGATCGGATTTCACTCAAACTCAACCAAATGACTCCTCCCACCATATTATGATGTTGCCCAAGTGTTGGGCTCGATCCGAGATCAATAGGTGTAAGAAATTGGACAATTCAAGTTCAAAGGCAGTTCGTTCCTAGTTGGAGTGGTTGGTGTTTTGGGTAGTTCTAGAGATCGGATTTCACTCAAACTTAACGAAATGACTCCTCCCACCATATTATGATGTTGGGCAAGTTTTGGGCTCGATCCGAAATCAATAGGTGTAAGAAATTGGACAATTTAGGTTCAAAGGCATTTCGTTCCTAATCGGAGTGGTTGGTGTATTCCATAGTTCTAGAGATTTGATTTCACTCAAACTTAATAAAATGACTCCTCCAACCATATTATGTTGTTGCCCAAGTTTTGGGCTCGATCCGAAATCAATAGGTGTAAGAAATTGGACAATTTTTGTTCAAAGGCAGTTCGTTCCCAATCGGAGTGGTTGGTGTATTCCATAGTTCTAGAGATCGGATTTCACTCAAACTTAACCAAATGACTCCTCCAACCATATTATGATGTTGCCCAAGTTTTGGGCTCGATCTGAAATCAATAGGTGTAAGAAATTGGACAATTTATGTTCAAAGGCAGTTCATTCCTAATCGGAGTGGTTGGCGTATTCCATAGTTCTAGAGATCGGATTTCACTCAAATCTAACCGAATGACTCCTCCCACCATATTATGATGTTGCCCAAGTTTTGGGCTCGATCCGAAATCAATAGGTGTAAGAAATTAGACAATTCAAGTTCAAAGGCAGTTCGTTCCTTGTTGGAGTGGTTGGTGTATTCCATAGTTCTAGAGATCGGATTTCACTCAAACTTAACCAAATGACTCCATCCACCATATTATGATGTTGCCCAAGTTTTGGGCTCGATCCGAAATCAATATGTGTAAGAGATTGGACAATTTATGTGCAAAGGCAGTTCGTTCCTAATCGGAGTAGTTGGTGTATTCCATAGTTCTAGAGATCGGATTTCACTCAAAACTAACCAAATGACTCCTCCCACCATATTATGATGTTTCCCAAGTTTTGGGCTCGATCCGAAATCAATAGGTGTAAGAAATTGGACAATTCAAGTTCAAAGGCAGTTCGTTCCTAATTGGGATGGTTGGTGTATTGGGTAGTTCTAGAGATCGGATTTCACTCAAGCTTAACCAAACGACTCCTCCCACCATATTATGATGTTTTCCAGGTTTTGGACTCGATCCAAAATCAATAGGTGTAAGAGATTGGACAATTTATGTGCAAAGGCAGTTCGTTCCTAATCGGAGTGGTTGGTGTATTCCATAGTTCTAGAGATCGGATTTCACTCAAAACTGACCAAATGACTCCTCCCACCATAGTATGATGTTGCCCAAGTTTTGGGCTAGATCCAAAATCAATAGGTGTAAGAAATTGGACTATTCAAGTTCAGTGGCAGTTCGTTCCTAATTGGGGCGGTTGGTGTATTGGGTAGTTCTAGAGATCGGATTTCACTAAAAATTAATCAAATGACTCCTCCCACCATATTGTGATGTTTCCCAAGTTTTGGGCTCTATCCAAAATCAATAGGTGTAAGAAATTGGACAATTCAAGTTCAAAGGCAGTTCGTTCCTAGTTGGAGTGGGTGGTGTTTTGGGTAGTTCCAGAGATCGGATTTCACTCAAAGTTAACCAAATGACTCCTCCCACCATATTATAATGTTGCCCAAGTTTTGGTGTCGATCCGAAGCCATTAGGTGTAAGAAATTGGACAATTCAAGTTCAAAGGCAGTTCGTTCCTAGTTGGAGTGGTTGGTGTTTTGGGTAGTTCCAGAGATCGGATTTCACTCAAACTTGACCAAACGACTCCTCCCTCCATATTATGATGTTGGCCAAGTTTTGGTCTTGATACGAAATCAATAGGTGTAAGAAATTGGAAAATTTATGTTCAAAGGCAGTTCGTTCCTAATCAGAGTGGTTGGTGTAGTCCATAGTTCTAGAGATCGAATTTCCCTCAAAATTTCCCAAAGGACTCCTCCCACCATATTATTGTGTTGCCCAAGTTTTGGGCTCGATCCGAAATCAATTGGGGTAAGAAATTGGACAATTCAAGTTCAAAGGCATTTCGTTCCTAATTGGAGTGGTCGGTGTTTTGGGTAGTTCTGGAGATCGGATTTCACTCAAACTTAACCAAATGACTTCTCCCACCATATTATGTTGTTGCCCAAGGTTTGGGCTTGATCCGAAATCAATAGGTATAAGAAATTGGACAATTTAAGTTCAAAGGCAGTTCGTTCCTAATCGGAGTGGTTGGTGTATTCCGTAGTTCTACAGATCGGATTTCACTCAAAACTAACCAAATGACTCCTCCCACCATATTGTGATGTTGCCTAACTTTTGGGCTCGATCCGAAATCAATAGGTGTAAGAAATTGGACAATTCATGTTCAAAGGCAGTTCGTTCCCAATTGGAGTGGTAGGTGTTTTGGGTAGTTCTAGAGATCGGATTTCACTCAAGCTTAACCAAATGACTCCTCCCACCATATTATGATGTTGCCCAAGTTTTGGGCCTGATACGAAATCAATAGGTGTAAGAAATTGGACAATTCAAGTTCAAAGGCAGTTCGTTCCAAATTGGAGTGGTTGGTGTTTTGGGTAGTTCTAGAGATCGGATTTCACTCAAAACTAACCAAATGACTCCTCCCACCATATTATGATGTTGCCCAAGTTTGGGCTCGAACCGAAATCAACAGGTGTAAGAAATTTGACAATTCAAGTTCGAAGGCAGTTCGTTCCAAATCGGAGTGGTTGGTGTATTTCATAATTCTAGAGATCGGATTTCACTCAAGACTAACAAAATGACTCCTCCCACCATATTATGATGTTGCCCAAGTTTTGCGCTCGATCCGAAATCAATAGGTGTAAGAAATTGGACAATTCAAGTTCGAAGGCAGTTCGTTCCTAATTGGAGTGGTTGGTGTTTTGTGTAGTTCTAGAGATCGGATTTCACTCAAACTTAACCAAATGACACCTCCCACCATATTATGATGTTGACCAAGTTTTGGGCTCGATCTGAGATCAATAGGTATAAGAAATTGGACAATTCAAGTTCAAAGGCAGTTCGTTGCTAGTTGGAGTGGTTGGTGTTTTGGGTAGTTCTAGAGATCAGATTTCACTCAAACTTAACCAAATGACTCCTCCCACCATATTATGATGTTGCCCAAGTTTTGGGCTCGATCCGAAATCAATAGGTGTAAGAAATTGGACAATTTATGTTCAAAGGCAGTTCGTTCCTAATCGGAGTGGTTGGTGTTTTCCATAGTTCTAGAGATCGGATTTCCCTCAAAACTAACCAAATGACTCCTCCCACCATATTATGATGTTGCCCAAGTTTTGGGCTCGATCCGAAATCAATAGGTGTAAGAAATTGGACAATTCAAGTTCACAGGCAGTTCGTTCCTAGTTGGAGTGGTTGGTATTTTGGGTAGTTCTAGGGATCGGATTTCACTCAAACTCAACCAAATGAATCCTCCCACCATATTATGATGTTACCCAGGTTTTGGGCTCGATCCGAAATCAATAGGTGTAAGAAATTGGACAATTCAAGTTCAAAGGCAGTTCGTTCCTAATTGGGGTGGTCGGTGTATTCCATAGTTCTAGATATCGGATTTCACTCAAAACTAAGCAAATGACTCCTCCCACCATATTATGATGTTGCACAAGTTTTGGGCTCGATCCGAAATCAGTAGGTGTAAGAAATTGGACAATTCAAGTTCAAAGGCAGTTCGTTTCTAATTGGAGTGGTTTGTGTTTTGGGTAGTTCTAGAGATCGGATTTCACTCAAACTTAACCAAATGACGTCTCCCAACATAATATGACGTTGCCCAAGTTTTGAGCTCGATCCGAAATCAATCGGTGTAAGAAATTGGACAATTCAAGTTCAAAGGCGGTTCTTTCCTAACAGGAGTGGTTGGGGTGTTGGGTAGTTCTAGAGATCGGATTTCACTTAAACTTAACCAAATGACTCCTCCCACCATATTATGATTTTGCCCAAGTTTTGGGCTCGATCCGAAATCAATAGGTGTAAAAAATTGGACAATTCAAGTTCAAAGGCAGTTCGTTCCAAATCGGAGTGGTTGGTGTATTCCATAGTTCTAGAGATCGGATTTCACTCACAACTAACCAAATGACTCCTCCCACCATATTATGATGTTGCCCAAGTTTTGCGCTTGATCCGAAATCAATAGGTGTAAGAAATTGGACAATTCAAGTTCAAAGGCAGTTCGTTCCTAATTGGAGTGGTTGGTGTTTTGGGTAGTTCTAGGGATCGGAATTCACTCAAACTCAACCAAATGACTCCTCCCACCATATTATGATGTTGCCCAAGTTTTGGGCTCGATCTGAAATCAAGAGGTGTGAGAAATTGGACAATTGAAGTTCAACGGCAGTTCGTTCCTAATTGGAGTGGTTGGTGTATTCCATACTTCTAGCGATTGGATTTCACTCAAAACTCACCAAATGACTCCTCCCACCATATTATGATGTTACCCAAGTTTTGGGCTCGATCCGAAATCCATAGTTGTTCCAAATTGGACAATTCAAGTTCAACGGCAGTTCATTCCTAATTCGAGTGGTTGGTGTATTCCATACTTCTAGCGATTGGATTTCACTCAAAAATCACCAAATGACTCCTCCCACGATATTATCATGTTGCCCAAGTTTTGGGCTCGATCCGAAATCAATAGGTGTGAGAAATTGGAATATTCAAGTTCGACGGCAGTTCGTTCCTAATTGGAGTGGTTGGTGTATTCCATACTTCTAGGGATTGGATTTCACTCAACACTCACCAAATGACTCCTCCCACCATATTATGATGTTGCCCAAGTTTTGGGCTCGATCCGAAATCAGTAGGTGTTCCAAATTGGACAATTCAAGTTCAACGGCAGTTCGTTCCTAATTGGAGTGGTTGGTGTATTCCATACTTCTAGCGATTGGATTTCTCTCAAAACTCACCAAATGACTCCTCCCACCATATTACCATGTTGCCCAAGTTTTGGGCTCGGTCCGAAATCAATAGGGGTGAGAAATTGGACAATTCAAGTTCAATGGCAGTTCGTTCCTACTTGGAGTGGTTGGTGTATTCCATACTTCTAGCGATTGGATTTCACTCAAAACTCACCAAATGACTCCTCCCACCATATTATGATGTTGCCCAAGTTTTGGGCTCGATCCGAAATCAATTAGTGTTCCAAATTGGGCAATTCAAGTTCAACGGCAGTTCGTTCCTAATTGGAGTGGTTGGTGTATTCCATACTTCTAGCGATTGGATTTCACTCAAAACTCACCAAATGACTCCTCCCACCATATTATGATGTTGCCCAAGTTTTGGGCTCGATCCGAAATCAATAGGTGTGAGAAATTGGACAATTCAAGTTCGACGGCAGTTCGTTCCTAATTGGAGTGGTTGGTGTATTCCATACCTCTAGCGATTGGATTTCACTCAAAACTCACCAAATGACTCCTCCCACCATATCATCATGTTGCCCAAGCTTTGGGCTCGATCCGAAATCAATAGGTGTGAGAAATTGGACAATTCTAGTTCAACGGCAGTTCGTTCCTAATTGGAGTGGTTAGTGTATTCCAGACTTCTAGCGATTGGATTTCACTCAAAACTCACCAAATGACTCCTCCCACCATATTATCATGTTGCCCAAGTGTTGGGCTCGATCCGAAATCAATAGGTGTGATAAATTGGACAATTCAAGTTCGACGGCAGTTCGTTCCTAGTTGGAGTGGTTGGTGTATTCCATACTTCTAGCGATTGGATTTCTCTCAAAACTCACCAAATGACTCCTCCCACCATATTATGATGTTGACCAAGTTTTGGGCTCGATCCGAAATCAATAGGTGTAAGAAATTGGACAATTCAAGTTCAAAGGCAGTTCGTTCCTAATTGGAGTGGTTGGTGTTTTGGGTAGTTCTAGGGATCGGATTTCACTCAAACTCAACCAAATGACTCCTCCCACCATATTATGATGTTGCCCAAGTTTTGGGCTCAATCCGAGATCAATAGGTGTAAGAAATTGGACAATTCAAGTTCAAAGGCAGTTCGTTCCTAGTTGGAGTGGTTGGTGTTTTGGGTAGTTCTAGAGATCGGATTTCACTCAAACTTAACCAAACGACTCCTCCCACCATATTATGATGTTGCCCAAGTTTTGGGCTCGATACGAAATCAATAAGTGTAAGAAATTGGACAATTTATGTTCAAAGGCAGTTCGTTCCTAATCGGAGTGGTTGGTGTTTTCCATAGTTCTAGAGATCGGATTTCACTCAAAACTAAGCAAATGACTCCTCCCACCATATTATGATGTTGCCCAAGTTTTGGGCTCGATCCGAAATCAATAGGTGTAAGAAATTGGACAATTCAAGTTCAAAGGCAGTTCGTTCCTAATTGGAGTGGTTGGTGTTTTGGGTAGTTCTAGGGATCGGATTTCACTCAAACTCAACCAAATGACTCCTCCCACCATATTATGATGTTGCCCAAGTTTTGGGCTCAATCCGAGATCAATAGGTGTAAGAAATTGGACAATTCAAGTTCAAAGCCAGTTCGTTCCTAATCGGAGTGGTTGGTGTTTTGGGTAGTTCTAGAGATCGGATTTCACACAAACTTAACCAAATGACTCCTCCCACCATATTATGATGTTGCCCAAGTATTGGGCTCGATCCGAAATCAATAGCTGTAAGAAATTGGTCAATTCAAAGTCAAAGGCAATTCGTTCCTAATTGGAGTGGTTGGTGTTTTGGTTAGTTCTAGAGATCGGATTTCACTCAAACTTAACCAAATGACTCCTCCCACCATCTTATGAGGTTACCCAAGTTTTGGGCTCGATCTGAAATCAATAGGTGTAAGAAATTGGACAATTCAAGTTCAAAGCCAGTTCGTTCCTAATCGGATTGGTTGGTGTATTCCATAGTTCTAGAGATCGGATTTCACTCAAAACTAACCAAATGACTACTCCCACCATATTATGATGTTGCCCAAGTTTTGGGCTCGATCCGAAATCAATAGGTGTAAGAAATTGGACAATTCATGTTCAATGGCAGTTCGTTCCTAATTGGAGTGGTTGGTGTTTTGGGTAGTTCTAGAGATCGGATTTCACTCAAACTTAACCAAATGACTCCTCCCACCATATTATCATGTTGCCCAAGTTTTGGGCTCGATCCGAATTCAATCGGTGTAAGAAATTGGACAATTCAAGTTCAAAGGCGGTTCTTTCCTAATTGGAGTGGTTGGTGTTTTGGGTAGTTCTAGGGATCGGATTTCACTCAAACTCAACCAAATGACTCCTCCCACCATATTATGATGTTGCCCAGGTTTTGGGCTCAATCCGAGATCAATAGGTGTAAGAAATTGGACAATTCAAGTTCAAAGGCAGTTCGTTCCTAGTTGGAGTGGTTGGTGTTTTGGGTAGTTCTAGAGATCGGATTTCACTCACACTTAACCAAACGACTCCTCCCACCATATTATGATGTTGCCCAAGTTTTGGGCTCGATCCGAAATCAAACAGTGTAAGAAATTGGACAATTTATGTTCAAAGGAAGTTCATTCCTAATCGGAGTGGTTGGTGTTTTCCATAGTTCTAGAGATCGGATTTCACTCAAAACTAAGCAAATGACTCCTCCCACCATATTATGATGTTGCCCAAGTTTTGGGCTCGATCCGAAATCAATAGGTGTAAGAAATTGGACAATTCAAGTTCAAAGGCAGTTCGTTCCTAATTGGAGTGGTTGGTGTTTTGGGTAGTTCTAGGGATCGGATTTCACTCAAACTCAACCAAATGACTCCTCCCACCATATTATGATGTTGCCCAAGTTTTGGGCTCAATCCGAGATCAATAGGTGTAAGAAATTGGACAATTCAAGTTCAAAGCCAGTTCGTTCCTAATCGGAGTGGTTGGTGTTTTGGGTAGTTCTAGAGATCGGATTTCACACAAACTTAACCAAATGACTCCTCCCACCATATTATGATGTTGCCCAAGTATTGGGCTCGATCCGAAATCAATAGCTGTAAGAAATTGGTCAATTCAAAGTCAAAGGCAATTCGTTCCTAATTGGAGTGGTTGGTGTTTTG
The DNA here is from genome assembly GCF_965620075.1 of Prunus avium. NCBI lineage: Eukaryota > Viridiplantae > Streptophyta > Magnoliopsida > Rosales > Rosaceae > Prunus > Prunus avium. The sequence continues at coordinate 1,073,494 of NC_142287.1, forward strand.
GTTAGTTCTAGAGATCGGATTTCACTCAAACTTAACCAAATGACTCCTCCCACCATCTTATGAGGTTACCCAAGTTTTGGGCTCGATCTGAAATCAATAGGTGTAAGAAATTGGACAATTCAAGTTCAAAGCCAGTTCGTTCCTAATCGGATTGGTTGGTGTATTCCATAGTTCTAGGGATCGGATTTCACTCAAACTCAACCAAATGACTCCTCCCACCATATTATGATGTTGCCCAAGTTTTGGGCTCAATCCGAGATCAATAGGTGTAAGAAATTGGACAATTCAAGTTCAAAGGCAGTTCGTTCCTAGTTGGAGTGGTTGGTGTTTTGGGTAGTTCTAAAGATCGGATTTCACTCAAACTTAACGAAACGACTCCTCCCACCATATTATGATGTTGCCCAAGTTTTGGGCTCGATCCGAAATCAATAAGTGTAAGAAATTGGACAATTTATGTTCAAAGGCAGTTCGTTCCTAATCGGAGTTGTTGGTGAGATCGGATTTCACTCAAAACTAAGCAAATGACTCCTCCCACCATATTATGATGTTGCCCATGTTTTGGGCTCGATCCGAAATCAATAGGTGTAAGAAATTGGACAATTCAAGTTCAAAGGCAGTTCGTTCCTAGTTGGAGTGGTTGGTGTTTTGGGTAGTTCTAGAGATCGGATTTCACTCAAACTTAACCAAACGACTCCTCCCACCATATTATGATGTTGCCCAAGTTTTGGGCTCGATCCGAAATCAATAAGTGTAAGAAATTGGACAATTTATGTTCAAAGGCAGTTCGTTCCTAATCGGAGTTGTTGGTGTTTTCCATAGTTCTAGAGATCGGATTTCACTCAAAACTAAGCAAATGACTCCTCCCACCATATTATGATGTTGCCCAAGTTTTGGGCTCGATCCGGAATCAATAGCTGTAAGAAATTGGACAATTTATATTCAAAGGCAGTTCGTTCCTGATTGGAGTGGTTGGTGTTTTCAGTAGTTCTAGAGATCAGATTTCACTCAAACTTAACCAAATGACTCCTCCCACCATATTATGATGTTGGCCAACTTTTCGGCTTGATCCGAAATCAATAGGTGTAAGAAATTGGGCAATTTATGTTCAAAGGCGGTTCGTTCCTAATCGGAGTGGTTGGTGTATTCCATAGTTCTTGAGATAGGATTTCACTCAAAACTAACCAAATGACTCCTCCCACCATATTATGATGTTGCCCAAGTTGTGGGCTGAATCCGAAATCAATAGGTGTAAGAAATTGGACAATTCAAGTTCAAAGGCAGTTCGTTCCTAATTGGAGTGGTTGGTGTTTTGGGTAGTTCTAGAGATCGGATTTCACACAAACTAATCCAATTCACTCCTCCCACCATACTATGATGTTGCCCAAGTTTTGGGCTCGATCCGAAATCAGTGGGTGTAAGAAATCGGACAATTAAATTTCGAAGGAAATTCGTTCCTAATTGGAGTGGTTGGTGTTTTGCGTAGTTCTAGAGATCAGATTTCACTCAAGCTTAACCAAATGACTACTCCCACCATATTATGATGTTGCCCAAGTTTTGGGCTCGATCCGAAATCAATAGGTGTAAGAAATTGGACAATTCATGTTCAAAGGCAGTTCGTTCCTAATTGGAGTGGTTGGTGTTTTGGGTAGTTCTAGAGATTGGATTTCACTCAAACTTATCCAAATGACTCCTCCCACCATATTATGATGTTGCCCAAGTTTTGGGCTCGATCCGAAATCAATAGGTGTAAGAAATTGGACAATTCAAGTTCAAAAGCAGTTCGTTCCTAATTGGAGTGGTTGATGTTTTGGGTATTTTATCGGTTCATAATTGTATATCATTTTGTACCCTTCTAGCTTTTGATTTGGGTATGTTATTGAGTTAAACTTGTGCTTTTAATCCATTTTCTGTTTTGATAAGTCCATAATTTCGTACACTTGCTTGCCTTCTTTACTTAGTGATTTTGCTTAGTTTCTCTTTATTTTGAGTCACTTACCTCTGTTTGTGTGTTTTGTAGGTTAAGATAGCAAGAGATCACATTTGATGCAATCCATGCATGTTAAGGGCTGATTGGGATAAGAGCAAGAGCTTAAAGACAAAACCAAAGTTGGGCCACACTTCTTGTCAGTCCAGTTTCGTAAGTCACCTTGCAGGTCTCATTTCAGCAATCTGCACAATTCGGATGAGGAGACATTCTGGCGCCGTTGCCGAGGATGTTAACTCGCAATTGCGAGTTAACATAATAATTAACAACAAATTTTGGATTTCATCATGATGTTCCTCCCTCTTAGCCCTATAAATAGAGGAGTCTTCAAGCTACAAAATTCACTTCAGCCATCCTCCACACTTCCATCATCCAGAAATCATCCTCATACATTCCCACAACCCCAAACACTCAAGCAATCAACCCAATACTCTAAACTGCCCCAAAATCACCAAAACAGCTCCAGAAAACCTCCCTTCCATTTCCCTACGAATTTCCTCTTTCTCAGCCATCACCACTCACTCAAGCTCATCTCAAATCACCTCCATATCCTTCATACATCCTTCTAGACGTGGAGAAGCTCTTGGAGAAGCATTGGACACTACAAGAACTTCAGAAAAGGGTTTTTCTACTCTTATGGCATTCATTATGTTTTCCCATTTCTATTTTAGTTTCTTTTCCATTATGAGTAGCTAAATCCATAACTAGGGCTTCGATGTAACCTAACATGAATATTCTGGGTTTATAAGTTTGGAGTTTCAAGTTTGATTCATGATTCATGTTCTTATTCATTATGCTTATAAGTTAACATGCTTGTTTGAATGATTGATCACCATTAGAACTTGTTTGTTAACTATCTTGGTTTGAATTAAGAGTAGACACCATGCTTTAATTCGAATTGAACTATGAATAGGAAGAGTATGTATGCACATTCGACAACAGGGATTAGATACATGCTTGGTTGTTTAAATTGTTCTTCTATGCTTAATGGGTTCCTAATGCTTAATTTTAGGTTAGACAACAAATGATCAAATTAGGGAATCAGGAACACAAGGTTAGGACCAAACACCATGGCCTAATCATACTTTAGCTAGAATCAATCTTTGAATCTGAATTAGACTTGTTACTTGACTCCTTATAACCCAGAATTGAATTGTTATGGTGATTCGAATGCCCTAGTCTCCAAATCTGTTTTCCATCTCTTAAAACCACTCTTTGTTACATTTGTTTACTTGTTTTTGTTTGCAATTTCACTTTGCTTATTTTGTTCAACAATCACAACCACTCTTGCTTTAAATTCTGTTTTAGACATCACCTCCTACTTTCTTAAAACCACTCTTTGTTACACTTGTTTATTTGCTTTCATTTGCAATTTCAGTTTGCTCACTTCCTTTCACAATCACAATCACTCTCATTTTAATTTCTGTTTCAGACTTAACTTCCTAACTTCTTGAATTCGGTAATCTACGTACATAACTAATTTGAACTTCTCAGTCTTCGTGGGTACGACCTCGTACTTGTCTTGCAATACTACTAATTGCCCCGTACAATTGCGAGTTAACATAATAATTAACAACAGTAGTTCTAGAGATCGGATTTCACTCAAACTTAACCAAATGACACCTCCCACCATATTATCATGTCGCCCAAGTTTTGGGCTCGATTCGAAATCAATAGGTGTAAGAAATTGGACAATTCAGGTTCAAAGGCAGTTCGTTCCTAATTGGAGTGGTTGGTATTTTGGTTAGTTCTAGAGATCGAATTTCACTCAAACTTAACCAAATGACTCCTCCCGCCATATTATGATGTTGCCCAAGTTTTGGGCTCGATCCGAAGTCAATAGGTGTAAGAAATTAGACAATTTATGTTCAAAGGCAGTTCGTTCCTAATCGGAGTGGTTGGTGTATTCCATAGTTCTAGAGATCGGATTTCATTCAAAACAAACCAAATGAGTCCTCCAACCATATTATGAGGTTGCCCAAGTTTTGGGCTCGATCTAAAATCAATAGGTGTAAGAAATTGGATAATTCAAGTTCAAAGGCAGTTCGTTCCTAATCGGAGTGGTTGGTGTATTCCATAGTTCTAGAGATCGGATTTCACTCAAAACTGTCCAAATGACTCCTCCCCCCAAATTATGAGGTTGCCGAAGTTTTGGGCTTAATCCGAAATCAATAGGTGTAAGAAATTGGACAATTCAAGTTCAAAGGCAGTTCGTTCCTAATTGGAGTGGTTGGTGTTTTGGGTAGTTCTAGCGATCGGATTTCAATCAAAATTAATCAAATGACTCCTCCCACCGTATTATGATGTTGCCCAAGTTTTGGGCTCGATCCGAAATCAATAGGTGTAAGAAATTGGACAATTTATGTGCAAAGGCAGTTCGTTCCTAATCGGAGTGGTTGGTGTATGCCATAGTTCTAGAGATCGGATTTCACTCAAAACTAACCAAATCAATCCTCCCACCATATTATGATGTTGCCCAAGTTTTGGGCTCGATCCGAAATCAATAGGTGTAAGAAATTGGACAATTCAGGTTCAAAGGCAGTTCGTTCCTAATTGGAGTGGTTGGTGTTTTGGGTAGTTCTAGAGAGCGGATTTCACTCAAACTTAACCAAATGACTCCTCCCACCATATTATGATGTTGTCCAAGTTTTGGGCTCGATCCGGAATCAATAGGTGTAAGAAATTGGACAATTTATGTTCAAAGGCAGTTCGTTCCTAATCGGAGTGGTTGGTGTATTCCATAGTTCTAGAGATTGAATTTCACTCAAAATTGACCAAATGATTCCTCCCACCATATTATGATGTTACCCAAGTTTTGGGCTCGATCCGAAATCAATAGGTCTAAGAAATTGGACAATTCAAGTTCAAAGGCAGTTCGTTCCAAATCAGAGTGGTTGGTGTATTCCATAGTTCTAGAGATCGGATTTCACTCAAAACTATCCAAATGACTCCACCCACCATATTATGAGGTTGCCCAAGTTTTGGGCTCGATCCGAATTCAATAGGTGTAAGAAATTGGACAATTCAAGTTCAAAGGCAGTTCGTTCCTAATTCGAGTGGTTGGTGTTTTGGGTAGTTCTAGCGATCGGATTTCAATCAAAATTAATCAAATGACTCCTCCCACCGTATTATGATGTTGCCCAAGTTTTGGGCTCGATCCGAAATCAATAGGTGTAAGAAATTGGACAATTCAGGTTCAAAGGCAGTTCGTTCCTAATTGGAGTGGTTGGTGTTTTGGGTAGTTCTAGAGAGCGGATTTCACTCAAACTTAACCAAATGACTCCTCCCACCATATTATGATGTTGTCCAAGTTTTGGGCTCGATCCGGAATCAATAGGTGTAAGAAATTGGACAATTTATGTTCAAAGGCAGTTCGTTCCTAATCGGAGTGGTTGGTGTATTCCATAGTTCTAGAGATTGAATTTCACTCAAAATTGACCAAATGATTCCTCCCACCATATTATGATGTTACCCAAGTTTTGGGCTCGATCCGAAATCAATAGGTCTAAGAAATTGGACAATTCAAGTTCAAAGGCAGTTCGTTCCAAATCAGAGTGGTTGGTGTATTCCATAGTTCTAGAGATCGGATTTCACTCAAAACTGTCCAAATGACTCCTCCCACCATATTATGAGTTTGCCGAAGTTTTGGGCTCGGTCCGAAATCAATAGGTGTAAGAAATTGGACAATTCAAGTTCAAAGGCAGTTCGTTCCTAATCGGAGTGGTTGGTGTATTCCATAGTTCTCGAGATCGGATTTCACTCAAAACTGTCCAAATGACTCCTCCCACCATATTCTGAGGTTGCCGAAGTTTGGGCTCGATCCGAAATCAATAGGTGTAAGAAATTGGACAATTCAAGTTCAAAGGCAGTTCGTTCCTAATTGGAGTGGTTGGTGTTTTGGGTAGTTCTAGAGATCGGATTTCACTCAAGCTTAACCAAATGTCCCCTCCCACCATATTATGATGTTGCCCAAGTTTTGGGCTCGATCCGAATTCAATAGGTGTAAGAAATTGGACAATTCATGTTCAAAGGCAGTTTGTTCCTAATCGGAGTGGTTGGTGTATTCCATAGTTCTAGAGATCGGATTTCACTCAAACTTAACCAAATGACTCCTCCCACCATATTATGATGTTGCCCATGTTTTGGGATCGATCCGAAATCAATAGGTGTAAGAAATTGGACAATTTATGTTCAAAGGCAACTCTTTCCTAATCGGAGTGGTTGGTGTATTCCATAGTTCTAGAGATCGGTTTTCACTCAGAACTAACCAAATGTATGATGTTACCCAAGTAAGAAATTCGACAATTCAGGTTCAAAGGCAGTTCGTTCCTAATTGGAGTGGTTGGTGTTTTGGGTAGTTCTAGAGATTGGATTTCACTCAAACTTAACCAAATGACTCCTCCCACCATATTATGATGTTGCCCCAGTTTTGGGCTCGATACAAAATCAATAGCTGTAAGAAATTGGACATTTCAAGTTCAAAAGCAGTTCGTTCCTAATTGGAGTGGTTGGTGTTTTGGGTAGTTCTAGAGATCGGATTTCACTCAAACTCAACCAAATGACTCCTCCCACCATATTATGATGTTGCCCAAGTTTTGGGCTCGATCCGAGATCAATAGGTGTAAGAAATTGGACAATTCAAGTTCAAAGGCAGTTCGTTCCTAGTTGGAGTGGTTGGTGTTTTGGGTAGTTCTAGAGATTGGATTTCACTCAAACTTAAGCAAATGACTCCTCCCACCATATTATGATGTTGCCCCAATTTTGGGCTCGATCCGAAATCAATTGGTGTAAGAAATTGGACAATTCAAGTTCAAAGGCGGTTCGTTCCTAATTGGAGTGGTTGGTGTATTCCATAGTTCAAGAGATCGGTTTTCACTCACAACAAACCAAATGAGTCCTCCAACCATGTTACGAGGTTTCCCAAGTTTTGGGCTCGATCCAAAATCAATAGGTGTAAGAAATTGGACAATTCAAGTTCAAAGGCAGTTCGTTCCTAATCGGAGTGGTTGGTGTATTCCATAGTTCTTGAGATCGGATTTGACACAAAACTGTCCAAATGACTCCTCCCCCCAAATTATGAGGTTGCCGAAGTTTTGGGCTTGATCCGAAATCAATAGGTATAAGAAATTGGACAATTCAAGTTCAAAGGCACTTCGTTCCTAATTGGAGTGGTTGGTGTTTTGGGTAGTTCTAGAGATCGGATTTCCCTCAAACTTAACCAAATGACTTCTCCCACCATATTATGACGTTGCCCAAGTTTTGGGCTCGATCCGAAATCAATCGGTGTAAGAAATTGGACAATTCAAGTTCAAAGGCGGTTCTTTCCTAATTGGAGTGGTTGGTGTGTTGGGTAGTTCTAGAGATCGGATTTCACTCAAACATAACCAAATGACACCTCCCACCATATTATGATGTTGCCCAAGTTTTGGGCTCGATCCGAATTCAATCGGTGTAAGAAATTGGACAATTCAAGTTCAAAGGCGGTTCTTTCCTAATTGGAGTGGTTGGTGTGTTGGGCAGTTCTAGAGATCGGATTTCACTCAACCTTAACCAAATGACTCCTCCCACAATATTACGATGTTGCCCAAGTTTTTGGCTCGATCCGAAATCAATAGGTGTAAGAAATTGGACAATTCAAGTTCAAAGGCAGTTCGTTCCCAATTGGAGTGGTTGGTGTTTTGGGTAGTTCTAGTGATCGGATTTCGCTCAAACTTAACCAAATGACTCCTCCCACCATATTATGACGTTGCCCAAGTTTTGGGCTCGATCCGAAATCAATAGGTGTAAGAAATTGGACAATTCAAGTTCAAAGGCAGTTCGTTCCTAATTGGAGTGGTTGGTGTTTTGGGTAGTTCTAGAGTTCGGATTTCACTCAAGCTTAACCAAATGACTCCTCCCACCATATTATGATGTTGCCCAAGTTTTGGGCTCGATCCGAAATCAATAGGTGTAAGAAATTTGACAATTCAAGTTCAAAGGCAGTTCGTTCCTAATTGGAGTGGTTGGTGTTTTGGATAGTTCTAGAGATCGGATTTCACTCAAGCGTAACCAAATGACTCCTCCCACCATATTATGATGTTGCCCAAGTTTTGGGCTCGATCCGAAATCAATAGGTGTAAGAAATTGGACAATTCAAGTTCAAAGGCAGTTCGTTCCTAATTCGAGTGGTTGGTGTTTTGGGGAGTTCTAGAGATCAGATTTCACACAAACTTAACCAAATCACTCCTCCCACCATATTATGTTGTTGCCCAAGTTTTGGGCTCGATTCGAAATAAATAGGTGTATGAAATTGGACAATTTATGTTCGCAGGCAGTTCGTTCCTAATCAGAGTGGTTGGTGTTTTGGGTAGTTTTAGAGATCGGATTTCACTCAAAACATACCAATTGACTCCTCCCACCATATTATGATGTTGCCCATGTTTTGGGCTCGATCTGAAATCAATAGGTGTAAGAAATTGGACAATTCAAGTTCAAAGGCAGTTCGTTCCTAATTATAGTGGTTGGTGTTTTTGGTCGTTCTAGAGATCGGATTTCACTCAAACTTAGCCAAATGACTCCTCCCACCGTATTATGATGTTGCCCAAGTTTTGGGCTCGATCCGAAATAAATAGGTGTAAGAAATTGGTCAAGTTATGTTCAAAGGCCGTTCGTTCCTAATCGGAGTGGTTGGTGTATTCCATAGTTCTAGAGATCGGATTTCACTCGAAACTGACCAAACGACTCCTCCCACCATATTATGATGTTGCCCAAGTTTTGGGCTCAATCCGAAATAAATAGGTGTAAGAAATTGGACAATTTATGTTCAAAGGCAGTTCGTTCCTAATCAGAGTGGTTGGTGTTTTGGGTAGTTCGAGATATCGGATTTCACTCAAACTTAACCAAACGACTCCTCCCACCATATTATGATGTTGCCCAGGGTTTGGGCCTGATTCGAAATCAATAGGTATAACAAATTGGACTATTCAAGTTGGAAGGCAGTTCGTTCCTAATTGAAGTGGTTGGTGTATTGGGTAGTTCTATAAATTGGATTTCCGTCAAACTTAACCAAATGACTCCTCCCACCATATTATGTTGTTGCCCAATCTTTGGGCTCGATCCGAAATCAATTGGTGTAAGAAATTGGACAATTCAAGTTCAAAGGCAGTTCATTCCTAATTCAAGTGGTCGGTGTATTCAATAGTTCTAGAGATCGGATTACACTGAAAATTAACCGAATGACTCCTCCCACCAGATTATGTTGTTGCCCAAGTTTTGGGGTTCATCCGAAATCAATAGGTGAAACAAATTGGACAATTCAAGTTCAATGGCAGTTCATTCCTAATTGGGTAGTTCTAGAGATCTGATTGCCCTCAAAATTAACCAAATGACTCCTCCCACCATATTATGATGTTGCCCAAGTATTTGGCTCTATCCGAAATCAATAGGTGTAAGAAATTGGACAATTCAAGTTCAAAGGCAGTTTGTTCCTAATTGAAGTGGTTGGGGTATTCCATAGTTCTAGACATCAGATTTCACTCAAAATTAACCGAATGACTCCTCCCACCATATTATGTTGTTGCCCAAGTTTTGGGGTTGATCCGAAATCAATAGGTGAAAGAAATTGGACAATTCAAGTTCAAAGGCAGTTCGTTCCTAATTGGGGTGGTTGGTGTATTGGGTAGTTCTAGTGATAGGATTTCTCTCAAAATTAACCAAATGACTCCTCCCACCGTATTATGATGTTGCCCAAGTTTTGGGCTCGATCCGAAATCAATAGGTGTAAGAAATTGGACAATTCAAGTTCGAAGGCAGTTCGTTCCTAATTGGAGTGGTTGGTGTTGTGGGTAGTTCTAGAAATTGGATTTCACTCAAACTTAACCAAATGACTCCACCCACCATATTAAGATGTTGCCCAAGTTTTGGGCTCGATCCAAAATCAATAGGTGTAAGAAATTGGACAATTCAAGTTCAGAGGGAGTTCGTTCCTAATTGAAGTGGTTGGAGTATTCCAGAGTTCTAGAGATCGGATTTCACTCAAAATTAACCGAATGACTCCTCCAACCAAATTATGTTGTTGCCCTAGTTTTGGGGTTGATCCGAAATCAATAGGTGAAAGAAATTGGACAATTCAAGTTCAAAGGCAGTTCGTTCCTAATTGGGGTGGTTGGTGTATTGGGTAGTTCTAGAGATAGGATTTCTGTCAAAATTAACCAAATGACTCCTCCCACCATATTATTATGTTGCCCAAGTTTTGGGCTCGATCCGAAATCAATAGGTGTATGAAATTGGACAATTCAAATTCAAAGGCAGTTCGTTCCTAATTGGAGTGGTTCGTGTTTTGGGTAGTTATAGAGATTTTATTTCACTCAAACTTGACCAAATGACTCCTCCCACCATATTATGATGTTACCCAAGTTTTGGGCTCGATACGAAATCAATATGTGTTAGAAATTGAACAATTCAAGTTCAAAGGCAGTTATTTCCTAATTGAAGTGGTTGGTGTATTCCAAAGTTTTAGAGATCGGATTTCACTCAAAATTAACCAAATGAATCCTCCCACCATATTATGATGTTGCCCGAGTTTTGGGGTTGATCCGAAATCAATAGGGGTAAGAAATTGGTCAACTCAAGTTCAATGGCAGTTCGTTCCTAATTGGGGTGGTTGGTATATTGGTTTGTTCTAGAGATCGGATTGCCCTCAAAATTAACCGAATGACTCCTCCCACCATATTATGATGATGCCCAAGTTTTGGGCTCGATCTAAAATCAATAGGTGTAAGAAATTCGACAATTCAAGTTCAAAGGCGGTTCGATCCTAATTGGAGTGGTTGGTGTTTTGGGTAGTTCTAGATGTCGGATTTCACTCAAACACAGCCAAATGACTCCTCCCACCGTATTATGATGTTGCCCAAGTTTTGGGCTCGATCCGAAATCAATAGGTGTAAGAAATTGGACAATTCAAGTTCAGAGGCAGTTCGTTCCTAATTTGAGTGGTTGGTGTTTTGGGTTGTTCTAGAGATTGGATTTCACTCAAAACTTAACCAAATGACTCTTCCCACCGTATTATGATGTTGCCCAACTTTTGGGCTAGATCCGAAATCAATTGGTGTAAGAAATTCGACAATTCAGGTTCAAAGGCAGTTTGTTCCTAATTGAACTGGTTGGTGTTTTGGGTAGTTCTAGAGATCGGATTTCACTCAAACTTAACCAAATGACTCCTCCCACCATATTATGATGTTGCCCAAGTTTTGGGCTCGATCCGAAATCAATAGGTGTAAGAAATTGGACAATTCAAGTTCAATGGCAGTTCGTTCCTAATTGGTGTGTTTGGTGTATTGGGAAGTTCTAGCGATCCGATTGCACTCAAAATTAACCAAATGACTCCTCCCACCATATTATGACGTTGCCCAAGTTTTGGGCTCTATCCAAAATCAATAGGTGTAAGAAATTGGACAATTCATGTTCAAAGGCAGTTCGTTCCTAATTGGGGTGGTTGGTGTATTGGGTAGTTCTAAAGATCGGATTTCACTCAAAATTAACCAAATGACTCCTCCCAACATATTATGATGTTGCCCAAGTTTTGGGCTCGATCCGAAATCAATAGGTGTAAGAAATTGTGCAATTTATGTTCAAAGGCAGTTCGTTCCTAATCGGAGTGGTTGGTGTATTCCATAGTTCTAGAGATCTGATTTCACTCAAAACTAACCAAATGACTCCTCCCACCGTAGTATGATGTTGCCTAGGTTTTGGGGTCGATCCAAAATCAATAGGTGTAAGAAATTGGACAATTCAAGTTCAAAGGCAGTTCGTTCCTAATTGGAGTGGTTGGTGTTTTGGGTAGTTCTAGAAATTGGATTTCACTCAAACTTAACCAAATGACTCCTCCCACCATATTATGATATTGCCCAAGTTTTGGGCTCGATCCGAAATCAATAGGTGTAAGAAATTGGACAATTCAAGTTCAAAGGCAGTTCGTTCCTAATTGAAGTGGTTGGTGTATTCCATAGTTCTAGAGATCGGATTTCACTCAAAATTAACCGAATGACTCCTCCCACCATATTATGCTGTTGCCCAAGTTTTGGGGATGATCCGAAATCAATAGGTGTAAGAAATTGGACAATTCAAGTTCAATGGCAGTTCGTTCCTAATTGGGGTGGTTGGTGTATTGGGTAGTTCTAGAGATCCGATTGCACTCAAAATTAACCAAATGACTCCTCTGTTGTTAATTATTATGTTAACTCGCAATTGTACGGGGCAATTAGTAGTATAGCAAGACAAGTACGTGGGCGTAACCACGAAGACTGAGAAGTTAAAACTAGTTATGTACTTAGCTTACCAAATTCAAGAAAGTAGGAGGTGATGTCTAAAACAGAATTTAAAGCAAGAGTGGTTGTGATTGTTGAACAAAATAAGCAAAGTGAAATTGCAAACAAAAACAAGTAAACAAATGTAACAAAGAGTGGTTTTAAGAGATGGAAAACAGATTTGGAGACTAGGGCATTCGAATCACCATAACAATTCAATTCTGGGTTATAAGGAGTCAAGTAACAAGTCTAATTCAGATTCAAAGATTGATTCTAGCTAAAGTATGATTAGGCCATGGTGTTTGGTCCTAACCTTGTGTTCCTGATTCCCTAATTTGATCATTTGTTGTCTAACCTAAAATTAAGCATTAGGAACCCATTAAGCATAGAAGAACAATTTAAACAACCAAGCATGTATCTAATCCCTGTTGTCGAATGTCCATACATACTCTTCCTATTCATAGTTCAATTCGAATTAAAGCATGGTGTCTACTCTTAATTCAAACCAAGATAGTTAACAAACAAGTTCTAATGGTGATCAATCATTCAAACAAGCATGTTAACTTATAAGCATAATGAATAAGAACATGAATCATGAATCAAACTTGAAACTCCAAACTTCAAACTTATAAACCCAGAATATTCATGTTAGGTTACATCGAAGCCCTAGTTATGGATTTAGCTACTCATAATGGAAAAGAAACTAAAACAGAAATGGGAAAACATAATGAATGCCATAAGAGTAGAAAAACCCTTTTCTGAAGTTCTTGTGGTGTCCAATGCTTCTCCAAGAGCTTCTCCACGTCTAGAAGGATGTATGAAGGATATGGAGGTGATTTGGGATGAGTTTGAGTGAGTGGTGATGGCTGAGAAAGAGGAAATTCGTAGGGAAATGGAAGGGAGGTTTTCTGGAGCTGTTTTGGTGATTTTGGGGCAGTTTAGAGTATTGGGTTGATTGCTTGAGTGTTTGGGGTTGTGGGAATGTATGAGGATGATTTCTGGATGTGTTGATGGAATGATGGAAGTGTGGAGGATGGCTGAAGTGAGTTTGTAGCTTGAAGACTCCTCTATTTATAGGGCTAAGAGGGAGGAACATCATGATGAAATCCAACACCACCATTCCTCATTTAATACAACCCATAACTCCCACTTCATCTTGTCTATGTTAGTGTGGTTAGAATCAATCCTATCCCATACTTCTTTTGCTGCACCTCAAGCTTTCTTCACATGGGTGTTCAATTGTGGCTGCCTTTTGCTGCCAACCCATGTGGGTTTTCTTTTGGTTGCTGGAAGTAAAAGATGCTGCTGAACCAGGCTTGGTGTATGAAGGCCTGAGATTTCAATATGTATCCAATGGGGCTCAAATTTGGATATGTCATAATACACACCCATTGGAACAACTTTGATGAAGAATGCATTCCCATCGGAGCAGTATAAGTGTACGTTCTGGGCCTTGCAAGTTGACTGCCGAAAATAGACTGGAATGTATGGTGTGCATTTTGATGGGCCCAGGGATTGGGCTTGGCTTCATCAATTGATGCGTTTTAGCAGTCCATCTTGCAGTTTAGAATCTCTTCTTTCCAACCACATATTAATTTGTCCAATACATGTTGGGAGGAGGAAGTTAAGGCCGAAACAAATTGCTAACTCAGTCTACTCATTTTGGCACCATTTTCCATCTTTTCCTATCCAAAGCCACCATTGCTATCTAAGGCCCAATGAACTGAATGATAAACAGAAAAGGGATTAAAAGCACAAGTTTAACTCAATAACATAACCAAATCATAAGCTAGAGGGGTACGAAATGATATACAATTATGAACTGATCATCCTCCCACCATATTATGATGTTGCCGAAGTTTTGGGCTCGTTCCGAAACCAGTAGGTGTAAGAAGTTGGACAATTCAAGTTCAATGGCAATTCGTTCCTAATTGGGGCGGTTGGTGGATTGGGTAGTTCTGGAGATCGGATTTCACTAAGAATTAATCAAATGACTCCTCCCACCATATTATGATGTTGCCCAAGTTTTGGGCTCTATCCGAAATCAATAGGTGTAGGAAATTGGACAATTCAAGTTCAAAGGCAGTTCGTTCCCAATTGGAGTGGTTGGTGTTTTGGGAAGTTCTAGAGATCGGATTTCACTCAAACTTAACCAAATGACTCCTCCCACCATGTTATGATGTTGCCCAAGTTTTGGGCTTGATCCGAAATCAATAGGTGTAAGAAATTGGACAATTCAGGTTCAAAGGCAGTTCGTTCCTAATTGGAGTGGTTGGTGTATTCCGTAGTTCTAGAGATCGGATTTCACTCAAAACTAACCATATGACTCCTCCCACCATATTATGAGGTTGCCCAAGTTTTGGGCTCGATCCGAAATCAATAGGTCTAAGAAATTAGACAATTCAAGTTCAAAGGCAGTTCGTTCCTAATTGGAGTGGTTGGTGTTTTGGGTAGTTCTAGTGATCGGATTTCACTCAAACATATCCAAATGACTTCTCCCACCATATTATGTTGTTGCCCAAGTTTTGGGTTCGATCCAAAACCAATAGCTGTAAGAAATTGGACAATTTACGTTCAAAGGCAATTCGTTCCAAAACGGAGTGGTTGGTGTATTCCGTAGTTCTAGAGATCGGATTTCACTCAAAACTAACCAAATGACTCCTCCCACTGTATTATGATGTTGCCCCAGTTTTGGGCTCGATCCGAAATCAATCGGTGCATAAAATTGGACAATTCAAGTTCAAAGGCATTTCGTTCCTAATTGGAGTGGTTGGTGTTTCGGGTAGTTCTAGCGATCGGATTTCACTCAAACTTAACCAAATAACTCCTCCCACCATGTTATGATGTTGCCAAAGTTTTGGGCTTGATCCGAAATCAATAGGTGTAAGAAATTGGACAATTTATGTTCAAAGGCAGTTCGTTCCCAATCGGAGTGGTTGGTGTATTCCATAGTTCTAGAGATCGGATTTCACTCAAAACTAACCAAATGACTCCTCCCACCATATTCTGTTGTTGCCCAAGTTTTGGGCTCGATCCGAAATCAATAGGTGTAAGAAATTGGACAATTCAGGTTCAAAGGCAGTTCGTTCCAAATTGCAGTGGTTGGTGTTTTGGGTAGTTTTAGAAATCTCATTTCACTCAAACTTAACCAAATGACTCCTCCCACCATATTATGGTTGCCCCAGTTTTGGGCTCGATCCGATATGAATAGGTGTAAGAAATTGGACAGTTCAAGTTCAACGGCAGTTCGTTCCCAATTGGAGTGGTTGGTGTTTTGGGTAGTTCTAGAGATCGGATTTCACTCAAACTTAACCAAATGACTCCTCCCACCATATTATGATGTTGCCCAAGTTTTGGCCTCGATCCGAAAACAATAGGTGTAAGAAATTGGACAATTTATGTTCAAAGGCAGTTCATTCCTAATCGTAGTGGTTGGTGTATTCCATAGTTCTAGAGATCGGATTTCACTCAAAACAAACCAAATGACTCCTCCCACCATATTATGATGTTGCCCAAGTTTTGGGCTCGATCCGAAATCAATAGGTGTAAGAAATTGGACAATTCAAGTTCAAAGGCAGTTCGTTCCCAATTGGAGTGGTTGGTGTTTTCTGTAGTTCTAGAGATCGGATTTCACTCAAACTTAATCAAATCACTCCTCCCACCATATCATGATGTTGCCCAAGTTTTGGGCTCGATCCGAATTCAATCGGTGTAAGAAATTGGACAATTCAAGTTCAAAGGCGGTTCTTTCCTAATTGGAGTGGTTGGTGTGTTGGGTAGTTCTAGAGATCGGATTTCACTCAAACTTACCCAAATGAATCCCCCCACCATATTATGATGTTGCCCAACTTTTGGGCTCGATCCAAAATCAATAGTTGTAAGAAATTGAACAATTTATGTTCAAAGGCTGTTTGTTCCTAATCGTAGTGGTTGGTGTATTCCACAGTTCTAGAGATCGGATTTCACTCAAAACTAACCAAATGACTCTTCCCACCATATTATAATGTTGTCCAAGGTTTGGGCTCGATCCGAAATCAATAGGTGTAAGAAATTGGACAATTTATGTTCAATGGCAGTTCGTTCCTAATTGGAGTGGTTCGTGTTTTGGGTAGTCGTAGAGATCGGATTTCACTCAAACTTAACCAAATGACTCCTCCCACCATATTATGATGTTGCCCAAGTTATGGGCTCGATCCGAAGTCTATAGGTGTAAGAAATTGGACAATTCAAGTTCAAAGGCAGTTCGTTCCTAATTGGAGTGGTTCGTGTTTTGGGTAGTTCTAGAGATCGGATTTCACTCAAACTTAACCAAATGAGTCCTCCCACCATATTATGATGTTGCCCAAGTTTTGGGCTCGATCCGAAGTCAATAGGTGTAAGAAATTGGACAATTCAAGTTCGAAGGCAGTTCGTTCCTAATTGCGATGGTTGGTCTTTTGGGTAGTTCTAGAGATCGGATTTCACTCAAACTTAACCAAATGACTCCTCCCACCATATATTTTGATGTTGCCCAAGTATTGGGCTCGATCCGAAATCAATAGGCGTAAGAAATTGGACAATTTATGTTCAAAGGCAGTTCGTTCCTAATCGGAGTGGTTGGTGTATTCCATAGTTCTAGAGATCGGATTTCACTCAAAACTAACCAAATGACTCCTCCCACCATATTATGATGTTGCCCAAGTCTTGGGCTCGATCCGAAATCAATAGGTGTAAGAAATTGGACAATTTATGTTCAATGGCAGTTCGTTCCTAATCGGAGTGGTTGGTGTATTCCATAGTTCTAGATATCGGATTTCACTCAAAACTAACCAAACAACTCCCCCCACCATATTATGATGTTGCCCAAGTCTTGGGCTCGATCCGAAGTAAATAGGTGTAAGAAATTGGACAATTCAAGTTCAAAGGCAGTTCGTTCCTAATTGCAGTGGTTGGTGTTTTGGGTAGTTCTAGAGATCGGATTTCACTCAAACTTAACCAAATGACTACTCCCACCATATTATGATGTTGCCCAAGTTTTGGGCTCGATCCGAAGTCTATAGGTGTAAGAAATTGGACAATTCAAGTTCAAATGCACTATAGGTGTAAGAAATTGGACAATTCAAGTTCAAATGCAGTTCGCTCCTAATTGGAGTGGTTCGTGTTTTGGGTAGTTCTAGAGATCGGATTTCACTCAAACTCAACCAAATGACTCCTCCCACCATATTCTGATGTTGCCCAAGTTTTGGGCTCGATCCGAAGTCTATAGGTGTAAGAAATTGGACAATTCAAGTTCAAATCCAGTTCAATCCTAATTGGAGTGGTTCGTGTTTTGGGTAGTTCTAGAGATCGGATTTCACTCAAACTTAACCAAATGACTCCTCCCACCATATTATGATGCTGCCCAAGTTTTGGGCTCAATCCAAAATCAATAGTTGTAAGAAATTGGACAATTCAAGTTCAAAGGCAGTTCATTCCTAATTGGAGTGGTTGGTGTTTTGGGTAATTTTAGAGATTGGATTTCACTCAAACTTAGGCAAATGACTCCTCCCACCATATTATGATGTTGCCCCAGTTTTGGGCTCGATCCGAAATCAATCGGTGTAAGAAATTGGACAATTCAAGTTCAAGGGCAGTTCGTTCCTAATTAGAGTGGTTGGTGTTTTGGGTAGTTCTAGAGATAGGATTTCACTCAAACTTAACCAAAGGACTTCTCCCACCACATTATGTTGTTGCCCACGTTTTAGGCTCGATCCGAAATCAATAGGTGTAAGAAATTGGACAATTTATGTTCAACGGCAGTTCGTTCCTAATCAGAGTGGTTGGTGTATTCCATAGTTCTAGACATCGGATTTCACTTAAACCAACCAAATGACTCCTCCCACCATATTTTGATGTTGCCCAATTGTTGGGCTCGATCCGTAATCAATAGGTGTAAGAAATTGGACATTTCAAGCTCAAAGGTAGCTCGTTCCTAATTGGAGTGGTTGGTGTTTTGGGTAGTTCTAGAGATCGGATTTCACTCAAACTTAACCAAACGACTCGTCCCACCATATTATGATGTTGCCCAAGTTTTGGGCTCGATCCGAAATCAATAGGTGTAAGAAATTGGACAATTTATGTTCAACGGCAGTTCGTTCCTAATTGGAGTGGTTGGTGTTTTCGGTAGTTCTAGAGATCGGATTTCACTCAAACTTTCGCAAATGACTCCTCCCACCATATTATGACGTTGCCCCAGTTTTGGGCTCGATCCGAAATCAATAGGTGTAAAAAATTCGACAATTCATTTTCAAAGGCAGTTCGTTCCTAATTGGAGTGGTTGGTGTATGCCATAGTTCTGGAGATCGGATTTCACTCAAAACTAACCAAATGACTCCTCCCACCATATTATGATGTTGCCCAAGTTTTGGGCTCGATCCGAAATCAATAGGTGTAAGAAATTGGACAATTCAAGTTCAAAGGCAGTTCGTTCCTAATTGGAGTGGTTGGTGTTTTGGGTAGTTCTATAGATCGGATTTCACTCAAACTTAACCAAACGACTCGTCCCACCATATTATGATGTTGCCCAAGTTTTGGGCTCGATCCGAAATGAAGAGGTGTAAGAAATTGGACAATTCAAGTTCAAAGGCAATTCGTTCCTAATTGTAGTGGTTGATGTTTTGGGTAGTTCTGGAGATCGGATTTCACTCAAGCTTAACCAAATGACTCCTCCCACCATATTATGAGGTTGCCCAAGTTTTGGGCTCGATCAGAAATCGGTCGGTTTAAGAAATTGGACAATTCAGGTTCAAAGGCAGTTCGTTCCTGATTGGAGTGGTTGGTGCTTTGGGTAGTTCTAGAGGTTGGATTTCACTCAAACTTAACCAAATGACTCCTCCCACCATATTATGATGTTGCCCCAGTTTTGGGCTCGATCCGAAATCAATAGGTGTAAGAAATTGGACAATTTATGTTCAATGGCAGTTCGTTCCTAATCGGAGTGGTTGGTGTATTCCATAGTTCTAGAGATCGGATTTCACTCAAAACAAACCAAATGACTCCTCCCACCATATTATGATGTTGCCCAAGTTTTGGGCTCGATCCGAAATCAATAGGTGTAAGAAATTGGACAATTCAAGTTCAAAGGCAGTTCGTTCCCAATTGGAGTGGTTGGTGTTTTCTGTAGTTCTAGAGATCGGATTTCACTCAAACTTAATCAAATCACTCCTCCCACCATATCATGATGTTGCCCAAGTTTTGGGCTCGATCCGAATTCAATCGGTGTAAGAAATTGGACAATTCAAGTTCAAAGGCGGTTCTTTCCTAATTGGAGTGGTTGGTGTGTTGGGTAGTTCTAGAGATCGGATTTCACTCAAACTTACCCAAATGAATCCCCCCACCATATTACGATGTTGCCCAACTTTTGGGCTCGATCCAAAATCAATAGTTGTAAGAAATTGAACAATTTATGTTCAAAGGCTGTTTGTTCCTAATCGTAGTGGTTGGTGTATTCCACAGTTCTAGAGATCGGATTTCACTCAAAACTAACCAAATGACTCCTCCCACCATATTATAATGTTGTCCAAGGTTTGGGCTCGATCCGAAATCAATAGGTGTAAGAAATTGGGCAATTTATGTTCAATGGCAGTTCGTTCCTAATTGGAGTGGTTCGTGTTTTGGGTAGTCGTAGAGATCGGATTTCACTCAAACTTAACCAAATGACTCCTCCCACCATATTATGATGTTGCCCAAGTTATGGGCTCGATCCGAAGTCTATAGGTGTAAGAAATTGGACAATTCAAGTTCGAAGGCAGTTCGTTCCTAATTGGAGTGGTTCGTGTTTTGGGTAGTTCTAGAGATCGGATTTCACTCAAACTTAACCAAATGAGTCCTCCCACCATATTATGATGTTGCCCAAGTTTTGGGCTCGATCCGAAGTCAATAGGTGTAAGAAATTGGACAATTCAAGTTCGAAGGCAGTTCGTTCCTAATTGCGATGGTTGGTCTTTTGGGTAGTTCTAGAGATCGGATTTCACTCAAACTTAACCAAATGACTCCTCCCACCATATATTTTGATGTTGCCCAAGTATTGGGCTCGATCCGAAATCAATAGGCGTAAGAAATTGGACAATTTATGTTCAAAGGCAGTTCGTTCCTAATCGGAGTGGTTGGTGTATTCCATAGTTCTAGAGATCGGATTTCACTCAAAACTAACCAAATGACTCCTCCCACCATATTATGATGTTGCCCCAGTTTTGGGCTCGATCCGAAATCAATAGGTGTAAGAAATTGGACAATTTATGTTCAATGGCAGTTCGTTCCTAATCGGAGTGGTTGGTGTATTCCATAGTTCTAGAGATTGGATTTCACTCAAAACTAACCAAATGACTCCTCCCACCATATTATGATGTTTCCCAAGTTTTCGGCTCGATCCGAAATCAATAGGTGTAAGAAATTGGACAATTCAAGTTCAAAGGCACTCGTTCCTAATTGGAGTGGTTGGTGTTTTCGGTAGTTCTAGATGTCGGATTTCACTCAAACACAGCCAAATGACTCCTCCCACCGTATTATGATGTTGCCCAAGTTTTGGGCTCGATCCGAAATCAATAGGTTTAAGAATTTGGACAATTTCTGTTCAAAGGTAGTTCGTTCCTAATCGGAGTGGTTGGTGTATTCCGTAGTTCTAGAGATCGGATTTCCCTCAGGACTAGCCAAATGACTCCTCCCACCATATTATGATGTTGCCAAAGTATTGGGCTCGATCCGAAATCAATAGGTGTAAGAAATTGGACAATTCAAGTTCAAAGGCAATTCGTTCCTAATCGGAGTGGTTGGTGTATTCCATAGTTCTAGAGATCGGATTTCACTCAAAAATATCCAAATGACTCCTCCCACCATATTATGCGGTTGCCGAAGTTTTGGGCTCGATCCGAAATCAATAGGTGTAAGAAATTGGACAATTCAAGTTCAAAGGCAGTTCGTTCCTAATTGGAGTGGTTTGTGTTTTGGGTAGTTCTAGTGATCGGATTTCACTCAAAATTAACCAAATGACTCCTCCCACCATATTATGATGTTGACCAAGTTTTCGGCTTGATCCAAAATCAATAGGTGTAAGAAATTGGACAATTCAGGTTCAAAGGCAGTTCGTTCCTAATTGGAGTGGTTGGTGTTTTGGGTAGTTCTAGAGATCGGATTTCACTCAAAATTAACCAAATGACTCCTCCCACCATATTATGATGTTGCCCAAGTTTTGGGCTTGATCCGAAATCAATAGGTGTAAGAAATTGGACAATTCAGTTTCAAAGGCAGTTCGTTCCTAATTGGAGTGGTCGGTGTTTTGGGTAGTTCTAGAGATCGGATTTCACTCAAACTTAACCAAATGACTCCTCCCATCATATTAGGATGTTGCCCAAGTTTTGGGCTCGATCCGAAATCAATAGGTGTAAGAAATTGGACAATTCAAGTTCAAAGGCAGTTCGTTCCTAATTGGAGTGGTTGGTGTTTTGGGTAGTTCTAGAGATCGGATTTCACTCAAACTTAACCAAATGACTCGTCCCACCATATTATGATGTTGCCCAAGTTTTGGGCTCTATCCGAAATCAATAGGTGTAAGAAATTGGACAGTTTATGTTCAAAGGCAGCTCGTTCCTAATCGGAGTGGTTGGTGTATTCCATAGTTCTAGAGATCAGATTTCACTCAAAACAAACCAAATGACTCCTCCCACCATATTATAATGTTGCCCATGCTTTGGGCTCGATCCGAAATCAATAGGTGTAAGAAATTGGACAATTTATGTTCAAAGGCAGTTCGTTCGTAATCGGAGTGGTTGGTGTATTCCATGGTTCTAGAGATCAGATTTCACTCAAAACTAACCAAAATACTCCGCCCACCATATTATGATGTTGCCCAAGTTTTTGGCTCGATCCGAGATCAATAGGTGTAAGAAGTTGGACAATTCAAGTTCAAAGGCAGTTCGTTCCTAATTGGAGTGATTGTTGTTTTGGGTAGTTCTAGAGATCGGGTTTCATTCAAACTTAACCAAATGACTCCTCCCACCATAATATGATGCTGCCCCAGTTTTGGGCTCGATCCGAAATCAATAGGTGTAAGAAATTGGACAATTGATGTGCAAAGGCAGTTCGTTCCTAATTGGAGTTGTTGGTGTTTTGGGTAGTTCTAGAGATTGGATTTCCCTCAAACTTAAGCAAATCACTCCTCCCACCATATTATGTTGTTGCCCCAGTTTTGGGTTTGATCCGAAATCAATTGCTGTAAGAAATTGGACAATTCAAGTTCAAAGGCAGTTCGTTCCTAATCGGTGTGGTTGGTGTATTCCATAGTTCTAGAGATCGGATTTCACTAAAAACTAGCCGAACGACTACTCAAACCATATTATGATGTTGCCCAAGTTTTGGGCTCGATCCGAAATCAATAGGTTTAAGAAATTGGACAATTCAAGTTCAAAGGCAGTTCGTTCATAATTGGAGTGTTTGGTGTTTTGGGTACTTCTAGAGATCGGATTTCACTCAAACTCAACCAAATGACTCCTCCCACCATATTATGATGTTGCCCAAGTTTTGGGCTCGATCCGAAATCAATAGGTGTAAGAAATTGGACAATTTATGTTCAAAGGCAGTTCGTTCCTAACCGGAGTGGTTGGTGTTAGAAATGTGCCCTAAGAGCCAATACATTTGATGTAATCTCCTTTGAATACATTTCGTATATGATATATAAAGGGCAAACTTAATTTGTTATCTTTTACATCGTGTAAAGAAACAAATGTCCAGGGTATGCTAAATAAGAGATAAAGTAATCTAAAGAAGATTAGATTCATGAGACCTTTAATCTCTAATTGTAGTATCCCAAAATGTTCCTAATCATAGGTTATCAAATGGGCATTGATAAACCGTCAAGATTAGCACATATTATGTATGCTCAATTGGGAGGATGGTTAGTCTCAAACCATTTGTGTAGTTGACACTAATACAAGTATGTGGGTGCTCATTAGTGAATGAGTACACTGAACGCGATCAACCGTAGTTCTCGTATGGAGTATTTATCTATATGTCAAATGAGAACTCATAGTTGCAATAATGCAAATTAGTCCTTAGACCTGAGGCATCATGGTTGTCCTGTGATGCGTTATTGATCTTTGATAGCTCTTAAAGGCAAGCCGTAAAAGATTTGTCTTAAGTGTTGTTGGGATCTCTTAATTCATCATAGGGGCATGTGAATGTACAATAAGGAATCTCTACTTTCGATAAAGAAGGAGAATGTTTCAAGATGTGATTCAGTAAATCTTTGGCCAAAGTATTTTGAGCTTGATTTAGAAAGTTGTTCTTAATCATGTTCTTTTGAGTCACATGAGGTTGTAAATCATATTAGGGGTTTGACATAATCAATCCGTACCCTAATAATATGATTTGAAACATTGTATAAGTGAAGGACCGTATTGCATTGCAATTCCAACTGAATAGGTTCTTTATCTATTCTGGTTAGCTTGGGTATCCTTGATATATTGCTAGATGTCACTCTTGGCTTGTGGAAGTCCTAGGATTGATTGTGATCGATCCAAATAAAGGAAGAATTAAAAAGGGGTTTTTAATTCCAGTTGGTTAGAAAGAGTTCTAATATTTTCCCACTGCCTTGCTAATTAGAACCTAATGGATCGCACACCTTAAATGGTTAACTTTGAGTAATACAAATGAGAATGAGTAAATCAATTTGATTGATTTTATGTGGATGATTTACTACGTGTAAAAACGTATTTGGGCCTAAGTAATAGTTAATGGAAAGCCCAAATGGTTGGGTATCAAGCCCAAGGGCTTAAGACACCTAAATATTATGGTTTAAGTGTCATAAGGCCCAATTTTGGAAGCCCAATGGGGTTTGACCGAAAATGGTTAAGTGAATGTGTATGGGAATTGTTTCCATAAGCTCATTTTACACACAAACACAATCCAACATCAACCAAATGGGTTTGGGAGATCAAAGAGAGATAAAAGAGAGTTTTCAAGAGTGAAACACTTTCATCTTTCAAAGTGGTTTAGATTGAAACCAATCTTGAGAATCTTGCACTAGCATCCAAGTATTCTCAAGATACTTATTCTCATCTCAAGGTTCCATTGGTGTGGAGACTTAGAGGCCATATACTTTTGTGGCTCACATGGAGGAGAAAGATCAAGGAGCAAAGATCAAAGATCAAGGAGGAGATCAACAAAGAGGAAATCATCAAGAGAATACCAAACACAAATTGGTTCATATAATTGCTTCAAGGGTAATCAGATCTTATCTTTTCTCTTGAATTTTCATTTATGAAAAACATATCAATGTTCATGGCTTAAGATACTTGGAAGAAGTTTTGTTTTTGGATTTAAACAACCACCTTAGACTTCCGCTGCGATTAATTTGATTAAATGCATGTTTAATATTCAAATGAACTTTGGAAAAATGTTTTGAAATTCCTACAATTGGTATCAGAGCCATAGGTCATGAACTTGATATGTTTTTGGGGTTTAGAGATGCATATATGGGTTGTAAATTCATTTAAAAGTATAATAGTTATACTTGATTTATTTTGATATGATTGAATAAAAATCAAATGGAGTGAAAGGGGTTGTTTGGGATTTTGAATTTCCGGATTTGTGTTTTGATGATTGATGCTCTCTTTGTATTCATAATTGTATGTATGAATATTAGAGCATGGTTGCATTAAAACCCCCATGATTTTAACTTCATGAAATATATGATATTAAGAGCATGAGATGGTTAAAATGGAATATGGATTTTTCCGGAAATAGCATGAACATTCATATTAGTTCATATGCATGTTCTTGGTGTTCTTGATGTTCTTGTTATGGGATCTTTTTGATCCATAAGTTAGGTGACTAATTTTGATGATTGTGTTTAGTGGATTTTTCCACCAAGATAGGTCAAAAGATGATGATGATGTTTTATTATAAAATTAAAAGTTTTTCAAAAATGTTTCCACTCAATAAACATTTACCCACCACACTAAAATTAATAAGATTATTTTGGTGAGTGTGTGGGGACTATCTAGATGTAAATGATGGTGATTTGATATAAAATGCAAAAGTTGATCAAATTATTCCTATCACTAATTATTTACCTACCACACTAAAATTAATTTTGATTACTTTGGTGAGTGTGGTTGGCCTACCTAGTCACATTCATGATTATTCACCTTGTTGGAATAATCATGATCACCACTTTGTATTATACAAATGCATGTTTTAACCCCACACCTTAGTGGATCAACTTTGGATCCATTATTAATTGTTGAATAGTTTTGGATATAGTTGCAATATATGATAAGTGTAACTATGCCTAAAAGGTTTCTACAATTACATTTACTATTGTAGTAAAATGTTTTTCACTCCATGGTAAATTTATTTTATTTGAATATGGTTACCACTTGAATTAAACCCATATATATGTATGCAACCCAAGAGCATGTATTTACATTGCTAGTTTAATTGTTTAAAGCGTTTAAATAATTAAAGGATGGTTATGGACTTAGACCAAACAATTGAGCTATGTGATTGGCCGCTTATTGGATATGTATTCGATTTTGATTGGCTATGTAATAATGAAATGGCTTTCATGCCTAATTTATTTTTATGCGCGCGTAATTAAAATGAATCACCATCCAAGACCATGATCCAACATGGTGGCTCGTGTTGGATCAACAAGAAAGTCCATAATCATCCTACAAGCCCAATGCAATTGGAATGTTCGGTAATGATGATAATTAATCAATTAGTAGTATCATGTATTTCCACTATCTCAAGCAAATGGTTTCTAAAATATTTAGTGGGAGTATTATGTGCTACTAATATATTGCACTGGGAACCATTTAATGAGATTAGATAAGTAATTTTAATAGGATTAAAATTGGATTAAAATGAGACCAATTTAACTACCCTCAAAGCAATATTAAGTTGATAAGCGAAGTGGCACTTTGAATGCTATTTTGTGGCCTTCCACCGTGGTAGTCTCTTATTGGGTGGCACATTTACACCTTGTTGGACCTCAGTGAGGCAACATCCAGTACTTGTAACCATCCAAGGGAAGCCTATTACACATACTTGATGTAGTGCGGATAGATAACGAGTGTGGCCAACAAACTGTTAGGTTGAGGTCATACTTGAAACCCTATACCCACAAGCATGGTGGGAATAACTTAACTAAGACGAACGAAACCAACAAACTGTTAGGTTGAGGTCTAGTTCTCTAGAGGCCATAGTGATGGGTATTCACATTCATGATGTGATTGGATAAGAGTATCCTCTCATTAGTATCATAGCAATCCAACAAACTGTTAGGTTGAGGAAAACTATGTTAAAGTGAGACTCCCATCCCCACTAAGAGTTTCAACGGAAACTCTCGGATTTCAGGAGGGATATGAAATTTGCCAAAAATAGTGGGAGCTACCATCATGACTTAAAGACCCTAAGTCCTTGGTAGAAGATTAATCTAAATTAAAATCTATTTACGTTTTTGCAGAATTTCAAATTAACCATCACAAACCCGATCTCAAAGATACTTGACTCAAACGTCCAAGATGACACGAACTATCCGGTTTGATGCACAAACACCAAGTTGTCCTATAATTGGATGAGATTGGTTCCCCCACCACATACCCCTCTTGGTCCATATGCCATTGAGGAGGAGACAAAGGCTTATAAGAAGCATGTGTCAGATGACAACCGAGGTAAAAGTTACATGTTGGCATCCATGAAAAGGTGAAGCTACTCCTAGCTTACAATACCATATGTGAACTTGTTGTGACAAGAATGGTAAGTGGGTTCCCGGTTAATCAACATGATCTCAAAGTAATATAATTACTTAAGATATTGAAAAATATGGATTTTTCTTTGATGTTGAAGTTCAACAAGATTCTTTCTTTCATCCCCTTCATCAGTTAATCCCAATATGTTATGAACTATAAAATGGGAAAGATGAATGAAACCCTATATGAGCTACTCAACATGGCTATAGTAGGTTAAATGAATATCTCAAAGGATAAATGGTTAAAAGGATAGTTGCAATTTTAGAAGGGTTCTTCTTCTTTCAAATCCAAACAAAAGGTAAGGATAAAGGAAATAAGAAGAAAGATTTTCTAAAAACCCAAGGAAGAAAGAATACAAAAGAAAGACAAGTAACTGAAAGGTACTTGTTTTCACTGTGGCAAGGATGGACATGGAAGAGGAATTGCAAGAGATGTCTTGCAAGCCTCAAGAGAAAAACCTTCAGAAGGTCACTATTTTGTGTGTTGTTTCGTTATCCTTCCAAACACCTATGATAAGACTTGGATTTAATACTAATATGGTTTTTCAGAAATTGATAGTCATTGTTTAAGGCCTATGTGTGATTCTGAGTGAACTTTGTCTTGCATGCCATCCTTGCACTTATTGAGCACTTTGCCAAGTTAGTCCAATTTCTTGCTACTTGGAGATGTTATGCAATTCTGCTTATTTCATGATCTTGGTTTCATGCTCTAGAACTTATTTGAATATCTCTTGAGACATTCTGTTGCCATACAATGCTTAGGAAGTGATTTAGGCCATGTTTAAATCGTTTGAGCCTTTCTAACCATCCCTCTACATGTATTCATCCCTAGTGAACCCAATTGTGCCTACGTTAAGCCTTTCTTTGTGTAAACCATTTTTACCATAATAAATCTCCGTTTCTTATCTTTACCTATTCTTTGAGCAAGGTTTTTGGAGCAAAAGTGAGTCATTAGTGCTGTAACCCAAGTGTTGAAAAGAAATAAGTTTTGGGGTATTGTTAACTAATCAAAAGAGGTAATGAAGTGTGACCAATGTAGTCACGGCCCTAGGGTGTTATAAGGAAAGATCATGGTGATCTAGGGTAAAGAGCCACAAAATTAGGCCAAATAACACATTTGAAGGTGCTGAAATTATGTTGAAAATCTGCTCATGTATGTGTTCCTTGCTTGTTACAAAGTTCAGTAATCTCTCATGCTTTTACCTATGCTTTAGTTGTGCTCAAAATGTTGTTATATCTCCATGTCTCCTCTTTCATTCAACCACTACCCTAAGCCTCATTACAACCCTTGTAAAGTCCTTTTGATCCTTGGTAATGTGTGGTATTACTGTGGAGAGCTGATTTCATAATGAGCTTATGGGGCTCGAAATTCTTGATTGTGCTTTAAGTGTGTGCGCATGTACTTATTTGAGTTGCAGGTGTTGTTCTGATTTGGCATTCACACACTACACTTAAGGATGTCATTGTAAGCTTTGCACACTCTTGAATCATGTGTGGAACTTAGATTGTGATTGTTGTGTTTCTTTGGAACCATATACTTTGGTGATTCTTTGAGGATATTGTTTGGAAGGCTAGCTGCTTATTTTCTGTTTTCTAAGTTGTAGTTTTATTTTGTTTGCTCGAGGACTAGCAAAGTCTAAGTTTGGGGGTATTTGATAAGTTCATAATTTCACACATTTGCATGCCTTCGTTACTTAGTAATTTTGTTTAGTTTCTCTTTATTTCAAGTCACTTACCTATGTTTGTGTGTTCTATAGGTTGAAGGCAGCAAGAGATTGCTTTTGAAGCAAAATGGTGCAAAACGTGCAAAAACTGGATATTGAGTTAGAAGTTCATTTCGGACTTATCTTCTTCATCCGAGCTTGGATTGGGCCAATACTTGTGTGGTTGGATCAGAGACATTCTGAACTTCAAAATGGATATCTTAAAGTCATATTTTGATTCAGCCAAACCCAATCCGTGAGCCCATCAAAATACACATCATGCTGACATGAGGATGAGCTGATGGATGCTTGGTCATGGTGAGCTGGGCATGAGCTATTGGTTTCTGATGGATGCTTGATCATGCTGACTTGAGGATGACCTATGGCTGCTGGTGGGATTTTTTTTGGTGCAACAACAAATTCTGATTTTCTAAATACAAGTGTTGTATGCATTAGTCATATTCAATTCAGAATTCCCCTTTCCTTCTCCCTATAAATACCACTTCCATTCCACATCCCAGACACAATTCACTTCATCCATTACTTCCATACACACATTCAGATTCACCACAAAGAGAGAAGAGAGCTAGTTGCAAAGGAGGGAGAGCTGGGAGCTGTCCTGGAAACTACCTTGCTGCCACCAGCTAGTTCTTCTATTCTCTTTATTCTATCTATGTATTTCTTATCTTCTGTATTCATAATTATGTTTAACTAATCCGTTTTGTTAGGGCTTAGGATGAAGCCCTAGTCATGAATATTCAATGTTATGGATGATTTCATAGTTAATTGATTTCCTTGCTTTCATTATCAAGTTGTTAATCTCCAGCTTATTATGTGCTTGATGTATGTTTTCTTGGAGTAGCTAACTAGGATTTTATGCATCTAGCACAGGTTGGGAAGGGGTTTAGATTCACCAATTCTACTCTCCTTTCACAAGCAACACATGAATGGCCTAAGAATCATTCAAGGGGTTAATAACCATAGGTTGACTAGGACAGATACCATGTTCTAGGACTTGTGTGATTATCATATTCTCAAGGAACTTAATGACTCTTATATGCTTTATTCTAAGTAGATACCATGCTTAGGTTGCATATTAGAGATCACGTGTTGTGTAGATACCATGCACAATTACATGCCTTAGGAGAATCATGCATCCTGCACCTAGATACCATAGGCTTGTATGCGATAATCTATTGTTAATGAAGCTTGAGTCAATTTCTATGCATTCATAACTTGGATAGGAAGACTAGTGGTAGATTCCAAGGCTCTAACACTTCTCAATCATTGTTTCACAACTTGTTCATTGTTGCCATTGTTTACTTCCAGCACTTCCATTTCATTCTCTTGTTTTCATTTAAACAACAAAAACCCCCCATTCGAGTGCGTGTGTGGTGCTAGGATTCTGTCCTAGACCTTGCCAATTGTTAGTTAGTTTGTTTCTTTGTTTTCAGTTTTTCCATCATTCTAAGTAGTTTAACTTGCAACCAAGTTACCATTCTCCGTGGGATCGACCTCGTATTTCATAAGCTATACTATAAATGGTTCGTGCACTTGCGAGAATTGAAGTTGCTATTTTTAATAACTCATTTTAGTTGTTAGGAATAGGCTCAACAAGTTTTTGGCGCCGTTGCCGGGGGACCGGTAACGATGGTGCTATAGTTAGATTACTTTGAGTGTTTTTGCTTTTGTTTTCGTTGGTTTTTATTTCTGTATTCTGTTTTTCTTTTTAGTTGTTATCTCCATTTGAAGGCACTAATTGGTTTCTTGTGTGTGCATATATGTCCGAATCTGATTCTGAGCCAATTTCACCAGGAACTTTTGCTGTACGTGTTGGTTTGAGGAGGAATTATAGTTCTTCAAGTGCTGAATCTGAGAGCTACGAATCTGAAGGTTCAAGCAAGATGGCAGAGATTCCAAACAACAACAATAATGATGAAGGAGGTGGTGCGCTTGTTGTCCAACCTAGGAAACCCCTGCGTGAATTTTCCATCCCCAAAGTCACTGATCAACCTTCGTGCATCGTCTATCCTCAACTCACAATTGACAGGTTTGAGCTTAGAAGTGGTATGATTCATCTTCTTCCAACTTATTATGGTAATACCACTGAGGATCCTTACATGCATGTTAAGCAATTCTTTGAAATATGTGCTACAATCAAAATTCAAGGACTTGATGATGAGCAGATTAAGATGAGGCTATTCCCATTCAGTTTAAAAGATAAGGCTAAGTCATGGTTATACTCTTTGCCTAATGCTTCAATTCGTACTTGGGATGAGCTTTCTAATAAGTTTTTGCAGAAATTCTTTCCAGCTCAAAAGACTAACAAGATTAGAAAGGAAATTCTTGGTTTCACACAAAGAGAAGGAGAAGCTTTTCATGAATGCTGGGAGAGGTACAAGGAGATGATGAGTTCTTGCCCACACCACAATATAGAGAGTTGGATGCAAATGCAATCTTTCTATGAAGGTTTGCTTGATTCCGAAAGGATGATGGTAGATGCAACAAGTGGAGAAGGACTGATGAACAAAACAGCAGATGAGGCTTTTACTCTCTTTGAATCTTTGAGTGCCAACTCTCAACAATGGAGCTACAATAAAGGAAGAGGAGCTCCTATGAAAGCTGTGGTCTCTGAGGTAAGTACTAATAATGAGATTAATGCAAAACTTGATGTTATGTGTTCTTTGCTTCAACAGGCAGTGACTGGCCCTCTAGGAAGCAAAGAGGAAGTTCAAGACCAATCTTTTGCAAAGCACATGCTAGAGCAAGCAAATGCCCTTCAAGGAAGGAATCCTCAGAATGATCCTTACTCAAACACGTACAATCCGGGGTGGAGAAATCATCCTAATTTCAGGTGGAGCAATAATTCAAATGTGCAACAATCTCAAGGACCTCCCCCAGGATTTCAAATACAACAAAGGCAATTCCAGCAAGCTCCCCAACAAGTGCAAGAGCAAAGGGTTGATCAAATGGGAGAATTGCAAGACATGTTCAAGAAGTTCATGGGGCAACAAATGCAAACCAATCAGAATCTTCAAAATGCAGTGAACAAACTAGAAGTGCAAGTTGGGCAGATTGCATCCTCCATGAGCAATAGAGCATCCGGAACTTTTCCAAGCCAAACGGAGGTGAATCCAAGGCATCATGAGCAAGTTAAAGCAGTGCACATCTTGAGAAGTGGTAAACAAGTTGATAATAAGGTTGGAGATGCCAATGAAGAGCAAGAAGATGGAGAAAACGTGGAGATCATTCAGCCACCACAAGGGCAGCCCACAGGTTCCACCAAACAGCCCCTCAATTCTCTTGGAAAGAGCACAGGCCCTAAGGTATCATCTAATGCTAATCAAGTTCCAATTTCATCTAATGCTTTTAGGCCTATTGCACCCTTTCCCAGCAGGTTATCAAAGTCAAAGAAAGATCAAGGCTTGGATGAGATAATGGAAATATTCAAGAAAGTGCAAATCAACATCCCATTGCTCAATGCCATTGCTCAGATTCCAAAATATGCAAATTTTTTGAAGGATCTATGCACTAACAAGAGGAGATTCAAAGAGCATGAACAGGTTGCATTAAGTGAAAAGGTTAGTGCAGTCTTACAAAGAAAGCTACCTCCAAAGCTAAAGGATCCAGGTTCATTTTCTATACCTTGTATAGTTAGTGATTTTAAGTTTCAAAAAGCTTTGCTTGATCTTGGTGCATCCACTAACCTTATGCCATATCATGTTTATGAGAAACTTAACCTTGGTGAGTTGCAAGCCACATCTGTGAGCATTCAATTGGCAGATAGAACTATCAGGTACCCTAGGGGCATTCTAGAAGATGTTTTGGTGAAAGTAGAAGAGCTGATTTTGCCAGCTGATTTCTTGGTGTTGGAAATGGAAGAAGCACCAATTCATGACAATCAGTTACCACTCATTCTTGGTCGTCCATTCATGGCAACTGCCGGTGCAATTATTGATGTGAAGAAGGGTACATTGACTATGAACGTGTTTGATGAGACAATAGCATTCAAAGTGTTTGAAGCCTCCAAGTTTCCAAGTGATGAGCATGAAGTTTTCCAGCTTGATGCAATTGATAATATGGTGAAAGAAGCACTGCCAATGAGTTATTTGGAGCCTATTGAAGCATGCATCACACAAAGCATAAGGAAAGAAGAAGTGGACAGATTAGAGGCTGTGATCTCTCCTTTACTTCTTGAGCTTGTTTGCAGCATGGATAGCTACATAGAAGTGGGAAAGAGGTATGCAAACCAATTTGAATCTTTACCCGCACCTACTAATAAGGTTTTACCTTCTATTGTGCAGGCACCGGAGTTGGAATTAAAGCAATTGCCAAAACACCTTAAATATGCTTATTTAGGTGAAAATGAGACTCTACCTGTTATCATTGCCTCACACCTCGAACCAAATGATGAGAAGAAGCTTTTGAGGGTTCTAAAAGAGCACAAAACTGCAATTGGATGGAGCATTGCAGATATCAAAGGCATAAGCCCAACATTGTGCATGCATAGGATACTATTGGAGGACAATGCAGTGCCTAAGAGGGATGCCCAAAGACGTCTCAATCCAAACATGAAGGAGGTGGTAAGGAAAGAGGTAATGAAGCTTTTAGATGTTGGTATTATTTACCCTATTTCTGACAGTAAATGGGTGAGCCCAATACAAGTTGTCCCCAAGAAATCAGGTATCACAGTGGTGAAGAATGAAGCAAACGAGCTTGTACCAACACGGATGACCACGGGCTGGAGAGTTTGCATTGATTATAGGAAGCTCAACACAGCAACAAGCAAGGATCACTTCCCTCTTCCATTTATTGATCAAATGCTTGAGAGATTGGCTGGCCATAGCCACTATTGCTTCCTTGATGGATATTCAGGTTACAACCAAATCGCCATAGCCCTAGAAGATCAAGAGAAGACAACCTTCACATGTCCCTTTGGTACTTTTGCTTATAGGAGGATGCCTTTTGGTCTTTGCAACGCCCCAGCCACTTTCCAAAGGTGCATGATGAGCATTTTCTCCGACATGGTAGAAAGGTTTATTGAGGTATTCATGGATGACTTCTCTGTCTTTGGTGATTCTTTTGATCAATGTTTGCATAACTTATCTAAGGTGTTGGCTAGATGTGAACAAAATAACCTTGTGCTTAATTGGGAAAAATGTCATTTTATGGTTAACCAAGGCATAATTCTTGGTCATGTCATCTCTAGTAATGGAATTGAGGTAGATAAAGCTAAGATTGATTTGATTGCTTCTATGCCCTCACCTACTTCTGTCAAAGAAGTACGTTCTTTCCTTGGCCATGCAGGTTTCTATAGGCGTTTCATTAAAGATTTTTCTAAGATTGCAAGGCCTTTGTGCAATCTCCTTGCCAATGACATGGATTTTGTGTTTGATCAAAACTGTGAGAATGCTTTCAATGCTTTGAAAATGATGCTCACAACTGCCCCAATCATTATGCCACCGGATTGGAGCTTGCCTTTTGAACTGATGTGTGACGCTTCAGATTATGCTGTTGGAGCTGTTTTGGGGCAGTGAGTTGATAAGAAGCCACATGCCATCTACTATGCTAGTAGAACCCTCAACGATGCCCAACTCAACTATTCCACCACAGAGAAGGAGTTATTAGCTGTCATATTTGCTTTAGAGAAGTTCAGATCTTATTTGATTACTAACAAGGTCATTGTTTACACTGATCATGCAGCATTGAAATACTTGTTAGCTAAAAAGGATGCCAAGCCACGCCTCATTAGATGGATCCTCTTGTTGCAAGAGTTTGACTTGGAGATAAAAGATAAGAAAGGAAGTGAGAATGTGGTGGCTGATCACTTGAGTAGATTGGTGCATGTATCTAATGAAGAGGAGGATTCACTGCCATTGCGTGAAAGCTTCCCTGATGAGCAACTCTTCTCTATTTGTGCTTTGAATTCTCTTAATCCATTGCCTTGGTTTGCTGATATTGTTAACTACTTATGCACTAACGAACTCCCTACAGGGTTATCTACATTCCAACGTGACAAGCTTAGGAAGCAAGCAAGATACTACTTTTGGGATGATCCATACCTATTCAAGCATTGTCCGGACCAAGTAATTCGAAGGTGTGTGCCTGAAGGTGATTTTAAGAGCATTCTAGAGTTTTGTCACTCCCATGCATGCGGAGGCCATTTTGGAGCAAAGAAGACTGCCGACAAAGTGCTACAATCAGGTTTCTTTTGGCCTACCCTTTTTAAGGATGCTTATACATTTTGTGCTTCATGTGATAGATGCCAACGGATGGGTAATTTGCATGCTAGAAATCAGATGCCTCTCACTAATATCTTAGTCATTGATATATTTGATGTTTGGGGAATTGATTTCATGGGCCCTTTTCCTACTTCTTATGGATTTGAATATATATTAGTTGCTGTCGATTATGTTTCCAAATGGGTGGAAGCCATTGCCACTAGAACTAATGATGCTAAGATTGTGATCAGTTTTCTCAGAGGAAATATTTTTACAAGGTTTGGCACACCGAGAGCAATCATTAGTGATGGTGGCTCCCATTTTGTTAACCAAGCTTTTGCAGCACTCTTGAAGAAGTATGGAATCAAGCATAAGGTGGCAACACCCTACCATCCTCAAACTAGTGGGCAGGTTGAGATAAGCAATAGGGAGATTAAGCACATACTTGAGAAGACAGTGAACACCACAAGGAAGGATTGGTACATGCGTTTGGAGGATGCATTGTGGGCTTATAGGACAGCTTATAAGACCCCCATAGGTATGTCTCCATATAGACTTGTTTTTGGTAAACCTTGTCACTTACCAGTGGAGCTTGAGCACAGGGCTTATTGGGCGATCAAGGCATTCAATTTTGACATGAAAGCTGCTGGTGAAAAGAGGAGGCTTCAACTCAATGAGTTGGAGGAGTTGCGACATGAGGCGTATGAGAACGCTAAGCTTTATAAGGAGAAAACAAAGCAGTATCATGACAAGAAGATTCTTAGGAAGACGTTTGAGGAAGGGCAGAAGGTTCTCTTATTCAATTCACGCCTTAAGCTCTTCCCAGGTAAGCTTCGTTCTCGGTGGATTGGCCCTTTTGTTATTACTAATGTGTTTGATCATGGCGCAGTGGAGATTCAAAATATTAAGGATGGCAGCACCTTCAAGGTGAACGGACATCGGTTGAAACCTTACTTTGATGCCAACTTTGATGCCAATATTGAGTCTCAAGCACTCAAGGAGCCTCCACCACTCTCTTGAAGCTCACCAAAGTTTGGACGTCCGGCTGAAGACATAAAACTTAGCGCTTCTTGGGAGACAACCCAAGGTGATGAGGAGAAGATAGAACGTGCAAGGAGCTTGCTTGCGTCCTAATCGCTTCAAAGGGGAGTTGTTTTCTGAACTCTAACATTTGGTTATGTCTTTTCCTTATCTTCTTTCCTTTCACTTATGAGGCATTGCTTGTTCTTATACTCTAAACATTGAGGACAATGTTTCATTTAAGTTTGGGGGGAAGGATTCAGTTATGTTGTTTCATTGTCAAATTTTAAAAATTTTAAGTGTGTCTAGTGTCTAATAACGCAGGATTTTGTGTGTTGTTTCGTTATCCTTCCAAACACCTATGATAAGTGTTGGTAATTTTTAACAACAATATTAAAACCTTGCAAGTGCACAAATCAAATGATAGTATAGTAAGCAAGCAAGGGTCATTCCCACAGAGATTGTAATCTAAAGAGATGTTTATCAATGTCACACAAAGAAAACTAGAACACAATTAAACACGAAAACAAAATAAAGATTGAAATCACAAGGACTTCCACACACACGCCAACACCAAGGGGGTTTTGATTTGATTTTGTAAATAAAAGAAAACAAAACAGAATTTAAATTAGAGTTTAAGAGAAATTAGTTTAAAATCAATCAAGAACAATAGCTAGGACTCACTATCCACCTCCAAACAATCAATCAATCCATAAACAACAATAGATAATCAATTTCTAGCAAGCATATGATGACGACACTCACAACAAGATCATGGCATTTGACTCGAGTTGTATGATTCTCTCTTAAGTGTATGTAAAGTGTATGGCATTTACATCAATACGTGTATTCTTAATTGAAATCCAGTATGGCATTTACTCAATTTAACAATCAAGAATCCATTAAGATCAAAGAGAATATGAGTGTCACAAAAACCCTAAAACATGGCATTTGTTATTAGTAATTCAAGAATCGATTTCTCATAACTAGTTCTTAACCCAATTATTCGTTGCAAACAAGAACACATTCAATATGGCAATTGACCTATGTTCTACAACAATTTAATTCCGATACATGCTTCAAAGTTAGCTACTCAAAGAAACAAAATATCAGAATTCACATAACATCGAGAAACCGAAATCATCCCGCTTGTAGAAACTGAAAAATCCATTCAAACTTGTTTATAGAATTGAAATCATGTTTAGGGCTTCAAGATTAAGCCCTAACTAACAAGAAATTAGTTACTCATGTTCTGGGATGAACTCAAAAATAAATACATAAGAACTGAAAATTAAAAGAAGAAAGGAAAAGAAAGAACTCGCTGGCAGCTTTTTCCTCTTGCGCGGTTGATCTCCTTCGGACGTGAATCCTCTGTATGGGGCCTTGGCTGGCCTTTTATATGACTTAAATCAAAGTCCTAAACCCTAAAATTTACTGAAAAGTCGTCCAAGAAGTCTTGGTAAACAAGGAATCCAAATAGGAAAGTAAAGATCACAATTCCTAACTCCACAGGGAAATACAGCTCAGCCCAATTGTCACACGATTTGGGGTTCTTTGGCCTTCTAGAAAAATCAGGAAAAATATATTTTAGAAAGATAAATGTCTTATCTTTCCAACCATATATAGCACGTAACTTGGAAAATTCGGGAAGGCTTCCGTTTCTTCATATTCACGTAACATGTACGAAACTGTCCTGTCTGCACGTGGGCTAACGTTACTTGTAATACTGTACCAATTGGCTCGGTAGAAAATTCTGGAAAAATCACAGATTCAACTTCAAGGTGTTAGCTTTCATCTCCAATTGACCTTGCACTAAAATTCCTCCGAAAAGTTGATTTTCCCTTAAAAACCTTCCAAGAGCGCAGAAAAGCTGAAAATCAGAAAAGTGAAGTAATAAGCCCTTTTTAAGTCTAATTCTTCTACAAAGCCTAAGTAAAGAGAGTACATAAATGAGTATATTTATGGACTTATCAAATACCCACAACTTAGATTTTGCTAGTCCTCGAGCAAAACAACACAGAAAATAAAAACAAAAGAACAAAGACTCAACGCAAACAAGCGATGGACTAACTTCCCAATATTGATCTCAGAGATAATCACCAACCGTTAGCTAACTTCCAAGAAATAAGCAACAATAACTCAAGACATTATCAAAGGGTTAACCAAACTTTAGTTGAACAACTTGGAGTGTCGTGTGTGACATAGCCAACATTAACATAACTACGACTTATGCTTCACAAAAGTTAAATAACCAAATAAGAACAAGCTTTGACTTCAATTCTCACCAAGGATGTTCACTCCAATGACAGCACTCGAAATTTGACTAGGTAGTGTCACTCATATATGTGAGAGGAATCAAAGCAATAGGATGTACTCACATAATTGAAATAAAGGCACATGACAAATATAAAAAATCTCATGGGAAGATATCGCATACTTGAAAACATTTAAACCATCCGACCATAGTACTTCCACACCTATTCTCCACATGAGGAACCACACTTCTCCTTGGATCAAGTAGGACTTTCACTAAGGTTGTAATGGGGTTTAGGGTGATGGGTGAAACAAGAAAAAGATAAGGAATGAACAAATTCTAAGGAATTCATAGAGCTTTCCATGAAAATTATAACATCTTGCACTTTGAGCACGGAATTGATACTGTCTTGAATTTTTATTTTTTTTTTTATTTTTTTTTTTCACACGTTTTTTTCTTTTTCTTTTTCTCCTAACTCCATTAGCTTTCTAATCAACCCATGTAGCGAGTGTTAGGCCAATGACTCCCAAGCTAGCTAGCTTTAGGGCATTAAATGTAAAACACTCCTAGGGCTTAATAACTCAAGTTGAAAAGGCTTCGAAATTAGTTTTTTTTTTAATTTTTTAATTTTTTAATTTTTTTATTTATTAGATAGTATCCTTCACTTTCCACATGATTGACCAATTTGTGCAATGCTCCCTTAACAACGAAAATACTCAACAAAACTCCTTAGAAGGGTGTAGGATAAACATATGATAGATTAAGGTGAGGAGAATTGGGTAAAGAACGAAAAAAGCTTACATAAAAGGCACAAGGGGGTTAACTAGGGATAAAAGTGATACGGGTTAGCTAGAAGGGCTCAAACGAAAGAAACAAGGCCTATATCACTTCCAAGAATCCATGTGGTTCACGAAGTATGCCTCAAATAGATCATGAAAGTAGTTCTAGCAAACAATTTAAACATCCTCAAGTACTTGACCAAAACAAAGAATAATGAGATCACAACGACTTGTAGACAAGAAAATTATCGAATAGTATATAACACTCAAGAAAGAAAGGCATAGGCTCAAAAGCTCACATGATAAGGGTTATATAAGTCTACACCCTTATTTGGGAATTTAAATCATGTGAACTCTCCAATCGAACATCATATTAATGTGGCTGTGTGCGTAAGGATTTCCAAAGTCTAATCACAAAAATAAGGCTAACACAAAGATAATGTAAAGAATTATTGTCATGCTCAACATTTCTTGAAAGTTAATTGCAAATAAAATTCAATCTCATCATAGAATTGGGAAGTGACTACCACAAACAAAACAAAACAACAAAATAAAAACTAATTAAATAAAAACCGAAAGTTGAAAGGAATTGAAAATCAATAAACAAACTGCAGTTCTGACCCAGGCGCAAAGAATTACACGTATCTCACAAAATACTTGGCTAAACTTCACGTTCTTTATATGGTTGGATTCAGAACGAAAAAACAAAGAACGCAACGCGAGCCAAATTCCAAAAACAGAAGCAGACAAGAACAGAATTGGAAACAAAGACAGAGGACTGCTGCATGCGTTATGAAACCAAAGAACTCAATCACCCACAACTTAAAACAAACATTGTCCTCAATGTTTAAAACAAAGAAAACTAAGTCATGCAAAATTAATTAAAGAGAGAGAGAGAGTGTGAGAACTTCCCAGGTTTGTGTAGGTGTGGTTGAGCAAAGCATAGAATATGTCGAAGTGAGAGAGGATGGACAATGTGACGAACTTAAACACCCACAACTTGCTTCTTGGAATGTCAACAGACCCGTAAGAGCTCCTAAAAGTCTCGGAATGCGATGAAATTGGAACAAAATTGAGATGGATATGGAATCATAAAAATCTGGAAATCTGACTTTTAGCGACGAAAAATCTGATGAACACCGCTGCTATTCCACCGTTCTAGAGATCGGATTTCACTCAAAATTAACCAAATGAATCCTCCCACCATAGTATGATGTTGCCCAAGTTTTGGGGTTGATCCGAAATCAATAGGTGTAAGAAATTGGACAATTCAAGTTCAATGGCAGTTCGTTCCTAACTGGGGTGGTTGGTGTATTGGTTAGTTCAAGAGATCGGATTGCACTCAAAATTAACCAAATGACTCCTCCCACCATATTATGATGATGCCCAAGTTTTGGGCTCGACCCGAAATCAATGGGTGTAAGAAATTGGACAATTCAAGTTCAAAGGCAGTTCATTCCTAATTGAAGAGGTTGGTGTTTTGGGTAGTTCTAGAGATCGGATTTGGCTTAAAGTTAACCAAATGACTCCTCCCACCACATTATGATGTTGCCCAAGTTTTGGGCTCGATCCAAAATCAATAGGTGTAAGAAATTGGACAATTCAAGTTCAATGGCAGTTCGTTCCTAATTAGGGTGGTTGGTGTGTTGGGTAGTTCTAGAGATCCGATTGCACTCAAAATTAACCAAATGACTCCTCCCACCATATTATCACGTTGCCCAGGTTTTGGGCTCAATCCAAAATCAATAGGAGTAAGAAATTGGACAATTCAAGTTCAAAGGCAGTTCGTTCCTAATTGGGCTGGTTGGTGTATTGGGTTGTTCTAGAGATCGGATTTCACTCAAAATTAACCAAATGACTCGTCCCACCAAATTATGATGTTGGCCAACTTTTGGGCTCGATCCGAAATCAATAGGTGTAAGAAGTTGGACAATTCAAGTTCAGAGGCAGTTCGTTCCTAATTGAAGTGGTTGGTGTATTCCATAGTTCTAGAGATCAGATTTCACTCAAAATTAACCAAATGACTCCTCCCACCATATCATGATGTTGCCCAAGTTTTGGGCTCGATCCGAAATCCGTAGGTGTGAGAAATTGGTCAATTCAAGTTCAAAGGCAGTTCGTTCCTAATTGGAGTGGTTGGTGTTTTGGGTAGTTCTAGAGATCGGATTTCACTCAAACTTAACCAAATGACTCCTCCCACCACATTATGATGTTGCCCAAGTTTTGGGCTCGATCCGAAATCAATAGGTGTAAGAAATTGGACAATTCAAGTTCAATGGCAGTTCGTTCCTAATTGGGGTGGTTGGTGTATTGGGTAGTTCTAGAGATCCGATTGCACTCAAACTTAACCAAATGACCCCTCCCACCATATTATGATGTTGCCCAAGTTTTGGGCTCAATCCGAAATCAATAGGTGTAAGAAATTGTACAATTCAAGTTCAAAGGCAGTTCGTAATTAATTGGAGTGGTTGGTGTTTTGGGTAGTTCTAGAGATCGGATTACACTCAAACTTTTCAAAATGACTCCTCCCACCAAATTATGATGTTGCCCAAGTTTTTGGATCGATCCAAAATGAATAGGTGTAAGAAATTGGACAATTCAAGTTCGAAGGCAGTTCGTTCCTAATTGGAGTGGTTGGTGTTTTGGGTAGTTCTAGAGATCGGATTTCACTCAAACTTAACCACATGACTCCTCCCAGCATATTATAATGTTGCCCAAGTTTTGGGCTCGATCCGAAATCAATAGGTGTAAGAAATTGGACAATTAAGGTTCTAAGGCAGTTCGTTCCTAATTGAAGTGGTTGGTGTTTTGGGTAGTTCTAGGGATCGGATTTCACTCACACTTTCCCAAATGACTCCTCCCTCCATATTATGACGTTGCCCCAGTTTTGGGCTCGATCCGAAATCAATAGGTGTAACAAATTGGACAATTCAAGATCAAAGGCAGTTCGTTCCTAATTGGAGTGGTTGGTGTTTTGGGTAGTTCTAGGAATCGGATTTCACTCAAACTTAACCAAATGACTTCTCCCACCATATTATGATGTTGCCCATGTTTTGGGCTCGATCCGAGATCAATAGGTGTAAGAAATTGTACAATTTTTGTTCAAAGGCAGTTCGTTCCTAATTGGAGTGGGTGGTGTTTCGGGTAGTTCTAGAGATCGGATTTCACTCAAACATAACCAAATGACTCCTCCCACCATATTATGACGTTGCCCAAGTTTTGGGCTCGATCCAAAATCAATAGGTGTAAGAGATTGGACAATTCAAGTTCAAAGGCAGTTCGTTCCTAGTTGGAGTGGTTGGTGTTTTGGGTAGTTCTAGAGATCGGATTTCACTCAAACTTAATCAAATGACTCCTCCCACCATATTATGATGTTTCCCAAGTTTTTTGGCTCGATCCGAAATCAATAGGTGTAAGAAATTGGACAATTTATATTCAACGGCAGTTCGTTCCTAATCGGAGTGGTTGGTGTATTCCTTAGTTCTAGAGATCGTATTTCACTCAAAACTAACCAAACGACTCCTCCCACCATATTATGGTGTTGCCCAAGTTTTGGGCTCGATCCGAAATCAATTGGTGTAAGAAATTGGACAATTCAAGTTCAAAGGCAGTTCATTCCTAATTGGAGTAGTTGGTGTTTTGGGTAGTTCTAGAGATCGGATTTCACTCAAACTTAACCAAATGACCCCTCCCACCATATTATTATGTTGCCCAAGTTTTGGGCTCGATCCAAAATCAATAAGTGTAAGAAATTGGACAATTCATGTTCAAAGGCAGTTCGTTCCTAATCGGAGTGGTTGGTGTATTCCATAGTTCTAGAGATCGGATTTTGTTGATAATTATTATATTAACTCGCAATTGTACGGGGCAATTAGTAGTATAGCAAGACAAGTACGAGGTCGTACCCACGAAGACTGAGAAGTTAAAACTAGTTATGTACTTAGGTTACCAAATTCAAGAAAGTAGGAGGTTATGTCTAAAACAGAATTTAAAGCAAGAGTGGTTGTGATTGTTGAACAAAATAAGCAAAATGAAATTGCAAACAAAAACAAGTAAACAAATGTAACAAAGAGTGGTTTTAAGAGATGGAAAACAGATTTGGAGACTAGGGCATTCGAATCCCCATAACAATTCAATTCTAGGTTATAAGGAGTCAAGTAACAAGTCTAATTCAGATTCAAAGATTGATTCTAGCTAAAGTATGATTAGGCCATGGTGTTTGGTCCTAACCTTGTGTTCCTAATTCCCTAATTTGATCATTTGTTGTCTAACCTAAAATTAAGCATTAGGAACCCATTATGCATAGAAGAACAATTTAAACAACCAAGCATGTATCTAATCCCTGTTGTCGAATGTCCATACATACTCTTCCTATTCATAGTTCAATTCGAATTAAAGCATGGTGTCTACTCTTAATTCAAACCAAGATAGTTAACAAACAAGTTCTAATGGTGATCAATCATTCAAACAAGCATGTTAAGTTATAAGCATAATGAATAAGAACATGAATCATGAATCAAACTTGAAACTCCAAACTTCAAACTTATAAACCCAGAATATTCATGTTAGGTTACATCGAAGACCTAGTTATGGATTTAGCTACTCATAATGGAAAAGAAACTAAAACAGAAATGGGAAAACATAATGAATGCCATAAGAGTAGAAAAACCCTTTTCTGAAGTTCTTGTGGTGTCCAATGCTTCTCCAAGAGCTTCTCCACGTCTAGAAGGATGTATGAAGGATATGGAGGTGATTTGGGATGAGTTTGAGTGAGTGGTGATGGCTGAGAAAGAGGAAATTCGTAGGGAAATGGAAGGGAGGTTTTCTGGAGCTGTTTTGGTGATTTTGGGGCAGTTTAGAGTATTGGGTTGATTGCTTGAGTGTTTGGGGTTGTGGGAATGTATGAGGATGATTTCTGGATGTGTTGATGGAATGATGGAGGTGTGGAGGATGGCTGAAGTGAGTTTGTAGCTTGAAGACTCCTCTATTTATAGGGCTAAGAGGGAGGAACATCATGATGAAATCCAACACCACCATTCCTCATTTAATACAACCCATAACTCCCACTTCATCTTGTCTATGTTAGTGTGGTTGGAATCAATCCCATCCCATACTTCTTTTGCTGCACCTCAAGCTTTCTTCACATAGGTGTTCAATTGTGGCTGCCTTTTGCTGCCAACCCATGTGGGTTTTCTTTTGGTTGCTGGAAATAAAAGATGCTGCAGAACCAGGCTTGGTGTATGAAGGCCTGAGATTTCAATATGTATCCAATGGGGCTTAAATTTGGATATGTCATAATAGACACCCATTGGAACAACTTTGATGAAGAATGCATTCCCATCGGAGCAGTATAAGTGTACGTTTTGGGCCTTGCAAGTTGACTGCCGAAAATAGACTGGAATGTATGGTGTGCATTTTGATGGGCCCACGGATTGGGCTTGGCTTCATCAATTGATACGTTTTAGCAGTCCATCTTGCAGTTCAGAATCTCTTCTTTCCAACCACATATTAATTGGGCCAATACATGTTGGGAGGAGGAAGTTAAGGCCGAAAAAAATTGCTAACTCAGTCTGCTCGTTTTTGCACCATTTTGCATCTTTTCCTATCCAAAGCCACCATTGCTATCTAAGGCCCAACGAACTGAATGATAAACAGAAAATGGATTAAAAGCACAACTT
The DNA here is from genome assembly GCF_965620075.1 of Prunus avium. Classification (NCBI taxonomy): domain Eukaryota; kingdom Viridiplantae; phylum Streptophyta; class Magnoliopsida; order Rosales; family Rosaceae; genus Prunus; species Prunus avium. The sequence continues at coordinate 1,118,183 of NC_142287.1, forward strand.
TAACTCAATAACATAACCAAATCATAAGCTAGAGGGGTACAAAATGATATACAATTATGAACTGATCAGATTTCACTCAAAACTAACCAAATGACTCCTCCCACCATATTATGATGTTGCCCAAGTTTTGGGCTCGATCCGAAATCAATAGGTGTAAGAAATTGGACAATTTATGTGCAAAGGAAGTTTGTTCCTAATTGAAGTGGTTGGTGTATTCTATAGTTCTAGAGATCGGATTTCACTCAAAATTAACCGAATGACTCCTCCCACCATATTATGTTGTTGCCCAAGTTTTGGGGTTGATCCGAAATCAATAGGTGAAAGAAATTGGACAATTCAAGTTCAAAGGCAGTTTGTTCCAAATTGGGATGGTTGGTGTATTGGGTAGTTCTAGAGATCGGATTTCAGTCAAAATTAACCAAATGACTCCTCCCACCATATTATGATGTTGCCCAAGTTTTGGGCTCGATCCGAAATCAATAAGAGTAAGAAATTGGACAATTCAAGTTCAAAGGAAGTTCGTTCCTAATTGGAGTGGTTGGTGTTTTTGGCAGTTCTAGAGATCGGATTTCACTCAAACTTAACCAAATGACTCCTCCCACCATATTATTATGTTGCCCAAGTTTTGGGCTCGATCCGAAATCAATAGGTCTAAGAAATGGGACAATTCAAATTCAAAGGCAGTTCGTTCCTAATTGGAGTGGTTGGTGTTTTGGGTAGTTCTAGAGATTGGATTTCACTCAAATTTAACCAAATGACTCCTCCCACCATATTATGATGTTGCCCAAGTTTTGGGCTCGATCCGAAATCAGTAGGTGTAAGAAATTGGACAATTCAGGTTCAAAGGCAGTTCGTTCCTCCTTGGAGTGGTCGGTGTTTTGGGTAGTTCTAGAGATCGGATTTCACTCAAACTTAACCAAATGACTCCTCCCACCATATTATTATGTTGCCCAAGTTTTGGGCTCGATCCGAAATCAATAGGTGTAAGAAATGGGACAATTCAAATTCAAAGGCAGTTCGTTCCTAATTGGAGTGGTTGGTGTTTTGGGTAGTTCTAGAGATTGGATTTCACTCAAATTTAACCAAATGACTCCTCCCACCATATTATGATGTTGCCCAAGTTTTGGGCTCGATCCGAAATCAGTAGGTGTAAGAAATTGGACAATTCAGGTTCAAAGGCAGTTCGTTCCTCCTTGGAGTGGTCGGTGTTTTGGGTAGTTCTAGAGATCGGATTTCACTCAAACTTAACCAAATGACTCCTCCCACCATATTCTGACGTTGCACAAGTTTTGGGCTCGATCCAAAATCAATAGGTGTAAGAAATTGGACAATTCAAGTTCCAAGGCAGTTCGTTCCTAATTGGAGTGGTTGGTGGTTTGGGTAGTTCGAGAGATCGGATTTCTCTCAAACTTAACCAAATGAATCCTCCCACCATATTATGGTGTTGCCCAAGTTTTGGGCTCGATCCGAAATCAATAGGTGTAAGAAATTGGACAATTTATGTTCAACGGCAGTTCGTTCCTAATCGGAGTGGTTGGTGTATTCCACAGTTCTAGAGATCGGATTTCACTCAAAACTAACGAAATGACTCCTCCCACCATATTATGGTGTTGCCCAAGTTTTGGGCTCGATCCGAAATCAATTGGTGTAAGAAGTTGGACAGTTCAAGTTCAGAGGCAGTTCGTTCCTGATTGGAGTTGTTGGTGTTTTGGGTAGTTCTAGAGATCGGATTTCACTCAAACTTAACCAAATGACCCCTCCCACCATATTATGATGTTGCCCAAGTTTTGGGATCGGTCCGAAGTCAATAGGTGTAAGAAATTTTACAATTCAAGTTCAAAGGCAGTTCGTTCCTGATTGGAGTGGTTGGTGTTTTGGGTAGTTCTAGAGATCGGATTTCACTCAAACTTAACCAAATGAGTCCTCCCACCATATTGTGAAGTTGCCCAAGTTTTGGGAACGAACCGAAATCAATAGGTCTAAGAAATTGGACAATTCAAGTTCAAAGGCAGTTCGTTCCAAATTGGAGTGGTTGGGGTTTTGGGTAGTTTTAGAGATCGGATTTCACTCAAACTTAACCAAATGACTCCTCCCACTATATTGTGATGTTGCCCAAGTTTTGGGAATGATCCGAAATCAATAGGTCTAAGAAATTGGACAATTCAAGTTCAAAGGCAGTTCGTTCCAAATTGGAGTGGTTCGGCTTTTGGGTAGTTCTAGAGATTGGATTTCACTCAAACTTAACCAAATGACTCCTCCCACCACATTACGATGTGGCCCAAGTTTTGGGCTCGATCAGAAACCAATAGGTGTATGAAATTGGACAATTTATGTGCAAAGGCAGTTCGTTCCTAATCGGAGTGGTTGGTGTATTCCATAGTTCTAGAGATCGGATTTCATCAAAACTAACCAAATCACTCCTCCCACCATATTATGATGTTGCCCAAGTTTTGGGCTCGATCCGAAATCAATAGGTGTAAGAAATTGGACAATTTATGTGCAAAGGCAGTTCGTTCCTAATCGGAGTGGTTGGTGTATTCCATATTTCTAGGGATCGGATTTCACACAAAACAAGCCAAATGACTGCTCCCACCATATTATCGATCCGAAATCAATAGGTGTAAGAAATTGGACAATTCAGGTTCAAAGGCAGTTTGTTCCAAATTGGAGTGGTTGGGGTTTTGGGTAGTTCTAGAGATCGGATTTCACTCAAACTTAACCAAATGACTCCTCCCACCATATTATGATGTTGCTCTAGTTTTGGGCTCGATCCGAAATCAATAGGTGTAAGAAATTGGACAATTCAAGTTCAAAGACAGTTCGTTCCTAATTGGAGTAGTTGGTGTTTTGGGTAGTTCAAGAGATCGGATTTCACTCAAACTTAACCAAATGACCCCTCCAACCATACTATGATGTTGCCCAAGTTTTGGGCTCGATCCGAAATCAATAGGTGTAAGAAATTGGACAATTTATGTGCAAAGGCAGTTCGTTCCTAATCGGAGTGGTTTTTGTATTCCATAGTTCTAGAGATCGGATTTCACTCAAACTTAACCACATGACTCGCCTCACCATATTATGGGGTTGCCCATGTTTTGGGTTCGATCTGAAATCAATAGGTGTAAGAAATTGGACAATTCAAGTTCAAAGGCAGTTCGTTCCTAATTGGAGTGGTTGGTGTATTCCATAGTTCTAGAGATCGGATTTCACTCAAACATAACCACAATACTCCTCCCAGCATATTATAATATTGCCCAAGTTTTGGGCTCGATCTGAAATCAATAGGTGTAAGAAATTGGACAATTTATGTGCGAAGGCAGTTCATTCCTAATCGGAGTGGTTGGTGTATTCCATAGTTCTAGAGATTGGATTTCACTCAAACATAACCACATGACTCCTCCCACCATATTACGGTGTTGCCCAAGTTTTGGGCTCGATCTGAAATCAATAGGTGTAAGAAATTGCACAATTCAAGTTCAAAGGCAGTTCGTTCCTAATTGGAGTGGTTTGTGTTTTGGGTAGTTCTAGAGATCGGATTTCACTCAAACTTAACCAAATGACTCCTCCCACCATATTATGATGTTGCCCAAGTTTTAGGCTCGATCCGAAATCAATAGGTGTAAGAAATTGGACAATTCAAGTTCAAAGGCAGCTCGTTCCTAATTGGAGTGGTTGGTGTTTTGTGTAGTTCTATAGATCGGATTTCACTCAAACTTAACCAAATGACTCCTCCCACCATATTATGATGTTGCCCAAGTTTTGGGCTCGATCCGGAATCAATAGGGGTAAGATATTGGACAATTTATATTCAAAGGCATTTCGTTCCTAATCGGAGTGGTTGGTGTATTCCATAGTTCTAGAGATCGGATTTCATCAAAACTAACCAAATGACTCCTCCCACCATATTATGATGTTGCCCAAGTTTTGGGCTCGATCCGGAATCAATAGGGGTAAGATATTGGACAATTTATATTCAAAGGCATTTCGTTCCTAATCGGAGTGGTTGGTGTATTCCATAGTTCCAGAGATCGGATTTCACTCAAAACTAACCAAATGACTCCTGCCACCATATTACGATGTTGCCCAACTCTTGGGATCGATCCGAAATCAGGTGTAAGAAATTGGACAATTCAGGTTCAAAGGCAGTTAGTTCCTAATTGGAGTGGTTGGTGTTTTGGTTAGTTCTAGAGATCGAATTTCACTCAAACTTAACCAAATGACTCCTCCCACCATATTATGATGTTGCCCAAGTTTTGGGCTCGATCCGAAATCAATAGGTGTAAGAAATTGGACAATTTATGTGCAAAGGCAGTTCATTCCTAATCGGAGTGGTTGGTGTATTCCATAGGTCTACAGATCGGATTTCACTCAAAATAAACCAAATGACTCCTCCAACCATATTATGAGGTTGCCCAAATTTTGGGCTCGATCCGAAATCAGTAGGTGTAAGAAATTGGACAATTCAAGTTCATAGGCAGTTCGTTCCTAATTGGAGTGGTTCGTGTTCTGGGTAGTTCTAGAGATCAGATTTCACTCAAACTTCCCCAAATGACTCCTCCCAACATATTATGATGTTGCCCAAGTTTTGGGCTTGATCCGAAATCAATAGGTGTAAGAAATTGGACAATTCAAGTTCAAAGGCAGTTCGTTCCTAATTGGAGTGGTTAGGGTTTTGTATAGTTCTAGAGATCGGATTTCACTCAAACTTAACCAAATGACTTCTCCCACCATATTATGTTGTTGCCCAAGTTTTGGGCTCGAGGCAACATCAATAGGTGTAAGAAATTAGATAATTTAAGTTAAGAGGCAGTTCGTTCCTAATCGGAGTGGTTGGTGCATTCCGTAGTTCTAGAGATCGGATTTCACTCAAAACTAACCAAATGACTCCTCCCGCTGTATTATGATGTTGCCCAGTTTTGGGCTCGACCCGAAATCAGTAGGTGTAAGAAATTGGACAATTCAAGTTCAAAGGCAGTTCATTCCTAATTGGAGTGGTTGGTGTTTTGGGTAGTTCTAGAGATCGGATTTCACTCAAGCTTAACCAAATGACTCCTCCCACCATATTATGATGTTGCCCAAGCTTTGGGCTCGATCAGAAATCGATAGGTGTAAGAAATTGGACAATTCAAGTTCAAAGGCAGTTCGTTCCTAATCGGAGTGGTTGGTGTATTCCATAGTTCTTGAGATCGGATTTCACTCAAAACTAACCAAATGACTCCTCCCACCGTATTATGATGTTGCCCAAGTTTTGGGCTCGATCCGAAATCAATAGGTGTAAGAAATTGGACAATTTATGTTCAAAGGCAGTTCGTTCCTAATCGGAGTGGTTGGTGTATTCCATAGTTCTAGAGATCGGATTTCACTCAAAACTGTCCAAATGACTCCTCCCACCAAATTATGAGGTTGCCGAAGTTTTGGGCTCGATCCGAAATCAATAGGTGTAAGAAATTGGACAAGTCAAGTTCAAAGGCAGTTCGTTCCTAATTGGAGTGGTTGGTGTTTTGGGTAGTTCTAGAGATCGGATTTCACTCAAACTTAACCGAATGACTTCTCCCACCATATTGTGTTGTTGCCCAAGTTTTGGGCTCGAGGCAACATCAATAGGTGTAAGAAATTACACAATTTAAGTTAAGAGGCAGTTCGTTCCTAATCGGAGTGGTTGGTGTTTTGGGTAGTTCTAGAGTTCGGATTTCACTCAAACTTAACCAAATCACTCCTCCCACCGTATTATGATGTTGGCCAAGTTTTGGGATCGATCCGAAATTAATAGGTGTAAGAAATTGGACAATTCAAGTTCAAAGGCAGTTCGTTCCTAATTGGAGTGGTTGGTGTTTTGGGTAGTTCTGGAGATCGGATTTCACTCAAGCTTAACCAACTGACTCCTCCCACCATGTTATGATGTTGCCCAAGCTTTGGGCTCGATCCGAAATCAGTAGGTGTAAGAAATTGTACAATTCAAGTTCAAAGGCAGTTCGTTCCTAATTGGAGTGGTTGGTGTTTTGCGTAGTTCTAGAGATCGGATTTCAATCAAACTTAACCAAATGACTCCTCCCACCATATTGTGATGTTGCCCAAGTTTTGGGAACGAACCGAAATCAATAGGTCTAGGAAATTGGACAATTCAAGTTCAAAGGCAGTTCGTTCCAAATTGGAGTGGTTGGGGTTTTGGGTAGTTCTAGAGATCGGATTTCACTCAAACTTAACCAAATGACTCCTCCCACCATATTCTGATGTTGCACAAGTTTTGGGCTCGATCCAAAATCAATAGGTGTAAGAAATTGGACAATTTATGTGCAAAGGCAGTTCGTTCCTAATCGGAGTGGTTGGTGTATTCCATAGTTCTAGAGATCGGATTTCATCAAAACTAACCAAATGACTCCTCCCACCATATTATGATGTTGCCCAAGTTTTGGGCTCGATCCGAAATCAATAGGTGTAAGAAATTGGACAATTTATGTGCAAAGGCAGTTCGTTCCTAATCGGAGTCGTTGGTGTATTCCATAGTTCTAGGGATCGGATTTCACACAAAACAAGCCAAATGACTGCTCCCACCATATTATCGATCCGAAATCAATAGGTGTAAGAAATTGGACAATTCAGGTTCAAAGGCAGTTTGTTCCAAATTGGAGTGGTTGGGGTTTTGGGTAGTTCTAGAGATCGGATTTCACTCAAACATAACCAAATGCTTTGGGCTCGATCAGAAATCGATAGGTGTAAGAAATTGGACAATTTATGTTCAAAGGCAGTTCGTTCCTAATCGGAGTGGTTGGTGTATTCCATAGTTCTACAGATCGGATTTCACTCAAAACGGTCCAAATGACTCCTCCCACCAAATTATGAGGTTGCCGAAGTTTTGGGCTCGATCCGAAATCAATAGGCGTAAGAAATTGGACAATTCAAGTTCAAAGGCAGTTCGTTCCTAATCGGAGTGGTTGGTGTATTCCGTAGTTCTAGAGATCGGATTTCACTCAAAACTAACCAAATGACTCCTCCCACTGTATTATGATGTTGCCCAGTTTTGGGCTCGATCCGAAATCAATAGGTGTAAGAAATTGGACAATTCAAGTTTAAAGGCAGTTCGTTCCTAATTGGAGTGGTTGGTGTTTTGGGTAGTTCTAGAGATCGGATTTCACTAAAACTTAACCAAATGACTCCTCCCACCATATTATGATGTTTCCCAGGTTTTGGGCTCGATCCGAAATCAATATGTGTAAGAAATTGGAATATTTATGTTCAAAGGCAGTTCGTTCCTAATCGGAGTGGTTGGTGTATTCCATAGTTCTAGAGATCGGATTTCACTCAAAACTAACCAAATGACTCCTCCCACCATATTATGATGTTGCCCAAGTTTTGGGCTCGATCCGAAATCAATAGGTTTAAGAAATTGGACAATTCAAGTTCAGAGGCAGTTCGTTCCAAATTGGAGTGGTTGGTGTTTTGGCTTATTCTAGAGATCGAATGTCACTCAAACTTAACCAAATGACTCCTCCCACCATATTATGATGTTGCCCAAGTTTTGGGCTCGATCCGAAATCAGTAGGTGTAAGAAATTGGACAATTTATGTTCAAAGGCAGTTCGTTCCTAATCGGAGTGGTTGGTGTATTCCATAGTTCTAGAGATCGGATTTCACTCAAAACTAACCAAGTGACTCCTCCCACCATATTATGAGGTTGCCCAAGTTTTGGGCTCGATCCGAAATCAATAGGTGTAAGAAAATGGACAATTCATGTTCAAAGGTATTTCGTTCCAAATTGGAGTGGTTGGTGTTCTGGGTAGTTCTAGAGATCTAATGTCACTCAAACTTAACCAAATGACTCCTCCCACCATATTATGATGTTTCCCAAGTTTTGGGCTCAATCCAAAGGCAATAGGTGTTAGAAATTGGACAATTCATGTTCAAAGGCAGTTCGTTCCAAATTGGTGTGGTTGGTGTTTTGGGTAGTTCTAGAGATCGGATTTCACTCAAAACTAACGAAATCACTCCTCCCACCGTATTATGATGTTGCCCAAGTTTTGGGGTTGATCCGAAATCAATAGGTGTACGAAATTGGACAATTCAAGTTCAGAGGCAGTTCGTTCCAAATTGGAGTGGTTGGTGTTTTGGCTTATTCTAGAGATCGAATGTCACTCAAACTTAACCAAATGACTCCTCCCACCATATTATGAAGTTGCCCAAGTTTTGGGCTCGATCCGAAATCAGTAGGTGTAAGAAATTGGACAATTTATGTTCAAAGGCAGCTCGTTCCTAATCGGAGTGGTTGGTGTATTCCATAGTTCTAGAGATCGGATTTCACTCAAAACTAACCAAGTGACTCCTCCCACCATATTATGAGGTTGCCCAAGTTTTGAGCTCGATCCGAAATCAATAGTTGTAAGAAAATGGACAATTCATGTTCAAAGGTAGTTCGTTCCAAATTGGAGTGGTTGGTGCATTGGGTAGTTCTAGAGATCCGATTGCACTCAAAATAAACCAAATGGCTACTCCCACCATATTATGATGTTGCCCAAGTTTTGGGCGCGATCCGAAATCAGTAGGTGTAAGAAATTGCACAATTCAAGTTCAAAGGCAGTTCGTTCCTAATTGGAGTGGTTGGTGTTTTGGGTAGTTCTAGAGATTGGATTTCACTCAAACTTAAGCAAATGACTCCTCCCACCATATTATGATGTTGCCCCGGTTTTGTGCTCGATCCGAAATCAGTAGGTGTAAGAAATTGGACAATTCAAGTTCAAAGGCAGTTCGTTCCTAATTAGAGTGGTTGGTGTTTTGGGTAGTTCTAGAGATCGGATTTCACTCAAACTTAACCAAATGACTCCTCCCACCATATTATTGTGTTGCCCAAGCTTTGGGCTCGATCCGAAATCAATAGGTGTAAGAAATTGGACAATTTATGTTCAAAGGCAGTTCGTTCCTATTCGTTGTGGTCGGTGTATTCCATAGTTCTAGAGATCGGATTTCTCTCAAAACTAAGCAAATGACTCCTCAGACCATATTACGATGTTGCACAAGTTTTGGGCTCGATCCGAAATCAATAGGTGTAAGAAATTGGACAATTCAAGTTCAAAGGCAGTTCGTTCCTAATTGGAGTGGTTGGTGTTTTGGGTAGTTCTGGAGATCGGATTTCACTCAAACTTACCCAAATGACTTCTCCCATCATATTATGCTGTTGCCCAAGTTTTGGGCTCGATCCGAAATCAATTGGTGTAAGAAATTGGACAATTTAAGTTAAGAGGCAGTTCGTTCCTAATCGGAGTGGTTGGTGTATTCCGTAGTCCTAGAGATCAGATTTCACTAAAAACTAACCAAATGACTCCTCCCACTGTATTATGATGTTGCCCCAGTTTTGGGCTCGATCCGAAATCAATAGGTGTAAGAAATTGGACAATTCAAGTGCAAAGGCAGTTCGTTCCTAATTGGAGTGGTTGGTGTTTTGGGTAGTTCTAGAGATCAGATTTCACTCAAACTTAACCAAATGAGTTCTCCCACCATATTATGTTGTTGCCCAAGTTTTGGGCACGATCCGAAATCAATAGGTGTAAGAAATTGGACAATTTAAGTTCAAAGGCAGTTCGTTCGTAATTGGAGTGGTTGGTGTTTTGGGTAGTCCTAGAGATCGGATTTCACTCAAACTCAACCAAATCACTCCTCCCACCATATTATGATGTTGCCCAAGTTTTGGGCTCGATCCGAAATCAATAGGTGTAAGAAATTGGACAATTCAAGTTCAAAGGCAGTTCGTTCCTAATTGGAGTGGTTGGTGTTTTGGGTAGTTCTAGAGATCGGATTTCACTCAAACTTAACCAAATGACTTCTCCCACCATATTATGATGTTGCCCAAGTTCTGGGCTCGATCCGAAATCAATAGGTGTAAGAGATTGGACAATTTATGTTCAAAGGCAGTTCGTTCCTAATCGTAGTGGTTCGTGTATTCCATAGTTCTAGAGATCGGATTTCACTCAAAACTAACGAAATCACTCCTCCCACCATATTATGATGTTGCCCAAGTTTTGGGGTTGATCCGAAATCAATAGGTGTAATAAATTTTACAATTCAAGTTCAATGGCAGTTCGTTCCTAATTGGGGTGGTTGGTGTATTGGGTAGTTCTAGAGATCCGATGGCACTCAAAATTATCCAAATGGCTACTCCCACCATATTATGATGTCGCCCAAGTTTTGGGCGCGATCCGAAATCAATAGGTGTAAGAAATTGGACAATTCAAGTTCAAAGGCAGTTCGTTCCTAATTGGAGTGGTTGGTGTTTTGGGTAGTTCTAGAGATCGGATTTCACTCAAACTTAACCAAATGACTCCTCCCCCCGTATTATGATGTTGGCCAAGTTTTGGGCTCGATCCGAAATCAATGGGTGTAAGAAATTGGACAATTTAAGTTCAATGGCAGTTCGTTCCTAATCGGAGTAGTTGGTGTATTCCATAGTTCTAGAGATCGGATTTCACTCAAAACTAACAAATGACTCCTCCCACCATATTATGCGGTTGCCCAAGTTTTGGGCGCTATCCGAAATCAATAGGTGTAAGAAATTGGACAATTCAAGTTCGAAGGCAGTTCGTACCTAATTGGGGTGGTTGGTGTATTGTCTGGTTCTAGAGATCGGATTTCCCTCAAAATTAACCAAATGACTCCTCCCACCATATTATTATGTTGCCCAAGTTTTGGGCTCGATCCGAAATCAGTAGGTGTAAGAAATTCGACAATTTAGGTTCAAAGGCAGTTCGTTCCTAACTGGAGTGGTTGGTGTTTTGGGTAGTTCTAGAGATTGGATTTCACTGAAACTTAAGCAAATGACTCCTCCCACCATATTATGATGTTGCCCAAGTTTTGGGCTCGATCCAAAATCAGTAGGTGTAAGAAATTGGACAATTCAGGTTCAAAGGCAGTTCGTTCCTAATTGGAGTGGTTGGTGTTTTGGGTAGTTCTAGAAATTGGATTTCACTCAAACTTAAGCAAATGACTCCTCCCACCATATTATGATGTTGCCCCAGTTTTTGGCTCGATCCGAAATAAATAGGTGTAAGAAATTGGACAATTCATGTCCAAAGGCAGTTCGTTCCTAATTGGAGTGGTTGGTGTTTTGGGTAGTTCTAGAGATCGGATTTCACTCAAACTTAAGCAAATGACTCCTCCCACCATATTATGACGTTGCCCCAGTTTTGGGCTCGATCCGAAATCAATAGGTGTAAGAAATTGGACAATTCAAGTTCCAAGGCAGTTGGTTCCTAATCGGAGTGGTTGGTGTATTCCATAGTCCTAGAGATCGGATTTCACTCAAAACTAACCAAGTGACTCCTCCCACCATATTATGAGGTTGCCCAAGTTATGGGCTCGATCCGAAATCGATAGGTGTAAGAAATTGGACAATTCAAGTTCAAAGGCAGTTCGTTCCTAATTGGAGTGGTTGGTGTTTTGGGTAATTCTAGATATTGGATTTCACTCAAGCTTAACCAAATCACTCCTCCCACCATATTATGATGTTGCCCAAGTTTTGGGCTCGATCCAAAATCAATAGGTGTAAGAAATTGGACAATTCAGGTTCAAAGGCAGTTCGTTCCTAATTGGAGTGGTTGGTGTTTTTGGTAGTTCTAGAGGTTGGATTTCACTCAAACTTAAGCAAATGACTCCTCAAACCATATTATGATGTTGCCCCAGTTTTGGGCTCGATCCGAAATCAATAGGTGTAAGAAATTGGACAATTCAAGTTCCAAGGCAGTTCGTTCCTAATCGGAGTGGTTGGTGTATTCCATAGTCCTAGCGATCGGATTTCAATCAAAACTAACCAAGTGACTCCTCCCACCATATTATGAGGTTGCCCAAGTTATGGGCTCGATCCGAAAACGATAGGTGTAAGAAATTGGACAATTCAAGTTGAAAGGCAGTTCGTTCCTAATTGGAGTGGTTGGTGTTTTGGGTAATTCTAGAGATTGGATTTCACTCAAGCTTAACCAAATGACTCCTCCCACCCTATTATGATGTTGCCCAAGTTTTGGGCTCGATCCGAAATCAGTAGGTGTAAGAAATTGGACAATTCATGTTCAAAGGCAGTTCGTTCCTAATTGGAGTGGTTGGTGTTTTGGGTAGTTCTAGAGATCGGATTTCACTCAAACTTAACCAAATGACTCCTCCCCCCGTATTATGATGTTGGCCAAGTTTTGGGCTCGATCCGAAATCAATAGGTGTAAGAAATTGAACAATTTATGTTCAATGGTAGTTCGTTCCTAATCGGAGTAGTTGGTGTATTCCATAGTTCTAGAGATCGGATTTCACTCAAAACTAACAAATGACTCCTCCCACCATGTTATGCGGTTGCCCATGTTTTGGGCGCGATCCGAAATCAATAGGTGTAAGAAATTGGACAATTCAAGTTCAAAGGCAGTTCGTTCCTAATTGGGGTGGTTGGTGTATTGTCTGGTTCTAGAGATCGGATTTCCCTCAAAATTAACCAAATGACTCCTCCCGCCATATTATTATGTTGCCCAAGTTTTGGGGTCGATCCGAAATCAGTAGGTGTAAGAAATTCGACAATTTAGGTTCAAAGGCAGTTCGTTCCTAACTGGAGTGGTTGGTGTTTTGGGTAGTTCTAGAGATTGGATTTCAGTAAAACTTAAGTAAAAGACTCCTTCCACCATATTATGTTGTTGCCCCAGTTTTGGGCTCGATCCGAAATAAATAGGTGTAAGAAATTGGACAATTCATGTTCAAAGGCAGTTGGTTCCAAATTGGAGTGGTTGGTGTTTTGGGTAGTTCTAGATATCGAATTTCACTCAAGCTTAACCAAATGACTCCTCCCACTATATTATGATTATGCCCAAGTTTTGGGCTCGATCCGAAATCAATAGGTGTAAGAAATTGGACAATTCAAGTTCCAAGGCAGTTCGTTCCTAATCGGAGTGGTTGGTGTATTCCATAGTTCTAGAGATCGGATTTCTCTGAAAACTAACCAAATGACTCCCCCCACCATATTATGATGTTGGCCAACTTTTGGGCTCTATCCGAAGTCAATAGGTGTAAGAAATTAGGCAATTTTTGTTCAATGGCAGTTCGTTCCTAATCGGAGTGGTTGGTGTATTCCATAGTTCTAGAGCTCGGATTTCACTCAAAACCAACCAAATGACTCTTCCCACCATATTATGATGTTGCCCAAGTTTTGGGCTCGATCCGAAATCAATAGGTGTAAGAAATTGGACTATTCAAGTTCAAAGGCAGTCGTTCCAAATTGGAGTGGTTGGTGTTTTGGGTAGGTCTAGAAATCGGATTTTACTCAAACTCAACCAAATGACTCCTCCCACCATATTATGATGTTGCCAAAGTTTTGGGCTCGATCCGAAATCAATAGGTGTAAGAAATTGGATAATTTATGTTCAATGGCAGTTCGTTCCTAATCAGGGGTGGTTGATGTATTCCATAGTTCTAGAGATCGGATGACAGGACCCGACCCAAATTCCACTTTGGAATCCGAGCCGAACCCTGTGCGTGTCCGACACCTGGCAAGTGCCGGGCACAAATGACCTAATTGCCCTTCTAGTCAAACAATTTCTAAAACAACTGGAGTTTGACTTCTGCCGAAAAACTCAGCAGAGTCTCCCCTGAAATGGACCAAACCCAAGATTACACCTGTCAAACATGCATATAAAAATATACACCAACTGCCAGTATACAAAGATTTTACATACTAACAGTTAGACAAGTGTTCTAGGGCAATATCAGAGCATTTATACAGAGTAGGTTAGAAGTACAAAAATAAATAAACAAAACCCTACTTTGTCAAGGAAGGCGGCGGAAAATGGACTCGGCCCGGTGGTGGCGCACTGACGCACGACTACTGCCTGGGGGCGCAAAACATTAAAAAGGTGAGTGGACCAAAAACAAAGTTTAGAAAGTAGCATAAGAACATACTAACCCCTCTGTAAAAACAGTTAAGAAACTATAACATTTCTTTATTCATAATCGTACTGAAATCAATGTAATCATATTTATATATATATCAATCATATACTTGATCAATTATTAAGTCTTTGAAAACATTGAAAACACTTTAAATCTACCACCAAGGTGTACCCATTTAGTAATCCGTCAATTCCTTATAATCCGTCAATTCCTTTAATTTCCGTCAATTCCTTTATAATCCGTCAATTCCATTCTCATGCCACCGGAGTGACACGTCCTAGCAGACCTCGGGAAACACAAAGTCAACCCGAGCCGCAATCCTAGCAGAATTCAGGGGACACTTGGTCGGCCTGATCCGCATTCCTCACACCCACGGTTTGGGCGTCCCCGAAACTCGTGGGGCGGTGTCTAGCATGCTGACTTACCCGAAGGCAACTGGATGTCCGTTGACATCAATATAACCGAAGGCAACATAATTTTATTCCGAAGGCAACTTTATTTCCGAGGCAACATTTATTATACTGAAGGCAACCTTGGGTACCTATGGTGGCTTAAAATAAATGTATATATATATATAATTCTTGAAAAAGATTAAAGTTTATAAAACTACTTATAAAACTATTCCTTAAATCCTGCTGCCATTTAATCTGATAATACCTCAGTTCTAACTTTCCAAATCCTTTTTTAAATGTTCCACTAGGCAGCACATAAATAAACAGAAATATTTAAATCTATCAAGTCATGCTAGGAAAGCTGTATTCAGTAAAACTTATTCAAGATCAAATAATGAAATTAAAATGCATAAAACGTTTATAAAAGAAACAGTCCACTCACAGATACTCGGAGCTAGCTGGACCCTTTGAAGGTCCCTCCTGCGGGTCACCTGGTGCCCGGGTGCCTGTATAACCATCATAATATTTTATTAAAAACTCAGCTCAGTAATATAATATTAAATTAAAAACCCTGACCCCCGGCTCCTAAAAGTGCGTGCATCACTTTAAAATTCATTCCTATGCCCACATTAGCTTTTCCTCTCAGTGGACACGCTTTAGAAGTATCTCGGGACTCAAAAGCGATAAAGTCCCTAAAAGTCAACTCGGGACCCCGTGGGGTCCACGACCTCAGAATTCCGATCTGATCGTTCCTAGAGGTTCCAACAAGCCTAGGACACATGTCTCGAGAGTTTGGTCTCGATCGGACGGTCGGATTGCTCACGATCGCACGATCGGACGAACGAACGATTTTCCGTAAATCGAGCCCTAGGGTTGGCTTTTTCGGAGCATCCGGGACTCCAATTGAAGATCCGTCGAATCCTACACGATCCTGAAATTACCTAGAACGACATACTCCAGTTTGACTACGATCCAACGGTCCGAACGTATTGAACCCGGAAAACGCACACTATGCGAGATCCGTTCGGGGTTCAAACGTTATCCGAATTGAGATCCGCGAAATCCTACGAGCTCGTGAGGACACGAGGATCGTTCTGGGACCAAGAGTGGTCCCTGATACCTGGCCCACGCGCCGCCCACGCGGCGGCCACGTGTGGGTGTGCCTAACAATTCCGGCGACCGGAAAATCTCTAAACCACCGGCCCAAACTCCTAGTTTAGGTAAAACACCAAAGTTCGAACCACTTTTGTTCTTGGACTAAGGCCAAAAAGTGACCGGAAGTGACTGATTCCGGCATCCTAAGCTCGGCAGAAACTTAACTCGAAAATTAACCTCTTAAACCTCAAAATCTCTCCAATCCTACCCAACCATCAGCTAGAGCATGAAAATCAGTCGAAAAACCGTACCTAATCCGTCCGATTTGGTGGCCGAAGGAGGGAGTTTGAGGGATTTGAAAATCGGAGAAAATCTGCCGCGATTTTCTGGGTTTTTCTGGCAGCTTCGTGGCAGCTGGACGGCGGAGCAGGCTGGCTGGGTTGCGGAGGTGGCGGCGGTGCTTCCTTGGCTGGTCCGGTGAGGTGTGGTGGCGGCTTGAGGTGGCTGCAAATTGGGGAGGGTGGCGGCTGAACAATCGAGAGGGAGAGAGAGAAGAGATGTGGGGAGAGAGAGAGTGAGGAGAGAGAGAAGAAATCTGGTTTTTTTTTAAAATCTGACTTTTTTTCCAAAATTTCAATTATGCCCCTTTTCATAATTTGATCGTATTATCTTCAATACGACTCGGAATTGAGCCCATTACGTGTCTACGGACTCGTTTTGTCGTGCTCTACGCAGTGGTAAAAGTGGATTTTCCAAATTCTTTCTCGGTCAAAAAGTCAACTTAAAAACTAATAAATTATTCCGAGGGTAGTTTAGTCTTTTCCTTCATTAAATTAATAGTTAAATAATAATTAAGGTTTGGGTTGTTACATCGGATTTCACTCAAAACTAACCAAATGACTCCTCCCACCATATTATGATGTTGCCCAAGTTTTGGGCTCGATCCGAAATCAATAGGTGTAAGAAATTGGACAATTTATGTTCGAAGGCAGTTCGTTCCCAATTGGGGTGGTTAGTGTTCTGGCTAGTTCTAGGGATCGGATTTCACTCAAACTTAACCAAATCACTCCTCCCAGCATATTATGATGTTGCCCAAGTTTTGGGCTCGATCCGAAATCAATAGGTGTAAGAAATTGGATAATTTATGTTCAAAGGCAGTTCGTTCCTAATCGTAGTGGTTGGTGTATTCCATAGTTCTAGAGATCGGATTTCACTCAAAACTAACCAAATGACTCCACCCACCATATTATGATGTTGCCCAAGTTTTGGGCTCGATCCGAAATCAATAGGTGTAAGAAATTGGACAATTCAAGTTCCAAGGCAGTTCGTTCCCGATTGGAGTGGTTGGTGTCTTGGGCAGCTTTAGAGATCGGATTTCACTCAAACTTAACCAAATCACTCCTCCCACCATATTATGATGTTGCCCAGGTTTTGGGCTCGATCCGAAATCAATAGGTGTAAGAAATTGGACAATTTATGTTCATCGGCAGTTCGTTCCGAATCGGAGTGGTTGGGGTATTCCATAGTTCTAGAGATCGGATTTCACTCAAAACTAACCAAATGACTCCTCCCACCATGTTATGATGTTGCCCAAGTTTTGCACTCGATCCGAAATCAATAGGTGTAAGATATTGGACAATTTATGTTCAAAGGCAGTTCGTTCCTACTTGGAGTGGTTGGCGTATTCCATAGTTCTAGAGATTGGATTTCACTCAAAACTAACCAAATGACTCCTCCCACCACATTATGATGTTGCCCAAGTTTTAGGCTTGATCCGAAATCAATAGGTGTAAGAAATTGGACAATTCAAGTTCAAAGGCAGTTCGTTCCTAATTGGAGTGGTTGGTGTTTTGGGTAGTTCTAGAGATCGGATTTCACTCAAGCTTAACCAAATGACTCCTCCCACCATTTTATGATGTTGCCCAAGTTTTGGGCTCGATCCGAAATCCATAGGTGTAAGAAATTGGACATTTCAAGTTCAAAGGCAGTTCATTTCTAATTGGAGTGGTTGGTGTTTTGGGTAGTTCTAGAGATCGGATTTCACTCAAACTTAACCAAATGACTCCTCCCACCATATTATGATGTTGCCCAGGTTTTGGGCTCGATCCGAAATCAATAGGTGTAAGAAATTGGACAATTTATGTTCATCGGCAGTTCATTCCGAATCGGAGTGGTTGGGGTATTCCATAGTTCTAGAGATCGGATTTCACTCAAAACAAACCAAATGACTCCTCCCACCATATTATGATGTTGCCCAAGTTTTGGGCTCGATCCGAAAGCAATAGGTCTAAGAAATTGGACAATTCAAGTTCAAAGGCAGTTCGTTCCTAATTGGAGTGGTTGGCGTATTCCATAGTTCTAGAGATTGGATTTCACTCAAAACTAACCAAATGACTCCTCCCACCATATTATGATGTTGCCCAAGTTTTGGGCTCGATCCGAAATCAATAGGTGAAAGAAATTGGACAATTCAAGTTCAAAGGCAGTTCGTTCCTAATTGGAGTGGTTGGTGTTTTGGGTAGTTCTAGAGATCGGATTTCACTCAAGCTTCACCAAATGACTCCTCCCTCCATATTATGTTGTTGCCCGAGTTTTGGCCTCGATCCGAAATCAATAGGTGTAAGAAATTGGACTATTTATGTTCAAAGGCAGTTCGTTCCAAATCGTAGTGGTTGGTGTATTCCATAGTTCTAGAGATCGGATTTCACTCAAAAACGAACCAAATGACTCCTCCCACCATATTTTGTTGTTGCCCATGTTTTGGGCTCGATCCGAAATCAATAGGTGTACGAAATTGGACAATTTATGTTCAAAGGCAGTTCGTTCCCAATTGGAGTGGTTGGTGTTTTGGGTAGTTCTAGAGATCGGATTTCACTCAAAACTAACCAAATGACTCCTCCCATGATATTATGATGTTACCCAAGTTTTGGGCTCGATCCGAAATCAATATGTGTAAGAAATTGGACAATTCAAGTTCACAGGCAGTTCGTTCCTAATTGGAGCGGTTTGTGTTTTGGGTAGTTCTAGAGATCAAATTTCACTCAAACTCAACCAAATGACTCCTCCCACCATATTATGATGTTGCCCAAGTTTTGGGCTCGATCCGAAAGCAATAGGTCTAAGAAATTGGACAATTCAAGTTCAAAGGCAGTTCGTTCCTAATTGGAGTGGTTGGCGTATTCCATAGTTCTAGAGATTGGATTTCACTCAAAACTAACCAAATGACTCCTCCCACCATATTATTATGTTGCCCAAGTTTTGGGCTCGATCCGAAATCAATAGGTGTAAGAAATTGGACAATTCAAGTTCAAAGGCAGTTCGTTCCTAATTGGAGTGCTTGGTGTTTTGGGTAGTTCAAGAGATCGGATTTCACTCCAACTTAACCAAATGACTCCTCCCACCATATTATGTTGTTGCCCAAGTTTTCGGCTTCATCCGAAATCAATAGGTGTAAGAAATTGGACAATTTATGTTCATCGGCAGTTCGTTCCGAATCGGAGTGGTTGGTGTATTGCATAGTTCTAGAGATCGGATTTCATTCAAAACTAACCAAATCATTCCTCCCACCGTATTGTGATGTTACCCAAGTTTTGGGCACGATCCGAAATCAATTGGTGTAAGAAATTGGATAATTTATGTTCAATGGCAGTTCGTTCCTAATCGGAGTGGTTGGTGTATTCCATAGTTGTAGAGATCGGATTTCACTCAAAACTAACCAAATGACTCCTCCCACCAAATTATGATGTTGCCCAAGTTTTGGGCTCGATCCGAAATCAATAGGTGTAAGAAATTGGACTATTTATGTTCAAAGGTAGTTCGTTCCAAATCGTAGTGGTTGGTGTATTCCATAGTTCTAGAGATCGGATTTCACTCAAAACGAACCAAATGACTCCTCCCACAATATTATGTTGTTGCCCAAGTTTTGGGATCGATCCGAAATCAATAGGTGTACGAAATTGGACAATTTATGTTCAAAGGCAGTTCGTTCCCAATTGGAGTGGTTGGTGTTTTGGGTAGTTCTAGAGATCGGATTTCACTCAAATCTAACCAAATGACTCCTCCCACCATATTATGCTGTTGCCCAAGTTTTGAGCTTGATCCGAAATCAATAGGTGTAAGAAATTGGACAATTCAAGTTCACAGGCAGTTCGTTCCTAATTGGAGTTGTTTGTGTTTTGGGTAGTTCTAGAGATCGAATTTCACTCAAACTTAACCAAATGACTCCTCCCACCATATTATGATGTTGCCCAAGTTTTGGGCTAGATCCGAAATCAATAGGTCTAAGAAATTGGACAATTCAAGTTCAAAGGCAGTTCGTTCCTAATTGGAGTGGTTGGTGTTTTGGGTAGTTCTAGAGATCGGATTTCACTCAAACTTAACCAAATGACTCCTCCCACCATATTATGATGTTGCCCAAGTTTTGGGCTCGATCCGAAATCAATAGGTGTAAGAAATTGGACAATTTATGTTCATCGGCAGTTCGTTCCTTATCGGAGTGGTTGGGGTATTCCATAGTTCTAGAGATCGGATTTCACTCAAAACTAACCAAATGACTCCTCCCACCATATTATGATGTTGCCCAATTTTTGGGGTCGATCCGAAATCAATAGGTGTAAGAAATTGGACAATTCAAGTTCAAAGGCAGTTCGTTCCCGATTGGAGTGGTTGGTGTCTTGGGTAGTTCTGGAGATCCGATTTCACTCAAAGGTAACCAAATGACTCCTCCCACCATATTATGGTGTTGCCCAGGTTTTGGGCTCGATCCGAACTCAATAGGTGTAAGAAATTGGACAATTTATGTTCAAAGGCAGTTCATTCCAGATTGGAGTGGTTGGGGTTTTGGGCAGTTCTAGAGTTCGGATTTCACTCAAACTTAACCAAATGACTCCTCCCACCATATTATGATGTTTCCCAAGTTTTGGGCTCGATCCGAAATCAATAGGTGTAAGAAATTGGACAATTCAAGTTCAAAGGCAGTTCGTTCCCAATTGGATTGGTTGGTGTTTTGGGTAGTTCTAGAGATCGAATTTCACCAAATGACTCCTCCTACCATATTACGATGTTGCCTAAGTTTTGGGCTCGATCCGAAATCAATAGTTGTTCCAAATTGGACAATTCAAGTTCCACGGCAGTTCGTTCCTAATTGGAGTGGTTGGTGTATTCCATAGTTCTAGAGATCGGATTTCACTCAAAACTTAACCAAATGTCTCCTCCCACCATATTATGTGGTTGCCCAAGTTTTGGGCTCGATCCGTAATCAATAGGTGTAAGAAATTGGACAATTTATGTTCAAAGCCAGTTTATTCCTGATTGGAGTGGTTGGGGTTTTGGGTAGTTCTAGAGGTCGGATTTCACTCAAACTTAACCAAATGACTCCTCCCACCATATTATGATGTTTCCCAAGTTTTGGGCTCCATCCGAAATTAGTAGGTATACGAAATTGGACAATTTTTGTTCAAAGCCAGTTCATTCCTAATCGGAGTGGTTGGTGTATTCCATAGTTCTAGAGATCGGATTTCACTCAAAACTAACCAAATGACTCCCCCAACCATATTATGATGTTGCCCAAGTTTTGGGCTCCATCCGAAATTAGTAGGTGTAAGAAATTGGACAATTTATGTGCAAAGGCACTTCGTTCCTAATCGGACTGGTTGGTGTATTCCATAGTTCTAGAGATTGGATTTCACTCAAAACTAACCAAATGACTCCTCCCACCATATAAAGATGTTGCCCAAGTTTTGGGCTCGATCCGAAATCAATAGGTGTAATAAATTGGACAATTTATGTGCAAAGGCAGTTCGTTCCTAATCGGAGTGGTTGGTGTATTCCATAGTTCTAGAGATCGGATTTCGCTCAAAACTAACCAAATGACTCCCCCAACCATATTATGATGTTGCCCAAGTTTTGGGCTCGATCAGAAATCAATAGGTGTAAGAAATTGGACAATTTATGTTCAAAGGCAGTTCATTCCTAATCGGAGTGGTTGGCGTATTCCATAGTTCTAGAGATTGGATTTCACTCAAAACTAACCAAATGACTCCTCCCACCATATTATGATGTTGCCCAAGTTTTGGGCTCGATCCGAAATCAATAGGTGTAAGAAATTGGTCAATTCATGTTCAAAGCCAGTTTATTCCTGATTGGAGTGGTTGGGGTTTTGGGTAGTTCTAGAGGTCGGATTTCACTCAAACTTAACCAAATGACTCCTCCCACCATATTATGATGTTTCCCAAGTTTTGGGCTCGATCCGAAATCAATAGGTGTAAGAAATTGGTCAATTCATGTTCAAAGGCAATTCGTTCCTAGTTGGAGTGGTTGGTGTTTTGGGTAGTTCTAGAGATCGGATTTCACTCAAACTTCACCAAGTGACTCCTCCCACCATACTATGATGTTGCCCAAGTTTTGGGCTCGATCTGAAATCAATAGGTGTAAGAAATTGGACAATTTATGTGCAAAGGCAGTTCGTTCCTAATCGGAGTGGTTGGTGTATTCCATAGTTCTAGAGATCGGATTTCACTCAAAACTAACCAAATGACTCCCCCCACTATATTATGGTGTTGCCTAAGTTTTGGGCTCGATCCGAAATCAATAGGTGTAAGAAATTGGACAATTCAAGTTCAAAGGAAGTTCGTTCCTGATTGGAGTGGTTGGTGTTTCGGGTAGTTCTAGATGTCGGATTTCACTCAAACTTAACCAAATGACTCCTCCCAACATATTATGAGGTTGCCCAAGTTTTGGGCTCGATCCGTAATCAATAGGTGTAGGAAATTGGACAATTTATGTTCAAAGCCAGTTTATTCCTGATTGGAGTGGTTGGGGTTTTGGGTAGTTCTAGAGGTCGGATTTCACTCAAACTTAACCAAATGACTCCTCCCACCATATTATGATGTTTCCCAAGTTTTGGGCTCGATCCGAAACCAATAGGTGTAAGAAATTGGACAATTCAAGTTCAAAGGCATTTCGTTCCCGATTGGAGTTGTTGGTGTCTTGGGTAGTTCTGGAGATCCGATTTCACTCAAAGTTAACCAAATGACTCCTCCCACCATATTATGGTGTTGCCCAGGTTTTGGGCTCGATCCGAAATCAATAGGTGTAAGAAATTGGACAATTTATGTTCAAAGGCAGTTCATTCCTGATTGGAGTGGTTGGGGTTTTGGGCAGTTCTAGAGGTCGGATTTCACTCAAACTTAACCAAATCACTCCTCCCACCATATTATGATGTTTCCCAAGTTTTGGGCTCGATCCGAAATCAGTAGGTGTAAGAAATTGGACAATTCAAGTTCAAAGGCAGTTCGTTCCTAATTGGAGTGGTTGGTGTTTTGGGTAGTTCTAGAGATCGGATTTCTGTCAAACTTAACCAAATGACTCCTCCCACCATATTATGGTGTTGCCCAGGTTTTGGGCTCGATGCGAAGTCAATAGGTGTAAGAAATTGGACAATTTATGTTCAAAGGCAGTTCGTTCCTAATCGGAGTGGTTGGTGTATTCCATAGTTCTAGAGATTGGATTTCGCTCAAACTTAACCAAATGACTCCTCCCAGCATATTATAGTGTTGCCCAAGTTTTGGGCTCGATCTGAAATCAATAGGTGTAAGAAATTGGGCAATTCATGTTCACAGGCAGTTCGTTCCTAATTAGAGTGGTTGGTGTTTTGGGTAGTTCTAGAGATCGGATTTCCCTCAAACTTAACCAAATGACTCCTCCCACCATACTATGATGTTGCCCATGTTTTGGGCTCAATCCGAAATCAAAAGGTGTAAGAAATTCGACAATTCAAGTTCAAAGGCAGTTCGTTCCTAATTAGAGTGGTTGGTGTTTTGGGTAGTTCTAGAGATCGGATTTCACTTAAACTTAACCAAATGACTCCTCCCACCATATTATGATGTTGCCCAAGTTTTGGGCTCGATCCGAAATCAATAGGTGTAAGAAATTGGACAATTTATGTGCAAAGGGAGTTCGTTCCTAATCGGAGTGGTTCGTGTATTCCATAGTTCTAGAGATCGGATTACACTCAAAACAAACCAAATGACTCCTCCCATCATATTATGGTGTTGCCCAAGTTTTGGGCTCGATCCGAAATCAATAGGTCTAAGAAATTGGACAATTCAAGTTCAAAGGCAGTTCGTTCCTAATTGGAGTGGTTGGTGTTTTGGGTAGTTCTAGAGATCGGATTTCACTCAAACTTAACCAAATGACTTCTCCGACCATATTATGATGTTGCCCAAGTTTTGGGCCCGATACAAAATCAATAGGTGTAACAAGTTTGACGATTTATGTTCGAAGGCAGTTTGTTCCTAATCGGAGTCGTTGGTGTATTTAATAGTTCTAGAGATCGGATTTCACTCGAAACTAACCAAATGACTACTCCCACTATATTACGATGTTGCCCAAGTTTTGGGCTCGATCCAAAATCAATCGGTGTAAGAAATTGGACAATTCAAGTTCACAGGCAGTTCGTGCCTAATTGGAGTGGTTGTTGTTTTGGGTAGTTCTAGAGATCTGATTTCACTCAAACTTAACCACTTGACTCCTCCCAGCATATTATAATGTTGCCCAGGTTTTGGGCTCGAACTGAAATCAATTGGTGTAAGAAATTGGACAATTCAGGTTCAAAGGCAGTTCGTTCCTAATTGGAGTGGTTGGCGTTTTGGGTAGTTCTAGAGATCGAATTTCACTCAAACTTTCCCAAATGACTCCTCCCACCATATTATGATGTTGCCCATGTTTTGCGCTAGATCCTAAATCAGTAGGTGTAAGAAATTGGACAATTCAAGTTCAAAGGTAGTTCGTTCCGAATTGGAGTGGTTGGTGTTTTGGGTAGTTCTAGAGATCGGATTTCACTCAAACTTAACCAAAGGACTCCTCCCACCATATTTTGATGTTGCCCAAGTTTTGGGCTCGATCCGAAATCAATAGGTGTAAGAAATTGGACAATTCAAGTTCAAAGGCAGTTCGTTCCTAATTGGAGTGGTTGGTGTTTTGGGTAGTTCTAGAGATCGGATTTCACTCAAACTTAACCAAATGACTCCTCCCACCATATTATGATGTTGCCCAAGTTTTGGGCTCGATCCGAAATCAATAGGTGTAAGAAATTGGACAATTCAAGTTCAAAGGCAGTTCGTTCCTAATTGGAGTGGTTGGTGTTTTGGGTAGTTCTAGAGATAGGATTTCAGTCAAACCTAACCAAATGACTCCTCCCACCATATTATGGTGTTGCCCAGGTTTTGGCCTCGATCCTAAGTCAATAGGTGTAAGAAATTGGACAATTTATGTTCAACGGCAGTTCGTTCGTAATCGGAGTGGTTGGTGAATTCCATAGTTCTAGAGATTGGATTTCGCTCAAACTTAACCAAATGACTCCTCCCAGCATATTATAATGTTGCCCAAGTTTTGGGCTCGATCCGAATTCAATTGGTGTACGAAATTGGACATTTCAAGTTCACAGGCAGTTTGTTCCTAATTGGAGTGGTTGGTGTTTTGGGTAGTTCTAGAGATCGGATTTCACTCAAACTTAACCAAATGCCTCCTCCCACCATATTATGATGTTGCCCATGTTTTGCGCTAGATCCGAAATCAGTAGGTGTAAGAAATTGGACAATTCAAGTTCAAAGGCAGTTCGTTCCTGATTGGAGTGGTTGGTGTTTTGGGTAGTTCAAGAGATAGGATTTCACTCAAACTTAACCAAATGACTCCTCCCACCATATTATGATGTTGCCCAAGTTTTGGGCTCGATCCGAACTCAATAGGTGTAAGAAATTGGACAATTTATGTTCAAAGGAAGTTCGTTCCTAATCGGTGTGGGTGGTGTATTCCATAGTTCTAGACATCGGATTTCACACAAAACTAACCAAATGACTCCTCCCACCATATTATGATGTTGCCCAAGTTTTGGCCTCGATCCGAAGTCAATAGGTGTAAGAAATTGGACAATTTATGTTCAACGGCAGTTCGTTCGTAATCGGAGTGGTTGGTGAATTCCATAGTTCTAGAGATTGGATTTCGCTCAAACTTAACCAAATGACTCCTCCCAGTATATTATAATGTTGCCCAAGTTTTGGGCTCGATCCGAATTCAATTGGTGTACGAAATTGGACATTTCAAGTTCACAGGCAGTTCGTTCCTAATTGGAGTGGTTGGTGTTTTGGGTAGTTCTAGAGATCGGATTTCACTCAAACTTAACCAAATGCTTCCTCCCACCATATTATGATGTTGCCCATGTTTTGCGCTAGATCCGAAATCAGTAGGTGTAAGAAATTCGACAATTCAAGTTCAAAGGCAGTTCGTTCCTAATTAGAGTGGTTGGTGTTTTGGGTAGTTCTAGAGATCGGATTTCACTCAAACTTAACCAAATCACTCCTCCCACCATATTACGATGTTGCCCAAGTTTTAGGCCCGATACGAAATCAATAGGTGTAATAAATTTGACAATTTATGTTCAAAGGCAGTTCGTTCCTAATCGGAGTCGTTGGTGTATTTAATAGTTCTAGAGATCGGATTTCACTCGAAACTAACCAAATGACTCCTCCCACAATATTATGATGTTGCCCAAGTTTTGGGCTCGATCCGAAATCAATAGGTGTAAGAAATTCGACAATTCAGGTTCAAAGGCAGTTCGTTCCTAATTGGAGTGGTTGGTGTTTTGAGTAGTTCTAGAGATCGGATTTCACTCAAACTTAACCAAATGACTCCTCCCACGATATTAAGATGTTGCCCAAGTTCTGGGCTCGATCCGAAATCAATAGGTGTAAGAGATTGGACAATTTATGTTCAAAGGCAGTTCGTTCCCAATCGGAGTAGTTGGTGTATTCCATAGTTCTAGACATCGGATTTCACTCAAACTTCACCAAACGACTCCTCCCACCATATTATGACGTTGCCCAAGTTTTGGGCTCGATCCGAAATCAATAGGTGTAAGTAATTGGACAATTCAACTTCAAAGGCAGTTCGTTCCTAATTGGAGTGGTTGGTGTTTTGGGTAGTTCTAGAGATCGAATTTCACTCAAACTTAGCCGAATGACTCCTCCCACCATATTATGATGTTTCCCAAGTTTTGGGCTCGATCCGAAATCAATAGGTGTAAGAAATTGGACAATTCAACTTCAAAGGCAGTTCGTTCCTAATTGGAGTGGTTGGTGTTTTGGGTAGTTCTAGAGATCGGATTTCACTCAAACTTAGCCGAATGACTCCTCCCACCATATTATGATGTTTCTCCAGTTTTGGGCTCGATCCGAAATGAATTGGTGTAAGAAATTTGACAATTCAAGTTCAAAGGCAGTTCGTTCCTAATTGGAGTGGTTGGCGTTTTCGGTAGTTCTAGAGATTGGATTTCACTCAAACTTAAGCAAAGAAATCCTCCCACCATATTATGATGTTGCCCCAGTTTTGGGCTCGATCCGAAATGAATTGGTGTAAGAAATTTGACAATTCAAGTTCAAAGGCTGTTCGTTCCTAATTGGAGTGGATGGTGTTTTGGGTAGTTCTAGAGATCGGATTTCACTCACACTTAACCAAATGACTCCTCCCACCATATTATGATGTTGCCCAAGTTGTGGGCTCGATCCAAAATCAATAGGTGTAAGAAATTGTACAATTCAAGTTCAAAGGCAGTTCGTTCCTAATTGGAGTGGTTGGTGTTTTGGGTAGTTCTAGAGATCGGATTTAACTCAAACTTAACCAAATGACTCCTCCCACCACATTATGTTGTTGCCCAAGTTTTGGGCTCGATCTGAAATCAATTGGTGTAAGAAATTGGACAATTTATATTCAACGGCAGTTCGTTCCAAATCGAAGTGGATGGTGTATTCCATAGTTCTAGAGATCGGATTTCACTCAAAACTAACCAAATGACTCCTGCCACTATATTATGATGCGGCCCATGTTTTGGGCTCGATCCAAAATCAATAGGTGTAAGAAATTGGACAATTCAAGTTCAAAGGCAGTTCGTTCCTAATTGGAGTGGTTGGTGTTTTGGGTAGTTCTAGAGATCGGATTTCACTCAAACTTAACCACATGACTCCTCTCAGCATATTATAATGTTGCCCAAGTTTGGGGCTCGATCCGAAATCAATAGGTGTCAGAAATTGGACAATTCAGGTTCAAAGGCAGTTCGTTCCTAATTGGAGTGGTTGGTGTTTTGGGTAGTTCTAGAGATCGGATTTCACTCAAACTTAACCAAATGACTCCTCCCACCATATTAAAATGTTGCCTAAGTTTTGGTCTCGATCCGAAATCAATAGGTGTAAGAAATTGGACAATTTATGTTCAACGGCAGTTCTTTCCTAATCGGAGTCGTTGGTGTATTCCATAGTTCTAGAGATCGGATTTCCCTCAAAACTAACCAAATGACTCCTCCCACCATATTATGGTGTTGCCCAAGTTTTGGGCTCGATCCGAAATCAATTGGTGTAAGAAGTTGGACAGTTCAAGTTCAGAGGCAGTTCGTTCCTGATTGGAGTTGTTGGTGTTTTGGGTAGTTCTAGAGATCGGATTTCACTCAAACTTAACCAAATGACCCCTCCCACCATATTATGATGTTGCCCAAGTTTTGGGATCGGTCCGAAGTCAATAGGTGTAAGAAATTTTACAATTCAAGTTCAAAGGCAGTTCGTTCCTGATTGGAGTGGTTGGTGTTTTGGGTAGTTCTAGAGATC
Organism: Prunus avium; assembly: GCF_965620075.1. Lineage (NCBI taxonomy): Eukaryota > Viridiplantae > Streptophyta > Magnoliopsida > Rosales > Rosaceae > Prunus > Prunus avium. The sequence continues at coordinate 1,146,215 of NC_142287.1, forward strand.
GGATTTCACTCAAACTTAACCAAATGAGTCCTCCCACCATATTGTGAAGTTGCCCAAGTTTTGGGCTCGATCCGAAATCAATAGGTGTAAGAAATTGGACAATTCAAGTGCAAAGGCAGTTCGTTCCTAATTGGAGTGGTTGGTGTTCTGGGTAGTTCTAGAGATCGGATTTCACTCAAACTTAGCCAAATGACCCCTCCAACCACATTATGTTGTTGCCCAACTTTTGGGCTCGATCCGAAATCAATACGTGTAAGAAATTGGACAATTCAGGTTCAAAGGCAGTTCGTTCCTGATTGGAGTGGTTGGTGTTTTGGGTAGTTCTAGAGATTGGATTTTACTCAAACTTAACCAAATGACTCCTCCCACCATAATCTGATGTTGCCCCAGTTTTGGGCTCGATCCGAAATCAATAGGTGTAAGAAATTGGACAATTCAAGTTCAAAGGCAGTTCGTTCCTAATTGGAGTGGTTGGTGTTTTGGTTTGTTCCAGAGATCGGATTTCACTTAAACTTAACCAAATGACTCCTGCCACCATATTATGATGTTGGCCAAGTTTTGGGCTCGATCCGAAATCAATAGGTGTAAGAAATTGGACAATTTATGTTGTAAGGCAGTTCGTTCCTAATCGGAGGGGTTGGTGTATTCCATAGTTCTAGAGATCGGATGTCACTCAAAACTAACCAAATGACTCCTGCCACCATATTATGATGCCCATGTTTTGGGCTCGATACGAAATCAATAGGTGTAAGAAATTGGACATTTCAAGTTCAAAGGCAGTTCGTTCCTAATTGGAGTGGTTGGTGTTTTGGGTAGTTCTAGAGATCGGATTTTACTCAAACTTAACCAAATGACTCGTCCCACCCTATTATGTTGTTGCCCAAGTTTTGGGCTCGATCCGAAATCAATAGGTGTAAGAAATTGGACAATTCAAGTTCAAAGGCAGTTCATTCCTGATTGGAGTGGTTGGTGTTTTGGGTAGTTCTAGTGGTCGGATTTCACTCAAACTTAGCCAAATGACTCCTCCCACCATATTATGATGTTGCAAAACTTTTGGGCCCGATCTGAATTCAATAGGTGTAAGAAATTGGACAATTTATGTTCAAAGCCAGTTCATTCCTAATCGGAGTGGTTGGTGTATTCAATAGTTCTAGAGATCGGATTTCACTCAAAACTAACCAATTGACTCCCATCACCATATTATGACGTTGCCCAAGTTTTGGGCTCGATCCGAAATCAATAGGTGTATGAAATTGGACAATTCAAGTTCAAAGGTATTTCGTTCCTAATTGGAGTGGTAGGTGTTTTGGATAGTTCTAGAGATCGGATTTCACTCAAACATAACCACATGACTCCTCTCAGCATATTATAATGTTGCCCAAGTTCTGGGCTCGATCCGAAATCAATAGGTGTCAGAAATTGGACAATTCAGGTTCAAAGGCAGTTCGTTCCTAATTGGAGTGGTTGGTGTTTTGGGTAGTTCTAGAGATCGGATTTCACTCAAACTTTCCCAAATGACTCCTCCCACCATATTATGATGTTTCCCAAGTTTTGGGGTCGATATGAAATCAATAAGTGTAAGAAATTGGACAATTCAAGTTCAACGGTAGTTCGTTCCTAATTGGAGTGGTTGGTGTCTTGTGTAGTTCTAGAGATCGGATTTCATTCAAACTTAACCAAACGACTCCTCCCACCATATTATGATGTTTCCCAAGTTTTGGGCTCGATCCGATATCAATAGGTGTAAGAAATTGGACAATTTATGTTCAAAGGCAGTTCGTTCCTAATTTGGGTGGTTGGTGTATTGGGAAGTTCTAGAGATTGGATTTCACTCAATATTAACCAAATGACTCCTCCCACCATATTATGATGTTGCCCGAGTTTTGGCCTCGATCCGAAATCAATGGGTGTAAGAAATTGGACAATTCAAGTTCAAAGGCAGTTCGTTCCTAATTGGAGTGGTTGGTGTTTTGGGTAGTTCTAGAGATCGGATTTCACTCAAACTTAACCAAATGACTCCTCCCTCCATATTATGATGTTGGCCAAGTTTTGGGCTCGATCCGAAATCAATAGGTGTAAGAAAGTGGACAATTTATGTTCACTGGCAGTTCGTTCCTAATCGGAGTGGTTGGTGTATTCCATAGTTCTAGAGATCGGATTTCACTCAAAACTAACCAAATGACTCCTCCCACCATATTATGATGTTGCCCAAGTTTTGGGCTCGATCCGAAATCAGTAGGTGTAAGAAATTGGACAATTCAAGTTCAAAGGCAGTCGTTCCTAATTGGAGTGGTTGGTGTTTTGGGTATTTCTAGAGATCGGATTTTTTTCAAACTTGGCCAAATGACTCCTCCCACCATATTATGATGTTTCCCCAGTTTTGGGCTCGATCCGAAATCAATAGGTGTTAGAAATTGGACAATTCATGTTCAAAGGCAGTTCGTTCCTAATTGGAGTGGTTGGTGTTTTGGGTAGTTCTAGAGATCGGATTTCATTGAAACTTAACCAAATGAACCCTCCCACCACATTATGTTGTTGCCCAAGTTTTCGGCTCGATCCGAAATCAATAGGTGTAAGAAATTGGACAATTTATGTTCAATGGCAGTTCGTTCCTCATCGGAGTGGTTGGTGTATTCCATAGTTCTAGAGATCGGATTTCACACAAAACTAACCAAATGACTCCTCCCACCATATTATGATGTTGCCCAAGTTTTGGGTTCGATCCGAAATCAATAGGTGTAAGAAATTGGACAATTTAAGTTCAAAGGCAGTTCGTTCCTAATTGGAGTGGTTGGTGTTTTGGGAATTTTTAGAGATCGGATTTTACTCAAAATTAACCAAGTGACTCCCCCCACCATATTATGACGTTGCCCCAGTTTTGGGCTCGATCCGAAATCAATAGGTGTAAGAAATTGGACATTTCAAGTTCAAAGGCAGTTCGTTCCTAATTGTGGTTGGTGTTTTGGGTAGTTCTAGTGATCGGATTTCATTCAAACTTAACCAAATGACTCCTCCCACCAGATTATGATGTTGCCCAAGTTTTGGGCTTGATCCGAAATCAATCGGTGTAAGAAATTGGACAATTTATGTTGAAAGGCAGTTCGTTCCTAATCGGAGTGGTTGGTGTATTCCATAGTTCTAGGGATCGGATTTCACTCAAAACTAACCAAATCACTCCTCCCACCACATTATGATGTTGCCCAAGTTTTGGGCTCGATCCGAAATCGATACGTGTAAGAAATTGGACAATTCAGGTTCAAAGGTAGTTCGTTCCTGATTGTAGTGGTTGGTGTTTTGGGTAGTTCTAGAGATTGGATTTCACTCAAACTTAAGCAAATGACTCCACCCACCATCTTATGATGTTGCCCAAGTTTTGGGCTCGATCCGAAATGAATTGGTGTATGAAATTTGACAATTCAAGTTCAAAGGCAGTTCGTTCCTAATTGGAGTGGTTGGTGTTTTGGGAATTTTTGGAGATCGGATTATACTCAAACTTAACCAAGTGACTCCCCCCACCATATTATGACGTTGCCCCAGTTTTGGGCTCGATCCGAAATCAATAGGTGTAAGAAATTGGACAATTCAAGTTCAAAAGCAGTCGTTTGTAATTGGAGTGGTTGGTGTTTTGGGTAGTTCTAGAGATCGGATTTCACTCAAACTTAAGCAAATCACTTCTCCCACCATATTATGATGTTGCCCCAGTTTTGGGCTCGATCCGAAATCAATCGGTGTATGAAATTGGACAATTTATGTTCAAAGGCAGTTCGTTCCTAATCGGTGTGGTTGGTGTATTCCATAGTTCTCGAGATTGGATTTCACTCAAAACTAACCAAATGACTCCTCCCACCATATTATGATGTTGCCCAAGTTTTGGGATCGATCCGAAATCAATCGCTGTAAGAAATTGGACAATTCAAGTTCAAAGGCAGTTCGTTCCTAATTGGAGTGGTTGGCGTTTTGGGTAGTTCTAGAGATTGGATTTCACTCAAACTTAAGCAAATCACTCCTCCCACCATATTATGACGTTGCCCCAGTTTTGGGCTCAATCCGAAATGAATTGGTGTAAGAAATTTGACAATTCAAGTTCAAAGGCAGTTCGTTCCTAATTGCAGTGGTTGGTGTTTTGGGTAGTTCTAGAGATCGGATTTCACTCAAACTTAACCAAATGACTCCTCCCTCCATGTTATGTTGTTGGCCAAGTTTTGGGCTTGATCCAAAATCAATAGGTGTAAGAAATTGGACAATTTATGTTCAACGGCAGTTCTTTCCTAATCGTAGTGGTTCGTGTATTCCATAGTTCTAGAGATCGGATTTCACTCAAAACTAACCAAATGACTCCTCCCACCATATTATGATGTTGCCCAAGTTTTGGGCTCGATCCGAAATCAATAGGTGTAAGAAATTGGACAATTTATGTTCAACGGCAGTTCTTTCCTAATCGTAGTGCTTGGTGTATTCCATAGTTCTAGAGATCGGATTTCACTCAAAACTAACCAAATGACTCGTCCCACCAAATTACGATGTTGCCCAAGTTTTGGGCTCGATCCGAAATCAATAGGTGTAAGAAGTTGGACAATTCAAGTTCAAAGGCAGTTCGTTCCTAATTTGGAGTGGTTGGTGTTTTGGGCAGTTCTAGCGATCGGATTTCACTCAAGCTTAACCACATGACTCCTCCCACCATATTATGATGTTGCCCAAGTTTTGGGCTCGATCCGAAATCAATAGGTGTAAGAAATTGGACAATTCAAGTTCAAAGGCAGTTGGTTCCTAATTGGAGTGGTTGGTGTTTTGGATAGTTCTAAAGTTCGGATTTCACTCAAACTTAACCAAATGACTCCTCCCACCACATTATGATGTTGCCCAAGTTTTGGGCTCGATCCGAAATCAATCGGTGTATGAAATTAGACAATTTATGTTCGAAGGCAGTTCGTTCCTAATCGGAGTGGTTGGTGTATTCCATAGTTCTAGAGATTGGATTTCACTCAAAACTAACCAAATGACTCCTCCCACCATATTATGATGTTGCCCAAGTTTTGGGCCCGATCTGAAATAAATAGGTGTAAGAAATTGGACAATTCATGTTCAACGGCAGTTCGTTCCTAATCGGAGTGGTTAGTGTATTCCATAGTTCTAGATATCGGATTTCACTCAAAACTAACCACATGACTCCTCCCACCATATTATGATGTTGCCCAAGTTTTGGGCTCGATCCGAAATCAATAGGTGTAAGAAATTGGACAATTCAAGTTCTAAGGCAGTTCGTTCCTAATTGGAGTGGTTGGTGTTTTGGGTAGTTCCAGAGATCGGATTTCATTCAGACTTAACCAAATGACTCCTCCCACCATATTATGATGTTGCCCAAGTTTTGGGCTCGATCCGAAATCAATAGGTGTAAGAAAGTGGATAATTCAAGTTCAAAGGCAGTTCATTCCTAATTGGTGTGGTTTGTGTTTTGGGTACTTCTTGAGATCGGATTTCACTCAAACTTAACCAATTGACACCTCCCACCATATTTTGATGTTGCCCAAATTTTGGGATCGATCCGAAATCAATAGGTGTAAGAAATTAGACAATTCAAGTTCAAAGGCAGTTCATTCCTTATTGAAGTGGTTGGTGTTTTGGGTAGTTCCAGAGATCGGATTTCACTCAAACTTAACCAAATGACTCCTCCCACCATATTATGGTGTTGCCCAAGTTTTGGGCTCGATCCGAAACCAAGAGGTGTAAGAAATTGGACAATTCGAGTTCAAAGGCAGTTCGTTCCTAATCGGAATGGTTAGTGAATTCCATAGTTCTAGATATCGGATTTCACTCAAAACTAACCACATGACTCCTCCCACCATATTATGATGTTGCCCAAGTTTTGGGCTCGATCCGAAATCAATAGGTGTAAGAAATTAGACAATTCAAGTTCAAAGGAAGTTCGTTCCTAAATGGAGTGGTTGGTGTTTTGGGTACTTCCAGAGATCGGATTTCAATCAAACTTAACCAAATGACTCCTCCCACCATATTATGATGTTGCCCAAGTTTTGGGCTCGATCCGAAATCAATAGGTGTAAGAAATTGGACAATTCAAGTTCAAAGGCAGTTCATTCCTAATTGGTGTGGTTGGTGTTTTGGGTAGTTCTTGAGATCGGATTTCACTCAAACTTAACCAAACGACTCCTCCCACCATATTATAATGTTTCCCAAGTTTTGGGCTCGATCCGAAATCAATAGGTGTAAGAAATTGGACAATTTATGTTCAAAGGCAGTTCGTTCGTAATCGGAGTGGCTGGTGCATTCCATAGTTCTAGAGGTCGGATTTCACTCAAAACTAACCAAATGACTCCTCCCACCATAATATGATGTTGCCCAAGTTTTGGGCTCGATCCGAAATCAATAGGTTTAAGAAATTGGACAATTCAAGTTCAAAGGCAGTTCGTTCCAAATTGGAGTGGTTGTTGTTTTTGGTAGTTCTAGAGATCGAATTTCACTCAAATTAACCAAATGACTCCTCCCACCGTATTATGATGTTGCCCATGTTTTGGGCTCGATCCGAAATCAATAGGTGTAAGAAATTGGACAATTCAAGTTCAAAGGCAGTTCGTTCCTAATTGGAGTGGTTGGTGTTTTGGGCAGTTCTAGAGATCGGATTTCACTCAAGCTTAACCAAATGACTCCTCCCACCATATTATGGTGTTGCCCAAGTTTTGGGCGCGATCCGAAACCAAGAGGTGTAAGAAATTGGACAATTCGAGTTCAAAGGCAGTTCGTTCCTAATCGGAATGGTTAGTGTATTCCATAGTTCTAGATATCGGATTTCACTCAAAACTAACCACATGACTCCTCCCACCATATTATGATGTTGCCCAAGTTTTGGGCTCGATCCGAAATCAATAGGTGTAAGAAATTGGACAATTCAAGTTCAAAGGCAGTTCATTCCTAATTGGTGTGGTTGGTGTTTTGGGTAGTTCTTGTGAACGGATTTCACTCAAACTTAACCAGATGACTTCTCCCACCATATTATGATGTTCCCCAAGTTTTGGGCTCGATCCGAAATCAATAGGTGTAAGAAATTGGACAATTCAAGTTCAAAGGCAGTTCGTTCCTAATTGGAGTGGTTGGTGTTTTGGGTAGTTCTAGAGATCGGATGTCACTCAAACTTAACCAAATGACTCCTCCCACCATATTATGATGTTGCCCAGGTTTTGGGCTCGATCCGAGATTAATAGGTGTAAGAACTTGGACAGTTTATGTTCAAAGGCAGTTCGTTCCTAATCGGAGTGGTTAGTGTATTCCATAGTTCTAGATATCGGATTTCACTCAAAACTAACCACATGACTCCTCCCACCATATTATGATGTTGCCCAAGTTTTGGGCTCGATCCGAAATCAATAGGTGTAAGAAATTGGACAATTCAAGTTCAAAGGCAGTTCATTCCTAATTGGTGTGGTTGGTGTTTTGGGTAGTTCTTGTGAACGGATTTCACTCAAACTTAACCAGATGACTTCTCCCACCATATTATGATGTTCCCCAAGTTTTGGGCTCGATCCGAAATCAATAGGTGTAAGAAATTGGACAATTCAAGTTCAAAGGCAGTTGGTTCCTAATTGGAGTGGTTGGTGTTTTGGGTAGTTCCAGAGATCGGATTTCACTCAAACTTAACCAAATGACTCCTCTCACCATATTATGATGTTGCCCAAGTTTTGGGCTCGATCCGAAATCAATAGGTGTAAGAAATTGGACAATTCAAGTTCAAAGGCAGTTCATTCCTAATTGGTGTGGTTGGTGTTTTGGGTAGTTCTTGTGATCGGATTTCACTCAAACTTAACCAAATGACTCCTCCCACCATATTATGATGTTGCCCAAGTTTTGGGCTCGATCCGAAATCAGTAGGTGTAAGAACTTGGAGAATTCAAGTTCAAAGGCAGTTCGTTCCTAATTGGAGTCGTTGGTGTTTTGGGTAGTTCTAGAGATCGGATTTCACTCAAACATAACCAAATAACTCCTCCCACCATATTATGATGTAGCCCAAGTTTTGGGCTCGATCCGAAATCAATAGGTGTAATAAATTGGACAATTTAGGTTGAAACACAGTTCGTTCGTAATCGGAGTGGTTGGTGTATTCCATAGTTTTAGAGATCGGATTTCACTCAAAACTAACCAAATGACTCCTGATCGGTTCATAATTGTATATCATTTTGTACCATTCTAGCTTATGATTTGGTTATGTTATTGAGTTAAACTTGTGCTTTTAATCCATTTTCTGTTTTGATAAGTCCATAATTTCATACACTTGCTTGCCTTCTTTACTTAGTGATTTTGCTTAGTTTCTCTTTATTTTGAGTCACTTACCTCTGTTTGTGTGTTTTGTAGGTTAAGATAGAAAGAGATCACATTTGATGCAATCCATGCATGTTAAGGGCTGATTGGGATAAGAGCAAGAGCTTAAAGACAAAACCAAAGTTGGGCCACACTCCTTGTCAGTCCAGTTTCGTAAGTCACCTTGCAGGTCTCATTTCAGCAATCTGCACAACTCGGATGAGGAGACATTCTTCATAGAAGTTGTTCAATTGGGTGTCTAGTATAACATATCCAAAAGTCAGCCCAATTGAACATATGTGGAGTCCTTAGCCCGTCCAACACTGAACCATGCTCAGGAGGATTTGCAGCTGCCAGCTTTGAGCCTTGTCTCCTCCTTTAAGCCATGTGCCTCACCCATGCTGCAATTGACTTTGGATCCAACATAATGAGTGAAGTGGGGAGGCATTCCAGCTATTAAAGTCTAAAGGATCAAGTTGGTACATGATGGAGCTATTAAAGAGAAAGCATGTGCATGCATGTAAAGCATAAATGAAATGAAGTCAATTCCAGTCTCTGTTCGGCAGCCAAATTGCAAGTCCCAAAACGCACACTTCTACTGCTCCGATGGGAATACTTTCTTCATAGACGTTGTTCCAATGGGTGTCTACTATAACATATCCAAATTTGAGCCCCATTGGACAAGTTTTGAAACCTCTGGCCTTCCTACACCAAGTCTGGTTCAGAAGACTCGTTTTTGTTCAACAACCAAAAGAAGACCACATGGGTTGGCAGCAAAAGGCAGCCACAATTGATCACCTTTGATCCCATGTGAAGAAAGCTTGAGGTGCAGCAAAAGAAGTATGGGATGAGATTGATTCCAACCACACTAACATAGACAAGATGAAGTGTGAGTTATGGGTTGTATTAAAAGAGGAATGGTGGTGTTGGATTTCATCATGTTGTTCCTCCCTCTTAGCCCTATAAATAAAGAAGCCTTCAAGCTTCAAAACACACCCCAAGGGGGGGAGCTCTCAAACACTTCTCTAGAGCTCCCTTCCCTTCTCTCCCTCACATTCTCTTAGTTTCCTTTCAAGTTGTCAATTGTTGTAACAAAATGATTTTACTAAATTTTCCTTCAAGTTTTCTTAGTTCCACTTTACTTTTATTTGTAATGTACATTCTTTCTTAAGTATTCAAGTTTAATTAGTTTCCAAGTTTCAATTATGGTTTTTGTTCTTATTCATTATGCTTATAAGTTAATATTCTAGTTTGAATGATTGATCACCATTTAGGCTTGCATGTTAGTTATCTTGGTTTGAATTAAGAGTAGACACCATGCTTTAATTCGAATTGAACTATGAATAGGAAGAGCATGTATGGACATTCGACAACAGGGATTAGATACATGCTTGGTTGTTTAAATTGTTCTTCTATGCTTAATGGGTTCCTAATGCTTAGATTTAGGGAATTAGGAACACAAGGTTATGACCAAACACCATGGCTTAATCATACTTTAGCTAGAATCAATCCGTTAATCTAATTGAACTTGGGAACTTATTTGCTTGACATATTTCTTTTTTTTTCTTGTTTTATTTATTTTCTTTTTCATTTCTGTTTTGTGTAGGGAAAATGAATTGGATCATTCAATCACCAATCCTCGTGGGATCGACCTCGCACTTACATATGCTATACTACCGAACGGCTCGTGCACTTGCGAGTATCACAAGTTGAGGATGCAGCTGAATCTATTTTGGTGCAGCTGAATCGGAGCGACAACTCCTCCCCCCATAATATGATGTTGCCCAAGTTTTGGGCTCGATCCGAAATCAATAGGTTTAAGAAATTGGACAATTCAAGTTCAAAGGCAGTTCGTTCCAAATTGGAGTGGTTGGTGTTTTGGGTAGTTCTAGAGATCGGATTTCACTCAAACTTAACCAAATGACTCCTCCCACCATATTATGATGTTGCCCAAGTTTTGGGCTCGATCCGAAATCAATAGGTGTAAGAAATTGGACATTTCATGTTCAAAGGCAGTTCGTTCCTAATCGGAGTGGTTGGTGTATTCCATAGTTCTAGAGATTGGATTTCACACAAAACTAACCAAATGACTCCTCCCACCATCTTTTGATGTTGCCCAAGTTTTGGGCTCGATCCAAAATCAATCGGTGTAAGAAATTGGACAATTCAAGTTCAAAGGCAGTTCGTTCCTAATCGGAGTGGTTGGTGTATTCCATAGTTCTAGAGATCGGATTTCACTCAAAACTAACCAAATGACTCCTCCCACCATCTTATGATGTTGCCCATGTTTTGGGCTCGATCCGAAATCAATAGGTGCAAGAAATTGGACAATTTATGTTCAAAGGCAGTTCGTTCCTAATCGAAGTGGTTGGTGTATTCCATAGTTCTAGTGATCGGATTTCACTCAAAACTAACCAAATGACTCCTCCCACCATATTATGATGTTGCCCAAGTTTTGGGGTCAATCCGAAATCAATAGGTGTTAGAAATTGGAGAATTCAAGATGAAAGGCAGTTCGTTCCTAATTGGAGTGGTTGGTATTTTGCGTAGTGGTTGAGATCGGATTTCGCTCAAACATAACCAAATGACTCCTCCCACCGTATTATGATGTTGCCCAAGTTTTGGGCTCGATCCGAAATCAATAGGTGAAAGAAATTGGAAAATTTATGTTCAAAGGCAGTTCGTTCCTAATCGGAGTGGTTGGTGTATTCCATAGTTCTAGAGATCGGATTTCACTCAAAACTAACCAAATGACTCCACCCACCATATTATGATGTTGCCCAAGTTTTGGGCTCGATCCGAAATCAATAGGTGTAAAAAATTGGACAATTCAAGTTCAAAGGCAGTTCGTTCCAAATTGGAGTGGTTTGGTGTTTTGGGTAGTTCTAGAGATCGGATTCCACTCAAAATTAACCAAATGACTCCTCCCACCATATTATGATGTTGCCCAAGTTTTGGGCTCGATCCGAAATCAATACGTGTAAGGAATTGGACAATTCAAGTTCAACAGTAGTTCGTTCCTAATTGGAGTCGTTGGTGTTTTGGGTAGTTCTAGAGATCGGATTTCACTCAAAACTAACCAAATGACTCCACCCACCATATTATGATGTTGCCCAAGTTTTGGGCTCGATCCGAAATCAATAGGTGTAAAAAATTGGACAATTCAAGTTCAAAGGCAGTTCGTTCCAAATTGGAGTGGTTTGGTGTTTTGGGTAGTTCTAGAGATCGGATTCCACTCAAAATTAACCAAATGACTCCTCCCACCATATTATGTTGTTGCCCAAGTTTTGAGCTCGATCCGAAATCAATGGGTGAAAGAAATTGGACAATTTATGTTCCAAGGACGTTCGTTCCTAATCAGAGTGGTTGGTGTATTCCCTAGTTCTAGAGATCGGATTTCACTCAAAACTAACCAAATGACTCCTCCCACCATATTATGATGTTGCCCAAGTTTAGGGCTCGATCCGAAACCAATAGGTGTAAGAAATTGGACAATTCAAGTGCAAAGGCAGTTCGTTCCTAATTGGAGTGGCTGGTGTTTTGGGTAGTTCTAGAGATTGGATTTCACTCAAACTTGTCCAAATGACTCCTCCGACCATGTTATATTGTTGGCCAAGTTTTGGGCTCGATCCGAAATCAGTAGGTTTATGAAATTGGACAATTTATGTTCAAACGCAGTTCATTCCTAATCGGAGTGGTTGGTGTATTCCATAGTTCTAGAGATCGGATTTCACTCAAAACTAACCAAATGACTCCGCCCACCGTATTATGATGTTGCCCAAGTTTTGGGCTCTATCCGAAATCAATAGGTGTAAGAAATTGGACAATTTATGTTCTAAGGTAGTTCGTTCCTAATCGGAGTGGTTGGTGTTTTGGGTGGTTCTAAATATTGGATTTCACTCAAACTTAGCCAAATGACTCCTCCCACCATATTATGATGTTGCCCAAGTTTTGGGCTCGATCCGAAATCAATAGGTGTAAGAAATTGGACAATTCAAGTTCAAAGGCAGTTCGTTCCAAATTGGAGTGGTTGGTGTTTTGGGTAGTTCTAGAGATGGGATTTCACTCAAAACTAACCAAATGACTCCTCCCACCGTATTATGATGTTGCCCAAGTTTTGGGCTCGATCCGAAATCAATAGGTGTAAGAAATTGGACAATTCAAGTTTAAAGGCAGTTCGTTCCTAATTGGAGTGGTTGGTGTTTTGGTTAGTTCTAGAGATCGGATTTCGCTCAAACTTAACCAAATGACTCCTCCCACCATATTATGATGTTGCCCAAGTTTTGGGCTCGATCCAAAATCAATGGTTGAAAAAAATTGGAGAATTTATGTTTAAAGGCGGTTCGTTCCTAATCGGAGTGGTTGGTGTATTCCATAGTTCTAGAGATCAGATTTCATTCAAAACTAACCAAATGACTCCACCCACCACATTATGATGTTGCCCAAGTTTTGGGCTTGATCCGAAATCAATAGGTGTAAGAAATTGGACAATTCAAGTTCGAAGACAGTTCGTTCTTAATTGGAGTGGTTGGTGTTTTGGGTAGTTCTAGAGATTCGATTTCACTCAAAATTAACCAAATGACTCCTCTGTTGGTTTTAAAACATTTTTAAGAAGTTGATTTGAACATTAAACATACAAATTAATCAAATTAATTGCAGCGGAAGAATATGGTGGTTGTTTAAATTCAAAACAAAACTTCTTCCAAGTATCTTAAGCCATGAACATTGATATGTATTTCATAAATGAAAATTCAAGAGAAAGGATAAGATATAATTACCCTTGAAGCAATTATATGAACCAAGTTGTGTTTTGGTCTTCTCTTGATGATTTCCCTTTGTTGATCTCCTCTTGATCTTTCTCCTCCTTGTGAGCCACAAAAGTATATGGCCTCTAAGTCTCCACACCAATGGAACCTTGAGATGAGAAGAAGTATCTTGAGAATACAAGGATGCTAGTGCAAGATCCTCAAGATTGGTTTCAATCTAAACCCCTTTGAAAGATGATTGTGTTTCACTCTTGAAAACTCACAATTGTCTCTCTTTGATCTCCCAAACCTATTTGGTTGATGTTGGATTGTGTTTGTGTGTAAATGAGCTTATGGAAACAATTCCCATACACCTTTACTTAAGCATTTTCGGCCAAACCCCATTGGGCTTCCAAAATTGGGCCTTATGACACTTAAGCCATAATTTAGGTGTCTTAAGTCCATGGGCTTGATACCCAACCATTTGGGCTTCTCATTAACTATTACCGAGGCCCAAATATATTTTTACACGTAGTAAATCATCCACATCAAATCAATCAAATTGATTTCCTCATTCTCATTTGTATTACTCAAAGTTAACCATTTAAGGTGTGCGATCCATTAGGTTCTAATTTAGCAAGGCAGTGGGAAAACATTAGAACTCTTTCTAACCAACTGGAATTAAAACCCCTTTTTAATTCTTCCTTTATTTTGGATTGATCACAATCAGTCCTAGGACTTCCACAAGCCAAGAGTGACATCTAGCAATATATCATGGCTACCCAAGCTAATTAGAATAGATGAAGAACCTATTCAGTTGGAATTGCAATGCAATACGGTCCTTCTCTTATACAATGTTTCCAATCATATTATTAGGGTACAGATTGATAATGTCAAACCCCTAATATGATTAACCTCATATGATTCAATAGAACATAATTAAAACACTTTTTAAATCATGTTCAAGTACTTCGGCCGAAGATTCACTGAATCATATCTTGAAACATTCTCCTTTTCTTATCAAAGGTAGAGATTCCTTATTGTACATTCACATATCTCCATGATGAATTAAGAGATCTCAATAACACATAAGGAAAATCTTTTACGACTTGCCTTTGTGAGTTATCAAAGATCAATAACGCATCACAAGACAACCATGATGCCTCAGGTCTAAGGACTAATTTGCATTATTGCAACTATAAGTTCTCGTTTGACATATAGATAAATACTCCATACGAGAACTGCGGTTGATCGCGTTCAGTGTACTCATTCACTAATGAGCACCCACATACTTGTATTAGTGTCAACTACACAAATGGTTTGAGACCAACCATCCTCATCATTGAGCATACATAGTATGTGCCAATCTTGACGGTTTATCAATGCCCATTTGATAACCTTATGATTAGGAACATTTTGGGATACTACAGTTAGAGATTAAAGGTCTCCCGAATCTAAACTTCTTTAGATTACTTTATCTCTTATTTAGTACACCCTGGACTTTTGTTTCTTTACACGACATAAAAGATAACAAAATAATATTGCCCTTTATTTATCATATACGAAATGTATTCTAAGGAGATTACATCAAATGTATTGGCTCTTAGGGCACATTTCTAACAATCTCCCACTTGCACTAGAGCCATTTAGCCATGTATCTAATACCCATTTTCTCTGTATGTCTATCCAGTTGTGACTGTGACATAGGCTTAGTGAGTGGATCTGCTACGTTGTCTGCTGATGCAACCTTTAGGATGCACACATCACCATTCGAAATGAGTTCTCGAATCTTGTGGAATTTTCTTTCAATGTGTTTGGATCTCTGATGAGACCTTGGTTCCTTGGCTTGAGCTATCGCCCCATTATTGTCACAGTACAAAGGCACTGGTGACATTATGGTTGGAACCACATTTAGTTCGGTAATGAACTTTTTCATCCAAACAGCTTCCTTTGCCGCTTCTGAGGCAGCAATGTACTCAGCTTCAGTGGTGGAGTCAGCCGTAACACTTTGTTTACAGCTTCTCCAACTAACAGCGCCTCCATTCAGAATGAAGACATACCCAGATGTGGATTTACGATCATCAACATCAGATGCGAAATCAGAATCGGTAAACGCTTCCACTTGTAACTCTGATGTTCCTCCATAAATAAGGAACATATCCTTAGTTCTTCGTAAGTATTTAAGGATACACTTAACGGCTCCCCAATGATCTAATCCTGGGTTTGACTGATATCTACTTGTTATACTAACAGCATAACTGATATCCGGTCTTGTACAAACCATGGCATACATGAGACTCCCTATTGCTGATGCATAAGGGATTTTACTCATCTGCTGTATATCTTCAGGAGTTTTCGGACACATGTTCTTAGAAAGGTGAAGTCCATGTCTAACTGGAAGTAACCCTTTCTTAGATTGTTCCATATGAAATCTCTTTAGCACCTTATCTATATACAATGATTGAGATAATCCAATTATTCTCTGAGATCTATCACGATAAATCTTTATACCAAGTATATAAGATGCCTCTCCTAAATCTTTCATTGCGAATGATTTAGTGAGCCACAGCTTCACTGAAGATAGCATTCCTATATCGTTTCCAATAATCAGTATGTCATCTACATACAACACTAGGAATACTACCGAACTCCCACTGACCTTTTTGTACACACATTGGTCATCCATGTTTTGCATGAAGTCAAACGATTTGACAACTTCATCAAAGCGGATGTTCCAACTCCTAGAAGCTTGCTTCAACCCATAAATGGATTTATGTAGCTTGCATACCTTATGCTTATCAGTTGTAGAAATGAAGCCTTCAGGTTGATCCATGTATAGTTCTTCCTGAAGGTGGCCATTAAGAAAAGCCGTCTTCACATCCATTTGCCAAATCTCATAATCATGGTATGCAGCTATTGCAAGCAAAATCCGAATAGACTTTGTCATAGCAACAGGAGAGAAGGTTTCTTCATAGTCAATCCCTTCTCTCTGCTTGTAGCCCTTTGCTACTAGCCTTGCCTTGTAGGTTTCTATTTTCCCATCTGAGCCTATCTTCCTCTTAAAGATCCATTTATTTCCTATTGGTACAATACCAGGAGGCGGATCAACTAGAGTCCAGACTTGGTTGGTATACATAGAATCCATTTCGGATTTCATGGCTCCAAGCCATTTCTGTGAGTCAATGTCTGACATTGCCTCATTGTAGTTCGAAGGGTCTTCAATATCCTTACAATCACTTAGGAGATTTAACTCTCCTTCGTTTTCATGAAGGAAACCGTAATACCTCTCAGGCATTCTTCTAACCCTACTTGAACTACGCGGAGTTTGTGTCATATCAGTTTGTGGATCTGGGATTGCATTCAGTTCAGTGTTGATTTCTAGCTCTTTGGACAATTCCTTGAGTTCTATCTCATGTCCCCCTTTCCCATCAAGAGCGTATTCTCTTTCCAGGAAGGTAGCTGACCTTGCGACGAACACCTTTTGCTCGTCGATGTGATAGAAGTAATATCCCATAGTTTCCTTGGGATACCCGATAAATCTACACTTCACTGACCTTGCATCTAGTTTATCCACATCTTGTCTTTTGACATATGCTGGACAACCCCAAATCTTGATATAACCAAGACTTGGTTTCTTCCCAAACCACATTTCGTATGGAGTTTGTGGAACAGACTTGGAAGGCACTCTATTTAACAAATGAATTGCTGTTTCAAGTGCATATCCCCAAAAGGATATAGGTAAATCAGTATAGCTCATCATGGAACGAACCATATCCATTAAGGTTCGATTTCTCCTTTCAGAAACCCCATTATGTTGTGGAGTCCCTGGTGGAGTCCATTGTGATAAGATGCCATGTTCCTTGAGGTAATCAAGAAACTCTGTGCTTAAGTATTCACCTCCTCGATCGGATCTAAGGATTTTAATACTCTTGCCTGTTTGGTTTTCAACTTCATTTCTGAATTCCTGAAACTTTTCAAAAGATTCAGACTTATGCTTCATTAAGTATAAGTACCCGAACCGTGAATGATCATCAGTAAAGGTAATGAAGTATGAATAACCTCCCCTTGCGTTTGTAGACAAAGGTCCACAAACATCTGTGTGGATTAACCCCAACAACTCTGTAACTCTTTCTCCTTTTCCTGTAAAAGGAGACTTGGTCATTTTACCTTGTAGACAAGATTCACAAGTAGGCATAGGAGCAGGGTCTAAAGATCCAAGGCATCCATCTTTTGCCATCCGGTGAATCCTATCTTGGCCAATGTGTCCAAGTTTGAGGTGCCACAATTTAGTTGAGTTATCCACTTCTCTAGGCCTTTTAGGTCTAGGTGCATCTTTATCTATACAGTTAATACTACCATTCATTTCTAAATGAAAAAGACCATCAATCAAATTTGCATAAGCAATAATTCGATTATTATGTGAAATAGAACAAAGTAGTTTGTCAAACAAAACAACAAATCCGTCTCTTAAAAGCATAGAGACAGATATTAAGTTCTTTACACAACCAGAAATGAAATAACAATTATTCAAATTCAGGGTCTCCCCGGAAGGTAGATTGAGACGATAGGTGCCTACAGCTTTGGCAGCTACCTTAGTGCCATTACCCACAGTTAGCACCATTTCTCCTTTTCCGAGTCTTCTACTTCCTACTAGTCCCTGCACACAATTGCAAATATGTTGACTAGCTCCTGAATCAACTATCCAGGTAGAAGTATTAACTGTAAAAACTGATTCAAGAACAAGAGTGTAGGAAATTGGTCAATTCAAGTTCAAAGGCAATTCGTTCCTAATTGGAGTGGTTGGTGTTTTGGGTAGTTCTAGAGATCGGATTTCACTCAAACTTAACCAAATGACTCCTCCCACCATATTATAATGTTGCCCAAGTTTTCGGCTCGATCCGAAATCAATAGGTGTAAGAAATTAGACAATTCAAGTTTGAAGGCAGTTCGTTCCTAATTGGAGTGGTTGGTGTTTTGGGTAGTTCTAGAGATCGGATTTCACTCAAACTTAACCCAATGACTACCCCCACCATATTATTATGTTGCCCAAGTCTTGGGGTCGATCCGAAATCAATAGGTGTAAGAAATTGGACAATTCAAGTTCAAAGGCAGTTCGGTCCTAATTGGAGTGGTTGGTGTTTTGGGTAGTTCTAGATATGGGATTTCACTCAAACTCAACCAAATGACTCCTCCCACCATATTATGATGTTGCCCAAGTTTTGGGCTCGATCCGAAATCAATGGGTGTAAGAAATTGGACAATTCAAGTTCAAAGGCATTTCGTTGCTAATTGGAGTGGTTGGTGTTTTGGGTAGTTCTAGAGATTGGATTTCACTCCAACTCAATCAAATGACTCCTCCCACCATATTATGATGTTGCCCAAGTTTTGGGCTCGATCCGAAATCAATAGGTGTAAGAAATTGGACAATTCAAGTTCAAAGGCAGTTCGTTCCTAATTGGAGTGGTTGATGTTTTATATAGTTCTAGAGATCGGATTTCACTCAAACTCAACCAAATGACTCCTCCCACCATATTATGATGTTGCCCAAGTTTTGGGCTCGATCCGAGATCAATAGGTGTAAGAAATTGGACAATTCAAGTTCAAAGGCAGTTCGTTCCTAATTGGAGTGGTGGGTGTTTAGGGTAGTTCTAGAGATCGGATTTCACTCAAACTCAACCAAATGACTCCTCCCACCATATTATGATGTTGCCCAAGTTTTGGGTTCGATCCGAGATCAACAGGTGTAAGAAATTGGACAATTCAAGTTCATAGGCAGTTCGTTCCTAGTTGGAGTGGTTGGTGTTTTGGGTAGTTCTAGAGATCGGATTTCACTCTAACTTAACCGAATGACTCCTCCCACCATATTATAATGTTGGCCAAGTTTTGGGCTCGATCCGAAATTAATAGGTGTAAGAAATTGGACAATTCAAGTTCGAAGGCAGTTCGTTCCTAATTGGAGTGGTTGGTGTTTTGGGAAGTTCTAGAGATCGGATTTCACTCAAACTTAACCAAATGACTCCTCCCACCATATTATAATGTTGCCCAAGTTTTGGGCTCGATCCGAAATCAATTGGTGTAAGAAATTGGACAATTTATGTTCAAAGGCAGTTCGTTCATAATCTGAGTGGTTGGTGTATTCCAAAGTTCTAGAGATCGGATTTCACTCAAACTTAACCAAACGACTCCTCCCACCATGTTATGATGTTGCCCAAGTTTTGGGCTCAATCCGAGACCAATAGGTTGAAGAAATTGGACAATTCAAGTTCAAAGGCAGTTCGTTCCTAGTTGGAGTGGTTGGTGTTTTGGGTAGTTCTAGAGATTGGATTTCACTCAAACTTAACCAAATGACTCCCCCCACCATATTATGATGTTGCCCAAGTATTGGGCTCGATCCGAATTCAATAGCTGTAGGAATTGGTCAATTCAAGTTCAATGGCAATTCGTTCCTAATTGGAGTGGTTGGTGTTTTGGGTAGTTCTAGAGATCGGATTTCACTCAAACTTAACCAAATGACTCCTCCCACCATATTATAATGTTGCCCAAGTTTTGGGCTCGATCCGAAATCAATAGGTGTAAGAAATTGGACAATTTATGTTCAAAGGCAGTTCGTTCCTAATCTGAGTGGTTGGTGTATTCCAAAGTTCTAGAGACCGGATTTCACTCAAAACTAAACAAATGACTCCTCCCACCATATTTTGATGTTGCCCAAGTTTTTGGCACGATCCGAAATCAATAGGTGTAAGAAATTGGACAATTTATGTTCAAAGGCAGTTCTTTTCGAATCGGAGTGGTTGTTGTATTCCATAGTTCTAGAGATCGGATTTCACTCAAAACTAACCAAATAACTACTCCCCCCATATTATGATGTTGCCCAAGTCTTGGGGTCGATCCGAAATCAATAGGTGTAAGAAATTGGACAATTCAAGTTCAAAGGCAGTTCGTTCCTAGTTGGAGTGGTTGATGTTTTGGGTAGTTCTAGAGATCGGATTTCACTCAAACTTAACCAAATGACTCCTCCCACCATATTATGATGTTGCCAAAGTTTTGGGGTTGATCCGAAATCAGTAGGTGTAAGAAATTGGACAATTTATGTTCAAAGGCAGCTCGTTCCTAATCGGAGTGGTTGGTGTATTCCATAGTTCAAGAGATCGGATTTCACTCAAACTTAACCAAACGACTCCTCCCACCATGTTATGATGTTGCCCAAGTTTTGGGCTCGATCCGAGATCAATAGGTGTAAGAAATTGGACAATTCAAGTTCAAAGGCAGTTCGTTCCTAGTTGGAGTGGTTTGTGTTTTGGGTAGTTCTAGAGATCGAATTTCACTCTAACTTAACCGAATGACTCCTCCCACCATATTATAATGTTGGCCAAGTTTTGGGCTCGGTCCGAAATTAATAGGTGTAAGAAATTGGACAATTCAAGTTCGAAGGCAGTTCGTTCCTAATTGGAGTGGTTGGTGTTTTGGGTAGTTCTAGAGATCGGATTTCACTCAAACTCAACCAAATGACTCCTCCCACCATATTATGATGTTGCCCAAGTTTTGGGTTCGATCCGAGATCAATAGGTGTAAGAAATTGGAAATTCAAGTTCGAAGGCAGTTCGTTCCTAGTTGGAGTGGTTGGTGTTTTGGGTAGTTCTAGAGATTGGATTTCACTCAAACTTAACCAAATGACTCCTCCCACCATATTATAATGTTGGCCAAGTTTTGGGCACGATCCGAAATTAATAGGTGTAAGAAATTGGACAATTCAAGTTCGAAGGCAGTTCGTTCCTAATTGGATTGGTTGGTGTTTTGGGTAGTTCTAGAGATCGGATTTCACTCAAACTTAACCCAATGACTCCTCCCACCATATTATATTGTTGCCCAAGTTTTGGGCTCGATCCGAAATCAATAGGTGTAAGAAATTGGACAATTTATGTTCAAAGGCAGTTCGTTCCTAATCTGAGTGGTTGGTGTATTCCAAAGTTCTAGAGATCGGATTTCACTCGAAACTAACCAAATGACTCCTCCCACCATATTATGACGTTGCCCAAGTTTTGGGGTCGATCCGAAATCAATAGGTGTAAGAAATTAGACAATTCAAGTTCGAAGGCAGTTCGTTCCTAATTGGAGTGGTTGGTGTTTTGGGTAGTTCTAGAGATCGGATATCACTCAAACTTAACCAAATGACTCCTCCCACCATATTATATTGTTGCCCAAGTTTTGGGCTCGATCCGAAGTCAATAGGTGTAACAAATTGGACAATTTATGTTCAAAGGCAGTTCGTTCCGAATCGGAGTGGTTGGTGTATTCCATAGTTCTAAAGATCGGATTTCACTCGAAACTAACCAAATGACTCGTCCCACCATATTATGATGTTGCCAAAGTTTTGGGGTCGATCCGAAATCAATAGGTGTAAGAAATTGGACAATTCAAGTTCAAAGGCAGTTCGTTCCTAATTGGCGTGGTTGGTGTTTTGGATAGTTCTAGAGATCGGATTTCTCTCAAACTCAACCAAATGACTCCTCCCCCCATATTATGATGTTGCCCAAGTTTTGGGTTCGATCCGAGATCAATAGGTGTAAGAAATTGTACAATTCAAGTTCAAAGGCAGTTCGTTCCTAATTGGAGTGGTTGGTGTTTTGGGTAGTTCTAGAGATCGGATTTCACTCAAACTCAACCAAATGACTCCTCCCACCATATTATGATGTTGCCCAAGTTTTGGGCTCGATTCGAGATCAATAGGTGTAAGAAATTGGACAATTCAAGTTCATAGGCAGTTCGTTCCTAATTGGATTGGTTGGTGTTTTGGGTAGTTCTAGAGATCGGATTTCACTCAAACTTAACCAAATGACTCCTCCCACCATATTATATTGTTGCCCAAGTTTTGGGCTCGATCCGAAGTCAATAGGTGTAACAAATTGGACAATTTATGTTCAAAGGCAGTTCGTTCCGAATCGGAGTGGTTGGTGTATTCCATAGTTCTAAAGATCGGATTTCACTCGAAACTAACCAAATGACTCGTCCCACCATATTATGATGTTGCCCAAGTTTTGAGGTCGATCCGAAATCAATAGGTGTAAGAAATTGGACAATTCAAGTTCAAAGGCAGTTCGTTCCTAATTGGCGTGGTTGGTGTTTTGGATAGTTCTAGAGATCGGATTTCTCTCAAACTCAACCAAATGACTCCTCCCCCCATATTATGATGTTGCCCAAGTTTTGGGTTCGATCCGAGATCAATAGGTGTAAGAAATTGTACAATTCAAGTTCAAAGGAAGTTCGTTCCTAATTGGAGTGGTTGGTGTTTTGGGTAGTTCTACAGATCGGATTTCACTCAAACTCAACCAAATGACTCCTCCCACCATATTATGATGTTTCCCAAGTTTTGGGCTCGATCCGAGATCAATAGGTGTAAGAAATTGGACAATTCAAGTTCATAGGCAGTTCGTTCCTAATTGGAGTGGTTGGTGTTTTGGGTAGTTCTAGAGATCGGATTTCACTCAAACTCAACCAAATGACTCCTCCCACCATATTATGATGTTGCCCAAGTTTTGGGTTCGATCCGAGATCAATAGGTGTAAGAAATTCGAAATTCAAGTTCGAAGGCAGTTCGTTCCTTGTTGGAGTGGTTGGTGTTTTGGGTAGTTCTAGAGATTGGATTTCACTCAAACTTAACCAAATGACTCCTCCCACCATATTATAATGTTGGCCAAGTTTTGGGCTCGATCCGAAATTAATAGGTGTAAGAAATTGGACAATTCAAGTTCGAAGGCAGTTCGTTCCTAATTGGATTGGTTGGTGTTTTGGGTAGTTCTAGAGATCGGATTTCACTCAAATTTAACCAAATGACTCCTCCCACCATATTATATTGTTGCCCAAGTTTTGGGCTCGATCCGAAGTCAATAGGTGTAACAAATTGGACAATTTATGTTCAAAGGCAGTTCGTTCCGAATCGGAGTGGTTGGTGTATTCCATAGTTCTAAAGATCGGATTTCACTCGAAACTAACCAAATGACTCGTCCCACCATATTATGATGTTGCCCAAGTTTTGGGGTGGATCCGAAATCAATAGGTGTAAGAAATTGCACAATTCAAGTTCAAAGGCAGTTCGTTCCTAATTGGAGTGGTTGGTGTTTTGGGTAGTTCTAGAGATCGGATTTCACTCAATCTCAACCAAATGACTCCTCCCACCATATTATGATGTTGCCCAAGTTTTGGGCTCGATCCGAGATCAATAGGTGTAAGAAATTGGACAATTCAAGTTCATAGGCAGTTCGTTCCTAATTGGAGTGGTTGGTGTTTTGGGTAGTTCTAGAGATCGGATTTCACTCAAACTCAACCAAATGACTCCTCCCACCATATTATGATGTTGCCCAAGTTTTGGGTTCGATCCGAGATCAATAGGTGTAAGAAATTGGAAATTCAAGTTCAAAGGCAGTTCGTTCCTAGTTGGAGTGGTTGGTGTTTTGGGTAGTTCTAGAGATCGGATTTCACTCAAACTCAATCAAATGACTCCTCCCACCATATTATGATGTTGCCCAAGTTTTGGGCTCGATCCGAAATCAATAGGTGTAAGAAATTGGACAATTCAAGTTCAAAGGCAGTTCGTTCCTAAATGGAGTGGTTGGTGTTTTGGATCGTTCTAGGGATCGGATTTCACTCAAACTCAACCAAATGACTCCTCCCACCATATTATGATGTTCCCCAAGTTTTGGGCTCGATCCGAAATCAATGGGTGTAAGAAATTGGACAATTCAAGTTCAAAGGCAGTTCGTTCCTAACTGGAGTGGTTGGTGTTTTGGATAGTTCTAGAGATCGGATTTCACTCAAACTCAACCAAATGACTCCTCCCACCATATTATGATGTTGCCCAAGTTTTGGGTTCGATCCGAGATCAATAGGTGTAAGAAATTGGATAATTCAAGTTCAAAGGCAGTTCGTTCCTAATCGGAGTGGTTGGTGTATTCCATAGTTCTAGAGATCGGATTTCACTCAAACTTAACCAAACGACTCCTCCCACCATGTTATGATGTTGCCCAAGTTTTGGGCTCGATCCGAGATCAATAGGTTGAAGAAATTGGACAATTCAAGTCAGTTCGTTCCTAGTTGGGGTGGTTGGTGTTTTGGGTAGTTCTACAGATCGGATTTCACTCAAACTTAACCAAATGACTCCCCCCACAATATTATGATGTTGCCCAAGTATTGGGCTCGATCCGAAATCAATAGCTGTAGGAATTGGTCAATTCAAGTTCAAAGGCAATTCGTTCCTAATTGGAGTGGTTGGTGTTTTGGGTAGTTCTAGAGATCGGATTTCACTCAAACTTAACCAATTGACTCCTCCCACCATATTAAAATGTTGCCTAAGTTTTGGTCTCGATCCGAAATCAATAGGTGTAAGAAATTGGACAATTTATGTTCAAAGGCAGTTCGTTCCTAATCTGAGTGGTTGGTGTATTCCAAAGTTCTAGAGATCGAATTTCACTCAAAACTAAACAAATGACTCGTCCCACCATATTATGATGTTGCCCAAGTTTTGGGCTCAATCCGAAATCAATATGTGTAAGAAATTGGACAATTTATGTTCAAAGGCAGTTCGTTTCGAATCGGAGTGGTTGGTGTATTCCATAGTTCTAGAGATCGGATTTCACTCAAAACTAACCAAATGACTACTCCCACCATATTATGATGTTGCCAAAGTCTTTGGGTTGATCCGAAATCAATAGGTGTAAGAAATTGGACAATTCAAGTTCAAAGGCAGTTCCTTCCTAATTGGAGTGGTTGGTGTTTTGGCTAGTTCTAGAGATCGGATTTCACTCAAACTCAACCAAATGACTCCTCCCACCATATTATGATGTTGCCCAAGTTTTGGGCTCGATCCGAAATCAATGGGTGTAAGAAATTGGACAATTCAAGTTGGAAGGCATTTCGTTGCTAATTGGCGTGGTTGGTGTTTTGGGTAGTTCTAGAGATCGGATTTCACTCAAATTTACCCAAATGACTCCTCCCACCATATTATGATGTTGCCCAAGTTTTGGGCTCGATCCGAAATCAATAGGTGAAAGAAATTGGACAATTCAAGTTCAAAGGCAGTTCGTTCCTAATTGGAGTGGTTGGTGTTTTGGGTAGTTCTAGAGATTGGATTTCACTCAAACTCAACCAAATGACTCCTCCCACCATATTATGATGTTGCCCAAGTTTTGGGCTCGATCCGAAATCAGTAGGTGTAAGAAATTGGGCAATTTATGTTCAAAGGCAGTTCGTTCCTAATCGGAGTGGTTGGTGTATTCCTTAGTTCTAGAGATCGGATTTCACTCAAACTTAACCAAACGACTCCTCCCACTATGTTATGATATTGCCCAAGTTTTGGGCTCAATCCGAGATCAATAGGTTGAAGAAATTGGACAATTCAAGTTCAAAGGCAGTTCTTTCCTAGTTGGAGTGGTTGGTGTTTTGGGTAGTTCTAGAGATTGGATTTCACTCAAACTTAACCAAATGACTCCCCCCACCATATTATGATGTTGCCCAAGTATTGGGCTCGATCCGAATTCAATAGCTGTAGGAATTGGTCAATTCAAGTTCAATGGCAATTCATTCCTAATTGGAGTGGTTGGTGTTTTGGGTAGTTCTAGAGATCGGATTTCACTCAAACTTAACCAAATGACTCCTCCCACCATATTATAATGTTGGCCAAGTTTTGGGCTCGATCCGAAAATAATAGGTGTAAGAAATTTGACAATTCAAGTTCGAAGGCAGTTCGTTCCTAATTGGAGTGGTTGGTGTTTTGGGTAGTTCTAGAGATCGGATTTCACTCAAACTTAACCAAATGACTCCCCCCACCATATTATGATGTTTCCCAAGTATTGGGCTCGATCTGAAATCAATAGCTGTAGGAATTGGTCAATTCAAGTTGAAAGGCAATTCGTTCCTAATTGGAGTGGTTGGTGTTTTGGGTAGTTCTAGAGATCGGATTTCACTCAAACTTAACCAAATGACTCCTCCCACCATATTATGATGTTGCCCAAGTTTTGGGCTCGATACGAAATCAATAGGTGTAAGAAATTGGACAATTCAAGTTCAAAGGCAGTTCGTTCGCAATTGAAGTGGTTGGTGTATTCTATAGTTCTACAGATCGGATTTCACTCAAAATTAACCAAATGACTCCTCCCACCATATTATAATGTTGCCCAAGTTTTGGGCTCGATCCGATATCAGTAGGTGTCAGAAATTGGTCAATTCAAGTTCAAAGGCAGTTTGTTCCTCATTGGAGTGGTTGGTGTTTTGGGTAGTTCTAGAGATCGGATTTCACTCAAACTTAACCAAATGACTCCTCCCACCACATTATGATGTTGCCCAAGTTTTGGGATCGACCCGAAATCAATAGGTGAAAGAAATTGGAAAATTTATGTTCAAAGGCAGTTCCAACCTAATTGGAGTGGTTGGTGTATTCCATAGTTCTAGAGATCGGGTTTCACCCAAAACTAACCAAATGACTCCTCCCACCATATTATGATGTTGCCCAAGTTTTGGGCTCGATCAGAAATCCATAGGTGTAAGAAATTGGACAATTTATGTTCAAAGGCAGTTCGTTACTAATCGGAGTGGTTGGTGTATTCCATAGTTCTAGAGATCGGATTTCACTCAAAACTAACCTAATGACTCCTCCCACCATATTATGATGTTGCCCAAGTTTTGGGCTCGATCCGAAATCCATAGGTGTAAGAAATTGGACAATTCATGTTCAAAGGCAGTTCGTTCCTAATTGGTGTGGTTGGTGTTTTGGGTAGTTCTAGAGATCGGATTTCACTCAAACCCAACAAAATGACTCCTCCCACCATATTATGATGTTGCCCAAGTTTTGGGCTCAATCCGAAATCAATAGGTGTAAGAAATTGGACAATTCAAGTTCAAAGGAAGTTCGTTCCAAATCGGAGTGGTTGGTGTATTCCATAGTTCTAGAGATCGGATTTCACTCAAACTTAACCATATGACTCCTCCCACCATATTATGATGTTACCCAAGTTTTGGGCTCGATCGGAAATCAATAGGTGTAAGAAATTGGACAATTCAAGTTCAAAGGCAGTTCGTTCCTAATTTGAGTGGTTGGTGTTTTGGGTAGTTCTAGAGATCGGATTTCACTCACACTTAACCAAATGAAACCTCCCCCCATATTATGATGTTGCCCAAGTTTTGGGCTCAATCCGAAATCAATAGGTGTAAGAAATTGGTCAATTTATGTTCAAATGCAGTTCGTACGTAATCGGAGTGGTTGGTGTATTCCACAGTTCTAGAGATCGGATTTCACTCAAAACTAACGAAATGAATCCTCCCACCATATTACGATGTTGCCCATGTTTTGGGCTCGATCCGAAATCAAAAGGTGTAAGAAATTGGACAATTCAAGTTCAAATGCAGTTTGTTCCCAATTGGAGTGGTTGGTGTTTTGGGTAGTTCTAGAGATCGGATTTCACTCAAGCTTAACCAAATGACTCCTCCCACCATATTATGATGTTGCCCAAGTTTTGGGCTAGATCCGAAATCAATAGGTGTAAGAAATTTGACAATTCAAGTTCAATGGAAGTTCGTTCCTAATTGGGGTGTTAGGTGTATTGGGTAGTTCTAGAGATCCGATTCCACTTAAAATTAACCAAATGACTCCTCCCACTATATTATGACGTTGCCCAAGTTTTGGGCTCTATCCGAAATCAATTGGTGTAAGAAAGTGGACAATTCAAGTTCAAAGGCAGTTCTTTCCTAATTGGGGTGGTTGGTGTATTGGGTAGTTCTAAAGATCGGATTTCACTCAAAATTAACCAAATGACTCCTCCCACCATATTATGATGTTGCCCAAGTTTGGGGCTCGATCCGAAATCAATAGGTGTATGAAATTGGACAATTTATGTTCAAAGGCAGTTCGTTCCTAATCGGAGTGGTTGGTGTATTCCATAGTTCTAGAGATCGGATTTCACTCAAAACTAACGAAATGACTGCT
The DNA here is from genome assembly GCF_965620075.1 of Prunus avium. Taxonomy (NCBI): domain Eukaryota; kingdom Viridiplantae; phylum Streptophyta; class Magnoliopsida; order Rosales; family Rosaceae; genus Prunus; species Prunus avium. The sequence continues at coordinate 1,174,235 of NC_142287.1, forward strand.
CCCACCATAGTATGATGTTGCCCAAGTTTTGGGCTCGATCCGAAATCTATAGGTGTAAGAAATTCGACAATTCAAGTTCAAAGGCAGTTCGTTCCTAATTGGAGTGGTTGGTGTTTTGGGAAGTTCTAGAAATTGGATTTCACTCAAAGTTAAGCAAATGACTCCTCCCACCATATTATGATGTTGCCCAAGTTTTGGGCTCGATCCGAAATCAATAGGTGTAAGAAATTGGACAATTCATCTAGAGATCGGATTTCACTCAAACTTAACCAAATGACTCCTCCCACCATATTATGTTGTTGCCCAAGTTTTGGGCTCGATCCGAAATCAATAGGTGTAAGAAACTGGACAATTCAGGTTCAAAGGCAGTTCATTCCTAATTGGAGTGGTTGGTGTTTTGGGTTGTTCCAAAGATAGGATTTCACTCAAAACTAACCAAATGACTCCTCGCACCGTATTATGATGTTGCCCAAGTGTTGGGCTCGATCCGAAATCAATAGGTGTAAGAAATTGGACAATTTATTTGCAATGGCAGTTCGTTCCTAATCGGAGTGGTTGGTGTATTCCATAGTTCTGAAGATCGGATTTCACTCAAACTTAACCACATGACTCGTCCCACCATATTATGGTGTTGCCCAGGTTTTGGGCTCGATCCGAAATCAATAGGTGTAAGAAATTGGACATTTATATTCATTGGCAGTTCGTTCCTAATCGGAGTGGTTGGTGTATTCCATAGTTCTAGAGATCGGATTTCACTCAAAACTAACCAAATGACTCCTCCCACCATATTATGATGGTGGCCAACTTTTGGGCTCGATCCGAAATCAACAGGTGTAAGAAATTGGGCAATTTTTGTTCATTGGCAGTTCATTCCTAATCGGAGTGGTTGGTGTATTCCATAGTTCTAGAGATCGGATTTCACTCAAAACCAACCAAATGACTTTTCCCACCATTTTATGATGTTGCCCAAGTTTTGGGCTCGATCCGAAATCAATAGGTGTAAGAAATTGGACAATTCAAGTTCAAAGGAAGTCGTTCCTAATTGGAGTGGTTGGTGTTTTGGGTAGTTCTAGAGATCGGATTTCACTCAAACTTAACCAAATGACTCCTCCCACCATATTATGCTGTTGCCCAAGTTTTGGGCTCGATCCGAAATCAATAGGGGTAAGAAATTGGACAATTCAAGTTCAAAGGCAGTTCGTTCCTAATTGGAGTGGTTGGTGTTTTGGGTAGTTCTAGAGATCGGATTTCACTCAAGCTTAACCAAATGACTGCTCCCACCATATTATGATTTTGCCCAAGTTTTGGGCTCGATCCTAAATCAATAGGTGTAAGAAATTGGACGATTTATGTCCAAAGGCAGTTCGTTCCTAATCGTAGTGGTTGGTGTATTCAATAGTTCTAGAGATTGGATTTCACTCAAAACTAAACAAATTACTCCGCCCACCATATTATGATGTTGCCCAAGTTTTGGGCTCGATCCGAAATCAATAGGTGTAAGAAATTGGACAATTCAAGTTCAAAGGCAGTTCGTTCTTAATTGGAGTGGTTGGTGTTTTGGGTAGTTGTAGAGAATGGATTTCACTCAAACTTAACCAAATGACTCCTCCGAGCATATTATGATGTTGCCCAAGTTTTGGGCTCGATCCGAACTAAATCGGTTTAAGAAATTAGACAATTCAAGTTCAAACGCGGTTCTTTCCTAATTGGGGTGGTTGGTGTTTTGGGTAGTTCTAGAGATCAGATTTCACTCAAACTTAACCAAATGACTTCTCCCACCATATCATTATGTTGCCCAAGTTTTGGGCTCGATCCGAAATCAATAGGTGTAAGGAATTGGGCAATTCAAGATCAAAGGCAGTAGTTCCTAATTGGAGTGGTTGGTGTTTTGGATTGTTCTAGAGATCGGATTTTTCTAAAACATCACCAAATGACACCTCCCACCATATTATGATGTTGCCAAAGTTTTGGGTTCGATCCGTAATCAATAGGAGTAAGAAATTGGACAATTGAAGTTCGAAAGCAGTTTGTTCGTAATTGGAGTGGTTGGTGTTTTGGGTAGTTCTAGAGATCGGATTTCACTCAAACTTATCCAAATGACTCCTCCCACCATATTATGATGTTGCTCAAGTTTTGGGCTCGATCCGAAATCAATAGGTGTAAGAAATTGGACAATTCAGGTTCAAAGACAGTTCGTTCCTAATTGGGATGGTTGGTGTTTTGGGTAGTTCTAGAGATCGGATTTCACTCAACCTTTCCCAAATGACTCCTCCCACCATATTATGACGTTGCCCCTGTTTTGGGCTCGATCCGAAATCAATAGGTGTAAGAAATTGGACAATTCAAGTTCAAAGGCAGTTCGTTCCTAATTGGAGTGGTTGGTGTTTTGGGTAGTTCTTAACAATCGGAATTCTCTCAAACTTAACCAAATGACTCCTCCCCCCATATTATGATGTTGCTCAAGTTTTGGGCTCGATCCGAAATCAATAGGTGTAAGAAATTGGACAATTCAGGTTCAAAGACAGTTCGTTCCTAATTGGGATGGTTGGTGTTTTGGATAGTTCTAGAGGTCGGATTTCACTCAAACTTAACCAAATGACTCCTCCCCCCATATTATGATGTTGCCCAAGTTTTGGGCTCGATCCGAAATCAATAGGCGTAAGAAATTGGACAATTAATGTTGAAAGGCAGTTTGTTAATAATCGGAGTGGTTGGTGTATTCCATAGTTCTACAGATCGGATTTCACACAAAACAAACCAAATGACTCCTCCCACCATATTATGATGTTGCCCATGTTTTGGGCTCGATCCGAAATCAATAGGTGTAAGAAATTGGACAATTGAAGTTCAAAGGCAGTTCGTTCCTAATTGGAGTGGTTGATGTATTCCATAGTTCTAGAGATCGGATTTCACTCCAACTTGAGCAAATAACTCCTCCCACCATATTATGATGTTGCCCAAGTTTTGGGCTCGATCTGAAATCAATAGGTGTAAGAAATTGGACAATTCAAGCTCAAAGGCAGTTCGTTCCAAATTGGAGCGGTTGGTATTTTGGGTAGTTCTAGAGATCGGATTTCACTCAAACTTAACCAAATGACTCCTCCCACCATATTATGATATTGCCCAAGTTTTGGGCTCGATCCGAAATCAATAGGTGCAAGAAATTGGAGAATTCAAGTTCAAAGGCAGTTCGTTCCTAATTGGAGTGGTTGGTGTTTTGGGTAGTTCTAGAGATCGGATTTAACTCAAACATAACCAAATGACTCCTCCCACCATATTATGTTTTTGCCCAAGTTTTGGGCTCGATCCGAAATCAATAGGTGTAAGAAATTTGACAATTCAGGTTCAAAGGCAGTTCGTTCCTAATTGGAGTGGTTAGTGTTTTGGGTAGTTCTAGAGATCGGATTTCACTCAAACTTAACCAAATGACTCCTCCCACCATATGATGATGTTGCCCAAGTTTTGGGCTCGATCCGAAATCAAAAGGTGTAAGAAATTGGACAATTCAAGTTCAAAGGCAGTTCGTTCCTAATTGGAGTGGTTGGGGTTTTGGGTAGTTCTAGAGATCGAATTTCACTGAAATTTAACCAAATGACTCCTCCCACCATATTATGATGTTGCCCAAGTTTTGGGCTCGATCCGGAATCAATAGGTGTAAGAAATTGGACAATTTATGTTCAAAGGCAGTTCGTTCCTAATCGGAGTGGTTGGTGTATTCCATAGTTCTAGAGATCGGATTTCACTCAAAAGAAAACAAACCAAATGACTCCCCCCACCATATTATGGTGTTGCCCAAGTTTTGGGCTCGATCCGAAATCAATAGGTGTAAGAAATTGGACAATTCAAGTTCAAAGGCAGTTCGTTCCTAATTGGAGTGGTTGGTGTTTTGGGTAGTTCTAGAGATCGGATTTCACTCAAGCTTAACCAAATGACTCCTCCCACCATATTATGATGTTGCCCAAGTTTTGGGCTCGATCCGAAATCAATAGGTGTAAGAAATTGGACAATTTATGTCCAAAGGCAGTTCGTTCCTAATCGTAGTGGTTGGTGTTTTGGGTAGTTCTAAAGATCAGATTACACTCAAACTTAACCACATGACTCCTCCCAGCATATTATAATGTTGCCCATGTTTTGGGCTCGATCCGAAATCAATAGGTGTAACAAATTGGACAATTCAGGTTCAAAGGCAGTTCATTCCTAATTGGAGTGGTTGGTGTTTTGGGTAGTTCTAGACATTGGATTTCACTCAAACTTTCACAAAAGACTCCCCCCACCATATTATGACGTTGCCCAAGTTTTGGGCTCGATCCGAAATCAATAGGTGTAAGAAATTGGACAATTCAAGTTCAAAGGCAGTTCGTTCCTAGTTGGAGTGGTTGGTGTATTCCATAGTTCTAGAGATCGGATTTCACTCAAAACAAACCAAATGACTCCTCCCACCATAGTATGATGTTGCCTAAGTTTTGGGCTCCGTCTGAAATCAATAGGTGTAAGAAATTGGACAATTCAAGCTCAAAGGCTGTTCGTTCCTAATTGGAGCGGTTGGTGTTTTGGGTAGTTCTAGAGATCGGATTTCACCCAAAATTAACCAAATGACACCTCCCACCGTATTATGATGTTGCCCAAGTTTTGGGCTCTGTTTGAAATCAATAGGTGTAAGAAATTGGACAATTCAAGTTCAAGGGCAGTTCGTTCCTGATTGGGATGGTTGGTGTATTGGGTAGTTCTAGAGATCGGATTTCAATCAAAATTAACCAAATGACTGCTCCCACCATATTATGATGTTGAATAAGTTTTGGGCTCGATCCGAAATCAATAGGTGTAAGAAATTGCACAATTCAAGTTCAAAGGCAGTTCGTTCCTAATTGGAGTGGGTGGTGTTTTGGGTAGTTCTAAAGATTGGATTTCACTAAAACTTAACCAAATGACTCCTCCCACCATATTGTGATGTTGCCCAAGTTTTGGGCTCGATCCGAAATCAATAGGTAGAAGAAATTGGACAATTTATATTCAAAGGCAGTTCGTTCCTAATCGGAGTGGTTGGTGTATTCCATAGTTCTAGAGATCGGATTTCACTCAAAACTAACCAAATGACTCCTCCCACCATATTATGATGTTGCCCAAGTTTTGGGCTCGATCCGAAATCAATAGGTGCAAGAAATTGGATAATTCAAGTTCTAAGGCAGTTCGTTCTTAATTGGAGTGGTTGGTGTTTTGGGTAGTTCTAGAGATCGGATTTCACTCAAACTTAACCAAATGACTCCTCCCAACATATTATGATGTTGCCCAAGTTTTGGGCTCGATCTGAAATCAATCGGTGCAAGAAATTGGACAATTCAAATTGAAAGTCAGTTCTTTCCTAATTGGAGTGGTTGGTGGGTTGGGTAGTTCTAGAGATCGGACTTCACTCAAACTTAACCAAATGACTCCTCCCACCATATTATGATGTTGCCCAAGTTTTGGGCTCGATCCGAAATCAATTGGTGTAAGAAATTGGACAATTTATATTCTAAGGCAGTTCGTTCCTGATCGGAGTCGTTGGTGTATTCCATAGTTCTAGAGATCGGATTTCACTCAAAACTAACCAAATGACTCCTCCCACCATATTATGGTGTTGCCCAAGTTTTGGGCTCGATCCGAAATCAATAGGTGTAAGAAATTGGACAATTCAAATTCAAAGGCAGTTCGTTCATAATTGGAGTGGTTGGTGTTTTGGGTAGTTCTAGAGATCGGATTTTACTCAAACTTAACCAAATGACTCCTCCCACCATATTATGATGTTGCCCAAGTTTTGGGCTCGATCCGAAATCAATAGGTAGAAGAAATTGGACAATTTATATTCAAAGGCAGTTCGTTCCTAATCGGAGTGGTTGGTGTATTCCATAGTTCTAGAGATCGGATTTCACTCAAAACTAACCAAATGACTCCTCCCACCATATTATGATGTTGCCCAAGTTTTGGGCTCGATCCGAAATCAATAGGTGTAAGAAATTGGATAATTCAAGTTCTAAGGCAGTTCGTTCTTAATTCGAGTGGTTGGTGTTTTGGGTAGTTCTAGATATCGGACTTCACTCAAACTTAGCCAAATGACTCCTCCCACTATATTATGATGTTGCCCCAGTTTTGGGCTCTATCTGAAGTCGATAGGTGTAAGAAATTGGACAATTCAACTTCAAAGGAAGTTCGTTCGTAATTGGAGTGGTTGGTGTTTTGGGTAGTTCTAGAGATCGGATTTCACTCAAACATAACCAAATGAAACCTCCCACCATATTACGATGTTGCCCAAGTTTTGGGCTCGATCCGAAATCAATAGGTGTAAGAAATTGGACAATTCAACTTCAAAGGCAGTTCGTTCCTAATTGGAGTGGTTGGTGTTTTGGGTAGTTCTAGAGATCGGATTTCACTCAAACTTAACCAAATGACTCCTCCCACCATATTATGATGTTGCCCAAGTTTTGGGCTCGATCCGAAATCAATAGGTGTAAGAAATTGGAAAATTCAACTTCAATGGCAGTTCGTTCCTAATTGAAGTGGTTGGTGTTTTGGGTAGTTCTAGAGATCAGATTTCACTCAAACTTAACCAAATGACTCCTCCCACCGTATTATGTTGTTGCCCAAGTTTTGGGCTCGATCCGAAATCAATAGGTGTAAGAAATTGGACAATTCAAGTTAAAAGGCAGTTCTTTCCTGATTGGAGTGGTTGCTGTTTTGGGTAGTTCTAGAGATCGAATTTCACTCACACTTAACCAAATGACTCCTCCCACCATATTATGATGTTGCCCAAGTTTTGGGCTCGATCCGAAATCAATAGGTGTAAGAAATTGGACAATTCAAGTTCAAAGGCAGTTCATTCCTAATTGGAGTGGTTGGTGTTTTGGGTAGTTCTAGAGGTCGGATTTCACTCAAACTGAACCAAATGACTCCTCCCTCCATATTATGTTGTTGCCCAAGTTTTGGGCTCGATCCGAAATCGATTGGTGTAAGAAATTGGACAATTTATGTTCAACGGCAGTTCGTTCCCAATCGGAGTGGTTGGTGTATTTCATAGTTCTAGAGATCGGATTTCAGGAAAAACTAACCAAATGACTCCTGCCACCATATTATGATGTTGCCCAAGTTTTGGGCTCGATCCGAAATCAATAGGTGTAAGAAATTGGACAATTCAAATTCAGAGGCAGTTCGTTCATAATTGGAGTGGTTGGTGTTTTGGGTAGTTCTAGAGATCGGATTTTACTCAAACTTAACCAAATGACTCCTCCCACCATATTATGATGTTGCCCAAGGTTTGGGCTCGATCCGAATTCAATAGGTGTAAGAAATTGGACAATTCAAGTTCAACGGCAGTTCGTTCCTAATCGGAGTGGTTGGTGTATTCCACAGTTCTAGAGATCGGATTTCACTCAAAACTAACCAATTGACTCCTCCCACCATATTATGATGTTGCCCAAGTTTTGGGCTCGATCCGAAATCAATAGGTGTAAGAAATTGGACAATTCAAGTTCAAAGGCAGTTCGTTCCTGATTGGAGTGGTTGGTGTTTTGGGTAGTTCTAGAGATCAGATTTCACTCAAAATTTCCCAAATGACTCCTCCCACCATATAATGACGTTGCCCCAGTTTTGGGCTCGATCCAAAATCAATAGGTGTAAGAAATTGGAGAATTCAAGTTTAAAGGCAGTTCGTTCCTAATTGGAGTGGTTGGTGTTTCGGGTAGTTCTAGAGATCGGATTTTACTCAAACATAACCAAATGACTCCTCCCAATATATTACGACGTTGCCCCAGTTTTGGGCTCGATCCGAAATCAATAGGTGTAAGAAATTGGACAATTCAAGTTCAAAGGCAGTTCGTTCCTAATTGGAGTGGTTGGTGTTTTGGGTGGTTCTAGAGATTGGATTTCACTCAAACTTAACCAAATGACTCCTCCCACCCTATTATGATGTTGCCCAAGTTTTGGGCCCGATCTGAAATCAATAGGTGTAAGAAATTGGACAATTTATGTTCAATGGCAGTTCGTTCCTAATCGGAGTCGTTGGTGTATTCCATAGTTCTAGAGATCGGATTTCACTCAAAACAAACCAAATGACTCCTGCCACCATATTATGATGTTGCCCACGTTTTGGGCTCGATCCGAAATCGTTAGGTAGAAGAAATTGGACAATTTATATTCGAAGGCAGTTCGTTCCTAATTGGAGTGGCTGGTGTTTTGGGTTGTTTTAGAGATCGGATTTCACTCAAACTTAACCAAATGACTCCTCCCACCCTATTATGATGTTGCAAAAGTTTTGGGCTCGATCCGAAATCAATAGGAGTAAGAAATTGGACAATTCAAGTTCAGAGGCAGTTCGTGCTTGATTGGAGTGGTTGGTGTTTTGGGTAGTTCTAGAGGTCGGATTTCACTGAAACTTAACGAAATGACTCCTCCCACCATATTATGATGTTGCCCAAGTTTTGGGCTCGATCCGAAATCATTAGGTGTAAGAAATTGGACAATTTATATTCAAAGCTAGTTCATTCCTAATCGCCGTGGTTGGTGTATTGCATAGTTCTAGAGATCGGATTTCACACAAAACAAACCAAATGACTCCTCCCACCATATTATGATGTTGCCCTTGTTTTGGGCTCGATCCCAAATCAATAGGTGTAAGAAATTGGACAATTCAAGTTCAAAGGCAGTTCGTTCCCAATAGGAGTGGTTGGTGTTTTGGGTAGTTCTAGAGAACGGATTTCACTCAAACTTAACCAAATGACTCCTCCCACCATATTATGGTGTTGCCCAAGTTTTGGGCTCGATCCGAAATCAATAGGTGTAAGAAATTGGTCAATTCAAGTTCAAAGACATTTCGTTTCTAATTGGAGTAGTTGGTGTTTTGGGTAGTTCTAGAGATCGGATTTCACTCAAACTTAAACAAATGACTCCTCCCACCATATTATGATGTTGCCCAAGTTTTGGGCTCGATACGAAATCAATAGGTGTAAGAAATTGGACAATTCAAGTTCAACGGAAGTTCCTTCCTAATTTGGAGGGTTGGTGTTTTTGGGCAGTTCTCACTACAAGAAAATAGGCTTTAGTTGACACTTCATAGTTGACGTTTCTTGAAAAACCATCAACTATTCTACAAAGCTTTGACGCTTTTTTAAAAACGTCAACTATATTTCAATTTTTCTTGACATTTGGTAAAAAGTGTCAGCTAATGCAATATAACTTTGACGTTTTTGCAAAAACGTCAGGTAAAAAACCATTTCGTTGACGTTTATTAGAAACCGTCAGTTATAGTTTTAAAAAACCGACAATTAATCTTTTATTTGTTTTTTAATGTAAAGAAGAAAACCCTAAGTACTATGCGGTTCTATTTTTCTCTCCTCCCTTTTCCTTTGTCCCACCCAACCTTTTCTTTTTCTCAAGATCAGTGTCGCACAACTCATCTCTCTGCTCTCAATCTCTCGCTCAATTCTTCTATGCTCTCGCTTAATCATCTTTCCACTCTCACTCTTTCAGCCACTCTAAGCAGATTGCAAAACCCACAAATCAGCATCAACGAGAGCACAAACCCTCTGACTTTCGTCCCCTCTACCAAACGCCAGCTTCATCTCGACCACTTGGACCCCCATAAACATCTGTATCCATAACCATTTCACAACCATCTGCAAAATCACAAAAAAGACCCGAGACCCGCTTCGATCGACAACCTTAGCTTCACCATCGCCCGTGGTGGAACCCATGAAATATGGTGTGGGTGACCGACCCGTCTGCAAACAGAGGAGATGAGATGAAGGATATGGTGTTGGAGAATCTTTCTTGCTTTGGTTGAGCGGCATCTCTGGAATCGAGTTCTTCCTATGTTAACTACAAACTGAGGTGCGTTTCTTCATCTCTTTTTAGAATTTGAGGTCGGTTTCTTTGAAATCTGGACTATTAATACACCAGACTGGATTCGATTTCTTTTATGTATTTGGGTTCATTTTATTTAAAAGTTCAAGTCTGAAAACTGGACCGTTTAATTTTTTCTGTATTTGGATCGTTATCCTAATTGAGTATTTGGATTCTAGTATGGGTTTCCTGGTTCTCATTATTTTTGGTCATTTCTTTCTCTCTCCTAGCCCTGGATGCTAGTAAAAATTATTCCTTAGTGCTGCACTTTTCTATGAATTGCTTGATTTTCATTTCTAGGAATTTGAAGGAATCAATTTCTTGTTTTTTCTTCAATTCCTTGTCTTATTGGTTTTTATGTTGTTCATTTTCGTATTTATTTTTGACTGGGTGAGAAGCTTGGTTCTAGACTTGACTTTGGCTAGTTGTTGTGTCTTACTGTCTACCCAGTTCTTGTGTCTTGCTGTCTACCCAATATTTTGTCGAAAATATTCTCTTCCCTCTGGGTTTCTTTATTGAAGTTAGATTTCGACAAAAAAAGAAGAAGCAAGCACTATAGAAATTTGATTTTTTTGTTGTTGCTAGTGTAATGAAAATGATCCAATCATTGATCCATACGCTAGCTACAACTCTAATTTGGCCGAATCCCTACACTACCAATTTCATTATTTTAGTTTCTTCATATTTTCAATTATTATAATGTTTGGATAATCCAACACTTCAGCCAGAGTATGAATTTCTCTTACATGCCACATTGCTGACATTTTAGATGTGCCATCGTCAGTTTGCCTAGGTGGTTAATTATGGGTTAAAATTTTCTAATTTATATTTCCAGTTTAAGGTTTTAATCTTTGGGCTGTGATTTTTTCAGATTTTCAGTTTGTTAATTTTCATTTGGACAAAGCATATGTAGAAAAAGGTAAGCATTTTATAATACTTTTGGAGTAGTTGTTGATTTAGTTTAATCATCAGCTTTGTTGTTGCACTTTTTAGGCTACCTTCAATAGTTTGGATCATAAGAGTTGTTTGGCTTATATTATCTTTCTATTATAAGAACCTTACTTTATCTTAAATAACCATGAATATATGTATGTTTCACCTGAACGATAAAGTGAAATTTAGGAGGTTCACAAATTTCATCATGATATAAATATATATGTATATCTCTTTGCTCTTAAGTAGTGTGTGTTATTGTTTTCTCAAGAGTTTGAATGAAAGGGGAAGTGGGATTCGTGAATTTAAGGAATGCAAATGCTGACAATCATATGGATAAAGGAACTATTATCAATGTTCCTTAAATATATTTAGTATACGTGTTACAATTAGAGATTATTTAGGGGCAGCTATTATCTCTGTTGTATCTTTTATTCATCGTCTCATTGCAGCATATTTTTGTTGATGCTAAACGTTAACTTTTGGTTTCATTGTACATTTAAGATTTGACGTATACATGTATAGTTTGAAAGCCAATAGTTTGTCATAGAAGAAACTTTCTGAGAATGTGATATTATAGAGAAGTAGAAACTCCACAAAATTCATGTCTTCTCTTCTTGCAGGTCTGTCTATTTGACATGAAGCCACTGAGTAAAACAGGGTTTGCCCTTTCTTTTTATCTATTTGATAATACTTTGTACTAACTCTAAGCTATATAAGTGACACAGAACTGCAGATTTGCAGAGCAGCAATATAAAAGTTCAGATGATCAATTGGAGTTTATTTATGCATGTAATAATACTTAAAAGAAAATATGTATCACTACTTGTTATCTGAAGGCAGCTTTTGGTTTTGACAAGAATCAATCTCAGAGATCCTGATGATGGTGGGAATATGTTCAATTTTCTCCCAGGTATATTCTTTTCTAAAACTTATCTTTTTCCAAATTCCTGTTATTTTTCTTTTTGTATTTCCGAAAATGCAGATTGAGATTTTTCTCTTATGAAAGTCATTATAGAGATAACTGAGGGTTGAATATGGCATACATTACATATTTAGTTTATTGTTTGATTCCTTTGTTGAATGGATGCCAAAATTTTCTTTTAATGCTCTGCTGAAGAACATAAATCTACATATTTAAAGGATTTCCATTGTTCTACCCTCTTACTAAATTTTTGTACCTAACTAGGCAGAAGTATACGGTCATTTCTTTTGTGCACAATTGAGTTCAAAATTTTCTCTGGATTAATTTTAGTCAAAAGGAACAACTACTTATATTTGGCAATGCATATGTGCACGATATGCCATTGGTTGAGGATATTGTCATTTCTTTTGTCTTGCTGATCTTTTTTCATTTTCAGTACATTTTAGTAGATATTTACACACATGTACAGAAAAATTTAACAGCATAGTTAGCTTTAGTTGGTTGTAAAATTAATGCATATCCCTTGATTGCCTAAATACATAACAAGATATGAAACATGCACTTAAGGAGTTTATTGTTACTACCTTGTTGTCAATTGTGGTGGATTCTCTCTCTCTCTCTCTCTCTCTCTCATTCTCCTTGATGCATATTGTTTGACAGATTAATGCGATCACTGAGGGTCATAAAGGCAGACAGAGGCTCATCAAGGAGGCTTCGAATCCGTTGACACTGAATACATTTTGTTTTAGATATAAGTTTTTGGCATATTCAGTTATTGTATAATCTATATTATATTCTGGTTGCAACGAATATTTTTAATGTGTTTTCAATATTATTTGTTTTTAATGTGTAACATTTATTGTATATTAAATTAGTCTATTTAATTATATTATAATGGATGTACAATTTCCTTTTTTTTTTTTAATATTACCCTTTTGTTTCTTGACGGCTAAAATCCGTCAAGAAAAGAGCTGATAAGTGTCAACAAAAGGTACGTTGACAGTTTAAAAGCGTCAAGGTTGACTAAGAGTTGACGGTTTTCACAGAAATATGACGCTTTTAAGCTGTCAACAAAATCCTTTCCTTGACGGATAAAAAGCGTCAAGTATGAGGGTACCCTTTCGTGACACTGGCATCCCTGACGCTTTTTGAGCCGTCAACTAATGGCTTTGGTGACACTTTTTAGCCGTCAGCAAATGGTGTTTTTCTTGTAGTGTCTAGAGATCGGATTTCACTCAAACTAAACCAAATGACTCCTCCCACCATATTATGATGTTTCCCAAGTTTTGGGCTCGATCCGATATCAATAGGTGTAAGAAATTGGACAATTTATGTTCAAAGGCAGTTCGTTCCTAATCGGAGTGGTTGGTGTATTCCACAGTTCTAGAGATCGGATTTCACTCAAAACTAACCAATTGACTCCTCCCACCATATTATGATGTTGCCCAAGTTTTGGGCTCGATCCGAAATCAATAGGTGTAAGAAATTGGACAATTCAAGTTCAAAGGCAGTTCGTTCCTGATTGGAGTGGTTGGTGTTTTGGGAAGTTCTAGAGATCGGATTTCACTCAAAATTTCCCAAATGACTCCTCCCACCATATAATGACGTTGCCCCTGTTTTGGGCTCGATCCGAAATCAATAGGTGTAAGAAATTGGAGAATTCAAGTTCAAAGGCAGTTCGTTCCTAATTGGAGTGGTTGGTGTTTCGGGTAGTTCTAGAGATCGGATTTTACTCAAACTTAACCAAATGACTCCTCCCAATGTATTACGACGCTGCTCCAGTTTTGGGCTCGATCCGAAATCAATAGGTGTAAGAAACTATGCAATTCAAGTTCAAAGGCAGTTCGTTCCTAATTGGAGTGGTTGGTGTTTTGGGTGGTTCTAGAGATTGGATTTCACTCAAACTAAACCAAATGACTCCTCCCACCCGATTATGATGTTGCCCAAGTTTTGGGCTCGATCCGAAATCAATAGTTGTAAGAAATTGGACAATTTCTGTTCAATGGCAGTTCGTTCCTAATCGGAGTCGTTGGTGTATTCCATAGTTCTAGAGATCGGATTTCACTCAAAACTAACCAAATGACTCCTCCCACCATATTATGATGTTGCCCACGTTTTGGGCTCGATCCGACATCATTAGGTAGAAGAAATTGGACAATTTATATTCAAAGGCAGTTCGTTCCTAATTGGAGTGGCTGGTGTTTTGGGTTGTTCTAGAGATCGGATTTCACTCAAACTTAACCAAATGACTCCTCCCACCCTATTATGATGTTGCAAAAGTTTTGGGCTCGATCCGAAATCAATAGGTGTAAGAAATTGGACAATTCAAGTTCAAAGGCAGTTCGTTCTTGATTGGAGTGGTTGGTGTTTTGGGTAGTTCTAGAGGTCGGATTTCACAGAAACTTAACGAAATGACTCCTCCCACCATATTATGATGTTGCCCAAGTTTTGGGCTCGATCCGAAATCATCAGCTGTAAGAAATTGGACAATTTATGTTCAAAGCTAGTTCATTCCTAATCGCCGTGGTTGGTGTATTCCATAGTACTAGAGATCGGATTTCACACAAAACAAACCAAATGACTCCTCCCACCATATTATGATGTTGCCCTTGTTTTGGGCTCGATCCCAAATCAATAGGTGTAAGAAATTGGACAATTCAAGTTCAAAGGCAGTTCGTTCCTAATTGAACTCGTTGGGGTATTCCACAGTTCTAGAGATCGGATTGCACTCAAAATTAACCAAATGACTCCTCCCACCATATTATGATGTTGCCCAAGTTTTGGGCTCGATCCGAAATCATTAGGTGTAAGAAATTGGACAATTTATGTTCAAAGCTAGTTCATTCCTAATCGCCGTGGTTGGTGTATTGCATAGTTCTAGAGATCGGATTTCACACAAAACAAACCAAATGACTCCTCCCACCATATTATGATGTTGCCCTTGTTTTGGGCTCGATCTCAAATCAATAGGTGTAAGAAATTGGACAATTCAAGTTCAAAGGCAGTTCGTTCCTAATAGGAGTGGTTGGTGTTTTGGGTAGTTCTAGAGAACGGATTTCACTCAAACTTAACCAAATGACTCCTCCCACCATATTATGGTGTTGCCCAAGTTTTGGGCTCGATCCGAAATCAATAGGTGTAAGAAATTGGACAATTCAAGTTCAAAGACAATTCGTTCCTAATTGGAGTGGTTGGTGTTTTGGGTAATTCTAGAGATCGGATTTCACTCAAACTTAACCAAATGACTCCTCCCACCATATTATGATGTTGCCCAAGTATTGGGCTCGATACGAAATCAATAGGTGTAAGAAATTGGACAATTCAAGTTCAACGGCAGTTCCTTCCTAATCTGGATGGTTGGTGTTTTTGGGCAGTTCTAGAGATCGGATTTCACTCAAACTAAACCAAATGACTCCTCCCACCATATTATGATGTTGCCCTTGTTTTGGGCTCGATCCCAAATCAATAGGTGTAAGAAATTGGACAATTCAAGTTCAAAGGCAGTTCGTTCCTAATAGGAGTGGTTGGTGTTTTGGGTAGTTCTAGAGAACGGATTTCACTCAAACTTAACCAAATCACTCCTCCCACCATATTATGTTGTTGCCGCAGTTTTGCGCTAGATCCGAAAACAATAAGTGTAAGAAATTGGACAATTCAAGTTCAAAGGCAGTTTGTTCCTAATTGGAGTGGTTGGTGTTTTGGGTGGTTCTAGGGATTGGATTTCACTCAAACTTAACCAAATGACTCCTCCCACCCTATTATGATGTTGCCGCAGTTTTGCGCTAGATCCGAAAACAATAGGTGTAAGAAATTGGACAATTCAAGTTCAAAGGCAGTTCGTTCCTAAATGGAGTGGTTGCTGTTTTGGGTACTTCTAGAGATCGGATTTCACTCAAACTTAACCAAATGACTACTCCCACCATATTATGATGTTGCCGCAGTTTTGCGCTAGATCCGAAAACAATAGGTGTAAGAAATTGGACAATTCAAGTTCAAAGGCAGTTCGTTCCTAAATGGAGTGGTTGCTGTTTTGGGTACTTCTAGAGATCGGATTTCACTCAAACTTAACCAAATGACTTCTCCCACCATATTATGATGTTGCCCAAGTTTTGCGCTAGATCCGAAATCAATAGGTGTAAGAAATTGGACAATTCAAGTTCAAAGGCAGTTCGTTCCTAATTGGAGTGCTTGGTGTTTTGGGTGGTTCTAGAGATTGGATTTCACTCAAACTTAACCAAATGACTCCTCCCACCCTATTATGATGTTGCCCAAATTTTGGGCCCGATCCGAAATCAATAGGTGTAAGAAATTGGACAATTTATGTTCAATGGCAGTTTGTTCCTAATCGGAGTCATTGGTGTATTCCATAGTTCTAGAGATCGGATTTCACTCAAAACTAACCAAATGACTCCTCCCACCATATTATGATGTTGCCCAAGTTTTGGGCTCGATCCGAAATCATTAGGTGTAAGAAATTGGACAATTTATGTTCAAAGCCAGTTCATTCCTACTCGCCGTGGTTGGTGTATTCCATAGTTCTAGAGATCGGATTTCACACAAAACAAACCAAATGACTCCTCCCACCATATTACGATGTTGCCCAAGTTTTGGGCTCGATCCGAAATCAATAGGTGTAAGAAATTGGACAATTCAGGTTCAAAGGCAGTTCGTTCCTAATTGGAGTGGTTCGTGTTCTGGGTAGTTCTAGAGATCGGATTTCACTCAAACTTTCCCAAATGATTCTTCCCACCATATTATGACGTTGCCCCAGTTTTGGGCTCGATCCGAAATCAATAGGTGTAAGAAATTGGACAATTCAAGTTCAAAGGAAGTTCGTTCCTAAATGGAGTGGTTGGTGTTTTGGATAGTTCCAGAGATCGGATTTCACTCGAACTTAACCAAATGACTCCTCCCACCATATTTTGATGTTACCGAAGTTTTGGGCTCGATCCGAAATCAATAGGTAGAAGAAATTGGACAATTTATATTCAAAGGCAGTTCGTTCCTAGTTGGAGTGGCTGGTGTTTTGGGTTGTTCTAGAGATCGGATTTCACTCAAACTTAACCAAATGACTCTTCCCACCATATTATCATGTTACCCAAGTTTTGGGCTCGATCCGAAATCAATAGGTAGAAGAAATTGGACAATTTATATTCAAAGGCAGTTCGTTCCGAATTGGAGTGGTTGGTGTTTTGGGTACTTCTAGAGATCGGATTTCACTCAAACTTAACCAAATGACTTCTCCCACCATATTATGATGTTGCCCAAGTTTTGGGCTCGATCCGAAATCAAAAGGTGTAAGAAATTGGACAATTCAAGTTCAAAGGCAGTTCGTTCTTGATTGGAGTGGTTGGTGTTTTGGGTAGTTCTAAAGGTCGGATTTCACTGAAACTTAACGAAATGACTCCTCCCACCATATTATGATGTTGCCCAAGTTTTGGGCTCGATCCGAAATCATTAGGTGTAAGAAATTG
Source organism: Prunus avium (assembly GCF_965620075.1). NCBI lineage: Eukaryota > Viridiplantae > Streptophyta > Magnoliopsida > Rosales > Rosaceae > Prunus > Prunus avium. The sequence goes on from NC_142287.1 coordinate 1,191,434, forward strand.
GACAATTAATGTTGAAAGGCAGTTCGTTCCTAATCGGAGTGGTTGGTGTATTCAATAGTTCTAGAGATCGGATTTCTCACAAAACAAACCAAATGACTCCTCCCACCATATTATGATGTTGCCCTTGTTTTGGGCTCGATCCGAAATCAATAGGTGTAAGAAATTGGACAATTCAAGTTCGGAGGCAGTTCGTTCCTGATTGGAGTGGTTGGTGTTTTGGGTTGTTCTAGAGATCGGATTTCACTCAAAATTTCCCAAATAACTCCTCCCACCATATAATGACGTTGCCCCAGTTTTGGGCTCGATCCGAAATCAATAGGTGTAAGAAATTGGAGAATTCAAGTTCAAAGGCAGTTCGTTCCTAATTGGAGTGGTTCGTGTTTCGGGTAGATCTAGAGATCGGATTTCACTCAAACTTAACCAAATGACTCTTCCCAATATATTACGACGTTGCCCCAGTTTTGGGCTCGATCCGAAATCAATAGGTGCAAGAAATTGGACAATTCATGTTCACAGGCAGTTCGTTCCTAATTGGAGTGGTTGGTGTTTTGGGTAGTTCTAGAGATCGGATTTCACTAAAACATAACCAAATGACTCCTCCCACCATATTATGATGTTGCCCAAGTTTTGGGCTCGATCCGAAATCTATAGGTGTAAGAAATTGGACAATTCAAGTTCAACGGCAATTCCTTCCTGATTGGAGTGGTTGGTGTTTTGGGTAGTTCTAGAGATCGGATTTCACTCAAACTTAACCAAATGACTCCTCCCACCATATTATGACGTTGCCGAAGTTTTGGGCTAGATCCGAAAACAATAGGTGTAAGAAATTGGACAATTCAAGTTCAAAGGCAGTTCGTTCCTAATTGGAGTGCTTGGTGTTTTGGGTGGTTCTAGAAATTGGATTTCACTCAAACTTAACCAAATGACTCCTCCCACCCTATTACGTTGTTGGCCAAGTTTTGGGCCCGATCCGAAATCAATAGGTGTAAGAAATTGGACAATTTATGTTCAAAGGCAATTCGTTCCTAATCGGAGTCGTTGTTGTATTCCACAGTTCTAGAGATCAGATTTCACTCAAAACTAACCAAATGACTCCTCCCACCATATTATGATGTTGCCCAAGTTTTGGGCTCGATCCGAAATCAATAGGTGTAAGAAATTGGACAATTCAAGTTCAAAGGCACTTCGTTCCTAATTGGAGTGGTTGGTGTTTTGGGTAGTTTTAGAGATCGGATTTCAGTCAAACTTAACCAAATGACTCCTCCGACCATGTTATGGTGTTGCCAAGGTTTTGGGCTCGATCCGAATTCAATAGGTGTAAGAAATTGGACAATTTATGTTCAAAGGCAGTTCGTTCCAAATCGGAGTGGTTGGTGTATGCCGTATTTCTAGAGATCGGATTTCACTCAAACTTAACCAAATGACTCCTCCCACCATATTAGGATGTTGCCCAAGTTTTGGGCTCGATCCGAAATCATTAGGTGTAAGACATTGGAGAATTCACGTTCAAAGGCAGTTCGTTCTTGATTGGAGTGGTTGGTGTTTTGGGTAGTTCTAGAGATCGGATTTCACTCAAACTTAACCAAACGACTCCTCCCACCATATTATGATGTTGCTCAAGTTTTGGGCTCGATCCGAAATCAATAGGTGTAAGAAATTGGACAATTTATGTTCAAAGGCAGTTCGTTCCTAATCGGAGTGGTTGGTGTATTCCATTGTTCTAGAGATCGGATTTCACTCAAAACTAAGCACATGACTAGCCCCACCGTATTATGATGTTGCCTAAGTTTTGGGCTCGATCCGAAATCAATAGGTGTAAGAAATTGAAAAATTTATCTTCTAAGGCAATTCGTTCCTAATCGGAGTGGTTGGTGTATTCCATAGTTCTAGAGATCGGATTTCACTCAAACTCAACCAAATGACTCCTCCCACCATATTATGATGTTGCCCAAGTTTTGGGCTCGATCCGAAATCAATAGGTGTAAGAAAATGGACAATTCAACTTCAAAGGCAGTTCCTTCCTAATTGGAGTGGTTGGTGTTTTGGTTAGTTCTAGAGATCAGATTTCACTCAAAGTCAACCAAATGACTCCTCCGAAATCAATAGGTGTATGAAATTGGACAATTTATCTTATAAGGCAATTCGTTCCTAATCGGAGTGGTTGGTGTATTCCATAGTTCTAGAGATCGGATTTCACTCAAAACTAACCAAATAACTCCTCCCACCATATTATGATGTTGCCCATGTTTTGGGCTCGATCCGAAATCAATAGGTGTAAGAAATTGGACAATTCAACTTCCAAGGCAGTTCGTTCCTAATTGGAGTGGTTGGTGTTTTGGGTAGTTCTAGAGATCGGATTTCACTCAAACGCAACCAAATCACTCCTCCCACCATATTATGATGTTGCCCAAGTTTTGGGCTCGATCCGAAATCAAAAGGTGTAAGAAATTGGACAATTCAAGTTCAAAGGCAGTTCGTTCTTGATTGGAGTGGTTGGTGTTTTGGGTAGTTCTAAAGGTCGGATTTCACTGAAACTTAACGAAATGACTCCTCCCACCATATTATGATGTTGCCCAAGTTTTGGGCTCGATCCGAAATCATTAGGTGTAAGAAATTGGACAATTAATGTTGAAAGGCAGTTCGTTCCTAATCGGAGTGGTTGGTGTATTCAATAGTTCTAGAGATCGGATTTCTCACAAAACTAACCAAATGACTCCTCCCACCATATTATGATGTTGCCCTTGTTTTGGGCTCGATCCGAAATCAATAGGTGTAAGAAATTGGACAATTCAAGTTCGGAGGCAGTTCGTTCCTGATTGGAGTGGTTGGTGTTTTGGGAAGTTCTAGAGATCGGATTTCACTCAAAATTTCCCAAATGACTCCTCCCACCATATAATGACGTTGCCCCTGTTTTGGGCTCGATCCGAAATCAATAGGTGTAAGAAATTGGAGAATTCAAGTTCAAAGGCAGTTCGTTCCTAATTGGAGTGGTTGGTGTTTCGGGCAGTTCTAGAGATCGGATTTTACTCAAACTTAACCAAATGACTCCTCCCAATGTATTACGACGCTGCTCCAGTTTTGGGCTCGATCCGAAATCAATAGGTGTAAGAAACTGTGCAATTCAAGTTCAAAGGCAGTTCGTTCCTAATTGGAGTGGTTGGTGTTTTGGGTAGTTCTAGAGATCGGATTTCACTCAAACTTAACCAAATGACTCCTCCCACCATATTATCATGTCGCCCAAGTTTTGGGCTCGATCCGAAATCAATAGGTGTAAGAAATTGGACGATTCACGTTCAAAGGCAGTTCGTTCCTAATTGGAGTGGTTGGTGTTTTGGGTAGTTCTAGAGATCGGATTTCACTCAAACTTAACCAAATGACTCCTCCCACCACATTATGATGTTGCCCAAGTTTTGTGCTCGATCCAAAATCAAGAGGTGTAACAAATTGGACAGTTCAAGTTCAATGGCAGTTCGTTCGTAATTGGGGTGGTTGGTGTATTGGATAGTTCTAGATATCCGATTGCACTCAAAAGTAAACAAATGACTCCTCTCACCATATTATCACGTTGCCCAAGTTTTGGGCTCTATCCGAAATCAATAGGTGTAAGAAATGGGACAATTCAAGTTCGAAGGCAGTTCGTTCCTAATTGGGGTGGTTGGTGTATTGGGTAGTTCTAGAGATCGGATTTCAATCAAAATTAACCAAATGACTCCTCCCACCATATTGTGATGTTGCCCAAGATTTGGGCTCGATCCGAAATCAGTAGGTGTCAGAAATTGGTCAATTCAAGTTCAAAGGCAGTTCGTTCCTAATTGAACTCGTTGGGGTATTCCACAGTTCTAGAGATCGGATTGCACTCAAAATTAACCAAATGACTCCTCCCACCATATTATGATGTTGCCCAAATTTTGGGCTCGATCCGAAATCAGTAGGTGTCAGAAATTGGTCAATTCAAGTTCAAAGGCAGTTCGTTCCTAATTGGAGTGGTTGTTGTTTTGGGTAGTTCTAGAGATCGGATTTCACTCAAACTTAACCAAATGACTCCTGCCACCATATTATGATGTTGCCCAAGTTTTGGGCTCTATCCAAAACCAGTAGGTGTAAGAAATTGGTCAATTCAAGTTCAAAGGCAGTTCGTTCCTAATTGTAGTGGTTGGTGTTTTGGGTAGTTCTAGAGATCGGATTTTACTCAAACTTAACCAAATGACTCCTCCCACCACATTATGATGTTGCCCACGTTTTGGGCTCGATCCCAAATCAATAGGTGTAAGAAATTGGACAATTCAAGTTCAATTGCAGTTCGTTCCTAATTCGGGTGGTTGGTGTATTGGGTAGTACTAGTGATCCGATTGCACTCAAAATTAACCAAATGACTCCTCCCCCCATATTATCACGTTGCCCAAGTTTTGGGCTCTGTCCGAATTCAATAGGTGTAAGAAATTGGACAATTCAAGTTCAAAGGCAGTTTGTTCCTAATTGGAGTGGTTGGTGTTTTGGGTTGTGTTGTGTGGATTTCAGCTGCACCAAAATGGATTCAGCTGCATCCTCAACTTGTGATACTCGCAAGTGCACGAACCGTTGGTAGTTTAGCGTATGTAAGTGCGAGGTCGATTCCACAGGGATTGGTGATTGAATGATTCAATTCATTTTCCCTACACAAAACAGAAATGAAAAAGAAGGGAAAGAAATAAAATAAGGAAGAAAGAAAATAACTAACTCAAGCAGATAAGTTCCCAAGTTCAATTAAATTAACGGATTGATTCATGAAGAATTCTGCCTCATCCGAGCTGTGTAGGTTTCTGAAACAAAGCTTGCAATATGACCTACGGAACTGGACTGGCAGGGGGCTGTAGCCAAAATGAGTTTGTCTTTAAGCACTTCTTCCCTTTATCCAAATCAGGCTTTAACATGCATGGATTGCATCATTTCCTATCCAAAGCCATCATTGTTACCTAAAGCTGAAAGATAAACACAAAAAGGATTAAAAGCACAAGTTTAACTCAAAAACATAACCAAATCATAAGCTAGAAGGGTACAAAATGATATACAATTATGAACCGATCAAATACCCCCAAACCTAGATTTTGCTAGTCCTCGAGCAAAACAACACAAAACAAAGTTAAAAACAAAACATGTTCAAAGTGTATTAGTGTGATAGCCAAATGCAACAAATTCCCCAATCTTAGTTTTCACACAATTTCAAAAATCATACCAAGCACAAATGCAACTTCAAATCTCACCGAAGTTGTCCTCTCACAAATGAATCACTCAGAAGAGGGCTACAATGCAACACTCAATTATAAACATGAGATTAGAGTTAAATCATAAGGGACTTAACTCAAAATAGGAAGATGAAGAACTTGCATTAATATGATCTCAAGAAGGATGCCAAACACTTAAAAGTAGAAAAATGGATGCAATTCAACCACATGACATTTAAGATCAATTTAGGTCTTTAGTATAGGTTGTAATGGGGCCAAGGGTGTAAGGTGAGTAAGAAATGAAAGGTATGGATAAAACAAAGTCCAAGAAACTCAAAATATAAGAGCATAAAACAATTGTTTACAAGACTTCGAATCATCACGATTAGATTTGTTCTTTTACACGATCAAAACTCCTTATACCTTCATTTACAATTATTCATACTCCTTTCCTTGAATTGAACAAACACCAATTTATTTAGAAGGCCCAAAAATGAAACCCAAAAATGAAATTTCATTCAACCACCACTTAATCACAATTTTTCTCTTTTCTTTTCTTTTCTTTCACCAATTGAGTGAAATTTTTTTTTTTTTTCTTTATGTAATATCCCTTCCCAAACTTAGCATGAAAAACACATCCGAATTAGAGCTCATGAGTTCCTTAGAAAGGTAAATTCTTGTTTTTCGGGCTAAGGCGAGGAAATATAATTGGTAAAATGAAAGAAAAGGTTTACATGTAGGCTCAAAATGGTTAACAATGGAAAATCATGCTTAAGCATGCATAAGGTTAGCTTGAAAGGCACAAACGATCCAAAGAGGGCCTTAATATCACTTCTTAAATGTCATGAAATCAAATTGCATAAGAATGAATGACTTTTAAGTGTTCAACCAAATCAATGAATAATGAGATCAAACAACAACTTTGATGACAAGAAAATAAGAGTATGTATATAACACTCATGAATTGAAGTACAAGGCTCAAAAGCTCACTTTATATAGTTGGTTAAATAAGTCTAATTTATGATTCATACAATTCTTTAGATCATGCAAATCCTTTAATTGGAAAATTATGAAACAAATGGCAAGTGCAAAGAAGGTTTCGAACATGTCATGCTAGAACGATGCCAAATTAATTAATTAATTAATTATTATTTTTTTACAATAAAAATTTACAAGGAAAAAAAATAAATAATAAATAAAATTCAATTTTTTATTTAAGTCATGCAACATTTATCACAATCTCATCAAATGTGTTCGGAAAGTGACTAAACAAGATTCAAAACAAGAAAGAAATTTAATTTTTTTTTTTTTTTTTAAATTTTAAGAAAAACTAAGTTTACTTGCTAAACTCTAATACCCCCAAACCTAGAAATGAGCATTGTCCTCAATGTTTAAAAATTAGCCACAAACAATGTCATAACAACAAATGAAAGGTATTAAAGCAAATAAAAAAAAAAATCACAAAATCACAAAAGAAAACAAAAACAAAATAATTATAAAATAAAAATTACAACACAAACAAACAAACAAACAAAAAATGAAACAGTAAACCCTAATCACACAATTTTGAAACCCAAAAAAATTTTGAAGCCCAAAGCCCACAATTTCGAAACACGAACCACGGTGAATTTAACCCACTTTGAAACCCAAACTAAAGTGAAACCCGACCCACAATTTGTTTTCATTTCCGGCTTTTTATTATTATTTAGTTTTGTAAAAACAAACTATCGAACCGTGATTAGCAACACAAAGAGCGGGATTTTAACATGGGTCATGCTGTCTCCACAACAGACAGGGCGAGACACGTGTCGACGCATAGAGGCGCCGCAGACTCCACAAGCAAAAATTACGGGCTCATGGAAAGGCGCGAAGACTTTACTGAACACGTTCGTTCAGAAAAGACACGTCGTGATAAATGAGTTGGGTATGGTTGGAAGGCGAGAAGGTTGTGGGACTCAAGGAATGCTGGAGATTCAGAAAATGCTCAGATGCTGTAATGGCTAGGGTTTGTCAAAGACTAACTCTATAAGAAAGGGTGAAAAAAACGCAAACTCAGAAACACACAAAAGAGAAAAGAAAGAAAGAAGAAAAGAGAGAGAGAAATCAAATGGCCTCTAACTACCCATTTTCGTTGGATCTCAACCTAGCTCCACCGACTCAGACACGAGGCCAAGCAGCGGCACCAGTATGGATGCCCTACTTTGCTTCCGCACCGGGGCCTGTGACAGTTGCTGACTCAATACTCCTGGACAACGATGTTGCCATTGGAGTGGCTAGAAATTTAGTGACTCCTAAAGATATACGTGTTCTGGGGACAAGGGATGACAACCGGGTCGTGAGCGATGCCCTGGCACTGAGCGTGCAGAGTATAGCAACAGTCGCAAGTTTGGGTCATCGCCTAATTGCGAAGTCCCATGAGGTAGAGGTGCTGAAAGGTCAGTTGGCGGCGGAGCGAAGTATGGTTGAGGAGTGTCAGACTTCTATAAAAAGCTTGAAAAGGGAGAGGTCAAGGATAGTGGAGGTGAATCGACACCAGCTAGAAGTATTGCGGGACGAGAATAAAAACCTATCAAAAATGGTAGAGTTGTACTCTCGCGACATGCGAAAACAGCTGGAGGACCTAGACCGATCGGGTAAACGCAAACAAGCAGATCGCGAGAGTAGTTACGCTCAAGCTAAGATTGCGATCTTTGGGAGCTCAAGTGATGAGCCCCAAGAAGCTGTGCGTGAAGCCCCGGAAGAGGACAGCCAGAGGGCCAAACTCAAAGCTCCAATGGTCGAGACACCAAGCACCGAGAAGAAATGATTTCCTACTGCATTATTGTTGTTTTTATTTTATTTTGTTGTTTTTGTATTTTCGTTACTTTGTTTCGGAAATAAAAGAGTAAGGTTGCAGGAAGAAAAAGAAAAAGAAAAAGAAAAAGAAAACACACTTCCCAACTAAAATAAAACAAAGACGACAAACGGAAAAGAAAACACATTTCCCTAACTAAAATAAGACAAAGATGATAGCCGAAAGGGAAAGGCAAAAACACAAAACACTAGAAAATGAAAGTAACGGGCAAAAACATAAAACACCAGAAAACACGGAGAAAAGAAAAGTAAAGTGAAAGTTAATGTGCTCCCCCATGAAGCGATTAGGTCGAGCATGCCCGGGAAATCCGAAGTGGTGTTGGTTCTCTTTCATCAGCATATGTCTATTTAAACCACACCTCTGCAAGCGGATGATACCCAGCATTTCTTCCTGCAAACTCAAGGAAAAACATCAAAAAATTCAGAAGCAAAACAAATGGCATCCTCATGCACTCACCTTGATGATCTCAACCTTGAGCTCTCACTTGCACCACCGAATGCCCAGACAAGGGCTCCTCCAAACACTGTCTTTCCAAACTCTTCATATCATCACGGCACGGCCTCAAACTTTGCTGAGGCAATACCGAACTTTTCTGAGGCACTGTCGAACAGAGCAGTGCTGCTAGGAGGCATGATTAGTAGCAAGCTCACTCCGACAGATCATCTGCATGTGGCACAGAGGTCTGATAAGGCAGTGGTAGAGGAGTCCCACAATTTAACTGTGCTCCACGCAGTCTCGGCTACCAATTTGGGCATGCGATTATTGGCGAGGACACGGGAGTGTGCCGCGATGAGCGAGGAAATAGCTTCCTTGAAGGCTATGGTGGCGGACTTGCAGAAGCGGCTCTATTGTGCCAATCAGCATGTGGAAGCACTGCAGAGGAAAAATGATGACCATGTAGAGTTGCTGCAGATTCTACAAGTGCGAGACAATAGAGGCAAGCCATGATGATGATGAAGATGAAGAAGATGAAAAAGATGAAAAAGATGAAAAAGAAGTTGTTGTTGTTTTTATTTTTTTATTTTACTTGAATGTTTTGTTTTTTTGTTTTTTGTTTTTTTGTTTTTTTTAAAATGCAAGTTTGAAATAAAATAAAAATGTGGTTTAACACTCAGAAATAAACTAACTAACCATACCACGTAAATAAATACATAAACTAACTTAACAAAACAAAAACAGAAACAAAACAAAAACAAAGACTCAACAGAAAATAAAACAAAGAAAATAAAAAAAAACTTGATTTGAAAACACACGAATATACAAGCAACTCACGGATGACCAGTTAAGGGCCTCAGAAAACACAGCCAGGGGATCCGGGAAGGTTGGAGGGGTCACAATGGTCCCGCTTAAAACCCAAACTTCTTAGACACCGAAGGTGTCGCCTAAAGAACTCCTAGACACTGTATTAACGGAAGTGCTCACTGGGGTTACCATAAGTCGGCTCATATGAAAAATCTTTTTTTTTTAATTTAAAATTTTTTAAGATAAGAAATAAAAACAAATTAAGATAAAATGAAACAACAAACCATAAACGAAAATGAACTAAGTACTCTAAACAAACTCAAACAAACGAAATAAATTGTTGTACTAAAAGAAACAAACCAAGAAACCAAAGAAAAAAAACAAACAGCACTTTCTATCACCTATTTATCACCATTTGGACAGATTCGTTTCTATGTTTTTCAGCTTCGATCTCTGTTCAGTTTTTAGGCTATAACTTTCCAACCGTAAGTCCAAATTTTACGTTCTTTATATGGTTGGATTCAGCATAGAAAAACAAAGAACTCAACGAGGACCAAAAGACAAAAACAACTACGGAAATAAACAGAATTCAAAGAAGAGAAAGGATTGAAATGCTCCCCCTTGAAGCGATTAGGTCGAGCGTGATGCATTTGGAGGTCGCGACTTCTCCCACTACTCCACACTTCCTATCTTTGAAGTTGCCATCTCTCTCCATTTTTATTGAGCTATTTACATTGCTAAAACAAACACACACAAAAACTTGAAACGGAATTAAAGGATTACGAAATATAAAAAAAAAACTAAAGATGAAAAGGAAAAATCAACACAAGTCCAATTCCATGCTTCAAAGCAATAAGCACCAATGGGTTGTGTAAGCTGGGACTTAAACCCAGTTCTCTTGCTTGTTGGGCAATTGTCCTTTTCTGTTGGACTACAAACACAACTTGTCCATTAACGTCATTAACTTTAAAACAAGAAATTGTCCAGTTAAGAAAAAAAAACATAATAATAAAGTAGGAAAGCCAAATAGAATCAAACAATGTTACCGATCCCCGGCAACGGCGCCAAAAACTTGTTGTGTGGATTTCAGCTGCACCAAAATGGATTCAGCTGCATCCTGAACTTGTGATACTCGCAAGTGCACGAACCGTTGGTAGTTTAGCGTATGTAAGTGCGAAGTCGATTCCACAGGGATTGGTGATTGAATGATTCAATTCATTTTCCCTACACAAAACAGAAATGAAAAAGAAGGGAAATAAATAAAATAAGGAAGAAAGAAAATAACTAACTCAAGCAGATAAGTTCCCAAGTTCAATTAGATTAATGGATTGATTCTAGCTAATGTATGATTAAGCCATGGTGTGTGGTCATAACCTTGTATTCCTAATTCCCTAATTTGATCATTTGTTGTCTAACCTAAAATTAAGCATTAGGAACCCATTAAGCATAGAAGAACAATTTAAACAACCAAGCATGTATCTAATCCATGTTGTCGAATGTCCATACATACTCTTCCTATTCATAGTTCAATTCGAATTAAAGCATGGTGTATACTCTTAATTCAAACCAAGATAGCTAACATGCAAGCCTTAATGGTGATCAATAATTCAAACTAGCATATTAACTTATAAGCATAATGAATAAGAACATGAACCATAATTGAAACTCGGAAACTTATAAGCATAATGAATAAGATCCATCCTGAGCATGGCTCTGTGTTTGCTAGGTAACAGACTCCATATTTATCCAATGGGGCTGAATTTTGGATATGTTATAGTACACACCCATTGGAACAACTTTCATGAAGAATGCTGCCTCATCCGAGCTGTGTAGGTTTCTGAAACAAAGCTTGCAATATGACCTACGGAACTGGACTGGCAGGGGGCTGTAGCCAAAATGAGTTTGTCTTTAAGCACTTCTTCCCTTTATCCAAATCAGGCTTTAACATGCATGGATTGCATCATTTCCTATCCAAAGCCATCATTGTTACCTAAAGCTGAAAGATAAACACAAAAAGGATTAAAAGCACAAGTTTAACTCAAAAACATAACCAAATCATAAGCTAGAAGGGTACAAAATGATATACAATTATGAACCGATCAGGTAGTTCTAGAGATCGGATTTCACCCATACTTAACCACCTGACTCCTCCCACCATATTATGATGTTGCCCAAGTTTTGGGCTCTATCCGAATTCAATAGGTGTAAGAAATTGGATAATTTATGTTCGCAGGCAGTTCGTTCCTAATCAGAGTGGTTGGTGTATTCCATAATTCTAGAGATCGGATTTCACTCAAAACTAACCAAATGAATCCTCCCACCATATTATGCTGTTGCCCAAGTTTTGGGCTCGATCCGAAATCAATAGGAGTAAGAAATTGGACAATTCAAGTTCAAAGGCAGTTCGTTCCTAATTGGAGTGGTTGGTGTTCTGGATAGTTCTAGAGATCGGATTTCACTCAAACTTAACCAAATGACCCCTCGCATCGTATTATGATGTTGCCCAAGTTGTAGGCTCTCTGCGAAATCAATTGGTGTAAGAAATTGGACAATTTATGTTCAAATGCAGTAATTTCCTAATTGGGGTGATTGGCGTTTTGGGAAGTTTTAGAGATCGGATTTCACTCAAACTTAACCAAATGACTCCACCCACGAAATTTTGATGTTGCCCAAGTTTTGGGCTCGATCCGAAATGAATAGGTGTAAGAAATTGGACACTTCAAGTTCAATGGCAGTTCGTTCGTAATTGGGGTGGTTGGTGTTTTGGGTAGTTCTAGAGATCGGATTTCACTCAAACTTAACCAAATGACTCCTCGCACCATATTGTGATGTTGCCCAAGTTTTGGGCTCTATCCGAAATCAACAGGTGCAAGAAATTGGACAATTCAAGTTCAAAGGCAGTTCGTTCCTAATAGGAGTGGTTGGTGTTTTGGGTAGTTCTAGAGATCCAATTTCGCTCAAACTTAACCAAATGACTCCTCCCACCATATTATGATGTTGCCCAAGTTTTGGGCTCTATCCGAAATCAATAGGTGTAAGAAATTGGACAATTTATGTTCAAAGGAAGTTCGTTCCTAATCGGAGTTGTTGGTGTATTCCATAGTTCTAGAGATCGGATTTCACTCAAAACTAACCAAATGACTCCTCCCACCATATTATGATGTTGCCCATGTTTTGGGCTTGATCCGAAATCAATAGGTGTAAGAAATTGGACAATTCAAGTTCAAAGGGAGTTCATTCCTAATTGGAGTGGTTGTTGTTTTGGGTAGTTCTACAGATCGGATTTCACTCAAACTTAACCAAATGACTCCTCGCACCATATTATGATGTTGCAAATGTTTTGGGCTCTATCCGAAATAAATTGGAGTAAGAAATTGGACAATTTATGTTCGCAGGCAGTTCGTTCCTTTTCAGAGTGGTTGGTGTATTCCATAATCCTAGAGATCGGATTTCCCTCAAAACTAACCAAATGACTCCTCCCACCATATTATGCTGTTGCCCAAGTTTTGGGCTCGATCCGAAATCAATAGGAGTAAGAAATTGGACAATTCAAGTTCAATGGCAGTTCGTTCCTAATTGGGGTGGTTGGTGTATTGGGAAGTTCTAGAGATCGGATTGCACTCAAAATTAACGAAACGACTCCTCCCACCATATTATGTTGTTGCCAAAGTTTTGGGCTCTATCCGAAATCAATAGGTATAAGAAATTGGACAATTCAAGTTCAAAGGCAGTAATTTCCTAATTGGAGTAGGTGGTGTTTTGGGTAGTTCTAGAGATCTGATTTCACTCAACCTTAACCAAATGACTCCTCCCACCACATTATGATGTTGCCCAAGTTTTGGGCTCGATCCGAAATCAATAGCTGTAAGAAATTGCACAATTCAAGTTCAAAGGCAGTTCGTTCCTAATAGAAGTGGTTGGTGTATTCCATAGTTCTAGAGATCAGATTTCGTTCAAAATTAACCGAATGAATCCTCCCACCGTATTATGTTGTTGCCCAAGTTTTGGGGTTGATCCAAAATCAATAGGTGAAAGAAATTGGACAATTCAAGTTCAATGGCAGTTCGTTCCCAGTTGGGGTGGTTGGTGTATTGGGTAGTTCTAGAGATTGGATTGCACTCAAAATTAACCAAATGACTCCTCCCACCATATTATGATGTTGCCCAAGTTTTGGGCTGGATCTGAAATCAATAGGTGTAAGAAATTGGAAAATTCAAGTTCAAAGGCAGTTCATTTCTAATTGGATTGGCTGGTGTTTTGGGTAGTTCTAGAGATCGGATTTCACTCAAACTTAACCAAATGACTCCTCCCACGATATTGTGATGTTCCCCAAGTTTTGGGGTCGATCTGAAAACAATAGGCGTAAGAAATTGGACACTTCAAGTTCAATGGCAGTTCGTTCCGAATTGGGGTGGTTGGTGTTTTGGGTAGTTCTAGAGATCCGATTTCACTCGAACTTAAACAAATGACTCCTCCCACCAAATTATGATGTTGCCCAAGTTTTGGGCTCGATCCGAAATCAATAGGTATAAGAAATTGGACAATTCAAGTTCGATGGCAGTTCTTTCCTAGTTGGTGTGGTTGGTGTTTTGGGTAGTTCTAGACACTGGATTTCACTCAAAATTAACCACATACCTCCTCCCACCATATTATGATGTTGCCCAAGTTTTGGGCTCGATCCGGAATCAATAGGTGTAAGAAATTGGACAATTCAAGTTCAAAGGCAGTTCGTTCCTAATTGGGGTGGTTGGTGTATTGGGTAGTTCTAGAGATCAGATTGCACCGAAAATTAACCAAATGACTCCTCCCACCATATTATGCTGTTGCCCAAGTTTTGGGCTCGATCCGAAATCAATAGGAGTAAGAAATTGGACAATTCAAGTTCAATGGCAATTCGTTCCTAATTGGGGTGGTTGGTGTATTGGGTAGTTCTAGAGATCCGATTGCACTGAAAATCAACCAAATGACTCCTCCCACCATATTATGATGTTCCCCAAGTTTTGGGCTCTATCCGAAATCAATAGGTGTAATAAATTGGACAATTCAAGTTCATAGGCAGTTCGTTCCTAATTGGAGTGGTCGGTGTTTTGGGTAGTTCTAGAGATCGGATCTCACTGAAAATCAACCAAATGACTCCTCCCACCATATTATGATGTTCCCCAAGTTTTGGGCTCTATCCGAAATCAATAGGTGTAAGAAATTGGACAATTCAAGTTCAAAGGCAGTTCGTTCCTAATTGGGGTGGTTGGTGTTTTGGGTAGTTCTAGACATTGGATTTCACTCAAACTTAACCAATGACTCCTCCCACCAAATTATGATGTTGCCCAAGTTTTGGGCTCGATCCGAAATCAATAGATGTAAGAAACTGGACAATTCATGTTCAAAGGCAGTTCGTTCCGAATTGGAGTGGTTGGTATTTTCGGTAGTTGTAGAGATCGGATTTCACTCAAACTTAACCAAATGACTCCTCCCACCATATTATGATGTTGCCCAAGTTTTGGGCCCGATACAGAATCAATAGTTGTAAGAAATTGGACAATTCAAGTTCAAAGGCAGTTCGTTCCTAATTGGAGTGGTTGGTGTTTTGGGTAGTTCTATAGATCGGATTTCACTCAAAACGAACCAAATGACTCCTCCCACCATATTGTGATGTTGCCCAAGTTTTGGAATCGATCCGAAATCAATAGGAGTAACAAATCGGACAACTCAAGTTCAAAGGTAGTTCGTTCCTAATTGCAGTGGTTGGTGTTTTGGGTAGTTCTAGAGATAGGATTTCACCCAAACATAACCAAATGACTCCTCCCACCATATTACGGTGTTGCCCAAGTTTTGGGCTCGCTACGAAATCAATAGGTGTAAGAAATTGGAAAATTTATGTTGAAAGGCAGTTTGTTCCTAATCGGAGTGGTTGGTGTATTCCACAGTTCTAGGGATTGGATTTCAGTCAAAACTAACCAAATGACTCCTCCCACCATATTATGATGTTGTCCAGGTTTTGGGCTCGATCCGAAATCAAAAGGTGTAAGACATTGGACAATTCAAGTTCAACGGCCGTTCGTTTCTAATTGGAGTGGTTGGTGTTTTGGGTAGTTCTATTTGATCGGATTTCACTCAAACTTAACCAAATGACTCCTCCCACCATATTATGATGTTGCCCAAGTTTTGGGCCCGATAAGAGATCAATAGGTGTATGAAATTGGACAATTCAAGTTCAAAGGCAGTTCGTTCCTAATTGGGGTGGTTGGTGTATTGGGCAGTTATAGACATCGGATTTCACTCAAACTTAACCAATGACTCCTCCCACCATATTATGGTGTTGCCCAAGTTTTGGGCTCGATCAGAAATCAACAGGTGTAAGAAATTGGACAATTCAAGTTCAAAGGCAGTCCGTTCCTAATTGGAGTGGTTGGTGTCTTGGGTAGTTCTAGAGATTGGATTTCACTCAAACTTCACCAAATGACTCCTCCCTCCATATTATGATGTTTCCCAAGTTTTGGGCTCGATCCGAAATCAATAGGGGTAAGAAATTGGACAATTCAAGTTCGCAGGCAGTTCGTTCCTAATTGGAGTGGTTCGTGTTTTGGGTAGTTCTAGAGATCGGATTTCACCCAAACTTAACCAACTGACTCCTCCCACCATATTATGATGTTGCCCAAGTTTTGGGATCTATCCGAAATCAAAAGGTGTAAGAGATTGGACAATTCAAGTTCAACGGCCGTTCGTTTCTAATTGGAGTGGTTGGTGTTTTGGGTAGTTCTAGAGATCGGATTTCACTCAAACATAACCAAATGACTACTCCCATCATATTATAATGTTGCCCACGTTTTGGGCTCGATCCGAAATCAATATGTGTTAGAAATTGGACAATTCATGTTCAAAGGCAGTTTGTCCATAATTGGTTGGGTTGGTGTATTGGGTTGTTCTGGAGATCGGATTTCTCTCAAACATAACCAAATGACTCCTCCCACCATTTTATGATGTTGCCCAAGTTTTGGGATCGATCCGAAATCAATAGGTGTAAGAAATTGGACAATTCAAGTTCGAAGGCAGTTCGTTCCTAATTGGGGTGGTTGTTGTATTGGGTAGTTCTAGAGATCGGTTTACACCCAAAATTAACAAAATGATTCCTCCCACCATATTACGATGTTGCCCAAGTTTTGGGCACGATCCGAAATCAATAGGTGTAAGAAATTGGACAATTCAAGATCAAGGGCAGTTCGTTCCTAATTGGATTGGTTGTTGTATTGGGTAGTTCTAGAGATCGGATTTCACTCAAACTTAACTAAATGACTCATCCCTCCATATTAAGATGTTGCCCAAGTTTTGGGCTCAATCTGAAATCAATAGGTGTACGAAATTGGACTATTCAAGTGCAAAGGCAGTTCGTTCCTAATAGGAGTGCTTGGTGTTTTGGGTAGTTCTAGAGATGGGATTTCACTCAAACATAACCAAATGGCTCCTCCCACCATATTATGATGTTGCCCAAGTTTTGGGCTCGATCCGAAATGAATAGGTGTAAAAAATTGGACAATTCAAGTTCAAAGGAAGTTCGTTCCTAATTGAGTTGGTTGGTGTATTGGGTAGTTCTAGAGGTCGGATTTCACTCAAACTTAACCAAATGACTCTTCCCACCATATTATGATGTTGCCCAAGTTTTGGTCTCGATCCAAAATCAATAGGAGTAAGAAATTGGACAATTTATGTTCAAAGGCAGTTCGTTCCTAATCGGAGTGGTTGGTGTATTCCATAGTTCTAGAGATTGGATTTCAATCAAACTTAACCAAATGACTCCTCCCACCATATTATGATGTTGCCCAAGTTTTGGGCTCGATCCGAAATCAATAGGTGTACGAAATTGGACAATTCAAGTTCAAAGGCAGTTCGTTCCTAATTGGAGTGGTTGGTGTTTTGGGTAGTTCTAGAGATCGGATTTCACTCAAACATAACCAAATGACTCCTCCCACCATACTATGTTGTTGCCCAAGTTTTGGGCTCCATCCGAAATCAGTAGGTGTAAGAAATTGGACAATTCAAGTTCAAAGGGAGTTCGTTCCTAATTGGAGTGGTTGGTGTTTTGGGTAGTTCTAGAGATCGGATTTCACTCAAACTTCACGAAATGACACCTCCCACCATATTATGATGTTGCCCAAGTTTTTGGCTCGATCCGAAATCAATAGGTGCAAGAAATTGGACAATTTGTGTTCAAAGGCAGTTCGTTCCTAATCGGATTGGTTGGTGTATTCCATAGTTCTAGAGACCGGATTTCACTCAAAACTAACCGAATGACTCCTCCCACCATATTATGATGTTGCCCTAGTTTTGGGTTCGATCCGAAATCAATAGGTGTAAGAAATTGGACAATTCAAGTTCAAAGGCAGTTCGTTCCTAATTAGAGTGGTTGGTGTTTTGGGTAGTTCTAGAGGTCGGATTTCACTCAAACATAACCAAATGACTCCTCCCCCCGTATTATGATGTTGCCCAAGTTTTGGGCTCGATCCGAAATCAATAGGTGTAAGAAATTGGACAATTCAAGTTCAAAGGCAGTTCGTTCCAAATTGGAGTGGTTGGTGTTTTGGGTAGTTCTAGAGATCAAATTTCACTCAAACATAACCAAATGACTCCTCCCACCATATTATTATGTTGCCTGAGTTTTGGGCTCGATCCGAAATCAATAGGTGTAAGAAATTGGACAATTCAAGTTCAAAGGCAGTTCGTTCCTAATTGGGGTGGTTGGTGTATTGGGTAGTTGTAGAGATCGGATTTCACTCAAGATTAACCAAATGACACCTCCCACCATATTATGTTGTTGCCCAAGTTTCGGGCTCGATCCGAAATCAATTGGTGTAAGAAATTGGACAATTCAAGTTCAAAGGCAGTTCATTCCTAATTTGGGTGATTGGTGTATTGGGTAGTTCTAGAGATTGGATTTCACTCAAAATTAACCAAATGACTCCTCCCACCATATTCTGATGTTGCCCGAGTTGTGGGCTCGATCCAAAATCAATAGGTGTAAGAAATTGGACAATTCATGTTCAATGGAAGTTCGTTCCTAATTTGAGTGGTTGGTGTATTGGGTAGTTCTGGAGATCGGATTTCACTCAGAATTAACCAAATGACTCCTCCCACCATATTATGTTGCTGCCCAAGTTTTGGGCTCGATCCGAAATTAATAGGTGTAAGAAATTGCACAAGTCAAGTTCAAAGGCAGTTCGTTCCTAATTGGGGTGGTTGGTGTATTGGGTAGTTGTAGAGATCGGATTTCACTCAAGATTAACCAAATGACTCCTCCCACCAAATTATGTTGTTGCCCAAGTTTTGGGCCTGATGCGGAATCGGTAGGTGTAAGAAATTGGACAATTCAAGTTCAAAGGCAGTTCGTTCCTAATTGGAGTGGTTGGTGTTTTCGGTAGTTCTAGAGATTGGATTTCACTCAATCCTAACCAAATGACTACTCCCACCATATTATGATGTTGCCCAAGTTTTGGGCTCGATCCGAAATCAATAGGTGTAAGAAATTGCACAAGTAAAGTTCAATGGCAGTTCGTTCCTAATTGTGGTGGTTGGTGTATTGGGAAGTTCTAGAGATCGGATTTCACTCAAAACTAACCAAATGACTCCTCCCACCATATTATGATGTTGCCCTAGTTTTGGGCTCGATCCGAAATCAATAGGTGTAAGAAATTGGACAATTCAAGTTCAAAGGCAGTTCGTTCCTAATTGGATTGGTTGGTGTTTTGGGTAGTTCTAGGGATTGGATTTCACTCAAAGTTATCCAAATGACTCCTCCCACCATATTATGCTGTTGCCCAAGTTTTGGGCTCGATCCGAAGTCAATAGGTGTAAGAAATTGCACAAGTCAAGTTCAACAGCAGTTCGTTCCTAATTGGGGTGGTTGGTGTATTGGGAAGTTCTAGAGATCGGATTTCACTCAAAACTAACCAAATGACTCCTCCCAGCATATTATGATGTTGCCCTAGTTTTGGGCTCGATCCGAAATCAATAGGTGTAAGAAATTGGACAATTCAAGTTCAAAGGCAGTTCGTTCCTAATTGGATTGGTTGGTGTTTTGGGTAGTTCCAGAGATTGGATTTCACTCAAACTTAACCAAATGACTCCTCCCACCATATTATGCTGTTGCCCAAGTTTTGGGCTCGATCCGAAGTCAATAGGTGTAAGAAATTGCACAAGTCAAGTTCAACGACAGTTCGTTCCTAATTGGGGTGGTTGGTGTATTGGGAAGTTCTAGAGATCGGATTTCACTCAAAAGTAACCAAATGACTCCTCCCACCATATTATGTTGCTGCCCAAGTTTTGGGCTCGATCCGAAATCAATAGGTGTAAGAAATTGCACAAGTAAAGTTCAATGGCAGTTCGTTCCTAATTGTGGTGGTTGGTGTATTGGGAAGTTCCAGAGATAGGATTGCACTCAAAATTAACCCAATGACTCCTCCCACCATATTATGATGTTCCCAAAGTTTTGGGCTCTATCCGAAATCAATAGGGATAAGAAATTGGACAATTCAAGTTCAAAGGCAGTTATTTCCTAATTGGGGTGGTTGTTGTATTGGGTAGTTCTAGAGATTTGATTTCACTCAAACTTAACCAAACGACTCCTCCGACCACATTATGATCTTGCCCAAGTTTTGGGCTCGATCCGAAATCAATAGGTGTAAGAAATTGGACAATTCAAGTTCAAAGGCAGTTCGTTCCTAATTGGAGTGGTTGGTGTTTTGGGTGGTTCTGGAGATTGGATTTCACTCAAACTTAGACAAATGACTCCTGCCACCATATTATGATGTTGCCCAAGTTTTGGGCTCAATCCGAAATTAGTAGGTGTAAGAAATTGGACAATTCAAGTTCAAAGGCAGTTCGTTCCTAATTGGGGTGGTTGGTTTATTGGGTAGTTCTAGAGATCCGATTGCACTCAAAATTATCCAAATGACTCCTCCCACCATATTATGATGTTGCCCAAGTTTTGGGCTCGATCCGATATCAATACGTGTGAGAATTTGGACAATTCAAGTTCAAAGGCAGTTCGTTCCTAATTGAAGTGGTTGGTGTATTCCATAGTTCTAGAGATCGGATTTCACTAAAAATTAATCAAATGACACCTCCCACCATATTATGATGTTGCCCAAGTTTTGGGATCAATCCGAAATCAATAGGTGTAAGAAATTGGACAATTTATGTTCAAAGGCAGTTCGTTCCTAATTGGAGTGGTTGGTGTATTCCATAGTTCTAGAGATCGTATTTCACTCAAACTTAACCAAATGACTCCTCCCACCATATTATGATGTTGCCCAAGTTTTGGGCTCGATCCGAAATCAATAGGTGTAAGAAATTGGTCAATTCAAGTTCAATGGCAGTTCGTTCCTATTGGGGTGGTTGGTGTATTGGGTAGTTCTAGAGATCTGATTGCACTCAAAATTAACCAAATGACTCCTCCCACCACATTAGGATGTTGCCCAAGTGTTGGGCTCGATCCGAAATTAATAGTGTAAGAAATTGGACAATTCAAGTTCAAAGGCAGTTCGTTTCTAATTGGAGTGGTTGGTGTTTTGGGTAGTTCTGGAGATCGGATTTCACTCAAACTTAACCAAATGACTCCTCCGACCACATTATGATGTTGCCCAAGTTTTGGGCTCGATCCGAAATCAATAGGTGTAAGAAATTGGACAATTCAAGTTCAATGGCAGTTCGTTCCTAATTGGAGTGGTTGGTGTTTTGGGTAGTTCTAGAGATAGGATTTCACTCAAACTAAACCAAATGACGCCGCCCACCATATTATGATGTTGCCCAAGTTTTGGGCTCAATCCGAAATCAATAGGTGTAAGAAATTGGACAATTCAAGTTCAAAGGAAGTTCGTTCCTAATTGGAGTGGTTGGTGTTTTGGGTAGTTCTAGAGATCAGATTTCACTCAAAGTTAACCAAATGACTCCTCCCCCCATATTATGATGTTGCCCAAGTGTTGCTTCGATTCAGCTGAAGCAAAATGGATTCAGCTGCATCCTCAACTTGTGATACTCGCAAGTGCACGAGCCGTTTGGTAGTATAGCATATGTAAGTGCGAGGTCGATCCCACGAGGATTGGTGATTGAATGATCCAATTCATTTCCCCTACACAAAACAGAAATGAAAAAGAAAATAAATAAAAGAAGAAAAAAAAAGAAATAACTCAAGCAAATAAGTTCCCAAGTTCAATTAGATTAACGGATTGATTCTAGCTAAAGTATGATTAAGCCATGGTGTTTGGTCCTAACCTTGTGTTCCTAATTCCCTAATTTGATCATTTGTTGTCTAACCTAAAACTAAGCATTAGGAACCCATTAAGCATAGAAGAACATTTTAAACAACCAAGTATGTATCTAATCCCTGTTGTCGAATGTCCATACATACTCTTCCTATCCATAGTTCAATTCGAATTAAAGCATGGTGTCTACTCTTAATTCAAACCAAGATAGCTAACATGCAAGCCTAAATGGTGATCAATCATTCAAACTAGCATATTAACTTATAAGCATAATGAATAAGAACAAAAACCATAATTGAAACTTGGAAACTAATTAAACTTGAATACTTAAGAAAGAATGTACATTACAAATAAAATTAAAGTAGAACTTGAAAACTTGAAGGAAAATTTAGTAAAATCAATTTGTTACAACAATTGACAACTTGAAAGGAAACTAAGAGAATGTGAGGGAGAGAAGGGAAGGGAGCTCTAGAGAAGTGTTTGAGAGCTACCCCCCTTGGGGTGTGATTTATGAAGCTTGAAGACTTCTCTATTTATAGGGCTAAGAGGAAGGAACATCATGATGAAATCCAACACCACCATTCCTCATTTAATACAACCCATAACTCCCACTTCATCTTGCCTATGTTAGTGTGGTTGGAATCAACTCCATCCCATACTTCTTTTGTTGCACCTCAAGCTTTCTTCACATGGGATTGCTGGTTTCTTCTTTTAGCATGGAGGTCTGGCTCTTTATTTGCTGTCAACCCATGTGCTGCTAGTCTTTGTTGCTGGCTAATAAAGTTCTTTTGCTGTTGCACATGTGTTGCTGGAAAAACGAATCCTCCCAAGCAGGGTTCAGTGTTGGACGGGCTGAGGACTCTAGATATGTTCAATTGGACTGCAATTTTGATATGCTATACTAGACACCCATTGGAACAACTTCTATGAACAATGTCTTCCCATCTGAGCAATACAGGTGTACATTTTGGGCCTTGCAAGTTGACTGCCGAAAATAGACTGGAATTGACTTCATTGCAGTCAGCTTGTGGGCTTGTTTTGGGCTTGATCTTCCCTCCTAAAAAATCTGGAAAAAACTGGATCTTGAAGCTCTTTGAATTATCTTTCCAAGTATATGCAGCCCAGCTCAAGGAAAAATCGGAAAGCCCTTCAAATGTGATATTTGGCCCAGTAACGCAGATGCTGCCGAATTTGACCTTAAGTTGCCAAAACTTGTATAACATTCTCTAGAAGACTCGGAATTATGAACCGTAAAATTCTCCAGAAACTAGACTTCCGCATCTTTCCAATGATGTATGGCTCATCATCTGGTTCTTCTTGAGCAAGTACAGTCCAATTCGTGAAGTTGACTGATCTGCAGGCACCGATGAGCCAACTTGTCTCCAAAATGCATTTAATGAGTCTCAAGCTTATTACACTGAAACAAACACAAAACTTATTAAAAGCACAAGTTTAACTCAAAAACATAACCAAATCATAAGTTAGAAGGATACAAAATGACATGTAATTATGCACCGATCACCAAGTTTTGGGCTCGATCCGAAGTCAATAGGTGTAAGAAATTGGACAATTCATGTCCAAAGGCAGTTCGTTCCTAATTGGGTGGGTTGATGTATTGGGCAGTTCTAGAGATCGAATTTCACTCAAACTTAACCAAATGACTCCTCCCACCATATTATGATGTTGCCCAAGTTTTGGGCTCGATCCGAAATCTATAGGTTTAAGAAATTGGACAATTTATGTTCAGAGGCAGTTCGTTCCTAATCGGAGTGGTTGGTGTATTCCATAGTTCTAGAGATCGGATTTCACTCAAACTTAAACAAATGACTGCTCCCACCATATTATGATGTTGCCCAAGTTTTGGGCTCGATCCGAAATCTATAGGTTTAAGAAATTGGATAATTTATGTTCAGAGGCAGTTCGTTCCTAACCGGAGTGGTTGGTGTATTCCATAGTTCTAGAGATCGGATTTCACTCAAAACTAACCAAATGACTCCTCCCATCATATTATGATGTTGTCCAAGTTTTGGGCTCGATCCGAAATCAATAGGTGTAAGAAATTGGACAATTCAAGTTCAAAGGCAGTTCGTTCCTAATTGGAGTGGTTGGTGTTTTGGGTAGTTCTAGAGATCGGATTTCTCTCAAACTTAACCAAATGACTCCTCCCACCATATTATGATGTTGCCCAAGTTTTGGGCTCGATCCGAAGTCAATAGGTGTAACAACTTGGACAATTCACAATCAAAGGCAGTTCGTTCCTAATTGGGTGGGTTGATGTATTGGGTAGTTCTAGAGATCGGATTTCACTCAAACTTAACCATATAACTCCTCCCACCATATTACGATGTTGCCCAAGTTTTGGGCTCGATCCGAAATCAATAGGTGTAAGAAATTGGACAATTCAAGTTCTAAGGCAGTTCGTTCCTAATTGGAGTGGATGGTGTATTGGGTAGTTCTAGAGATCGGATTTCACTCAAAATTGACCAAATGACTCCTCCCACCATATTATGATGTTGCCCACGTTTTGGGCTCGATCCAAAATCAATAGGTGTAAGAAATTGGACAATTCAAGTTCGAAGGCAGTTCGCCCCTAATTGGAGTGGCTGGGGTTTGGGGTAGTTCTAGGGATTGGATTTCACTCAACCTTAACCAAATGACTCCTCCCACCATATTATGATGTTGCCCAAGTGTTGGGCTCGATCCGAAATCAATAGGTGTAAGAAATTGGGCAATTCAAGTTCAAAGGCAGTTCGTTCCTAATTGGAGTTGTTGGTGTTTTGGGTTGTTCAAGAGATCGGATTTCACTCAAACTTAACCAAATGACTCCTCCCACCACATTATGATGTTGCCCAAGTTTTGGGCTCGATCCGAAATAAATAGGGGTAAGAAATTGGACAATTCAAGTTCAAAGGCAGTTCGTTCCTAATTGGAGTGGTTGGTGTTTTGGGTAGTTAGAGAGATCGGATTTCACTCAAACTTAACCAAATGACCCCTCCCACCATATTATGATGTTGCCCAAGTTTTGGGCTCGATCCGAAATCAATAGGTGTAAGAAATTGGACAATTCAAGTTTAAAGGCAGTTCGTTCCTAATTGGAGTGGTTGGTGTTTTGGGTAGTTCCAGAGATCGGATTTCACTCAAACTAAACCAAATGACTCCTCCCACCGTATTATGATGTTGCCCAAGTTTTGGGCTCAATCCGAAATCAATAGGTGTAAGAAATTGTACAATTCAAGTTCAAAGGCTGTTCGTTTCTAATTGGAGTGGTTGGTGTTTTGGGTAGTTCTAGAGATTGGATTTCTCTCAAACTTAACCAAACGACTCCTCCCACCATATTATGACGTTGCCCAAGTTTTGGGCTCGATCCGAAATCAATAGGTATAAGAAATTGGACAATTCCAGTTCAACGGCAATTCGTTCCTAATTGGAGTGGTTGGTGTTTTGGGTTGTTCTAGAGATCGGATTTCACTCAAACTTAACCAAATGACTCCTCCCACCATATTATGATGTTGCCCATATTTTTGGCTCAATCCAAGATCAATAGGTTTAAGAAATTGGACAATTTATGTTCAAAGACAGTTCGTTCCTAACCGGAGTGGATGGTGTATTCCATAGTTCTAGAGATCGGATTTCACTCAAAAGTAACCAAATGACTCCTCCCACCATATTATGATGTTGCCCTCGTTTTGGGCACGATCCGAAAGCAACAGGTGTAAGAAATTGGACAATTCAAGTTCAAAGGCAGTTCGTTCCTAATTGGAGTGGTTGGTGTTTTGGGTAGTTCTAGAGTTTGGATTTCACTCAAACCTAACCAAATGACTCCTCCAAACATATTACGTTGTTACCCAAGTGTTGGGCTTGATCTGAAATCAATAGGTGTAAGAAATTGGACAATTCAAGTTCAAAGGCAGTTCGTTCCTAATTGGAGTGGTTGGTGTTTTGGGTAGTTGTAGAGATCGGATTTCACTCAAAAGTATCCAAATGACTCCTCCCCTCATATTATGTTGTTGCCCATGTTTTGGGCTCGATTCGAAATGAATGGGTGTAAGAAATTGGACAATTCATGTTCAAAGGCAGTTCGTTCTTAATCGGAGTGGTTTGTTTATTCCATAGTTCGAGAGATCGGATTTCACTCAAAACAAACCAAATGACTCCTCCCACCATATTATGTTGTTGCCCAAGTTTTGGGCTCGATCTGAAATCAATGGGTGTAAAAAATGGACAATTCATATTTAAAGGCAGTTCTTTCTTAATCGGAGTGGTTGGTGTATTCCATAGTTCTGGAGATCGGATTTCTCTCAAAATTAATCAAATGACTCCTCCCCCCTTATTATGCTGTTGCCCAAGTTTTGGGCACGATCCGAAATCAATAGGTGTAAGAAATTGGACAATTCATTTTCGAAGGCAGTTTGTTCTTAATCGGAGTGGTTGGCGTATTCCATTGTTCTAGAGATCGGATTTCACTCAAACTTAATCAGAGTGTTTGGTGTTTTCGGTTGTTCTAGAGATCGGATTTCACTCAAACTTAATCAGAGTGTTTGGTGTTTTGGGTTGTTCTAGAGATCGGATTTCACTCAAACTTAACCAAATGACTCCTCCCACCATATTATGATGTTGCCCAAGTTTGGGGCTCGATCCGAAATCAATAGGTTGTAAGAAATTAGACAATTTATGTTCAAAGGCAGTTCGTCCCTAATCGGAGTGGTTGGTGTATTCCATAGTTCTAGAGATCGGATTTCACTCAAAACTAACCAAATGACTCCTCCCACCATATTATGATGTTGCCCAAGTTTTGTGCTCGATCCGAAATCAATAGGTGTAAAAAATTGGACAATTCAAGTTCAAAGGCAGTTCGTTCCTAATTGGAGTGGTTGATCTATTCCATAGTTCTTGAGATCGGATTTTACTCAAAATTCACCAAATGACTCCTCCCACCATATTACGATGTTGCCCACGTTTTGGGCTCGATCTAAAATCAATAGGTGTAAAAAATTGGACAATTCAAGATCAAAGGCCGGTCGTTCCTAATTGGGGTGGTTGGTGTAATCGGTAGTTCTAGAGATCGGATTTCACTCAAACTTAACCAAATCACTTCTCCCATCATATTATGATTTTGCCCAAGTTTTAGGCTCGATCCGAAATCAATAGGTGTAAGAAATTGGACAATTCAAGTTCAAAGGCAGTTCGTTCCTAATTGGAGTTGTTGGTGTTTTGGGTAGTTCTAGAGATCGGATTTCACTCAAACTTAACCAAATGACTCCTCCCACCATATTATGATGTTGCCCAAGTTTGGGGCTCGATCCGAAATCAACAGGTTGTAAGAAATTAGACAATTTATGTTCAAAGGCAATTCGTTCCTAATCGGAGTGGTTGGTGTATTCCATAGTTCTAGAGATCGGATTTCACTCAAAACTAACCAAATGACTCCTCCCACCATATTATGATGTTGCCCATGTTTTGGGCTCGATCCGAAATCAATAGGTATAAGAAATTGGACAATTCAAGTTCAAAGGCAGTTCGTTCCTAATCGGATTGGTTGGTGTTTTGGGTAGTTCTAGAGATCGGATTTCACTCAAGCTTTGCCAAATGACTCCTCCCACCATATTATGATGTTGCGCAAGTTTTGGGCTCGATCCGAAATCAATAGGTGTAAGAAATTGGACAATTCAAGTTCAAAGGCAGTTCGTTCCTAATTGGAGTGGTTGGTGTTTTGTGTAGTTCTAGAGATCGGATTTCACTCAAACTTAACCAAATGACTCATCCCACCATATTATGTTGTTGGCCATGTTTGGGGCTCGATCCGAAATCAATAGGTGTAAGAAATTGAACAATTCAAGTTCAAAGGCAGTTCGTTCCTAATTGGAGTGGTTGGTGTATTGGATAGTTCTAGAGATCGGATTTCACCCAAAATTAAGCAAATGACTCCTCCCACCATATTATGATGTTGCCCATGTTTTGGGCTCAATCCGAAATCAATAGGTATAAGAAATTGGACAATTCAAGTTCAAAGGCCGTTCGTTCCTAATTGGAGTGGTTGGTGTTTTGGGTAGTTCTAGAGATCGGATTTCACCCAAAATTAAGCAAATGACTCCTCCCACCATATTATGATGTTGCCCAAGTTTTGGGCTCGATCCGAAATTAATAGGTGTAAGAAATTGGACAATTCAAGTTCAAAGGCAGTTCGTTCCTAATTGGAGTGGTTGGTGTTTCGGGTAGTTCTAGAGATCGGATTTCACTCAAGCTTAACCAAACGACTCCTCCCACCGTATTATGATGTTGCGAAAGTTTTGGGCTCGATCTGAAATCAATAGGTGTAAGAAATTGGACAATTTATGTTCAAAGGAAGTTCGTTCCTAATCGGAGTGGTTGGTGTATTCCATTGTTCTAGAGATCGGATTTCACTCAAAACTAACCAAATGACTCCTCGCACCATATTATGATGTTGCCCAAGTTTTGGGCTCGATCCGAAATCAATAGGTGTAAGAAATTCGACAATTCATGATCGAAGGCAGTTCGTTCCTAATTGGAGTGCTTGGTGTTTTGGTTAGTTCTAGAGATCGGATTTCACTCAAACATAACCAAATGACTCCTCCCTCCATATTATGATGTTGCCCAAGTTTTGGGCTTGATCCGAAATCAATCGGTGTAAGAAATTGGACAATTTATGTTCAAAGGCAGTTCGTTCCTAATCAGAGTGGTTGGTGTATTCCATAGTTCAAGAGACCGGATTTCGCTCAAAACTAACCAAACGACTCCTCCCACCATTTATGATGTTGCCCAAGTTTTGGGATCGATCCGAAATCAATATTTGTAAGAAATTGGACAATTCAAATTCAAAGGCAGTTCGTTCCTAATTGGAGTGGTTGGCGTTTTGGGTAGTTCTAGAGCTCGGATTTCACTCAAACTTAACCAAATGACTCCTGCCACCACATTATGATGTTGCCCAAGTTTGGGGCTCGATCCGAAATCAATAGGTGTAAGAAATTGAACAATTCAAGTTCAAAGGCAGTTCGTTCCTAATTGGAGTGGTTGGTGTATTGGATAGTTCTAGAGATCGGATTTCACCCAAAATTAAGCAAATGACTCCTCCCACCATATTATGATGTTGCCCATGTTTTGGGCTCAATCCGAAATCAATAGTTATAAGAAATTGGACAATTCAAGTTCAAAGGCCGTTCGTTCCTAATTGGAGTGGTTGGTGTTTTGGGTAGTTCTAGAGATCGGATTTCACCCAAAATTAAGCAAATGACTCCTCCCACCATATTATGATGTTGCCCAAGTTTTGGGCTCGATCCGAAATTAATAGGTGTAAGAAATTGGACAATTCAAGTTCAAAGGCAGTTCGTTCCTAATTGGAGTGGTTGGTGTTTCGGGTAGTTCTAGAGATCGGATTTCACTCAAGCTTAACCAAACGACTCCACCCACCGTATTATGATGTTGCGAAAGTTTTGGGCTCGATCCGAAATCAATAGGTGTAAGAAATTGGACAATTTATGTTCAAAGGAAGTTCGTTCCTAATCGGAGTGGTTGGTGTATTCCATTGTTCTAGAGATCGGATTTCACTCAAAACTAACCAAATGACTCCTCGCACCATATTATGATGTTGTCCAAGTTTTGGGCTCGATCCGAAATCAATAGGTGTAAGAAATTCGACAATTCATGATCGAAGGCAGTTCGTTCCTAAATGGAGTGCTTGGTGTTTTGGGTAGTTCTAGAGATCGGATTTCACTCAAACATAACCAAATGACTCCTCCCTCCATATTATGATGTTGCCCAAGTTTTGGGCTTGATCCGAAATCAATCGGTGTAAGAAATTGGACAATTTATGTTCAAAGGAAGTTCGTTCCTAATCGGAGTGGTTGGTGTATTCCATAGTTCTAGAGATCGGATTTCACTCAAAACTAACCAAATGACACCTCGCACCATATTATGTTGTTGCCCAAGTTTTGGGCTCGATCCGAAATCAATAGATCCAAGAAATTGGACAATTCAAGGTCAAAGGAAGTTCATTCCTAATTGCAGTGGTTGGTGTTTTGGGTTGTTCTAGAGATCGGATTTCACTCAAACTTAACCAAATGACTCCTCCTACCATATTATGATGTTGCCGAAGTGTGGGGCTCGATTCGAAATCAACAGGTGTAAGAAATTGGACAATTCATGTTCAAAGGCAGTTCGTTCCTAGTTGGTGTGCTTGGGGCATTGGGTTGTTCTAGAGACTGGATTTCACTTAAACATAACCAAATGACTCCTCCCACCATATTATGATATTGCCCAAGTTTTGTGCTCGATCCGGAATCAATAGGTGTAAAAAATTGGACAATTCAAGTTCAAAGGCAGTTCCTTCCTAGTTGGAGTGGTTGGTGTTTTGGGTAGTTCTGGAGATCGGATTTCAGTCAAACATAACCAAACGACTCCTCCCACCATATTATGATGTTGCCCAAGTTTTGGGCTCGATCTGAAATCAATAGGTGTAAGAAATTGGACAATTTATCTTCTAAGGCAGTTCGTTCCTAATCGGAATGGTTGGTGTATTCCATAGTTCCAGAGATCGGATTTCACTCAAAACTAACCAAACGACTCCTCCCAAGTTTTGTGCTTGATCCGAAATCAATACGTGTAAGAAATTGGACAATTCAAGTTCAGAGGCAGTTCGTTCCTAATTGGAGTGGTTGGTGTTTTGGGCAGTTCTAAAGATCGGATTTCACTCAAACTCAACCAAATGACTCCTCCCACCATATTATGATGTTGCCCAAGTTTTTGGCTCGATCCGAAATGAATAGGTGTAAGAAATTGGACAATTCAAGTTCAAAGGGAGTTCATTCCTAATTGGGGTGGTTGGTGTTTTGGGTCGTTCTAGAGATCGGATTTCACTCAAACTCAACCAAATGACTCCTCCCACCACATTATGATGTTGCCCAAGTTTTGGGCTCGATCCGAAATCAATAGGTGTAAGAAATTGGACAATTCAAGTTCAAAGGCATTTCGTTCCTAATTGGAGTGTTTGGTGTTTTGGGTTCTTCTAGAGGTCGGATTTCACTCAAACAAAACCAAATAACTCCTCCCACCATACTATGTTGTTGCCCAAGTTTTGGGCTCGATCCGAAATCGATAGGTGTAAGAAATAGGACAATTTATCTTCTAAGGCAGTTCGTTCCTAATCGGAGTGGTTGGTGTATTCCATAGTTCTAGAGATCGGATTTCACTCAAAACTAACCAATTGACTCCTCCCATCACATTATGATGTTGCCCAAGTTTTGGGCTCGATCTGAAGTCAATAGGTGTAAGAAATTGGACAATTTATGTTCAAAGGCAGTTCGTTCCTAATTTGAGTGGTTGGGGTTTTGGGTAGTTCTATAGATCAGATTTCACTCAAACTTTCCCAAATGACTCCTCCGACCATATTCTGATGTTACCCAAGTTTTGGGCTCGATCCGAAATTCGTAGGTGTAAGAAATTGGACAATTCAAGTTCAAAGGTAGTTCGTTCCTAATTGGAGTGGTTGGTGTTTTGGGTAGTTCTATAGATCGGATTTCACTCAAATTTAACCAAATGACTCGTCCCACCAAATTATGATGTTGCCCAAGTTTTGGGCTCGATCCGAAATCAATATGTGTAAGAAATTGGACAATTCAAGTTCAAGGGCAGTTCGTTCCTAATTGGGGTGGTTGGTGTATTGGGTAGTTGTAGAGATCGGATTTCAATCAAAACTAACCAAATGACTCCTCCCACCATATTATGATGTTGCCCAGGTTTTGGGCTCGATCCGAAATCAATAGGTGTAAGAAATTGGAGAATTCAAGTTCAATGGCAGTTCGTTCCTACTTGTAATGGTTGGTGTTTTGGGTATTTCTAGAGATTGGATTTCACTCAAAGTTAACCAAATGACACCTCCCACCATATTATGATGTTGCCCAAGTTTTGGGATCGATCCGAAATCAATAGGTGTAAGAAATTGGACAATTCCAGTTCAATGGCAGTTCGTTCCTAATCGGAGTGGTTGGTGTATTCCATAGTTCTAGAGATCGGATTTCTCTCAAAACTGTCCAAATGACTCCTCCCACCAAATTATGAGGTTGCCGAAGTTTTGGGCTCGATCCGAAATCAATAGGTGTAAGAAATTGGACAATTCAAGTTCAAAGGCAGTTCGTTCCTAATTGGAGTGGTTGGTGTTTTGGGTAGTTCTAGAGATCGGATTTCACTCAAAATTAACCAAATGACTCCTCCCACCATATTATGATGTTGCCTAAGTTTTGGGCTTGATCCAAAATCAATAGGTGTAAGAAATTGGACAATTCAGGTTCAAAGGAAGTTCGTTCCTAATTGGAGTGGTTGGTGTTTTGGGTAGTTCTAGAGATCGGATTTCACTCAAACTTAACCAAATGACTCCTCCCACCATATTATGATGTTGCCCAGGTTTTGGGCTTGATCCGAAATCAATAGGTGTAAGAAATTGGACAATTCATGTTCAAAGGCAGTTCGTTCCTAATTGGAGTGGTTGGTGTTTTGGGTAGTTCTAGAGATCGGATGTCACTCAAAATTAACCAAATGACTCCTCCCACCATATTATGATGTTGTCCAAGTTTTGGGCTCGATCCGAAATCAATAGGTGTAAGAAATTGGACAATTCAAGTTCAAAGGCAGTTCATTCCTAATTGGAGTGGTTGGTGTTTTGGGTAGTTCTAGGGATTGGATTTCACTCAAACTTAACCAAATCACTCCTCCCACCATATTATGTTGTTGCCAAAGTTTTGGGCTCAATCCGAAATCAATCGGTGTAAGAAATTGGACAATTCAAGTTCAAAGGTGGTTCTTTCCTAATTGGAGTGGTTGGTGTGTTGGGTAGTTGTAGATATCGGATTTCTCTCAAACTTAACCAAATGACCCCTCCCACCATATTATGATGTTGCCCAAGTTTTAGGCTCGATCCGAAATCAATAGGTGTAAGAAATTGGACAATTCAAGTTCAAAGGCAGTTCGTTCCCAATTGGAGTGGTTGGTGTTTTGGGTAGTTCTAGAGATCTGATTTCAGTCAAACTTAACCAAATCACTCCTCCCACCATATTATGATGTTGCCAAAGTTTTGGGCTCGATCCGAAATCAATCGGTGTAAGAAATTGGACAATTCAAGTTCAAAGGCGGTTCTTTCCTAATTGGAGTGGTTGGTGTGTTGGGTAGTTGTAGAGATCGGATTTCACTCAAACTTAACCAAACGACTCCTCCCACCATATTATGATGTTGCCCAAGTTTTAGGCTCGATCCGAAATCAATAGGTGTAAGAAATTGGACAATTCAAGTTCAAAGGCAGTTCCTTCCCAATTGGAGTGGTTGGTGTTTTGGTTAGTTCTAGGGATCGGATTTCACCCAAACTTAACCAAATGACTACTCCCACCATATTATGATGGTGCCCAAGTTTTGGACTCGATCCGAAATCAATAGATGTAAGAAATTGGACAATTTATGTTCAACGGCAGTTCGTTCCAAATCGTAGTGGTTGGTGTATTCCATAGTTTTAGAGATCGGATTTCACTCAAAACTAACCAAATGACTCCTCCCACCATATTATGATGTTGCCCAAGTTTTGGGCTCGATCCGAAATCAATAGGTGTAAGAAATTGGACAATTCAAGTTCAAAGGCAGTTCGTTCCCAATTGGAGTGGTTGGTGTTTTGGGTAGTTCTAGAGATCGGATTTCAGTCAAACTTAACCAAATCACTCCTCCCACCATATTATGATGTTGCCCAAGTTTTGGGCTCGATCCGAAATCAATAGGTGTAAGAAATTGGACAATTTATGTTCAAAGGCAGTTCGTTCCTAATCGTAGTGGTTGGTGTATTCCATAGTTCTAGAGATCGGATTTAACTCAAAACTAACCAAATGACTCCTCCGACCATATTATGATGTTGCCCAAGTTTTGGGCTCGATCCGAAATCAATAGGTGTAAGAAATTGGACAATTCAAGTTCATAGGCAGTTCGTTCCTAATTGGAGTGGTTGGTGTTTTGGGTAGTTCTAGAGATCGGATTTCACTCAAACTTAACCAAATCACTCCTCCCAGCATATTATGATGTTGGCCAAGTTTTGGGCTCGATCCGAAATCAATCGGTGTAAGAAATTGGACAATTCAAGTTCAAAGGCGGTTCTTTCCTAATTGGAGTGGTTGGTGTGTTGGGTGGTTGTAGAGATCGGATTTCACTCAAACTTAACCAAATGACCCCTCCCACCATATTATGATGTTGCCCAAGTTTTAGGCTCGATCCGAAATCAATAGGTGTAAGAAATTGGACAATTTATGTTCAACGGCAGTTCGTTCCTAATCGTAGTGGTTGGTGTATTCCATAGTTCTAGAGATCGGATTTCACTCAAAACTAACTAAATGACTCCTCCCACCATATTATGATGTTGCCCAAGTTTTGGGCTCGATCCGAAATCAATAGGTGTAAGAAATTGGACAATTTATGTTCAACGGCAGTTCGTTCCTAATCGTAGTGGTTGGTGTATTCCATAGTTCTAGAGATCGGATTTCAATCAAAACTAACCAAATGACTCCTCCCACCATATTATGATGTGGCCCAAGTTTTGGGCTCGATCCAAAATCAATAGGTGTAAGAAATTGGACAATTCAAGTGCAAAGGCAGTTCCTTCCTAATTGGAGTGGTTGGTGTTTTGGGTAGTTCTAGAGGTCGGATTTCACTCAAGCTTAACCAAATGACTCCTCCCACCATATTATGATGTTGCCCAAGTTTTAGGCTCGATCCGAAATCATTAGGTGTAAGAAATTGGACAATTCAAGTTCAAAGGCAGTTCGTTCCCAATTGGAGTGGTTGGTGTTTTGGGTAGTTCTAGAGGTCGGATTTCACTCAAGCTTAACCAAATGACTCCTCCCACCATATTATGATGTTGCCCAAGTTTTGGGCTCGATCCGAAATCAATAGGTGTAAGAAATTGGACAATTTCTGTTCAACGGCAGTTCGTTCCTAATCGTAGTGGTTAGTGTATTCCATAGTTCTAGAGATCGGATTTCACTCAAAACTAACCAAATCACTCCACCCACCATATTACTACGTTGCCCAAGTTTTGGGCACGATTCGAAATCAATAGGTGTAAGAAATTGGACAATTCAAGTTCAAAGGCAGTTCGTTCCTAATTGGAGTGGTTGGTGTTTTGGGTAGTTCTAGAGATCGGATTTCACTCAAACTTAACCAAATGACTCCTCCCACCATATTATGATGTTGCCCAACTTTTGGGCTAGATCCGAAATCAATAGCTGTAAGAAATTGGACAATTTATGTTCAATGGCAGTTCGTTCCTAATCGGGGGTGGTTGATGTATTCCATAGTTCTAGAGATCGGAATTCACTCAAAACAAACCAAATGACTCCTCCCACCATATTATGATGTTGCCCAAGTTTTGGGCTCGATCCGAAATCAATAGTTGTAAGAAATTGGACAATTTATGTTCAAAGGCAGTTCGTTCCTTATCGTAGTGGTTGATGTATTCCATAGTTCTAGAGATCGGATTTCACTCAAAACTAACCAAATGACTCCTCCCACCATATTATGATGTTGCCCAAGTTTTGGGCTATATCTGAAATCAATAGGTGTAAGAAATTGGACAATTCAGTTTCAAAGACAATTCGTTCCAAATTGGAGTGGTTGGTGTTTTGGGTAGTTCTAGAGATCGGATTTCCCTCAAACTTAACCAAATCACTCCTCGCACCATATTATGATGTTGCCCAAGTTTTGGGCTCGATCCGAAATCAATCGGTGTAAGAAATTGGACAATTCAAGTTCAAAGGCGGTTCTTTCCAAATTGGAGTGGTTGGTGTGTTGGGTAGTTGTAGAGATCGGATGTTTGTACCACTTTTACAAAAATCAAAGTAGATAGTATCGTATAGTAGTGTAGCTCGGAAGTCCGAGTGTCGTATCCACAGAGAGCAGTGTAAAGAAAATAACAGAGATGAAAAAGAACAAGTGTGATTGAGAGGTAGATTTATGCAAGATTTGATTTAGAGAAAATTTAATTGATTAAAACACTAAGGCATTGGGTTTCCACTTTTAACATAAGCATGCAACTCTTAATAATTTGATCCACAAAATATTTTCCAATGTAGTTGTTCAAAATAATTAAAGCTCTTTTTAATTTCCTTTAGAAGTATTCTAAGCATAACTTGTACCATTGGCAACAAACTATCAAAAAAATAATCTTCATCAAAATTGTATTAATCTTTAGTAATTCTCTTCTCTTTTAAAAGCATGAAAGTTTTTACTACACAGTGGGAAAAACATGATTGAACCCATGAAATAGATTATCAAACATTCATCAATTAATTAAAAAGAAAACTACAAATTCCATTTGAACAAAAACTACAAATTCACATTAAAGCTTAAGTTTGGATCAAACTAATAAAAATTACACACTTATATTAAAAGTTTTCTCCCTAGCCCTAGCTAGGGAGTTAGTTCCCCATAATAAAATAAAACTAAAAACAGAATTTAAGACTTAGAAATATGGAGGGAAAAGAGAAAAAGCTCAAGATTGTGGAGCTTGGTGTAGTTTTACAATGCCGTAGCTCCATCTATTTATAGGAGGATGGGAGCAATATTCATGAATTTAATATGTCTTCCACTTGCCATCAAACCAATTGCCAAGTTGCTTCCTTTAATTAATTCATTGTGATGATGACTCCTTATCTAAATTCTTCAAAACTTTCTTCCACTTGAACACTTTGTCATGCATTTCCATACTTTCCTTCTTCTCTTTGTCGGGTATCACTCTTGAATTTCTCCACACCACTCTCCACTTGCTTCTTTACTCCAAGCTTTTATCATTTCAAATAAGTACCCATCATTTTCAAATATATTCCTTAATCTTGGCCTACTTCCTTGACTTTGGTTTTCACAAAGATCTTTGAGTCTTCTTATCAATTGCTCCACTTGCTCATCTCTCGTATCTTCTCATAAAAACTGCAGCAACTTTCCTCAAATTGTAGCTAGATAACAACTCAAGCATCATCATTCTTCTTTGCATTCATTGGTTGCAAGTAGTCAATTTGAACTTCTCCTTCATTGTTTATTCATTCTTTCTTTATTTCTTCAATGATGGAAGCTTTGCATGCATGTCCTAGAGTATATTCATGCAATTGATTGCTTCTTCTTTTCATTTGTTTTATCTTCAATTGCATTTGCTGCTGCACAAGTTGTCTCGAGCAAATTTCCTTGGCTTTGGCTGCACATATTTCTTCTCATCCTTTACTTTCTTCTTGCAACACATTACTTACTTCTTTTCCTCAACATGCTATTGGTGGAAGACACTTAATATCTACAAACAACCACTCATTAAATATAAAAACAAAGATTGGAAAGAAACAATAAAAATACTTTAATAGATTTATATAAAACAAAAGAAAATACTAACAAATATAAATTTAAGGATAAAACTTGTATTAATTTTGTGCTCATCAAATACCCCCAAACCTATATTTTGCTAGTCCTCGAGCAAAATAAAATAAAAACTAAGTAGAAAAGAGAACTAAGCCACTTTCGCAGGGATCTCGATTGCATTTAGCATATGCAACAAGCCTTTAAACCCCTAGGTTACCCTAGTGGACGAGTATAGTCTCGTGAGGGCTTTCAGTAAAAGCTATTTGGATTGAAAATTCATGAACAATTTTTAAAAGAGCAAACATGCTTCAAATTAATCCCCACATAAAGTTTTGATCACTTATAATCATTTAGTAAATTTTTCATTTGTTTCCTTTGGTGTTTAAGTGAACCAACACATTTTAGAGACAAAAGTTAATTTCAATCATAGTAACCTCATTATTTCAATCATTATCAAAATTCAGTGCAAATAACTAACCAAGGCATATATATACAATTTTTTTTTTTTTTTTTTTTATTTATTATTATTTATTATTGTGACTGTGCAATGTTTAGTTCCATTAAGCTTTCTAATTAACCCATGTAGCGAGATTTAGGCCAACGACTCTCAAACCAAAGGTTTTAAGGCATTAGGTGTAGAAACACCCCTAAGGGCTTATTAACTCGAGTTCAAAAAAGCCAAAGAACTAAACTAGTCACAAAATGTATTTACCCCAAAACTTTACCGTTTGACGCGAACACTCGCTGCTGTTTAGGCAAGAGGCCCGGTTACTAAGTAAAACTCTGGATAAATTAACATCATTATTATTATTTTATTTATTTACTTATTTACTTATTTGTTTTTTTACGCCAAGGTCAATCAAGAGCAATGTCTTCTAACTCTACTTAAAACAACAAAGTTAACTATAATTGATCTTTTCTTTCATTCTCACTAAAGTGTTGATGTGCATGTGAGAGTTCAAAGTATAACTCATGAATTATCCACTAAATAGAAATAAGTGAAAAAAAAACTAAAATTATGGGTTTAAAATTTAATAATATGTTTCCAATCGTAAAAATCATTCATGAGTGTTAAATCTGATTTGATGATAGTAAGCATAAAAATCTAGAGATAACACCATTTTTATTATTATTTTTTTTTTTAATTTTTGGGTGAAATAAAATAATAAAAAACAAAACTTCTAAACCTTACCCCCAAACCTAAATCAAACATTGTCCTCAATGTTTCAAAATAAAAGCATAGCAAATGTATGAAATAAGAGGGTAAATGATATAGAAAGATAATACCTGGAAAATATGCGTGCCAATCCCTTGGTAGTTATCCATTACAGAATAAAAGATAAAAATAAAATAAATAAAAAAATCCAAAAAAAAGAAATAAAGACCAAAATGAAATAAAACACACAAAAAAGAAAACCAAGATCTATACAAATATACACAAATGTACAAGCAACTCATGGATGACCAGTTAAGGGCCTCAGAAAACACAGCCAGGGGATCCGGGAAGGTTGGAGGGGTCACAATGGTCCCGCTTAAAACCCAAACTTCTTAAACACCAAAGGTGTCGCCTATAGAACTCCTAGACACTGTATTGACGAAGACACTCACTGGAGTTACCAAAAGTCAGCTCATATGAAAAATCCTTTTTTTTTTTTTTTTTTTTTTTGGGTAATTTCTACAGCTTATGAATATCTAAAAAAAACATAAATAGCACAAATAAATAATAAATAAGAAACTAAAGATAGTCTGAGAATTCAATCCTGATAAACAGGATTCTCCAAGTGAACCGTGTCATCCTGCATAACAAAATTATCCAAAAATGGTTTAAGACGTTGACCATTAACTTTAAAAACATTACCATTTTTTGGATCCTCAATCTCCACTGCTCCAAAAGGAAAAACTCTTGTGACCACAAATGGACCTGTCCATCTAGAACGAAGTTTACCAGGAAAAATATGCAATCTCGAATTATATAAGAGAACTTTCTGTGATGGTTCAAAGTTTTTCCTCAAAATATTTCTATCATGAAAAACCTTCATTTTCTCTTTGTAAATTCGAGAGTTTTCGTAAGCATCATTCCTTAATTCTGCCAACTCATTCAACTGAAGCTTCCTATTTGAACTTGCATCATTTAAACCAAAATTAAACATTTTAATTGCCCAATATGCCTTATGTTCAAGTTCAACTGGTAAATGACAAGCCTTACCGTAGACAAGTCTGTAAGGTGACATCCCTAAGGGGGATTTGTATGCTGTACGGTATGCCCATAAAGCATCAGTTAATCTCAAAGACCAATCTTTACGGTTAGGACTCACAGTTTTTTCCAAAATTTGTTTTATCTCCCGATTAGCAAGTTCAACTTGACCGCTTGTTTGTGGGTGATATGGGGTAGCGACTTTATGAGTGACACCATATTTTTTCATTAAAGCCTCAAAAGGTTTATTACAAAAGTGTTTTCCCCCATCACTTATAATAGCTCGAGGTGTTCCAAATCTTGCGAAAATATTTTCTTTTAAAAACCGCAAAACAGTTTTATGATCATTATGTCGACAAGGAACAGCCTCTACCCATTTAGAAACATAATCAATACCGACCAAGATATAAAGATATCCAAAAGAAATAGGGAAAGGACCCATAAAATCAATGCCCCAACAATCAAATATTTCAATTACCAAAATTGGGTTCAAAGGCATCATGTTTCTACAGGTAATTGCCCCCAACTTTTGACAACGGTCACAAGTTCGACAAAAAGAATTAGTGTCTGTAAAAAGCGTAGGCCAATAGAATCCACACTGCAAAATTTTTGCAGCGGTTTTCTTTACAGAAAAATGACCGCCACATGCTTCATTATGACAAAAAGAAATTACTGCATGGATTTCATTATCAGGTACACACCTTCTAATGATCTGATCAGGGCAATATTTAAACAGATAAGGGTCATCCCAAAAGAAATTTCGAACCTCTGTAAGAAATTTCCTCTTGTCTTGAGCAGTCCAATCAGATGGAATTTTACCTGTAGCAAGAAAATTAACAATGTTAGCAAACCAAGGTAATTCTGAAATAGCAAATAATTGCTCATCTGGAAAAGAATCATTAATTGGCAATGTTTCAATGATATCCTCAAAACTCAATCTAGACAAATGATCAGCCACTACATTTTCTACTCCCTTTTTATCTTTGATTGTGATGTCAAATTCTTGAAGTAGTAGGATCCACCTAATCAGTCGAGCTTTAGCATCTTTTTTTTCAAAAAGGTATTTTAAAGCTGCATGGTCAGTGAAAATAACAATAGGTGATCCAACTATATAAGAACGAAACTTATCCAAAGCAAATACCACAGCAAGGAGTTCTTTTTCAGTTGTAGAATAATTCATCTGAGCACTGCTCGATCCGAAATCAATAGGTGTAAGAAATTGGACAATTCAAGTTCAAAGGCAGTTCATTCCTAGTTGGTGCGGTTGGTGTTTTGGGTAGTTCTAGAGATCGGATTTCACTCAAACTTAACCAAATGACTCCTCCCACCATATTATGATGTTGCCCAAGTTTTGGGCTCGAACCGAAATCAATGGGTGTAAGAAATTGGACAATTTATGTTCCAAGGAAGTTCGTTCCTAATCGGAGTGGTTGGTGTATTCCATAGTTCTAGAGATCGGATTTCACTCAAAACTAACCAAATGACTCCTCCCACCGTATTATGATGTTGCCCAAGTTTAGGGCTCGATCCGGAATCAATAGGTGTAAGAAATTGGACAATTCAAGTGCAACGGCAGTTCGTTCCAAATTGGAGTGGTTGTTGTTTTGGGTAGTTCTAGAGATCGGATTTCACTCAAAATTAACCAAATGACTCCCCCCACCATATTATGATGTTGCCCAAGTTTTGGGCTCAATCCAAAATCAATAGGTGTAAGAAATTGGACAATTCAAGTTTAAAGGCAGTTCGCTCCTAATTGGGGTGGTTGGTGTACCGGGTAATTCTAGAGATCGGATTTCACTCAAACTTAACCAAATGACTCCTCCCACCATAATAAGATGCTGCCCCAGTTTTGGGCTCGATCCGAAATCAATAGGTGTAAGGAATTGGACAATTCAAGTTCAAAGGCAGTTCATTCCTAGTTGGTGTGGTTGGTGTTTTGGGTAGTTCTAGAGATCAGATTTCACTCAAACTTATCCAAATGACTCCTCCCACCATATTATGATGTTGCCCAAGTTTTGGGCTCGATCCGAAATCCATAGGTGAAAGAAATTGGACAATTTATGATCGAAGGCAGTTCGTTCCTAATCGGAGTGGTTGGTGTATTCCATAGTTCTAGAGATCGGATTTCACTCAAAACTAACCAAATGACTCCTCCCACCATATTATGATGTTGCCCAAGTTTTGGGCTCGATCCGAAATCAATAGGTGTAAGAAATTGGACAATTCAAGTTCTAAGGCAGTTCGTTCCTTATTGGAGTGGTTGGTGTTTTGGGTAGTTCTATAGATCGGATTGCACTCAAGCTTAACCAAATGACACCTCCCACCATATTTTGATGTTGCCCAAGTTTTTGGCTCAATCCGAAATCAATAGGTGTAAGAAATTGGACAATTTATGTTCAAAGGCAGTTCGTTCCTAATCGGAGTGGTTGGTGTATTCCATAGTTCTAGAGATCGGATTTCACTCAAAACTAACAAAAGGACTCCTCCCACCATATTATGATGTTGCCCAAGTTTTGGGCTCGATCCGAAATCAATAGTTGTAAGAAATTGGACAATTCAAGTTCAAAGGCAGTTCGTTCCTAATTGGAGTGGTTGGTGTTTTGGGTAGTTCTATAGATCGGATTGCACTCAAGCTTAACCAAATGACACCTCCCACCATATTTTGATGTTGCACAAGTTTTTGGGCTCTATCCGAAATCAATAGGTGTAAGAAAATGGACAATTCAAGTTCGAAGGCAGTTCGTTCCTAATTGGAGTGGTTGGGGTTTTGAGTAGTTCTAGAGTTCGGATTTCACTCAAACTTAACCAAATGACTCCTCCCCCCATATTATGATGTTGCCCAAGTTTTCGGGTCGATCCGAAATCAATAGGTTTAAGAAATTGGACAATTTATGTTCAAAGGCAGTTTGTTCCTAATCGGAGTGGTTGGTGTATTCCGAAGTTCTAGAGATCGGACTTCCCTCAAAACTAAACAAATGACTCCTCCCACCATATTATGATGTTGCCCAAGTTTTGGGCTCTATCCGAAATCAATAGGTGTAAGAAATCGGACAATTCAAGTTCAAAGGCAGTTCGTTCCTAATTGGAGTGGTTGGTGTTTTGGGTAGTTCTAGAGGTCGGATTTCACTCAAACATAGCGAAATGACTTCTCCCACCATATTATGATGTTGCCCAAGTTTTGGGCTCGATCCGAAATCAATAGGTGTAAGAAATTGGACAATTTATGTTCGAAGGAAGTTCGTTCCTAATCGGAGTGGTTGGTGTATTCCATAGTTCTAGAGATCGGATTTCACTCAAAACAAACCAAATGCCTCCTCCCACCGTATTATGGTGCTGCCCAAGTTTTGGCCTCGATCCGAAATCAATAGCTGTAAGAAATTAGACAATTCAACTTCAAAGGCATTTCGTTCCAAATTGGAGTGGTTGGTGTTTTGCGTAGTTCTAGAGATCGGATTTCACTCAAACTCAACCAAATGACCCCTCCCACCATATTATGATGTTGCCCAAGTTTTGGGCTCGATCCGAAATCCATAGGTGTAAGAAATTGGACAACTTATTTTCAAAGGCAGTTCGTTCCTAATCGGAGTGGCTGGTGTATTCCATAGTTCTAAAGATCGGATTTCACTCAAACTTAACCAAATGACCCCTCCCACCATATTATGATGTTGCCCAAGTTTTGGGCTCGATCCGAAATCAATAGGTGTAAGAAATCGGACAATTCAAGTTCAAAGGCAGTTAGTTCCAAATCGGAGTGGTTGGCGTATTCCATAGTTCTAGAGATCGGATTTTACTCAAACTTAACCAAATGACTCCTCCCACCATATTATGTTGTTGCCCAAGTTTTGGGCTCCATCCGAAATCAATAGGTGTAAGAAATTGGACAATTCAAGTTCAAAGGCAGTTCGTTGCTAATTGGAGTGGTCGGTGTTTTGAATAGTCCTATAGATCGGATTTCACTCAAACTTAACCAAATGACTCCTCCCACCATATTATGATGTTGCCCAAGTTTTGGGCTCGATCCGAAATCCATAGGTGTAAGAAATTGGACAACTTATTTTCAAAGGCAGTTCGTTCCTAATCGGAGTGGTTGGTGTATTCCATAGTTCTAAAGATCGGATTTCACTCAAAACTAACCAAATGACCCCTCCCACCATATTATGATGTTACCCAAGTTTCTGGCTCGATCCGAAACCAATAGGTGTAAGAAATTGGACAATTCAACTTCAAAGGCAGTTCGTTCCTAATTGGAGTGGTTGTTGTTTTGGGTAGTTCTAGAGATCGGATTTCACTCAAACTTAACCAAATGACTCCTCCCACCATATTATGATGTTGCCCAAGTTTTGGGCTCGATCCGAAATGAATAGGTGTAAGAAATTTGACAATTCAAGTTCAACGGCAGTTCGTTCCTAATTGAAGTGGTTGATGTTTTGGGTAGTTCTAGAGATCGGATTGCACTCAAGCTTAA
Source organism: Prunus avium (assembly GCF_965620075.1). Classification (NCBI taxonomy): domain Eukaryota; kingdom Viridiplantae; phylum Streptophyta; class Magnoliopsida; order Rosales; family Rosaceae; genus Prunus; species Prunus avium. The sequence continues at coordinate 1,235,019 of NC_142287.1, forward strand.
CCAAATGACACCTCCCACCATATTATGATGTTGCCCAAGTTTTGGGCTCGATCCGAAATCAATAGGTGTAAGAAATTGGACAATTAATGTTCAAAGACAGTTCAATCATAATCGGAGTGGTTGGTGTATTCCATAGTTCTACAGATCGGATTTCACACAAAACTAACCAAATGACTCCTCCCACCATATTATGACGTTGCCCAAGTTTTGGGCTCAATCCGAAATCAATAGGTGTAAGAAATTGAACAATTCAAGTTCAAAGGCAGTTCGTTCATAATTGGAGTGGTTGGTGTTTTTGGTAGTTCTAGAGATCGGATTTCACTCAAACTTAACCAAATGACTCCTCCCACCCTATTATGATGTTGCCCAAGTTTTTGGCTCGATCAGAAATCAATCGGTGTAAGAAATTGGACAATTCAAGTTCAAAGGCAATTCGTTCCTAATTGGAGTGGTTGGTGTTTTGGGTAGTTCTAGAGATCAGATGTCACTCAAACTTAACTAAATGACTCCTCCCACCATATTATAATGTTGCCGAAGTTTTGGGCTCGATCCGAAATCAATAGGTGTAAGAAATTTGACAATTCAAGTTCAAAGGCAATTCGTTCCTAATTGGAGTGGTTGGTGTTTTGGGTAGTTCTAGAGATCAGATTTCACTCAAACTTAACTAAATGACTCCTCCCACCATATTGTAATGTTGCCCAAGTTTCAAAGGCAGTTCGTTCCTAATTGGAGTGGTTGGTGTATTCCATAGTTCCAAAGATCGGATTTCACTCAAACTTAACCAAATGACTCCTCCCACCATATTATGAGGTTGCCCAAGTTTTGGGCTCGATCCGAAATCAATAGGTGTAAGAAATTGGACAATTTATGTTCAAAGGCAGTTCGTTCCTAATCGGAGTGGTTGGTGTATTCCATAGTCCTAGAGATCGGATTTCACTCAAAACTAACCAAATGACCCCTCCCACCATATTATGATGTTACCCAAGTTTTGGTCTCGATCCGAAATCAATAGGTGTCAGAAATTGGTCAATTCAAGTTCAAAGGCAGTTCGTTCCTAATTGGAGTGGTTGGTGTTTTGGGTAGTTCTAGAGATTGGATTTCGCTCAAACTTAAGCAAATGACTCCTCCCACCAAATTATGATGTTGCCCAGGTTTTGGGCTCGATCCGAAATCAATCAGTGTAAGACACTGGACAATTCACGTTCAAAGGCAGTTCATTCCTAATTGGAGTGGTTGGTGTTTTGGGTAGTTCTGGAGATCGGATTTCACTCAAACTTAACAAATGACTCCTCCCACCATATTATGATGTTGCCCAAGTTTTGGGCTCTATCCAAAATCAATAGGTGTAAGAAATTGGACAATTCAAGTTCAAAGGAAGTTCGTTCCTAATTGTAGTGGTTTGTGTTTTGGGAAGTTCTAGAAATCGGATTTCCCTCAAACTTAACCAAATGACTCCTCCCACCACATTATGATGTTGCCCAAGTTTTGGGCTTGATCCAAAATCAATAGGTGTAAGGAATTGGACAATTCAAGTTCAATGGGAGTTTGTTCCTAATTGGGGTGGTTGGTCTATTGGGTAGTTCTATAGATCGGATTTCACTCAAAATTAACCAAATGACTCCTCCCACCATTTTATGATGTTGCCCAAGTTTTGGGCTCGATACGAAATCAGAAGGTGTAAGAAATTGGACAATTTATGATCAAATGCAGTTCGTTCCCAATCGGAGTGGTTGGTGTATTCCATAGTTCTAGAGATCGGATTTCACTCAAAACTAACGACATGAATCCTCCCACCATAATATGATGTTGCCCATGTATTGGGCTCTATCCGAAACCAATAGGTGTAAAAAATTGGACAATTCAAGTTCAAAGGCAGTTCGTTCCTAATTGGAGTGGTTGGTATTTTGGGTAGTTTTAGAAATTGGATTTCACTCAAACATAACCAAATCACTCCTCCCACCACATTATGAAGTTGCCCAAGTTTTGTGCTCGATCCGAAATCAATATGTGTAAGAAATTGGACAATTCAAGTTCAAAGGCAGTTCGTTCCTAATTGAAGTGGTTGGTGTATTCCATAGTTCCAGATATCGGATTTCACTAAAAATTAACCGAATGACTCCTCCAACCGTATTACGTTGTTGCCCAAGTTTTGGGGTTGATCCGAAATCAATAGGTGAAAGAAATTGGACAATTCAAGTTCAATGGCAGTGTGTTCCTAATTGGGGTGGTTGGTGTATTGGGTAGTTCTAGAGATCGGATTGCACTCAAAATTAACCACATGACTAATCCCACCATATTATGATGTTGCCCAAGTTTTGGGCTCTATCCGAAATCAATAGGTGTAAGAAATTGGACAATTCAAGTTCAAAGGAAGTTCGTTCCTAATTGTAGTGGTTTGTGTTTTGGGAAGTTCTAGAAATCGGATTTCCCTCAAACTTAACCAAATGACTCCTCCCACCACATTATGATGTTGCCCAAGTTTTGGGCTTGATCCAAAATCAATAGGTGTAAGGAATTGGACAATTCAAGTTCAATGGGAGTTTGTTCCTAATTGGGGTGGTTGGTGTATTGGGTAGTTCTAGAGATCCGATTGCACTCAAAATTAACCAACTGACGAATCCCACCATATTATGATGTTGCCCAAGTTTTGGGCTCTATCCGAAATCAATAGGTGTAAGAAATTGGACAATTCAAGTTCAAAGGCAGTTCATTCCTAATTGGAGTGGTTGGTGTTTTGGGTAGTTCTGGAGATCGGATTTCACTCAAAATTGACCAAATGACTCCTCCCACCATATTATGATGTTGCCCAAGTTTTGGGCCCAATCCGAACTCAATAGGTGTAAGAAATTGGACAATTCAAGTTCAAAGGCAGTTCGTTCCTAATTGGGGTGGTTGGTCTATTGGGTAGTTCTATAGATCGGATTTCACTCAAAATTAACCAAATGACTCCTCCCACCATTTTATGATGTTGCCCAAGTTTTGGGCTCGATACGAAATCAGAAGGTGTCAGAAATTGGTCAATTCAAGTTCAAAGGCAGTTCGTTCCTAATTGTAGTGGTTGGTGTTTTGGGTAGTTCTAGAGATTGGATTTCGCTCAAACTTAAGCAAATGACTCCTCCCACCAAATTACGATGTTGCCCTGGTTTTGGGCTCGATCCGAAATCAATCGGTGTAAGACATTGGACAATTCACGTTCAAAGGCAGTTCATTCCTAATTGGAGTGGTTGGTGTTTTGGGTAGTTCTGGAGATTGGATTTCACTCAAACTTCACCAATGACTCCTCCCACCATATTATGACGTTGCCCAAGTTTTGGGCTCGATTCGAAATCAATAGGTGTAAGAACTTCGACAATTTATGTTCTAAGGCAGTTCGTTCAAAATAGGAGTGGTTGGTGTATTCCATAGTTGTAGTGATCGGATTTCACTCAAAACCAACAAAATGACTACTCCCACCATATTATGATGTTGCACAAGTTTTGGGCTCGATCCGAAATCAATAGGTGTAAGAAATTGGACAATTCAAGTTCAAAGGCAGTTCGTTCCTAATTGGAGTGTTTGGTGTTTTGGGTAGTTCTATAGATCGGATTTCACTCAAACTTAACCAAATGACTCGTCCCACCATATTATGTTGTTGTCCAAGTTTTGGGCTCGATCCGAAATCAATAGGTGTAAGAAATTCGACAATTTATGTTCAAAGGCAGTTCGTTCCTAATCGTAGTGGTCGGTGTATTCCATAGTTCTAGAGATCGGATTTCGCTCAAATTTAACCAAACGACTCCTCCCATCATATTATAATGTTGCCCAAGTTTTGGGCTCGATCAGAAATCAATAGGTGTAAGAAATTGGACAATTCAAGTTCAACGGCAGTTCGTTCCTAATTGGAGTGGCACCCTATTTTGGGTAGTTCTAGAGATCGGATTTCACTCAAACTTAACCAAATTACTATTCCCACCATATTATGTTGTTGCCCAAGTTTTGGGCTCGATCCGAAATTAATAGTTGTAAGAAATTGCACAATTAATGTTCAAAGGCAGTTCGTTCCTAATCGGAGTGGTTGGTGTATTCCATAGTTCTAGAGATCGGATTTCACACAAAACAAACCAATGGACACCTCACACCATATTATGTTGGTGCCCCAGTTACGGGCTCGATCCGAAATCAATAGGTGTAAGTAATTGGACAATTCAAGTTCAAAGGCAGTTCATTCCTGATTGGAGTGGTTGGTGTTTTGGGTAGTTCTAGAGGTCGGATTTTATTCAAACTTAACCAATTGACACCTCCCACCATATTATGATGTTGCCCTTTGTTTGGGCTCGATCCGAAATCAATAGGTGTAAGAGGTTGGACAATTCAAGTTCAAAGGCAGTTTGTTCCTAATTGGAGTGGTTGGTGTTTTGGGTAGTTCTGGAGATCGGATTTCACTCGAACAAAACCAAATGACTCCTCTCACCATATTATGGTGTTGCCCAGGTTTTGGGCTCGATCCGAAATCAATAGGTGTAAGAAATTGGACAATTTCTGTTCAAAGGCAGTTCGTTCCTAATTGGAGTGGTTGGTGTTTTGGGTAGTTCTAGAGATCGGATTTCACTCAAACTTAACCAAATGACTCCTCCCACCATATTATGATGTTTCCCAAGTTTTGGGCTCGATCCGAAATCAATAGGTGTAAGAAATTGGACAATTCAAGTTCAAAGGTAGTTCGTTCCTAATTGGAGTGGTTGGTGTTTTGGGTAGTTCTAGAGATCGGATTTCACTCAAACTTAACCAAATGACTCCTCCCACCATATTATGATGTTTCCCAAGTTTTGGGCTCGATCCGAAATCAATAGGTGTAAGAAATTGGACAATTTCTGTTCAAAGGCAGTTCGTTTCTAATCGGCGTGGTTGGTGTATTCCATAGTTCTAGAGATCGGATTTCGCTCAAAATTAACCAAATGACTCCTACCACCGTATTATGATGTTGCCCTTGGTTTGGGCTCGATCCAAAATCAATAGGTCTAAGAAATTGGACAATTCAAGTTCAAAGGCCGTTCGTTCCTAATTGGAGTGGTTGGTGTTTTGGGTAGTTCTATAGATCGGATTTCACTCAAACTTAACCAAATGACTCATCCCACCAAATTATGATGTTGTCCAAGTTTTGGGCTCGATCCGAAATCAATAGGTGTAAGAAATTGGACAATTTATGTTCAACGACAGTTCGTTCCTAATCGGAGTGGTTGGTGTATTCCATAGTTCTAGAGATCGGATTTCACTCAAAACAAACCAAATGACTCCTCCCACCATATTATGATGTTTCCCAAGTTTTGGGCTCGATCCGAAATCAATAGGTGTAAGAAATTGGACAATTCAAGTTCAAAGGCAGTTCGTCCCTAATTGGAGTGGTTGGTGTTTTGGGTAGTTCTAGAGGTCAGATTTCATTCAAACTTAATGAAATGACACCTCCCACCATATTATGATGTTGCCCTTGGTTTGAGCTCGATCCGAAATCAATAGGTGTAAGAGGTTGGACAATTCAAGTTCAAAGGCAGTTTGTTCCTAATTGGAGTGGTTGGTGTTTTGGGTAGTTATGGAGATCGGATTTCACTCAAACAAAAACAAATGACTCCTCCCACCATATTATGGTGTTGCCCAGGTTTTGGGCTCGATCCGAAACCAATAGGTGTAAGAAATTGGACAATTCAAGTTCAAAGGCAGTTCGCTCCTAACTGGAGTGGTTGGTGTTTTGGGTCGTTCTAGAGATCGGATTTCACTCAAACTTATCCAAATGACTCCTCCCACCATATTATGATGTTGCTCAAGTTTTGGGCCCGATCCGAAATCAATAGGTGTAAGAAATTGGACAATTGAAGTTCATAGGTAGTTCGTTCCTAATTGGAGTGGTTGGTGTTTTGGGTAGTTCTAGAGGTCGGATTTCACTCAAACTTAACCAAATGACTCCTCCCATCATATTATGATATTGCCCAAGTTTTGGTCTCGATCCGAAATCAGTAGGTGTAAGAAATTGGACAGTTCATGTTCAAAGGCAGTTCGTTCCTAATCGAAGTGGTTGGTGTATTCCATAGTTCTAGAGATTGGATTTCGCTCAAACTTAACCAAATGACTTCTCCCACCATATTATGACGTTGCTCAAGTTTTGCGCCCGATCCGAAATCAATAGGTGTAAGAAATTGGACAATTGAAGTTCATAGGTAGTTCGTTCCTGATTGGAGTGGTTGGTGTTTTGGGTAGTTGTAGAGGTCGGATTTCACTCAAACTTAACCAAATGACTCCTACCACCATATTATGTTGTTGCCCAAGTTTTGGGCTCGATCCGAAATCAATAGGTGTAAGAGGTTGGACAATTCAAGTTCAAAGGCAGTTTGTTCCTAATTGGAGTGGTCGGTGTTTTGGGTAGTTATGGAGATCGGATTTCACTCAAACAAAACCAAATGACTCCTCCCACCATATTATGGTGTTGCCCAGGTTTTGGGCTCGATCCGAAACCAATAGGTGTAAGAAATTGGACAATTCAAGTTCAAAGGCAGTTCGTTCCTAATTGGAGTGGTTGGTGTTTTGGGTAGTTCTAGAGATCGGATTTCACTCAAACTTAACCAAATGACTCCTCCCACCATATTATGATGTTGCCCATGTTTTGGGCTCGATTCGAAATCTATAGGTGTAAGAAATTGGACAATTCAGGTTCAAAGGCAGTTCGTTCCTAAATGGAATGGTTGGTGTTTTGGGTAGTTCTAGAGATCGGATTTCACTCAAACTTTCCCAAATGACTCCTCCCACCATATTATGACGTTGCCCCAGCTTTGGGCTCGATCCGAAATCAATAGGTGTAAGAAATTGGACAATTCAAGTTCAAAGGCAGTTCGTTCCTAATTGCAGTGGTTGGTGTTTTGGGCAGTTCTAGAGATCGGATTTCACTCAAACTTAACCAAATGACTCCTCCCACCACATTATGATGTTGCTCATGTTTTGGGCTCGATTCGAAATCAATAGTTGTAAGAAATTGGACAATTCAAGTTCACAGGCAGTTCGTTCCTAATTGGAGTGGTTGGTGTTTTGGGTAGTTCTAGGGATCGAGTTTCCCTCAAACTTAACCAAATGACTCCTCCCACCATATTATGGTGTTGCCCAAGTTTACGGCTCGATCCGAAATCAATAGGTGTAAGAAATTGGACAATTCAAGTTCAAAGGCAGTTCGTTCCGGATTGGAGTGGTTGGGGTTTTGGGTAGTTCAAGAGGTCGGATTTCACTCAAACTTAACCAAATGACTCCTCCCACCATATTATGATGTTGCCCAAGTTTTGGGCTCGATCCGAAATCAATAGGTGTAAGAAATTGGACAATATATGTTCAAAGCCAATTCATTCCTAATCGGAGTGGTTCGTGTATTCCATAGTTCTAGATATCGGATTTCGCTCAAAATTAACCAAATGACTCCTCCCACCATATTATGAACTTGCCCTTGGTTTGGGCTCGATCCGAAATCAATAGGTGTAAGAAATTGGACAATTCAAGTTCAAAGGCAGTTCGTTCCTAATTGGAGTAGTCGGTGTATTCCATAGTTCTAGATATCGGATTTCGCTCAAAATTAACCAAATGACTCCACCCACCACATTATGATGTTGCTCATGTTTTGGGCTCGATTCGAAATCAATAGTTGTAAGAAATTGGACAATTCAAGTTCAAAGGCAGTTCGTTCCTAATTGCAGTGGTTGGTGTTTTGGGCAGTTCTAGAGATCGGATTTCACTCAAACTTAACCAAATGACTCCTCCCACCACATTATGATGTTGCTCATGTTTTGGGCTCGATTCGAAATCAATAGTTGTAAGAAATTGGACAATTCAAGTTCACAGGCAGTTCGTTACTAATTGGAGTGGTTGGTGTTTTGGGTAGTTCTAGAGATCGGATTTCTCTCAAACTTAACCAAATGACTCCTCCCAATATATTATGATGTTGCCCAAGTTTTGGGCTCGATCCGAAATCAATAGGTGTAAGAAATTGGACAATTCAAGTTCAAAGGCAGTTCGTTCCTAATCGGAGTGGTTGGTGTATTCCATAGTTCTAGAGATCGGATTTCACACAAAACAAACCAAATGACTCCTCCCACCATATTATGATGTTGCCCAAGTTTTGGGCTCGATCGGAAATCAATAGGTGTAAGAAATTGGAAAATTCAAGTTTAAAGGCAGTTCGTTCCTAATTGGAGTGGTTGGTGTTTTGGGTAGTTCTAGAGATCGGATTTCACTCAAACTCAACCAAATGACTCCTCCCACCATATTATGATGTTGCCCAAGTGTTGGGCTCGATCCGAAATGAATAGGTGTAAGAAATTGGACAATTAATGTTCAAAGGGAGTTCGTTCCTAATCAGAGTGGTTGGTGTATTCCATTGTTCTAGACATCGGATTTCACACAAAACAAACCAAATGACTCCTCCCACCATATTATGATGTTGCCTAAGTTTTCGGATCGATCCGAAATCAATAGGTTTAAGAAATTGGACAATTCAAGTTCACAGGCAGTTCGTTCCTAATCGGAGTGGTTTGTGTTTTGGGTTGTTCTAGAGATCGAATTTGACTCAAACTTAACCAAATGACTCCTCCCACCACATTACGATGTTGCCCAAATTTTGGGCTTGATCCGAAATCATTAGGTGTAAGAAATTGGACAATTCAAGTTCAACGGCAGTTCGTTCCTAATTGGAGTGGTTGGAGTATTCCATAGTTCTAGATATCGGATTTCACTCAAACTTAACCAAATGACTCCTCCCACCATATTATGATGTTGGCTAGCTTTTGGGATCCATACGAAATGAATAGGTGTAAGAAAATGGACAATTCAAGTTCAAAGGCAGTTCGTTCCTAATTGGAGTGGTTGGTGTTTTGGGTAGTTCTGGAGATCGGATTTCACTCAAACCAAACCAAATGACTCCTCCCACCATATTATGGTGTTGCCCAGGTTTTCGGCTCGATCCCAAATCAATAGGTGTAAGAAATTGGACAATTCAAGTTCAAAGGCAGTTCGTTCCTAATTGGAGTAGTTGGTGTTTGGGTAGTTCTAGAGATCGGATTTCACTCAAACTTTACCAAATGACTCCTCCCACCATATTATGATGTTGCCCAAGTTTTGGGCCCGATCCGAAATCAAGAGGTGTAAGAAATTGGACAATTCAAGTTCAAAGGCAGTTCGTTCCAAATTGGAGTGGTTCGTGTATTCCATAGTTCTAGAGATAGGATTTCACTCAAAACTAACCAAATGACTCCTCCCACCATATTATGATGTTGCAGAATTGTTGGGCTCGATCCGAAATCAATAGGTGTAAGAAATTGGACAATTTAAGTGCAAAGGCAATTCGTTCCTAATCGGAGTGGTTGGTGTATTCCATAGTTCAAAAGATCGGATTTCACACAAACTTAACCACAAGAGACGTCCCACCATATTATGGTGTTGCCCAAGTTTTGGGATCGATCTGAAATCAATAGGTGTAAGAAATTGGACAATTCAAGTTCAAAGGCAGTTCGTTCCTAATTGGAGTGGTTGGTGTTTTGGGTAGTTCTAGAGATCGGATTTCACTCAAGCTTAACCACATGACTCCTCCCAACATATTACAATGTTGCCCATGTTTTGGGCTCGATCTGAAATCAATACGTGTAAGAAATTGGACAATTCAAGTTCGAAGGCAGTTCGTTACTAATTGGAGTGGTTTGTGTTTTGGGTAGTTCTGGAGATCGGATTTCACTCAAACCAAACCAAATGACTCCTCCCACCATATTATGGTGTTGCCCAAGTTTTGGGCTCGATCCGAAATCAATAGGTGTAAGAAATTGGACAATTCAAGTTCAAAGGCAGTTCGTTCCTAATTGGTGTGGTTGGTGTTTTGGGTAGTTCTAGAGATCCGATTTCACTCAAACTTAACCAAATGACTCCTCCCACCATATTATGATGTTGCCCAAGTTTTGGGCTCGATCCGAAATCAATAGGTGTAAGAAATTGGACAATTCAACTTCAACGGCAGTTCGTTCCTAATTGGAGTGGTTGGTGTTTTGGGTAGTTCTAGAGGTCGGATTTCATTCAAACTTAACCAAATGACACCTCCCACCATATTATGGTGTTGCCCTTGGTTTGAGCTCGATCCGAAATCAATAGGTGTAAGAGGTTGGACAATTCAAGTTCAAAGGCAGTTTGTTCCTAATTGGAGTGGTTGCTGTTTTGGGTAGTTATGGAGATCGGATTTCACTCAAACAAAACCAAATGACTCCTCCCACCATATTATGGTGTTGCCCAGGTTTTGGGCTCGATACGAAATCAATAGGTGTAAGAAATTGGACAATTCAAGTTGAAAGGCAGTTCGTTCCTAATTGGAGTGGTTGGTGTTTTGGGTAGTTCTGCAGATCGGATTTCACTCAAACCAACCCAAATGACTCCTGCCACCATATTATGGTGTTGCCCAGGTTTTGGGCTCGATCCGAAATCAATAGGTGTAAGAAATTGGATAAATCAAGTTCAAAGGCAGTTCTTTCCTAATTGGAGTGGTTGATGTTTTGGGAAGTTCTAGAGATTGGATTTCACTCAAACTTAACCAAATGACTCCTCCGACCATATTATGATGTTGCCCAAGATTTGGGCCCGATCCGATATCAATAGGTGTAAGAAATTGGACAATTTATGTTCAAAGGCAGTTCGTTCCTAATCGGAGTCGTTGGTGTATTCCATTGTTCTAGAGATCGAATTTCACTCAAAACTAACCAAATGACTCCTCCCACCATATTATGATGTTGCCCAAGTTTTGGGCTCGATCCGAAATCAATAGGTGTAAGAAATTGGACAATTCAAGTTCAAAGACAGTTCGTAAAGTGGAGTGGTTGGTGTTTTGGGTAGTTCTAGAGATCGGATTTCACTGAAACTTAAGCAAATGACTCCTCCCACCATATTATGATGTTGCCCAAGTTTTGGGCCCGATCCGAAATCAAGAGGTGTAAGAAATTGGACAATTCAAGTTCAAAGGCAGTTCGTTCCAAATTGGAGTGGTTGGGGTTTTGGGTACTTCTAGAGATGGGATTTCACTCAAACTTAACCAAATGACTCCTCCCACCATATTATGATGTTGCCCAAGTTTTGGGCTCGATCCGAAATCAATAGGTGTAAGAAATTGGACAATTTATGTTCAAAGGCAGTTCGTTCGTAATCGGAGTGGTTGGTGTATTCCGTAGTTCTAGAGACCGGATTTCACACAAAACTAACCAAATGACTCCTCCCACCATATTATGATGTTGCCCAAGTTTTGGGCTCGATCCGAAATCAATAGGTGTAAGAAATTGGACAATTCAACTTCGAAGGCAGTTCGTTCCTAATTGGAGTGGTTGGTGTTTTGGGTAGTTCTAGAGATCGAATTTCACTGAAACTTAAGCAAATGACTCCTCCCACCATATTATGATGTTGCCCAAGTTTTGGGCCCGATCCGAAATCAAGAGGTGTAAGAAATTGGACAATTCAAGTTCAAAGGCAGTTCGTTCCAAATTGGAGTGGTTGGGGTTTTGGGTAGTTCTAGAGATCGGATTTCACTCAAACTTATCCAAATGACTCCTCCCACCATATTATGATGTTGCCCAAGTTTTGGGCTTGATCCGAAGTCAACAGGTGTAAGAAATTGGACAATTTATGTTCAAAGGCAGTTCGTTCCTAACCGGAGAGGTTGGTGTATTCCATAGTTCTAGAGATCAGATTTCACTCAAAACAAACCAAATAACTCCTCCGACCATATTACATTGTTGCCCAAGTTTTGGGCTTGATCCGAAATCAATAGGTATAAGAAATTGGACAATTCAAGTTCAAAGGAAGTTCGTTCCAAATTGGGGTGGTTGGTGTATTGGGTAGTTCTAGAGATCGGATTTCCCTCAAAATTAACCAAATGACTCCTCGCACCATATTATGATGTTGTCCAAGTTTTGGGCTCGATCCGAAATCAATAGGTGTAAGAAATTGGACAATTCAAGTTCAAAGGCAGTTCTTTCCTAATTCAAGTGGATGGTGTATTCAATAGTTCTAAAGATCGGATTTCGCTCAAAATTAACCGAATGACTCCTCCCACCATATTATGCTGTTGCCCAAGTTTTGGGGTTGATTCGAAATCAATAGGTGAAAGAAATTGGACAATTCACGTTCAATGGCAGTTCGTTCCTAATTGGGGTGGTTGGTATATTGGGTAGTTCTAGAGATCGGATTGCACACAAAATTAACCAAATGATACCTCCCACCATATTATGTTGTTGCCCAAGTTTTGGGCTCGATCAGAAATCAATAGGTGTAAGAAATTGGACAATTTATGTTCAACGGCAGTTCGTTCCTAATCGTAGTGGTTGGTGTATTCCATAGTTCTAGAGATCGGATTTCACTCAAAACTAACCAAATGACTCCTGCCACCATATTATGATGTGGCCCAAGTTTTGTGCTCGATCCGAAATCAATAGGTGTAAGAAATTGGACAATTCAAGTTCAAAGGCAGTTCTTTCCTAATTTGAGTGGTTGGAGTTTTGGGTTGTTCTAGAGATCGGATTTCACTCAAACTTAACCAAATGACTCCTCCTACCATATTATGATATTGCCCAAGTGTTGGGATCGATCCGAAATAAATAGTTGTAAGAAATTGGACAATTCAAGTTCACAGGCAGTACGTTCCTAAATGGAGTGGTTGGTGTTTTGGGTAGTTCTAAAGATCGGATTTCACTCAAACTTAACCAAATGACTCCTCCCACCATCTTACGATGTCGCCCAAGTTTGGGGCTCGATCCGAAATCAATACGGTATTAGAAATTGGACAATTCAAGTTCAAGGGGAGTTCGTTCCTAATTGGAGTGGTTGGTGTTTTGGGTAGTTCTAGAGATCGGATTTCACTCAAACTTAACCGAATGACTCCACCCACCATGTTATGTTGTTGCCGAAGTTTTGGGCTCGATCCGAAGTCAATAGTGTAAGAAATTGGACAATTTATGTTCAACGGCAGTTCGTTCCTAATCGGAGTGGTTGGTGTATTCCATAGTTCTAGAGATCGGATTTCCCTCAAAACTAACCAAATGACTCCTGCCACCATATTATGATGTGGCCCAAGTTTTGGGCTCGATCCGAAATCAATAGGTGTAAGAAATTGGACAATACAAGTTCAAAGGCAGTTCGTTCCTAATTGGAGTGGTTGGTGTTTTGGGTAGTTCTAGACATCGGATTTTACTCAAACTTAAACAGATGACTCCTCCCACCATAGTATGATGTTGCCCAAGTTTTGGGCTCGATTCAAAATCAATAGGTGTAAGAAATTGGACAATTTATGTTCTAAGGCAGTTCGTTCCTAATCGGAGTGTTTGGTGTATTCCGAAGTTCTAGAGATCGGATTTCACTGAAAACTAACCAAATGACTCCTTCCACCATATTATGATGTTGCCCAAGTTTTGGGCTTGATCCGAAGTCAGTAGGTGTAAGAAATTGGACAATTTATGTTCAAAGCCAGTTCATTCCTAATCGGAGTGGTTGGTGTATTCCATAGTTCGAGAGATCGGATTTCACACAAAACTAACCAAATGACTCCTCCCACCATATTATGATGTTGCCCAAGTTTTGGGCTCGATCCGAAATTAATTGGTGTAAGAAATTGGACAATTTATGTTCAAAGGCAGTTCGTTCCAAATCGGAGTGGTTGGTGTATTCCATAGTTCAAGAGACCGGATTTCACTCAAAACTAACCAAATGACTCCTCCCACCATTTTATGATGTTGCCCATGTTTTGGGCTCGATCCGAAATTAATTGGTGTAAGAATTTGGACAATTTATGTTCAAAGGCAGTTCGTTCATAATTGGAGTGGTTGGTGTTTCGGGTAGTTCTAGAGATCGGATTTCACTCAAACTTTCCCAAATGACTCCTCGCACCATATTATGACGTTGCCCCAGTTTTGGGCTCGATCCGAAATCAGTAGGTGTAAGAAATTGGAGAATTCAAGTTCAAAGGCAGTTCGTTCCTAATTGGAGTGGTTGGTGTTTTGGGTAGTTCTTGAGATCGGATTTCACTCAAACTTAACCAAACGACTCCTCCCAATATATTACGATGTTGCCCCAGTTTTGGGCTCGATCCGAAATCAATAGGTGTAAGAAATTGGACAATTCAAGTTCACAGGCAGTTCGTTCCTAATTGGAGTGGTTGGTGTTTTGGGTAGTTCTAAAGATCGAATTTCACTCAAACTTAACCAAATGATTCCTCCCACCATATTATGATGTTTCCCAAGTTTTGGGCTTGATCCGAAATCAATAGGTGTAAGAAATTGGACAATTCAAGTTCAAAGGCAGTTCGTTCCAAATCGTTGTGGTTGGTGTATTCCATAGTTCTAGAGATCGGATTTCACTCAAAACTAACCAAATCTCTCCACCCACCATATTATTATGTTGCCCAAGTTTTGGGCTCGATCCGAAATCAATAGGTGTAAGAAATTGATCAACTCAAGTTCAAAGGCAGTTCGTTCCCAATTGGAGTGGTTGGTGTTTTGGGAAGTTCTAGAGATCAGATTTCACTCAAACTTAACCAAATGACTCCTCCCACCGTATTATGATGTTGCCCAAGTTTGGGCTCGATCCGAAATCAATAGGTGTAAGAAATTGGACAATTCAAGTTCAAAGGCAGTTCGTTCCTAATTGGAGTGGTTGGTGTTTTGGGAAGTTCTAGAGATCGGATTTCACTCAAACTTAACCAAATGACTTCTCCCACCATATTAGGATGTTGCCCAAGATTTGGGCTCGATCGGAAATCAATAGGTGTAAGAAATTGGACAATTTATGTTCAAAGGCAGTTCATTCCTAATCGTAGTGGTCGGTGTATTCCATAGTTCTAGAGATCGGATTTCACTCAAAACTAAGCAAATGACTCCTGCCACCATATTCTGATGTTGCACAAGTTTTGGGCTCGATCCGAAATCAGTAGGTGTAAGAAATTGGACAGTTCAAGTTCAAAGGCGGTTCTTTCCTAATTGGAGAGGTTGGGGTGTTGGGTAGTTCTAGAGATCAGATTTCACTCCAACTTAACCAAACGACTCCTCCCACCATATTATGATGTTGCCCAAGTTTTGGGCTCGATCCGAAATCAATAGGTGTAAGAAATTGGACAATTCAAGTTCAAAGGCAGTTCGTTCTTAATTGGAGTGGTTGGTGTTTTGGGTAGTTCTAGAGATCGGATTTCACTCAAACTTAACCAAATGACTCCTCCCACCATATTATGATGTTGCCCAAGTTTTGGGCTCGATCCGAAATCAATAGGTGTAAGAAAGTGGACAATTTATGTTCAAAGGCAGTTCATTCCTAATCGGAGTGGTTGGGGTATTCCATAGTTCTAGAGAACGGATTTCACTCAAAACTAACCAAATGACTCCTCCCACCCTATCATGATGTTGCCCAAGTTTTGGGGTCGATCGGAAATCAATACGTGTAAGAAATTGGACAATTTATGTTCAAAGGCAGTTCGTTCCTAATCGTAGTGGTTGGTGTATTTCATAGTTCTAGAGATCGAATTTCACTCAAAACTAAACAAATGACTCCTCCCACCATATTATGATGTTGGCCAAGTTTTGGGCTCGATCCGAAATGAATAGGTGTAAGAAATTGGACAATTTATGTCCAAAGGCAGTTTGTTCCTAATCGTAGTGGTTGGTGTATTCCATAGTTCTAGAGATCGGATTTCACTCAAAAATAACCAAATGACTCCTCCCACCATATTATCATGTTGCCCAAGTTTTGGGCTCGATCCGAAATCAATAGGTGTAAGAAATTGGACAATTCAAGTTCAAAGGCATTTCGTTCCTAATTGGAGTGGTTGGTGTTTTGGGTAGTTCTAGAGATCGGATTTGACTCAAGCTTAACCAAATGACTCCTCCCACCATATTATGATGTTGCCCAAGTTTTGGGGTCGATCCGAAATCAATAGGTGTAAGAAATTGGACAATTTATGTTCAAAGGCAGTTCATTCTTAATCGGAGTGGTTGGTGTATTCCACAGTTCTAGAGATCGGATTTCACTCAAAACTAACCAAATCACTCCTCCCACCATATTATTATGTTGCCCAGGTTTTGGGCTCGATCCGAAATCAATAGGTGTAAGAAATTGATCAATTAAAGTTCAAAGGCAGGGTGTTCCTAATTGGAGTGGTTGGAGTTTTGGGTAGTTCTAGAGATCGGATTTCACTCAAACTTACCAAAATGACTCCTCCCACCAAATTATAATGTTGCCCAAGTTTTGGGCTCGATCGGAAATCAATAGGTGTAAGAAATTGGACAATTTATGTTCATCGGCAGTTCGTTCCGAATCGGAGTGGTTGGTGTATTCCATAGTTCTAGAGATCGGATTTCACTCAAAACTAACCAAATCACTCCTCCCACCATATTATGATGTTGCCCAAGTGTTGGGCTCGATCTGAAATCAATAGGTGTAAGAAATTGGACAATTCAAGTTCAAAGGCAGTTCGTTCCTAATTGGAATGGTTGGTGTTTTGGGTAGTTCTAGAGATCGGATTTCACTCAAGCTTAACCAAATGACTCCTCCCACCATATTATCATGTTGCCCAAGTTTTGGGCTCGATCCGAAATCAATAGGTGTAAGAAATTGGACAATTCAAGTTCAAAGGCATTTCGTTCCTAATTGGAGTGGTTGGTGTTTTGGGTAGTTCTAGAGATCGGATTTGACTCAAGCTTAACCAAATGACTCCTCCCACCATATTATGATGTTGCCCAAGTTTTGGGGTCGATCCGAAATCAATAGGTGTAAGAAATTGGACAATTTATGTTCAAAGGCAGTTCATTCCTAATCGGAGTGGTTGGTGTATTCCACAGTTCTAGAGATCGGATTTCACTCAAAACTAACCAAATCACTCCTCCCACCATATTATTATGTTGCCCAGGTTTTGGGCTCGATCCGAAATCAATAGGTGTAAGAAATTGATCAATTAAAGTTCAAAGGCAGGGTGTTCCTAATTGGAGTGGTTGGAGTTTTGGGTAGTTCTAGAGATCGGATTTCACTCAAACTTAACAAAATGACTCCTCCCACCAAATTATAATGTTGCCCAAGTTTTGGGCTCGATCGGAAATCAATAGGTGTAAGAAATTGGACAATTTATGTTCATCGGCAGTTCGTTCCGAATCGGAGTGGTTGGTGTATTCCATAGTTCTAGAGATCGGATTTCACTCAAAACTAACCAAATCACTCCTCCCACCATATTATGATGTTGCCCAAGTGTTGGGCTCGATCTGAAATCAATAGGTGTAAGAAATTGATCAATTCAAGTTCAAAGGTAGTTCGTTCCTAATTGGAGTGGTTGGTGTTTTGGGTAGTTCTAGAGATCGGATTTCACTCAAAATTAACGAAATGACTCCTCCCACCATATTATGATGTTGCCCAAGTTTTGGGCTCGATTGGAAATCAATAGGTGTAAGAAATTGGACAATTCAAGTTCAAAGGCAGTTCGTTCCCAATTGGAGTGGTTGGTGTTTTGGGTAGTTCTACAGATCGGATTTCACTCAAACTTAACGAAATGACTCCTCCCACCATATTATCATGTTGCCCAAGTTTTGGGCTCGATCCAAAATCAATAGGTGTAAGAAATTGGACAATTCAAGTTCAAAGGCAGTTCGTTCCTAATTGGAGTGGTTGGTGTTTTGGGTAGTTCTAGGGATCGGATTTCACTCACGCGTAACCAAATGACTCCTCCCACCATATTATGATGTCGCCCAAGTTTTGGGCTCGATCCGAAATCAATAGGTGTAAGAAATTGGATAATTTATGTTCAAAGGCAGTTCATTCCTAATCGGAGTGGTTGGTGTATTCCGTAGTTCTAGAGATCGGATTTCACTCAAAACTAACCAAATCACTCCTCCCACCATATTATTGTGTTGCCCAAGTTTTGGGCTCAATCCGAAATCAATAGGTGTAAGAAATTGACAGTTCGTTCCTAATTGGAGTGGTTGGTGTTTTGGGTAGTTCTAGAGATCGGATTTCACTCAAACTTAACCAAATGACTCCTCCCACAAAATTATAATGTTGCCCAAGTTTTGGGCTCGATTGGAAATCAATAGGTGAAAGAAATTGGACAGTTTTTGTTCATCGGCAGTTCGTTCCGAATCGGAGTGGTTGGTGTATTCCATAGTTCTAGAGATCGGATTTCACTCAAAACTAACCAAATCACTCCTCCCACCATATTATGATGTTGCCCAAGTTTTGGGCTCGATCTGAAATCAATAGGTGTAAGAAATTGGACAATTCAAGTTCAAAGGCAGTTCGTTCCTAATTGGAGTGGTTGGTGTTTTGGGTAGTTCTAGGGATCGGATTTCACTCACGCGTAACCAAATGACTCCTCCCACCATATTATGATGTCGCCCAAGTTTTGGGCTCGATCCGAAATCAATAGGTTTAAGAAATTGGATAATTTATGTTCAAAGGCAGTTCATTCCTAATCGGAGTGGTTGGTGTATTCCGTAGTTCTAGAGATCGGATTTCACTCAAAACTAACCAAATCACTCCTCCCACCATATTATTGTGTTGCCCAAGTTTTGGGCTCAATCCGAAATCAATAGGTGTAAGAAATTGACAGTTCGTTCCTAATTGGAGTGGTTGGTGTTTTGGGTAGTTCTAGAGATCGGATTTCACTCAAACTTAACCAAATGACTCCTCCCACAAAATTATAATGTTGCCCAAGTTTTGGGCTCGATTGGAAATCAATAGGTGAAAGAAATTGGACAGTTTTTGTTCATCGGCAGTTCGTTCCGAATCGGAGTGGTTGGTGTATTCCATAGTTCTAGAGATCGGATTTCACTCAAAACTAACCAAATCACTCCTCCCACCATATTATGATGTTGCCCAAGTTTTGGGCTCGATCTGAAATCAATAGGTGTAAGAAATTGGACAATTCAAGTTCAAAGGCAGTTCGTTCCTAATTGGAGTGGTTCGTGTTTTGGGTAGTTCTAGAGATCGGATTTCACTCAAACTTAACCAAATGTGTCCTCCCACCATATTATGATGTTGCCCAAGTTTTGGGCTCGATCCGAAATCAATAGGTGTAAGAAATTGGACAATTTATGTTCAAAGGCAGTTCATTCGTAATCGTAGTGGTTGGTGTATTCCATAGTTCTAGAGATCGGAATTCACTCAAAACTAACCAAATGACTCCCCCCACCATATTATGATGTTTGTTGTGTAGATTCAGCTGCACCAAAATGGATTAAGCTGCATCCTCAACTTGTGATACTCGCAAGTGCACGAACCGTTGGTAGTTTAGCGTATGTAAGTGCGAGGTCGATTCCATAGGGATTGGTGATTGAATGATCCAATTCATTTTTCCTACACAAAACAGAAATGAAAAAGAAAGGAAATAAATAAAACAAGGAAGAAAGAAATAAGTAACTCAAGCAAATAAGTTCCCAAGTTCAATTTAGATTAATGGATTGATTCTAGCTAAAGTATGATTAAGCCATGGTGTGTGGTCATAACCTTGTGTTCCTAACCTTGGACAATTTATCTTCTAAGGCATGGTGTGTGGTCATAACCTTGGACAATTTATCTTCTAAGGCAATTCGTTCCTAATCGGAGTGGTTGGTGTATTCCATAGTTCTAGAGATCGGATTTCACTCAAAACTAACCAAATGACTCCTCCCACTCTATTATGATGTTGCCCAAGTTTTGGGCTCGATCCGAAATCAATAGGGGTAAGAAATTGGACAATTCAACTTCAAAGGCAGTTCGTTCCTAATTGGAGTGGTTGGTGTTTTGGTTAGTTCTAGCGATCGGATTTCACTCAAACTCAACCAAATGACTCCTCCCACCATAATATGATGTTGCCCAAGTGTTGGGCTCAATCCGAAATCAATAGGTGTAAGAAATTGGACAATTTATGTTCAAAGGAAGTTCGTTCCTAATCGGAGTGGTTGGTGTATTCCATAGTTCTAGAGATCGGATTTCACTCAAAACTAACCAAATGACACCTCCCACCATATTATGATGTTGCCCAAGTTTTGGGCTCGATCCGAAATCCATAGGTGTAAGAAATTGGACAATTCATGTTGAAAGGCAGTTCGTTCCTAATTGGTGTGGTTGGTGTTTTGGGTAGTTCTAGAGATCGGATTTCACTCAAACTTATCCAAATGACTCCTCCCACCGTATTATGATGTTGCCCATGTTTTGTGCTCGATCCGAAATCAATAGGTGTAAGAAATTGGACAATTCAAGTTCAAAGGCAGTTCGTTCCTAATTGGAGTGGTTGGTGTTTTGGGTAGTTCTAGAGATCGGATTTCACTCAAACTTAACGAAATGACTCCTCCCACCATATTATGATGTTGCCCAAGTTTTGGGCTCGATCCGAAATCAATAGGTGTAAGAAATTGGACAATTCATGTTCAAAGGCATTTCGTTCCTAATTGGAGTGTTTGGTGTTTTGGGTAGTTCTAGAGATCAGATTTCACTCAAACTTAACCAAATGACTCCTCCCACCATATTATGATGTTGCCCAAGTTTTGGGCTCGATCCAAAATCCAATAGGTATTAGAAATTGGGCAATTTATGTTCAAAGGCAGGTCGTTCCAAATCGTAGTGGTTGGTGTATTCCATAGTTCTAGAGATCGGATTTCACTCAAAACTAACCAAATGACTCCTCCCACCGTATTATGATGTTGCCCAAGTTTTGGGCTCGATCCGAGATCCATAGGTGTAAGAAATTGGACAATTCATGTTGAAAGGCAGTTCGTTCCTAACTGGAGTGGTTGGTGTTTTGGGTAGTTCTAGAGATTGGATTTCACTCAAACTTATCCAAATGACTCCTCCCAGCATATTATGATGTTGCCCATGTTTTGGGCTTGATCCGAAATCAATAGGGGTAAGAAATTGGACAATTCAAGTTCAAAGGCAGTTCGTTCCTCATTGGGGCGGTTGGTGTATTGGGTAGTTCTAGAGATCAGATTTCATTCAAAACTAATCAAATGACTCTTCCCACCAAATTATTATGTTGCCCAAGTTTTGTGCTCGATCCGAAATCAATAGGTGTAAGAAATTGGACAATTCATGTTCAAAGGCATTTCGTTCCTAATTGGAGTGTTTGGTGTTTTGGGTAGTTCTAGAGATCAGATTTCACTCAAACTTAACCAAATGACTCCTCCCACCATATTATGATGTTGCCCAAGTTTTGGGCTCGATCCGAATTCAATAGGTATTAGAAATTGGGCAATTTATGTTCAAAGGCAGGTCGTTCCAAATCGTAGTGGTTGGTGTATTCCATAGTTCTAGAGATCGGATTTCACTCAAAACTAACCAAATGACTCCTCCCACCATATTATGATGTTGCGCAAGTTTTGCGCTCGATCCGAGATCCATAGGTGTAAGAAATTGGACAATTCATGTTGAAAGGCAGTTCGTTCCTAACTGGAATGGTTGGTGTTTTGGGTAGTTCTAGAGATAGGATTTCACTCAAACTTATCCAAATGACTCCTCCCACCATATTATGTTATTGTCCATGTTTTGGGCTTGATCCGAAATCAATAGGGGTAAGAAATTGGACAATTTATGTTCAAAGGCAGTTCGTTCCAAATTGGACTGGTTTGTGTATGCCGTAGTTCTATAGATTGGATTTCACTCAAACTTAACCAAATTACTCCTCCCACCATATTATGACGTTGCCCAAGTTTTGGGCTCGATCTGAAATCAATCGGTGTAAGAAATTGGACAATTCAAGTTCAAAGGTAGTTCGTGCCTAATTGGAGTGGTACGTGTTTTGGGTAGTTCTAGAGATCGGATTTCACTCAAACTTAACCAAATGACTCCTCCCGCCATATTATGATTTTTCCCAAGTTTTGGGCTCGATCCGAAATCAATAGGTGTAAAAAATTGGACAATTTATGTTCAAAGGCAGATCGTTCCTAATCGGAGTGGTTGGTGTATTCCATGGTTCAAGAGATCGGATTTGACTCAAAACTAAACAAATGACTCCTCCCACCATATTATGGTGTTGCCCAAGTTTTAGGCTCGATCCGAAATCAATAGGTGTAAGAAATTGGACAGTTCAAGTTTAAAGGCAGTTCGTTCCTAATTGGGGCAGTTGGTGTATTGGGTAGTTCTAGAGATTGGATTTCACTCAAAATTAATCAAATGACTCCTCCCACCATATTATGATGTTGCCCAAGTTTTGGGTTCGATCCGAAATCATTAGGTGTAAGAAATTGGACAATTTATGTTCAATGGCAGTTCGTTCCTAATCGGAGTGGTTGGTGTATTCCATAGTTCTATATATCGGATTTCACTCAAAACTAAACAAATGACTCCTCCCACCATATTATGGTGTTGCCCAAGTTTTAGGCTCGATCCGAAATCAATAGGTGTAAGAAATTGGACAATTCAAGTTCAAAGGCAGTTCATTCCGAATTGGAGTGGTTGGTGTTTTGGGTAGTTCTAGAGATCGGATTTCACTCAAACTTAACCAAATCACTCCTACCACCATATTATAATGTTGCCCAAGTTTTGGGCTCGATCCGAAGTCAATAGGTGTAAGAAATTGGACAATTCAAGTTCAAAGGCAGTTCGTTCCTAATTGGAGTGGTTGGTGTTTTGGGTAGTTCTAGAGATCGGATATCACTCAAACTTAACCACATGACTCCTCCCACCATATTATGATGTTGCCCAAGTTTTGGGCTCAATCCGAAGTCAATAGGTGTAAGAAATTGGACAATTCAAGTTCAAAGGCAGTTCGTTCCAAATTATAGTGGTTGGTGTTTTGGGTACTTCTAGAGATCGGATTTCACTCAAAGTTAACCAAATGACTCCTCCCACCATATTATGAAGTTGCCCAAGTTTTGTGCTCAATCCGAAGTCAATAGGTATAAGAAATTGGACAATTCAAGTTCAAATGCAGTTCATTCCTAAATGGAGTGGTTCGTGTTTTGGGTAGTTCTAGAGATCGGATTTCACTCAAACTTAACCAAATGACTCCTCCCACCCTATTATGATGTTGCCCAAGTTTTGGGCTCGATCCGAAATCAATAGGTGTAAAAAATTAGACAATCCAAGTTCAAAGGCAGTTCGTTCCTGATTGGAGTGGTTGGTGTTTTGGGTTGTTCTAGAGGTCGGATTTCACTCTAACTTAACCAAACGACTCCCCCCACCATATTATGATAATGCCCAAGTTTTGGGCTCGATCCGAAATCAATAGGTATAAGAAATTGGACAATTCAGGTTCAAAGGCTGTTCGTTCCTAATTGGAGTGGTTGGTGTTTTGGGTTGTTCTAGAGATCGGATTTCATTCAAACTTAACCAAATGACTCCTCCCACCCTATTATGATGTTGCCCAAGTTTTGGGCTTGATCCGAAATCAATAGGTTTAAAAAATTGGACAATTTATGTTCAAAGGCAGTTAGTTCCGAATCGGAGTGGTTGGTGTATGCCATAGTTCTACAGATCGGATTTCACTCAAAACTAACCAAATGACTACTCCCACCATATTATGATATTGCCCAAGCTTTGGGTCGATACGAAATCAATAGGTGTAAGAAATTGGACAATTCAAGTTCAAAGGCAGTTCGTTCCTAATTGGAGTGGTTGGTGTTTTGGGTAGTTCTAGAGATCGAATTTCACTCAAAATTAACCAAATGACTCCTCCCAGCGTATTATATTGTTGCCCAAGTTTTGGGCTCGATCCGAAATCAATAGGTGTATGAAATTGGACAATTCAAGTTCAAAGGGAGTTCGTTCCTAATTGGAGTGGTTGGGGTTTTGGGTAGTTCTGGAGATCAGATTTCACTCAAACGTAACCAAATGACTCCTTCCACCATATTATGACGTTGCCAAAGTTTTGGGCTCGATCCGGAATCAATAGGTGTAAGAAATTGGACAATTTATGTTCAAAGGCAGTTCGTTCCTAATCGTAGTGGTTGTTGTATTCCATAGTTCTAGAGATCGGATTTCACTCGAAACTAACCAAATGACTCCTCTCACCATATTATGATGTCGCCCAAGTTTTGGGCTCGATCCGAAATCAATAGGTGTAAGAAATTGGACAATTCAAGTTCAAAGGCAGTTCGTTCCTAATTGGAGTGGTTGCTGTTTTGGGTAGTCCTAGAGATCGGATTTCACTCAAACTCAACCAAATGACTCCTCCCACCATATTATGATGTTGCCCAAGTTTTGGGCTCGATCCGAACTCAATTGGTGTAAGAAATTGGACAATTCAAGTTCGAAGGCAGTTCGTTCCTAACACTGTTGGTGTTTTGGGTAGTTCTAGAGATCGGATTTCACTCAAACTTAACCATATGACTCCTCCCACCATATTATGATGTTGCCCATGTTTTTGGCTCGATCCGAAATCAATAGGTGTAAGAAATTGGACAATTCAAGTTCAAAGGAAGTTCGTTCCTAATTGGAGTGGTTGGTGTTTTGGGTAGTTCTTGAGATCGGATTTCACTCAAACATAACCAAATGACTCCTCCCACCATATTATGATGTTGCCCAAATTTTGGGCTCGATCCGAAATCAATAGCTGTAAGAAATTGGTCAATTCAAGTTCCAAGGCAGTTCGTTCCTAATTGGAGTGGTTGGTGTTTTGGGTAGTTCTAGAGATCAGATTTCACTCAAACTCAACCAAATGACTCCTCCCAACATATTATGTTGTTGCCCAAGTTTTGGGCTCGATCCGAAATCAATAGGTGTAAGAAATTGGACAATTCAGGTTCAAAGGCAGTTCGTTCCTAATTGGAGTGGTTGGTGTTTAGGGTAGTTCTAGAGATCAGATTTCACTCAAACTCAACCAAATGACTCCTTCCACCATATTATGATGTTGCCCAAGTTTTGGGCTCGATCCGAAATCAATAGGTGTAAGAAATTGGACAATTCAAGTTCAAAGGATGTTCATTCCTAATTGGAATGGTTCGTGTTTTGGGTAGTTCTAGAGATTGGATTTCACTCAAACTCAACCAAATGACTCCTCCCACCATATTATGATGTTGCCCAAGTTTTGGGCTCGATCCGAGATCAATAGGTGTAAGAAATTGGACAATTCAAGTTCAAAGGCAGTTCGTTCCTAATTGGAGTGGTTGGTGTTTTGGGTAGTTCTAGAGATCGGATTTCACTCAAACTCAACCAAATGACTCCTCCCACCATATTATGATGTTGCCCAAGTTTTGGGCTCGATCCGAGTGTCTGCCGCGCAAATCTCACGGCCTGGGTTTCCGGGCCGAGGGGATGTGCGTTGACACGCGGTTTCCTGCTTTTGGGTGCGGTGCGGTTGTGCGCGGGCGTGCCAGGATGGTCTACCGTGCGTCGATGAATTGATGAGTGTTGGATGGTTGAGTGGTGCGCTTGTTTGAACTCGTCCTCTAATCAAACGATTGTAGCCGAGAGAGCAAATAGTCTCGGCTGTTAGGTTCACGGCTTGAACTACAAGGCTGTTGAGTGATGGTGTAGGTGGTGGGTTTTGGGCGGTGCTCCGGCGCGCTGCTCAGGGAGCGGCGGTCGTGTGATATATGGGGTGAGTGAGCGAACAACAAGGATGTTGCTCCGGCGCCTCGAAAATCAAGGGTCGTATGATATATTGATGAATGGATTTTCCTTACAACCTAACACTACTCATAGGAAAGCAAGTAAAGATACTGAAAGTGCATTACAGGAAAAAATAAGTTGCTCCGTGGGAGGCTTTGTTTTGGTGTTGAACCCTTTGAATGTAGTTTGAGCCTGGTATTTATAGGAAGACTCCCTGGAGGAGTAATCGAGGCTGAAAATCTGCATGGTGGAGCTGGATTGGAGCAAGTGGGCAGTCCAATCGACATTTGGGATCGTGAAGTATGGTGGTGTGACCCCATAAATCCTGGTGAATCTCGGCCGCCGCTCTTGATCGGGTTTTGAGCTTCTGGCCATGGAGACACATTTATGGCCTGGATAGCTGGTGAACCAATATCTCAGGCTGTCAGAATTCTTGTGATAATGTCCACGTCTAATCACTCTGATTCTCATCACCAAATCCTGACTCCAGTCACTTCCCACCTTCCCTCATGCATTAAATGCTTATTTGTGGCCAGTGGGTTTGCTGCATTTAAACAGGCACTACTTCATTAAATGAAGCCTGGGACCCTGTTGTCACGTGATGATTTGCCTTTAATGCTTTGGCCGGAATTTGGCTGGCCTCGGCCTCGACCTGTGCTTGAGGCCGAGATGATCATGCCTTAGCATTTCTTATTTTGTCTTCAGGAGGGCGAACTACCCTAGCGAAACGCTGCGTTTCAGCCTTTACGAACAAATGCCAGGGCCGAGAGAAAGGGCTCATTCGGCCAACTTATGGCCGTGATTTACTAGGCACAAACATTGCCCTCACATCCCTGGATCCTTCGGCCTCGGCATGGGTAGGGGCCGAATGGATTCCAAGGGATGGACCCTTTTGCATTCCTCTCTGAAGTGATTGACAACTGGGGCATTAAATGCGCAGGCCAGTCGGCGCATTTAATGCCTCAAGCACGTCGTGTAGGCCATCATTGCCCAGGGCGTCGCTTCGTTTTTTCAGAGGAAACGCCGGCCTTTGGGTTCTTCGACGTGTCATCGTGCCCTCAACCTGCACGAGCCATCAATTTGCCCTACTAAACGAAACGTCGGCCACTATGTCTCTGTCATAATTTCGCATGCTTTGGGTGCGCCGTCAGGCCGTTTCATCTTTCGAGGTTCATATCTCTGCGTTTTGAACTCCAGCGCCAGTATAAAACCCAAACGCCTTCGCCTTTTCCTTCAAACTCCCAAAACTCTGGGTTTATCTTCTTCGAAGGTTCATACTGGCTTTCCCCAGTCTTCTCAGCCTTTGTTCCTCAAATTTGAAACCCTTATTATGTAGTGAACTTCCCTCTTGCTTTAATCGCTCTGGAGCCCTTCTTCGATTCCTGGGCTTCCCCCTCCCTTATTCCAAACTGCCCTAATGATCCTCATTGCAGCTTCATCAAAACCAGAGAACCAACCCTGCTGAGTCTCATGACTTGGCGATTTGGCCTGGTCCAGATGACTTGGCAGTTTGATGAGGGCGAGAGGACCTGGGATGATGAACTCGCCATGGCCAAATTTATGCGGCTGAGTACTCTGGTTACGCCCATGGCCGGAGTGACGGCCCTTACCATGGTTGGAGTGATGGCTCCTCCCATAATTGGAATGACGACCGCTTACCATGCCCAGAGTGATGGCCGCTATCACGGCCGCTATCACGTCTGATTGTCTAACAAGAGGACCAAGGAGCCGAAGCGCGTAGATTTAGGATGTGATTTTTCTTATGTGTTTGTACTCGGCCAGGACCTGGCCGTCTCCTTGTAAACGCACCCCCCTTTTAAATAAAATGAAGTATGATTTCCTTTAGTCTGTCCTTGTCATGTTGCATACTCCACTTTGATATTTGCGAATCTCATAACTTTTTTACGGCCGTCTCCCACAATGACGGGGTATATCGCTTCAAATACTGGCCGTTGATCGGCAAGTTGTGCCATCCCCATCTCTATCTTTTAATTGAAATGCACCTTGGGCGAGAATTCGTTCGATAATGAACGGCCCTTCCCAATTGGGCGAGAATTTTCCGAACCGAGGGTCTTTTGTCCCAATAGGAAGCACGGCTCGCCATACTAGGTCGCCTTCGGCGAAAGCCTTTTGCTTAACTCTTTTGTTATACGCCCTTGCCGCGATTTGCTTTTGTGCCTGCATTAGGTTATAGGCATCGAGTCTAGATTGCTCCAAATCTTCCAACTCTTGAGCCATGGCTTGTGCATAATTCCCCTTTTCATGCCCAGGCTGCTCGGCCACACGGAGAGACCGAACCTTTAACTCCATTGGGACGATGGCGTCCTGTTTCTTTGTAAGACTGCACTAACCTCTTCACTTAATGCAACCTGTTCATGCTCTTTGAATCTCCTCTTGTTAGTGCATAGATCCTTCAAAAATTTTGCATATTTTGGAATTTGAGCAATGGCATTGAGCAATGGGATGTTGATTTGCACTTTCTTGAATATTTCCATTATCTCATCCAAGCCTTGATCTTTCTTTGACTTTGATAACCTGCTGGGAAAGGGTGCAATAGGCCTAAAAGCATTAGATGAAATTGGAACTTGATTAGCATTAGATGATACCTTAGGGCCTGTGCTCTTTCCAAGAGAATTGAGGGGCTGTTTGGTGGAACCTGTGGGCTGCCCTTGTGGTGGCTGAATGATCTCCACGTTTTCTCCATCTTCTTGCTCTTCATTGGCATCTCCAACCTTATTATCAACTTGTTTACCACTTCTCAAGATGTGCACTGCTTTAACTTGCTCATGATGCCTTGGATTCACCTCCGTTTGGCTTGGAAAAGTTCCGGATGCTCTATTGCTCATGGAGGATGCAATCTGCCCAACTTGCACTTCTAGTTTGTTCACTGCATTTTGAAGATTCTGATTGGTTTGCATCTGTTGCCCCATGAACTTCTTGAACATGTCTTGCAATTCTCCCATTTGATCACCCCTTTGCTCTTGCACTTGTTGGGGAGCTTGCTGGAATTGCCTTTGTTGTATTTGAAATCCTGGGGGAGGTCCTTGAGATTGTTGCACATTTGAATTATTGCTCCACCTGAAATTAGGATGATTTCTCCACCCCGGATTGTACGTGTTTGAGTAAGGATCATTCTGAGGATTCCTTCCTTGAAGGGCATTTGCTTGCTCTAGCATGTGCTTTGCAAAAGATTGGTCTTGAACTTCCTCTTTGCTTCCTAGAGGGCCAGTCACTGCCTGTTGAAGCAAAGAACACATAACATCAAGTTTTGCATTAATCTCATTATTAGTACTTACCTCAGAGACCACAGCTTTCATAGGAGCTCCTCTTCCTTTATTGTAGCTCCATTGTTGAGAGTTGGCACTCAAAGATTCAAAGAGAGTAAAAGCCTCATCTGCTGTTTTGTTCATCAGTCCTTCTCCACTTGTTGCATCTACCATCATCCTTTCGGAATCAAGCAAACCTTCATAGAAAGATTGCATTTGCATCCAACTCTCTATATTGTGGTGTGGGCAAGAACTCATCATCTCCTTGTACCTCTCCCAGCATTCATGAAAAGCTTCTCCTTCTCTTTGTGTGAAACCAAGAATTTCCTTTCTAATCTTGTTAGTCTTTTGAGCTGGAAAGAATTTCTGCAAAAACTTATTAGAAAGCTCATCCCAAGTACGAATTGAAGCATTAGGCAAAGAGTATAACCATGACTTAGCCTTATCTTTTAAACTGAATGGGAATAGCCTCATCTTAATCTGCTCATCATCAAGTCCTTGAATTTTGATTGTAGCACATATTTCAAAGAATTGCTTAACATGCATGTAAGGATCCTCAGTGGTATTACCATAATAAGTTGGAAGAAGATGAATCATACCACTTCTAAGCTCAAACCTGTCAATTGTGAGTTGAGGATAGACGATGCACGAAGGTTGATCAGTGACTTTGGGGATGGAAAATTCACGCAGGGGTTTCCTAGGTTGGACAACAAGCGCACCACCTCCTTCATCATTATTGTTGTTGTTTGGAATCTCTGCCATCTTGCTTGAACCTTCAGATTCATAGCTCTCAGATTCAACACTTAAAGAACTATAATTCCTCCTCAAACCAACACGTACAGCAAAAGTTCCTGGTGAAATTGGCTCAGAATCAGAATCGGACATATATGCACACACAAGAAACCAATTAGTGCCTTCAAATGGAGATAACAACTAAAAAGAAAAACAGAATACAGAAATAAAAACCAACAAAAACAAAAACAAAAACACTCAAAGTAATCTAACTATAGCACCATCGTTACCGGTTCCCCGGCAACGGCGCCAAAAACTTGTTGAACGTATTCCTAACAACTAAAATGAGTTATTAAAAATAGCAACTTCAATTCTCGCAAGTGCACGAACCATTTATAGTATAGCTTATGAAATACGAGGTCGATCCCACGGAGAATGGTAACTTGGTTGCAAGTTAAACTACTTAGAATGATGGAAAAACTGAAAACAAAGAAACAAACTAACTAACAATTGGCAAGGTCTAGGACAGAATCCTAGCACCACACACGCACTCGAATGGGGGGTTTTTGTTGTTTAAATGAAAACAAGAGAATGAAATGGAAGTGCTGGAAGTAAACAATGGCAGCAATGAACAAGTTGTGAAACAATGATTGAGAAGTGTTAGAGCCTTGGAATCTACCACTAGTCTTCCTATCCAAGTTATGAATGCATAGAAATTGACTCAAGCTTCATTAACAATAGATTATCGCATACAAGCCTATGGTATCTAGGTGCAGGATGCATGATTCTCCTAAGGCATGTAATTGTGCATGGTATCTACACAACACGTGATCTCTAATATGCAACCTAAGCATGGTATCTACTTAGAATAAAGCATATAAGAGTCATTAAGTTCCTTGAGAATATGATAATCACACAAGTCCTAGAACATGGTATCTGTCCTAGTCAACCTATGGTTATTAACCCCTTGAATGATTCTTAGGCCATTCATGTGTTGCTTGTGAAAGGAGAGTAGAATTGGTGAATCTAAACCCCTTCCCAACCTGTGCTAGATGCATAAAATCCTAGTTAGCTACTCCAAGAAAACATACATCAAGCACATAATAAGCTGGAGATTAACAACTTGATAATGAAAGCAAGGAAATCAATTAACTATGAAATCATCCATAACATTGAATATTCATGACTAGGGCTTCATCCTAAGCCCTAACAAAATGGATTAGTTAAACATAATTATGAATACAGAAGATAAGAAATACATAGATAGAATAAAGAGAATAGAAGAACTAGCTGGTGGCAGCAAGGTAGTTTCCAGGACAGCTCCCAGCTCTCCCTCCTTTGCAACTAGCTCTCTTCTCTCTTTGTGGTGAATCTGAATGTGTGTATGGAAGTAATGGATGAAGTGAATTGTGTCTGGGATGTGGAATGGAAGTGGTATTTATAGGGAGAAGGAAAGGGGAATTCTGAATTGAATATGACTAATGCATACAACACTTGTATTTAGAAAATCAGAATTTGTTGTTGCATCAATAGATCCCACCAGCAGCCATAGGTCATCTTCATGTCAGCATGATCAAGCATCCATCCAGAAACCAATAGCTCATGCCTAGCTCACCATGACCAAGCATCCATCAGCTCATCCTCATGTCAGCATGATGTGTATTTTGATGGGCTCACGGATTGGGTTTGGCTGAATCAAAATATGACTTTAAGATATCCATTTTGAAGTTCAGAATGTCTCTGATCCAACCACACAAGTATTGGCCCAATCCAAGCTCGGATGAAGAAGATAAGTCCGAAATGAACTTCTAACTCAATATCCAGTTTTTGCACGTTTTGCACCATTTTGCTTCAAAAGTGATCTCTTGCTGCCTTCAACCTATAGAACACACAAACATAGATAAGTGACTTGAAATAAAGAGAAACTAAACAAAATTACTAAGTAATGAAGGCAAGCAAATGTGTGAAATTATGAACTTATCAAGGACGCGTACCTGTCTACCTTGTTGGTCAAGTCATGCATGTCCCGGAATTCGATTCCCTGGAACTTCTTCCGGTATTCGAATTCCAATCCTTCCTCGGCCATCTTGACGAACTCCCTTTCTGGTAGGTTCGTGCGGCACCAATTCCTACATGTTTTGAATCGTTGTAGGTAATCGCGAGGTGACTCGTCCGATGCTTGGCTCATTCTTGCCAACTCGGCGACCGTGATTTCTCGGTTGGTCTGATAGAAATGTTCGTGGAACACCCTTTCCATATCAGACTAATACCGTATTGAGTTCAGCGGAAGGTTTATGAACCATGAGAACGCCGCGCCGTTCAAAGAATGAACAAATAGACGGAGCCTCTGGGCCGTGAAACGGCCGACGTGTTCGATGGAGGAGGTTTGCCCGTCCCCAGAAAAAAGCATGAACTCTGGCAATCGATAGTTCCGGGGAAGGGGGATCCGGTCAATTTCTGGTGGGTATGGTCGCGTATACCTCGGCATATCCGGCCACCTCTGACCTAGGCCGTCTTCGATCATCCGCCGGACGTCTTCGAGCCGGATCCCTTGAGGTGGTGCCTCCTGTTGGGCTACATATGGCCGCGCGACCTGTAGCACCTCGTTCTGAGGCCTCGCCTGCTGGGCCATTTGAACAAAGGGCTCGGCCGGGATGACCGAGCTAGTTGATGCCAGATGAGCACCATGGGTTTGGCCGTGGTGCGTATGCGTTGTTGCTGGAACGGCCGACCCATAGTGAAGGTGAGAGCCCAAAGGACACGACGACGACTGCAAAGGTGGTGAGACGGTCAGACTGCCCTGACCGTACTGTTGTGATGATACAGCGGTCGCGTTGCTTGGGCCAGGATGGGTGTGGACGGCCGCAGTGTGAACTGGGCCGAGCGGGTGGCTCGCAGGATGCGCGAAGCTGCCGTGCCCTAGTGATACGGCCAAAGCATGGAGCGGTCCGCGCGCTATTTCTGCCAAGTAGGCTGGTCCAGAGTTTGCCCACGTGGGCTGGGACTGCCCCCAGCTGTTTGTTAGTGGCAAAGAATGGTGGCCATAGCCTGATGCTTGCATGTGGGCCGAGACGCCGAGGCTGCTGCTTTCGCCGTAAGGCTCGATTCTCTCGCGCTCTTGGCTCCTCGGTCCGGCTCTGGGAGGTGTTGCGGGCGAGGCCACCGGCATCCTCTCCTGAAAAAGCATCCGCAGTTCTGAGGAGAACCTGTCCATCGCGGCCATGAAGGATGTTTCTATCCTGTTGGCCTGCTTGGACATCAGTTCCTCCACCACTGCCTGTTCCTGCATGGACTCGGCCGTGCGATCCGTCGTTACTGGAACGCTGGCCGAGACCTCGACCGTACGTTCGGTCTCGGTAGTTGTGATTGGTGAGGGGGACTCAGGAGTCTCAGAAGTCATTTCGACTGCTTTGTTTTTTAGCTTTGCCTGTGCCCTAGTTTCCACCATAAATTTTGACAAGTGTCCCACTGGGCGTGCCAAAACTGTCTGCCGCGCAAATCTCACCGCCTGGGTTTCCGGGCCGAGGGGATGTGCATTGACACGCGGTTTCCTGCTTTTGGGTGAGGTGCGGTTGTGCGCGGGCGTGCCAGGACGGTCTACCGTGCGTCGATGAATTGATGAGTGTTGGATGGTTGAGTGGTGCGCCTGTTTGAACTCGTCCTCTAATCAAACGATTGTAGCCGAGAGAGGAAATAGTCTCGGCTGTTAGGTTCACGGCCTGAACTACAAGGCCGTTGAGTGATGGTGTAGGTGGTGGGTTTTGGGCGGTGCTCCGGCGCGCTGCTCAGGGAAAAAATAAGTTGCTCCGTGGGAGGCTTTGTTTTGGTGTTGAACCCTCTGAATGTAGTTTGGGCCTGGTATTTATAGGAAGAGTCCCTGAAGGAGTAATCGAGGATGAAAATCTGCATGGTGGAGCTGGATTGGAGCAAGTGGGCAGTCCAATCGACATTTGGGATCGTGAAGTATGGTGGTGTGACCCCATAAATCCTGGTGAATCTCGGCCACCGCTCTTGATCGGGTTTTGAGCTTCTGGCCGTGGAGACACATTTATGGCCTGGATAGCTGTCAGAATTCTTGTGAGAATGTCCACGTCTAATCACTCTGATTCTCATCACCAAATCATGACTCCAGTCACTTCCCACCTTCCCTCATGCATTAAATGCTTATTTGTAGCCAGTGGGTTTGCTGCATTTAAACAGGCACTACTTCATTAAATGAAGCATGGGACCCTGTGGTCACGTGATGATTTGCCTTTAATGCTTTGGCCGGAATTTGCCTGGCCTCGGCCACGGCCTGTGCTTGAGGCCGAGGTGATCTTGCCTTAGCATTTCTTCTTTTGTCTCCAGGAGGGCGAACTACCCTGGCGAAACGCTACGTTTCAGCCTTTACGAACAAATGCCAGGGCCGAGAGAAAGGGCTCCTTCGGCCAACTTATGGCCGTGATTTACTAGACACAAACACCGAGATCAATAGGTGTAAGAAATTGGACAATTTATGTTCAAAGGCAGTTCGTTCCTAATCGGAGTGGTTGGTGTATTCCATAGTTCCAGAGATCGGATTTCAGTCAAAACTAACCAAATGACTCCTCCCACCATATTATGATGTTGCCCAAGTTTTGGGCTCGATCCGAAATCAATAGGTGTAAGAAATTGGACAATTCAAGTTCAAAGGCAGTTCGTTCCTAATTGGAGTGGTTGGTGTTTTGGGTAGTTCTAGAGGTCGGATTTCACTCAAACTCAACCAAATGACTCCTCCCACCATATTATGATGTTGCCCAAGTCTTGGGCTCAAT
Organism: Prunus avium; assembly: GCF_965620075.1. Taxonomy (NCBI): domain Eukaryota; kingdom Viridiplantae; phylum Streptophyta; class Magnoliopsida; order Rosales; family Rosaceae; genus Prunus; species Prunus avium. The sequence continues at coordinate 1,269,328 of NC_142287.1, forward strand.
CCGAAATCAATAGGTATAAGAAATTTGACAATTTATGTTCAAAGGCAGTTCGTTCCTAATCGGAGTGGTTGGTGTATTCCTTAGTTCTAGAGATCGGATTTCACTCAAAACTAACCAAATCACTCCTCCCACCATATTATGATGTTGCCCAAGTTTTGGGCTCTATCCGAAATCAATAGGTGTAAGAAATTGGACAATTCAAGTTCAAAGGCAGTTCGTTCCTAATTGGAGTGGTTGGTGTTTTGGGTAGTTCTAGAGATCGGATTTCACTCAAACTCAACCAAATGACTCCTCCCATCATATTATGATGTTGCCCAAGGTTTGGGCTCGATGCGAAATCAATTTGTGTAAGAAATTGGACAATTCAAGTTCGAAGGCAGTTCGTTCCTAATTGGAGTGGTTGGTGTTTTGGGTAGTTCTAGAGATCGGATTTCACTCAAACTTAACCGAATGACTCCTCCCACCATATTATGATGTTGCCCAAGTATTGGGCTCGATCCGAAATCAATAGCTGTAAGAAATTGGTCAATTCAAGTTCAAAGGCAATTCGTTCCTAATTGGAGTGGTTGGTGTTTTGGGTAGTTCTAGAGATCGGATTTCACTCAAACTTAACCAAATGACTCCTCCCACCATATTATAATGTTGCCCAAGTTTTGGGCTCGATCCGAAATCAATAGGGGTAAGAAATTGGAGAATTTATGTTCAAAGGCAGTTCGTTCCTAATCGGAGTGGTTGGTGTATTCCATAGTTCTAAAGATCGGATTTCACTCAAACATAACCAAATGACTCCTCCGACCATATTATGAGGTTGCCCAAGTTTTGGGCTCGATCCGAAATCAATAGGTGTAAGAAATTGGACAATTTATGTTCAAAGGCAGTTCGTTCCTAATCGGAGTGGTTGGTGTATTCCATAGTTCTAGAGATCAGATTTCACTCAAAACTAACCAAATGACTCCTCCCACCATATTATGATGTTGCCCAAGTTTTGGGCTCGATCCGAAAGCAATAGGTGTAAGAAATTGGACAATTCAAGTTCAAAGGCAGTTCGTTCCTAATCGGAGTGGTTGGTGTATTCCATAGTTCTAAAGATCGGATTTCACTCAAAAGTAACCAAATGACTCCTCCCACCATATTATGATGTTGCCCAAGTTTTGGGCTCGATCCGAAATCAATTGGTGGAAGAATTTGGACAATTCAAGTTCAAAGGCAGTTTGTTCCGAATTGGGGTGGTTGGTGTATTGGGTAGTTCTAGAGATCGGATTTCACTCAAAACTAACCAAATGACTCCTCCCACCGTATTATGATGTTGCCCAAGTTTTGGGCTCGATCTGAAATCAAAATGTGTAAGAAATTGGACAATTCAAGTTCAAAGGCAGTTTGTTCCTAACTGGGGTGGTTGGTGTATTGGGTAGTTCTAGAGATCAGATTTCACTCAAAACTAACCAAATGACTCCTCCCACCGTATTATGATGTTGCCCAAGTTTTGGGCTCGATCTGAAATCAAAATGTGTAAGAAATTCGACAATTCAAGTTCAAAGGCAGATTGTTCCTAATTGGGGTGGTTGGTGTATTGGGTAGTTCTAGAGATCGGATTTCTCTCAACATTAACCAAATGACTCCTCCCACCATATTATGTTGTTGCCCAAGTTTTGGGCTCAATCCGAAATCAACAGGTGTAAGCAATTGGACATTTCAAGGTCAAAGGCAGTTCGTTCCTAACTGGAGTGGTTGGTGTTTTGGGTAGTTCTAGAGATCGGATTTCACTCAAGCTTAACCAAATGACTCCTCCCAGCATATTATGATGTTACAACAGTTTTGGGCTTGATCCGAAATCAATAGGGGTAAGAAATTGTACAATTCAGGTTCAAAGGCAGTTCGTTCCTAATTGGAGTGGTTGGTGTTTTGGGTAGTTCTAGAGATTGGATTTCACTCAAACTTAACCAAATGACTCCTCCCACCATATTATGATGTCACCCCAGTTTTGGGCTCGATCCAAAATCAATAGGTGTAAGAAATTGGACAATTCAAGTTCAAAGGAAGTTGGTTCCTAATTGGAGTGGTTGGTGTTTTGGGAAGTTCTACAGATCGGATTTCGCTCAAACTTAACCAAATGACTCCTCCCACCATATTATGATGTTGCCCAAGTTTTGGGCTCGATCCGAAATCAATAGGTGTAAGAAATTGGGCAATTTATGTTCAAAGGCAGTTCTTTCCTAATCGTAGTGGTTGTTGTATTCCATAGTTCCAGAGATTGGATTTCACTCAAAACTAACCAAATGACTCCTCCCACCATATTATGATGTTACCCAAGTTTTGGGCTCGATCCGAAATCAATAGGTGTAAGAAATTGGACACTTCAAGTTCAAAGGCAGTTCGTTCCTGATTGGAGTGGTTGGTGTTTCGGGTAGTTGTAGAGATCTGATTTCATTCAAACTTAACCAAATGACTCCTCCCCCCGTATTACGATGTCGTCCACGTTTTGACTCGATCCTAAATCAATAGGTGTCAGAAATTGGACAATTCAATTTCAAAGGCAGTTCGTTCCTAATTGGAGTGGTTGCTGTTTTGGGTAGTTCGAGAGATGGATTTGACTCAAACTTAACCAAAATACTCCTCCCACCATATTATGATGTTGCCCAAGGTTTGGGCTCGATCCGAAATCAATAGGTGTAAGAAATTGGACAATTCAAGTTCAAAGGCAGTTCGTTCCTAATTGGAGTGGTTGGTGTTTTGGTTAAATCTAGAGATCGAATTTCTCTCAAACTTAACCAAATGACTCCTCCCACCATATTATGATGTTGCCCAAGTTTTGGGCTCGATTCGAAATCAATAGGTGTAAGAAATTGGACAATTTATGTTCAAAGGCAGTTCGTTCCTAATCGGAGTGGTTGGTGTATTCCATAGTTCCAGAGATCGGATTTCAGTCAAAACTAACCAAATGACTCCTCCCACCATATTATGATGTTGCCCAAGTTTTGGGCTCGATCCGAAATCAATAGGTGTAAGAAATTGGACAATTCAAGTTCAAAGGCAGTTCGTTCCTAATTGGAGTGGTTGGTGTTTTGGGTAGTTCTAGAGGTCGGATTTCACTCAAACTCAACCAAATGACTCCTCCCACCATATTATGATGTTGCCCAAGTCTTGGGCTCAATCCGAAATCAATAGGTATAAGAAATTGGACAATTTATGTTCAAAGGCAGTTCGTTCCTAATCGGAGTGGTTGGTGTATTCCATAGTTCCAGAGATCGGATTTCAGTCAAAACTAACCAAATGAGTCTTCCCACCATATTATGATGTTGCCCAAGTTTTGGGCTCGATCCGAAATCAATAGGTGTAAGAAATTGGACACTTCAAGTTCAAAGGCAGTTCGTTGTTAATTGGAGTGGTTGGTGTTTTGGTTAGTTTTAGAGATCGGATTTCACTCAAAATTAAGCAAATCCCTCCTCCCACCATATTATGATGTTGCCCCAGTTTTGGGCTCGATCCGAAATCAATAGGTGTAAGAAATTGGACAATTCAAGTTCAAAGGAAGTTGGTTCCTAATTGGAGTGGTTGGTGTTTTGGGAAGTTCTAGAGATCGGATTTCACTCAAACTTAACCAAATGACTCCTCCCACCATATTATGATGTTGCCCAAGTTTTGGGCTCGATCCGAAATCAATAGGTGAAAGGAATTGGACAATTTATGTTCGAAGGCAGTTCGTTCCTAATCGGATTGGTTGGTGTATTCCATAGTTCTAGAGATCGGATTTCACTCAAAACTAACCAAATGACTCCACCCACCATATTATGATGTTGCCCAAGTTTTGGGCTCGATCCGAAATCAATAGGTGTAAGAAATTGGACAATTTATGTTCAAAGGCAGTTCGTTCCTAATCGGAGTGGTTGGTGTATTCCATAGTTGTAGTGATCGGATTTCACTCAAAACTAACCAAATGACTCCTCCCACCATATTATAATGTTGGCCAAGTTTCGGGCTCGATCCGAAATCAATAGGTCTAAGAAATTGGACAATTCAAGTTCAAAGGCAGTACGTTCCTAATTGGAGTGGTTGGTGTATTCCATAGTTCTAGAGGTCGGATTTCACTCAAAACTAACCAACTGACTCCGGCCACCATATTATGATGTTGCCCAAGTTTTGGGCTCGATCCGAAATCAATAGGTGCAAAAAATTGGACAATTTATGTTCTAAGGCAGTTCGTTCCTAATCGGGGTGGTTGGTGTTTTGGGTAATTCTAAAGATTGGATTTCACTCAAACTTAACCAAATGACTCCTCCCACCATATTATGATGTTGCCCAAGTTTTGGGCTCGATCTGAAAACAATAGTTTTAAGAAATTGGACAATTTATGTTCAAGGGAAGTTCGTTCCTAATCGGAGTCTTTGGTGTATTCCATAGTTCTAAAGATCGGATTTCACTCAAACTTAACCAAATGACTCCTCCCACCATATTATGAGGTTGCCCAAGTTTTGGGCTCGATCCGAAATCAATAGGTGTATGAAATTGGACAATTCAAGTGCAAAGGCAGTTCGTTCCTACTGGGAATGGTTGTTGTTTTCGGTAGTTCTAGAGATCGGATTTCACTCAAACTTAATCAAATGACTCCTCCCACCATATTATGATGTTGCCCAAGTTTTGGGCTCGATCCGAAATCAATAGGTGTAAGAAATTGGACAATTCAAGTGCAAAGGCAGTTCGTTCCTAATTGGAGTGGTTGGTGTTTTGGGTAGTTCTAGAGATCGGATTTCACTCAAATTTAACCAAGTGACTCCTCCCACCATATCATGATGTCGCCCAAGTTTTGGGCTCAATCCGAAATCAATAGGTGTAAGGAATTGGACAATTCAAGTTCAACGGTAGTTCGTTCCTAATTGGAGTGGTTTGTGTTTGGGGTAGTTCTGGGGATCGGATTTCACTCAAAATTAACCAAATGACTCCTCCCACCATATTATCATGTTGCCCAAGTTTTGGGCTCGATCTGAAATCAATAGGTGTAAGAAATTGGACAATTCAAGTTCAAAGGCAGTTCATTCCTAGTTGGTGTGGTTGGTGTTTTGGGTAGTTCTAGAGATCGGATTTCACTCAAACTTAACCAAATGACTCCTCCCACCATATTATGATGTTGCCCAAGTTTTGGGCTCGATCCGAAATCAGTGGGTGTAAGAAATTGGACAATTCAAGTTTGAAGGCAGTTCGTTCCTAATTCGAGTGGTTGGTGTTTTGGGTAGTTCTAGAGATCGGATTTCACTCAAACTTAACCAAATGACTCATCCCTCCATATTATGATGTTGCCCAAGTTTTGGGCTCGATCCGAAATCAATAGTTGTAAGCATTTGGACAATTTATGTTCAAAGGCAATTCGTTCCTAATCGGAGTGGTTGGTGTATTCCATAGTTCTAGAGATCAGATTTCACTCAAACCTAACCAAATGACTCCACCCACCATATTATGATATTGCCCAAGTTTTGGGCTCGATCCGAAATCAATAGGTGTAAGAAATTGGACAATTCAAGTTCAAAGGCAGTTCGTTCCTGATTGGGGTGGTTGGTGTATAGGGTAGTTCTTGAGATCGGATTTCACTCAAACTTAACCAAATGACTCCTCCCACCATATTATGATGTTGCCCAAGTTTTGGGCTCGATCCGAAATCAATAGGTGTAAAAAATTGGACAATTCAAGTTGAAAGGCAGTTCGTTCTTAATTGGAGTGGTTGGTGTTTTGGGTAGTTCTAGAGATCGGATTTCACTCAAACTTAACCAAATGACTCCTCCCACCATAATAGGATGCTACCCCAGTTTTGGGCTCGATCCGAAATCAATAGGTGTAAGAAATTGGACAATTCAAGTTCAAAGGCAGTTCGTTCCTAATTGGGGTGATTGTTGTTTTGGGTAGTTCTAGAGATCGGATTTCACTCAAACATAACCAAATGACTCCTCCCACGATATTATGATGTTGCCCACGTTTTGGGCTCGATCCGAAATCAATAGCTGTTAGAAATTGGACAATTCAAGTTCAAAGGAAGTTCGTTCCTAATTGGAGTGGTTGGTGTTTTGAGTAGTTCTAGAGATCGGATTTCACTCAAACTTAACCAATTGACTCCTCCAACCATATTATGATGTTGCCCAAGTTTTGGGCTCGATCCGAAATCAATAGGTGTAAGAAATTGGACAATTTATGTTTGAAGGAAGTTCGTTCCTAATCGGAGTGGTTGGTGTATTCCATAGTTCTAGAGATCGAATTTCACTCAAAACAAACCAAATGACTCCTCCCACCGTATTATGATGTTGCCCAAGTTTTGGGCTCGATCCGAAATCAATAGGTGTAAGAAATTGGACAATTCAAGTTCAAAGGCAGTTCATTCCTAGTTGGTGTGGTTGGTGTTTTGGGTAGTTCTAGAGATCGGATTTCACTCAAACTTAGCCAAATGACTCCTCCCACCATATTATGATGTTGCCCAAGTTTTGGGCTCGATCCGAAATCAGTGGGTGTAAGAAATTGGACAATTCAAGTTTGAAGGCAGTTCGTTCCTAATTGGAGTGGTTGGTGTTTTGGGTAGTTCTAGAGATCGGATTTCACTCAAACTTAACCAAATGACTCATCCCTCCATATTATGATGTTGCCCAAGTTTTGGGCTCGATCCGAAATCAATAGTTGTAAGAATTTGGACAATTTATGTTCAAAGGCAATTCGTTCCTAATCGGAGTGGTTGGTGTATTTCATAGTTCTAGAGATCAGATTTCACTCAAACCTAACCAAATGACTCCACCCACCATATTATGATATTGCCCAAGTTTTGGGCTCGATCCGAAATCAATAGGTGTAAGAAATTGGACAATTCAAGTTCAAAGGCAGTTCGTTCCTGATTGGGGTGGTTGGTGTATAGGGTAGTTCTTGAGATCGGATTTCACTCAAACTTAACCAAATGACTCCTCCCACCATATTATGATGTTGCTCAAGTTTTGGGCTCGATCCGAAATCAATAGGTGTAAAAAATTGGACAATTCAAGTTGAAAGGCAGTTCGTTCTTAATTGGAGTGGTTGGTGTTTTGGGTAGTTCTAGAGATCGGATTTCACTCAAACTTAACCAAATGACTCCTCCCACCATAATAGGATGCTACCCCAGGTTTGGGCTCGATCCGAAATCAATAGGTGTAAGAAATTGGACAATTCAAGTTCAAAGGCAGTTCGTTCCTAATTGGGGTGATTGTTGTTTTGGGTAGTTCTAGAGATCGGATTTCACTCAAACATAACCAAATGACTCCTCCCACGATATTATGATGTTGCCCACGTTTTGGGCTCGATCCGAAATCAATAGGTGTAAGAACTTGGACAATTTATGTTCGAAGGAAGTTCGTTCCTAATCGGAGTGGTTGGTGTATTCCATAGTTCTAGAGATCGAATTTCACTCAAAACAAACCAAATGACTCCTCCCATCATATTATGATGTTGCCCATGTTTTGGGCTCGATCCGAAATGAATAGATGTAAGAAATTGGACAATTCAAGTTCAAAGGAAGTTCGTTCCTAATTGGAGTGGTTGGTGTTTTGAGTAGTTCTAGAGATCGGATTTCACTCAAACTTAACCAATTGACTCCTCCAACCATATTATGATGTTGCCCAAGTTTTGGGCTCGATCCGAAATCAATAGGTGTAAGAACTTGGACAATTTATGTTCGAAGGAAGTTCGTTCCTAATCGGAGTGGTTGGTGTATTCCATAGTTCTAGAGATCGAATTTCACTCAAAACAAACCAAATGACTCCTCCCATCATATTATGATGTTGCCCATGTTTTGGGCTCGATCCGAAATGAATAGATGTAAGAAATTGGACAATTCAAGTTTAAAGGCAGTTCGTTCCTAATTGGAGTGGTTGGTGTTTTGGGTAGTTCTAGAGATCGGATTTCACTCAAACTTAACCAAATGACTCATCCCTCCATATTATGATGTTGCCCAAGTTTTGGGCTCGATCCGAAATCAATAGTTGTAAGAATTTGGACAATTTATGTTCAAAGGCAGTTCGTTCCTAATCGTTGTGGTTGGTGTATTCCATAGTTCTAGAGATCAGATTTCACTCAAAACTAACCAAATGACTCCACCCACCATATTATGATGTTGCCCAAGTTTTGGGCTCGATCCGAAATCAATAGGTGTAAGAAATTGGACAATTCAGGTTCAAAGGCAGTTCTTTCCTAATTGGAGTGGTTGGTGTTTTGGTTAGTTCTGGAGATCAGATTTCAGTCAAACTTAACCAAATGACTCCTCGCACCATCTTATGATGTTGCCCAAGTTTTTGCCTCAATCCGAAATCAGAAGGTTTAAGAAATTGGACAATTTATGTTCAAAGGCAGTTCGTTCCTCGTCGGAGTGGTTTGTGTAGTCCATAGTTCTAGAGATTGGATTTCACTCAAAACAAACCAAATGACTCCTACCACCATATTATGATGTTGCCCATGTTTTGGGCTCGATCCAAAATCAATAGATGTTAGAATTTGGACAATTCAAGTTCAAAGGCAGTACGTTCCCAATTGGAGTGGTTGGTGTTTTGGGTAGTTCTGGAGATCGGATTTCACTCAAACTTAACCAAATCACTCCTCCCACCATATTATGATGTTGCCCAAGTTTTGGGTTCGATCCGAAACCAGTAGGTGTAAGAAATTGGACGATTTTTGTTCAAAGGCATTTCGTTCCTAATCGGATTGGTTGGTGCATTCCATAGTTCTAGAGATCGGATTTCACTCAAAACTAACCAAATGACTCCTCCCACCATATTATGATGTTGCCCAAGTTTTGGGCTCGATCCAAAATCAATAGATGTTAGAATTTGGACAATTCAAGTTCAAAGGCAGTACGTTCCCAATTGGAGTGGTTGGTGTTTTGGGTAGTTCTGGAGATCGGATTTCACTCAAACTTAACCAAATGAGTCCTCCCACCATATTATGAGGTTTCATAAGTTTTGGGCTCAATCCGAAATAAATAGGTGTAAAAAATTGGACAATTCAAGTTCAAAGGCAGTTCGTTCCTAATTGGAGTGATTGTTGTTTTTTGTAGTTGTAGAGATCGGATTTCACTCAAACCTAACCAAATGACTCCTCCCACGATATTATGATGTTGCCCACGTTTTGGGCTCGATCCGAAATCAATAGCTGTTAGAAATTGGACAATTCAAGTTCAAAGGAAGTTCGTTCCTAATTGGAGTGGTTGGTGTTTTGAGTAGTTCTAGAGATCGGATTTCACTCAAACTTAACCAAATGACTCCTCCCACCATATTATGATGTTGCCCAAGTTTTGGGCTCGATCCGAAATCCGTGGGTGTGAGAAATTGGACAATTCAAGTTTGAAGGCAGTTCGTTCCTAATTGGAGTGGTTGGTGTTTTGGGTAGTTCTAGGGATCGGATTTCACTCAAACTTAACCAAATGACTCCTCCCTCCATATTATGATGTTGCCCAAGTTTTGGGCCCGATCCGAAATCAATAGTTGTTAGAAATTGGACAATTTATGTTCAAAGGCAGTTCGTTCCTAATCGGAGTGGTTGGTGTATTCCATAGTTCTAGAGATCAGATTTCACTCAAAACTAACCAAATGACTCCACCCACCATATTATGATGTTGCCCAAGTTTTGGCCTCGATCCGAAATCAATTGGTGTAAGAAATTGGACAATTCAAGTTCAAAAGCAGTTCATTCCTAATTGGAGTGGTTGGTGTTTTGAATAGTCCTAGAGATCGGATTTCACTCAAACTTAACCAAATGACTCCTCCCACCATACTATGATGTTGCCCAAGTTTTGGGCTCGATCCGAAATCAATAGGTGTAAGAAATTGGACAATTCAAGTTCAACGACAGTTCGTTCCAAATTGGAGTGGTTGGTGTTTTGGGTAGTTCTAGAGATCGGAATTTACTCAAATTTAACCAAATGACTCCTCCCACCATATTATGACGTTTCCCCAGTTTTGGGCTCGATCCAAAATCAGTAGGTGTAAGAAATTGGAGAATTCAAGTTCGAAGGCAGTTCGTTCCTAATTGGAGTGGTTGGTGTATTCCAATGTTCTAGAGATCGGATTTTACTCAAACTTAACCACATGACTCCTCCCAGCATATTATAATGTTGCCCAAGTTTTGGGCTCGATCCGAAATCAATAGGTGTAAGAAATTGGACAATTTATGTTCTAAGGCAGTTCGTTCCCAATCGGAGTGGTTGGTGTATTCCAAAGTTCTAGAGATCGGATTTTACTCAAACTTAACCACATGACTCCTCCCAGCATATTATAATGTTGCCCAAGTTTTGGGCTCGATCCGAAATCAATAGGTGTAAGAAATTGGACAATTTATGTTCAACGGCAGTTCGTTCCTTATCGGAGTGGTTGGTGTATTCCATAGTTCTAGAGATCGGATTTCACTCAAACTTAACCAAATGACTCCCCCCACCATATTGTGATGTTGCCCAAGTTTTGGGCTAGATCCAAAATCAATAGGTGTAAGAAACTGGACAATTCAGGTTCAAAGGCAGTTCGTTCCTAATTGGAGTGGTTGGTGTTTTGGGTAGTTCTAGAGATCGGATTTCACTCAAACTTAACCAAATGACTCCTCCCACCATATTATGGTGTTGCCCAAGTTTTGGGCTAGATCCGAAATCAATAGGTGTAAGAAACTGGACAATTCAGGTTCAAAGGCAGTTCGTTCCTAATTGGAGTGGTTGGTGTTTTGGGTAGTTCTAGAGATCGGATTTCACTCAAACTTAACCAAATGACTCCTCCCACCATATTATGGTGTTGCCCAAGTTTTGGGCTCGATCCGAAGTAAGTAGGTGTAAGAAATTGGACAATTTATGTTCAAAGCCAGTTCATTCCTAATCGGAGTGGTTGGTGTATTCCATAGTTCTAGAGATCGGATTTCACTCAAACTTAACCACATGACGCCTCCCAGCATATTATAATGTTTCCCAAGTTTTGGGCTCGATCCGAAATCAATAGGTGTAAGAAATTGAACAATTCAGTTTCGAAGGCAGTTCGTTCCTAATTGGAGTGGTTGGTGTTTTGGGTAGTTCTAGAGATCGGATTTCACTCAAAATTTCCCAAATGACTCCGCCCACCATATTATGACGTTGCCCCAGTTTTGGGCTCGATCTGAAATTAATAGGGGTAAGAAATTGGACAATTCAAGTTCGAAGGAAGTTCGTTCCTAATGGGAGTGGGTGGTGTTTTGGGTAGTTCTCAAGATTGGATTTCACTCAAACTTAACCAAATGACTCCTCCCACCATATTGTGATGTTGCCCAAGTTTTGGGCTCGATCCGAAATCGATAGGTATTAGAAATTGGACAATTGAAGTTCAAAGGCAGTTCGTTCCTAATCATAGTGGTTGGTGTATTCCATAGGTCTAGAGATCGGATTTCACTCAAAACTATCCAAATGACTCCTCCCACCATATTATGAGGTTGCCGAAGTTTTGGGCTCGATCAGAAATCAATAGGTGTAAGAAATTGGACAATTCAAGTTCAAAGGCAGTTCGTTCCTAATTGAAGTGGTTGGTGTATTCCATAGTTCTAGAGATTGGATTTCACTCAAAACTAACCAAATGACTCCTCCCACCATATTATGAGGTTGCCGAAGTTTTGGGCTCGATCAGAAATCAATAGGTGTAAGAAATTGGACAATTTATGTTCTAAGGCAGTTCGTTCCCAATCGGAGTGGTTGGTGTATTCCAAAGTTCTAGAGATCGGATTTTACTCAAACTTAACCACATGACTCCTCCCAGCATATTATAATGTTGCCCAAATTTTGGGCTCGATCCGAAATCAATAGGTGTAAGAAATTGGACAATTTATGTTCAACGGCAGTTCGTTCCTTATCGGAGTGGTTGGTGTATTCCATAGTTCTAGAGATCGGATTTCACTCAAACTTAACCAAACGACTCCTCCCTATATATTACGATGTTGCCCCAGTTTTGGGCTCGATCCGAAATCAATAGGTGTAAGAAATTGGACAATTCAAGTTCACAGGCAGTTCGTTCCGAATTGGAGTGGTTGGTGTTTTGGGTAGTTCTAAAGATCTGATTTCACTCAAACTTAACCAAATGACTCCTCCCACAATATTATGATGTTGCCCAAGTTTTGGGCTCGATCCAAAATCAATAGGTGTAAGAAATTGGACAATTCATGTTCAACAGCAGTTCGTTCCTAATTGGAGTGGTTGGTGTTTTGGGTAGTTCTAGAGATCGGATTTCACTCAAACTTAACCAAATGACTCCTCCCACCATATTATGGTGTTGCCTAAGTTTTGGGCTTGTTACGAAATCAATAGGTGTAAGACACATTGGACAATTTATGTTCAAAGGCAGTTCGTTCCTAACCGGAGTGGTTGTTTTATTCCATAGTTCTGGAGATCGGATTTCACTCAAAACTAACCAAATGACTCCTCCCACCATATTATGATGTTGCCCAAGTTTTGGGCTCGATCCGAAATCAATAGGTGTAAGAAATTGGACAATTCAAGTTCGAAGGCAGTTCGTTCCTAATTTGGGTGGTTGGTGTATTGGGTAGTTCTGGTGATCGGATTTCACTCAAACTTAACCAAATGACACCTCCCACCGTATTATGATGTTGCCCAAGTTTTGGGCTCGATCCGAAATCAATAGGTGTAAGAAATTGGACAATTCATGTTCAAAGGCAGTTCGTTCCTAATTGGAGTGGTTGGTGTTTTGGGTAGTTCTAGAGATCGGATTTGACTCAAACTTAACCAAATGACTCCTCCCACCATATTATGATGTTGCCCAAGTTTTGGGCTCGATCCGAAATCAATAGGTGTAAGAAATTAGAAAATTTATGTTCAAAGGCAATTCGTTCCTAATCAGAGTGGTCGGTGTATTCCATAGTTCTAGCGATCGGATTTCACTCAAAACTAAGCAAATGACTCCTCCCACCGTATTATGATGTTGCACAAGTTTTGGGCTCGATCGGAAATCAATAGGTGTTAGAAATTGGACAATTCAGGTTCGAAGGCAGTTCGTTCCTAATTGGTGTTTTGGGTAGTTCTACATATCGGATTTCACTCAAGCTTAACCAAATGACTCCTCCCACCATATTATGATGTTGCCCAAGTTTTGGGCCCGATCCGAAATCAATAGGGGTAAGAAATTGGACAATTTATGTTCAAAGGCAGTTCGTTCCTAATCAGAGTGGTTGGTGTATTCCATAGTTCTAGAGATCGAATTTCACTCAAAATTAACCAAATGACTCCTCCCACCATACTATGATGTTGCCGAAGTTTTGGGCTCGATCCGAATTCAATAGGTGTAAGAAATTGGACAATTCAAGTTCAAAGGCAGTTCGTTCCTAATTGGAGTGGTTGGTGTTTTGGGTAGTTCTAGAGATCGGATTTTACTCAAACTTAACCAAATGACTCCTCCCACCATATTATGATGTTGCCCAAGGTTTGGGCTCGATCCGAAATCAATAGGTGTAAGAAATTGAACAATTCAAGTTCAAAGGCAGTTCGTTCCTAATTGGAGTGGTTGGTGTTTTGGTTAGTTCTAGAGATCGGATTTCACTCAAAATTAACCAAATGACTCCTCCCAACATATTATGATGTTCCCCAAGTTTTGGGCTCGATCCGAAATCAATAGGTGTAAGAAATTGGACAATTTATGTTCAAAGGCAGTTCGTTCCTAATCGGAGTGGTTGGTGTATTCCATAGTTCTAGAGATCGAATTTCACTCAAAACTAACCAAATGACTCCTCCCACCATATTATGATGTTGCCCAAGTTTTGGGCTCGATCCGAAATCAATAGGTGTAAGAAATTGGACAATTTATGTTCAAAGGAAGTTTGTTCCTAATTGGAGTGGTCGTTGTTTTGGGTAATTCTAGAGATCGGATTTTACTCAAACTTAACCAAATGACTCCTCCCACCATATTATGATGTTGCCCAAGGTTTGGGCTCGATCCTAAATCAATAGGTGTAAGAAGTTGGACAATTCAAGTTCAAAGGCAGTTCGTTCCTAATTGGAGTGGTTGGTGTTTTGGATAGTTCTAGAGATCGGATTTCACTCAAACGTAACCAAATGACTCCTCCCACCCTATTATGATGTTGCCCAAGTTTGGGGCTCGATTTGAAATCAATAAGTGTAAGAAATTGGACAATTCAAGTTCAAAGGCAGTTCGTTCCTGATTGGAGTGGTTGGTGTATTGGGTAGTTCTAGAGATCGAATTTCACTCAAACTTAACCAAATGACTCCTCCCACCATATTTTGATGTTGCCGAAGTTTGGGGCTCGAACCGAAATCAGTAGGTTTAAGAAATTGGACAATTTACGTTCAGAGGCAGTTCGTTCCTAACCGGAGTGGTTGGAGTATTCCATAGTTCTAGAGATCGGATTTCACTCAAAACTTACCAAATGACTCCTCCCACCATATTATGTTGTTGTCCAAGGTTTGGGCTCGATCCTAAATCAATAGGTGTAAGAAGTTGGACAATTCAAGTTCAAAGGCAGTTCGTTCCTAATTGGAGTGGTTGGTGTTTTGGGTAGTTCTAGAGATCGGATTTCACTCAAACTTAACCAAATGACTCCTCCCACCATATTATGGTGTTGCCTAAGTTTTGGGCCTGTTCCGAAATCAATAGGTCTAAGACACATTGGACAATTTATATTCAAAGGCAGTTCGTTCCTAATCGGCGTGGTTGTTTTATTCCATAGTTCTAGAGATCGGATTTCACTAAAAACTATCCAAATGACTCCTCCCACCATATTATGAGGTTGCCGAAGTTTTGGGCTCGATCCGAAATCAATAGTTGTAAGAAATTGGACAATTCAAGTTCAAAGGCAGTTCCTTCCTAATCGGAGTGGTTGGGGTATTCCATAGTTCTAGAGATCGGATTTCGCTGAAAACTAACCAAATGACTCCTGCCACCATATTATGAGGTTGCCGAAGTTTTGGGTTCGATCCGAAATCAATAGGTGTAAGAAATTGGACAATTCAAGTTCAAAGGCAGTTCGTTCCTAATTGGAGTGGTCGGTGTATTCCATAGTTCTAGAGATCGGATTTCACTTAAACTTAACCAAATGACTCCTCCCACCATATTATGATGTTGCCCAACTTTTGTGCTCGATCCGAAATCAATAGGTTTAAGAAATTGGACAATTTTTGTTCAAAGGCAGTTCGTTCCTAATTGGAGTGGTTGGTGTATTCCATAGTTCTAAAGATAGGATTTCACTCAAAACTAACCAAATCACTCCTCCCACCATATTATGATGTTGCCCAAGTTTTGGGCTAGATCCGAAATCAATAGGTGTAAGAAATTGGACAATTTATGTTCAAAGGCAGTACGTTCCTAATCAAAGTGGTTGGTGTATTCCATAGTTCTAGAGATCGGATTTCACTCAAAACTAACCAAATGACTCCTCCCACCATATTATGATGTTGCCCAAGTTTTGGGCTCGATCCGAAATAAATAGGTTTAAGAAATTGGACAATTCAAGTTCAAAGGCAGTTCGTTCCTAATTGGTGTTTTGGGTAGTTCTAGAGATCGGATTTCACTCAAACTTCCCCAAATGACTCCTCCCACCATATTATGATGTTGCCCAAGTTTTGCGCTAAATCCATATTCAGTAGGTGTAAGAAGTTGGACAATTCTAGTTCAAAGGCAGTTCGTTCCTAATTGGAGTGGTTGGTGTTTTGGGTACTTCTAGAGATCGGATTTCACTCAAACTTAACCAAATGACTCTTCCCACCCTATTATGATGTTGCCCAAGTTTTGGGCTCAATCCGAAATCAATAGGTGTAAGAAATTGGACAGTTCAAGTTCAAAGGCAGTTCGTTCCTGATTGGAGTGGTTGGTGTATTAGGTAGTTCTAGAGATCGGATTTCACTCAAACTTAACCAAATGACTCCTCCCACCATATTTTGATGTTGCCCAAGTTTTGGGCACGAACCGAAATCAATAGGTTTAAAAAATTGGACAATTTTCGTTCAAAGGCAGTTCGTTCCTAGCCGGAGTGGTTGGAGTATTCCATAGTTCTAGAGATCTGATTTCACTCAAAACTAACCAAATGACTCCTCCCACCATATTATGATGTTGCCCAAGTTTTGAGCTCGATCCGAAATCAATAGCTATAAGAAATTGGACAATTCTAGTTCAAAGGCAATTCGTTCCTAATTGGAGTGGTTGGTGTTTTGGGTAGTTCTAGAGATCGGATTTCACTCAAACTTAACCAAATGACCCCTCCCACCATATTATGGTGTTGCCTAAGTTTTGGGCTTGTTACGAAATCAATAGGTGTAAGACACATTGGACAATTTATGTTCAGAGGCAGTTCGTTCCTAACCGGAGTGGTTGTTTTATTCCATAGTTCTAGAGATCGGATTTCACTCAAAACTAACCAAATGACTCCTCCCACCATATTATGATGTTGCCCAAGTTTTGGGCTCGATTCGAAATCAATAGGTGTAAGAAATTGGACAATTCAAGTTCGAAGGCAGTTCGTTCCTAATTTGGGTGGTTGGTGTATTGGGTAGTTCTGGTGATCGGATTTCACTCAAACTTAACCAAACGACTCCTCCCACCGTATTATGATGTTGCCCAAGTTTTGGGCTCGATCCGAAATCAATAGGTGTAAGCAATTGGACAATTCAAGTTCAAAGGCAGTTCGTTCCAAATTGGAGTGGTTGGTGTTTTGGGTAGTTCTAGAGATCGGATTTCACTCAAACTTAACCAAATGACTCCTCCCACCATATTATGATGTTGCCCAAGTTTTGGGCTCGATCCGAAATCAATAGGTGTAAGAAATTGGACAATTTATGTTCAAAGGCAGTTCGTTCCTAATCAGAGTGGTCGGTGTATTCCATAGTTCTAGCGATCGGATTTCACTCAAAACTAAGCAAATGACTCCTCCCACCATATTATGATGTTGCACAAGTTTTGGGCTTGATCGGAAATCAATAGGTGTTAGAAATTGGACAATTCAGGTTCGAAGGCAGTTCGTTCCTAATTGGAGTGGTTGGTGTTTTGGGTAGTTCTAGAGATTGGATTTCACTCAAACTTAAGCAAATGACTTCTCCCACCATACTATGGTGTTGCCCCAGTTTTGGGCTCGATCCGAAATCAATAGGTGTAAGAAATTGGACAACTTATGTTCAAAGGCAGTTCGTTCCTAATCGGAGTGGTTGGTGTATTCCATAGTTCAAGAGATCGGATTTCACTCAAAACTAACCAAATGACTCCTCCCACCATATTATGATGTGGCCCAAGTTTTGGGATCGATCCGAAATCAATAGGTGTAAGAAATTGGACAATTTATGTTCAAAGGCAGTTCGTTCCTAATCGGAACGGTTGGTGTATTCCATAGTTCTAGAGATCGGATTTCACTCAAAACTAACCAAATGACTCCTGCTACCATATCATATGGTTGCCCAAGTTTTGGGCTCGATCCGAAATCAATAGGTGTAAGAAGTTGGACAATTCAAGTTCAAAGGCAGTTCGTTCCTAATTGGAGTGGTTGGTGTTTTGGGTAGTTCTAGAGATCGGATTTCACTCAAACTTAACCAAATGACTCCTCCCACCATATTATGATATTGCCCAAGTTTTGGGCTCAATCCGAAATCAATAGGTGTAAGAAATTGGACATACCAAGTTCAAAGGCAGTTCGTTCCTAATTGGAGTGGTTGATGTTTTGGGTACTTCTAGAGATCGGATTTAACCCAAGCTTAACCAAATGACTCCTCCCACCATATTATGATGTTTACCAAGTTTTGGGCTCGATCCGAAATCAATAGGTTTAAGAAATTGGACAATTCATGTTCGAACGCAGTTCTTTCCTAATTGGAGTGGGTGGTGTTTTGGGTTGTTCTAGAGATTGGATTTCACTCAAACTTAACCAAATGACTCCTCCCTCCATATTATGATGTTGGCCAAGTTTTGGTCTCGATCCGAAATCAATAGGTGTAAGAAATTGGACAATTTATGTTCAATGGCAGTTCATTCCTAATCGGAGTGGTTGGTGTATTCCATAGTTCTAGAGATCGGATTTCACACAAAACTAACCAAATGACTCCTCCCACCATATTATGATGTTGCCCAAGTTTTGGGCTCGATCCGAAATCAATAGGTGTAAGAAATTGGACAATTTATGTTCAAAGGCAGTTCGTTCCTAATCAGAGTGGTCGGTGTATTCCATAGTTCTAGAGATCGGATTTTACTCAAAGTTAACCAAATGACTCCTCCCTCCATATTTTTGAGTTAAACTTGTGCTTTTAATAAGTTTTGTGTTTGTTTCAGTGTAATAAGCTTGAGACTCATTAAATGCATTTTGGAGACAAGTTGGCTCATCGGTGTCTGCAGATCAGTCAACTTCACGAATTGGACTGTACTTGCTCAAGAAGAACCAGATGATGAGCCATACATCATTGGAAAGATGCGGAAGTCTAGTTTCTGGAGAATTTTACGGTTGATGATTCCGAGTCTTCTAGAGAAAGTTATACAAGTTTTGGCAACTTAAGGTCAAATTCGGCAGCATCTGCGTTACTGGGCCAAATATCACATTTGAAGGGCTTTCCGATTTTTCCTTGAGCTGGGCTGCATATACTTGGAAAGATAATTCAAAGAGCTTCAAGATCCAGATTTTTCCAGATTTTTTAGGAGGGAAGATGAAGCCCAAAACAAGCCCACAAGCTGACTGCAATGAAGTCAACTTGCAAGGCCCAAAATGTACACTTGTATTGCTCAGATGGGAAGACATTGTTCATAGAAGTTGTTCCAATGGGTCTCTAGTATAACATATCCAAACCTCAGCCCAATTGAACATATCTAGAGTTAACCAAATGACTCCTCCCACCATATTATGATGTTGCCCCAGTTTTGGGCTCTATCCGAAATCAATAGGTGTAAGAAATTGGACAATTCAAGTTCAAAGGCAGTTCGTTCCTAATCGGAGTGGTTGGTGCATTCCATAGTTCTAGAGATCGGATATCACTCAAACTTAACCAAATGACTCCTCCCACCATATTATGTTGTTGCCCAAGTTTTGGGCTCGATCCGAAATCAATAGGTGTAAGAAATTGGACAATTCAGGTTCAATGGCAGTTCGATCCTGATTGGAGTGGTTGGTGTTTTGGGTAGTTCTAGAGATTGGATTTCACTCAAAATTAACCAAATGACTCCTCCCACCATATTATGTTGTTGCCCAAGTTTTGGGCTCGATCCGAAATCAATAGGTGTAAGAAATTGGACAATTCAAGTTCAAAGGCAGTTTGCTCCTAATTGGTGTGGTTGGTGTTTTGGGTAGTTCTAGAGATCGGATTTCACTCAAACTTAACCAAATGACTCCTCCCACCATATTATGTTGTTGCCCAAGTTTTGGGCTCGATCCGAAATCAATAGGTGTAAGAAATTGGACAATTCAGGTTCAATGGCAGTTCGATCCTGATTGGAGTGGTTGGTGTTTTGGGTAGTTCTAGAGATTGGATTTCACTCAAAATTAACCAAATGACTCCTCCCACCATATTATGATGTTTCCCCAGTTTTGGCCTCGATCCGAAATCAATAGGTGTAAGAAATTGGACAATTCAAGTTCAAAGGCAGTTCGTTCCTAATTGGGGTGGTTGGTGTTTTGGGTAGTTCTAGAGATCGGATTTCACTCAAACTTAACCAAATGACTACTCCCACCATATTATGATGTTGCCCAAGTTTTGGGCTCGATCCGAAATCAATAGGTGTAAGAAATTGGACAATTTATGTTCAGTGGCAGTTCGTTCCTAATCGGAGTAGTTGGTGTATTCCATAGTTCTAGAGATTGGATTTCACTCAAAACTAACCAAATGACTCCTCCCACCATATTATGATGTTGCCCAAGTTTTGGGCTCTATCCGAAGTCAATAGGTGTAAGAAATTGGACAATTCAAGTTCGAAGGCAGTTTGCTCCTAATTGGTGTGGTTGGTGTTTTGGGTAGTTCTAGAGATCGGATTTCACTCAAACTTAACGAAATGACTCCTCCCACCATATTATGATGTTGCCCAAGATTTCGGCTCGATCCGAAATCAATAGGTGTAAGAAATTGTACAATTCAAGTTCAAAGGCAGTTCGTTCCTAATTGGAGTGGTTGGTGTTTTGGGTAGTTCTGGAGATCGGATTTCACCCAAACTTAACCAAATGACTCCTCCCACCATATTATGATGTTGCCCAAGTTTTGGGCTCGATCCGAAATCAATAGGTGTAAGAAATTTTTACAATTCAAGTTCAAAGGCAGTTCGTTCCTAATTGGAGTGGTTGGTGTTTTGGGTAATTCTAGAGATTGGATTTCACTCAAACTTAAGTAAATCACTCCTCCCACCATATTATGATGATGCTCCAATTTTGGGCTTGATCCGAAATCAATTGGTGTAAGAAATTGGACAATTCAAGTTCAAAGGCAGTTCGTTCCTAATAGGGGTGGTTGGTGTTTTGGGTAGTTCTAGAGATCGTATTTCACTCAAACTTAACCAAATGACTCCTCCCCCCATATTATGATGTTTTCCAAGTTTTGGGCTCGATCCGAAATCAATAGGTGTAAGAAATTGGACAATTCAACTTCGAAGGCAGTTCTTTCCTAATTGGAGTGGTTGGTGTTTTGGGTAGTTCTAGAGATCGGTTTTCACTCAAACTTAACCAAATGACTCCTCCCACCATATTATGATGTTGCCCAAGTTTTGGGCTCGATCCGAAATCAATCGGTGTATGAAATTGGACAATTTATGTTCAAAGGCAGTTCGTTCCTAATCGGAGTGGTAGGTGTATTCCATAGTTCTAGAGATTGGATTTCACTCAAAACTAAACAAATGACTCCTCCCACCATATTATGTTGTTGCCCAAGTTAGTGGATCGATCCGAAATCAATAGGTGTAAGAAATTGGACAATTCAAGTTCAAAGGCAGTTCGTTCCAAATTGGAGTGGTTGGTGTTTTGGGCAGTTCTAGAGATCGGATTTCACTCAAGCTTAATCAAATGACTCCTCCCACCATATTATGATGTTGCCCAAGTTTTGGGCTCGATCCGAAATCAATAGGAGTAAGAAATTGGACAATTCAAGTTCAAAGGCAGTCCATCCAAATTGGGGTGGTTGGTGTTTTGGGTAGTTCTAGAGATCGGATTTCACTCAAAGTTAACCAAATGACTCCTCCCACCATATTATGATGTTGCCAAAGTTTTGGGCTCGATCCGAAATCAATAGGAGTAAGAAATTGGACAATTCAAGTTCAAAGGCAGTCCATCCTAATTGGAGTGGTTGGTGTATTCCATAGTTCTAGATATCGGATTTCACTCAAAACTAACCACATGACTCCTCCCACCATATTACGATGTTGCCCAAGTTTTGGGCTCGATCCGAAATCAATAGGTGTAAGAAATTAAACAATTCAAGTTCAAAGGCAGTTCGTTCCTAATTGGAGTGGTTGGTGTTTTGGGTAGTTCCAGAGATCGGATTTCACTCAAACTTAACCAAATGACTCCTCCCACCATATTATGATGTTGCCCAAGTTTTGGGCTCGATCCGAAATCAATATGTGTAAGAAATTTGAGAATTTATGTTGAATGGCAGTTCGTTCCTAATCGGGGTAGTTGGTGTATTCCATAGTTCTAGAGATCGGATTTCACTCAAAACTAACCAAATGACTCCTCCCACCATATTATGATGTTGCCCAAGTTTTGGGCTCGATCCGAAATCAATAGGTGTAAGAAATTGGACAATTCAAGTTCAAAGGCAGTTGTTCCTAATTGGAGTGGTTGGTGTATTGGGTAGTTCTAGAGATCGAATTTCACCCAAACTAAACCAAATGACTCCTCCCACCATAGTGTGATGTTGCCCAAGTTTTGGGCTCGATCCGAAATCAATAGGTGTAAGAAATTGGACAATTCATGTTCGAAGGCAGTTCATTGCTAATTGGTGTGGTTGCTGTTTTGGGTAGTTCTTGAGATCGGATTAAACTCAAACTTAACCAAATGACTCCTCCCACCATATTATGATGTTGCCCAAGTTTTGGGCTCGATCCGAAATCAATAGGTGTAAGAAATTGGACAATTTATCTTCAATGGCAATTCGTTCCTAATCGGAGTAGTTGGTGTATTCCATAGTTCTAGAGATCGAATTTCACTCAAAACTAACCAAATGACTCGTCCCACCATATTATGATGTTGCCCAAGTTTTGGGCTCGATCCGAAATCAATAGGTGTAAGAAATTGGACAATTCAAGTTCAAAGGCAGTTCGTTCCAAATTGGAGTGGTTGGTGTTTTGGGCAGTTCTAGAGATCGGATTTCACTCAAGCTTAACCAAATGACTCCTCCCACCATATTATGATGTTGCCCAAGTTTTGGGCTCGATCCGAAATCAATAGGTGTAAGAAATTGGAGAATTTATGTTGAATGGCAGTTCGTTCCTAATCGGGGTAGTTGGTGTATTCCATAGTTCTAGAGATCGGATTTCACTCAAAACTAACCAAATGACTCCTCCCACCATATTATGATGTTGCCCAAGTTTTGGGCTCGATCCGAAATCAATAAGTGTAAGAAATTGGACAATTTATGTTCAATGGCAGTTCGTTCCTAATCGGAGTAGTTGGTGTATTCCATAGTTCTAGAGATCGAATTTCACTCAAAACTAACCAAATAACTCCTCCCACCATATTATGATGTTGCCCAAGTTTTGGGCTCGATCCGAAATCAATAGATGTAAGAAATTGGACAATTTATGTTCAAAGGCAGTTCGTTCGTAATCGGAGCGGTTGGTGTATTCTATAGTTCTAGAGATCGGATTTCACTCAAAACTAACCAAATGACTCCTCCCACCATAATATGATATTGCCCAAGTTTTGGGCTCGATCCGAAATCAATAGGTTTAAGAAATTGGACAATTCAAGTTCAAAGGCAGTTCGTTCCAAATTGGAGTGGTTGGTATTTTGGGTAGTTCTAGAGATCGGATTTCGGTCAAACTTAACCACATGACTCCTCCCACCATATTATGATGTTCCCCAAGTTTTGGGCTCGATCCAAAATCAATAGGTTTAAGAAATTGGACAATTCAAGTTCAAAGGCAGTTTGTTCCTAATCGGAGTGGTTGGTGTATTCCATAGTTCTAGAGATCGGATTTCACTCAAAACTAACCAAATGACTCCTCCCTCCATCTTTTGATATTGCCTAAGTTTTGGGCTCGATCCGAAATCAATTGGTGTTAGAAATTGGAGAATTCAAGTTCAAAGGCAGTTCGTTCCTAATTGGAGTGGTTGGTGTTTTGCGTAGTGCTAGAGATCGGATTTCGCTCAAACTTAACCAAATGACTACTCCCACCGTATTATGATGTTGCCCAAGTTTTGGGCTCGATCCGAAATCAATAGGTGAAAGAAATTGGACAATTTATGGTCAGAGGCTGTTAGTTCGTAATCGGAGTGGTTGGTGTATTCCATAGTTCTAGAGATCGGATTTCACTCGAAACTAACCAAATGACTCCACCCTCCATATTATGATGTTGCCCAAGTTTTGGGCTCGATCCGAAATCAATAGGTGTAAGAAATTGGACAATTTATGTTCAAAGGCAGTTCGTTCCTAATTGGAGTGTTTGGTGTTTTGGGTAGTTCTAGAGATCGGATTTCACTCAAACTCAACCAAATGACTCCTGCCACCACATTATGATGTTGCCCAAGTTTTGGGCTCGATCCGAAATCAATAGGTGTAAGAAATTGGACAATTTATGTTCAGTGGCAGTTCGTTCCTAATCGGAGTGGTTGGTGTATTCCATAGTTCTAGAGATCGGATTTCACTCAAAACTAACCAAATGACTCCTCCCACCATACTATGATGTTGCCCAAGTTTTGGGCTCGATCCGAGATCAATAGGTTTAAGAAATTGGACAATTCAAGTTCAAAGGCAGTTCGTTCCTAATTAGAGTGGTTGGTGTTTTGGGTAATTCTAGAGGTCGGATTTCACTCAAACTCAACCAAATGACTCCTCCCACCATATTATGATGTTGCCCAAGTTTTGGGCTCGATCCGAAATCAATAGGTGTAAGAAATTGGACAATTTATGTTCAAAGGCAGTTCGTTCCTAATTTGAGTTGTTGGTGTTTTGAGTAGTTCTAGAGATCGGATTTCACTCAAACTCAACCAAATGACTCCTCCCACCATATTATGATGTTGCCCAAGTTTTGGGCTCGATCCGAGATCAGTAGGGGTAAGAAATTGGACAATTCAAGTGCGAAGGCAGTTCGTTCCTAATTGGAGTGGTTGGTGTTTTGGGTAGTTCTAGTGATCGGATTTCACTCAAACTCAACCAAATGACTCCTCCCACCATATTATGATGTTGCCCAAGTTTTGGGATCGATCCGAAATCAATAGGTGTAAGAAATTGGACAATTCATGTTCGAAGGCAGTTCATTGCTAATTGGTGTGGTTGCTGTTTTGGGTAGTTCTTGAGATCGGATTAAACTCAAACTTAACCAAATGACTCCTCCCACCATATTATGATGTTGCCCAAGTTTTGGGCTCGATCCGAAATCAATAGGTGTAAGAAATTGGACAATTTATCTTCAATGGCAATTCGTTCCTAATCGGAGTAGTTGGTGTATTCCATAGTTCTAGAGATCGAATTTCACTCAAAACTAACCAAATGACTCGTCCCACCATATTATGATGTTGCCCAAGTTTTGGGCTCGATCCGAAATCAATAGGTGTAAGAAATTGGACAATTCAAGTTCAAAGGCAGTTCGTTCCAAATTGGAGTGGTTGGTGTTTTGGGCAGTTCTAGAGATCGGATTTCACTCAAGCTTAACCAAATGACTCCTCCCACCATATTATGATGTTGCCCAAGTTTTGGGCTCGATCCGAAATCAATAGGTGTAAGAAATTGGAGAATTTATGTTGAATGGCAGTTCGTTCCTAATCGGGGTAGTTGGTGTATTCCATAGTTCTAGAGATCGGATTTCACTCAAAACTAACCAAATGACTCCTCCCACCATATTATGATGTTGCCCAAGTTTTGGGCTCGATCCGAAATCAATAAGTGTAAGAAATTGGACAATTTATGTTCAATGGCAGTTCGTTCCTAATCGGAGTAGTTGGTGTATTCCATAGTTCTAGAGATCGAATTTCACTCAAAACTAACCAAATAACTCCTCCCACCATATTATGATGTTGCCCAAGTTTTGGGCTCGATCCGAAATCAATAGATGTAAGAAATTGGACAATTTATGTTCAAAGGCAGTTCGTTCGTAATCGGAGCGGTTGGTGTATTCTATAGTTCTAGAGATCGGATTTCACTCAAAACTAACCAAATGACTCCTCCCACCATAATATGATATTGCCCAAGTTTTGGGCTCGATCCGAAATCAATAGGTTTAAGAAATTGGACAATTCAAGTTCAAAGGCAGTTCGTTCCAAATTGGAGTGGTTGGTATTTTGGGTAGTTCTAGAGATCGGATTTCGGTCAAACTTAACCACATGACTCCTCCCACCATATTATGATGTTCCCCAAGTTTTGGGCTCGATCCAAAATCAATAGGTTTAAGAAATTGGACAATTCAAGTTCAAAGGCAGTTTGTTCCTAATCGGAGTGGTTGGTGTATTCCATAGTTCTAGAGATCAGATTTCACTCAAAACTAACCAAATGACTCCTCCCTCCATCTTTTGATATTGCCTAAGTTTTGGGCTCGATCCGAAATCAATTGGTGTTAGAAATTGGAGAATTCAAGTTCAAAGGCAGTTCGTTCCTAATTGGAGTGGTTGGTGTTTTGCGTAGTGCTAGAGATCGGATTTCGCTCAAACTTAACCAAATGACTACTCCCACCGTATTATGATGTTGCCCAAGTTTTGGGCTCGATCCGAAATCAATAGGTGAAAGAAATTGGACAATTTATGGTCAGAGGCTGTTAGTTCGTAATCGGAGTGGTTGGTGTATTCCATAGTTCTAGAGATCGGATTTCACTCGAAACTAACCAAATGACTCCACCCTCCATATTATGATGTTGCCCAAGTTTTGGGCTCGATCCGAAATCAATAGGTGTAAGAAATTGGACAATTTATGTTCAAAGGCAGTTCGTTCCTAATTGGAGTGTTTGGTGTTTTGGGTAGTTCTAGAGATCGGATTTCACTCAAACTCAACCAAATGACTCCTGCCACCACATTATGATGTTGCCCAAGTTTTGGGCTCGATCCGAAATCAATAGGTGTAAGAAATTGGACAATTTATGTTCAGTGGCAGTTCGTTCCTAATCGGAGTGGTTGGTGTATTCCATAGTTCTAGAGATCGGATTTCACTCAAAACTAACCAAATGACTCCTCCCACCATACTATGATGTTGCCCAAGTTTTGGGCTCGATCCGAGATCAATAGGTTTAAGAAATTGGACAATTCAAGTTCAAAGGCAGTTCGTTCCTAATTAGAGTGGTTGGTGTTTTGGGTAATTCTAGAGGTCGGATTTCACTCAAACTCAACCAAATGACTCCTCCCACCATATTATGATGTTGCCCAAGTTTTGGGCTCGATCCGAAATCAATAGGTGTAAGAAATTGGACAATTTATGTTCAAAGGCAGTTCGTTCCTAATTTGAGTTGTTGGTGTTTTGAGTAGTTCTAGAGATCGGATTTCACTCAAACTCAACCAAATGACTCCTCCCACCATATTATGATGTTGCCCAAGTTTTGGGCTCGATCCGAGATCAGTAGGGGTAAGAAATTGGACAATTCAAGTGCGAAGGCAGTTCGTTCCTAATTGGAGTGGTTGGTGTTTTGGGTAGTTCTAGTGATCGGATTTCACTCAAACTCAACCAAATGACTCCTCCCACCATATTATGATGTTGCCCAAGTTTTGGGATCGATCCGAGATCAATAGGTGCAAGAAATTGGACAATTCAAGTTCAAAGGCAGTTCGTTCCTAGTTGGAGTGGTTGGTGTTTTGGGTAGTTCTAGAGATCGGATTTCACTCAAACTTAACCAAATGACTCCTCCCACCATATTATGATGTTGGCCAAGTTTTGGGCTCGATCCGAGATCAATAGGTGTAAGAAATTGGACAATTCAAGTGCAAAGGCAGTTCGTTCCTAATTGGAGTGGTTGGTGTTTTGGGTAGTTCTGGAGATCGGATTTCACTCAAACTCAACCAAATGACTCCTCCCACCATATTATGATGTTGCCCAAGTTTTGGGATCGATCCGAGATCAATAGGTGTAAGAAATTGGACAATTCAAGTTCAAAGGCAGTTCGTTCCTAGTTAGAGTGGTTGGTGTTTTGGGTAGTTCAAGAAATCGGATTTCATTCAAACTTAACCAAACGACTCCACCCACCATATTATGATGTTGCCCAAGTTTTGGGCTTGATCTGAAATCAATAGGTGTAAGAAATTGGACAATTCAAGTTCAAAGGTAGTTCGTTCGTAATCTGAGTGGTTAGTGTATTCCATAGTTCTAGAGATCGGATTTCACTCAAACTTAACCAAATGACTCCTCCCACCATATTATGATGTTTTCCAAGTTTTGGGCTCGATCCGAAATCAATAGGTGTAAGAAATTGGACAATTCAGGTTCAAAGGCAGTTCTTTCCTAATTGGAGTGGTTGGTGTTTTGGGTAGTTCTAGAGGTCGGATTTCACTCAAACTCAACCAAATGACTCCTCCCACCATATTATGATGTTGTCCAAGTTTTGGGCTCGATCCGAAATCAATCGATGTAAGAAATTGGCCAATTTAAGTTCAAAGGCAGTTTGTTCCTAATCGGAGTAGTTGGTGTATTCCATAGTTCTAGAGATCGGATTTCAGTCAAAACTAACCAAATGACTCCTCCCACCATATTATGATGTTGCCCAAGTTTTGGGCTCGATCCGAAATCAATAGGTGTAAGAAATTGGACAATTCAAGTTCGAAGGCAGTTCGTTCCTAATTGGAGTGGTTGGTGTTTTGGGTAGTTCAAGAGATCGGATTTCACTCAAAACTAACCAAATGACTCCTCCCACCATATTATGATGTTGCCCAAGTTTTGGGCTCGATCCGAAATCAATATGTGTAAGAAATTTGAGAATTTATGTTGAATGGCAGTTCGTTCCTAATCGGGGTAGTTGGTGTATTCCATAGTTCTAGAGATCGGATTTCACTCAAACTTAACCAAATGACTCCTCCCGCCACATTATGATGTTGCCCAAGTTTTGGGCTCGATCCGAAATCAATAGGTGTAAGAAATTGGACAATTCAACTTCAAAGGCAGTTCGTTCCTAATTGGGGTGGTTGGTGTTTTGGTTAGTTCTAGAGATCAAATTTCACTCAAACTCAACCAAATCACTACTCCCACCATATTATGATGTTGCCCAAGTTTTGGGCTCAATCCGAAATCAATAGGTGTAAGAAATTGGACAATTCAAGTTCAAAGGCAGTTCATTCCTAATCGGAGTGGTTGGTGTATCCCATAGTTCTTGAGATCGGATTTCACTCAAAACTAACCAAATGACTCCTCCCACCATAATATGATGTTGCCCAAGTTTTGGGGTCGATCCGAAATCCATAGGTGTAAGAAATTGGACAATTCATGTTCAAAGGCAAATCGTTCCTAATTGGAGTGGTTGGTGTTTTGGGTTGTTCTAGAGATCGGATGTAAGTCAAACTTAACCAAATGACTCCTCCCACCATATTATAATGTTGCCCAAGTTTTGGGCTCGATCTGAAATCAATAGGTGTAAGAAATTGGACAATTTATGTCCAAAGGCAGTTCGTTCCTAATCGGAGTAGTTGGTGTATTCCATAGTTCTAGAGATCGGATTTCAGTGAAAACTAACCAAACGACTCCTCCCACCATATTATGATGTTGCCCAAGTTTTGGGCTCAATCCGAAATCAATAGGTGTAAGAAATTGGACAATTCAAGTTCAAAGGCAGTTCATTCCTAATCGGAGTGGTTGGTGTATTCCATAGTTCTTGAGATCGGATTTCACTCAAAACTAACCAAATGACTCCTCCCACCCTATTATGATGTTGCCCATGTTTTGGGCTCGATCCGAAATCAGTAGGTGTAAGAAATTGGACAATTTCAATTCAAAGGCAGTTCGTTCCTAATTGGAGTGGTTGGTGTTTTGGTTAGTTCTAGAGATCGGATTTCACTCAAACTCAACCAAATGACTCCTCCCACCACATTATGATGTTGCCCAAGTTTTGGTCTAGATCCGAAATCAATAGGTGTAAGAAATTGGACAATTCAAGTTCGAAGGCAGTTCGTTCCTAATTGGAGTGGTTGGTGTTTTGGGTAGTTCAAGAGATCTTATTTCACTCAAACTTAACCAAATGACTCCTCCCACCATATTATGATGTTTCCCAAGTTTAGGGTTCGATCCGAAATCAATAGCTGTAAGAAATTGGTCACTTCATGTTCAAAGGCAATTCGTTCCTAATTGGAGTGGTTGGTGTCTTGGGTAGTTCTAGAGATCGGATTTTACTCAAACTTAACCAAATGACTCCTCCCACCATATTATGAGGTTGCCCAAGTTTTGGGCTCGATCCGAAATCAATAGGTGTAAGAAATTGGACAAATGAAGTTCAAAGGCAGTTCGTTCCTAATTGGAGTGGTTGGTGTTTTGGGTAGTTCTAGAGATCGGATTTCACTCAAACTTAACCAAATGACTCCTCCCACCATATTATGATGTTGCCCAAGTTTTGGACTCGATCCGAAATCAATAGGTGTAAGAAATTAAACAATTCAAGTTCAAAGGCAGTTCGTTCCTAATCGGAGTGGTTGGTGTATTCCATAGTTCTAACGATCGGATTTCACTCAAAACTAACCAAATGACTCCTCCCACCATAATATGATGTTGCCCAAGCTTTGGGCTCGATCCGAAATCAATAGGTGTAAGAAATTGGACAATTCATGTTCAAAGGCAGTTCGTTCCTAATTGGTGTGGTTGGTGTTTTGGGTAGTTCTAGAGATCGGATTTCACTCAAACTTAAGCAAATGACTCCTCCCACCATATTATG
This sequence comes from Prunus avium, assembly GCF_965620075.1. Taxonomy (NCBI): domain Eukaryota; kingdom Viridiplantae; phylum Streptophyta; class Magnoliopsida; order Rosales; family Rosaceae; genus Prunus; species Prunus avium. The sequence goes on from NC_142287.1 coordinate 1,299,276, forward strand.
TGGTTGCCCAAGTTTTGGGCTCGATCTGAAATCAATAGGTGTAAGAAATTGGACAATTTATGTTCAAAGGCAGTTCGTTCCTAATCGGAGTGGTTGGTGTATTCCATAGTTCTAGAGATCGGATTTCACTCAAAACTAAGCAAATGACTCCTCCCACCATATTATGATGTTGCCCATGTTTTGGGCTCGATCCGAAATCAGTAGGTGTAAGAAATTGGACAATTCAAGTTCAAAGGCAGTTCATTCCTAATCGGAGTGGTTGGTGTATTCCATAGTTCTTGAGATCGGATTTCACTCAAAACTAACCAAATGACTCCTCCCACCCTATTATGATGTTGCCCATGTTTTGGGCTCGATCCGAAATCAGTAGGTGTAAGAAATTGGACAATTTCAATTCAAAGGCAGTTCGTTCCTAATTGGAGTGGTTGGTGTTTTGGTTAGTTCTAGAGATCGGATTTCACTCAAACTCAACCAAATGACTCCTCCCACCACATTATGATGTTGCCCAAGTTTTGGTCTAGATCCGAAATCAATAGGTGTAAGAAATTGGACAATTCAAGTTCGAAGGCAGTTCGTTCCTAATTGGAGTGGTTGGTGTTTTGGGTAGTTCAAGAGATCTTATTTCACTCAAACTTAACCAAATGACTCCTCCCACCATATTATGATGTTTCCCAAGTTTAGGGTTCGATCCGAAATCAATAGCTGTAAGAAATTGGTCACTTCATGTTCAAAGGCAATTCGTTCCTAATTGGAGTGGTTGGTGTCTTGGGTAGTTCTAGAGATCGGATTTTACTCAAACTTAACCAAATGACTCCTCCCACCATATTATGAGGTTGCCCAAGTTTTGGGCTCGATCCGAAATCAATAGGTGTAAGAAATTGGACAAATGAAGTTCAAAGGCAGTTCGTTCCTAATTGGAGTGGTTGGTGTTTTGGGTAGTTCTAGAGATCGGATTTCACTCAAACTTAACCAAATGACTCCTCCCACCATATTATGATGTTGCCCAAGTTTTGGACTCGATCCGAAATCAATAGGTGTAAGAAATTAAACAATTCAAGTTCAAAGGCAGTTCGTTCCTAATCGGAGTGGTTGGTGTATTCCATAGTTCTAACGATCGGATTTCACTCAAAACTAACCAAATGACTCCTCCCACCATAATATGATGTTGCCCAAGCTTTGGGCTCGATCCGAAATCAATAGGTGTAAGAAATTGGACAATTCATGTTCAAAGGCAGTTCGTTCCTAATTGGTGTGGTTGGTGTTTTGGGTAGTTCTAGAGATCGGATTTCACTCAAACTTAAGCAAATGACTCCTCCCACCATATTATGTGGTTGCCCAAGTTTTGGGCTCGATCTGAAATCAATAGGTGTAAGAAATTGGACAATTTATGTTCAAAGGCAGTTCGTTCCTAATCGGAGTGGTTGGTGTATTCCATAGTTCTAGAGATCGGATTTCACTCAAAACTAAGCAAATGACTCCTCCCACCATATTATGATGTTGCCCATGTTTTGGGCTCGATCCGAAATCAGTAGGTGTAAGAAATTGGACAATTTAAATTCAAAGGCAGTTCGTTCCTAATTGGAGTGGTTGGTGTTTTGGTTAGTTCTAGAGATCGGATTTCACTCAAACTCAACCAAATGACTCCTCCCACCACATTATGATGTTGCCAAAGTTTTGGTTTAGATCCGAAATCAATAGGTGTAAGAAATTGGACAATTCAAGTTCGAAGGCAGTTCGTTCCTAATTGGAGTGGTTGGTGTTTTGGGTAGTTCAAGAGATCTTATTTCACTCAAACTTAACCAAATGACTCCTCCCATAATATTATGATGTTGCTCAAGTTTAGGGCTCGATCCGAAATCAATAGCTGTAAGAAATTGGTCAATTCATGTACAAAGGCAATTCGTTCCTAATTGGAGTGGTTGGTGTCTCGGGTAGTTCTAGAGATCGGATTTCACTCAAACTTAACCAAATGACTCCTCCCACCATATTATAATGTTTCCCAAGTTTTGGGCTCAATCCGAAATCAATAGGTGTAAGAAATTAAACAATTCAAGTTCAAAGGCAGTTCGTTCCTAATTGGAGTGGTTGGTGTGTTTCATAGTTCTAAATATCGGATTTCACTCAAACTTAACCAAATGATTCCTCCCACCATATTACGAGGTTGCCCAAGTTTTGGGCTCGATCCGAAATAAATCGGTGTAAGAAATTGGACAACTTATCTTCTAAGGCAATTCGTTCCTAATCGGAGTGGTTGGTGTTTTGGTTAGTTATAGAGAACGGATTTCACTCAAACTCAACCAAACCACTCCTCCCACCATATTATGATGTTGCCCAAGTTTTGGGCTCGATCCGAAATCAATAGGTGTAAGAAATTGGACAATTCAAGTTCAAAGGCAGTTGGTTCCAAATTGGAGTGGTTGGTGTTTTGGGTTGTTCTAGAGATCGGATTTCACTCAAGCTTAACCAAATGACTCCTCCCACCATATTATGATGTTGCCCAAGTTTTGGGCTCGATCCGAAATCAATAGGTGTAAGGAATTGGACAATTTATGTTCAATGGCAGTTCATTCCTAATCGGAGTGGTTGGTGTATTCCATAGTTCTAGAGATCAGATTTCTCTTAAAACTAACCAAATGACTCCTCCCACCATATTATGATGTTGGCCAACTTTTGGGTTCGATCCGAAATCAATAGGTGTAAGAAATTGGACAATTTTTGTTCAATGGCAGTTCATTCCTAATCGGAGTGGTTGGTGTATTCCATAGTTCTAGAGATCAGATTTCACTCAAAACCAACCAAATGACTCTTCCCGCCATATTATGATGTTGCCCAAGTTTTGGGCTCGATCTGAAATCAATAGGTGTGAGAAATTGGACAATTCAAGTTCAAAGGCAGTCGTTCCAAATTGGAGTGGTTGGTGTTTTGGGTAGTTCCACAGATCGGATTTTACTCAAACTCAACCTAATGACTCCTCCCACCATATTATGATGTTGCCAAAGTTTTGGGCTCGATCCGAAATCAATAGGTGTAAGAAATTGGATAATTCAAGTTCAAAGGCAGTTCGTTCCTAATTGGAGTGGTTGGTGTTTTGGGTAGTTCTAGAGATCGGATTTCACTCAAACTTAACCAAATGACTCCTCCCACCATATTATGATGTTTCCCCAGTTTTGGGCTCGATCCGATATGAATAGGTGTACGAAATTGGACAGTTCAAGTTCAAAGGCAGTTCGTTCCCAATTGGAGTGGTTGGTGTTTTGGGTAGTTCTAGAGATCGGATTTCACTCAAACTTAACCAAATGACCCCTCCCACCATATTATGATGTTGCCCAAGTTTTGGGCTCGATCCGAAATCGATAGGTGTAAGAAATTGGATAATTCAAGTTCAAAGGCAGTTCGTTCCTAATTGGAGTGGTTGGTGTTTTGGGTAGTTCTCGAGATCGGATTTCACTCAAGCTTAACCAAATGACTCCTCCCACCATATTATGTTGTTGGCCAAGTTTTGGTCTCGATCCGAAATCCATAGGTGTAAGAAATTGGACAATTTATGTTCAATGGCAGGTCGTTCCTAATCGGGGGTGGTTGATGCATTCCATAGTTCTAGAGATCGGATTTCACTCAAAACTAACCAAATGACTCCTCCCACCATATTATGATGTTGCCCAAGTTTTGGGCTTGATCCGAAATCAATAGGTGTAAGAAATTGGACAATTTATGTTCAAAGGCAGTTCGTTCCTAATCGTAGTGGTTGGTGTATTCCATAGTTCTAGAGATCGGATTTCACTCAAAACTAGCCAAATGACTCCTCATACCATATTATCATGTTGCACAAGTTTTGGGCTCGATCCAAAATCAATAGGTGTAAGAAATCGGACAATTCAGGTTCAAAGGCAGTTCGTTCCCAATTGGAGTGGTTGGTGTTCTGGGTAGTTCTAGAGATCGGATTTCACTCAAGCTTAACCAAATGACTCCTCCCACCATATTATGATGTTGCCCATGTTTTGGGCTCGATCCGAAATCAATAGGTGTAAGAAATCGAACAATTCAGGTTCAATGGCAGTTAGTTCCTAATTGGAGTGGTTGGTGTTTTGGGTAGTTCTAGAGATTGGATTTCCCTCAAACTTAAGCAAATGACTCCTCCCACCATATTATGAAGTGGCCCCAGTTTTGGGCTCGATCCGAAATCAATAGGTGTAAGAAATTGGACAATTCAAGTTCAAAGGCAGTTCGTTCCTAATCAGAGTGGTTGGTGTATTCTGTGGGAGCAAATATTTTCGTCTCCAATCAGAGCACGCCACGTGGAAAAGAAGATTATCCCTTAAATTAATTAATTAAACCATTTATTGGGATAATTAGTTAATCAGGATAATATCTTAGTTATATGGTATTATCTCATAATTAATAAAGATAATATCATTAATTGGGATATTATCATAATAAAGGGATATTATCTTATAATTAATATAATATTGTTGTGTAGATACAGCTGCACCAAAATGGATTCAGTTGCATCCTCAACTTGTGATACTCGCAAGTGCACGAGCCGTTCAGTAGTATAGCATATGTAAGTGCGAGGTCGATCCCACGAGGATTGATGATTGAATGATCCAATTCATTTTTCCTACACAAAACAGAAATGAAAAAGAAAGGAAATAAATAAAACAAGGAGGAAAGAAATAACTAACTCAAGCAGATAAGTTCCCTAGTTCAATTATATTAATGGATTGATTCTAGCTAAAGTATGATTAAGCCATGGTGTTTGGTCATAACCTTGTGTTCCTAATTCCCTAATTTGATCATTTGTTGTCTAACCTAAAATTAAGCATTAGGAACCCATTAAGCATATAAGAACATTTTAAACAACCAAGTATGTATCTAATCCCTGTTGTCGAATGTCCATACATACTCTTCCTATTCATAGTTCAATTCGAATTAAAGCATGGTGTATACTCTTAATTCAAACCAAGATAGCTAACATGCAAGCCTAAATGGTGATCAATCATTCAAACTAGCATATTAACTTATAAGCATAATGAATAAGAACATGAACCATAATTGAAACTTGGAAACTAATCAAACTTGAAACTAAAGAAAAGAGTTTACATAACAATGAAAATTAAGTAGAACTTGGAAAAACTTAAGGAGAATTTCAGCACAAAGATCTCATTATAACAATTGATAACTAGAAAGAGAAACTAAGAGAATTTGAGGGAGAGAAGGGAAGGGAGCTCTAGAGAAGTGTTTGAGAGCTCCCCCCCTTGGGGTGTGTTTACAAGCTTAGAGAACATCCCTATTTATTGGCCTAAGGGAAGTGAAAATCTGAATTCAATATGGCTAATGCATACAACACTTGTATTATAAAATCTTGAATTGGTTGATGCACTTGTATTAGAAAATTTGAATTGGTTGATGCACTTGTATTAGAAAATCAGAATTGGTTGATGTACTTCACCAATAAATCCCACCAGCAGCCCTAGCTCATCTTCATGTCACCATGACCAAGCTTCCAACCAGAAACAATAGCTCATCCTGAGATCAGCATGACCAGCAACTTCAAGGGCTTACAAATTGGGCTTCTCTTAAGCAAATGACGACTTTAAGCACTCCAAATTGAATTTCAGAATGTTTCTGATCCAACCACACAAGTATTGGCCCAATCCAAGCTCGGATGAAGAAGTTAAGGCCAAAACAAATTGCTAACTCGTTTTTGCTCGCTGACAAAATCCATCCTGAGCATGGTTCTGTGTTTGCTAGGTAACAGACTCCATATTTTTCTAATGGGGCTGAATTTTGGATATGTTATAGTATACACCCATTGGAACAACTTTCATGAAGAATGTTGTCTCATCCGAGCTATGTAGGTTGCTGAAACAAAGCTTGCAATATGACCTACGAAACTGGACTGGCAGGGGGCTGTAGCCAAAATGAGTTTGTCTTTAAGCTCTTCATCGATTCATCCAAATTAGGCCTTAACATGCTTGAATTGCATGAATTATGCTCTCTTGCTCTTTTTGCCTACAAAACACACAAAGAGAGACAAATAACATAGAAATCTAGGAAACTAAGCAAAAGAAGTAAGTAAATTTGGGCATGTATATGTATGAAATTATGAGCTTAACAAATATCAATAATTTGGTTATTATCTTATCAAAGGGATAATATCCTAATTATTAGATATTATCTTATAATTAACGAGATAATTCAAATATTATCAAGTCCGACTCGATCTCTGCGAAACCCTAGCCCCGAGGCTCCTATAAATAGATGGGTTTATTCATCATCCCAGGTACATCTAAAAACTCGAGAAAATACCCGAAGCTCTCTCTCCCTCTCCACTCTCCACTCTCCATATTTTCTCCACACGGCTCCAGCCACCACACACGGCTCCGGCCACCCGGTTTACACCATACAAACTCCGTACCCTTTGCTTAGCTATTGTTTTCCTACAAACACTCGAACTAACTTAGGCATCGGAGGGCCTTTGGCCAACACCCCCCGGGTGTGGTCTATTTACTCAAGTCTGTTTTACAGGAATCGAGGGAGAGAGAGAAGGAAGATCGAAGGTTCAAGGATCTAGAAGCGAATATTCTCCCGTGAGATTATTTGCACAAACATTTGGTGCTTTCATTGAGAGTGATCGGTGCATATTTACATATCATTTTGTACCCTTTTAGCTTATGATTTGGTTATGTTTTTGAATTAAACTTGTGCTTTTAATCCTTTTTGTGTTTATCTTTCAGTTCATTGAGCTTTAGGTAATAATGAGGGCTTTGGATAGTAAATGATGCAATCCATGCATGTTAGGGCCTAATTTGGATGAATGGATGAAGAGCTTAAAGACAAACTCAATTTTGGCTACAGTCCCCTGCCAGCCCAGTTTCGTAGGTCATATTGCAAGCTTTGTTTCAGCAACCTACATAGCTCTAATGAGGCCACATTCTTCATGAAAGTTGTTCCAATTGGTGTGTACTATAACATATCCAAAATTCAGCCCCATTGGATAAATCTGGAGTCCGTTACCTAGCAAACACAGAACCATGCTCAGGATGGATCTTATCAGCGCGGAAAATGAGTTAGCAATTTGTTTCGGCCTTAACTTCTTCCTCCGACCTTGGATTGGCCCAAATAACATATGGCTGGAAAGAAGACATTCTGAACTTCAATTGCAAGTGCTTAAAGTCCTAATTTGATTAAGAGAAGCCCAAGTTGTAAGCCCTTGAAGTTGCTGGTCATGCTGACCTCAGCATGTGCTGGTTGGATGCTTGGTCATGGTGAGCTAGGTATGAGCTATCATTTTTGGTTGGAAGCTTGGTCATGATGACATGAAGATGAGCTAGGGCTGCTGGTGGGATCTATTGGTGAAGTGCATCACCCAATTTAGATTTTCTAATACAAGTGCATCAACCATTTCAGATTTTATAAAACAAGTGTTGTATGCATTAGCCATATTGAATTCAGATTTTCACTTCCCCTAGGCCTATAAATAGGGAAGTTCTCTAAGCTTGTAAACACACCCCAAGGGGGGGAGCTCTCAAACACTTCTCTAGAGCTCCCTTCCCTTCTCTCCCTCAAATTCTCTTAGTTTCCTTTCAAGTTGTCAATTGTTGTAACAATAATGTTTTTACTAAATTTTCCTTCAAGTTTTCTTAGTTCCAATTTATTTTTCTTTGTAATGTAAATTCTTTCCTTAAGTTTTCAAGTTGAATTAGTTTCCAAGTTTCAATTATGGTTTTTGTTCTTATTCATTATGCTTATAAGTTAATATGCTAGTTTGAATGATTGATCACCATTTAGGCTTGCATGTTAGCTATCTTGGTTTGAATTAAGAGTAGACACCATGCTTTAATTCGAATTGAACTATGAATAGGAAGAGTATGTATGGACATTCGACAACAGGGATTAGATACATGCTTGGTTGTTTAAATTGTTCTTCTATGCTTAATGGGTTCCTAATGCTTAATTTTAGGTTAGACAACAAATGATCAAATTAGGGAATTAGGAACACAAGGTTATGACCACACACCATGGCTTAATCATACTTTAGCTAGAACCAATCCATTAATCTAATTGAACTTGGGAACTTATTTGCTTGAGGTATTTCATTTTTCTTGTTTTATTTATTTCCTTTTTTCATTTCTGTTTTGTGTAGGAGAAATGAATGGGATCATTCAATCACCAATCCTCGTGGGATCGACCTCGCACTTACATATGCTATACTACCAAACGGCTCGTGCACTTGCGAGTATCACAAGTTGAGGATGCAGCTTAATCCATTTTGGTGCAGCTGAAATCTACACAACAAGTTTTTGGCGCCGTTGCCGGGGATCGGTAACATTGTTTGATTCTATTTGGTTTTCCTACTTTATTTTTTTTTTCTTAACTGGACAATTTCAAGTTTTAAAGTTAATGACGTTAATGGACAAGTTGTGTTTGTAGTCCAACAGAAAAGGACAATTGCCCAACAAGCAAGAGAACTGGGTTTAAGTCCCAGCTTACACAACCCATTGGTGCTTGTTGCTTTGAAGCATGGAATTGGACTTGTGTTGATTTTCCCTTTCATTTTTAGTTTTTTTTTTATATATATTTCGTAATCCTTTAATTCCGTTTCAAGTTTTTGTATGTGTTTGTTTTAGCAATGTAAATAGCTCAATAAAAATGGAGAGAGATGGCAACTTCAAAGATAGGAAGTGTGGAGTAGTGGGAGAAGTCGCGACCTCCAAGTGCATCCATGCTCGACCTAATTGCTTCAAGGGGGAGCATTTCAATCCTTTCTCTTCTTTGAATTATGTTTATTTTCGTAGTTATTTTTGCCTTTTGGTCTGCGTTGAGTTCTTTGTTTTTCTATGCTGAATCCAACTATATAAAGAACGTAAAATTTGGACTTACGGTTGGAAAGTTATAGCCTAAAAACTGAACAGAGGTCGAAGCTGAAAAACATAGAAACGAATCTGTCCAAATGGTGATAAACGGGTGATAGAAAGTGCTGTTTGTTTGTTTGTTTTTTTTTTTTTTTCTTTGGTTTCTTGGTTTGTTTCTTTTAGTACAACAATTTATGTTGTTTGTTTGAATTTGTTTACAGTACTTAGTTCATTTTTGTTTATGGTTTGTTGTTTCATTTTATCTTAATTTGTTTTTATTTTTTATCTTAAAAATTTTAAAATAAAAAAAAAAGATTTTTCATATGAGCCGACTTATGGTAACCCCAGTGAGCACTTCCGTTAATACAGTGTCTAGGAGTTCTTTAGGCGACACCTTCGGTGTCTAAGAAGTTTGGGTTTTAAGCGGGACCATTGTGACCCCTCCAACCTTCCCGGATCCCCTGGCTGTGTTTTCTGAGGCCCTTAACTGGTCATCCGTGAGTTGCTTGTATATTTGTGTGTTTTAAAAACAATAATAATAAATATAAAAAAATAAAAAAAATAAAAATTTGAAATTTGAAATTTGGGTTTTTATTTTTCCTTGTAAATTGCAATTTGGAACTTCTTTGTTGTTTTTTTTCTTTGTGTGGTCAGTTAGTTGTAAATAATAATAACAAAAAAAAAAATTTAAAAAAAATTCAATTTGGAACTTCTTGGTTTTCTTTTATGTTTTTTTTGTTTTATTAGGTTAGTTTATTTATTTACTTGGTGTGGTTAGTTAGTTTATTTCTGAGTGTTAAAAACACATTTTTATTCAAACATTGCATTCAAAAAGATAAAAAGTTTAAAACAAAAAAACATTTAAGTAAATTAAAAATAAAAACAACTTCTTCATCTTCATCTTCATCTTCATGGCATGCCTTTGTTTTCTCTTACTTGCAGAATCTGCAGCAGCTCCACATGGTCCTCATTTTTTCTCTGCAGTGCTTCCACGTGCTGATTGGCACAATAGAGCCGCTTCTGCAAGTCCGCCACCATAGCCTTCAAGGAAGCTATTTCCTCGCTCATCGCGGCACACTCCCGTGTTCTCGCCAGCAATCGCATGCCCAAATTGGTAGCCGAGACCGCGTGGAGTACAGTTAAATTGTGGGACTCCTCCACCGCTGCCTTGTCAGACCTCTGTGCCACATGCAGATGATCTGTCGGTGTGAGCTTGTTACCAATCATGCCTCCCAGCAGCGCTGCTCTGTTCGGCATTGCCTCAGAAAAGTTCGGTATTATCTCAGCAAAGTTTGAGGCCGTACCGTGATGATATGTGGAGTTTGGGAAGACATGGTTTGGAGGAACCCTTATCTGCGCATTCGGTGGCGCAAGGGACAATTCAAGGTTAAGATCATCAAGGTGAGTGCATGAGGATGCCATTGTTTTGTTTTTGGATTTTTTGATGTTTTTCTCTGAATTTGCAAGAAGAAATGCGGGGTGCTCTTCTACTTCACCGAGATGAGTTTAAATAGACTTATACAGACGAGGGAGCCGAAAGCACTTCGGATCTCGAGGGTGCTATCCTGTGCTCTTTTCTCTCGGATCCCTTCATTTCCGGCGCAAATTGCGAGCACGTTTTTTTTTAAAAGGGAGCATGCTTACACTTTCACTTACTTTTGCCTCCCTGTTTTCTGATGTTTGTGTTTTTGCTTTTTTCAGTTGTTATTTTATTTTATTTTTTTTCAATTGTTTTCTTCTTGCTTGTCAGGTTTCTCAAGAATTTAGTTGGAAGAAGAGACAAAATTAAAGATGCGTCTTGGACACCTGGTGCAAGAATCCCATCTCTTCTTTTAAATTCTTGTTTGAATTGCGTGTTTATTTCAGTTTTTATTTATTTATTTTGTTTTTATTAGGTTTTATAATTTAAAACTCATAGGATATTCTTTGAAGGAGCTAAATTTTTGGTAACTCTAGTGAGCAACCGCAGTCTATACAGTGTCTAGGAGTTCTTTAGGCGGCACCTTCGGTGTCTAAGAAGTTCGGGTTTTAAGCGGGACCATTGTGACCCCTCCAACCTTGCCGGAACCCCTGGCTGTGTTTTCTGAGGCCCTTAACTGGTCATCCTTAAGTTTTTCTCTTAAAAGAAGAAGCAGCTATTTGTGTGTTTACTTAACTAATAAAAATTTCATGTTTGGGTTTTCGTGTTTTTGTTTGATTGTCATTCTTTAAATTTAGGGTCAATCGTCTCTTTGAGATAGCATAACATTTTTATATAAAAAAAAAAAAAAAAACTTTAAAAATAAATAAATAAATAAAAACTGAAATCATTTCTTCTTGGCGCTCGGTGTCTCGACCATAGGAGCTTTTAGTTTGGCCGTCTGGATGTCCACTTCTGGGTCTTCACGCACAGCCTCTTGGGGCTCATCACTTGAGCTCCCAAAGATCGCAATCTTAGCTTGAGCGTAACTACTCTCGTGATCTGCTTTCTTGCGTTTACCCAGTCGGTCTAGGTCCTCCAGCTGCTTTCGCATGTCGCGAGAATACAACTCTACCATCTTTGATAGGTTTTTATTCTCGTCCCGCAATACTTCTAGCTGGTGTCGATTCACCTCCACTATCCTTGACCTTTCCCTTTTCAAGCTTTTTATAGCACTCTGACAATCTTCAACCATACTTCGCTCCGCCGCCAACTGAGCTTTGAGCACCTCCACCTCATGGGACTTCGCAAGTAGGCGATGACCCAAACTTGCGACACATGCTGTACTCTGCACGCTCAGTGCCAGGGCATCACTCGTGACCCGGTTGTTATCCCTTGTCCCGAACACACGTATATCTTTGGGAGTCACTAAATTTCTGCCAACTCCAATAGCAACATCGTTGTCTAGGAGTATTGAGTCATTGACAGACACAGGCCCCCGGGAGGAGCCAAAGTAGGGCATCCATACTGGTGCCGCTGCTTGGCCCAATGTCTGAGTCGGTGGAGCTAGGTTGAGATCCAACGAAAATGGGTAGGATGAGGCCATTTGATTTCTGATTTTTTTTTCTTCTTTTCTCTTTTGTGTTTCTGAGTTTGTGGTTTTGTTTTTATCCCCATCTTTTTCCTTCTTATATACATAGTCTTTGACAAACCCTAGCCATTGCAGCGTCTAAGCATTTCTGAATCTCCAGCATTCCTCGAGTCCCACAACCTTCTCGCTTTCCAACCATACCCAACTCATTTATCACGACATGTCTTTTCTGAACGGACGCGTTCAGTAAAGCCTTCGCGCCTTTCCATGAGCCCGTAATTTCTGCTTTTGAAATCTGCGGTGCTTCTATCTGTCAACACGTGTCTCGCTCAGTCTGCCCATGACTATCCATGAGACGACATCAGGGACCACATTCCCTCTTTTTAGAAATCCTGCTTTGCGCTCATAATTCACGTTTTATCTTTTTAAGAAAAAATTAAAATTAAAACGTGTGGGCTTTGGATTTCATTGTGGGTCGGGTTTTCACCATTGTTTTGGTTTCAAAGTGAGTTAACTTTCTTTGGGGTTGGGCTTTCAAACGTTTGGGTTTTAGTTTGCCTAAGACTGTCTGTTTAGGGCTTACTGTTTCGTTATTTATTTATTTGTTTGTTTGTTTGTTTTGTAATTTTATTTTTATTTATTTTATTTTATTTTATTTGTGTATTTTAATTCAAGTGTGTTTTGTGATTTATATTTACTTTAGTACCTTTCATTTCTTGTTATGACATTGTTTGTGGCTAATTTTTAAACATTGAGGACAATGCTCATTTCTAGGTTTGGGGGTATTGGAGTTTAGCAAGTAAACTTGGTTTTTCTTAAAATTAAAAAAAAAAAATAAATTAAATTTCTTTCTTGTTTTGAATCTTGTTTTGTTTAGTCACTTTCCGAACACATTTGATGAGATTGTAATAAATGTTTGCATGACTTAAATGAAAATTGGATTTCATATAAATAAATAATAAAATAAAATAAAAAAATTGGCATTGTTCTAGCATGATATGCTTGAAACCTTCTTTACACTTGCCATTTGTTTCATAATTTTCCAATTAAAGGATTTGCATGATCTAAAGAATTGTATGAAGCATAAATTAGACTTATATAACCAACCATATAAAGTGAGCTTTTGAGCCTTGTACTTCAATTCATGAGTGTTATACACATACTCTTAATTTCTTGTCATCTAAGTTGTTGTTTGATCTCATTATTCATTGATTTGGCTGAACACTTAAAAGTCATTTATTCTTATGCAATTTGACTTCACGACATTTAAGAAGTGATATTAAGGCCCTCTTTGGATCGTTTGTGCCTTTCAAGTTAACCTTATGCATGCTTAAGCATGATTTTCCATTGTTAACCATTTTGAGCCTACATGTAAACCTTTTCTTTCATTTACCAATTATATTTCCTCGCCTTAGCCCGAAAAACAAATATTTACCTTTCTAAGGAACTCATAGGGAATGGGTGTTACATTTCGAAAGAATATATATATATATATATATATATATATATATATATATATATATATATATAGATATATATATCACACAATTGGTGAAAGAAAAGAGAAAAGTTGTGATTAAGTGGTGGTTGAATGAAATTTCATTTTTGGGTTTCATTTTTGGGCCTTCAAAATAAATTGGTGGTTGTTCAGGAAAGGAGTGAATCAATGTAAATGAAGGTATAAGGAGTTTTGATCATGTAAAAGAAAAATAAATTCTCATTGTGATGATTCGAAGTCTTGTAAACAATTGTTTTATGCTCTTATATTTTGAGTTCCTTGGACTTTGTTTTATCCATACCTTTCATTTCTTACTCACCTTACACCCTTGGCCCCATTACAACCTATGTTAAAGACCTAAATTGATCTTAAATGTCATGTGGTTGAATTGCATTCATTTTTCTACTTTTAAGTGTTTGGCATCCTTCTTGAGATCATATTAATGCAAGTTCTTCATCTTTCTATTTCGAGTTAAGTCTTTATGGTTTAACTCTAATCTCATGTTTATAACTGAGTGTTGCATTATAGCCCTCTTCCGAGTGATTCATTTGTGAGAGGACAACTTTGGTGAGATTTGAAGTTGAACTTGTGCTTTGTATGATTTTTGAAATTGTGTGAAAACTAAGATTGAGGAATTTGTTGCATTTGGCTATCACACTACCACACTTTGAGCATATTATGTTTTGAACTTTGCCGCTTTGTGAATAATGTTTAAAATTGAGCTTTTATTGTTAAAACTTTTGAGTCATGTGCATGAGTCATTTCTCTTCAGAAAATGTTCGGAAAGATTGTTTTGAGTTCTTTTTATTTTTGTAATTTTTTTTGTTTTGTTTTGTTTTGTTTTGTTTTTTTGTTTTGTTTTTGTTAATGTAATTATTTTTTTTTGTTTTTGTTTTTTTTATTTTGCTTAAGGACTAACAATCTTTTAAGTTTTCTAATTACCTTGTTTTACAGAGTCAGTAAAACGTTTGTGGGTATCGTATCTGTTAAACCCTCAGGAGACACAACTCCTCCTACTAGGGATGCCTAGAGGTTTAAAGGCTTGTTGCATATGCTCAATGCAATCGAGTTACCTACGAAAGTGGTCTAGTTAACTTCTTGTTTGTTTTTATCTTTGTTTTCCTTTTGTTTTGCTCGAGGACTAGCAAAATCTAGGTTTGGGGGTATTTGATCGGTGCATATTTACATATCATTTTGTACCCTTTTAGCTTATGATTTGGTTATGTTTTTGAATTAAACTTGTGCTTTTAATCCTTTTTGTGTTTATCTTTCAGTTCATTGAGCTTTAGGTAATAATGAGGGCTTTGGATAGTAAATGATGCAATCCATGCATGTTAGGGCCTAATTTGGATGAATGGATGAAGAGCTTAAAGACAAACTCAATTTTGGCTACAGTCCCCTGCCAGCCCAGTTTCGTAGGTCATATTGCAAGCTTTGTTTCAGCAACCTACATAGCTCTAATGAGGCCACATTCTTCATGAAAGTTGTTCCAATTGGTGTGTACTATAACATATCCAAAATTCAGCCCCATTGGATAAATCTGGAGTCCGTTACCTAGCAAACACAGAACCATGCTCAGGATGGATCTTATCAGCGCGGAAAATGAGTTAGCAATTTGTTTCGGCCTTAACTTCTTCCTCCGACCTTGGATTGGCCCAAATAACATATGGCTGGAAAGAAGACATTCTGAACTTCAATTGCAAGTGCTTAAAGTCCTAATTTGATTAAGAGAAGCCCAAGTTGTAAGCCCTTGAAGTTGCTGGTCATGCTGACCTCAGCATGTGCTGGTTGGATGCTTGGTCATGGTGAGCTAGGTATGAGCTATCATTTTTGGTTGGAAGCTTGGTCATGATGACATGAAGATGAGCTAGGGCTGCTGGTGGGATCTATTGGTGAAGTGCATCACCCAATTTAGATTTTCTAATACAAGTGCATCAACCATTTCAGATTTTATAAAACAAGTGTTGTATGCATTAGCCATATTGAATTCAGATTTTCACTTCCCCTAGGCCTATAAATAGGGAAGTTCTCTAAGCTTGTAAACACACCCCAAGGGGGGGAGCTCTCAAACACTTCTCTAGAGCTCCCTTCCCTTCTCTCCCTCAAATTCTCTTAGTTTCCTTTCAAGTTGTCAATTGTTGTAACAATAATGTTTTTACTAAATTTTCCTTCAAGTTTTCTTAGTTCCAATTTATTTTTCTTTGTAATGTAAATTCTTTCCTTAAGTTTTCAAGTTGAATTAGTTTCCAAGTTTCAATTATGGTTTTTGTTCTTATTCATTATGCTTATAAGTTAATATGCTAGTTTGAATGATTGATCACCATTTAGGCTTGCATGTTAGCTATCTTGGTTTGAATTAAGAGTAGACACCATGCTTTAATTCGAATTGAACTATGAATAGGAAGAGTATGTATGGACATTCGACAACAGGGATTAGATACATGCTTGGTTGTTTAAATTGTTCTTCTATGCTTAATGGGTTCCTAATGCTTAATTTTAGGTTAGACAACAAATGATCAAATTAGGGAATTAGGAACACAAGGTTATGACCACACACCATGGCTTAATCATACTTTAGCTAGAACCAATCCATTAATCTAATTGAACTTGGGAACTTATTTGCTTGAGGTATTTCATTTTTCTTGTTTTATTTATTTCCTTTTTTCATTTCTGTTTTGTGTAGGAGAAATGAATGGGATCATTCAATCACCAATCCTCGTGGGATCGACCTCGCACTTACATATGCTATACTACCAAACGGCTCGTGCACTTGCGAGTATCACAAGTTGAGGATGCAGCTTAATCCATTTTGGTGCAGCTGAAATCTACACAACAAGTTTTTGGCGCCGTTGCCGGGGATCGGTAACATTGTTTGATTCTATTTGGTTTTCCTACTTTATTTTTTTTTTCTTAACTGGACAATTTCAAGTTTTAAAGTTAATGACGTTAATGGACAAGTTGTGTTTGTAGTCCAACAGAAAAGGACAATTGCCCAACAAGCAAGAGAACTGGGTTTAAGTCCCAGCTTACACAACCCATTGGTGCTTGTTGCTTTGAAGCATGGAATTGGACTTGTGTTGATTTTCCCTTTCATTTTTAGTTTTTTTTTTATATATATTTCGTAATCCTTTAATTCCGTTTCAAGTTTTTGTATGTGTTTGTTTTAGCAATGTAAATAGCTCAATAAAAATGGAGAGAGATGGCAACTTCAAAGATAGGAAGTGTGGAGTAGTGGGAGAAGTCGCGACCTCCAAGTGCATCCATGCTCGACCTAATTGCTTCAAGGGGGAGCATTTCAATCCTTTCTCTTCTTTGAATTATGTTTATTTTCGTAGTTATTTTTGCCTTTTGGTCTGCGTTGAGTTCTTTGTTTTTCTATGCTGAATCCAACTATATAAAGAACGTAAAATTTGGACTTACGGTTGGAAAGTTATAGCCTAAAAACTGAACAGAGGTCGAAGCTGAAAAACATAGAAACGAATCTGTCCAAATGGTGATAAACGGGTGATAGAAAGTGCTGTTTGTTTGTTTGTTTTTTTTTTTTTTTCTTTGGTTTCTTGGTTTGTTTCTTTTAGTACAACAATTTATGTTGTTTGTTTGAATTTGTTTACAGTACTTAGTTCATTTTTGTTTATGGTTTGTTGTTTCATTTTATCTTAATTTGTTTTTATTTTTTATCTTAAAAATTTTAAAATAAAAAAAAAAGATTTTTCATATGAGCCGACTTATGGTAACCCCAGTGAGCACTTCCGTTAATACAGTGTCTAGGAGTTCTTTAGGCGACACCTTCGGTGTCTAAGAAGTTTGGGTTTTAAGCGGGACCATTGTGACCCCTCCAACCTTCCCGGATCCCCTGGCTGTGTTTTCTGAGGCCCTTAACTGGTCATCCGTGAGTTGCTTGTATATTTGTGTGTTTTAAAAACAATAATAATAAATATAAAAAAATAAAAAAAATAAAAATTTGAAATTTGAAATTTGGGTTTTTATTTTTCCTTGTAAATTGCAATTTGGAACTTCTTTGTTGTTTTTTTTCTTTGTGTGGTCAGTTAGTTGTAAATAATAATAACAAAAAAAAAAATTTAAAAAAAATTCAATTTGGAACTTCTTGGTTTTCTTTTATGTTTTTTTTGTTTTATTAGGTTAGTTTATTTATTTACTTGGTGTGGTTAGTTAGTTTATTTCTGAGTGTTAAAAACACATTTTTATTCAAACATTGCATTCAAAAAGATAAAAAGTTTAAAACAAAAAAACATTTAAGTAAATTAAAAATAAAAACAACTTCTTCATCTTCATCTTCATCTTCATGGCATGCCTTTGTTTTCTCTTACTTGCAGAATCTGCAGCAGCTCCACATGGTCCTCATTTTTTCTCTGCAGTGCTTCCACGTGCTGATTGGCACAATAGAGCCGCTTCTGCAAGTCTGCCACCATAGCCTTCAAGGAAGCTATTTCCTCGCTCATCGCGGCACACTCCCGTGTTCTCGCCAGCAATCGCATGCCCAAATTGGTAGCCGAGACCGCGTGGAGTACAGTTAAATTGTGGGACTCCTCCACCGCTGCCTTGTCAGACCTCTGTGCCACATGCAGATGATCTGTCGGTGTGAGCTTGTTACCAATCATGCCTCCCAGCAGCGCTGCTCTGTTCGGCATTGCCTCAGAAAAGTTCGGTATTATCTCAGCAAAGTTTGAGGCCGTACCGTGATGATATGTGGAGTTTGGGAAGACATGGTTTGGAGGAACCCTTATCTGCGCATTCGGTGGCGCAAGGGACAATTCAAGGTTAAGATCATCAAGGTGAGTGCATGAGGATGCCATTGTTTTGTTTTTGGATTTTTTGATGTTTTTCTCTGAATTTGCAAGAAGAAATGCGGGGTGCTCTTCTACTTCACCGAGATGAGTTTAAATAGACTTATACAGACGAGGGAGCCGAAAGCACTTCGGATCTCGAGGGTGCTATCCTGTGCTCTTTTCTCTCGGATCCCTTCATTTCCGGCGCAAATTGCGAGCACGTTTTTTTTTAAAAGGGAGCATGCTTACACTTTCACTTACTTTTGCCTCCCTGTTTTCTGATGTTTGTGTTTTTGCTTTTTTCAGTTGTTATTTTATTTTATTTTTTTTCAATTGTTTTCTTCTTGTTTGTCAGGTTTCTCAAGAATTTAGTTGGAAGAAGAGACAAAATTAAAGATGCGTCTTGGACACCTGGTGCAAGAATCCCATCTCTTCTTTTAAATTCTTGTTTGAATTGCGTGTTTATTTCAGTTTTTATTTATTTATTTTGTTTTTATTAGGTTTTATAATTTAAAACTCATAGGATATTCTTTGAAGGAGCTAAATTTTTGGTAACTCTAGTGAGCAACCGCAGTCTATACAGTGTCTAGGAGTTCTTTAGGCGGCACCTTCGGTGTCTAAGAAGTTCGGGTTTTAAGCGGGACCATTGTGACCCCTCCAACCTTGCCGGAACCCCTGGCTGTGTTTTCTGAGGCCCTTAACTGGTCATCCTTAAGTTTTTCTCTTAAAAGAAGAAGCAGCTATTTGTGTGTTTACTTAACTAATAAAAATTTCATGTTTGGGTTTTCGTGTTTTTGTTTGATTGTCATTCTTTAAATTTAGGGTCAATCGTCTCTTTGAGATAGCATAACATTTTTATATAAAAAAAAAAAAAAAAACTTTAAAAATAAATAAATAAATAAAAACTGAAATCATTTCTTCTTGGCGCTCGGTGTCTCGACCATAGGAGCTTTTAGTTTGGCCGTCTGGATGTCCACTTCTGGGTCTTCACGCACAGCCTCTTGGGGCTCATCACTTGAGCTCCCAAAGATCGCAATCTTAGCTTGAGCGTAACTACTCTCGTGATCTGCTTTCTTGCGTTTACCCAGTCGGTCTAGGTCCTCCAGCTGCTTTCGCATGTCGCGAGAATACAACTCTACCATCTTTGATAGGTTTTTATTCTCGTCCCGCAATACTTCTAGCTGGTGTCGATTCACCTCCACTATCCTTGACCTTTCCCTTTTCAAGCTTTTTATAGCACTCTGACAATCTTCAACCATACTTCGCTCCGCCGCCAACTGAGCTTTGAGCACCTCCACCTCATGGGACTTCGCAAGTAGGCGATGACCCAAACTTGCGACACATGCTGTACTCTGCACGCTCAGTGCCAGGGCATCACTCGTGACCCGGTTGTTATCCCTTGTCCCGAACACACGTATATCTTTGGGAGTCACTAAATTTCTGCCAACTCCAATAGCAACATCGTTGTCTAGGAGTATTGAGTCATTGACAGACACAGGCCCCCGGGAGGAGCCAAAGTAGGGCATCCATACTGGTGCCGCTGCTTGGCCCAATGTCTGAGTCGGTGGAGCTAGGTTGAGATCCAACGAAAATGGGTAGGATGAGGCCATTTGATTTCTGATTTTTTTTTCTTCTTTTCTCTTTTGTGTTTCTGAGTTTGTGGTTTTGTTTTTATCCCCATCTTTTTCCTTCTTATATACATAGTCTTTGACAAACCCTAGCCATTGCAGCGTCTAAGCATTTCTGAATCTCCAGCATTCCTCGAGTCCCACAACCTTCTCGCTTTCCAACCATACCCAACTCATTTATCACGACATGTCTTTTCTGAACGGACGCGTTCAGTAAAGCCTTCGCGCCTTTCCATGAGCCCGTAATTTCTGCTTGTGAAATCTGCGGTGCTTCTATCTGTCAACACGTGTCTCGCTCAGTCTGCCCATGACTATCCATGAGACGACATCAGGGACCACATTCCCTCTTTTTAGAAATCCTGCTTTGCGCTCATAATTCACGTTTTATTTTTTTATAAAAAAATTAAAATTAAAACGTGTGGGCTTTGGATTTCATTGTGGGTCGGGTTTTCACCATTGTTTTGGTTTCAAAGTGAGTTAACTTTCTTTGGGGTTGGGCTTTCAAACGTTTGGGTTTTAGTTTGCCTAAGACTGTCTGTTTAGGGCTTACTGTTTCGTTATTTATTTATTTGTTTGTTTGTTTGTTTTGTAATTTTATTTTTATTTATTTTATTTTATTTTATTTGTGTATTTTAATTCAAGTGTGTTTTGTGATTTATATTTACTTTAGTACCTTTCATTTCTTGTTATGACATTGTTTGTGGCTAATTTTTAAACATTGAGGACAATGCTCATTTCTAGGTTTGGGGGTATTGGAGTTTAGCAAGTAAACTTGGTTTTTCTTAAAATTAAAAAAAAAAAAAAAATTAAATTTCTTTCTTGTTTTGAATCTTGTTTTGTTTAGTCACTTTCCGAACACATTTGATGAGATTGTAATAAATGTTTGCATGACTTAAATGAAAATTGGATTTCATATAAATAAATAATAAAATAAAATAAAAAAATTGGCATTGTTCTAGCATGATATGCTTGAAACCTTCTTTACACTTGCCATTTGTTTCATAATTTTCCAATTAAAGGATTTGCATGATCTAAAGAATTGTATGAAGCATAAATTAGACTTATATAACCAACCATATAAAGTGAGCTTTTGAGCCTTGTACTTCAATTCATGAGTGTTATACACATACTCTTAATTTCTTGTCATCTAAGTTGTTGTTTGATCTCATTATTCATTGATTTGGCTGAACACTTAAAAGTCATTTATTCTTATGCAATTTGACTTCACGACATTTAAGAAGTGATATTAAGGCCCTCTTTGGATCGTTTGTGCCTTTCAAGTTAACCTTATGCATGCTTAAGCATGATTTTCCATTGTTAACCATTTTGAGCCTACATGTAAACCTTTTCTTTCATTTACCAATTATATTTCCTCGCCTTAGCCCGAAAAACAAATATTTACCTTTCTAAGGAACTCATAGGGAATGGGTGTTACATTTCGAAAGAATATATATATATATATATATATATAGATATATATATCACACAATTGGTGAAAGAAAAGAGAAAAGTTGTGATTAAGTGGTGGTTGAATGAAATTTCATTTTTGGGTTTCATTTTTGGGCCTTCAAAATAAATTGGTGGTTGTTCAGGAAAGGAGTGAATCAATGTAAATGAAGGTATAAGGAGTTTTGATCATGTAAAAGAAAAATAAATTCTCATTGTGATGATTCGAAGTCTTGTAAACAATTGTTTTATGCTCTTATATTTTGAGTTCCTTGGACTTTGTTTTATCCATACCTTTCATTTCTTACTCACCTTACACCCTTGGCCCCATTACAACCTATGTTAAAGACCTAAATTGATCTTAAATGTCATGTGGTTGAATTGCATTCATTTTTCTACTTTTAAGTGTTTGGCATCCTTCTTGAGATCATATTAATGCAAGTTCTTCATCTTTCTATTTCGAGTTAAGTCTTTATGGTTTAACTCTAATCTCATGTTTATAACTGAGTGTTGCATTATAGCCCTCTTCCGAGTGATTCATTTGTGAGAGGACAACTTTGGTGAGATTTGAAGTTGAACTTGTGCTTTGTATGATTTTTGAAATTGTGTGAAAACTAAGATTGAGGAATTTGTTGCATTTGGCTATCACACTACCACACTTTGAGCATATTATGTTTTGAACTTTGCCGCTTTGTGAATAATGTTTAAAATTGAGCTTTTATTGTTAAAACTTTTGAGTCATGTGCATGAGTCATTTCTCTTCAGAAAATGTTCGGAAAGATTGTTTTGAGTTCTTTTTATTTTTGTAATTTTTTTTGTTTTGTTTTGTTTTGTTTTGTTTTTTTGTTTTGTTTTTGTTAATGTAATTATTTTTTTTTGTTTTTGTTTTTTTTATTTTGCTTAAGGACTAACAATCTTTTAAGTTTTCTAATTACCTTGTTTTACAGAGTCAGTAAAACGTTTGTGGGTATCGTATCTGTTAAACCCTCAGGAGACACAACTCCTCCTACTAGGGATGCCTAGAGGTTTAAAGGCTTGTTGCATATGCTCAATGCAATCGAGTTACCTACGAAAGTGGTCTAGTTAACTTCTTGTTTGTTTTTATCTTTGTTTTCCTTTTGTTTTGCTCGAGGACTAGCAAAATCTAGGTTTGGGGGTATTTGATCGGTGCATATTTACATATCATTTTGTACCCTTTTAGCTTATGATTTGGTTATGTTTTTGAATTAAACTTGTGCTTTTAATCCTTTTTGTGTTTATCTTTCAGTTCATTGAGCTTTAGGTAATAATGAGGGCTTTGGATAGTAAATGATGCAATCCATGCATGTTAGGGCCTAATTTGGATGAATGGATGAAGAGCTTAAAGACAAACTCAATTTTGGCTACAGTCCCCTGCCAGCCCAGTTTCGTAGGTCATATTGCAAGCTTTGTTTCAGCAACCTACATAGCTCTAATGAGGCCACATTCTTCATGAAAGTTGTTCCAATTGGTGTGTACTATAACATATCCAAAATTCAGCCCCATTGGATAAATCTGGAGTCCGTTACCTAGCAAACACAGAACCATGCTCAGGATGGATCTTATCAGCGCGGAAAATGAGTTAGCAATTTGTTTCGGCCTTAACTTCTTCCTCCGACCTTGGATTGGCCCAAATAACATATGGCTGGAAAGAAGACATTCTGAACTTCAATTGCAAGTGATTAAAGTCCTAATTTGATTAAGAGAAGCCCAAGTTGTAAGCCCTTGAAGTTGCTGGTCATGCTGACCTCAGCATGTGCTGGTTGGATGCTTGGTCATGGTGAGCTAGGTATGAGCTATCATTTTTGGTTGGAAGCTTGGTCATGATGACATGAAGATGAGCTAGGGCTGCTGGTGGGATCTATTGGTGAAGTGCATCACCCAATTTAGATTTTCTAATACAAGTGCATCAACCATTTCAGATTTTATAAAACAAGTGTTGTATGCATTAGCCATATTGAATTCAGATTTTCACTTCCCCTAGGCCTATAAATAGGGAAGTTCTCTAAGCTTGTAAACACACCCCAAGGGGGGGAGCTCTCAAACACTTCTCTAGAGCTCCCTTCCCTTCTCTCCCTCAAATTCTCTTAGTTTCCTTTCAAGTTGTCAATTGTTGTAACAATAATGTTTTTACTAAATTTTCCTTCAAGTTTTCTTAGTTCCAATTTATTTTTCTTTGTAATGTAAATTCTTTCCTTAAGTTTTCAAGTTGAATTAGTTTCCAAGTTTCAATTATGGTTTTTGTTCTTATTCATTATGCTTATAAGTTAATATGCTAGTTTGAATGATTGATCACCATTTAGGCTTGCATGTTAGCTATCTTGGTTTGAATTAAGAGTAGACACCATGCTTTAATTCGAATTGAACTATGAATAGGAAGAGTATGTATGGACATTCGACAACAGGGATTAGATACATGCTTGGTTGTTTAAATTGTTCTTCTATGCTTAATGGGTTCCTAATGCTTAATTTTAGGTTAGACAACAAATGATCAAATTAGGGAATTAGGAACACAAGGTTATGACCACACACCATGGCTTAATCATACTTTAGCTAGAACCAATCCATTAATCTAATTGAACTTGGGAACTTATTTGCTTGAGGTATTTCCTTTTTCTTGTTTTATTTATTTCCTTTTTTCATTTCTGTTTTGTGTAGGAGAAATGAATGGGATCATTCAATCACCAATCCTCGTGGGATCGACCTCGCACTTACATATGCTATACTACCAAACGGCTCGTGCACTTGCGAGTATCACAAGTTGAGGATGCAGCTTAATCCATTTTGGTGCAGCTGAAATCTACACAACAGAGAGCACGAGTTATACTCAACGCGTGCTCAAGGAATCCGTTCCTCCTATTTTCCAATCAACCGAAGCCTTCCAAACAACCATGGTTGGAAGCAAGCGCATGAGGAGCAAGACCGCCGCGATGACGCAATCCGTGACGGCCCAAAGCTACTCCTCCCACGATCCCGCGATCGACATGGTGGCACCACCACCTTTAGCCGCCATGAACCCGCAACAAACTGCCGCGCCACCTGCCGGACCCGCAGCTGGGACCACCGCACTAGCCGTCGTCGTACCATCTCAAGGCCTCGTGGCCGGATCTAGCCACCTTCATAGCACTGCCGCCGAGCATGGTGGAACCTCCCATCAAGGTGGGCTCACTACCACCGCCGACTTTGGCCCAATCTTGGAGCAACTTCATCCATTCCCTCCATTTCCTCCGCGCTCGACGCATGCTCCCGCTCACATCTCTAATGAAGCCCTAGCCCGTGTGCAATTGGGCTCCACACACTTCTCTCTTCCCGATCCACGAAGTCAAGTAGACCTTAATCTGAGGGTTGACCAGCTAACTCAGAGAATGGACGACCAAAACAATTTGATGAGGCAACTCCTCAACCAAATAAACTTGGCACAAAAACTTGGCCTTGGACAACGGGGTGAAGAGAGAATGATGGACGGACACGCCGACATGCAGTTCGATGGGAACCATGCAGGTCGAGCAGGAGCAAGCAAACAAGGAGATGGACAACAGCGCGATCAGCTTGTCGACATGTCGCAAGCATCTGCAAGCCACACTCAGAGCCGACGAAGTCTCCCATCCAGACTGAATTTAAGGGCCAACATGCGCGAAAGGCTGGGCCCACGACTTAACATCCGCGCCTGCCTGGGCCCGCAGGGAAACGTTCTTGAAAGGCTAGGCTCCCAGAGAGGTCAACCCGTCGGCCATCGCAATGAGGATCGTGAAGAAAGGCGCTCCTCTGCTCGCTCACAAAGAAATGTTCACGAAAGGCTAGGCTCTCAGGGAGGTCAACCAGATAACCCTCACAATGAGGACCGTGAAGAAAGGCGCTCCGCTGCTCGCTCTCGAAGAACCAATTCTCACCACCAAGCTACAGAGAATACCTCGCAAGCGCAGTCTACCAACACACCGCCTAGGCAGCGCAGTCTACCAACACACCGCCTAGGCAGCGCAGCCGAGAAGTTCAACCCTTGCAAACCAACGAGGAAGTCAATCAGCGTCGTCCAAATCGCCGAGGTCGCCCACATGACCGACTAGCCATGCAGGTGGAAGACGTTGAGAAGGTTGTAAATAACCGACTTCGAGACTTAAAGATTGGTGGAAATTTTGAAGATACACTACGCATGGAAGTAGACCGAGCAAATTCCTCACCTTTCACTGCCGAAATCGAGCAGGCTACTCCTCCGAAACGATTCTCAACGCCCTCTTTCACCTGCTTCAAAGGGGATTCCGATCCCGAAAGCCATCTGAAGCATTTCAAGAGCTTTATGATCCTCTACAAAGCCGAAGACGCGCTAATGTGCAAGGTGTTTGAAGTGACTTTGCGAGGAGCAGCTCAGGACTGGTTCCATACTCTGCCCTCCGGGTCGATCAACAGCTTCAAGGAGCTTGCTTATGTCTTCACCAAAGAGTACACTTCTTATCGGACGATCAAGAAGAACCCTGACCACCTGTACAACCTGCGCAAGAAGCCCAATGAATCTCTTCGAGATTACATTAAAAGATTCAAAGCAGAAAAGGCTAACATCGTAGGATGCGATGACCGAATCGCATCCTCTGCATTCAAGAAAGGCCTTCCAGCTGAGCACGACTTATACCGCGAGCTGACTATCACTCCCAGCCAGACTCTGGCAGAGGTCTTCGTGACTGCAGAACGCTACGCACTCTGGGATGACGATCGAATCGCCGCGAAGAAGTCCACCGAGCAGGAAGATCAGCCGACCAAGCGGGCAAGCCAAAGAAGCGACAGGTTTAGCAGCAGGGAAAAAGACAAACGTAGGTCGCGCCCACAAGGAGACGCTACGACGAAGGAGAACTACACCAAGTTCTCCATCCCAATACATCAAATTTTAGCCCAAGTAAAGGACAAACCTTGGGTAAAAAGACCGCCACCCTTGAAGGGAGATCCGGATAAGAGGGATACCAGAAAGTATTGTGCCTTCCATGCGACACACGGGCACAATACGAATAATTGCTTTGCTTGGAAAGCGCACCTAGAAGAACTCGTGAGAGAAGGTCACTGCACGGAGTTCATCGCGAAGCAGGCCATCCAACGAATTGAGGACCGCGATGCCGCCAAGGAGCCACCTGAAAAAGTCATAAGGATTAACACAATCCTGGCTCATTCCGAAGAGTCTGGGCTGACCAGCAAGGAAAAGAAGAGGAAAATCAAACAGGCCACTGTCATCTCCCAGATCTCCACTAGTCTCCCACTGGCGGAAGATGATCCCGTGATCGGCTTCCAAAAGAAAGATCTAGTCGGCCTCGATTTGCCACACAACGACGCTCTTGTCATTAGCATTCAAATCGCTCAGGCCATGGTCGATCGAATCCATGCAGACGAGGGCAGTGCAGCCAATATCCTACAATTGGCAGTCATCCAGCAAATGGGCTTAGAGACAAAGATCAACAAATCAGCTAGGTCACTAACCGGCTTCAATGGCGCAACAACGGTTACCGTGGGCACGATAGATCTCGACGTCTACTCCCCACCTGTAATCAGCTCGCAAACATTCAAGGTCGTTGATGAAGTCTCGCCCTACAATGGCATTCTAGGCAGACCATGGATCAGCAAGATCAACGCCATCACCTCCGCCACACATCAGAAAATCCGCTACCTTATCCCTGGGGGCGGTATCGGTCAGATCAACAGTGATCAAGCAATGGCGAGGAAATGCTCAGCTCAAGGGCTGAAGAGAAGCAAACAAACACAGTTCCTCCCTGTAAATCAGGCAGATATGAGGGGAGTAGAGCAACCAGAGGAGAAGGCAAATCCCGTTCCTGACGATCGAGCAGACCAGAAAGGAAAGGGAATAGCTACTCCCCAATAGCAATCAAAGAATCAGGACCAAGTCGAGGGAATCCGTCCGGAGGTCTCTCCTGAAGAAGGATGGAAGCCCGAAGAGGATGTCGAGCTAGTACCCCTTGATCCTGACAAGCCAGAGAGAAAAGCGCGGATCGGCTCGCGCCTAAGCCAGGAGGAAAAGGCAGAGCTTGCAGCCTTCCTCCAGAACAACAAAGACGTATTCACATGGTCGCCATCCGACATGCCAGGCATCGATCCCCAGATCATCTGCCATCGCCTACACGTCAACCCAGCAATCAAGCCTGTAGTGCAGAAGAGACGCAACTTTGCCCCCGAGCGAGTTGCCATCATTGAAGCCGAGATCGACAAGCTCCTAGCTGCTGGTTTCATTGAAAAAGTCTCCTATGCAGAATGGCTGGCGAACGTTGTTCTAGTAGCAAAGAAAGATAAAGGCCTGTGGAGAGTGTGTGTCGACTACACCGACCTCAATAAGGCGTGCCCTAAAGACAACTTTCCGCTGCCACGAATTGATCAACTCGTTGATTCAACTTCCGGCAATCAACTGCTAAGCTTCATGGACTCGTACTCCGGTTACAATCAAATCATGATGCATGAAGACGACAAAGCAAAGACCTCTTTCATCATCGAAAGAGGTACATACTGCTACAAAGTCATGCCCTTCGGGCTGAAGAACGCCGGAGCAACCTTCCAAAGGCTGGTAAACAAAATTTTCAAGGAGCAAATCGGTAAAACTATGGAGGTCTACGTAGACAACATGTTAGTCAAAGCTCCCCAGCGAGCAGACCACATCACAAACCTCGCCGAGGCATTCAGCCTGCTCTGAAAATACAACATGAAGTTGAACCCGAGCAAATGCACATTCGGAGTCTCGTCTGGCCGATTCCTAGGCTACTTAGTCACCCAAAGAGGAATTGAGGCACATCCGAATCAAATCAAGGCTATACTCAACATGAAGTCACCTGCCACAACAAAGGAGATACAAAGTCTAACGGGTAGAGCAGCAGCTCTCAACCGATTCCTCTCGAGATCTACCGACAAGTGCAGGCCATTCTTCAAAGCCTTAAGGAAAGGACACAAGGACAAGTCGGATGACGAGTGCGAAGTAGCTTTTCAAAACTTGAAAACCTATCTCACTACACCTCCCCTACTCTCAAAACCGATACCAGGGGAAGACTTATACATCTACCTGGCGGTGTCCGACTCAGCCGTCAGCTCAGCTCTCGTTCGAGAAGAGCTGGGGGCACAACATCCGGTATTCTACACTTCAAAAGCTCTCCTCGACGCAGAGACTCGCTACCCAAAAATGGAGAAGCTCATTTTTTCGCTTGTAGTTTCCGCAAGAAAGCTAAGGCCCTACTATCAAGCGCACCGGATCATTGTCATGACAGAATTTCCTTTGAGATCGATCCTCCACAGCCCCGACGCCTCTCAGCGACTCATGAAATGGGCTATTGAACTCAGTCAATACGACCTCCTCTACCGGCCGAAAACTGCTATAAAAGCTCAGGCTTTAGCAGATTTTGTTGTAGAGTTTACTCCGACAGTCGAAAAAGAGAAACTGGTCACGAAAAGCAAGGAAAAAGCAGACGATACCTCCCCCACCGATTCAAACCTACCTAACGACATGTGGCAGTTACATGTAGATGGAGCGTCAAATCACAAAGGAACGGGGGTAGGCGTCGTCATAATCACCCCAGATGGAACTTTATTGGAACAAGCCATCACACTACGCTTTCCTGCTTCAAACAACGAGGTAGAGTATGAGGCATTGCTCGCCGGACCGCGCCTAGCAAAAGAACTGTCGATCAAGAGATTGGCCATCTACTCAGACTCCCAGCTGATCACGAATCAAGCCTCAGGCGAGTACATGGCAAAACATCGGAGAATGATCCAGTACCTCGACAAAGTCCAAGGACTTTTGAAAGAATTCCCTACTTTCACCATCCAACAAGTTCCACGGGCGGAGAACACTCATGCCGATGCGCTGGCAAGCCTAGGATCAGCGTTGGGCACCCAGTTCAAACGCTCCATCCCGGTAGAACACCTTGACCGGCCGAGCATCGAAGAAATAAAAAAAGCCAATCGACTCAATGTAGATCGATGAAGACCCCAGCTGGCAAGACCCCATCATCGACTACTTGGTGAATGGAAATCTTCCAACGGATAAGTCCGAAGCTAGGAACCAACAGAAAGCCGCGAGATACTACATGCAAGGCGACAAGCTCATTCGCAAATCATACTCCGGCCCTCATCTCACCTGCATAAAATATCCTCAAACACTTGAGGTCCTCTACAAAATTCACGACGGCGAGTGTGGCAACCACTCTGGAGGCAGGTCACTCGCCCAGAAGGCTCTAAATATAGGCTATTTCTGGCCTACCATGCGCCATGACTCAACCGAGTATGTCAAATGATGTGATCGCTGCCAACGGTACAAACTGGTTCCTAACCTGCCTGCCGAAGTCTACCATCCACAGAACAGTCCGTGGCCTTTCATGCAATGGGCCATCGACTTAGTGGGCCCCATGCCAACGGCACCAGCTAATAAAGAAATGATGATCGTCGCCACTGATTACTTTACTAAATGGATCGAGGCCGAAGCTCTATCCTTTACTAAAGAAGCTGACGTGGAACGATTCATCTGGAGAAACATCATTTGCCGATTTGGCTGCCCACAATCACCAGTTTCTGACAATGGCTTACTATTCATCGACAAGCAGATGACTGAACCCAGCACATTTCTGAAGAAGAGAAGCAAACTACTGCAAATTCCAAAATGTGCCATAACAAAAGACAGTTGCCCATAAGCAGCGTCCTTCGGGAGACGCAGGGCGACAACCAGAAGCGTCCTTTGGGAGACGCAGCCCGCAAAAAAGCGTCCTAAGGGAGACGCAGGGTGCGCCAGGAATTTCCTAAGGGAAGTATCCAGGTTCCTATCCGTTCCCCAAGGGGGGCAGGATAAGTCACACAGTTGCCCATAAAAAGCGTCCTAAGGGAGACGCAGGGCGACGACCAGAAGCGTCCTTCGGGAGACGCAGCCCGCAAAGTAGCGTCCTAAGGGAGACGCAGGGTGCGCCAGGAATTTCTTAAAAGGAGGTCTCCATGCTTTCTGCGGGAAATATCCAGGTTCCTATCCGTTTCCTAAGAGGGGGCAGGATAGCCAAACAGTTGCCCATAAAAAGCGTCCTAAGGGAGACGCAGGGCGACGACCAGAAGCGTCCTTCGAGAGACGTAGCCCGCAAAAGCAGCATCCTAAGGGGGCTGCAGGGTGCGCTAGGAATTTCCTAAGGGAGGTATCCAAGTTCCTATCCGTTTCCTAAGGGGGGGCAGGATAGTCATACAATTGTCCATAAGTGTTGTGTGGATTTCAGCTGCACCAAAATGGATTAAGCTGCATCCTCAACTTGTGATACTCGCAAGTGCACGAGCCGTTCGGTAGTATAGCGTATGTAAGTGCGAGGTCGATCCCACGAGGATTGGTGATTGAATGATCCAATTAATTTTCCCTACACAAAACAAAAATGAAAAAAAAGCAAGGAAATAAATAAAACAAGGAAGAAAGAAATAACTAACTCAAGCAGATAAGTTCCCAAGTTCAATTAGATTAACGGATTGATTCTAGCTAATGTATGATTAAGCCATGGTGTGTGGTCATAACCTTGTGTTCCTAATTCCCTAATTTGATCATTTGTTGTCTAACCTAAAATTAAGCATTAGGAACCCATTAAGCATAGAAGAACAATTTAAACAACCAAGCATGTATCTAATCCCTGTTGTCGAATGTCCATACATACTCTTCCTATTCATAGTTCAATTCGAATTAAAGCATGGTGTATACTCTTAATTCAAACCAAGATAGCTAACATGCAAGCCTTAATGGTGATCAATCATTCAAACTAGCATATTAACTTATAAGCATAATGAATAAGAACATGAACCATAATTGAAACTCGGAAACTAATCAAACTTGAGACTAAAGAAAAGAATTTACATAATGAAAAGTAAAGTGGAACTAAGAAAAACTTAAGGAAAATTTCAACACAAAAGATTTCATTACAACAATTGAAAACTAGAAAGAGAAACTAAGAGAATTTGAGGGAGAGAAGGGAAGGGAGCTCTAGAGAAGTGTTTGAGAGCTCCCCCCCCCTTGGGGTGTGTTTACAAGCTTAGAGAACATCCCTATTTATAGGCCTAGGGGAAGTGAAAATCTGAATTTGATATGGCTAATGCATACAACACTTGTATTAGAAAATATGAATTGGTTGATGCACTTGTATTAGAAAATCTGAATTGGTTGATGCACTTCACCAATAAATCCCACCAGCAGCCCTAGCTCATCTTCATGTCACCATGACCAAGCTTCCAACCAGCTACAATAGCTCATGCCCAGCTCACCATGACCAAGCTTCCAACCAGCTCATCCTGAGGTCAGCATGACCAGCAACTTCAAGGGCTTACAAATTGGGCTAGGCTGAATCAAATGAAGACTTTAAGATATCCATTGTGAAGTTCAGAATGTGTATGATCCAACCACACAAGTATTGGCCCAATCCAAGCTCGGAGGAGGAAGTTAAGGCCGAAACAAATTGCTAACTCGTTTTGCTCGCTGACAAAAATCCATCCTGAGCATGGTTCAGTGTTTGCTAGGTTACGGACTCCAGATTTATCCAATGGGGCTGACATTTGGATATGTTATAGTACACACCCATTGGAACAACTTTCATGAAGAATGTGGCCTCATCCGAGTTGTGTAGGTTGCTGAAACAAAGCTTGCAATATGACCTACGGAACTGGACTGGCAGGGGGCTGTAGCCAAAATGAGTTTGTCTTTAAGCACTTCTTCCCTTTATCCAAATCAGGCTTTAACATGCATGGATTACATCATTTCATATCCAAAGCCATCATTGTTACCTAAAGCTGAAAGATAAACACAAAAAGGATTAAAAGCACAAGTTTAACTCAAAAACATAACCAAATCATAAGCTAGAAGGGTACAAAATGATATACAATTATGAACCGATCAAATACCCCCAAACCCAGATTTTGCTAGTCCTCGAGCAAAACAACACAAAACAAAGTTAAAAACAAAACAAGAAGTTAACTAGACCACTTTCGTAGGTAACTCGATTGCATTGAGCGTATGCAACAAGCCTTTAAACCTCTAGGCATCCCTAGTAGGAGGAGTTGTGTCTCCTGAGGGTTTAACAGAAACGATACCCACAAACGTTTTACTAACTCTACAAAACAAAGTGGTTAGAAAACTTATTAGATTTGTTAGTCTTTAAGCAAAATAAAAGAAACACAAAAACCAAAACAAAAATAATTACAAAAACAAAACAAAAATATAAATATAAATAAATAAATAAAAACTCAAAACCATCATTCCGAACATTTTCTGAAGAGAAATGACTCATGCACATGACTCAAAAGTTTTAACAATAAAAACTCAATTTTAGACATTATTTACAAGGTGGCAAAGTTCAAAATACAACATGCTCAAAGTGTATAGTGTGATAGCCAAATGCAACAAATTCTCCAATCTTAGTTTCCACATAATTTCAAAAATCATACAAAGCACAAATTCAACTTCAAATCTCACCAAAATTGTCCTCTCACAAATGAATCACTCGGAAGAGGGCTACAATGCAACACTCAGTTATAAACATGAGATTAGAGTTAAATCATAAGGGACTTAACTCGCAATAGAAAGATGAAGAACTTGCATTAATATGATCTCAAGAAGGATGCCAAACACTTAAAAGTAGAAAAATAAATGCAATTCAACCACATGACATTTAAGATCAATTTAGGTCTTTAGCATAGGTTGTAATGGGGCCAAGGGTGTAAGGTGAGTAAGAAATGAAGGGTATGGATAAAACAAAGTCCAAGAAACTCAAAATATAAGAGCATAAAACAATTGTTTACAAGACTTCGAATCATCACGATTAGATTTTTTCTTTTACACGATCAAAACTCCTTATACCTTCATTTACAATTATTCATACTCCTTTCCTTGAATTGAACAAACACCAATTTATTTAGAAGGCCCAAAAATGAAACCCAAAAATGAAATTTCATTCAACCACCACTTAATAACAATTTTTCTCTTTTCTTTTCTTTTCTTTCACCAATTGAGTGAAATTTTTTTTTTCTTTATGTAATATCCCTTCCCAAACTTAGCATGAAAAACACATCCGAATTAGAGCTCATGAGTTCCTTAGAAAGGTAAATTCTTGTTTTTCGGGCTAAGGCGAGGAAATATAATTGGTAAAATGAAAGAAAAGGTTTACATGTAGGCTCAAAATGGTTAACAATGGAAAATCATGCTTAAGCATGCATAAGGTTAGCTTGAAAGGCACAAACGATCCAAAGAGGGCCTTAATATCACTTCTTAAATGTCATGAAATCAAATTGCATAAGAATGAATGACTTTTAAGTGTTCAACCAAATCAATGAATAATGAGATCAAACAACAACTTTGATGACAAGAAAATAAGAGTATGTATATAACACTCATGAATTGAAGTACAAGGCTCAAAAGCTCACTTTATATAGTTGGTTAAATAAGTCTAATTTATGATTCATACAATTCTTTAGATCATGCAAATCCTTTAATTGGAAAATTATGAAACAAATGGCAAGTGCAAAGAAGGTTTCGAACATGTCATGCTAGAACGATGCCAAATTAATTAATTAATTAATTATTATTTTTTACAATAAAAATTTACAAGGAAAAAAATAAATAATAAATCAAATTCAATTTTTTATTTAAGTCATGCAACATTTATCACAATCTCATCAAATGTGTTCGGAAAGTGACTAAACAAGATTCAAAACAAGAAAGAAATTAAATTTTTTTTTTTTTTTTAAATTTTAAGAAAAACCAAGTTTACTTGCTAAACTCCAATTCCCCCAAACCTAGAAATGAGCATTGTCCTCAATGTTTAAAAATTAGCCACAAACAATGTCATAACAACAAATGAAAGGTATTAAAGCAAATAAAAAAAAATCACAAAATCACAAAAGAAAACAAAAACAAAATAATTATAAAATAAATATTACAACACAAACAAACAAACAAACAAACAAAAAAAAACAGTAAACCCTAATCACACAATTCTGAAACCCAAAAAATTTTTGAAGCCCAAAGCCCACAATTTCGAAACACAAACCACGGTGAATTTAACCCACTTTGAAACCCAAACTAAAGTGAAACCCGACCCACAATTTGTTTTCAATTCCGGCTTTTTATTATTATTTAGTTTTGTAAAAACAAACTATCGAACCGTGATTAGCAATACAAAGAGCGGGATTTTAACATGGGTCATGATGTCTCGGTTCAGTGTAAGGGACCAACAGACAGGGCAAGACACGTGTCGACGCATAGAGGCGCCGCAGGCTCCACAAGCAAAAATTACGGGCTCATGGAAAGGCGCGAAGACTTTACTGAACGCGTTCGTTCAGAAAAGACACGTCGTGATAAATGAGTTGGGTATGGTTGGAAGGCGAGAAGGTTGTGGGACTCAAGGAATGCTGGAGATTCAGAAAATGCTCAGATGCTGCAATGGCTAGGGTTTGTCAAAGACTAAGTCTATAAGAAAGGGTGAAAAAAAAAAACCGCAAACTCAGAAACACACAAAAGAGAAAAGAAAGAAAGAAAGAAAGAAAGAAAGAAAAGAGAGTGAGAAATCAAATGGCCTCTAACTACCCATTTTCGTTGGATCTCAACCTAGCTCCACCGACTCAGACACGAGGCCAAGCAGCGGCACCAGTATGGATGCCCTACTTTGCTTCCACACGGGGGCCTGTGACAGTAACTGACTCAATACTCCTGGACAACGATGTTGCCATTGGAGTGGCTAGAAATTTAGTGACTCCTAAAGATATACGTGTTCTGGGGACAAGGGATGACAACCGGGTCGTGAGCGATGCTCTGGCACTGAGCGTGCAGAGTACGGCAACAGTCGCAAGTTTGGGTCATCGCCTACTTGCGAAGTCCCATGAGGTAGAGGTGCTGAAAGGTCAGTTGGCGGCGGAGCGAAGTATGGTTGAGGAGTGTCAGACTGCTATAAAAAGCTTGAAAAGGGAGAGGTCAAGGATAGTGGAGGTGAATCGACACTAGCTAGAAGTACTGCGGGACGAGAATAAAAACCTATCAAAAATGGTAGAGTTGTACTCTCGCGACATGCGAAAACAGCTGGAGGACCTAGACCGACCGGGTAAACGCAAACAAGCAGATCGCGAGAGTAGTTACCCTCAAGCTAAGATTGCGATCTTTGGGAGCTCAAGTGATGAGCCCCAAGAAGCTGTGCGTGAAGCCCCGGAAGAGGACAGCCAGAGGGCCAAACTCAAAGCTCCAATGGTCGAGACACCAAGCACCGAGAAGAAATGATTTCCTACTGCATTATTGTTGTTTTTATTTTATTTTGTTGTTTTTGTATTTTCGTTATTTTGTTTCGGAAATAAAAGAGTAAGGTTGCAGAAAGAAAAAGAAAAAGAAAAAGAAAACACACTTCCCAACTAAAATAAAACAAAGACGACAAACGGAAAAGAAAACACATTTCCCTAACTAAAATAAGACAAAGATGATAGCCGAAAGGGAAAGGCAAAAACACAAAGCACTAGAAAATGAAAGTAACGGGCAAAAACATTAAACACCAGAAAACACGGAGGAAAAAAAGAAAAGTAAAGTAAAGGTGCTCCCCCTTGAAGCGATTAGGTCGAGCATGCCCGGGAAATCCGAAATGGTGTTGGCTCTCTCTCATCAGCATATGTCTATTTAAACCACACCTCTGCAAGCGGATGATACCCAGCATTTCTTCCTGCAACTCAAGGAAAAACATCAAAAAATCCAGAAACAGAAAAAAAAAATGGCATCCTCATGCACTCACCTTGTTGATCTCAACCTTGAGCTCTCACTTGCACCACCGAATGCCCAGACAAGGGCTCCTCCAAACACTGTCTTTCCAAACTCTTCATATCATCACGGCACGGCCTCAAACTTTGCTGAGGCAATACCGAACTTTTCTGAGGCACTGTCGAACAGAGCAGTGCTGCTAGGAGGCATGATTAGCAGCAAGCTCACTCCGATAGATCATCTGCATGTGGCACAGAGGTCTGATAAGGCAGCGGTAGAGGAGTCCCACAATTTAACTGTGCTCCACGCGGTCTCCGCTACCAATTTGGGCATGCGATTACTGGCGAGGACAAGGGAGTGTGCCGCGATGAGCGAGGAAATAGCTTCCTTGAAGGCTATAGTGGCGGACTTGCAGAAGCGGCTCTACTGTGCCAATCAGCACGTGGAAGCACTGCAGAGAAAAAATGAGGACCATGTGGAGCTACTGCAGATTCTACAAGTGCGAGAAAATAGAGGCAAGCCATGATGATGATGGAGATGAAGAAGATGAAGAAGATGATGATGATGTTGTTTTTTTATTTTTATTGTTTTTATTTTTGTTTTGTTTTGTTTTGTTTTTTTTTTTTTTGTTTTGTTTTTATGCAATGTTTGAAAAAAAAAAAAAAAAGTGTTTTAACACTCAGAAATAAACTAACTAACCATACCACGTAAATAAATAAATAAACTCACATAACAAAACAAAAACAGAAACAAAACAAAAACAAAGACTCAATAGAAAAGAAAACAAAGAAAATAAAGAAAACTTAATTTAAAAACACACGAATATACAAGCAACTCACGGATGACCAGTTAAGGGCCTCAGAAAACACAGCCAGGGGATCCGGGAAGGTTGGAGGGGTCACAATGGTCCCGCTTAAAACCCAAACTTCTTAGACACCGAAGGTGTCGCCTAAAGAACTCCTAGACACTGTATTAACGGAAGTGCTCACTGGGGTTACCATAAGTCGGCTCATATGAAAAATATTTTTTTTTTATTTTAAAATTTTTAAGATAAGAAATAAAAACAAATTAAGATAAAATGAAATAACAAACCATAAACAAAAATGAACTAAGTACTGTAAACAAATTCAAACAAACAACATAAATTGTTGTACTAAAAGAAACAAACCAAGAAACCAAAGAAAAAAAAAAACAAACAGCACTTTCTATCACCCGTTTATCACCATTTGGACAGATTCGTTTCTAGGTTTTTCAGCTTCGACCTCTGTTCAGTTTTTAGGCTATAACTTTCCAACCGTAAGTCCAAATTTTATGTTCTCTATATGGTTGGATTCAGCATACAAAAACAAAGAACTCAACGTGGACCAAAAGGCAAAAACAACTACGAAAATAAACAGAATTCAAAGAAGAGAAAGGATTGATGACAGGACCCGACCCAAATTCCACTTTGGAATCCGAGCCGGACCCTATTTGTGTCCGACACCTGGCAAGTGCCGAGCACCAAAGACCTAATTGCCCTTGTAGTCAACTTTCAACTAAAACTGGGGTTTGACTTTTGCTGAAAAATTCAGCAAGATCTCCCCCGTAGTTAAACCAATCCCAAGATTACACCTGTCAAACATGCATATAAAATATACACCAACTGTCAGCATGCAAATAATTACATTCCAACAGTCAGACATGCAATCTAGGGCAATATCAGAGCTCTACATAGAAGATTACAGGTGTAAAATAATTACACAAGACCCTACGTTGTCAGGAAATGTGGCGGAAGATGGACTCGGCCCGGTGGTGGCGCACTGATGCACGACTACTGCCTGGGGGCGCAAAACATTAAAAAGGGTGAGTGGACCAAAACAAAGCGTTAGAAAATAGTATTAGAACATACTAACCCCTCTGTAAAAACAGTTATAAAACTATATCATTTTCTTATTTATACTAGTACTAAAATCAATGCATTTCTATTTATATTTAAGAGCCAATCATACACTTAATCAAACATTAAGTCTTATATAAATATACGTACAGAAATCAATGCAAGCATGTATATATATATATATATATATATATATAAACAATCACACACTTGATTAAAACATTAAATCCTTGAAAGCATTGAAACCAACTTTTAATCTACCACCAGGTGTACCCATTTATAATTCCGTCAATTCCTTTAGTTTCCGTCAATTCCATATAATCCATCAATTCCATATAATCCATCAATTCCATCCTTGTGCCACCGGAGTGACACATCCTAGCAGACCTCGGGAAACACAAGGTCACCCAAGCCGCAATCCTAGCAGATTCAGGGGACACTTGGTCAGCCTGATCCGCAACCCTAGCAGAATTCAGGGGACACTTGGTCGGCCTGATCCGCAATCCTAGCAGAATTCAGGGGACACTTGGTCGGCCTGATCCGCAAATCCTAGCACCACACGGTTCGAGCGTCCCCGAGACTCGTGGGGCTGTGTCAAGCATGCTGACCTACCCGAAGGCAACTGGATGTCCGTCGACATCATTATAACCGAAGGCAACATAATATTATTCCGAAGGCAACTTTATTTCCGAGGCAACATTTATTATACTGAAGGCAACCTTAATAAATCTTGGGTACCTATGGTGGTTTAAAATAAATATATATAAATGATTCTGAAAAAGATTAAAGTTTATAAAACCATTCCTTAAATCTTGCTGCCATTTAATCTGGTAATACCTCAATTCTGACTCTCCAAATCCTTTTAATCATGCTCAACTAGGCAGCATACAAACAAATAGAAATGTTTAAATCTATCTAGTCATGCTAGAAAAACTGTATTCAGTAAAACTTATTCAAGATCAAATAATGAAATTATATTGCATAAATCGTTTATAAAACAAAAAGTCCACTCACAGATACTCTG
This sequence comes from Prunus avium, assembly GCF_965620075.1. Taxonomy (NCBI): domain Eukaryota; kingdom Viridiplantae; phylum Streptophyta; class Magnoliopsida; order Rosales; family Rosaceae; genus Prunus; species Prunus avium. Next base: position 1,338,108 of record NC_142287.1, read on the forward strand.
AGCTAGCTGGACCCTTTGAAGGTCCCTCCTGCGGGTCACCTGGTGCCCGGGTGCCTGTATAACCATCATAATACTTTATTAAAAACTCTGCTCAGTAATATAATATTAAATTAAAAACCCTGACCCCCGGCTCCTAAAAGTGCGTGCATCACTTTAAAAGTCATTCCTATGCCCACATTAGCTTTTCCTCTCAGTGGACACACTTTAGAAGTATCTCGGGACTCAAAAGCGATAAAGTCCCCAAAAGTCAACTCGGGACCCCGTGGGGTCCACGGTTTCAGAATTCTAATCCGATCATTCCTAGAGGTTCCAATAGGCCTAGGACACATGTCCCGAAAGTTTGGTCTTGATCGGACGGTCGGATTGCTCACGATCGCACGATCGGGCAAACGAATGATTTTTCCGTAACATTAACCCTAGGGTTGGCCTTTTCGGAGTATTCGGGACTCCGATTAACGATCCGTCGAATCCTATACGATTATAAAATTACCTAGATCAACATACTCCAGTTTGACTACGATCCAACGGCCCGAACGTATTGAACCCGGAAAACGCACACTATGCGAAATCCGTTCGGGGTTCAAACGTTATCCGAATTGAGATCCGCGAATTCCTACACGCTCGTGAGGACACAAGGATCGTTCTGGGACCAAGAGCGGTCCCTGCTACCTGGCCGCCCACGTGCCGGCCGGAAAATGGGTGTGAATAGTAAATTCCGGCAGCCGGAAAATTTCCAAACCGCCGGCCCAAACTCCTGTCCTAGTTAATACACCCTATTTGGAACAACTTTTGTTCTTGGACTATGGCCAAAAAATGAACGGAAGTGACTGAAACGGAGCTCTCAAACTCGGCAGAATTTCAACTCGAAATTTAACCTGTCAAACCTCAAAATCTCTCCAATCCTACCAAACCATCAGCTAGAGCATGAAAATCAGTTGAAAAACCATACCTCATTTGTCCGATCTGGTGGCCGGATGACGACGAACGGAGCCGACGAAATTCTGCAAAAACTGACGCGATTTTCTGGTTTTCTGGGCAGCTTCGTGGCGGCTGAACGGCGGTGCAGGTCTGGGGTGTGGCGGCGAGGTTGGGCTGGTCCGATCTTGGCCAGTTTCGTGTCAGGCAATGAGGTGAGGTGGTGGCTATGGAGGCTTGAAGGAGCTGCTGGAAAAATAAGAAAGAGGGGAGGGGTTTACGCGAGGAAGAAGGGAGAGTGAGGAGAGAGAGAGAAGCAGATTTTTTAAAAAAAAATCTGATTTTTCCGAAATTACAATTTTAGCCCAATTTCGTAAATAGCTCGTAATTTCTTCGTTACAAGTCCGATTCAAGTCTACTACGTGTCTACGGACTCGTTTCGTCGCGCTCTATGCAATGGTACAAGTGGATTTTCCAAATTCTTTCTCGGTCAAAAAGTCAACTTAAAACCTAATAAATTATTCCGAGGGTAGTTTAGTCTTTTCCTTCCTTAAGATTTCATTACAACAATTGAAAACAAGAAAGAGAAACTAAGAGAATTTGAGGGAGAGAAGGGAACGGAGCTCTAGAGAAGTGTTTGAGAGCTCCCCCCCTTGGGGTGTGTTTACAAGCTTAGAGAACATCCCTATTTATAGGCCTAGGGGAAGTGAAAATCTGAATTTGATATGGCTAATGCATACAACACTTGTATTAGAAAATATGAATTGGTTGATGCACTTGTATTAGAAAATCTGAATTGGTTGATGCACTTCACCAATAAATCCCACCAGCAGCCCTAGCTCATCTTCATGTCACCATGACCAAGCTTCCAACCAGCTACAATAGCTCATGCCTAGCTCACCATGACCAAGCTTCCAACCAGCTCATCCTGAGGTCAGCATGACCAGCAACTTCAAGGGCTTACAAATTGGGCTAGGCTGAATCAAATGAAGACTTTAAGATGTCCATTGTGAAGTTCAGAATGTGTATGATCCAACCACACAAGTATTGGCCCAATCCAAGCTCGGAGGAGGAAGTTAAGGCCGAAACAAATTGCTAACTCGTTTTGCTCGCTGACAAAAATGCATCCTGAGCGTGGTTCAGTGTTTGCTAGGTTATGGACTCCAGATTTATTTAATGGGGCTGAATGTTGGATATGTTATATTACACACCCATTGGAACAACTTTCATGAAGAATGCGGCCTCATCCGAGTTGTGTAGGTTGCTGAAAAAAAGCTTGCAATATGACCTACGGAATTGGATTGGCAGGGGGCTGTAGCCAAAATGAGTTTGTCTTTAAGCACTTCTTCCCTTTATCCAAATCAGGCTTTAACATGCATGGATTACATCATTTCATATCCAAAGCCATCATTGTTACCTAAAGCTGAAAGATAAACACAAAAAGGATTAAAAGCACAAGTTTAACTCAAAAACATAACCAAATCATAAGCTAGAAGGGTACAAAATGATATACAATTATGAACCGATCAATAAGCAGCGTCCTAAGGGAGACGCAGGGCAACGATCAGAAGCGTCCTTCGGGAGTCGCAGCCCACAAAAAAGCGTCCTAAGGGAGACGCAGGGTGCGCCAGGAATTTCCTAAAGGAGATATCCAGGTTCCTATCTGTTTCCTAAGGGAGGCAGGATAGTCATACAGTTGCCCATAAAAAGCGTCCTAAGGGAGACGTAGGGCAACGACCAGAAGCGTCCTAAGCTTTCTCCGGAAAAATACAAAATACGCCCGAAATCCCTTAAGAGGGACCCTGGCTTTTGCAAAAATCCTAAGGGGAAATGTACAGCCAAGACACTAGCCGGTTACTCAAGCAGTTCACAAGTCAATATGCAAATTGAAGTTGAAAAAATAATAACTGAAATTTCCATAGCAAAGTGACCAACCGGCCGAGTTCAAACAAAAAAGAAGATAGGTCAAACAAGACCAGTTGTTCTAAACAAAAAGCAGACTACAAAAGCTGAAATGAAATAAAGGAGTCTTCATCTACTCCAAAGCGCCGGTAGGGGAACCCTGATCTGCAGCCTCTTCGGCGTCCACCTGATCAGCCACGCTCTCAACAGCTTCACATGCCTGCTCTATGACGTCTGCCACTGCCTCATCGGCTGCATCCTCTCCTGCTCCATCGACTACTGCCTCTTCAGCCACTTGCTCTTCAACTCCTTCCGTGTCCACAGCATTAACCTGCTCAGGGCAAAGCATCTCAATGTCTTCATCTCCAATGGCAAAGAATGGATCTTTTCTATTTATGCAGTCCATGTAGCCCAGCTTATACGCATCCACGGTAGCTTTAGACCTGGATTCTTCAGCAGACTCATGATAGGCATGAAATCTAGCCAAAAGCTTGTCATAGCTGTGAGAGATGTCGGCATTCTTGCGCTCAAGATGGAAGTAAGCATCTTTCCGACTAGCCAAGTTAGCAGCAGAAGAGTTAAGCTAGGAATCCTTCTCAGCAAGGGAACTCTTCAGCTCGGATATCATCGCCCTCAAGTCAGACGTCTTCTTCTCATAGCGAGCCTGCTCAGCAGAAAGCTTGCAAACTAACTCAGCATTCTTCTTCTCCAACTCACTAAGCTGAACAGAAGAGGGGGCAACAGCAGACGAATTCCGAATGGTCTCAGCAGCAAAAACAACTCCTTTTTGAAGCAGATGAAGTGCTGCTTCCCTTTGTTTTTCCAAGGAAAGACTTGAAAAGGTACCAAGATCACCAGCTTACGGATTTGATCAACCAGCCCAGCACAAGCGGATGGACTTGATAGAAAGTGCGTCTTGAGCAGATCAGACACGCCTACATCCCCTGCAGGACTGGACTTGTCCACCTTGGGATCAGTCGCTGACGTTGCAGAAAAACCTTTCGCCCGAGCAGATGACTCTTTCGCTTTCTTAGCCTCTGCCAACCTCACTTCCAAAGGAATTGGTGGCGACGAATCAACTCCACGCTTGACTGCTCATGACTCAACAGCAGGATCATGGTGGTTGGGTGGATGAGCAGACCTCCCACATCGACCTCCACTCTTCGACTGGGACAAACGATCCAAACTTCGGATATGAACATCTGCATCTCTTTGCCTCTCAACAGGTGAACTAGATCGCGCAAGGACTATTTCACGGAGCAGATCACGATCTCCACACTCATCAGCAAGAGGCTTAAGGGGGACATCCTTAATGTTGCGCATACCACCAATCTTCTTGCTATCTGCACCAACAAGATGTTTGACCCTTGCAGATGACGCTAGAGTAGCTCCTACTCGGGTCTTCTCAACAGAAGGGAGCTTTGACTTCCTACCATCTTCAGAAGACATGATCAACAGACAACTGCAAGAAGAGAAGAAAATTCTACAAGTTAGAATACACAAGAAAAAAGAAAAAAGAAATAAATAAAAGCTGGCAGAAAAAGAAAAAAAAAAGAAATGGCCCAGCTTGGAGCAGCCCAGCGCGAGCAGCCCAGCGCACCCTCCAACTCGAGCCCATCTCGCCAGCAGTGCATTTGGCCTAGCACCGTCGCAGCCCACCTGGCGCACCCCTGCGGCCCACGACACACCAGCGAGCGAGGCATCAGCGCGCGCCTCCTGGCCCAGCTCCCGCATGCGTGGCCTGCTTCCCAGCTCAAGCCCACGACTCGCAAGGCCCAACACCTCTTGGCCACTGCTCCGAAGCCCAGCGCCTCCATTTTTCTGCCTTGGGCTTGGCTCCTCCATGCTCTCTCCTTGAGCCCAGCACTTGCACCATGCCTTATTGCGTTAGCTCCAACCCATGCTGGACCACAACCTTGCTGCCAAAAAAGACAAAAAATATATACGAATATATATTTTTATGGGCTCGACTTACTTTGGATGCACGGCAACTCCTCTCTTCGACAAGCAGTACAAATTCTCCAAGATCTTTCTCAAGCTAGAAAGTAGAGAAGTTAAGTTTGCGATGTGAGAAAGAGTGAAGAGAAGCCCTGTATTTATATAAGTTGGACAACCCGGGTCAAGAAGGAATCGCAAGCTCATTCCTACTGGGAATCCAACTCCAAGAACAGTCAGAAGCCTACTCTAATTGGGAACCTGATCTGGAAAAAGAATCCAACCCGCAGAAGAAAGCCCAGATACAGTTGGAGAGTCCGAAAAATAATTTCATCTCCTACATGCCACACAAGCGCCATGCAGAAGCTGGGGGGCATTTGTGGGAGCAAATATTTTCGTCTCTAATCAGAGCACGCCACGTGGAAAAGAAGATTATCCCTTAAATTAATTAATTAAACCATTTATTGGGATAATTAATTAATCAGGATAATATCTTAGTTATATGGTATTATCTCATAATTAATAAAGATAATATCATTAATTGGGATATTATCATAATAAAGGGATATTATCTTATAATTAATGAGATAATATCAATAATTTGGTTATTATCTTATCAAAGGGATAATATCCTAATTATTAGATATTATCTTATAATTAACGAGATAATTCAAATATTATCAAGTCCGACTCGATCTCTACGAAACCCTAGCCCCGAGGCTCCTATAAATAGATGAGTTTATTCATCATTCCAGGTACATCTAAAAACCCGAGAAAATAACCGAAGCTCTCTCTCCCTCTCCACTCTCCACTCTCCACTCTCCATATTTTCTCCACACGGCTCCGGCCACCACACACGGCTCCGGCCACCCGGTTTACACCATACAAACTCCGTACCCTTTGCTTAGCTATTGTTTTCCTACAAACACTCGAACTAACTTAGGCATCGGAGGGCCTTTGGCCAACACCCCCCGGGTGTGGTCTAGTCACTCCAGTCTGTTTTACAGGAATCGAGGGAGAGAGAGAAGGAAGATCGAAGGTTCAAGGATCTAGAAGCGAATATTCTCCCGTGAGATTATTTGCACAAACATATTCCATAGTTCTAGAGATTGGATTTCACTCAAAACTAACCAAATGACTCCTCCCACCATATTATGATGTTGCCCAAGTTTTGAGCACGATCCGAAATCAATAGGTGTAAGAAATTAGACAATTTATGTTCAAAGGCAGTTCGTTCCTAATCGTAGTGGTTGGTGTATTCCATAGTTCTAGAGATCGGTTTTCACACAAAACAAACCAAATGACTCCTCCCACCATATTATGATGTTGCCCAAGTTTTGGGCTCGATCTGAAATCAATAGGTGTAAGAAATTGGACAATTCAAGTTCAAAGGCATTTCGTTCCTAATTGGAGTGGTTGGTGTTTTGGGTAGTTCTAGAGATCGGATTTCACTCAAGCTTAACCAAATGACTCCTCCCACCATATTATGATGTTGCCCAAGTTTTGGGCTCGATCCGAAATCAATAGGTGTAAGAAACTGGACAATTTATGTTCAAAGGCAGTTCATTCCTAATCGGAGTGGTTGGTGTATTCCATAGTTCTAGAGATCGGATTTCACTCAAAACTAACCAAATCACTCCTCCCACCATATTATTATGTTGCACAAGTTTTGGGCTCGATCCGAAATCAATAGGTGTAAGAAATTGGAGAATTCAAGTTCAAAGGCAGTTCGTTCCTAATTGGAGTGGTTGGTGTCTTGGGTAGTTCTAGAGATCGGATTTCACACAAGCTTAACCAAATGACTCCTCCCACCATATTATGATGTTGCCCAAGTTTTGGGCTCGATCCGAAATCAATAGGTGTAAGAAATTGGACAATTTATGTTCAAAGGCAGTTCATTCCTAATCGGAGTGGTTGGTGTATTCCATAGTTCTAGAGATCGGATTTCACTCAAAACTAACCAAATCACTCCTCCCACCATATTGTGATGTTGCCCAAGTTTTGGGCTTGATCCGAAATCAATAGGTGTAACAAATTGGACAATTCAAGTTCAAAGGCAGTTTGTTCCTAATTGGAGTGGTTGGTGTTTTGGGTAGTTCTAGAGATTGGATTTCACTCAAACTTAAGCAAATGACTCATCCCACCATGTTATGATGTTGCCCAAGTTTTGGGCTCGATCCAAAATCAATAGGTGTAAGAAATTGGATAATTTATGGTCAATGGCAGTTCGTTCCTAATCGGATTGGTTGGTGTATTCCATAGTTCTAGAGATCGGATTTCACTCAAAACACACCAAATGACTCCTCCCACCATATTATGTTGTTGCCCAAGTTTTGGGCTCAATCCGAAATCAATAGGTGTAAGAAATTGGACAATTTATGTTCAAAGGCAGTTCGTTCCTAATCGTAGTGGTTGGTGTATTCCATAGTTCGAGAGATCGGATTTCACTCAAAACTAACCCAATGACTCCTCCCACCATATTATGATGTTGCCCAAGTTTTGGGCTCGATCCGAAATCAATAGGTGTAAGAAATTGGACAATTCAAGTTCAAAGGCAGTTCGTTCCTAATTGGAGTGGTTGGTGTTTTGGGTAGTTCTAGGGATCGCATTTTACTCAAGCTCAACCAAATGACTCCTCCCACCATATTATGATGTTGCCCAAGTTTTGGGCTCGATCCGAAATCAATCGGTGTAAGAAACTGGACAATTTATGTTCAAAGGTAGTTCATTCCTAATCGGAGTGGTTGGTGTATTCCATAGTTCTAGAGATCGGATTTCACTAAAAACTAACCAAATCACTCCTCCCACCATATTATTATGTTGCCCAAGTTTTGGGCTCGATCCGAAATCAATAGGTGTAAGAAATTGGACAATTCAAGTTCAAAGGCAGTTCGTTCCTAATTGGAGTGGTTGGTGTTTTGGGTAGTTCTAGAGATCGGATTTCACTCAAGCTTAACCAAATGACTCCTCCCACCATATTATGATGTTGCCCAAGTTTTGCGCTCAATCCGAAATCAATAGGTGTAAGAAATTGGACAATTTATGTTCAAAGGCAGTTCATTCCTAATCGGAGTGGTTGGTGTATTCCATAGTTCTAGAGATCGGATTTCACTAAAAACTTAACAAATCACTCCTCCCACCATATTATTATGTTGCCCAAGTTTTGGGCTCGATCCGAAATCAATAGGTGTAAGAAATTTGATAATTTATGTTCAATGGCAGTTCGTTCCTAATCGGAGTGGTTGGTGTATTCCATAGTTCTAGAGATCGGATTTCACTCAAAACACACCAAATGACTCCTCCCACCATATTATGATGTTGCCCAAGTTTTGGGCTCGATCCGAAATCAATAGGTGTAAGAAATTGGATAATTTATGTTCAAAGGCAGTTCGTTCCTAATCGTAGTGGTTGGTGTACTCCATAGTTCTAGAGATCGGATTTCACTCAAAACACACCAAATGACTCCTCCGACCATATTATGATGTTGCCCAAGTTTTGGGCTCGATCCGAAATCAATAGGTGTAAGAAATTGGTCAATTTATGTTCAAAGGCAGTTCGTTCCTAATCGTAGTGGTTGGTGTATTCCATAGTTCTAGAGATCGGATTTCACTCAAAACTAACCAATGGACTCCTCCCACCATATTATGATGTTGCCCAAGTTTTGGGCTCGATCCGAAATCAATAGGTGTAAGAAATTGGACAATTCAAGTTCAAAGGCAGTTCGTTCCTAATTGGAGTGGTTGGTGTTTTGGGTAGTTCTAGACATCGGATTTCACTCAAGCTTAACCAAATGACTCCTCCCACCATATTATGATGTTGCCCAAGTTTTGGGTTCAATCCGAAATCAATAGGTGTAAGAAATTGGGCAATTTATGTTCAAAGGCAGTTCATTCCTAATCGGAGTGGTTGGTGTATTCCATAGTTCTAGAGATCGGATTTCACTAAAAACTTACCAAATCACTCCTCCCACCATATTATTATGTTGCCCAAGTTTTGGGCTCGATCCGAAATCAATAGGTGTAAGAAATTGGACAATTCAAGTTCAAAGGCAGTTCGTTCCCGATTGGAGTGGTTGGTGTCTTGGGTAGTTCTAGACATCGGATTTCACTCAAACTTAACAAAATGACTCCTCCCACCATATTATGATGTTGCCCAAGTTTTGGGCTCGATCCGAAGTCAATAGGTGTAAGAAATTGGATAATTTATGTTCAATGGCAGTTCGTTCCTAATCGGAGTGGTTGGTGTATTCCATAGTTCTAGAGATCGGATTTCACTCAAAACTAACCAAATCACTCCTCCCACCATATTATGATGTTGCCCAAGTTTTGGGCTCGATCCGAAGTCAATAGGTGTAAGAAATTGGACAATTTATGTTCAAAGGCAGTTCATTCCTAATCGGAGTGGTTGGTGTATTCCATAGTTCTAGAGATCGGATTTCACTCAAAACTAACCAAATCATTCCACCCACCGTATTGTGATGTTGCCCAAGTTTTGGGCTCGATCCAAAATCAATAGGTGTAAGAAATTGGACACTTCAAGTTCAAAGGCAGTTCGTTCCTAATTGGAGTGGTTGGTGTTTTGGGTAGTTCTAGAGATCGGATTTCACTCAAGCTTATCCAAATGACTCCTCCCACCATATTATGATGTTGCCCAAGTTTTGGGCTCGATCCGAAGTCAATAGGTGTAAGAAATTGGACAATTTATGTTCAGAGGCAGTTCATTCCTAATCGGAGTGGTTGGTGTATTCCATAGTTCTAGAGATCGGATTTCACTCAAAACTAACCAAATCATTCCACCCACCGTATTGTGATGTTGCCCAAGTTTTGGGCTCGATCCAAAATCAATAGGTGTAAGAAATTGGACACTTCAAGTTCAAAGGCAGTTCGTTCCTAATTGGAGTGGTTGCTGTTTTGGGTAGTTTTAGAGATCCGATTTCACTCAAACTTAACGAAATGACTCCTCCCACCATATTATGTTGTTGCCCAAGTTTTGGGCTCGATCCGAAATCAATAGGTGTAAGAAATTGGATAATTTATGTTCAATGGCAGTTCGTTCCTAATCGGAGTGGTTGGTGTATTCCATAGTTCTAGAGATCGGATTTCACTCAAAACACACGAAATGACTCCTCCCACCATATTATGATGTTGCCCAAGTTTTGGGCTCGATCCGAAATCAGTAGGTGTAAGAAATTGGACAATTTATGTTCAAAGGCAGTTCGTTCCTAATCTTAGTGGTTGGTGTATTCCATAGTTCTAGAGATCGGATTTCACTCAAAACTAACCAAACGACTCCTCCCACCATATTATGATGTTGCCCAAGTTTTGGGCTCGATCCGAAATCAATAGGTGTAAGAAATTGGAAAATTCAAGTTTAAAGGCAGTTCGTTCCCGATTGGAGTGGTTGGTGTATTGCATAGTTCTAGAGATCGGATTTCATTCAAAACTAACCAAATGACTCCTCCCACCATATTATGATGTTGCCCAAGTTTTGGGGTCGATCCGAAATCAATGGGTGTAAGAAATTGGACAATTCAAGTTCAAAGGCAGTTCATTGCTAATTGGAGTGGTTGGTGTTTTGGGTAGTTCTAGAGATCGGATGTCACTCAAACTCAACCAAATGACTCCTCCCACCATATTATGATGTTGCCCAAGTTTTGGGCTCGATCCGAAATCAATGGGTGTAAGAAATTGGACAATTCAAGTTCAAAGGCAGTTCATTGCTAATTGGAGTGGTTGGTGTTTTGGGTAGTTCTAGAGATCGGATTTCACTCAAACTCAACCAAATGACTCCTCCCACCATATTATGATGTTGCCCAACTTTTGGGCTCGATCCGAAATCAATAGGTGTAAGAAATTGGCCAATTTATGTTCATCGGCAGTTCGTTCCGAATCGGAGTGGTTGGGGTATTCCATAGTTCTAGTGATCGGATTTCAATCAAAACTAACCAAATGACTCCTCCCACCATATTATGATGTTGCCCAAGTTTTGGGCTCTATCCGAAATCAATAAGTGTAAGAAATTGGACAATTTATGTTCAAAGGCAGTTCGTTCCTAATCGGAGTGGTTGGAGTATTCCATAGTTCTAGAGATTGGATTTCACTCAAAACTAACCAAATGACTCCTCCCACCATATTATGATGTTGCCCAAGTTTTGGGCTTGATCCGAAATCAATAGGCGAAAGAAATTGGACAATTCAAGTTCGAAGGCAGTTCGCTCCTAATTGGAGTGGTTAGTGTTTTGGGTAGTTCTAGAGATTGGATTTCTCTCAAACTTAACCAAATTACTCCTCCCACCATATTATGATGTTGCCCAAGTTTTGGGCTCGATCCGAAATCAATAGGTGTAAGAAATTTGACAATTCAAGTTCAAAGGTAATTCGTTCCAAATTGGGGTGGTTGGTGTATTGGGTAGTTCTAGAGATTGGATTTCACTCAAAATTAACAAAATGACTCCTCCCACCATATTATGATGTTGCCCAAAGTTTGGGCTCTATCCGAAATCAATAGGCGTAAGAAATTGGACATTTCAAGTTCACAGGCAGTTCGTTCCTAATTGGAGTGGTTTGTGTTTTGGGTAGTTCTAGAGGTCGGATTTCACTCAAACTTAACCAAATCACTCCTCCCACCATATTATGAGGTTGCCCAAGTTTTGGGCTCGATCCGAAATCAATAGGTGTAAGAAATTGGACATTTTATGTTCAAAGGCAATTCGTTCCTAATCGGAGTGGTTGGAGTATTCTATAGTTCTAGATATCGGATTTCGCTCAAAACAAACCAAATGACTCCACCCACCATATTATGGTGTTGCCCAAGTTTTGGGATCGATCCGAAATCAATAGGTGTAAGAAATTGGACAATTCAAGTTCAAAGGCGGTTCGTTCCTAATTGGAGTGGTTGGTGTTTTGGGTAGTTCTAGAGATCGGATTTCACTCAAACTTAACCAAATGAATCCTCCCACCATATTATGAAGTTGCCCCAGTTTTGGGCTCGATCCGAAATCAATAGGTGTAAGAAATTGGACAATTTATGTGCAAAGGCAGTTCGTTCCTAATCGGAGTGGTTGGTGTTTTGGGTAGTTCTAGAGATCGGATTTCACTCAAACTTAACCAAATGACTCCTCCCACCATATTATGGTGTTGCCCAAGTTTTGGGCTCGATCCGAAATCAATAGGTGTAAGAAATTGGACAATTCAAGTTCAAAGGCGGTTCGTTCCTAATTGGAGTGGTTGGTGTTTTGGGTAGTTCTAGAGATCGGATTTCACTCAAACTTAACCAAATGACTCCTCCCACCATATTATGAAGTTGCCCCAGTTTTGGGCTCGATCCGAAATCAATAGGTGTAAGAAATTGGACAATTTATGTGCAAAGGAAGTTCGTTCCTAATCGGAGTGGTTGGTGTATTCCATAGTTCTAGATATCGGATTTCACTCAAAACTAACCAAATAACTCCTCCCACCATATTATGATGTTGCCCAAGTTTTGGGCTCGATCCGAAATCAATAGGTTAAAGAAATTGGACAATTTATTTGCAAAGGCAGTTAGTTCCTAATCAGAGTGGTTGGTGTATTCCATAGTTCTAGAGATCGGATTTTACTCAAAACTAACCAAATGACTCCCCCCACCATATTATGGTGTTGCCCAAGTTTTGGGCTCGATCCGAAATCAATAGGTGTAAGAAATTGGACAATTCAAGTTCAAAGGCGGTTCGTTCCTAATTGGAGTGGTTGGTGTTTTGGGTAGTGATCGGTTCATAATTGTATATCATTTTGTACCCTTCTAGCTTAAGATTTGGTTATGTTTTTGAGTTAAACTTGTGGTTTTAATCCTTTTTGTGTTTATCTTTCAGCTTTAGGTAACAATGATGGCTTTGGATAGGAAATGATGCAATCCATGCATGTTAAAAGCCTGATTTGGATAAAGGGAAGAAGTGCTTAAAGACAAACTCATTTTGGCTACAGCCCCCTGCCAGTCCAGTTTCGTAGGTCATATTGCAAGCTTTGTTTCAGCAACCTACATAGCTCGGATGAGGCAACATTCTTCATGAAAGTTGTTCCAATGGGTGTATACTAGCAAACACAGAGCCATGCTCAGGATGGATTTTATCAGCGCGCAAAATGAGTTAGCAATTTGTTTTGGCCTTAACTTCCTCCTCCGACCTTGGATTGGCCCAAATGATATATGGCTGGAAAGAAGACATTCTGAACTTCAGGTTTGAGTGCTTAAAGTCTTAATTTGCTTAAGTGAAGCCCAATTTGTAAGCCCTTGAAGTTGCTGGTCATGCTGACCTCAGGATGAGCTATTGTTTCTGGTTGGAAGCTTGGTCATGGTGAGCTAGGCATGAGCTATTGTAGCTGGTTGGAAGCTTGGTCATGGTGACATGAAGATGAGCTAGGGCTGCTGGTGGGATTTATTGGTCAAGTGCATCAACCAATTCATATTTTCTAATACAAGTGTTGTATGCATTAGCCATATCAAATTCAGATTTTCACTTCCCCTAGTCCTATAAATAGAGAAGTTCTCTAAGCTTGTAAACACACCCCAAGGGGGGGAGCTCTCAAACACTTCTCTAGAGCTCCCTTCCCTTCTCTCCCTCAAATTCTCTTAGTTTCTCTTTCTAGTTTTCAATTGTTATAATGAGATCTTTGTGCTGAAATTTTCCTTTAAGTCTTTCCAAGTTCTACTTTAATTTTCATTGTTATGTAAATTCTTTTCTTTAGTTTCAAGTTTGATTAGTTTCCAAGTTTCAATTATGATTTTTGTTCTTATTCATTATGCTTATAAGTTAATATGCTAGTTTGAATGATTGATCACCATTTAGGCTTGCATGTTAGCTATCTTGGTTTGAATTAAGAGTAGACACCATACTTTAATTCGAATTGAACTATGAATAGGAAGAGTATGTATGGACATTCGACAACAGGGATTAGATACATGCTTGGTTGTTTAAATTGTTCTTCTATGCTTAATGGGTTCCTAATGCTTAATTTTAGGTTAGACAACAAATGATCAAATTAGGGAATTAGGAACACAAGGTTATGACCACACACCATGGCTTAATCATACATTAGCTAGAATCAATCCGTTAATCTAATTGAACTTGGGAACTTATCTGCTTGAGTTAGTTATTTTCTTTCTTCCTTGTTTTATTTATTTCCCTTCTTTTTCATTTCTGTTTTGTGTAGGGAAAATGAATTGAATTATTCAATCACCAATCCTCGTGGGATCGACCTCGCACTTACATACACTATACTACCGATTGCACTCAAAATTAACCAAATGACTCCTCCCACCATATTATGATGTTGCCCAAGTTTTGGGCTCGATCCGAAATCAATAGGTGTAAGAAATTGGACAATTTAAGTTCAAAGCCAGTTCGTTCCTAATTGGAGTGGTTGGTGTTTTGGGTAGTCCGAGAGATCGGATTTCACTCAAACTAAACCAAATGACTCCTCCCACCATATTATGATGTTGCCCAAGTTTTGGGCTCGATCCGAGCTCAATAGGTGTAAGAACTTGGACAGTTTATGTTCAAAGGCAGTTCGTTCCGAATCGGAGTGGTTAGTGTATTCCATAGTTCTAGATATCGGATTTCACTCAAAACTAACCACATGACTCGTCCCACCATATTATGATGTTGCCAGAGTTTTGGGCTCGATCCGAAATCAATAGGTGTAAGAAATTGGACAATTCAAGTTCAAAGGCAGTTCGTTCCCAATTGGAGTGGTTGGTGTTTTGGGTAGTTCTAGAGATCGAATTTCACTCAAACTTAACCAAACAACTCCTCCCACCATATTATGATGTTGCCCAAGTTTTGGGCTCGATCCGAAATCAATAGGTGTAAGAAATTAGACAATTCAAGTTCAAAGGCAGTTCGTTCCTAATTGGAGTGGTTGGTGTTTTGGGTAGTTCTAGGGATCGGATTTCACTCAAACTTAACCAAATGACTCCTCCCAGCATATTATAACGTTGCCCAGGTTTTGGGCTCGATCCGAAATCAATAGGTGTAAGAAATTGGACAATTCAAGTTCAAAGGCAGTTCGTTCCAAATTGGAGTGGTTGGTGTTTTGGGTAGTTCTAGAGATCGGATTTCACTCAAACTTAAGCAAATGACTCCTCCCACCATATTATGATGTTGCCCAAGTTTTGGGCTCGATCCGAAATCAATAGGTGTAAGAAATTGGACAATTCAAGTTCAAAGGCAGTTCGTTCCTAATTGGAGTGGTTGGTGCTTTGGGCAGTTCTAGAGATCGGATTTCACTCAAGCTTGACCAAATGACTCCTCCCACCATATTATGATGTTGCCCAAGTTTTGGGCTCGATCCGAAATCAATAGGTGTAAGAAATTGGACAATTTAAGTTCAAAGCCAGTTCGTTCCTAATTGGAGTGGTTGGTGTTTTGGGTAGTCCGAGAGATCGGATTTCACTCAAACTAAACCAAATGACTCCTCCCACCATATTATGATGTTGCCCAAGTTTTGGGCTCGATCCGAGCTCAATAGGTGTAAGAACTTGGACAGTTTATGTTCAAAGGCAGTTCGTTCCGAATCGGAGTGGTTAGTGTATTCCATAGTTCTAGATATCGGATTTCACTCAAAACTAACCACATGACTCCTTCCAGCATATTATGATGTTGCCCAAGTTTTGGGCTCGATCCGAAATCAATAGGTGTAAGAAATTGTACAATTCAATTTCAAAGGCAGTTCGTTCCTAATTGGAGTGGTTGGTGCTTTGGGCAGTTCTAGAGATCGGATTTCACTCAAGCTTGACCAAATGACTCCTCCCACCATATTATGATGTTGCCCAAGTTTTGGGCTCGATCCGAAATCAATAGGTGTAAGAAATTGGACAATTTAAGTTCAAAGCCAGTTCGTTCCTAATTGGAGTGGTTGGTGTTTTGGGTAGTCCGAGAGATCGGATTTCACTCAAACTAAACCAAATGACTCCTCCCACCATATTATGATGTTGCCCAAGTTTTGGGCTCGATCCGAGCTCAATAGGTGTAAGAACTTGGACAGTTTATGTTCAAAGGCAGTTCGTTCCGAATCGGAGTGGTTAGTGTATTCCATAGTTCTAGATATCGGATTTCACTCAAAACTAACCACATGACTCCTTCCAGCATATTATGATGTTGCCCAAGTTTTGGGCTCGATCCGAAATCAATAGGTGTAAGAAATTGCACAATTGAAGTTCAAAGGCAGTTCGTTCCTAATCGAAGTGGTTGGTGTATTCCATAGTTCTAGAGATCCGATTTCACTCAAAACTAACCAAATGACTCCTCCCACCATCTTATGATGTTGCCCAAGTTTTGGGCTCGATCCGAAATCAATAGGTGTAAGAAATTGGACAATTTATGTTCAAAGGCAGTTCGTTCGAAGTCGGAGTGGTTGTTGTATTCCATAGTTCTAGAGGTCGGATTTCACTCAAAACTAACCAAATGACTCCTCCCACCATAATATGATGTTGCCCAAGTTTTGGGCTCGATCCGAAATCAATAGGTTTAAGAAATTGGACAATTCAAGTTCAAAGGCAGTTCGTTCCAAATTGGAGTGGTTGGTGTCTTGGGTAGTTCTAGAGATCGAATTTCACTCAAACTTAACCAAAAGACTCCTCCCACCATATTATGATGTTGCCCAAGTTTTGGGCTCGATACGAAATCAATAGGTGTAAGAAATTGGACAATTGAAGTTCAAAGGCAGTTCATTCCTAATCGAAGTGGTTGGTGTATTCCATAGTTCTAGAGATCGGATTTCACTCAAAACTAACCAAATGACTCCTCCCAACATCTTATGATGTTGCCCAAGTTTTGGGCTCGATCCGAAATCAATAGGTGTAAGAAATTGGACAATTCAAGTTCAAAGGCAGTTCGTTCCTAATTGGAGTGGTTGGTGTTTTGGGTAGTTGTAGAGATCGGATTTCACTCAAACTTAACCAAACAACTCCTCCCACCATATTATGATGTTGCCCAAGTTTTGGGCCCGATCCGAAATCAATAGGTGTAAGAAACTGGACAATTCAAGTTCAAAGGCAGTTCGTTCCTAATTGGAGTGGTTGGTGTTTTGGGCAGTTCTAGAGATCGGATTTCTCTCAAGCTTAACCAAATGACTCCTCCCACCATATTGTGATGTTGCCCAAGTTTTGGGCTCGATCCGAAATCAATAGGTGTAAGAAATTGGACAATTCAAGTTCAAAGGAAGTTCGTTCCTAATTGGAGTGGTTGGTGTTTTGGGTAGTTCCAGAGATCGGATTTCACTCAAACTTAAACAAATGACTCCTCCCACCATATTATGATGTTGCCCAAGTTTTGGGCTCGATCCGAAATCAATAGGTGTAAGAAACTGGACAATTCAAGTTCAAAGGCAGTTCGTTCTTAATTCGAGTGGTTGGTGTTTTGGTTAGTTCTAGAGATCGGATTTCACTCAAACAACCAAATGACTCCTCCCACCACATTTTGATGTTGCCCAAGTTTTGGGCTCGATCCGAAATCAATAAGTGCAAGAAATTGGACAATTCAAGTTCAGAGGCAGTTCATTCCTAATTGGTGTGGTTGGTGTTTTGGGTACTTCTTGAGATCGGATTTCACTCAAACTTAACCAAATGACTTCTCCCACCATATTATGATGTTGCCCATATTTTGGGCTCGATCCGAAATCAATAGGTGTAAGAAATTAGACAATTGAAGTTCAAAGGCAGTTCGTTCCTAATTGGAGTGGTTAGTGTTTTGGGTAGTTCTAGAGATCGGATTTCACTCAAACTTAACCAAATGACTGCTCGCACCATATTATGATGTTGCCCAAGTTTTGGGCTCGATCCGAAATCAATAGGTGTAAGAAATTGGACAATTGATGTTCAAAGGCAGTTCGTTCGTAATCGGAGTGGTTGGGGTTTTGGGTAGTTCTAGAGATCGGATTTCACTCAAACTTAACCAATTGACTACTCCCACCATATTATGATGTTGCCCAAGTTTTGGGCTCGATCCGAAATCAATCGGTGTATGAAATTGGACAATTTATGTTCGAAGGGAGTTCGTTCCTAATCGAAGTGGTTGGTGTATTCCATAGTTCTAGAGATCGGATTTCACTCAAAACTAACCAAATGACTCCTCCCACCATATTATGATGTTGCCCAAGTTTTGGGCTCGATCCGAAATCAATAGGTGTAAGAAATTGGACAATTTATGTTCAAAGGCAGTTCGTTCGAAGTCGGAGTGGTTGGTGTATTCCATAGTTCTAGAGGTCGGATTTCACTCAAAACTAACCAAACGACTCCTCCCACCATAATATGATGTTGCCCAAGTTTTGGGCTCGATCCGAAATCAATAGGTTTAAGAAATTGGACAATTCAAGTTCAAAGGCAGTTCGTTCCAAATTGGAGTGGTTGGTGTTTTGGGTAGTTCTAGAGATCGAATTTCACTCAAACTTAACCAAAAGACTCCTCCCACCATATTATGTTGTTGCTCAAGTTTTGGGCTCGATCCGAAATCAATAGGTGTAAGAAATTGGACAATTGAAGTTCAAAGGCAGTTCGTTCCTAATCGAAGTGGTTGGTGTATTCCATAGTTCTAGAGATCGGATTTCACTCAAAACTAACCAAATGACTCCTCCCACCATCTTATGATGTTGCCCAAGTTTTGGGCTCGATCCGAAATCAATAGGTGTAAGAAATTGGACAATTCAAGTTCAAAGGCAGTTCGTTCCTAATTGGAGTGGTTGGTGTTTTGGGTAGTTCTAGAGATCGGATTTCACTCAAACTTAACCAAACAACTCCTCCCACCATGTTATGATGTTGCCCAAGTTTTGGGCTCGATCCGAAATCAATAGGTGTAAGAAATATGACAATTCATGTTCAAAGGCAGTTCGTTCCTGATCGGAGTGGTTGCTGTTTTCCATAGTTCTAGAGATCGGATTTCACTCAAAACTAACCAAATGACTCCTCCCACCATCTTATGATGTTGCCCAAGTTTTGGGCTCGATCCGAAATCAATAGGTGTAAGAAATTGGACAATTCAAGTTCAAAGGCAGTTCGTTCCTAATTGGAGTGGTTGGTGTTTTGGGCAGTTCTAGAGATCGGATTTCACTCAAGCTTAACCAAATGACTCCTCCCACCATATTATGATGTTGCTCAAGTTTTGGGCTCGATCCGAGATCAATAGGTGTAAGAACTTGGACAGTTTATGTTCAAAGGCAGTTCGTTCCTAATCGGAGTGGTTAGTGTATTCCATAGTTCTAGATATCGGATTTCACTCAAAACTAACCACATGACTCCTCCCACCATATTATGATGTTGCCCAAGTTTTGGGCTCGATCCGAAATCAATAGGTGTAAGAAATTGTACAATTCAAGTTCAAAGGCAGTTCGTTCCTAATTGGAGTGGTTGGTGTTTTGGGTAGTTCTAGAGATCGAATTTCACTCAAACTTAACGAAATGTCTCCTCCCACCATATTATGACGTTGCCCAAGTTTTGTGCTCGATCCGAAATCAATAGGTGTAAGAAATTAGACAATTCAAGTTCAAATGCAGTTCGTTCCTAATTGGAGTGGTTGGTGTTTTGGGTAGTTCTAGAGATCGGATTTCACTCAAACTTAACCAAACAACTCCTCCCACCATATTATGATGTTGCCCAAGTTTTGGGATCTATCCGAAATCAATAGGTGTAAGAAATTGGACAATTTATGTTCAAGGCAGTTCATTCCTAATCGGTGTGGTTGGTGTATTCCATAGTTCTAGAGATCAGATTTCACTCAAACTTAACCAGAAGACTCCTCCCACCATATTATGATGTTGCCCAAGTTTTGGGGTCGATCCGAAATCAAAAGGTGTAAGAAATTGGACAATTGAAGTTCAAAGGCAGTTCGTTCCTAATGGGAGTGGTTGGCGTATTCCATACCTCTAGCGATTGGATTTCCCTCAAAACTCACCAAATGAGTCCTCCCACCATATTATGATGTTGCCCAAGTTTTGGGCTCGATCCGAAATCAATAGGTGTAAGAAATTGGACAATTGAAGTTCAAAGCCAGTTCGTTCCTAATTGAAGTGGTTGGTGTTTTGGGTAGTCCTAGAGATTGGATTTCACTTAAACTAAACCAAATGACTCCTCCCACCATATTATGATGTTGCCCAAGTTTTGGGCTCGATCCGAGATCAATAGGTGTAAGAACTTGGACAGTTTATGTTCAAAGGCAGTTCGTTCCTAATCGGAGTGGTTAGTGTATTCCATAGATCTAGATATCGGATTTCACTCAAAACTAACCACATGACTCCTCCCACCATATTATGATGTTGCCCAAGTTTTGGGCTCGATCCGAAATCAATAGGTGTAAGAAATTGTACAATTCATGTTCAAAGGCAATTCGTTCCTAATTGGAGTGGTTGGTGTTTTGGGTAGTTCTAGAGATCGAATTTCACTCAAACTTAACGACATGACTCCTCCCACCATATTATGACGTTGCCCAAGTTTTGTGCTCGATCCGAAATCAATAGGTGTAAGAAATTAGACAATTCAAGTTCAAAGGCAGTTCGTTCCTAATTGGAGTGGTTGGTGTTTTGGGTAGTTCTAGAGATCGGATTTCACTCAAACTTAACCAAACAACTCCTCCCACCATATTATGATGTTGCCCAAGTTTTGGGCTCAATCCGAAATAAATAGGTGTAAGAAATTGGACAATTTATGTTCAAGGCAGTTCATTCCTAATCAGAGTGGTTGGTGTATTCCATAGTTCTAGAGATCAGATTTCACTCAAACTTAACCAAAAGACTCCACCCACCATATTATGATGTTGCCCAAGTTTTGGGCTCAATCCGAAATCAATAGGTGTAAGAAATTAGACAATTCAAGTTCAAAGGCAGTTCGTTCCTAATTGGAGTGGTTGGTGTTTTGCGTAGTTCAAGAGATTGGATTTCTCTCAAACTTAACCAAATGACTCCACCCACCATATTATGATGTTGCCCAAGTTTTGGTCTCGATCCGAAATCAATAGGTGTAAGAAATTGGACAATTCAAGTTCAAAGGCAGTTCGTTCCAAATTAGAGTGGTTTGGTGTTTTGGGTAGTTCTAGAGATCGGATTCCACCCAAAATTAACCAAATGACTCCTCCCACCATATTATGATGTTGCCCAAGTTTTGGGCTCGATCCAAAATCAATTGGTGTAAGAAATTGGACAATTCAAGTTCAAAGGCAGTTCGTTCCTAATTGGAGTGGTTGGTGTTTTGGGTAGTTCTAGAGATCGAATTTCACTCAAACGTAACCAAATGACTCCTCCCAGCATATTATGATGTTGCCCAAGTTTTGGGCTCGATCCGAAATCAATAGGTTTAAGAAATTGGACAATTTATTTTCAAAGGCAATTTGTTCCTAATCAGAGTGGTTGGTGTATTCCAAAGTTCTAGAGATAGAATTTCACTCAAAACTATAGAAATGAGTCCTCCCACCATATTATGATGTTGCCCAAGTTTTGGGCTCGTTCCGAAATCAATAGGTTTAAGAAATTGGACAATTTATGTTCAAAGGCAGTTTGTTCCTAATCTGAGTGGTTGGTGTATTCCAAAGTTCTACAGATTGGATTTCACTCAAAACTAAACAAATGACACCTCCCACCATAATATGATGTTCCCCAAGTTTTGGGCTCGATCCGAAATCAATAGGTGTAAGAAGTTGGACAATTCAAGTTCAAAGGCAGTTCGTTTCTAATTGGAGTGGTTGGTGTTTTGGGTAGTTCTAGAGATCGGATTTCACTCAAACTCAACCAAATAACTCCTCCCACCATATTATGATGTTGCCCAAGTTTTGGGGTCGATCCGAAATCAATGGGTGTAAGAAATTGGACAATACAAGTTCAAAGGCAGTTCGTTGCTAATTGGAGTGGTTGGTGTTTTGGGTAGTTCTAGAGATCGGATTTCACTCAAACACAACCAAATAACTCCTCCCACCATATTATGATGTTGCCCAAGTTTTGGGCTCGATCCGAAATCAATAGGTGTAAGGAATTGGACAATTCAAGTTCAAAGGCAGTTCGTTCCTAATTGGAGTGGTTGGTGTTTTGGATAGTTCTAGAGATCGGATTTCACTCAAACTCAACCAAATGACTTCTCCCACCAAATTTTGATGTTGCCCAAGTTTTGGGCTCTATCCGAGATCAATAGGTGTAACAAATTGGACAATTCAAGTTCAAAGGCAATTTGTTCCTAATTGGAGTGGTTGGTGTTTTGGGTAGTTCTAGAGATCGGATTTCACTCAAACTCAACCAAATGACTCCTCCCACCATATTATGTTGTGCCCCAAGTTTTGGGCTCGATCCGAAATCAATAGGTGTAAGAAATTGGACAATTCAAGTTCAAAGGCAGTTTGTTCCTAATTGGAGTGGTTGGTGTTTTGGGTAGGTCTAGAGATCGGATTTCACTCAAACTTAACCAAATGACTCCTCCCACCATATTATGATGTTGCCCAAGTATTGGGCTCCATCCGAAATCAATAGGTGTAAGAAATTGGTCAATTCAAGTTCAAAGGCAATTCGTTCCTAATTGGAGTGGTTGGTGTTTTGGGTAGTTCTGGAGATCGGATTTCACTCAAACTTAACCAAATGACTCCTCCCACCACATTATAATGTTGCCCAAGTTTTGGGCTCGATCCGAAATCAATAGGTTTAAGAAATTGGACAATTTATGTTCAAAGGCAGTTTGTTCCTAATCTGAGTGGTTGGTGTATTCCAAAGTTCTAGAGATCGGATTTCACTCAAAAGTAAAGAAATGACACCTCCCACCATAATATGATGTTGCCCAAGTTTAGGGCTCGATCCGAAATCAATAGATGTAAGAAATTGGACAATTCAAGTTCAAAGGCAGTTCGTTCCTAATTGGAGTGGTTGGTGTTTTGGGTAGTTCTAGAGATCGGATTTCACTCAAACTTAACCAAATGACTCCTCCCACCATATTATGATGTTGCCCAAGTTTTGGGCTCGATCCGAAATCAATAGATGTAAGAAATTGGACAATTCAAGTTCAAAGGCATTTCGTTGCTAATTGGAGTGGTTGGTGTTTTGGGAAGTTCTAGAGATCGGATTTCACTCAAACTCAACCAAATAACTCCTACCACCATATTATGATGTTGCCCAAGTTTTGGGCTCTATCCGAAATCAATAGGTGTAAGAAATTGGACAATTCAAGTTCAAAGGCAGTTCGTTCCTAATTGGAGTGGTTGGTGTTTTGGGTAGTCCAAGAGATCGAATTTCACTCAAACGTAACCAAATGACTCCTCCCACCATATTATGATGTTGCCCAAGTTTTGGGCTCGATCCGAAATCACTAGGTTTAAGAAATTGGACAATTTATGTTCAAAGGCAGTTTGTTCTTAATCAGAGTGGTTGGTGTATTCCAAAGTTCTAGAGATCGGATTTCACTCAAAACTATACAAATGAGTCCTCCCACCATATTATGACGTTGCCCAAGGTTTGGGCTCGATCTGAAATCAATAGATGTAACAAATCGGACAATTCAAGTTCAAAGGCAGTTCGTTCCAAATCGGAGTGGTTGGCGTATTCCATAGTTCTAGAGATCGGATTTCACTCAAACTTAACGAAATGACTCCTCCCACCATATTATGTTGTTCCCCAAGTTTTGGGCTCGATCCGAAATCAATAGGTGTAAGAAATTGGACAATTCATGTTCAAAGGCAGTTCGTTCCTAATTGGAGTGGTTGGTGTTTTGGGTAGGTCTAGAGATCGGATTTCACTCAAACTTAACCAAATGACTCCTCCCACCATATTATGATGTTGCCCAAGTTTTGGGCTCGATACGAAATCAATAGGTGTAAGAAATTGGTCAATTCAAGTTCAAAGGCAATTCGTTCCTAATTGGAGTGGTTGGTGTTTTGGGTAGTTCTAGAGATCGGATTTCACTCAAACTTAACCAAATGACTCCTCCCACCACATTATAATGTTGCCCAAGTTTTGGGCTCGATCCGAAATCAATAGGTGTAAGAAATTGGACAATTTATGTTCAAAGGCAGTTCGTTCCTAATCGGAGTGCTTGGTGTATTCCATATTTCTAGAGATCGGATTTCATTCAAAATTAACCAAACGACTCCTCCTACCGTATTATGGTGTTGCCCAAGTTTTGGGCTCGATCCGAAATCAATAGGTGTAAGAAATTAGACAATTCAAGTTCAAAGGCAGTTCGTTCCTAATTGGAGTGGTTGGTGTTTTGGGTAGTTCTAGAGATCGGATTTCACTCAAACTTAACCAAATGACTCCTCCCAGCATATTATAACGTTGCCCAGGTTTTGGGCTCGATCCGAAATCAAGAGGTGTAAGAAATTGGACAATTCAAGTTCAAAGGCAGTTCGTTCCAAATTGGAGTGGTTAGGGTTTTGGGTAGTTCTAGAGATGGGATTTCACTCAAACTTAACCAAATGACTCCTCCCACCATGTTATGTTGTTGCCCACGTTTTGGGCTCGATCAGAAATCAATAGGTGTAAGAAATTGGACAATTTATGGTCGAAGGCAGTTCGTTCCAAATCGGAGTGGTTGGTGTATGCCATAGTTCTAGAGATCGGATTTCACTCAAAACTAACCAAATGACTCCTCAAACTATATTATGATGTTGCCCAAGTTTTGGGCTCGATCCGAAATCAATAGGTGTAAGAAATTGGAGAATTCAAGTTCAAAGGCAGTTCGTTCCTAATTGTAGTGGTTGGTGTTTTGGGTAGTTCTAGAGATCGGATTTCACTCAAACTTAACCAAATGACTCCTCCCACCATATTAGGATGTTGCCCAAGTTTTGGGCTCGATCCGAAATCAGTAGGTGTAAGAAATTGGACAATTCAAGTTCAAATGCAGTTAGTTCCTAATTGGAGTGGTTGGTGTTTTGGGTAGTTCTAGAGATCGGATTTCACTCAAACTTAACCAAATGACTCCTTCCACTATATTATGATGTTGCCCCAGTTTTGGGATCGATCTGAAATCAATCGGTGTCAGAAATTGAACAATTCAGGTTCAAAGGCTGTTCGTTCCTAGTTGGAGTGGTTGGTGTTTTGGGTAGTTCTAGAGATCGGATTTCACTCAAACTTAACCAAATGACTCCACCCACCACATTATGATGTTGCCCTAGTTTTGGGCTCGATCCGTAATCAATAGGTGTAAGAAATTGGACAATTTATGTTCAAAGGGAGTTCGTTCGAAATAGGAGTGGTTGGTGTATGCTATAGTTCTATAGATCGGATTTCACTCAAAACTAACCGAATGACTCCTCCCACCATATTATGATGATGCCCAAGTGTTGGGCTCGATCCGAAATCAATTGGGTTAAGAAATTGGACAATTTATGTGCAAAGGAAGTTCGTTCCTAATCGGAGTGGTTTGTGTATTCCATAGTTCTAAGGACCGGATTTCACTTAAACTTAACCAAATGACTCCTCCCACCATATTATGATGTTGCCAAAGTTTTGGGCTCGATCCGAAATCAATAGGTGTAAGAAATTGGACAATTCAAGTTCAAAGGCAGTTCGTTCCTAAATGGAGTGGTTGGGGTTTTGGGTAGTTCTAGAGATCGGATTTCACTCAAACTAAACCAAATGACTCCTCCCACCAAATTATGATGTTGCCCAAGTTTTGGGCTCGATCTGGAATCAATAGGTCTAAAAAATTGGACAACTTATGTTCAAGGGCAGTTCATTCCTAATCGGAGTGGTTGGTGTATTCCATAGTTCAAGAGATCGGATTTCACTCAAAACTAACCAAATGACTCCTCCCACCATATTATGATGTTGCCCAAGTGTTGGGCTCGATCCGAAATCAATAGGGGTAAGAAATTGGACAATTTATGTTCAAAGGCAGTTCGTTCCTAATCGGAATGGTTGGTGTTTTCCATAGTACGAAGGATCGGATTTCACTCAAACTTAACCACATGACTCGTCCCACCATATTATGGGGTTGCCCAAGTTTTGGGCTCGATCTGAAATCAATAGGTGTAAGAAATTGGACAATTTATGTTCAAGGGCAGTTCATTCCTAATCGGAGTGGTTGGTGTATTCCACAGTACTAGAGATCGGATTTCACTGAAAACTAACCAAATGACTCCTCCCACCATATTATGGTGTTGCCCAAGTTTTGGGCTCGATCCGAAATCAAGAGGTGTAAGAAATTGGACAATTCAAGTTCAATGGCAGTTCGTTCCAAATTGGTGTGGTTGGGGTTTTGGGTAGTTCTAGAGATGGGATTTCACTCAAACTTAACCAAATGACTCCTCCCACCATATTATTATGTTTCCCAAGTTTTGGGCTCGATCCGAAATCAACAGGTGTAAGAAATTGGACAATTTATGTTCAAAGGCAGTTCGTTCCTAATCGGAGAGGTTGGTGTATTCCATAGTTCTAAAGATCGGATTTCTCTCAAAATTAACCGAATGACTCATCCCACCATATTATGTTGTTGCCCAAGTTTTGGGGTTGATCCGAAATCAATTGGTGAAAGAAATTGGACAATTCACGTTCAAAGCCAGTTCGTTCCTAATTGGAGTGGTTGGTGTTTTGGTTAGTTCTAGAGATCGGATTTCACACAAACTTAACCAAATGACTCCTCCCAGCATATTAAAATGTTGCCCAAGTTTTGGGCTCGATCCGAAATTAATAGGTGTAAGAAATTGGACAATTCAAGTTCAAGGGCAGTTCGTTCCTAATTGGAGTGGTTGGTGTTTTGGGTAGTTCTAGAGATCGGATTTCCCTCAAACTTAACCAAATGACTCCTCCCACGATATTATGATGTTGCCCAAGTTTTGGGCTCGATCCGAAATCAATAGGTGTAAGAAATTTGATAATTCAAGTTCAACGGCAGTTCGTTCCTAATTAGGGTGGTTGGTGTTTTGGGTAGTTCTAGAGATTGGATTCCAATCAAAATTAACCAAATGACTCCTCCAACCATATTATGATGTTGCCCAAGTTTTGGGCAACATCCGAAATCAATAGGTGTAAGAAATTGGACAATTCAAGTTCACAAGCAATACGTTCCTAATTGGAGTGGTTGGTGTTTTCGGTAGTTTTAAAGATCAGATTTCACTCAAACTTAACCAAATGACTCCTCCCACCATCATACATTGTCGCCCAGGTTTGGGCCTCGGTCCGAAATCAATAGGTGTAAGAAATTGGACAATTCAAGTTCAAAGGCAGTTCGTTCCTAATTGGTGTGGTTGGTGTTTTGGGTAGTTCTAAAGATTGGATTTCACTCAAACTTAACCAAATGACTCCTCCCACCATATTGTGTTGTTGCCCAAGTTTTGGGATCGATCCGAAATCAATAGGTGTTAGAAATTGGAGAATTCAAGTTCAACGGCAGTTCGTTCCTAATTCGAGTGGTTGGTGTTTTGGGTAGTTCTACAGAACGGATTTCACACAAACTTAACCAAATGACTCCTCCCACCATATTATGATGTTACCCAAGTTTTTGGCTCGACCCGAAATCAATAGGTGTAAGAAATTGGACAATTTATATTCGAAGGCAGTTCGTTGCTAATCGGAGTGGTTGGTGTATTCCATAGTTCTAGAGATCGGATTTCACTCAAAACAAACCAAATGACTCCTCCCACCATATTATGATGTTGCCCAAGTCTTGGGCTCGATCCGAAATCAATCGGTGTAAGAAATTGGACAATTCAAGTTCAAAGGCAGTTCTTTCCTAATTGGAGTGGTTGGTGTGTTGGGTAGTTCTAGAGATCGGATTTCACTCAAACTTAACCAAATGACTCCTCCCACCATATTATGATGTTGCCCAAGTTTTGGGCTCGATCCGAAATCAATAGGTGTAAGAAATTGGACAATTCAGGTTCAAAGGCAGTTCGTTCCCAATCGGAGTGGTTGGTGTATTCCATACTTCTAGGGATCGGATTTCACTCAAAACTACCCAAATGACTCCTCCCACCATATTATGGTTTTGCCCAAGGTTTGGTCTCGATCCGATATCAATAGGTGTAAGAAATTGGACAATTCAAGTTCAAAGGCAGTTCGTTCCTAATTGGAGTGGTTAGTGTTTTGGGTAGTTCTAGAGATCGGATTTCACTCAAACTTAACCAAATGACTCCTCCCAATATATTATGATGTTTCCCAAGTTTTGGGCTCGATCCGAAATCAATAGGGGTAAGAAATTGGACAATTCAAGTTCAAAGGCAGTTCGTTCCAAATTGGAGTGGTTGGTGTTTTGGGTAGTTCTAGAGATCGGATTTCACTCACACTTAACCAAATGACTCCTTCCACCATATTATGATGCTGCCCAAGTTTTGGGCTCGATCCGAAATCAATAAGTGTAAGAAATTGGACAATTTATGTTCAAAGGCAGTTCGTTCCTAATCGGAGTGGTTGGTGTATTCCATAGTTCTAGAGATCGGATTTCACTCAAAACTAACCAAATGACTCCTCCCACCATATTATGTTGTTGCCCAAGGTTTGGGCTCCATCCGAAATCAATAGGTGTATGAAATTGGACAATTCAAGTTCAAAGGTAGTTCGTTCCTAATTGGAGTCGTTGGTGTTTTGGGTAGTTCTAGAGATCGGATTTCAATCAAACTTAACCACATGACTCCTCCCAGCATATTATATTGTTGCCCAAGTTTTGGGCTCGATCCGAAATCAACAGGTATAAGAAATTGGACAATTTAGTTTCAAAGACAATTCGTTCCAAATTGGAATGGTTGGTGTTTTGGGTAGTTCTAGTGATCGGATTTCCCTCAAACTTAACCAAATGACTCCTCCAACTGTATTATGATGTTGCCCCAGTTTTGGGCTCGATCCGAAATCAATAGTTGTAGGAAATTGGAGAATTCAAGTTCAAAGGTAGTTCGTTCCTATTTGGAGTGGTTGGTGTTTTGGGTAGTTCTAGAGGTCGGATTTCACTGAAACTTGACCAAATGACTCCTCCAACCCTATTATGATGTTGCCCAAGTTTTGGGCTTGATCCGAAATCAATAGGTGTCAGAAATTGGACAAATCAAGTTCAATGGCAATTCGTTCCTGATTGGAGTGGTTGGTGTTTTGGGTGGTTCTAGAGGTCGGATTTCACTCAAACTTAACCAAAAGACTCCTCCCACCATATTATGATGTTGCCCAAGTTTTGGGCTCGATCCGAAATCAATAGGTGTAAGAAATTGGACAATTCAGGTTCAAAGGCAGTTCGTTCCTAATCGGAGTGGTTGGTGTATTCCATAGTTCATCGGATTTCACTCTATCCCGTAGTTCTAGAGATGGGATTTCACTCAAAACTAACCAAATGACTCCTCCCACCATATTATGGTGTTGCCCAAGTTTTGGGCTCGATCCGAAATCAATAGGTGTAACAAATTGGACAATTCAAGTTCAAAGGCAGTTCGTTCCTAATTGGAGTGGTTGGTGTTTTGGGAAGTTCTAGAGATCGGATTTCACTCAAACTTAACCACGTGACTACTCCCAGCATATTGTAATGTTACCCATGTTTTGGGCTCAATCAGAAATCAATAGGTGTAAGAAATTGGACAATTCAGGTTCAAAGGCAGTTCGTTCCTAATTGGAGTGGTTGGTGTTTTGGGTAGTTCTGGAGATCGGATTTCAATCGAACTTTCCCAAATGACTCATCCCACCATATTATGACGTTGTCCCTGTTTTGGGCTCGATCCGAAATCAATATGTATAAGAAATTGGACAATTTATGTTCAAAGACAGTTCCTTCCTAATCGGAGTGGTTGGTGTCTTGGATAGTTCTAAGGGTTGGATTTCACTCAAACTTAACCAAATGACTCCTCCCACCATATTGTGATGTTGCCCAAGTTTTGGGCTCGATTCGAAATCAATAGGTGTTAGAAATTGGACAATTCAAGTTCACACGTATTTCGTTCCAAATTGGAGTGGTTGGTGTTTTGGGTAGTTCTAGAGATCGGATTTCACTCAAACTTAACCAAATAACTCCTCCCACAATATTATAACGTTGCCCAAGTTTTGGGATCGATCCAAAATCAATAGGTGTATGAAATTGGACAATATATGTTCGAAGGCAGTTCGTTCCTAATCGGAGTGGTTAGTGTATTCCATAGTTCTAGAGATCGGATTTCACTCAAAACTGACCAAATGACTCCTGCCAGCATATTATGATGTTGCCCAAGTTTTGGGCTCGATCCGAAATCAATTGGTGTAAGAAATTAGACAATTCAGGTTCAAAGGCAGTTCGTTCCCAATCGGAGTGGTTGGTGTATTCCATAGTTCTAGGGATCGGATTTCACTCAAAACTACCCAAATGACTCCTCCCACCATATTATGGTTTTGCCCAAGGTTTGGTCTCGATCCGAAATCAATAGGTGTATGAAATTGGACAATTCAAGTTCAAAGGTAGTTCATTCCAAATTGGAGTGGTTGGTGTTTTGGGTAGTTCTAGAGATCGGATTTCACTCAAACTCAATCAAATGACTCCTCCCACCATATTATGATGTTGCCCATGTTTTGGGGTCGTTCCGAAATCAATAGGTGTAAGAAATTGGACAATTCAAGTTCAAAGACAATTCGTTCCTAATTGGAGTGGTTGGTGTTTTGGGTAGTTCTAGAGATCGGACTTCACTCAAACTTAACCAAACGACTCCTCCCACCATATTATGATGTTACTCAAGTTTTGGGCTCTATCCGAAATCAATAGGTGTAAGAAATTGGACAATTGAAATTCAAAGGCAATTCGTTCCTGATTGGAGTGGTTAGTGTTTTGGGTAGTTCTAGAGATCGGATTTCCCTCAAACTTAACCAAATGACTCCTCCCACCATACTATGATGTTGCCCATGTTTTGGGCTCCATCCGAAATCAATAGGTGTAAGAAATTGGACAATTTATGTTCAAAGGCAGTTCGTTCCTAATCGGAGTTGGTGTATTCCATAGTTCTAGAGATCGGATTTCGCTCAAACTTAACCAAATGACTCCTCCCACCATATTATGATGTTGCCCAAGTTTTGGGCTCGATCCGAAATCAATAGGTGTCAGAAATTGGACAATTCAGGTTCAAAGGCAGTTAGTTCCTAATTGGAGTGGTTGGTGTTTTGGGTTGGTCTAGAGATTGGATTTCACTCAAACTTAACCAAATGACTCCTCCCACAATATTATGATGTTGCCCCAGTTTGGGCTCGATCTGAAATCAATAGGTGTAAGAAATTGGACAATTCAAGTTCAAGGGCAGTTCATTCCCAATTGGAGTGGTTGGTGTTTTGGGTAGTTCTAGAGATCGGATTTCACTCACACTTAACCAAATGACTCCTCCCACCATATTAAGTTGTTGCCCAAGTTTTGGGCTCGATCCGAAATCAATAGTTGTAAGAAATTGGACAATTTATGTTCAAAGGCAGTTCGTTCCTAATCGGAGTGGTTGGTGTATTCCATAGTTCTAGAGATCGGATTTCACTCAAAACTAACCAAATGACTCCTGCCACCATATTATGATGTTGCCCAAGGTTTGGGCTCAATCCGAAATCAATAGGTGTAAGAAATTGGGCAATTCAAGTTCAAGCGCAGTTCGTTCCTAACTGGGATGGTTGGTGTATTGGGTAGTTCTGGAGATCGGATTTCCCTCAACATTAACGAAATGACTCCTCCCACCATATTATGATGTTGTCCAAGTTTTGGGCTCGATCCGAAATTAATAGGAGTACGAAATTGGACAATTCAAGTTCAAAGGCAGTTCGTTCATAATTGGAGTGGTTGGTGTTTTGGGTAGTTCTAGAGATCGGATTTTACTCAAACTTAACCAAATGACTCCTCCCACCATATTATGATGTTGCCCAAGGTTTGGGCTCGATCCGAAATCAATAGGTGTAGGAAATTGGACAATTTATGTTCTAAGGTAGTACGTTCCTAATCTGAGTGGTTGGTGTATTCCATAGTTCTAGAGATCGGATTTCACTCAAAACTAACCAAATGACTCCTCCCACCATATTATGATGTTGCACAAGTTTTGGTCTCGATCCGAAATCAATAGGTGTAAGAAATTGGACAATTCAAGTTCAAAGGCAGTTCGTTCCTAATTGGAGTCGTTGGTGTTTTGGGTAGTTCTAGAGATCGGATTTCACTCAAACTTAACCAAATGACTCCTCCCAATATATTATGATGTTTCCCAAGTTTTGGGCTCGATCCGAAATCAATAGGGGTAAGAAATTGGACAATTCAAGTTCAAAGGCAGTTCGTTCCAAATTGGAGTGGTTGGTGTTTTGGGTAGTTCTCGAGATCGGATTTCACTCACACTTAACCAAATGACTCCTTCCACCATATTATGATGCTGCCCAAGGTTTGGGCTCGATCCGAAATCAATAAGTGTAAGAAATTGGACAATTTATGTTCAAAGGCAGTTCGTTCCTAATCGGAGTGGTTGGTGTATTCCATAGTTCTAGAGATCGGATTTCACTCAAAACTAACCAAATGACTCCTCCCACCATATTATGTTGTTGCCCAAGGTTTGGGCTCGATCCGAAATCAATAGGTGTATGAAATTGGAAAATTCAAGTTCAAAGGTAGTTCGTTCCTAATTGGAGTCGTTGGTGTTTTGGGTAGTTCTAGAGATCGGATTTCAATCAAACTTAACCACATGACTCCTCCCAGCATATTATATTGTTGCCCAAGTTTTGGGCTCGATCCGAAATCAATAGGTATAAGAAATTGGACAATTCAGTTTCGAAGACAATTCGTTCCAAATTGGAGTGGTTGGTGTTTTGGGTAGTTCTAGTGATCGGATTTCCCTCAAACTTAACCAAATGACTCCTCCAACTGTATTATGATGTTGCCCCAGTTTTGGGCTCGATCCGAAATCAATAGTTGTAAGAAATTGGAGAATTCAGTTCAAAGGTAGTTCGTTCCTATTTGGAGTGGTTGGTGTTTTGGGTAATTCTAGAGGTCGGATTTCACTCAAACTTGACCAAATGACTCCTCCCGCCATGTTATGATGTTGCCCAAGTTTTGGGCTCGATCCGAAATCAATAGGTGTAAGAAATTGGACAATTCATGTTCAAAGGCAGTTCGTTCCAAATTGGCGTGGTTGGTGTTTTGGGTAGTTTTATGGATCGGATTTCACTCAAACTTAACCAAATGACTCCTCCCACCATATTATGACGTTGCCCAAGTTTTGGGCTCGATCCGAAACCAATAGGTGTAAGAAATTGGACAATTCAAGTTCAAAGGTAGTTCGTTCCTAATTGGAGAGGTTGGTGTTCTGGGTTGTTCTACATATCGGATTTCACTCAAACTTCACCAAATGACTCCTCCCAGAATATTATATTGTTGCCCAAGTTTTGGGCTCGATCCGAAATCAAAAGGTGTAAGAAATTGGACAATTCATGTTCAAAGGCAGTTCGTTCCTAATTGGAGTGGTTGGTGTTTTGGGTTGTTCTAGAGATCGGATTTCACTCAAACTTAACCAAATGACTCCTCCCACCATATAATGACGTTGCCCCAGTTTTGGGCTCGATCCGAAACCAATAGGTGTAAGAAATTGGACAATTCAAGTTCAAAGGCAGTTCGTTCCTAATTGGAGTGGTTGGTGGTTTGGGTTGTTCTAGAGATCGGATTTCACTCAAACTTAACCAAATGACTCCTCCCACTATATTATGATGTTGCCTCAGTTTTCGGCTCGATCCGAAATCAATAGGTGTAAGAAATTGGACAATTCACGTTCAAAGGCATTTCGTTCCTAATTGGAGAGGTTGGTGTTTTGGGTAGTTCTAGAGATCGGATTTCACTCAAAGTTAACCAAATGACTCCTCCCACCATCTTATGATGTTGCCCAAGTTTTGGGCTCGATCCGAAATCAATAGGTGTAAGAAATTGGACAATTCAAGTTCAAAGGCAGTTCGTTCCTAATTGGAGAGGTCGGTGTTTTGGGTAGTTCTAGAGATCGGATTTCCCTCAAACTTAACCAAATGACTCCTCCCACCATACTATGTTGTTGCCCAAGTTTTGGGCTCAATCCGAAATCAATAGGTGTAAGAAATTGGACAATTTATGTTCAAAGGCAGTTCGTTCCTAATCGGAGTGGTTGGTGTATTCCATAGTTCTAGAGATCGGATTTCGCTCAAACTTAACCAAATGACTCCTCCCAGCATATTACATGGTTACCCAAGTTTTGTGCTCGACCGGGAAATCAAAAGGTGTAAGAAATTGGACAATTCATGTTCAAAGGCAATTCGTTCCAAATTGGAGTGGTTGGTGTTTTGGGTAGTTCTAGAGATCGTATTTCACTCAAACTTAACCAAATGACTCCTCCCACCATATTATGATGTCGCCCAAGTTTTGGGCTCGAACCGAAATCAATAGGTGTAAGAAATTGGACAATTCAGGTTCAAAGGCAGTTCGTTCCTAATCGGAGTGGTTGGTGTATTCCATTGTTCATCGGATTTCACTCTATTCCGTAGTTCTAGAGATCGGATTTCACTCAAAACTAACCAAATGACTCCTCCCACCATATTATGGTGTTGCCCAAGTTTTGGGCTCGATCCGAAATCAATAGGGGTAAGAAATTGGACAATTCAAGTTCAAAGGCAGTTCGTTCCAAATTGGAGTGGTTGGTGTTTTCGGTAGTTCTAGAGATCGGATTTCACTCACACTTAACCAAATGACTCCTTCCACCATATTATGATGCTGCCCAAGTTTTGGGCTCGATCCGAAATCAATAAGGGTAAGAAATTGGACAATTTATGTTCAAAGGCAGTTCGTTCCTAATCGGAGTGGTTGGTGTATTCCATAGTTCTAGAGATCGGATTTCACTCAAAACTAACCAAATGACTCCTCCCACCATATTATGTTGTTGCCCAAGGTTTGGGCTCGATCCGAAATCAATAGGTGTAAGAAATTGGACAATTCAGGTTCAAAGGCAGTTCGTTCCTAATCGGAGTGGTTGGTGTATTCCATTGTTCATCGGATTTCACTCTATTCCGTAGTTCTAGAGATCGGATTTCACTCAAAACTAACCAAATGACTCCTCCCACCATATTATGGTGTTGCCCAAGTTTTGGGCTCGATCCGAAATCAATAGGTGTAAGAAATTGGACAATTTAAGTTTAAAGGCAGTTCGTTCCTAATTGGAGTGGTTGGTGTTTTGGGAAGTTCTAGAGATCGGATTTCACTCAAACTTAACCACATGACTACTCCCAGCATATTGTAATCTTACCCATGTTTTGGGCTCGATCCGAAATCAATAGGTGTAAGAAATTGGACAATTCAGGTTCAAAGGCAGTTCGTTCCTAATTGGAGAGGTTGGTGTCTTGGGTAGTTCTGGAGATCGGATTTCAATCGAACTTTCCCAAATGACTCATCCCACCATATTATGACGTTGTCCCTGTTTTGGGCTCGATCCGAAATCAATATGTATAAGAAATTGGACAATTTATGTTCAAAGACAGTTCCTTCCTAATCGGAGTGGTTAGTGTATTCCATAGTTCTAGAGATCGGATTTCACTCAAAACTGACCAAATGACTCCTGCCAGCATATTATGATGTTGCCCAAGTTTTGGGCTCGATCCGAAATCAATAGGTGTAAGAAATTGGACAATTCAGGTTCAAAGGCAGTTCGTTCCCAATCGGAGTGGTTGGTGTATTCCATACTTCTAGGGATCGGATTTCACTCAAAACTACCCAAATGACTCCTCCCACCATATTATGGTTTTGCCCAAGGTTTGGTCTCGATCCGATATCAATAGGTGTATGAAATTGGACAATTCAAGTTCAAAGGTAGTTCATTCCAAATTGGAGTGGTTGGTGTTTTGGGTAGTTCTAGAGATCGGATTTCACTCAAACTCAATCAAATGACTCCTCCCACCATATTATGATGTTGCCCATGTTTTGGGCTCGTTCCGAAATCAATAGGTGTAAGAAATTGGACAATTTAAGTTCAAAGACAATTCGTTCATAATTGGAGTGGTTGGTGTTTTGGGTAGTTCTAGAGATCGGACTTCCCTCAAACTTAACCAAATGACTCCTCCCACCATACTATGATGTTGCCCATGTTTTGGGCTCCATCCGAAATCAATAGGTGTAAGAAATTGGACAATTTATGTTCAAAGGCAGTTCGTTCCTAATCGGAGTTGGTGTATTCCATAGTTCTAGAGATCGGATTTCGCTCAAACTTAACCAAATGACTCCTCCCAGCATATTATAATGTTGCCCAAGTTTTGGGCTCGATCCGAAATCAATAGCTGTAAGAAATTGGACAATCCAAGTTCCAAGCCAGTTCGTTCCTAATTGGAGTGGTTGGTGTTTTGGGTAGTTCTAGAGATTGGATTTCACTCAAACTTAACCAAATGACTCCTCCCAATATATTATGATGTTGCCCGAGTTTTGGGCACGATCCGAAATCAATAGGTATAAGAAATTGGACATTTCAAGTTCACAGGCAGTTCGTTCCTAATCGGAGTGGTTGGTGTATTCCTTAGTTCTAGTGATCGGATTTCACTCAAAACTAAGCAAATGACTCCTGCCACCATATTATGATGTTGCCAAGTTTTGGGCTCGATCCGAAATCAATAGGTGTAAGAAATTGGACAATTCAAGTTCAAAGGCAGTTCGTTCCTAATCGGAGTGGTTGGTGTATTCCATAGTTCTAGAGATCGGATTTCACTCAAAAGTAACCAAATGACTCCTCCCACCATATTGTGGTGTTGCCCAAGGTTTGGGCTCAATCCGAAATCAATAGGTGTAAGAAATTGGACAATTCAGTTTCAAAGACAATTCGTTCCAAATTGGAGTGGTTGGTGTTTTGGGTAGTTCTAGAGATCGGATTTCCCTCAAACTTGACCAAATGACTCCTCCCACTGTATTATGATGTTGCCCCAGTTTTTGGCTCGATCCGAAATCAATAGTTGTAAGAAATTGGACAATTCAAATTCAAAGGTAGTTCGTTCCTATTTGGAGTGGTTGGTGTATTCCATCGTTCTAGAGATCGGATTCCGCTCAAACTTAACCAAACGACTCCTCCCAGCATATTATATTGTTGCCCAAGTTTTGGGCTCGATCCGAAATCAATAGGTGTAAGAAATTGGACAATTCATGTTCAAAGGCAATTCGTTCCTAATTGGAGTGGTTGGTGTTTTGGGTAGTTCTAGAGATCGGATTTCACTCAAACTTAACCAAATGACTCCTCCCCCCATATTATGACGTTGCCCTAGTTTTGGGCTCGATCCGAAACCAGTAGGTGTAAGAAATTGGACAATTCAAGTTCAAAGGCAGTTCGTTCCTAATTGGAGTGGTTGGTGTTTTGGTTAGTTCTAGAGATCGGATTTCACTCAAACTTAACCAAATGACTCCTCCCACTATATAATGATGTTGCCCCAGTTTTGGGCTCGATCCGAAATCAATAGGTGAAAGAAATTGGACAATTCAAGTTCAAAGTCAGTTCGTTCCTAAATTGGAGTGGTTGGTGTTTTGGGTAGTTCTAGCGATCGGATTTCGCTCAAACTTAACCAAATGACTCCTCCCAGCATATTATATTGTTGCCCAAGTTTTGGGCTCGATCCGAAGTCAATAGGTGTAAGAAATTGGACAATTCATGTTCAAAGGCAGTTCGTTCCTAATTGGAGAGGTTGGTGTTTTGGGTAGTTCTAGAGATCGGATTTCACTCAAACTTAACCAAATGACTCCTCCCACCATCTTATGATGTTGCCCAAGTTTTGGGCTCGATCCGAAATCAATAGGTGTAAGAAATTGGACAATTCAAGTTCAAAGGCAGTACGTCCCTAATTGGTGAGGTCGGTGTTTTGGGTAGTTGTAGAGATCGGATTTCCCTCAAACTTAACCAAATGACTCCTCCCACCATACTATGATGTTGCCCAAGTTTTGGGCTCCATCCGAAATCAATACGTGTAAGAAATTGGACAATTTATTTTCAAAGGCAGTTCGTTCCAAATCGGAGTGGTTGATGTATTCCATAGTTCTAGAGATCGGATTTCGCTCAAACTTAACCAAATGACTCCTCCCAGCATATTATATTGTTGGCCAAGTTTTGGGCTCAATACGAAATCAATAGGTGTAAGAAATTGGACAATTCATGTTCAAAGGCAGTTCGTTCCTAATTGGAGTGGTTGGTGTTTTGGGTAGTTCTAGAGATCGGATTTCACTCAAACTTAACCAAATGACTCCTCCCACCATATTATGACGTTGCCCTAGTTTTGGGCTCGATCCGAAATCAATAGGTGTAAGAAATTGGACAATTCAAGTTCAAAGACAATTCGTTCCAAATTGGAGTGGTTGGTGTTTTCGGTAGTTCTAGAGATCGTATTTCACTCAAACTTAACCTAATGACTCCTCCCACCCTAGTATGATGTTGCCCAAGTTTTGGGCTCGATCCGAAATCAATAGGTGTAAGAAATTGGACAATTCAAGTTCAAAGGCAGTTCGTTCCTGATTGGTGTGGTTGGTGTTTTGGGTAGTTCTAGAGGTCGGGGTTCACTCAAACTTAACCAAATGACTCCTCCCCCCATATTGTGATGTTGCCCAAGTTTTGGGCTCGATCCGAAATTAGTAGGTGTAAGAAATTGGACAATTTATGTTCAAAGGCAGTTCGTTCCTAATCGGAGTGGTTGGTGTATTCCATAGTTCTAGAGATCGGATTTCACTCAAAACTAACCAAATGACTCCTCCCGCCATATTATGGTGTTGCCCAAGTTTTGGGCTCGATCCGAAGTCAATAGGTGTAAGAAATTGGACAAGTCAAGGTCAAAGGCAGTTCGTTCCTAATTGGAGTGGTTGGTGTTTTGGGAAGTTCTAGAGATCGGATTTCACTCAAACTTAACCACATGACTACTCCCAGCATATTATAATGTTGCCAAAGTTTTGGGCTCGATCCGAAATCAATAGGTGTAAGAAATTGGAAAATTCAGGTTCAAAGGCAGTTCGTTCCTAATTGGAGTGGTTGGTGTTTTGGGTAGTTCTAGAGATCGGATTTCACTCAAACTTTCCCAAATGACTCCTCCCACCATATTATGACGTTGCCCCAGTTTTGGGCTTGATCCGAAATCAATAGCTGTAAGAAATTAGACAATTCAAGTTCGAAGGCAGTTCGTTCCTAATTGGAGTGGTTGGTGTTTTGGGTAGTTCTAGAGATCGGATTTCACTCAAACTTAACCAAATGACTCCTCCCACCATATTATGATGTTGCCCAAGTTTTGGGCTCGATCCGAAATCAATATGTGTAAGAAATTGGACAATTCAACTTCAAAGGCAGTTCGTTCCTAATTGGAGTGGTTGGTGTTTTGGGTAGTTCCAGAGATCGGATTTCACTCAAAGTTAACCAAATGACTCGTCCCACCATATTATGATGTTGCCCAAGGTTTGGGCTCGATCCGAAATCAATAGTTGTAAGAAATTGGACAATTCAAGTTCAAAGGCAGTTCGTTCCTAATTGGAGTGGTTGGTGTTTTGGGTAGTTCTAGAGATCGGATTTCACTCAAACTTAACCAAATGACTCCTCCCACCATATTATGATGTTGCCCAAGTTTTGGGCTCGATCCGAAATCAATAGGTGTAAGAAATTGGACAATTTATGTTCAAAGGCAGTTCGTTCCTAATCGGAGTGGTTGGTGTATTCCATAGTTCTAGAGATCGGATGATTAGTTCATAATTGTATATCATTTTGTACCCCTCTAGCTTATGATTTGGTTATGTTATTGAGTTAAACTTGTGCTTTTAATCCCTTTTCTATTTATCATTCAGTTCATTGGACCTTTGGTAGAAATGGTGTCTTTGGATAGGAAAAGATGCAAAATGGTGCAAAAGCGAGCAAACTGAGTTGGCTGTTTGTTTTGGCCCGATTAATATGTGGTTCGAAAGAAGAGATTCTGAAGTACAAG
This sequence comes from Prunus avium, assembly GCF_965620075.1. Lineage (NCBI taxonomy): Eukaryota > Viridiplantae > Streptophyta > Magnoliopsida > Rosales > Rosaceae > Prunus > Prunus avium. Next base: position 1,377,662 of record NC_142287.1, read on the forward strand.
ATGGACTGCTAAAACGTATCAATTGATGAAGGCAAGCCCAATCCATGGGGCCATCAAAATGCACACTATACATTCCACTCTATTTTCGGCAGTCAACTTGGAGGGCCCAAAACGTACACTTATACTGCTCAGATGGGAATACATTCTTCATCAAAGTTGTTCCAATGAGTGTCTATTATGACATATTCAAATTTGAGCCCCATTGGATACATATTGAAATCTCAGGCCTTCATACACCAAGCCTGGTTCAGCAGCATCTTTTATTTCCAGCACCCAAAAGAAAACCCACATGGGTTGGCAGCAAAAGGCAGCCACAATTGAACACCTTTGAACAACCATGTGAAGAAAGCTTGAGGTGCAGCAAAAGAAGTATGGGATGGGATTGATTCCAACCACACTAACATAGACAAGATGAAATGGGAGTTATGGGTTGTATTAAATGAGGAATGGTGGTGTTGGATTTCTTCATGATGTTCCTCCCTCTTAGCCCTATAAATAGAGGAGTCTTCAAGCTACAAAATTCACTTCAGCCATCCTCCACACTTCCATCATTCCATCAACACATCCAGAAATCATCCTCATACATTCCCACAACCCCAAACACTCAAGCAATCAACCCAATACTCTAAACTGCCCCAAATCACCAAAACAGCTCCAGAAAGCCTCTCTTCCATTTCCCACGAATTTCCTCTCTCTCTCAACCATCACCACTCACTCAAACTCATCCCAAATCACCTCCATATCCTTCATACATCCTTCTAGACGTGGAGAAGCTCTTGAAGAAGCACTTTACACCACAAGATCTTCAGAAAAGGGTTTTTCTACTCTTATGGCATTCATTATGTTTTCCCATTTCTGTTTTAGTTTCTTTTCCATTATGAGTAGCTAAATCCATAACTACGGCTTCGATGTAACCTAACATGAATATTCTGGGTTTATAAGTTTGAAGGTTGGAGTTTCAAGTTTGATTCATGATTCATGTTTTTATTCATTATGCTTACCAGTTAATATACTTGTTTGAATGATTGATCACCATTAGAACTTGTATGTTAGCTATCTTGGTTTGAATCAAGAGTAGACACAATGCTTTGATTCAAATTGAACTATGAATAGGAAGAGTATGTATGGACATTCGACAACAGGGATTAGATACATACTTGGTTGTTTAAATTGTTCTTCTATGCTTAATGGGTTCCTAATGCTTACTTTAGGTTAGACAACAAATGATCAAATTAGGGAATTAGGAACACAAGGTTAGAACCAGACACCATGGCCTAATCATACTTTAGCTAGAATCAATCTTTGAATATGAATTAGACTTGTTACTTGGCTCCTTATTAGACTTGTTACTTGGCTCCTCATAACCCAGAATTGAATTGTTATGGTGATTCGAATGCCCTAGTCTCCAAATCTGTTTTCCAACTCTTAAAACCACTCTTTGTTACATTTGTTTACTTGTTTTTGTTTGCAATTTCATTTTGCTTCTTTTGTTCAACAATCACAACCACTCTTGTTTTAAATTCTGTTTTAGACATAACCTCCTACTTTCTTGAATTTGGTAATCTAAGTACATAACTAGTTTTAACTTCTCAGTCTTCGTGGGTACGACCTCGTACTTGTCTTGCTATACTACTAATTGCCGCGTACAATTGCGAGTTAACATAATATTAACAACATCGGATTTCACACAAAACTAACCAAATGACTCCTCCCACCATATTATGATGTTGCCCAAGTTTTGGGCTCGATACGAAATCAATAGGTGTTTGAAATTGGACAATTTATGTTCAAAGGCAGTTCGTTCCTAATCGGAGTGGTTGGTGTATTCCATAGTTCTAGAGATCGGATTTCACTCAAACTTAACCAAATGACTCCTCCCACCATATTATGATGTTGCCCAAGTTTTGGGCTCGATCCGAAATCGATAGGTGTAAGAAATTGGACAATTTATGTTCAAAGGCAGTTCGTTCCTAATCGGAGTGGTTGGTGTATTCCATGGTTCTAGAGATCGGATTTCACTCAAAACTAACCAAATGACTCCTCCCACCATATTATGATGTTGCCCTAGTTTTGGGCTCGATACGAAATCAATAGATGTAAGAAATTGGACAATTCAAGTTCAAAGGCAGTTCGTTCCTAATTGGAGTGGTTGGTGTTTTGCGTAGTTCTAGAGATCGGATTTCACTCAAATTTCACCAAATGACACCTCCCACCATATTACGATGTTGCCCAAATTTTGGGCTCGATCCGAAATCAATAGGTGTAAGAAATTGGACACTTTATGTTCAAAGGCAGTTCGTTCCAAATCGGAGTGGTTGGTGTATTCCATAGTTCTAGAGATCGGATTTCACTCAAAACTAACCAAATCACTCCTCCCACCATATTATGATGTTGCCCAAGTTTTGGGCTCGATCCGAAATCAATAGGTGCAAGAAATTGGACAATTCAAGTTCAAAGGCAGTTCGTTCCTAATTGGAGTGGTTGGTGTTTTGGGTAGTTCTAGAGGTCGGATTTCACTCAAACTTAGCCAAATGACCCCTCCCACCATATTATGATGTTGCCCAAGTTTTGGGCTCGATCCGAAATCAATAGGTGTAAGAAATTGGACAATTCAAGTTCAAAGGAAGTTCGTTCCTAATTGGAGTGGTTGGTGTTTTGGGTAGTTCCAGAGATCGGATTTCACTCAAACTTAAACAAATGACTCCTCCCACCATATTATGATGTTGCCCAAGTTTTGGGCTCGATCCGAAATCAATAGGTGTAAGAAATTGGTCAATTCAAGTTCGGAAGCAGTTTGTTCCTAATTGGGGTGGTTGGTGTATTGTGTAGTTCTAGAGATCCGATTGCACTCAAAATTAACCAAATGACTCCTCCCACCATATTGTGATGTTGCCCAAGTTTTGGGCTCCTTCCGAAATCAATAGGTGTAAGAAATTGGAAAATTCAGGTTCAAAGGCAGTTCGTTCCTAATTGGAGTGGTTGGTGTTTTGGGTAGTTCTAGAGATCGGCTTTCACTCTCACTTTCCCAAATGACTCCTCCCACCATATTATGACGTTGCCCCAGTTTTGGGCTTGATCCGAAATCAATAGCTGTAAGAAATTAGACAATTCAAGTTCGAAGGCAGTTCGTTCCTAATTGGAGTGGTTGGTGTTTTGGGTAGTTCTAGAGATCGGATTTCACTCAAACTTAACCAAATGACTCCTCCCACTGTATTATGATGTTTCCCAAGTTTTACGCTCGATCCGAAATCAATAGGTGTAAGAAATTGGACAATTCAAGTTCAAAGGAAGTTCGTTCCTAATTGGAGTGGTAGGTGTTTTGGGTAGTTCTAGAGATAGGATTTCACTCAAACTTAACCAAATGACTCCTCCCACCATACTATGATGTTGCCCAAGTTTTAGGCTCGATCCGAAATCAAAAGGTGTAAGAAATTGGACAATTCAAGTTCAAAGGCAGTTCGTTCCTAATTGGAGTGGTTGGTGTTTTGGGTAGTTCTAGAGATCGGATTTCACTCAAACTTAACCAAATGACTCCTCCCACCATATTATGATGTTGCCGAAGTTTTGGGCTCGATCCGAAATCAATAGGTGTAAGAAATTGGACAATTTATATTCAAAGGCAGTTCGTTCCTAATCGGAGTGGTTAATATATTCCATAGTTCTAGAGATCGGATTTCACTCAGGATTAACCAATTGACTCCTCCCACCATATTATGATGTTGCCCAAGTTTTGGGCTCGATCCGAAATCAATAGGTGTAAGAAATTGGACAATTCAAGTTCAAAGGCAGTTCGTTCCTAATTGGAGTGGCTGGTGGTTTGGGTAGTTCTAGAGATCGGATTTCACTCAAACTTAACCAAAAGACTCCTTCCACCATATTATGATGTTTCCCAAGTTTTGGGCTCGATCCGAAATCAATAGGTGTAAGAAATTGGACAATTCAAGTTCAATGGCAGTTCTTTCCTAATTGGAGTGGTTGGTGTTTTGGGTAGTTCTAGAGATCAGATTTCACTCAAACTTAACCAAACGACACCTCCGACCACATTATGATGTTGCCCAAGTTTTGGGCTCGATCCGAAATCAATAGGTGTAAGAAATTGGACAATTGAAGTTCAATGGTAGTTCGTTCCTAATTGGGGTGGTTGGTGTATTGTGTTGTTCTAGAGATCCGATTGCACTCAAAATTAACCAAATGACTCCTCCCACCATATTATGATGTTGCCCAAGTTTTGGGCTCGATCCGAAATCAATAGGTGTAAGAAATTGGACAATTGAAGTTCAGTGGTAGTTCGTTCCTAATTGGGGTGGTTGGTGTATTGTGTTGTTCTAGAGATCCGATTGCACTCAAAATTAACCAAATGACTCCTCCCACCATATTATGATGTTGCCCAAGTTTTGGACTCTATCCGAAATCAACATATGTAAGAAATTGGACAATCCAAGTTCAATGGCAGTTTGTTCCTAATTTGGGTGGTTGGTGTATTGTGTAGGTCTAGAGATCCGATTGCACTCAAAATTAACCAAATGACTCCTCCCACCACATTATGATGTTGCCCAAGTTTTTGGCTCAATCCGAAATCAATAGGTGTAAGAAATTGGTCAATTCAAGTTCGAAAGCAGTTTGTTCCTAATTGGGGTGGTTGGTGTATTATGTAGTTCTAGAGATCCGATTGCACTCAAAATTAACCAAATGACTCCTCCCACCATATTGTGATGTTGCCCAAGTTTTGGGCTCCTTCCGAAATCAATAGGTGTAAGAAATTGGACAATTCAAGTTCAAAGGCAGTTCGTTCCTAATTGGAGTGGTTGGTGTTTTGGGTAGTTCTGGAGATCGGATTTCACTCAAACTTAAACAATTGACTCTTGCCACCATATTATGATGTTGCCCAAGTTTTGGGCTCGAGCTGAAGTCAATAGCTGTAAGAAATTGGACAATCCAAGTTCAATGGCAGTTCGTTCCTAATTGGGGTGGTTGGTGTATTGGGTAGTTCTAGAGATCCGATCGCACTCAAAATTAACCAAATGACTCCTCCCACCATATTATTATGTTGCCAAAGTTTTGGGCTCTATCCAAAATCAATAGGTATAAGAAATTGAACAATTCAAGTTCAAAGGCTGTTATTTCCTAATTGGGGTGGTTGTTGTATTGGGTAGTTCAAGAGATCGGATTTCACTCAAAATTATCCAAATGACTCCTCCCACCATATTATGATGTTGCCCAAGTTTTGGGCTCGATCCGATATCAATAGGTGTGAGAATTTGGACAATTCAAGTTCAAAGGCAGTTCTTTCCTAATTGAAGTGCTTGTTGTATTCCATAGTTCTAGAGATCGGATGTTAAGCTCATAATTTCATACATATACATGCCCTATTTACTTACTTCTTTTGCTTAGTTTCTTAGATTTCTAAGTTATTTGCCTCCCTTTGTGTGTTTTGTAGGCAAATAGAGCAAGAGAGCATAATTCATGCAATTCAAGCATGTTAAGGCCTAATTTGGATGAATGGATGAAGAGCTTAAAAGACAAACTCATTTTGGCTACAGCCCCCTGCCAGTCCAGTTTCGTAGGTCATATTGAAAGCTTTGTTTCAGCAACTTACACAGCTCGGATGAGGCAACATTCTTCATGAAAGTTGTTCCAATGGGTGTGTAATATAACATATCCAAAATTCAGCCCCATTGGATAAATATGGAGTCTGTTACCTAGCAAACACAGAGCCATGCTCAGGATAGATTTTATCAGCGCGCAAAATGAGTTAGCAATTTGTTTTGGCCTTAACTTCCTCCTCCGACCTTGGATTGGCCCAAATGATATATGGCTGGAAAGAAGACATTCTGAAATTCAAGTTTGAGTGCTTAAAGTCTTAATTTACTTAAGGGAAGCCCAATTCGTAAGCCCTTGAAGTTGCTGGTCATGCTGACCTCAGGATGAGCTATTGTTTCTGGTTGGAAGCTTGGTCATGGTGAGCTAGGCATGAGCTATTGAGCTTGTTGGAAGCTTGGTCATGGTGACATGAAGATGAGCTAGGGCTGCTGGTGGGATTTATTGGTGAAGTGCATCAACCAATTCAAAGTTTCTAATACAAGTGCATCAACCATTTCATATTTTATAAAACAAGTGTTGTATGCATTAGCCATATTGAATTCAGATTTTTCACTTCCTTAGGCCTATAAATAGGGAGGTTCTCTAAGCTTGTAAACACACCCCAAGGGGGGGAGCTCTCAAACACTTCTCTAGAGCTCCCTTCCCTTCTCTTCCTCAAATTCTCTTAGTTTCTCTTTCTAGTTTTCAATTGTTGTAATGAAATATTTGTGCTGAAATTCTCCTTAAGTTTTTCTTAGTTCCACTTTATTTTTCATTATGTAAATTCTTTTCTTAAGTTTTCAAGTTGAATTAGTTTCCAAGTTTCAATTATGGTTCATGTTCTTATTCATTATGCTTATAAGTTAATATGCTAGTTTGAATGATTGATCACCATTTAAGCTTGCATGTTAGCTATCTTGGTTTGAATTAAGAGTATACACCATGCTTTAATTCGAATTGAACTATGAATAGGAAGAGTATGTATGGACATTCGACAACAGGGATTAGATACATGCTTGGTTGTTTAAATTGTTCTTCTATGCTTAATGGGTTCCTAATGCTTAATTTTAGGTTAGACAACAAATGATCAAATTAGGGAATTAGGAACACAAGGTTATGACCACACACCATGGCTTAATCATACTTTAGCTAGAATCAATCCATTAATCTAATTGAACTTGGGAACTTATTTGCTTGAGGAATTTCCTTTTTCTTGTTTTATTTATTTATTTTTTTTTTTCATTTCTGTTTTGTGTAGGAGAAATGAATAGGATCATTCAATCACCAATCCTCGTGGGATCGACCTCGCACTTACATACGCTATACTACCGAACGGCTCGTGCACTTGCGAGTATCACAAGTTGAGGATGCAGCTTAATCCATTTTGGTGCAGCTGAATCTACACAACATCGGATTTCACTAAAAATTAACCAAATGACACCTCCCACCATATTATGATGTTGCCCAAGTTTTGGGATCAATCCGAAATCAATAGGTGTAAGAAATTGGACAATTTATGTTCAAAGGCAGATCGTTCCTAATTGGAGTGGGTGGTGTATTCCATAGTTCTAGAGATCGTATTTCACTCAAACTTAACCAAATGACTCCTCCCACCATATTACGATGTTGCCCAAGTTTTGGGCTCGATCCGAAATCAATAGGTGTAAGAAATTGGACAATTCAAGTTCAACGGCAGTTCGTTCCTATTGGGGTGGTTGGTGTATTGGGTAGTTCTAGAGATCTGATTGCACTCAAAATTAACCAAATGACTCCTCCCACCACATTAGGATGTTGCCCAAGTGTTGGGCTCGATCCGAAATTAATAGTGGAAGAAATTGGACAATTCAAGTTCAAAGGCAATTCGTTTCTAATTGGAGTGGTTGGTGTTTTGCGTAGTTCTAGAGATCGGATTTCACTCAAACTTAACCAAATGACTCCTCCGACCACATTATGATGTTGCCCAAGTTTTGGGCTTGATCCGAAATCAGTAGGTGTAAGAAATTGGACAATTCAAGTTCAAAGGCAGTTCGTTCCTAATTGGATTGGTTGGTGTATTGTGTGGTTCTAGAGATCCGATTGCACTCAAAATTAACCAAACGACTCCTCCCACCATATTATGATGTTGCCCAAGTTTTGGGCTCGATCCGAAATCAATAGGTGTAAGAAATTGGACAATTCAAGTTCAATGGCAGTTCGTTCCTAATTGGGGTGGTTGGTGTATTCTGTAGTTCTAGAGATCCGATTGCACTCAAAATTAACCAAATGACTCCTCCCACCATATTATGATGTTGCCCAAGTTTTGGGCTCGATCCGAAATGAATAGTGTAAGAAATTGGACAATTCAAGTTCAAAGGCAGTTCGTTTCTAATTGGGGTGGTTGGTGAATTGTGTAGTTCTAGAGATCCGATTGCACTCAAAATTAACCAAATGATTATTCCCACCACATTATGTGGTTGCCCAAGTTTTGGGCTCGATCCGAAAACAATAGGTGTAAGAAATTGGACAATTCAAGTTCGAAAGCAGTTTGTTCCTAATTGGGGTGGTTGGTGTATTGTGTAGATCTAGAGATCCGATTGCACTCAAAATGAACCAAATGACTCCTCCCACCATATTGTGATGTTCCCCAAGTTTTGGGATCTATCCGAAATCAATAGGTGTAAGAAATTGGACAATTCAAGTTCAAAGGCAGTTCGTTCCTAATTGGAGTGGTTGGTGTTTTGTGTTGTTCTAGAGATCGGATTGCACTCAAAATTAACCAAATGACTCCTCCGAACAGATTATGACGTTGCCCAGGTTTTGGGCTCTATCCGAAATCAATAGGTGTAAGAAATTGGACAATCCAAGTTCGAAGGCAGTTCGTTCCTAATTGGGATGGTTGGTGTATTGGGTAGTTCTAGAGACCGAATTTCACTCAAAATTAACCAAATGACTCCTGCCACCATATTATGATGTTGCCCAAGTTTTGGGCTCGATCCTAAATCAATAGTGTAAGAAATTGGACAATTCAAGTTCAAAGGTAGTTCGTTTCTAATTGGAGTGGTTGGTGTTTTGGGTAGTTCTAGATATCGGATTTCACTCAAACTTAACCAAATGACTCCTCCGACCACGTTATGATGTTGCCCAAGTTTTGGGGTCGATCCGAAATCAATAGGTGTAAGAAATTGGACAATTGAAGTTCAATGGCAGTACGTTCCTAATTGGGATGGTTGGTGTATTGTGTAGTTGTAGAGATCCGATTGCACTCAAAATTAACCAAATGACTCCTCCCACCATATTATGATGTTTCCCAAGTTTTGGGCTCTATCCGAAATCAAGAGGTGTAAGAAATTGGACAATTCAAGTTCGAAAGCAGTTTGTTCCTAATTGGGATGGTTGGTGTATTGTGTAGTTCTAGAGATCCGATTGCACTCAAAATTAACCAAATGACTCCTCCCACCATGTTATGATGTTGCCCAAGTTTTGGGCTCTATCCGAAATCAATAGATGTAAGAAATTGGACAATTCAAGTTCAAAGGAAGTTCGTTCCTAATTGGAGTGGTTGGTGTTTTGGGTAGTTCTCGAGATTGGATTTCACTCAAACTTAGACAAATAACTCCTGCCACCATATTATGATGTTGCCCAAGTTTTGGGCTCGATCCGAAGTCAATAGGTGTAAGAAATTGGACAATCCAAATTCGAAGGCAGTTCATTCCTAATTGAAGTGGTTGGTGTATTCCATAGTTCTTGAGATCGGATTTCACTCAAAATTAACCAAATGACTCCTCCCACCGTATTATGATGTTGCCCAAGTTTTGGGCTCGATCCAAAATCAATATATGTAAGAAATTGGACAGTTCAAGTTCAATGGCAGTTCGTACCTAATTTGGGTGGTTGGTGTATTGTGTAGTTCTAGAGATTGGATTTCACTCAAAATTAACCAAATTACTCCTCCCACCGTATTATGATGTTGCCCGAGTTTTGGGCTCGATCCGAAATCAATTGGTGTAAGAAATTGGACAATTCAATTTCAAAGGCAGTTCGTTCCTAATTGCTGTGGTTGGTGTTTTGGGTAGTTCTAGAGATTGGATTTCACTCAAACTTAACCAAATGACTCTTCCCACCCTATTATGATGTTGCCCAAGTTTTGGGCTCGATCCGAAATCAATAGGTGTTAGGAATTGGACAATTTATGTTCGAAGGCAGTTCCTTCCTAATCGGAGTGGTTGGTGTATTCCATTGTTCTAGAGAACGGATTTCACTCAAAACTAACCAAATGACTCCTCCCACCATATTGTGATGTTGCCCAAGTTTTGGGCTCGATCCGAAATCAATAGGTGTAAGAAATTGGACAATTCAAGTTCGAAGGCAGTTCGTTCCTAATTGGAGTGGTTGGTGTTTTGGGTAGTTCTAGAGATCGGATTTCACTCAAACTTAACCAAATGACGCCGCCCACCATATTATGATGTTGCCCAAGTTTTGGGCTCAATCCGAAATCAATAGGTGTAAGAAATTGGACAATTTAAGTTCAAATGAAGTTCGTTCCTAATTGGACTGGTTGGTGTTTTGGGTAGTTCTAGAGATCGGATTTCACTCAAATTTAACCAAATGACTCCTCCCCCCATATTATGATGTTGCCCAAGTGTTGCTTCGATTCAGCTGAACCAAAATGGATTCAGCTGTATCCTCAACTTGTGATACTCGCAAGTGCACGAGCCGTTTGGTAGTATAGCATATGTAAGTGCGTGGTCGATCCCACTAGGATTGGTGATTGGATGATCCAATTCATTTCCCCTACACAAAACAGAAATGAAAAGAAAATAAATAAAACAAGAAAAAAAAAAGAAATAACTCAAGCAAATAAGTTCCCAAGTTCAATTAGATTAACGGATTGATTCTAGCTAAAGTATGATTAAGCCATGGTGTTTGGTCCTAACCTTGTGTTCCTAATTCCCTAATTTGATCATTTGTTGTCTAACCTGAAATTTTGATATGGTGTTTGGTCCTAACCTTCTATGAACAATGTCTTCCCATCTGAGCAATACAAGTGTACATTTTGGGCCTTGCAAGTTAACTGCCGAAAATAGACTGGAATTGACTTCATTGCAGTCAGCTTGTGGGCTTGTTTTGGGCTTGATCTTCCCTCCTACAAAATCTGGAAAAAACTGGATCTTGAAGCTCTTTTAATTATCTTTCCAAGTATATGCAGCCCAGCTCAAGGAAAAATCGGAAAGCCCTTCAAATGTGATATTTGGCCCAGTAACGCAGATGCTGCCGAATTTGACCTTAAGTTGCCAAAACTTGTATAACTTTCTCTAGAAGACTCGGAATCATGAACCGTAAAATTCCGCATCTTTCCAATCATGTATGGCTCATCATCTGGTTCTTCTTGAGCAAGTGCAGTCCAATTCGTGAAGTTGACTGATCTGCAGACACCGATGAGCCAACTTGTCTCCAAAATGCATTTAATGAGTCTCAAGCTTATTACACTGAAACAAACACAAAACTTATTAAAAGCACAAGTTTAACTCAAAAACATAACCAAATCATAAGTTAGAAGGATACAAAATGACATGTAATTATGCACCGATCACCAAGTTTTGGGCTCGATCCGAAGTCAATAGGTGAAAGAAATTGGACAATTCATGTTCAAAGGCAGTTCGTTCCTAATTGGGTGGGTTGAGGTATTGGGTAGTTCTAGAGATCGGATTTCACTCAAACTTAACCAAATGACTCCTCCCACCATATTATGATGTTGCCCAAGTTTTGGGCTCGATCCGAAATCAATAGGTGTAAGAAATGGAACAATTTATGTTCAAAGGCAGTTCGTTCCCAATCGGAGTGGTTGTTGTACTCCATAGTTCTAGAGATCGGATTTCACTCAAAACTAACCAAATGACTCCTCCCACCATATTAAGTTGTTGCCCAAGTTTTGGGCTCGATCCGAAATTAATATGTCTAAGAAATTGGACAACTCAAATTCGAAGGCAGTTCGTTCCTAATTGGAGTGGTTGGTGTTTTGGGTAGTTCTAGTGATTGGATTTCACTCAAACTTAACCAAATGACTCCTCCCACCATATTTTGATGTTTCCCAAGTTTTGGGCTTGATCAGAAATCAATAGGTGTAAGAATTTGGACAATTTATGTTCAAAGGCAGTTCGTTCCTAATCGGAGTGGTTGCTGTATTCCATAGTTCTAGAGGTCGGATTTCACTGAAAACTAACCAAATGACTCCTCCCACCATATTATGATGTTGCCCAAGTTTTGGGCTCGATCCGAAATCAATTGGTGTAAGAATTTGGACAATTCAAGTTCAAAGCAAGTTCGTTCATAATTGGAGTGGTTGGTGTTTTTTGTAGTTCTAGAGATCGGATTTCACTCAAACTCAACCAAATGACTCCTCCCACCATATTATGATGTAGCCCAAGTTTTGGGCTCGATCCGAAATCAATTGGTGTAAGAAATTGGACAATTCAAGTTCAAAGGCAGTTCGCTCCTAATTGGGGTGGTTGGTGTATTGGGTAGTTCTAGAGATCGGATTTCACTCAAACTTAACCAAATGACTCCTCCCACCATATTATGTTGTTGCCTAAGTTTTGGGCTCGCTCCGAAATCAATAGGTGTAAGAAATTGGACAATTCAAGTTCGAAGGCAATTCGTTCCTAATTGGAGTGGTTGGTGTTTTGGGTAGTTCTAGAGATCGGATTTCACTCAAAACTAATGAACTGACTCCTCCCACCGTATTATGATGTTGCCCAAGTTTTGGGCTCTATCCGAAATCAATAGGGGTAAGAAATTGGACAATTCAAGTTCAAAGGAAGTTCATTCCTAATCGGAGTGGTTGGTGTTTTGGGTAGTTCTACAAGTCGGATTTCACTCAAACTTAATCAAATGACTCCTCCCACCATATTATGTTGTTGCCCAAGTTTTGGGCTCGATCCGAAATCAATAGGTGTAAGAAATTGGACAATTCAAGTTCATAGGCAGTTCATTCCTAATTGGAGTGGTTCGTGTTTTGGGTAGTTCTAGAGATCGGATTTCACTCAAACTTAACCAAATCACTCCTCCCACCATATTCTGATGTTGCCCAAGCTTTGGGCTCGATCCGAAATCAATAGGTGTAAGAAATTGGATAATTTATGTTCAATGGCAGTTCGTTCCTAATCGGAGTGGTTGGTGTATTCCATAATTCTAGAGATCGGATTTCACTCAAAACTAACCAAACGACTCCTCCCACCATATTATGATGTTGCCCAAGTTTTGGGCTCGATCCGAAATCAATTGGTGTAAGAAATTGGATAATTCAAGTTCAAAGGCAGTTCGTTCCTAATTGGCGTGGTTGGTGTTTTTTGTAGTTCTAGAGATCGGATTTCACTCAAACTCAACCAAATGACTCCTCCCACCATATTATGATGTAGCCCAAGTTTTGGGCTCGATCCGAAATCAATTGGTGTAAGAAATTGGAAAATTCAAGTTCAAAGGCAGTTCGCTCCTAATTGGGGTGGTTGGTGTATTGGGTAGTTCTAGAGATCGGATTTCACTCAAACTTAACCAAATGACTCCTCCCACCATATTAGGTTGTTGCCAAAGTTTTGGGCTCGATCCAAAATCAATAGGTGTAAGAAATTGGACAATTCAAGTTCAAAGGCAGTTCTTTCCTAATTGGAGTGGTTGGTGTTTTGGGTCGTTCTAGAGATCGGATTTCACTCAAGCTTAACCAAATGACTCCTCCCAACATATTATGATGTTGCCCAAGTTTTGGGCTCCATCCGAAATCAATAGGTGTAAGAAATTGGACAATTTAAGTTCAAAGGCAGTTCGTTCCTAATTGGAGTGGTAGGTGTTTTGGGTAGTTCTAGAGATCGGATTTCACTCAAACTTAACCAAATGACTCATCCCACCATATTATGATGTTGCCCAAGTTTTGGGCATGATCCGAAATCAATAGGTGTAAGAAATTGGACAATTCAAGTTCAAAGGCAGTCCGTTCCTAATTGGAGTGGTCGGTGTTTTGGGTAGTTCTAGAGATCGGATTTCACTCAAACATAACCAAATGACTCCTCCCACCATATTATGATGTTGCCCAAGTTTTGGGCTCGATCCGAAATCAATAGGTGTAAGAAATTGGACAATTCAAGTTCAAAGGCAGTTCCTTCCCAATTGGAGTGGTTGGTGTTTTGGGTAGTTCTAGAGATCGGATTTCACTCAAACTTAGCAAAATCACTCCTCCCACCATATAATGATGTTGCCCAAGTTTTGGGCTCGATCCGAAATCAATAGGTGTAAGAAATTGGACAATTCATGTTCAATGGTAGTTCGTTCCAAATTGGTGTGGTTGGTGTTTTTGGTAGTTCTAGAGATCGGATTTCACTCAAACTTAACCAAATCACTCCTCCCACCATATTATGATGTTGCCCAAGTTTTGGGCTCGATCCGAAATCAATCGCTGTAAGAAATTGGACAATTCAAGTTCAAAGGCGGTTGTTTCCTAATTGGAGTGGTTGGTGTGTTGGGTAGTTGTAGAGATCGGATTTCACTCAAACTTAACCAAATGACTCCTCCCACCATATTATGATGTTGCCCAAGTTTTAGGCTCGATCCGAAATCAATAGGTGTAACAAATTGGACAATTCAAGTTCAAAGGCAGTTCCTTCCCAATTGGAGTGGTTGGTGTTTTGGTTAGTTCTAGGGATCGGATTTCACTCAAACTTAACCAAATGACTCCTCCCACCATATTATGATGTTGCCCAAGTTTTGGGCTCGATCCGAAATCAATAGGTGTAAGAAATTGGACAATTCGAGTTCAAAGGCAGTTCGTTCCCAATTGGAGTGGTTGGTGTTTTGGGTAGTTCTAGACATTGGATTTCACTCAAACAAAACCAAATGACTCCTCCCACCATATTATGATGTTGCCCAAGTTTTGGGCTCGATCCGAAGTCAATAGGTGTAAGAAATTGGACAATTTATGTTCAAGGGCAGTTCGTTCCTAATCGGAGTGGTTGGTGTATTCCATAGTTCTAGAGATCGGATTTCACTCAAAACTAACCAAATGACTCCTCCCACCATATTATACTGTTGCCCAAGTTTTGGGCTCGATCCGAAATCAATAGGTGTAAGAAATTGGACAATTCATGTTCAAAGGTAGTTCGTTCCAAATTGGACTGGTTGGTGTTTTGGGTAGTTCTAGAGATAGGATTTCACTCAAACTTAACCAAATCACTCCTCCCACCATATTATGACGTTGCCCAGGTTTGGGGCTCGATCCGAAATCAATAGGTGTAAGAAATTGGACAATTTATGTTCAAAGGCAGTTCATTCCTAATCGGAGTGGTTGGTGTTTTCCATAGTTCTAGAGATCGGATTTCACTCAAAACTAACCAAATGACTCCTCCCACCATATTATGATGTTGCCCAAGTTTTGGGCTCGATCCGAAATCAATAGGTGTAAGAAATTGGACAATTTATGTTCAAAGGCTGTTCGTTCCAAATCGGAGTGGTTGGTGTATTCCATGGTTCTAGAGATCGGATTTCACTCAAAACTAACCAAATGACTCCTCCCACCATATTATGATGTTGCCCAAGTTAAGGGCTCGATCCGAAATCAATAGGTGTAAGAAATTGCACAATTCAAGTTCAAAGGCAGTTCGTTCCCAACTGGAGTGGTTGGTGTTTTGGGTAGTTCTAGAGATCGGATTTCACTCAAACTGAACCAAACGACTCCTACCACCATATTATGATGTTGCCCATGTTTTGGGCTCGATCCGAAATCAATAGGTGTAAGAAATTGGACAATTTATGTTCATCGGAAGTTCGTTCCAAATGGGAGTGGTTGGGGTATTCCATAGTTCTAGGGATCGGATTTCACTCAAAACTAACCAAATGACTCCTCCCACCATATTATGATGTTGCCCAAGTTTTGGGCTCGATCCGAAATCAATAGGTGTAAGAAACTGGATAATTCAAGTTCAAAGGCAGTTCGTTCCTAATTGGATTGGTTGGTGTTTTGGGTAGTTCTGGAGATCGGATTTCACTCAAACTTAACCAAATGACTCCTCCCACCCTATTATGATGTTGCCCAAGTTTTGGGCTCGATCCGAAATCAATACGTGTAAGAAATTGGACAATTCAAGTTCAAAGGCAGTTCGTTCCTAATTGGAGTGGTTGGTGTTTTGGGTAGTCCTAGAGATCGGATTTCACTCAAGCTTAACCAAATGACTCCTCCCACCATATTATGATGTTGCCCAAGTTTTGGGCTTGATCCGAAGTCAATAGGTGTAAGAAATTGTACAATTTCTGTTCAAAGGCAGTTCAATCCTAATCATAGTGGTTGGTGTATTCCATAGTTCTAGAGATCGGATTTCACTCAAAACTAACCAAATGACTCCTCCCACCATATTATGATGTTGCCCAAGTTTTGGGCTCGATCCGAAATCAATAGGTGTAAGAAATTGGACAATTTATGTTCATCGGCAGTTCGTTCCGAATCGGAGTGGTTGGTGTATTCCATAGTTCAAGAGATCGGATTTCACTCAAAACTAACCAAATCACTCCTCCCACCATATTATGATGTTGCCCAAGTTTTGGGCTCGATCCGAAATCAATAGGTGTAAGAAATTGGACAATTCAAGTTCATAGGCAGTTCATTCCTAATTGGAGTGGTTGGTGTTTTGTGTAGTTCTAGAGATCGGATTTCTCTCAAACTTAACCAAATGACTCCTCCCACCATATTATGATGTTGCCCAAGTTTTGGGCTCGATCCGAAATCAATAGGTGTAAGAAATTGGATAATTTATGTTCAATGGCAGTTCGTTCCTAATCGGAGTGGTTGGTATATTCCATAGTTCTAGAGATCAGATTTCACTCAAAACTAACCAAGTGACTCCTCCCACCATATTATGATGTTGCCCAAGTTTGGGCTCGATCCAAAATCAATAGGTGTAAGAAATCGGATAATTTATGTTCAATGGCAGTTCGTTCCTAATCGGAGTGGTTGGTGTATTCAGTAGTTCTAGAGATCGGATTTCACTCAAAACTAACCAAGTGACTCCTCCCCCCATATTATGATGTTGCCCAAGTTTTGGGCTCGATCCGAATTCAATCGGTGTAAGAAAGTGGACAATTCAAGTTCAGAGGCGGTTCTTTCCTAGTTGGAGTGGTTGGTGTGTTGGGTAGTTCTAGAGATCGGATTTCACTCAAACTTAACCAAATGACTCCTCCCACCATATGATGATGTTGCCCAAGTTTTGGGCTCGATCCGAAATCAATAGGTGTAAGAAATTGGATAATTTATATTCAATGGCAGTTCCGTCCTAATCGGAGTGGTTGGTGTATTCCATAGTTCTAGAGATCAGATTTCACTCAAAACGAACCAAATGACTCCTCCCACCATATTATGATGTTGCCCAAGTTTGGGCTCGATCCAAAATCAATAGGTGTAAGAAATTGGACAAATTATGTTCCAAGGCAGTTCGTTCCTAATCGTAGTGGTTGGTGTATTCCATAGTTCTAGAGATCGGATTTCACTCAAAACTAACCAAATGACTACTCCCACCATATTATGATGTTGCCCAAGTTTTGGGCTCGATCCGAAATCAATAGGTGTAAGAAATTGGACAATTTAAGTTCAAAGGCAGTTCGTTCCCAATCGGAGTGGTTGGTGTTTTGGGTAGTTCTAGAGATCGGATTTCACTCAAACTTAACCAAATCACTCCTCCCACAATATTATGATGTTGCCCAAGTTTTGGGCTCGATCAGAATTCAATCGCTGTAAGAAATTGGACAATTAAAGTTCAAAGGCGGTTCTTTCCTAATTGGAGTGGTTGGTGTGTTGGGTAGTACTAGAGATCGGATTTCACTCAAACTTAACCAAATGACTCCTCCCACCAGAGTATGATGTTGCCCAAGTTTTGGGCTCGATCCGAAATCAATAGGTGTAAGAAATTGGACAATTCATGTCCAAAGGCAGTTCGTTCCGAATTGGAGTGGTTGGTGTTTTGGGTAGTTCTAGAGATCGGATTTCACTCAAACTTAACCAAATCACTCCTCCCACCATATTATGATGTTGCCCAAGTTTTGGGCTCGATCCAAAATCAATCGGTGTAAGAAATTGGACAATTCAAGTTCAAACTCGGTTCTTTCCTAATTGGAGTGGTTGGTGTGTTGGGTAGTTGTAGAGATCGGATTTCACTCAAACTTAACCAAATGACTCCTCCCACCCTATTATGATGTTGCCCAAGTTTTGGGCTCGATCCGAAATCAATACGTGTAAGAAATTGGGCAATTCAAGTTCAAAGGCAGTTCCTTCCCAATTGGAGTGGTTGGTGTTTTGGTTAGTTCTAGGGATCGGATTTCACTCAAACTTAACCAAATGACTCCTCCCACCATATTATGATGTTGCCCAAGTTTTGGGCTCGATCCGAAGTCAATAGGTGTACGAAATTGGACAATTTATGTTCAAAGGCAGTTCATTCCTAATCGGAGTGGCTGGTGTATTCCACAGTTCTAGAGATCGGATTTCACTCAAAACTAACCAAATCACTCCTCCCACCATATTATGATGTTGCCCAAGTTTTGGGCTCGATCTGAAATCAATAGGTGTAAGAAATTGGACAATTTATGTTCAAAGGCAGTTCGTTCCTAATCGTAGTGGTTGGTGTATTCCATAGTTCTAGAGATCGGATTTCACTCAAAACTAACCAAATGACTCCTCCCACCATATTATGATGTTTCCCAAGTTTGGGCTCGATCCAAAATCAATAGGTGTAAGAAATTGGACAATTTATGTTCAAAGGCAGTTCGTTCCTAATCGTAGTGGTTGGTGTATTCCATAGTTATAGAGATCGGATTTCACTCAAAACTAACCAAATGACTCCTCCCACCATATTATGATGTTGCCCAAGTTTTGGGCTCGATCCGAAATCAATAGGTGTAAGAAATTATACAATTTATGTTCATCGGCAATTCGTTCCGAATCGGAGTGGTTGGTGTATTCCATAGTTCTAGAGATCGGATTTCACTCAAAACTAACCAAATCACTCCTCCCACAATATTATGATGTTGCCCAAGTTTTGGGCTCGATCCGAAATCAATAGGTGTAAGAAATTGGACAATTCAAGTTCAAAGGCAGTTCGTTCCCAATTGGAGTGGTTGGTGTTTTGAGTAGTTCTAGAGATCGGATTTCACTCAAACTTAACCAAATGACTCCTCCCACCATATTATGTTGTTGCCCAAGTTTTGGGCTCGATCCGAAATCAATAGGTGTAAGCAATTGGACAATTTATGTTCATCGGCAGTTCGTTCCGAATCTGAGTGGTTGGGGTATTCCATATTGCTATTGATCGGATTTCTCTCAAAACTAACCAAATGACTCCTCCCACCATAATATGATGTTGCCCAAGTTTTGGGCTCGATCCAAAATCAATAGGTGTAAGAAATTGGACAATTTATGTTCAAAGGCAGTTCGTTCCTAATCGGAGTGGTTGGCGTATTCCATAGTTCTAGAGATCGGATTTCACTCAAAATTAACCAAATGACTCCTCCCACCATATTATGATGTTGCCCAAGTTTTGGGCTAGATCCGAAATCAATAGGTGTAAGAAATTGGACAATTCAAGTTCAAAGGCAGTTCGTTCCTAATAGGGGTGGTTGGTGTTTGGGTTAGTTCTGGAGATCGGATTTCACTCAAACTTAACCAAATGACTCCTCCCATCATATTATGATGTTGCCTAAGTTTTGGGCTCGATCCGAAATCAATAGGCGTAAGAAATTGGAGAATTTATGTTCAAAGGCAGTTCGTTCCTAATCAGAGTGGTTGGTGTATTCCATAGTTCTAGAGATCGGATTTCGCTCAAACTTAACTAAATGACTCCTCCCAGCATATTATAACGTTGCCCAAGTTTTGGGCTCGATCCGAAATCAATAGGTGTAAGAAATTGGACAATTCAAGTTCAAAGGCAGTTCGTTCCTAATTGTAGTGGTTGGTGGTTTGGGTAGTGCTAGAGATCGGATTTCACTCAAACTTAACCAAATGACTCCTCCCCCCCTATTATGATGTTGCCCAAGTTTTGGGCTCGATCCGAAATCAATAGGTGTAAGAAATTGGAAAATTTATGTTCAATGGCAGTTCGTTCCTAATCGGAGTGGTTGGCGTATTCCATAGTTCTAGGGATCGGATTTCACTCAAAATTAACCAAATGACTCCTCCCACCATATTATGATGTTGCCCAAGTTTTGGGCTCGATCCGAAATCAATAGGTATAAGAAATTGGACAATTCAAGTTCCAAGGAAGTTCATTCCTAATTGGGGTGGTTGGTGTTTGGGTTAGTTCTGGAGATCGAATTTCACTCAAACTTAACCAAATGACTCCTTCCACCATGTTATGATGTTGCCCAAGTTTTGGGCTCGATCCGAAATCAGTAGGTGTAAGAAATGGGACAATTTATGTTCAAAGGCAGATCGTTCCTAATTGGAGTGGTTGGTGTATTCCATAGTTCTAAAGATCGGATTTCACTCAAAACTAACCAAATGACTCCTCCCACCATATTATGATGTTGCCCAAGTTTTGGGCTCGATCCGAAATCAATAGGTGTAAGAAATTGGAAAATTTAAGTTCAAAGGAAGTGCGTTCCTAATTGGAGTGGTTGGTGTTTTGGGTAGTTCTAGAGATCGGATTTCACTCAAACTTAACCAAATGACTCCTCCCACGATATTATGATGTTGCTCAAGTTTTGGGCTCGATCCGAAATCAATAGGTGTAAGAAATTGGACAATTGA
The DNA here is from genome assembly GCF_965620075.1 of Prunus avium. Taxonomy (NCBI): domain Eukaryota; kingdom Viridiplantae; phylum Streptophyta; class Magnoliopsida; order Rosales; family Rosaceae; genus Prunus; species Prunus avium. The sequence continues at coordinate 1,397,991 of NC_142287.1, forward strand.
AGTTCAAAGGTAGTTCGTTCCTGATTGGAGTCGTTGGTGTTTTGGGTAGTTCTAGAGGTCGGATTTCACTCAAACTTAAGCAAATGACTCCTCCCACCATATTATGGCGTTGCCCAAGTTTTGGGATCGATCCGAAATCAATAGGTGTAAGAAATTGGACAATTCAAGTTCAAAGACAGTTCGTTCCTAATTGGAGTCGTTGGTGTTTTGGGTAGTTCTAGTGATCGGATTTCACTCAAACTTAACCAAATGACTCCTCCCACCATATTATGGTGTTGCCCAAGTTTTGGGATCGATCCGAAATCAATACGTGTAAGAAATTGGACAATTCAAGTTCATAGGCAGTTCGTTCCTAATTGGAGTGGTTTGTGTTTTGGGTAGTTCTAGAGATCGAATTTCACTCAAACTGAACCAAACGACTCCAAGCACCATATTTTGGTGTTGCCCAAGTTTTGGGCTCGATCCGAAATCGATAGGTGTAAGAAATGGGACAATTCAAGTTGAAAGGCAGTTCGTTCCTAAATGGAGTGGTTGGTGTTTTGGGTAGTTCTGGAGATCGGATTTCACTCAAACTTAACCAAATGACTCCTCCCATCATATTATGCTGTTGCCCAAGTTTTGGGCTCGATCCGAAATCAATCGGTGTAAGAAATTGGACAATTCAAGTTCAGAGGCGGTTCTTTCCCAGTTGGAGTGGTTGGTGTGTTGGGTAGTTCTAGAGATCGGATTTCACTCAAACTTAACCAAATGACTCCTCCCACCATATTATGTTGTTGCTCAAGTTTTGGGCTCGATCCGAAATCAATAGGTGTAAGAAATTGGACAATTCAAGTTCGAAGGCAGTTCGTTCCTAATTAGAGTGGTTGGTGTATTCCATAGTTCTAAAGATCGGATTTCACTCAAAACTAACCAAATGACTCCTCCCACCAAATTATGATGTTGCCCAAGTTTTGGGCTCGATCCGAAATCAATAGGTGTAAGAAATTGGACAATTCAAGTTCAAAGGAAGTGCGTTCCTAATTGGAGTGGTTGGTGTTTTGGGTAGTTCTAGAGATCGGATTTCACTCAAACTTAACCAAATGACTCCTCCCACGATATTATGATGTTGCCCAAGTTTTGCGTAAGATTCGAAATAAATAGGTGTAAGAAATTGGACATTTCAAGTTCAAAGGCAGTTCGTTCCAAATTGGAGTGGTTGGTGTTTTGGGTAGTTCTAGAGATCGGATTTCACTCAAACGTAACCAAATGACTCCTCCCACCATATTATGATGTTGCTCAAGTTTTGGGCTCGATCCGAAATCTATAGGTGTAAGAAATTGGACAATTAAAGTTCAAAGGTAGTTCGTTCCTGATTGGAGTCGTTGGTGTTTTGGGTAGTTCTAGAGGTCGGATTTCACTCAAACTTAACCAAATTACTCCTCCCACCATATTATGGTGTTGCCCAAATTTTGGGATAGATCCGAAATCAATAGGTGTAAGAAATTGGACAAGTTATGTTCAAAGGCAGTTCGTTCCTAATCGTAGTGGTTGGTGTATTCCATAGTTCTAGAGATCGGATTTCACTCAAAACTAACCAAATCACTCCTCCCACCATATTATGATGTTGCCCAAGTTTTGGGCTCGATCTGAAATCAATAGGTGTAAGAAATTGGACAATTTATGTTCAAAGGCAGTTCGTTCCTAATCGTAGTGGTTGGTGTATTCCATAGTTCTAGAGATCGGATTTCACTCAAAACTAACCAAATGACTCCTCCCACCATATTATGATGTTGCCCAAGTTTTGGGCTCGATCCGAAATCAATAGGTGTAAGAAATTATACAATTTATGTTCATCGGCAATTCGTTCCGAATCGGAGTGGTTGGTGTATTCCATAGTTCTAGAGATCGGATTTCACTCAAACTAACCAAATCACTCCTCCCACAATATTATGATGTTGCCCAAGTTTTGGGCTCGATCCGAAATCAATAGGTGTAAGAAATGGGACAATTCAAGTTGAAAGGCAGTTCGTTCCTAAATGGAGTGGTTGGTGTTTTGGGTAGTTCTGGAGATCGGATTTCACTCAAACTTAACCAAATGACTCCTCCCATCATATTATGCTGTTGCCCAAGTTTTGGGCTCGATCCGAAATCAATCGGTGTAAGAAATTGGACAATTCAAGTTCAGAGGCGGTTCTTTCCCAGTTGGAGTGGTTGGTGTGTTGGGTAGTTCTAGAGATCGGATTTCACTCAAACTTAACCAAATGACTCCTCCCACCATATTATGTTGTTGCTCAAGTTTTGGGCTCGATCCGAAATCAATAGGTGTAAGAAATTGGACAATTCAAGTTCGAAGGCAGTTCGTTCCTAATTAGAGTGGTTGGTGTATTCCATAGTTCTAAAGATCGGATTTCACTCAAAACTAACCAAATGACTCCTCCCACCAAATTATGATGTTGCCCAAGTTTTGGGCTCGATCCGAAATCAATAGGTGTAAGAAATTGGACAATTCAAGTTCAAAGGAAGTGCGTTCCTAATTGGAGTGGTTGGTGTTTTGGGTAGTTCTAGAGATCGGATTTCACTCAAACTTAACCAAATGACTCCTCCCACGATATTATGATGTTGCCCAAGTTTTGCGTAAGATTCGAAATAAATAGGTGTAAGAAATTGGACATTTCAAGTTCAAAGGCAGTTCGTTCCAAATTGGAGTGGTTGGTGTTTTGGGTAGTTCTAGAGATCGGATTTCACTCAAACGTAACCAAATGACTCCTCCCACCATATTATGATGTTGCTCAAGTTTTGGGCTCGATCCGAAATCTATAGGTGTAAGAAATTGGACAATTAAAGTTCAAAGGTAGTTCGTTCCTGATTGGAGTCGTTGGTGTTTTGGGTAGTTCTAGAGGTCGGATTTCACTCAAACTTAACCAAATTACTCCTCCCACCATATTATGGTGTTGCCCAAATTTTGGGATAGATCCGAAATCAATAGGTGTAAGAAATTGGACAAGTTATGTTCAAAGGCAGTTCGTTCCTAATCGTAGTGGTTGGTGTATTCCATAGTTCTAGAGATCGGATTTCACTCAAAACTAACCAAATCACTCCTCCCACCATATTATGATGTTGCCCAAGTTTTGGGCTCGATCTGAAATCAATAGGTGTAAGAAATTGGACAATTTAAGTTCAAAGGCAGTTCGTTCCTAATCGTAGTGGTTGGTGTATTCCATAGTTCTAGAGATCGGATTTCACTCAAAACTAACCAAATGACTCCTCCCACCATATTATGATGTTGCCCAAGTTTTGGGCTCGATCCGAAATCAATAGGTGTAAGAAATTATACAATTTATGTTCATCGGCAATTCGTTCCGAATCGGAGTGGTTGGTGTATTCCATAGTTCTAGAGATCGGATTTCACTCAAACTAACCAAATCACTCCTCCCACAATATTATGATGTTGCCCAAGTTTTGGGCTCGATCCGAAATCAATAGGTGTAAGAAATTGGACAATTCAAGTTCAAAGGCAGTTCGTTCCCAATTGGAGTGGTTGGTGTTTTGAGTAGTTCTAGAGATCGGATTTCACTCAAACTTAACCAAATGACTCCTCCCACCATATTATGTTGTTGCCCAAGTTTTGGGCTCGATCCGTAATCAATAGGTGTAAGCAATTGGACAATTTATGTTCATCGGCAGTTCGTTCCGAATCTGAGTGGTTGGGGTATTCCATATTGCTATTGATCGGATTTCTCTCAAAACTAACCAAATGACTCCTCCCACCATAATATGATGTTGCCCAAGTTTTGGGCTCGATCCAAAATCAATAGGTGTAAGAAATTGGACAATTTATGTTCAAAGGCAGTTCGTTCCTAATCGGTGTGGTTGGCGTATTCCATAGTTCTAGAGATCGGATTTCACTAAAACTTAACCAAATGACTCCTCCCATCATATTATGATGTTGCCTAAGTTTTGGGCTCGATCCGAAATCAAAAGGCGTAAGAAATTGGAGAATTTATGTTCAAAGGCAGTTCGTTCCTAATCAGAGTGGTTGGTGTATTCCATAGTTCTAGAGATCGGATTTCGCTCAAACTTAACTAAATGACTCCTCCCACCATATTATAACGTTGCCCAAGTTTTGGGCTCGATCCGAAATCAATAGGTGTAAGAAATTGGACAATTCAAGTTCAAAGGCAGTTCGTTCCTAATTGTAGTGGTTGGTGGTTTGGGTAGTTCTAGAGATCGGATTTCACTCAAACTTAACCAAATGACTCCTCCCCCCCTATTATGATGTTGCCCAAGTTTTGGGCTCGATCCGAAATCAATAGGTGTAAGAAATTGGAAAATTTATGTTCAATGGCAGTTCGTTCCTAATCGGAGTGGTTGGCGTATTCCATAGTTCTACGGATCGGATTTCACTCAAAATTAACCAAATGACTCCTCCCACCATATTATGCTGTTGCCCAAGTTTTGGGCTCGATCCGAAATCAATAGGTATAAGAAATTGGACAATTCAAGTTCCAAGGCAGTTCATTCCTAATTGGGGTGGTTGGTGTTTGGGTTAGTTCTGGAGATCGAATTTCACTCAAACTTAACCAAATGACTCCTTCCACCATGTTATGATGTTGCCCAAGTTTTGGGCTCGATCCGAAATCAGTAGGTGTAAGAAATGGGACAATTTAAGTTCAAAGGCAGATCGTTCCTAATTGGAGTGGTTGGTGTATTCCATAGTTCTAAAGATCGGATTTCACTCAAAACTAACCAAATGACTCCTCCCACCATATTATGATGTTGCCCAAGTTTTGGGCTCGATCCGAAATCAATAGGTGTAAGAAATTGGAAAATTCAAGTTCAAAGGAAGTGCGTTCCTAATTGGAGTGGTTGGTGTTTTGGGTAGTTCTAGAGATCGGATTTCACTCAAACTTAACCAAATGACTCCTCCCACGATATTATGATGTTGCCCAAGTTTTGCGTAAGATCCGAAATAAATAGGTGTATGAAATTGGACATTTCAAGTTCAAAGGCAGTTCGTTCCTAATTGGAGTGGTTGGTGTTTTGGGTAGTTCTGGAGATCGGATTTCACTCAAACTTAACCAAATGACTCCTCCCACCATATTATGATGTTGCCCAAGTTTTGCGCTAGATCCGAAATCAATTGGTGTAAGAAATTTGACAATTCAAGTTCAAAGGCAGTTCGTTCCTAATTGGAGTGGTTGGTGTTTTGGGTAGTTCTAGAGATCGGATTTCACTCAAACGTAACCAAATGACTCCTCCCACCATATTATGATGTTGCTCAAGTTTTGGGCTCGATCCGAAATCAATAGGTGTAAGAAATTGGACAATTGAAGTTCAAAGGTAGTTCGTTCCAGATTGGAGTCGTTGGTGTTTTGGGTAGTTCTAGAGGTCGGATTTCACTCAAACTTAAGCAAATGACTCCTCCCACCATATTATGGCGTTGCCCAAGTTTTGGGATCGATCCGAAATCAATAGGTGTAAGAAATTGGACAATTCAAGTTCAAAGACAGTTCGTTCCTAATTGGAGTCGTTGGTGTTTTGGGTAGTTCTAGTGATCGGATTTCACTCAAACTTAACCAAATGACTCCTCCCACCATATTATGGTGTTGCCCAAGTTTTGGGATCGATCCGAAATCAATAGGTGTAAGAAATTGGACAATTCAAGTTCAAAGACAGTTCGTTCCTAATTGGAGTGGTTGGTGTTTTGGGTAGTTCTAGAGATCGGATTTCACTCAAACTTAACCAAATGACTCCTCCCACCATATTATGTTTATTGCTCAAGTTTTGGGCTCGATCCGAAATCAATAGGTGTAAGAAATTGGACAATTCAAGTTCACAGGCAGTTCGTTCCTAATTGGAGTGGTTTGTGTTTTGGGTAGTTCAAGAGATCGAATTTCACTCAAACTGAACCAAACGACTCCAAGCACCATATTTTGGTGTTGCCCAAGTTTTGGGCTCGATCCGAAATCGATAGGTGTAAGAAATGGGACAATTCAAGTTGAAAGGCAGTTCGTTCCTAAATGGAGTGGTTGGTGTTTTGGGTAGTTCTGGAGATCGGATTTCACTCAAACTTAACCAAATGACTCCTCCCATCATATTATGATGTTGCCCAAGTTTTGGGCTCGATCCGAAATCAATCGGTGTAAGAAATTGGACAATTCAAGTTCAGAGGCGGTTCTTTCCCAGTTGGAGTGGTTGGTGTGTTGGGTAGTTCTAGAGATCGGATTTCACTCAAACTAAACCAAATGACTCCTCCCACCATATTATGTTGTTGCTCAAGTTTTGGGCTCGATCCGAAATCAATAGGTGTAAGAAATTGGACAATTCAAGTTCAAAGGCAGTTCGTTCCTAATCAGAGTGGTTGGTGTATTCCATAGTTCTAAAGATCGGATTTCACTCAAAACTAACCAAATGACTCCTCCCACCATATTATGATGTTGCCCAAGTTTTGGGCTCGATCCGAAATCAATAGGTGTAAGAAATTGGACAATTCAAGTTCAAAGGAAGTGCGTTCCTGATTGGAGTGGTTGGTGTTTTGGGTGGTTCTAGAGATCGGATTTCACTCAAACTTAACCAAATGACTCCTCCCACGATATTATGATGTTGCCCAAGTTTTGCGTAAGATCCGAAATAAATAGGTGTAAGAAATTGGACATTTCAAGTTCAAAGGCAGTTCGTTCCTAATTGGAGTGGTTGGTGTTTTGGGTAGTTCTAGAGATCGGATTTCACTCAAACGTAACCAAATGACTCCTCCCACCATATTATGATGTTGCTCAAGTTTTGGGCTTGATCCGAAATCTATAGGTGTAAGAAATTGGACAATTGAAGTTCAAAGGTAGTTCGTTCCTGATTGGAGTCGTTGGTGTTTTGGGTAGTTCTAGAGGTCGGATTTCACTCAAACTTAACCAAATTACTCCTCCCACCATATTATGGTGTTGCCCAAGTTTTGGGATAGATCCGAAATCAATAGGTGTAAGAAATTGGACAATTCAAGTTCAAAGGCAGTTCGTTCCCAATTGGAGTGGTTGGTGTTTTGGGTAGTTCTAGAGATCGGATTTCACTCAAACTTAACCAAATGACTCCTCCCACCATATTATGATCTTGCCCAAGTTTTGGGCTCGATCCGAAATCAATAGGTGTAAGAAATTGGAAAATTTATGTTCAATGGCAGTTCGTTCCTAATCGGAGTGGTTGGTGTATTCCGTAGTTCTAGAGATCGGATTTCACTCAAAACTAACCAAGTGACTCCTCCCACCATATTGTGATGTTGCCCAAGTTTTGGTCTCGATCCGAAATCAATCGGTGTAAGAAATTGGACAATTCAAGTTCAGAGGCCGTTCTTTCCCAGTTGGAGTGGTTGGTGTGTTGGGTAGTTCTAGAGATCGGATTTCACTCAAACTTAACCAAATGACTCCTCCCACCATATTATGTTGTTGCTCAAGTTTTGGGCTCGATCCGAAATCAATAGGTGTAAGAAATTGGACAATTCAAGTTCATAGGCAGTTCGTTCCTAATTGGAGTGGTTTGTGTTTTGGGTAGTTCTAGAGATCGGATTTCACTCAAACGTAACCAAATGACTCCTCCCACCATATTATGATGTTGCTCAAGTTTTGGGCTCGATCCGAAATCTATAGGTGTAAGAAATTGGACAATTGAAGTTCAAAGGTAGTTCGTTCCTGATTGGAGTCGTTGGTGTTTTGGGTAGTTCTAGAGGTCGGATTTCACTCAAACTTAACCAAATGACTCCTCCCACCATATTATGGTGTTGCCCTTGGTTTGGGCTCGATCCATAATCAATAGGTGTAAGAAAGTGGACAATTCAAGTTCAAAGGCAGTTCGTTCCTAATCGGACTGGTTGGTGTATTCCATAGTTCTAGAGATCGGATTTCACTCAAAACTAACCAAATGACTCATCCCACCATATTATGTTGTTGCCCTTGCTTTGGGCTCGATCCGAAATCAATAGGTGTAAGAAATTGAACAATTGAAGTTCAACGGCAGTTCGTTCCTAATTGGAGTGGTTGGTGTTTTGGGTAGTTCTAGAGATCGGATTTCACTCAAACTTAACCAAATGACTCCTCCCACCATACTATGATGTTGCCCAAGTTTTGGGCTCAATCCGAAATCAATAGGTGTAAGAAATTGGACAATTTATGTTCAAAGGCAGTTCTTTTCTAATTGGAGTGGTTCGTGTTTTGGGTAGTTCTAGAGATCGGATTTCACTCAAACTTAACCAAATGACTCCTCCCACCATATTATGACATTGCCCAAGTTTTGGGCTCGATACGAAATCGATAGGTGTAAGAAATTGGACAATTCAAGTTCAAGGGCAGTTCGTTCCTAATTGGAGTAGTTGGTGTTTTGGGTAGTTCTAGAGATCGGATTTCACTCAAACTTAGCCACATGACTCCTCCTAGCATATTATAATGTTGCCCTTGTTTTGGGCTCGATCCGAAATCAATAGGTGTAAGAAATTGGACAATTCAAGTTCAAAGTTATTTCGTTCCTAATTGGAGTGGTTGGTGTTTTTGGTAGTTCTAGAGATCGGATTTCACTCAAACTTAACCAAATGACTCCACCCTCCCAATTATGATGTTGCCCAAGTTTTGGGCTCGATCCGAAATCAATAGGTGTAAGAAATTGGACAATCCAAGTTCAAAGGCAGTTCGTTCCTGATTGGGGTGGTTGGTGTTTTGGGAAGTTCTAGAGGTCGGATTTCACTCAAACTTAACCAAATGACTCCTCCCACCATATTATGATGTTGCCCAAGTTTTGGGCTCGATCCGGAATCAATAGGTGTAAGAAATTGGACAATTTAAGTTCAAAGGCAGTTCGTTCCTAATCGGAGTGGTTGGTGTATTCCATAGTTCTAAAGATCAGATTTCACTCAAAACTAAGCAATTGGAGAATTCAATCGGTGTAAGAAATTGGACAATTCAAGTTCAGAGGCGGTTCTTTCCCAGTTGGAGTGGTTGGTGTGTTCGGTAGTTCTAGAGATCGGATTTCACTCAAACTTAACCAAATGACTCCTCCCACCATATTATGTTGCTGCTCAAGTTTTGGGCTCGATCCGAAATCAATAGGTGTAAGAAATTGGACAATTCAAGTTCAAAGGCAGTTCGTTCCTAATTGGAGTGGTTGGTGTTTTGGGTAGTTCTAGAGATCGGATTTCTTTCAAACTTAACCAAATGACTCCTCCCACCATATTATGGTATTGCCCAAGTTTTGGGCTCGATCCGAAATCAATAGGTGTAAGAAATTGGACAATTCAAGTTCGAAGGCAGTTCGTTCCTAATTGGAGTGGTTGGTGTTTTGGGTAGTTCTAGAGATCGGATTTCACTCAAACTTAACCAAATGACTCCTCCCTCCCTATTATGATGTTGCCCAAGTTTTGGGCTCGATCCGAAATCAATAGGTGTAAGAAATTGGACAATTCAAGTTCAAAGGCAGTTCGTTCCTAATTGGAGTGGTTTGTGTTTTGGGTAGTTCTAGAGATCGGATTTCACTCAAAACTAACCAAATGACTCATCCCACCATATTATGGTGTTGCCCAAGTTTAGGGCTCAATCCGAAATCAATAGGTGTAAGAAATTGGACAATTCAAGTTCAAAGGCAGTTCGTTCCTAATTGGAGTGGTTGATGTTTTGGATAGTTCTAGAGATCGGATTTCACTCAAACTCAACCAAATGACTCCTCCCACCATATTATGATCTTGCCCAAGTGTTGGGCTCGATCCGAAATCAATAGGTGTAAGAAATTGGCCAATTCAACTTCAAAGGTAGTTCGTTCCTAATTGGAGTGGTTGGTGTTTTGTATAGTTCTAGAGATCGGATTTCACTCAAACTTAACCAAATGACTCCTCCCACCATATTATGATATTGCCCAAGTTTTGGGCTCGATCCGAAATCAATAGGTGTAAGAAATTGGACAATTCAAGTTCAAATGCAGTTCGTTCAAAATTGGAGTGGTTGGTGTTTTGGGTAGTTCTAGAGATCGGATTTCACTCAAACTTAACCACATGACTCCTCCCACCACATTATAATGTTGCCCACGTTTTGGGCTCGATCCGAAATCAATAGGTGTAAGAAATTGGACAATTCAGGTTCAAAGGCAGTTCGTTCCTAATTGGAGTGGTTGGTGTTTTCGGTAGTTCTAGAGATCGGGTTTCACTCAAACTTAACCAAATAACTCCTCCCACCATATTATGATGTTGCCCAAGTTTTGGGCTCGATCTGAAATGAATAGGTGTAAGAAATTGGACAATTCATGTTCAAAGGCAGTTCATTCCTAATTGGAGTGGTTGGTGTTTTGGGTAGTTCTAGAGATCGGATTTCACTCAAACTAAACCAAATGACTCCTCCCAGCATATTATGACATTGCCCAAGTTTTGGGCTCAATCCGAAATCAATAGGTGTAAGAAATTCGACAATTCAAGTTCAAAGGCAGTTCGTTCCTACTTGGAGTGATTGGTGTTTGGGAAGTTCTAGAGATCTGATTTCACTCACTCAAACTTATCGAATGACTCCTCCCAACCTCTTATGATGTTGCCCAAGTTTTGGGATCGATCCGAAATCAATAGGTGTAAGAAATTGGACAATTCAAGTTCAAAGGCAGTTCATTCCTAATTGCAGTGGTTGGTGTTTTGGGTAGTTCTAGAGATTGGATTTCACTCAAACTTAACCAGTTTTGGGCTCGATCCGAAATCAATAGGTGTAAGAAATTGGACAATGTATGTTCAAAGGCAGTTCGTTCCAAATCGGAGTGGTTGGTGGATGCCAAAGTTCTAGAGGTCGGATTTCACTCAAAACTAACCAAATGACTCCTCCCACCATATTTTGTTGTTGCCCTTGTTTTGGGCTCGATCCGAAATCAATAGATGTAAGAAATTGGACAATTCAAGTTCCAGGGCAGTTCGTTCCTAATTGGGGTGGTTGGTGTTTGGGTTAGTTCTAGAGATCGAATTTCACTCAAACTTAACCAAATGAGTCCTCCCACCATGTTATGATGTTGCCCAAGTTTTGGGCTCGATCCGAAATCAGTAGGTGTAAGAAATTGGACAATTTATGTTCAAAGGCAGATCGTTCCTAATTGGAGTGGTTGGTGTATTCCATAGTTCTAAGGATCGGATTTCACTCAAAACTAACCCAATGACTCCTCCCACCATATTATGATGTTGCCCAAGTTTTGGGCTCGATCCGAAATCAATAGGTGTAAGAAATTGGACAATTCAAGTTCAAAGGCAGTTCGTTCCTAATTGGAGTGGTTGGTGTTTTGAGTAGTTCTAGAGATCGGATTTCTTTCAAACTTAACCAAATGACTCCTCCCACCATATTATGGTGTTGCCCAAGTTTTGGGCTCAATCCGAAATCAATAGGTGTAAGAAATTGGACAATTCAAGTTCAAAGGCAGTTCGTTACTAATTGGAGTGGTTTCTGTATTCCATAGTTCTAAAGACCGAATTTCCCTCAAAACTAACCAAATGACTCCTCCCACCATATTATGTTGTTGCCCAAGTTTTGGGCTCGATCCGAAATCAATAGGTGTAAGAAATTGGACAATTCAAGTTCAAAGGCAGGTCGTTCGTAATTGGAGTGGTTGAGGTTTTGGGTTGTTCTTGAGATGGGATTTCACTCAAACTTAACCAAATGACTCCTCCCACCATATTATGATGTTGCCCAAGTTTTGGGCTCGATCCGAAACCAATAGGTGTAAGAAATTTGACAATTTATGTTCAAAGGCAGTTCGTTCCAAAATCGAGTGGTTGGTGTATGCCATAGTTCTAAAGATCGGATTTCACTCAAAACTAACCAAATGACTCCTCCCACCATATTATGGTGTTGCCCAAGTTTTGGGCTCAATCCGAAGTCAATAGGTGTAAGAAATTGGACAATTCAAGTTCAAAGGCAATTCGTTCCTAATTGGAGTGGTTGGTGTTTTGGGTTGTTCTAGAGATCAGATTTCACTCAAACTTAACTAAATGACTCCTCCCACCATATTATGGTGGTGCCCCAGTTTTGGCCTCAATCCGAAATGAATAGGTGTAAGAAATTGGACAATTCAGGTTCAAAGGCTGTTCGTTCCTAATTGGAGTGGTTGGTGTTTTGGGTAGTTCTAGAGATCGGATTTCACTCAAAGTTAACCAAATGACTCCTCCCACCCTATTATGATGCTGCCCAAGTTTTGGGCTTGATCCGTAATCAATAGGTGTAAGAAATTGGACAATTTATGTTCAAAGGCAGTTCATTCCTAATCGGAGTGGTTGGTGTATTCCATAGTTCTAGAGATCAGATTTCACTCAAAACAACTAAATGACTCCTCCCACCATATTATGATGTTGGCCAAGTGTTGGGCTCGATCCGAAATCAATAGGTGTAAGAAATTGGCCAATTCAACTTCAAAGGCAGTTCGTTCCAAATTGGAGTGGTTGGTGTTTTGGGTAGTTCTAGAGATCGGATTTCTATCAAACTTAACCAAAAGACTCCTCCCACCATATTATGGAATTGCCCAAGTTTTGGGCTCGATCCGAAATCAATAGGTGTAAGAAATTGGAGAATTCAAGTTCGAAGGCAGTTCGTTCCTAATTGGAGTGGTTGGTGTTTTAGGTACTTTTAGAGATCGGATTTCACTCAAACTTAACCAAATGACTCCTCCCACCATATTATGATGTTGCCCAAGTTTTGGGCTCGATGTGAAATCTGTAGGTGTAAGAAATTGGACAATTCAAGTTCAAAGGCAGTTCGTCCCTAATTGGAGTGGTTGGTGTTTTGGGTAGTTCTAGAGATCGGATTTCACTCAAACTTAACCAAATGACTCCTCCCACCCTATTATGATGTTGGCCAAGTTTTGGGCTCCATCCGAAATCAATAGGTGTAAGAAATTGGCCAATTCAACTTCAAAGGCAGTTCGTTCCAAATTGGAGTGGTTGGTGTTTTGGGTAGTTCTAGAGATCGGATTTCTATCAAACTTAACCAAAAGACTCCTCCCACCATATTATGGAATTGCCCAAGTTTTGGGCTCGATCCGAAATCAATAGGTGTAAGAAATTGGAGAATTCAAGTTCGAAGGCAGTTCGTTCCTAATTGGAGTGGTTGGTGTTTTAGGTACTTTTAGAGATCGGATTTCACTCAAACTTAACCAAATGACTCCTCCCACCATATTATGATGTTGCCCAAGTTTTGGGCTCGATGTGAAATCTGTAGGTGTAAGAAATTGGACAATTCAAGTTCAAAGGCAGTTCGTCCCTAATTGGAGTGGTTGGTGTTTTGGGTAGTTATAGAGGTCGGATTTCACTCAAACTTAACCAAATGCCTCCTCCCACCATGTTATGATGTTGCCCAAGTTTTGGGCTAGATCCGAAATCAATAGGCGTAAGAAATTGGACAATTTATGTTCAAAGGCAGTTCGTTCCAAATCGGAGTGGTTTGTGTATCCCATAGTTCTAGAGATCGGATTTCCCTCAAAACTAACCAAATCACTCATCCCCCCATATTATGGTGTTGCCCAAGTTTTGGGCTCGATCCGAAATAAGTAGGTGTAAGAAATTGGACAATTTATGTTCAAAGCCAGTTCATTCCTAATCGGAGTGGTTGGTGTATTCCATAGTTCTAAAGATCGGATTTCACTCAAACTTAACCAAATGACTCCTCCCACTATATTATGACGTTGCCCCTGTTTTGGGCTCGATACGAAATCAATAGGTGTACGAAATTGGACAATTCAAGTTCAAAGGCAATTCGTTCCTAATTGGAGTGGTTGGTGTTTTGGGTTGTTGTAGAGATCAGATTTCACTCAAACTTAACCAAATGACTCCTCCCACCATATTATGATTTTGCCCAGGTTTTGGGCTCAATCCAAAATCAATAGGTGTAAGAAATTGGACAATTTATGTTCAAAGGCAGTTCCTTCCTAATCGTAGGGGTTTGTGTATTCCATAGTTCTAGATATCGGATTTCGCTCAAACTTAACCAAATGATTCCTCCCAGCATATTATATTGTTGCCCAAGTTTTGGGCTCGATCCGAAATCAAAAGGTGTAAGAAATTGGACATGTTCAAAGGCAGTTCGTTCCAAATTTGAGTGGTTGGTGATTTGGGTAGTTCTAGAGATCGGATTTCACTCAAACTTAACCAAATGACTCCTCCCACCATATTAAGACGTTGCCCCAGTTTTGGGCTCGATCCGAAATCAATAGGTGTAAGAAATTGGACAATTCAAGTTCAAAGGCAGTTCGTTCCTAATTGGAGTGGTTGGTGTTTTGGGTTGTTCTAGAGATCGGATTTCACTCAAACTTCACCAAATGACTCCTCCCACCATATTATGACGTTGCCCAGGTTTTGGGCTCGATCCGAAATGAATAGGTGTAAGAAATTGGACATGTTCAAAAGCAGTTCGTTCCAAATTGGAGTGGTTGGTGTTTTGGGTAGTTCTAAAGATCGGATTTCACTCAAACTTAACCAAACGACTCCTCCCACCATATTATGATGTTGCACAAGTTTTGGGCTCGATCCGAAATCAATAGGTGTAAGAAATTGGACAATTTCTGTTCAAAGGCAGTTCGTTCCTAATCGGAGTGGTTGGTGTATTCCGTAGTTCTAGGGATCGGATTTCCCTCAAAACCAGCCAAATAACTCCTCCCACCATATTATGATGTTGCCCAAGTTTTGGGCCCGATCCAAAATCAATAGGTGTAAGAAATTGGACAATTTATGTTCAATGGCAGTTCGTTCCTAATCGGAGTGGTTGGTGTATTCCATAGTTCTAGAGATCGGATTTCACTCAAAACTAACCAAATGACTCCTCCCACAATATTATGATGCTGCCCAAGTTTTGGGCTCCATCCGAAATCAATAGGTGTAAGAAATTGGACATTTCAATTTCAAAGGCAGTTCGTTCCTAATTGGGGTGGTTGGTGTATTGGGTAGTTCTGGAGAGCGGATTTCACTCAAAATTAACCAAATGACTCCTCCCACCATATTATGTTGTTGTCCAAGTTCTTGGCTCGATCCAAAATCAACAGGTGTAAGAAATTGGACAATTCAAGTTCGAAAGCAGTTTGTTCCACATTGGGGTGGTTGGTGTATTGGGTAGTTCTAGAGATCGGATTTCATTCAAACTTAACCAAATGACTCCTCCCACCCTATTATGATGTTGCCCCAGTTTTGGGCTCGATTCGAAATCAATAGGTGTAAGAAATTGGACAATTCAAGTTCAAAGGCAGTTCGTTCCAAATTGCAGTGGTTGGTGTTTTGGGTAGTTCTAGAGATCGGATTTCACTCAAACTTAACCAAATGACTCCTCCCACCATATTAGGGTATTCCCAAGTTTTGGGCTCGATCCGAAATGAATAGGTGTAAGAAATTGGACAATTCAAGTTCAAACGCAGTTCGTTCCTAATTGGAGTGGTTGGTGTTTTTGGTTGTTCTGGAGATCGGATTTCATTCAAACCTAACCAAATGACTCCTCCCCCCATATTATGATGTTTCCCAAGTTTTGGGCTTGATCCGAAATCAATTGGTGTAAGAAATTGGACAATTCAAGTTCAAAGGCAGTTCGTTCCTAATTGGAGTGGTTGTGGTTTTGGGTAGTTCTAGGGATTGGATTTCACTCAAACTTAACCAAATGACTCCTCCCACCCTATTATGATGTTGCCCCAGTTTTGGGCTCGATCCGAAATAAATAGGTGTAAGAAATTGGACAATTCAAGTTCAAGGGCAGTTCGTTCCTAATTGGTGTGGTTGGTGTTTTGGGTAGTTCTAGAGATCGGATTTCACTCAAACTTATCCAAATAACTCCTCCCACCATATTATGATGTTGCCCAAGTTTTGGGCTCGATCTGAAATCAATAGGTGTAAGAAATTGGACAATTCAAGTTCAAAGGCAGTTGGTTCCTGATTGGAGTGGTTGGTGTTTTGGGTAGTTCCAGGGATCGGATTTCACTCAAACTTAACCAAATGACTCCTCCCACCATATTATGATGTTTCCCCAGTTTTGGGCTCGATCCGAAATCAATAGGTGTAAGAAATTGGACAATTCAAGTTCACAGGCAGTTCGTTCCTAATTGGAGTGGTTGGTGTATTCCATAGTTCTAAAGATCGGGTTTCCCTCAAAACTAACCAAATGACTCCTCCCACCATATTATGGTGTTCCCCATGTTTTGGGCGCGATCCAAAATCTATAGGTGTAAGAAATTGGACAATTCAAGTTCAAAGGCAGTTCGTTACTAATTGGAGTGGTTGGTGTATTCCATAGTTCTAAAGACCGAATTTCCCTCAAAACTAACCAAATGACTCCTCCCACCATATTATGTTGTTGCCCAAGTTTTGGGCTCGATCCGAAATCAATAGGTGTAAGAAATTGGACAATTCAAGTTCAAAGGCAGGTCGTTCATAATTGGAGTGGTTGAGGTTTTGGGTTGTTCTTGAGATGGGATTTCACTCAAACTTAACCAAATGACTCCTCCCACCATATTATGATGTTGCCCAAGTTTTGGGCTCGATCCGAAACCAATAGGTGTAAGAAATTTGACAATTTATGTTCAAAGGCAGTTCGTTCCAAAATCGAGTGGTTGGTGTATGCCATAGTTCTAAAGATCGGATTTCACTCAAAACTAACCAAATGACTCCTCCCACCATATTATGGTGTTGCCCAAGTTTTGGGCTCAATCCGAAGTCAATAGGTGTAAGAAATTGGACAATTCAAGTTCAAAGGCAATTCGTTCCTAATTGGAGTGGTTGGTGTTTTGGGTTGTTCTAGAGATCAGATTTCACTCAAACTTAACTAAATGACTCCTCCCACCATATTATGGTGGTCCCCCAGTTTTGGCCTCAATCCGAAATGAATAGGTGTAAGAAATTGGACAATTCAGGTTCAAAGGCTGTTCGTTCCTAATTGGAGTGGTTGGTGTTTTGGGTAGTTCTAGAGATCGGATTTCACTCAAAGTTAACCAAATGACTCCTCCCACCCTATTATGATGCTGCCCAAGTTTTGGGCTTGATCCGGAATCAATAGGTGTAAGAAATTGGACAATTTATGTTCAAAGGCAGTTCATTCCTAATCGGAGTGGTTGGTGTATTCCATAGTTCTAGAGATCAGATTTCACTCAAAACAACTAAATGACTCCTCCCACCATATTATGATGTTGGCCAAGTGTTGGGCTCGATCCGAAATCAATAGGTGTAAGAAATTGGCCAATTCAACTTCAAAGGCAGTTCGTTCCAAATTGGAGTGGTTGGTGTTTTGGGTAGTTCTAGAGATCGGATTTCTATCAAACTTAACCAAAAGACTCCTCCCACCATATTATGGAATTGCCCAAGTTTTGGGCTCGATCCGAAATCAATAGGTGTAAGAAATTGGAGAATTCAAGTTCGAAGGCAGTTCGTTCCTAATTGGAGTGGTTGGTGTTTTAGGTACTTCTAGAGATCGGATTTCACTCAAACTTAACCAAATGACTCCTCCCACCATATTATGATGTTGCCCAAGTTTTGGGCTCGATGTGAAATCTGTAGGTGTAAGAAATTGGACAATTCAAGTTCAAAGGCAGTTCGTCCCTAATTGGAGTGGTTGGTGTTTTGGGTAGTTCTAGAGATCGGATTTCACTCAAACTTAACCAAATGACTCCTCCCACCCTATTATGATGTTGGCCAAGTTTTGGGCTCCATCCGAAATCAATAGGTGTAAGAAATTGGACAATCCAAGTTCAAAGGTAGTTCGTTCCTGATTGGAGTGGTTGGTGTTTTGGGTAGTTCTAGAGGTCGGATTTCACTCAAACTTAACCAAATGCCTCCTCCCACCATGTTATGATGTTGCCCAAGTTTTGGGCTAGATCCGAAATCAATAGGCGTAAGAAATTGGACAATTTATGTTCAAAGGCAGTTCGTTCCAAATCGGAGTGGTTTGTGTATCCCATAGTTCTAGAGATCGGATTTCCCTCAAAACTAACCAAATCACTCATCCCCCCATATTATGGTGTTGCCCAAGTTTTGGGCTCGATCCGAAATAAGTAGGTGTAAGAAATTGGACAATTTATGTTCAAAGCCAGTTCATTCCTAATCGGAGTGGTTGGTGTATTCCATAGTTCTAAAGATCGGATTTCACTCAAACTTAACCAAATGACTCCTCCCACTATATTATGACGTTGCCCCTGTTTTGGGCTCGATACGAAATCAATAGGTGTACGAAATTGGACAATTCAAGTTCAAAGGCAATTCGTTCCTAATTGGAGTGGTTGGTGTTTTGGGTTGTTGTAGAGATCAGATTTCACTCAAACTTAACCGAATGACTCCTCCCACCATATTATGATTTTGCCCAGGTTTTGGGCTCAATCCAAAATCAATAGGTGTAAGAAATTGGACAATTTATGTTCAAAGGCAGTTCCTTCCTAATCGTAGGGGTTTGTGTATTCCATAGTTCTAGATATCGGATTTCGCTCAAACTTAACCAAATGATTCCTCCCAGCATATTATATTGTTGCCCAAGTTTTGGGCTCGATCCGAAATCAAAAGGTGTAAGAAATTGGACATGTTCAAAGGCAGTTCGTTCCAAATTTGAGTGGTTGGTGATTTGGGTAGTTCTAGAGATCGGATTTCACTCAAACTTAACCAAATGACTCCTCCCACCATATTAAGACGTTGCCCCAGTTTTGGGCTCGATCCGAAATCAATAGGTGTAAGAAATTGGACAATTCAAGTTCAAAGGCAGTTCGTTCCTAATTGGAGTGGTTTGTGTTTTGGGTTGTTCTAGAGATCGGATTTCACTCAAACTTCACCAAATGACTCCTCCCACCATATTATGACGTTGCCCAGGTTTTGGGCTCGATCCGAAATGAATAGGTGTAAGAAATTGGACATGTTCAAAAGCAGTTCGTTCCAAATTGGAGTGGTTGGTGTTTTGGGTAGTTCTAAAGATCGGATTTCACTCAAACTTAACCAAACGACTCCTCCCACCATATTATGATGTTGCACAAGTTTTGGGCTCGATCCGAAATCAATAGGTGTAAGAAATTGGACAATTTCTGTTCAAAGGCAGTTCGTTCCTAATCGGAGTGGTTGGTGTATTCCGTAGTTCTAGGGATCGGATTTCCCTCAAAACCAGCCAAATAACTCCTCCCACCATATTATGATGTTGCCCAAGTTTTGGGCTCGATCTGAAATCAATAGGTGTAAGAAATTGGACAATTCAAGTTCAAAGGCAGTTGGTTCCTGATTGGAGTGGTTGGTGTTTTGGGTAGTTCCAGGGATCGGATTTCACTCAAACTTAACCAAATGACTCCTCCCACCATATTATGATGTTTCCCCAGTTTTGGGCTCGATCCGAAATCAATAGGTGTAAGAAATTGGACAATTCAAGTTCACAGGCAGTTCGTTCCTAATTGGAGTGGTTGGTGTATTCCATAGTTCTAAAGATCGGGTTTCCCTCAAAACTAACCAAATGACTCCTCCCACCATATTATGGTGTTCCCCATGTTTTGGGCGCGATCCAAAATCTATAGGTGTAAGAAATTGGACAATTCAAGTTCAAAGGAAGTTCGTTCCTAATTCGAGTGGTTGGGGTTTCGGGTAGTTCTAGAGATGGGATTTCACTCAAACTTAACCAAATGACTCCACCCACCATATTATGATGTTGCCCAGGTTTTGGGCTCGATCTGAAATCAATTGGTGTAAAAAATTGGACAATTTATGTTCAAAGGCAGTTCGTTCCAAATCGGAGTGGTTGGTGTATGCCATAGTTCTAGAGATCGGATTTCACTCAAAACTAACCAAATGACTCCTCCCACCATATTATGATGTTGCCCAAGTTTTGGGCTTGATCCGAAATCAATAGGTGCAAGAAATTGGACAATTTATGTTCAAAGGCAGTTCGTTCCTAATCGGAGCGGTTGGTGTATTCCATAGTTCTAGAGATCGGATTTCACTCAAACTCAACCAAATGACTCCTCCCAACATATTATGATGTTGCCCAAGTTTTGGGCTCGATCCGAAATCAATAGGTGCAAGAAATTGGACAATTTATGTTCAAAGGCAGTTCGTTCCTAATCGGAGTGGTTGGTGTATTCCATAGTTCTAGAGATCGGATTTCACTCAAACTCAACCAAATGACTCCTCCCACCATATTATGATGTTGCCCAAGTTTTGGGCTCGATCCGAAATCAATTGGTGTAAGAAATTGGACAATTCAAGTTCGAAGGCAGTTCGTTCCTAATTGGAGGGGTTGGTGTTTTGGGTAGTTCTAGAGATCGAATTTCACTCAAACTTAACCAAATGACTCCTCCCACCATATTATGACGTTGCACAAGTACTGGGTTCGATCCGAAATCAATAGCTGTAAGAAATTTGTCAATTCATGTTCAAAGGCAATTCGTTCCTAATTGGAGTGGTTGGTGTTTTGGGTAGTTCTAGAGATCGGATTTCACTCAAACTTAACCAAATGACTCCCCCCACCATATTATGATGTTGCCCAGGTATTGGCCTCGATCCGAAATCAATAGGTGTAAGAAATTGGACAATTTATGTTCAAAGGCAGTTCGTTCCAAATCGGAGTGGTTGGTGTATGCCATAGTTCTAGAGATCGGATTTCACTCAAAACTAACCAAATGACTCCTCCCACCATATTATGATGTTGCCCAAGTTTTGGGCTCGATCCGAAATCAATAGGTGTAAGAAATTGGACAATTCAAGTTCAAAGGCAGTTCGTTCCTAACTGGAGTGGTTGGTGTTTTGGGTAGTTCTGGAGATCGGATTTCACTCAAACTTTACCAAATAACTCCTCCCGCCATATTATGATGTTGCCCAAGTTTTGGGCTCGATCCGGAATCAATAACTGTAAGAAATTGGACAATTTATGTTCAAAGGCAGTTCGTTCCAAATCGGAGTGGTTGGTGTATTCCGTAGTTCTAGAGATCGGATTTCACTCAAAACTAACCAAACGACTCCTCCCACCATAATATGATGTTGCCCAAGTTTTGGGCTCGATCCGAAATCAATAGGTGTAAGAAATTGGACAATTTATTTTCAAAGGAAGTTCGTTCCTAATTGTAGTGCTCGTTGTTTTGGGTAGTTTTAGAGATTGGATTTCACTCAAACTTAAGCAAATGACTGCTCCCACCATATTATGATGTTGCCCCCGTGTTGTGCTCGATCCGAAACCAATAGGTGTAAGAAATTGGACAATTCAAGTTCAAAGGCAGTTCGTTCCTAATTGGAGTGGTTGGTGTATTGGGTAGTTCTAGAGATCGGATTTCACTCAGACTTAACCAAATGACTCCACCCACCATATTATGATGTTGCCCAGGTTTTGGGCTCGATCCGAAATCAATAGGTGTAAGAAATTGGACAATTTACGTTCGAAGGCAGTTCGTTCCAAATCGGAGTGGTTGGTGTATTCCATAGTTCTAGAGATCGGAATTCACTCAAAACTAACCAAATGACTCCTCCCACCGTATTATGATGTTTCCCAAGTTTGGGCTCGATCCAAAATCAATAGGTGTAAGAAATTGGACAATTTATGTTCAACGGCAGTTCGTTCCTAATCGTAGTGGTTGGTGTATTCCATAGTTCTAGAGATCGGATTTCACTCAAAACTAACCAAATGACTCCTCCCACCATATTATGATGTTGCCCAAGTTTTGGGCTCGATCCGAAATCAATAGGTGTAAGAAATTGGACAATTCAAGTTCAAAGGCAGTTCGTTCCTAATTGCAGTGGTTGGTGTTTTGGGTAGTTCTAGTGATTGGATTTTACTCAAACTTAACCAAATGACTCCACCCACCATATTATGATATTGCCCAAGTTTTGGGCTCGATCCCAAAATCAATAGGTGTAAGAAATTGGACAATTTATGTTCAAAGGCAGTTCATTCCAAATCGGAGTGGTTGGTGTATTCCATAGTTCTAGAGATTGGATTTGACCCAAACTTAACCAAATGACTCCTCCCACCATATTATGATGTTGCCCAAGTTTTGGGCTCGATCCGAAATCAATAGGTGTAAGAAATTGTACAATTCAAGTTCACAGGCAGTTCGTTCCTAATTGGAGTGGTTGGTGTTTTGGGTAGTTCTAGAGATCGGATTTCACTCAAACTTAACCAAATGACTCCTCCCACCATATTATAATGTTGCCCAGGTTTTGGGCTCAATCTGAAATCAATAGGTGTAAGAAATTGGACAATTCAAGTTCAAACGCAGTTCGTTCCTAATTGGAGTGGTTGGGGTTTTGGGTAGTTCTAGAGATCGGATTTCACTCAAGCTTAACCAGATGACTCCTCCCACCATATTATGATGTTGCCCAAGTTTTGGGCTCGATCCGAAATCAGTAGGTGTAAGAAATTGGACAATTCAGGTTCAAAGGCAGTTCGTTCCTAATTGGAGTGGTTGGTGTTTTGGGTATTTCTAGAGATTGGATTTCACTGAAACTTAAGCAAATGACTCCTCCCACCATATTATGATGTTGCCCCAGTTTTGGGCTCGATCCAAAATCAATAGGCGTAAGAGATTGGACAATTTATGTTCAAAGGCAATTCGTTCCTAATTGGAGTGGTTGTTGTATTCCATAGTTCTGGAGATCAGATTTCACTCAACCTTAACCAAATGACTCCTCCAAACATATTATGATGTTGCCCAAGTTTTGGGCTCGATGCGAAATCAATAGGTGTAAGAGATTGGACAATTTATGTTCAAAGGCAATTCGTTCCTAATTGGAGTGGTTGTTGTATTCCATAGTTCTGGAGATCGAATTTCACTCAAAACTAACCAAATGACTCCTCCCACCATATTGTGATGTTGCCCAAGTTTTGGGCTCGATCCGAAATCAATAGGTGTAAGAAATTGGACAATTTATGTTCAAAGGCAGTTCGTTCCTAATCGGAGTTGTTGGTGTATTCCGTAGTTCTAGAGATCACAGCCTCTAATCTGTCCACTTCTTCTTTCCTTATGCTTTGTGTGATGCATGCTTCAATAGGCTCCAAATAACTCATTGGCAGTGCTTCTTTCACCATATTATCAATTGCATCAAGCTGGAAAACTTCATGCTCATCACTTGGAAACTTGGAGGCTTCAAACACTTTGAATGCTATTGTCTCATCCGAAATCAGCTGGCAAAATCAGCTCTTCTACTTTCACCAAAACATCTTCTAGATTGCCCCTAGGGTACCTGATAGTTCTATCTGCCAATTGAATGCTCACAGATGTGGCTTGCAACTCACCAAGGTTAAGTTTCTCATAAACATGATATGGCATAAGGTTTATAGATGCACCAAGATCAAGCAAAGCTTTTTGAAACTTAAAATCACCAACTATACAAGGTATAGAAAACGAACCTGGATCCTTTAGCTTTGGAGGTAGCTTTCTTTGTAAGACTGCACTAACCTCTTCACTTAATGCAACCTGTTCATGCTCTTTGAATCTCCTCTTGTTAGTGCATAGATCCTTCAAAAATTTTGCATACTTTGGAATCTGAGCAATGGCACTGAGCAATGGGATGTTGATTTGCACTTTCTTGAATATTTCCATTATCTCATCCAAGCCTTGATCTTTCTTTGACTTTGATAACCTGCTGGGAAAGGGTGCAATAGGCCTAAAAGCATTAGATGAAATTGGAACTTGATTAGCATTAGATGATACCTTAGGGCCTGTGCTCTTTCCAAGAGAATTGAGGGGTTGTTTGGTGGAATCTGTGGGCTGCCCTTGTGGTGGCTGAATGATCTCCACATTTTCTCCCTCTCCTTGCTCTTCATGGGCATCTCCAACCTTATTATCAACTTGTTTACCACTTCTCAAGATGTGCACTGCTTTAACTTGCTCATGATGCCTTGGATTCACCTCCGTTTGGCTCGGAAAAGTTCCGGATGCTCTATTGCTCATGGAGGATGCAATCTGCCCAACTTGCACTTCTAGTTTGTTCACTGCATTTTGAAGATTCTGATTGGTTTGCATTTGTTGCCCCATGAACTTCTTGAACATGTCTTGCAATTCTCCCATTTGATCATCCCTTTGTCCTTGCACTTGTTGGGGAGCTTGCTGGAATTGCCTTTGTTGTATTTGGAATCCTGGGGGAGGTCCTTGAGATTGTTGCACATTTGAATTATTGCTCTACCTGAAATTAGGATGATTTCTCCACCCCGGATTGTACGTGTTTGAGTAAGGATCATTCTGAGGATTTCTTCCTTGAAGGGCATTTGCTTGTTCTAGCATGTGGTCCGCAAAAGATTGGCCTTGAACTTCCACTTTGTTTCCTAGAGGACCAGTCACTGCCTGTTGAAGCAAAGAACACATAACATCAAGTTTTGCATTAATCTCATTATTAGTACTTACCTCAGAGACCACAGCTTTCATAGGAGCTCCTCTTCCTTTATTGTAGCACCATTGTTGAGAGTTAGCACTCAAAGATTCAAAGAGAGTAAAAGCCTCATCTGCTGTTTTGTTCATCAGTCCTTCTCCACTTGTTGCATCTACCATCATCCTTTCAGAATCAAGCAAACCTTCATAGAAAGATTGCATTTGCATCCAACTCTCTATGTTGTGGTGTGGGCAAAATCTCATCATCTCCTTGTACCTCTCCCAGCATTCATGAAAAGCTTCTCCTTCTCCTTGCTTGAAACCAAGAATTTCCTTTCTAATCTTGTTAGTCTTTTGAGCTGGAAAGAATTTCTGCAAAAAATTATTAGAAAGCTCATCCCAAGTACGAATTGAAGCATTAGGCAAAGAGTATAACCAAGACTTAGTCTTGTCTTTTAAACTGAATGGGAATAGCCTCATCTTAATCTGCTCATCATCAAGTCCTTGAATTTTGATTGTAGCACATATTTCAAAGAATTGCTTAACATGCATGTAAGGATCCTCAGTGGTATTACCATAATAAGTTGGAAGAAGATGAATCATACCACTTTTAAGCTCAAACCTGTCAATTGTGAGTTGAGGATAGACGATGCACGAAGGTTGATCAGTGACTTTGGGGATGGAAAATTCATGCAGGGGTTTCCGAGGTTGGACAACAAGTGCACCACCTCCTTCATCATTATTGTTGTTGTTTGGAATTTCTGCCATCTTGCTTGAA
Source organism: Prunus avium (assembly GCF_965620075.1). NCBI lineage: Eukaryota > Viridiplantae > Streptophyta > Magnoliopsida > Rosales > Rosaceae > Prunus > Prunus avium. Next base: position 1,423,012 of record NC_142287.1, read on the forward strand.
CTTTCAGATTCGTAGCTCTTAGATTCAGCACTTGAAGAACTATAATTCCTCCTCAAACCAAAACGTACAGCAAAACTTCTTGGTGAAATTGGCTCAGAATCATATTCGGACATATATGCACACACAAGAACCAAATTAGTGCTTTCAAATGGAGATAACAACTACAAAGAAAAACATAATATAGAAAGAAAAACCAACGAAAATAACAACTAAAACAAAAATACTCAAAGTAATCTAACTATAGCACCATCGTTATCGGTTCCCTGGCAACGGCGCCAAAAACTTGTTGAGCCTATTCCTAACAACTAAAATGAGTTATTAAAAATAGCAACGTCAATTCTCGCAAGTGCACGAACCATTTATAGTATAGCTTATGAAATACGAGGTCGATCCCACGAAGAATGGTAACTTGGTTGCAAGTTAAACTACTTAGAATGATGGAAAAACTGAAAACAAAGAAACAAACTAACTAACAATTGGCAAGGTCTAGGACAGAATCCTAGCACCACACACGCACTCGAATGGGGGGTTTTTGTTGTTTAAATGAAAATAAGAGAATGAAATGGAAGTGCTGGAAGATAAACAATGGCAGCAATGAACAAGTTGTGAAACAATGATTGAGAAGTGTTAGAGCCTTGGAATCTACCACTAGTCTTCCTATCCAAGTTATGAATGCATAGAAATTGACTCAAGCTTCATTAACAATAGATTATCGCATACAAGCCTATGGTATCTAGGTGCAGGATGCATGATTCTCCTAAGGCATGTAATTGTGCATGGTATCTACACAACACGTGATCTCTAATATGCAACCTAAGCATGGCATCTACTTAGAATAAAGCATATAAGAGTCATTAAGTTCCTTGAGAATATGATAATCACACAAGTCCTAGAACATGGTATCTGTCCTAGTCAACCTATGGTTATTAACCCCTTGAATGATTCTTAGGCCATTCATGTGTTGCTTGTGAAAGGAGAGTAGAATTGGTGAATCTAAACCCCTTCCCAACCTGTGCTAGATGCATAAAATCCTAGTTAGCTACTCCAAGAAAACATACATCAAGCACATAATAAGCTGGAGATTAACAACTTGATAATGAAAGCAAGGAAATCAATTAACTATGAAATCATCCATAACATTGAATATTCATGACTAGGGCTTCATCCTAAGCCCTAATAAAATGGATTAGTTAAACATAATTATGAATACAGAAGATAAGAAATACATAGATAGAATAAAGAGAATAGAAGAACTAGCTGGTGGCAGCAAGGTAGTTTCCAGGACAGCTCCCAGCTCTTCCTCCTTTGCAACTAGCTCTCTTCTCTCTTTGTGGTGAATCTGAATGTGTGTATGGAAGTAATGGATGAAGTGAATTGTGTCTGGGATGTGGAATGGAAGTGGTATTTATAGGGAGAAGGAAAGGGGAATTCTGAATTGAATATGACTAATGCATACAACACTTGTATTTAGAAAATCAGAATTTGTTGTTGCACCAATAAATCCCACCTGCAGCCATAGGTCATCTTCATGTCAGCATGATCAAGCATCCATCCAGAAACCAATAGCTCATGCCTAGCTCACCATGACCAAGCATCCATCAGCTCATCCTCATGTCAGCATGATGTGTATTTTCATGGGCTCACGAATTGGGTTTGGCTGAATCAAAAGATGACTTTAAGATGTCTATTTTGAAGTTCAGAATGCCTCTGATCCAACCACACAAACATTGGCCCAATCCAAGCTCGGATGAAGAAGATAAGTCCGAAATGAACTTCTAACTCAATATCCAGTTTTTGCACGTTTTGCACCATTTTGCTTCAAAAGCAATCTCTTGCTGCCTTCAACCTATAGAACACACAAACATAGGTAAGTGACTTGAAATAAAGAGAAACTAAACAAAATTACTAAGTAATGAAGGCATGCAAATGTGTGAAATTATGAACTTATCAAATATCACAAACTTAACCAAATGACTCCTCCCACCATATTATGATGTTGCCCAAGTTTTGGGCTCGATCCGGAATCAATAGGTGTAAGAAATTGGACAATTTATTTTCAAAGGCAGTTCGTTCCTAATCGGAGTGGTTGGTGTATTCCATAGTTCCAGAGATCGGATTTCACTCAAAACTAACCAAATGACTCCTCCCACCATATTATGATGTTGCCCAAGTTTTGGGCACGATTCGAAAACAATAGGTGTAAGAAATTGGACATTTCAGGTTCAAAGGCAGTTCGTTCCAAATTTGAGTGGTTGGTGTTTTGGGTAGTTCTAGAGATCGGATTTCACTCAAACTTAACCAAATGACTCCTCCCACCATATTATGATGTCGCCCAAGTTTTGGGCTCGATCCGAAATCAATAGGTGTAAGAAATTGGACAATTCAAGTTCAAAGGCAGTTCGTTCCTAATTGGAGTGGTTGGTGTTTTGGGTAGTTCTAGAGATCGGATTTCACTCAAACTTAACCAAATGACTTCTCCCACCATATTATGTTGTTGCCCAAGTTTTGGGCTCGATCCGAAATCAATAGGTGTAAGAAATTGGACAATTCAAGTTCAAAGGCAGTTCGTTCCAAATTGGAGTGGTTGGTGTTTTGGGTAGTTCTAGAGATCGGATTTCACTCAAACTTAACCAAATGACTTCTCCCACCATATTATGTTGTTGCCCAAGTTTTGGGCTCAATCCGAAATCAATAGGTGTAAGAAATTGGACAATTTAAGTTTAAAGGCAGTTCGTTCCTAATCGGAGAGTTTGGTGTATTCCGTAGTTCTAGAGATCGGATTTCACTCAAAACCAACCAAATGACTCCTCCCACTGTATTATGATGTTGCCCCAGTTTTGGGCTCGATTCGAAATCAATAGGTGTACGAAATTGGACAATTCAAGTTCAAAGGCATTTCGTTCCTAATTGGAGTGGTTGGTGTTTTGGGTAGTTCTAGAGATCGGATTTCACTCAAACTTAACCAAATGACTTCTCCCACCATATTATGTTGTTGCCCAAGTTTTGGGCTCGATCCGAAATCAATAGGCGTAAGAAATTGGACAATTTAAGTTCAAAGGCAGTTCGTTCCTAATTGGAGTGGTTGGTGTATTCCGTAGTTCTAGAGATCGGATTTCACTCAAAACTAACCAAATGACTCCTCCCACCATATTATGATGTTGCCCAAGTTTTGGGCTCGATCCGAAATCAATAGGTTTAAGAAATTGGACAATTCAAGTTCAAAGGCAGTTCGTTCCCAATTGGAGTGTGATCGGTTCATAATTGTATATCATTTTGTACCCTTCTAGCTTATGATTTGGTTATGTTTTTGAGTTAAACTTGTGCTTTTAATCCTTTTTGTGTTTATCTTTCAGTTCATTGAGCTTTAGGTAATAATGATGGCTTTAGAGAGCATAATTCATGCAATTCAAGCATGTTAAGGCCTAATTTGGATGAATGGATGAAGAGCTTAAAGACAAACTCATTTTGGCTACAGCCCCCTGCCAGTCCAGTTCCGTAGGTCATATTGCAAGCTTTGTTTCAACAACCTACATAGCTCGAATGAGGCCACATTCTTCATGAACGTTGTTCCAATTGGTGTGTACTATAACATATCCAAACTTCAGCCCCATTGGATAAATCTGGAGTCCGTTACCTACCAAACACAGAACCATGCTCAGGATGGATCTTATCAGCGCGGAAAATGAGTTAGCAATTTGTTTTGGCCTTAACTTCCTCCTCCGACCTTGGATTGGCCCAAATAACATATGGCTGGAAAGAAGACATTCTGAACTTCAATTTCGAGTGCTTAAAGTCCTAATTTGATTAAGAGAAGCCCAAGTTATAAGCCCTTGAAGTTGCTGGTCATGCTGACCTCAGCATGTGCTGGTTGGATGCTTGGTCATGGTGAGCTAGGTATGAGCTATCATTTCTGGTTGGAAGCTTGGTCATGGTGACATGAAGATGAGCTAGGGCTGCTGGTGGGATCTATTGGTGAAGTGCATCAACCAATTCAAGATTTTCTAATACAAGTGCATCACCCAATTTAGATTTTCTAATACAAGTGCATCAACCATTTCAGATTTTATAAAACAAGTGTTGTATGCATTAGCCATACTTAATTCAGATTTTCAACTTCCTTAGGCCTATATATAGTGAGGTTTCCCAAGCTTGTAAACAGACCCCAAGGGGGGGAGCTCTCAAACACTTCTCTAGAGCTCCCTTCCCTTCTCTCCCTCAAATTCTCTTAGTTTCTCTTTCTAGTTTTCAATTGTTGTAATGAAATCTTTTGTGTTGAAATTTTCCTTAAGTTTTTCTTAGTTCCACTTTACTTTTCATTATGTAAATTCTTTCTTAAGTATTCAAGTTTAATTAGTTTCCAAGTTTCAATTATGGTTTTTGTTCTTATTCATTATGCTTATAAGTTAATATGCTAGTTTGAATGATTGATCACCATTTAGGCTTGCGTGTTAGCTATCTTGGTTTGAATTAAGAGTATACACCATGCTTTAATTCGAATTGAACTATGAATAGGAAGAGTATGTATGGACATTCGACAACAGGGATTAGATACATGCTTGGTTGTTTAAAATGTTCTTCTATGCTTAATGGGTTCCTAATGCTTAATTTTAGGTTAGACAACAAATGATCAAATTAGGGAATTAGGAACACAAGGTTATGACCACACACCATGGCTTAATCATACTTTAGCTAGAATCAATCCATTAATCTAAATTGAACTTGGGAACTTATTTGCTTGAGTTACTTATTTCTTTCTTCCTTGTTTTATGTTCTTTGTTTTTGTTTCTATTTTGTGTAGGGAAACTAAATTGGATCATTCAATCACCAATCCCTGTGGAATCGACCTCGCACTTACATATGCTAAACTACCAACGGCTCGTGCACTTGCGAGTATCACAAGTTGAGGATGCAACTGAATCCATTTTGGTGCAGCTGTATCTACACAACAAGTTTTTGGCGCCGTTGCCGGGGATCGGTAACATTGTTTGATTCTATTTGGCTTTCCTACTTTATTTTTTTTTTTCTTAACTGGACAATTTATTGTTTTAAAGTTAATGACGTTAATGGACAAGTTGTGTTTGTAGTCCAACAGAAAAGGACAATTGCCCAACAAGCAAGAGAACTGGGTTTAAGTCCCAGCTTACACAACCCATTGGTGCTTGTTGCTTTGAAGCATGGAATTGGACTTGTGTTGATTTTTCCCTTTCATTTTTAGTTTTTTTTTTTTATATTTCGTAATCCTTTAATTCCGTTTCAAGTTTTTGTGTGTGTTTGTTTTAGCAATGTAAATAGCTCAATAAAAATTGAGAGAGATGGCAACTTCAAAGATAGGAAGTGTGGAGTAGTGGGAGAAGTCGCGACCTCCAAATGCATCACGCTCGACCTAATCGCTTCAAGGGGGAGCATTTCAATCCTTTCTCTTTACTTGTTATTATTTTAAATTTCTGTTTCTTTTTTTTTTAAATTTAGAAAAAATTTAAAAATTTAAAAATTTAAAAAGATTTTTCATATAAGCTGACTTATGGTAACTCCAGTGAGCGCTTCCGTCAATACAGTGTCTAGGAGTTCTTTAGGCGACACCTTCGGTGTCTAAGAAGTTTGGGTTTTAAGCGGGACCATTGTGACCCCTCCAACCTTCCCGGATCCCCTGGCTGTGTTTTCTGAGGCCCTTAACTGGTCATCCGTGAGTTGCTTATATATTCATTTTTATTTTATTTTTTCTTTCTAAACCTTCTTCTTAACTTTTCCCCTTATCATTTACATGTTCTCAATCATCTTTACTTTGCTTTAACATTGAGGACAATGTTTCATTTAAGTTTAGGGGTGCTGGAAAGTTTTTAGCTTTTGTGTTTGTGTCTGAAAACGTAGGCTTCTTCATTGCTACAATTTTTTTTTTCTGCTACTGTTTTGAAAGTTTGGTCCACGTTGTGTTCTTCATTTTTTCATGCTGAATCCAACGACATAAAGAACGTTAAATTTGACCAAGTAGTTTGAAAGTTACATGTCAAAACAGATTATATGTTGAAATTGAGCAAAACAGCAATTTGAAACCTCACGTTTTTCTTTCTTTTCTTTGAGTCATTTTCAGTTTTCCTTCCCACACCAATGATAAATCATGAGTCTAACTTCTAATATGGCTCTTAGGAATTTGATAAGCATTGTGTTAGGTCTGAATCTTATTCTTTTGCTAGCTAAGTCTCACATAATTATGCTTGAGCTTTCTATGCACTTTAGCCATGATTATACAACTCTTGCATGTCTTACCCAATTGTATGCATTTTTGCTTGTGTGATTCACTGGAATGTCAAGTTTATAACTAAGATATGATTTAGGCCATCTTTGTTAAGCCTCTTTCTTTTTCCTCCATCAACCCATACAATACATATTCCATTGTAAACCCCTTTGTGCTCAAACACTTAGCCATTTCTTTCTATCACCTTATCATCCATTAAACATCCTACCATCTAGGGAACATGTAGAGTATGATTGTATTTCAGATTGTATTCAAGGCAATAAATGAGCTATTAAAAAAAAAAAAATTTAAAAGAAAAACAGAAAAGAAGTGTGGCCAATGTAGTCACGACCCTAGGGTGATATAAGGAGAAATCAAGGTGATCTAGGGTAAAGAGCCGCAAAATTGGGCCAAATATTATACAAAGTATGTAAATGTCAAAATCAAATTGTGAAGTGATTCAATCGCAAAATCTGGTGTTGTGAGCTTTTCAATTTATGTGCCTTACATTTCAAATGTCCATGATCTTGTTTATATGACATGCTCTACTTTGTTCCTTAGACTTTGTGCTTCATTATCCATTCCTTTTCTAACCATTACATTACATCCATGAGTAAAGTCCTATTGATTTTGGTTTAGCTTGGCAAACTTGTGTTCATTCTTGCAGGAATTCATATTGTTGTTTGAGAAGCATGAGTTGTATCTTCATGGCTACTTCACACACACACCTTGAGCATGATTTTTGTGAGATTGTGGTAGCACTTGAATAATGTTTAGAACTTCCTTAGTGCTTGTTTTGTTCCTTGTTGAGCCATGTCTATGAAGTTTAACATTTTTGTCCGGTTGGAAGGTTAACGTTTTTGTTTTTTTTGTTTTTTTTTTTGTTTTTCTTAAGAACTAACAAATCTTTTAAGTTTTCTAATTACTTTGTTTTACAGAGTCAGTAAAACGTTTGTGGGTATCGTATCTGTTAAACCCTCAGGAGACACAACTCCTCCTACTAGGGATGCCTAGAGGTTTAAAGGCTTGTTGCATACGCTCAATGCAATCGAGTTACCTACGAAAGTGGTCTAGTTAACTTCTTATTTTGTTTTATTTTTCTTCGTTTTCCTTTTGTTTTGCTTGAGGACTAGCAAAATCTAGGTTTGGGGGTATTTGATCGGTTCATAATTGTATATCATTTTGTACCCTTCTAGCTTATGATTTGGTTATGTTTTTGAGTTAAACTTGTGCTTTTAATCCTTTTTGTGTTTATCTTTCAGTTCATTGAGCTTTAGGTAATAATGATGGCTTTAGAGAGCATAATTCATGCAATTCAAGCATGTTAAGGCCTAATTTGGATGAATGGATGAAGAGCTTAAAGACAAACTCATTTTGGCTACAGCCCCCTGCCAGTCCAGTTCCGTAGGTCATATTGCAAGCTTTGTTTCAACAACCTACATAGCTCGAATGAGGCCACATTCTTCATGAACGTTGTTCCAATTGGTGTGTACTATAACATATCCAAACTTCAGCCCCATTGGATAAATCTGGAGTCCGTTACCTACCAAACACAGAACCATGCTCAGGATGGATCTTATCAGCGCGGAAAATGAGTTAGCAATTTGTTTTGGCCTTAACTTCCTCCTCCGACCTTGGATTGGCCCAAATAACATATGGCTGGAAAGAAGACATTCTGAACTTCAATTTCGAGTGCTTAAAGTCCTAATTTGATTAAGAGAAGCCCAAGTTATAAGCCCTTGAAGTTGCTGGTCATGCTGACCTCAGCATGTGCTGGTTGGATGCTTGGTCATGGTGAGCTAGGTATGAGCTATCATTTCTGGTTGGAAGCTTGGTCATGGTGACATGAAGATGAGCTAGGGCTGCTGGTGGGATCTATTGGTGAAGTGCATCAACCAATTCAAGATTTTCTAATACAAGTGCATCACCCAATTTAGATTTTCTAATACAAGTGCATCAACCATTTCAGATTTTATAAAACAAGTGTTGTATGCATTAGCCATACTTAATTCAGATTTTCAGCTTCCTTAGGCCTATATATAGTGAGGTTTCCCAAGCTTGTAAACAGACCCCAAGGGGGGGAGCTCTCAAACACTTCTCTAGAGCTCCCTTCCCTTCTCTCCCTCAAATTCTCTTAGTTTCTCTTTCTAGTTTTCAATTGTTGTAATGAAATCTTTTGTGTTGAAATTTTCCTTAAGTTTTTCTTAGTTCCACTTTACTTTTCATTATGTAAATTCTTTCTTAAGTATTCAAGTTTAATTAGTTTCCAAGTTTCAATTATGGTTTTTGTTCTTATTCATTATGCTTATAAGTTAATATGCTAGTTTGAATGATTGATCACCATTTAGGCTTGCGTGTTAGCTATCTTGGTTTGAATTAAGAGTATACACCATGCTTTAATTCGAATTGAACTATGAATAGGAAGAGTATGTATGGACATTCGACAACAGGGATTAGATACATGCTTGGTTGTTTAAAATGTTCTTCTATGCTTAATGGGTTCCTAATGCTTAATTTTAGGTTAGACAACAAATGATCAAATTAGGGAATTAGGAACACAAGGTTATGACCACACACCATGGCTTAATCATACTTTAGCTAGAATCAATCCATTAATCTAAATTGAACTTGGGAACTTATTTGCTTGAGTTACTTATTTCTTTCATCCTTGTTTTATGTTCTTTGTTTTTGTTTCTATTTTGTGTAGGGAAACTAAATTGGATCATTCAATCACCAATCCCTGTGGAATCGACCTCGCACTTACATATGCTAAACTACCAACGGCTCGTGCACTTGCGAGTATCACAAGTTGAGGATGCAACTGAATCCATTTTAGTGCAGCTGTATCTACACAACAGAGTGGTAGGTGTTTTGGGCAGTTCTAGAGATCGGATTTCACTCAAGCTTAACCAAATGACTCCTCCCATCCTATTATGTTGTTGCCCAAGTTTTGGGCTCGATCCGAAATCAATAGGTGTAAGAAATTGGACAATTTATGTTCAAAGGCAGTTCGTTCCTAATCGTAGTGGTCGGTGTATGCCATAGTTCTAGAGATCGGATTTCACTCAAAACTAAGCAAATGACTCCTCAGACCATGTTATCATGTTGCACAAGTTTTGGGCTCGATTCGAAATCAGTAGGTGTAAGAAATCGGATAATTCAAGTTCAAAGGCAGTTCGTTCCTAATTGGAGTGGTTGGTGTTTTGGGTAGTTCTAGAGATCGGATTTCACTCAAGCTTAACCAAATGACTCCTCCCACCATATTATGATGTTGCCCAAGTTTTGGGCACGATCCGAAATCAATAGGTGTAAGAGATTGGACAATTTATGTTCAAAGGCAGTTTCGTTACTAATCGGAGTGGTCGGTGTATTCCATAGTTCTAGAGATCGGATTTCACTCAAAACTAAGCAAATGACTCCTCAGACCATATTATGATGTTGCACAAGTTTCGGGCTCGATCCGAAATCAATAGGTGTAAGAAATTGGACAATTCAAGTTCAAAGGCAGTTCGTTCCTAATCGGAGTGGTTGGTGTATTCCACAGTTCTAAAGATCGGATTTCACTCAAACTTAACCAAATGACTCCTCCCACCATATTATGAAGTTGCCCAAGTTTTGGGCTTAATCCGAAATCAATAGGTGTAAGAAATTGGACAATTTATGTTCAAAGGCAGTTCGTTCCTAATCGGAGTGGTTGGTGTATTCCATAGTACTAGAGATCGGATTTCACTCAAAGCTAACCAAATGACTCCTCCCACCATATTATGATGTTGCCCAAGTTTTGGGCTCGATCCGAAATCAATAGGTGTAATAAAATTGGACAATTCAACTTCAAAGGCAGTTCGTTCCTAATTGGAGTGGTTAGTGTTTTGGTTAGTTCTAGAGATCGGATTTCAGTCAAACTCAACCAAATGACTCCTCCCACCATATTATGATGTTGGCCAAGTTTTGGACTCAATCCGAAATCAATAGGTGTAAGAAATTGGACAATTCAAGTTCAAAGTCAGTTCGTTCCTAATTGGTGTGGTTGGTGTTTTGGGTAGTTCTAGAGATCGGATTTCACTCAAACTTGACAAAATGACTCCTCCCACCATATTATGATATTGCCCAAGTTTTGGGCTCGATCCGAAATCAATAGGTGTAAGAAGTTGGACAATTCAAGTTCAGAGGCAATTCGTTCCTAATTGGAGTGGTTGGTGTTTTGGGTAGTTCCAGAGATCGGATTTCACTCAAACAAAACCAAATGACTCCTCCCACCATATTATGTTGTTGCCCAAGTTTTGGGATCGATCTGAAATCAATAGGTGTAAGAAATTGGAAAAATCAAGTTCAAAGGTAGTCCGTTACTAATTGGAGTGGTTGTTGTTTTGGGTAGTTCTACAGATCGGATTACACTCAAACTTAACCACATGACTCCTCCCAGCATACTATAATGTTGCCCATGTTCTGGGCTCGATCCGAAATCGATAGGTGTAAGAAATTGGACAATTCAGGTTCAAAGGTAGTTCGTTCCTAATTGGAGTGGTTGGTGTTTTGGGTAGTTCTGCAGATCGGATTTCACTCAAACTTTCGCAAAAGACTCCTCCCACCATATTATGCTATTGCCCAAGTGTTGGGCTCGATCCGAAATCAATAGGCGTAAGAAATTGGACAATTCAAGCTCAAAGGCAGTTCATTCCTAATTGGAGCGGTTGGTGTTTTGGGTAGTTCTAGAGATCAGATTTCACTCAAACTTAACCAAATGACTCCTCCCACCATATTACGATATTGCCCAAGTTTTGGGCTCGATCCGAAATCAATAGGTGTAAGAAATTGGACAATTCAAGTTCAAAGGCAGTTCGTTCCTAATTGGAGTGGTTGGTGTTTTGGGTAGTTCTAGAGATCGGATTTCACTCAAACATAACCAAATGACTCCTCCCACCATATTATGTTGTTGCCCAAGTTTTGGGCTCGATTCGAAATCAATAGGTGTAAGAAATTGGACAATTCAGGTTCAAAGGCAGTTCATTCCTAATTGGAGTGGTTGGTGTTTTGGGTAGTTCTAGAGATCGGATTTCACTCAAACCTAACCAAATGACTCCTCCCACCATATAATGATGTTGCCCAAGTTTTGGGCTCGATCCGAAATCAAAAGTTGTAAGAAATTGGACAATTCAAGTTCAAAGGCAGTTCGTTCCTAATTGGAGTGGTTGGGGTTTTGGGTAGTTCTAGAGATCGGATTTCACTGAAACTTAACCAAATGACTCCTCCCACCATATTATGATGTTGCCCAAGTTTTGGGCTTGATCCGGAATCAGTAGGTGTAAGAAATTGGACAATTTATGTTCAAAGCCAGTTCGTTGCTAATCGGAGTGGTCGGTGTATTCCATAGTTCTAGAGATCGGATTTCACTCAAAACTAAGCAAATGACTCCTCAGACCATATTATGATGTTGCACAAGTTTCGGGCTCGATCCGAAATCAATAGGTGTAAGAAATTGGACAATTCAAGTTCAAAGGCAGTTCGTTCCTAATCGGAGTGGTTGGTGTATTCCATAGTTCTAAAGATCGGATTTCACTCAAACTTAACCACAAGACTCGTCCCACCATATTATGGTGTTGCCCAAGTTTTGGGCTTGATCTGAAATCAATAGGTGTAAGAAATTGAACAATTCAAGTTCAAAGGCAAGTCGTTCCTAATTGGAGTGGTTGGTGTTTTGGGTAGTTCTAGAGATTGGATTTCACTCAAACTTAACCAAATGACTCCTCCCACCATATTATGATGTTGCCCAAGTTTTGCGCTAGATCCGAAATCAATAGGTGTAAGAAATTGGACAATTCAAGTTCAAAGGCAGTTCGTTCCAAATTGGAGTGGTTGGTGTTTTGGGTAGTTCTAGAGATCGGATTTCACTCAAACATAACCAAATGACTCCTCCCACCATATTATGTTGTTGCCCAAGTTTTGGGCTCGATCCGAAATCAAAAGTTGTAAGAAATTGGACAATTCAAGTTCATAGGCAGTTCGTTCCTAATTGGAGTGGTTGGGGTTTTGGGTAGTTCTAGAGATCGGATTTCACTGAAACTTAACCAAATGACTCCTCCCACCATATTATGATGTTGCCCAAGTTTTGGGCTCGATCCGAAATCAATAGGTGTAAGAAATTGGACAATTCAGGTTCAGAGGCAGTTCGTTCCTAATTGGAGTGGTTGGTGTTTTGGGTAGTTCTAGAGATCCGATTTCACTAAAACTTAACCAAATGACTCCTCCCACCATATTATGATGTTGCCCAAGTTTTGGGCTCGATCCGAAATCAATAGGTGTCAGAAATTGGACAATTCAAGTTCAAAGGCAGTTCGTTCCTAATTGGAGTGGTTGGTGTTTTGGGTAGTTCTAGAGATCGGATTTCACTCAAACTTAACCAAATGACTCCTCCCACCATATTATGATGTTGCCCAAGTTTTGGGCTCGATCCGAAATCAATAGGTGTCAGAAATTGGACAATTCAAGTTCAAAGGCAGTTCGTTCCTAATTGGAGTGGTTGGTGTTTTGGGTAGTTCTAGAGATCGGATTTCACTCAGACTCAACCAAACAACTCCTCCCACCGTATTATGATGTCGCCCAAGTTTTGGGCTCGATCCGAAATCAATAGGTGTAAGAAATTGGAAAATTCAACTTCAATGGCAGTTCGTTCCTAATTGGAGTGGTTGGTGTTTTGGGTAGTTCTAGAGATCGGATTTCACTCAAACTTAACCAAATGACTCCTCCCACCATATTATGATGTTGCAAAAGTTTTTTGCTTGATCCGAAATCAATAGGTGTAAGAAATTGGACAATTCAAGTTCAAAGGCAGTTCATTCCTAATTGGAGTGGTTGGTGTTTTTGGTAGTTCTAGATATCGGATTACACTCAAACTTAACCAAATAACTCCTCCCACCCTATTATGATGTTACCCAAGTTTTGGACTCAATCCGAAATCAATAGGTGTAAGAAATTGGACAATTTATGTTCAAAGGCAGTTCTTTCCAAATCGTAGTGGTTGGTGTATGCCATAGTTCTAGAGATCGGATTTCACTCAAAACTAACGAAACGACTCCTCCCACCATATTTTGATGTTTCCCAAGTTTTGGGCTCGATCCGAAATCAATAGGTGTAAGAAATTGGACAATTTATGTGCAAAGGCAGTTCGTTCCTAATCGGAGTGGTTGGGGTATTCCATAGTTATAGAGATCGGATTTCACTCAAAACAAACCAAATGACTCCTCCCACCATATTACGATGTTGCCCAAGTTTTGGGCTCGATCTGAAGTCAATAGGTGTAAGAAATTGGACAATTCAAATTCAAAGGAAGTTCGTTCCAAATTGGAGTGGTTGGGGTTTTGTGTAGTTCTAGAGATCGGATTTCACTCAAACTTAACCAAATGACTCCTCCCACCATAATATGATGCTGCCCCAGTTTTGGGCTCGATCCGAAATCAATAGGTGTAAGAAATTGGACAATTGAAGTTCAAAGGCAGTTCATTCCTAATTGGAGTGGTTGTTGTTTTGGGTAGTTCTAGAGATCGGATTTCACTCAAATTTAACCAAATGACTCCTCCCACCATAATATGATGCTGCCCCAGTTTTGGGCTCGATCCGAAATCAATAGGTGTAAGAAATTGGACAATTCAAGTTCAAAGGCAGTTCGTTCCTAATTGGGGTGGTTGGTGTGTTGGGTAGTTCTACAGATCGGATTTCACTCAAACTTAACCAAATGACTCCTCCCACCATATTATGATGTTGCCCAAGTTTTGGGCTCGATCCGAAATCAATAGGTGAAAGAAATTGGACAATTTATGTTCAAAGGCAGTTCGTTCCTAATCGGAGTGGTTGGTGTATTCCATAGTTCTAGAGATCGGATTTCACTCAAAACTAACCAAATGACTCCTCCCACCGTATTATGATGTTGCCCAAGTTTTGGGCTCGATCCGAAATCAATAGGTGTAAGAAATTGGACAATTCAAGTTCAAAGGAAGTTCGTTCCTAATTGGAGTGGTTGGTGTTTTCGGTAGTTCTAAAGGTTGGATTTCACTCAAACTTAACCAAATGACTCCTCCCACCATAATAGGATCCTGCCACAGTTTTGGCCTCGATCCGAAATCAATAGGTGTAAGAAATTGGACAATTCAAGTTCAAAGGCAGTTCGTTCCAAATCGGAGTGGTTGGTATATTCCATAGTTCTAGAGATCGGATTTCACTCAAAACAAACCAAATGACTCCTCCCACCATATTACGATGTTGCCCAAGTTTTGGGCTCTATCTGAAATCAAAAGGTGTAAGAAATTGGACAATTCAAGTTCGAAGGCAGTTCGTTCCAAATTGAAGTGGTTGGTGTATTCCATAGTTCTAGAGATCGAATTTCACTCAAAATTAACTGAACGACTCCTCCCAATATATTATGATGTTGTCCAAGTTTTGGGCTCGATCCGAAATCAATAGGTGTAAGAAATTGGACAATTCAAGTTCGAAAGCAGTTTGTTCCACATTGGGGTGGTTGGTGTATTGGGTAGTTCTAGAGATCGGATTTCACTCAAAATTAACCAAATGACTCCTCCCACCATATTATGATGTTGCCCAAGTTTTGGGCTCGATCCGAAATCAATAGGTGTAAGAAATTGGACAATTCATGTTCAAAGGCAGTTCGTTCCTAATAGGTGTGGTTGGTGTATTCCATAGTTCTAGATATTGGATTTCACTCAAAACTAACCAAATGACTCCTCCCACCATATTATGATGTTGCCCAAGTTTTGGGCTCGATCCGAAATCAATCGGTGTAAGAAATTGGACAGTTCAAGTTCAAAGGCAGTTTGTTCCTAATTGGAGTGGTTGGTGTTTTGGGTAGTTCTAGAGAACGGATTTCACTCAAACTTAACCACATGACTCCTCCCACCATATTATGATGTTGCCCAAGTTTTGGGCTCGATCCGAAATGCATAGGTGTAAGAAATTGGACAATTTATGTTCAAAGGCAGATCGTTCCTAATCGGAGTGGTTGGTGTATTCCATAGTTCTAGAGATCGGATTTCACTCAAACTTAACCAAATGACTCCTCCCAGCATATTGTGATGTTTCCCAAGTTTTGGGCTCGATCCGATATCAATAGGTGTAAGAAATTGGGCAATTTTTGTTCAAAGGCAGTTCGTTCCTAATCGGAGTGGTTGGTGTATTCCATAGTTCTAGAGATCGGATTTCACTCAATACTAACCAAATGACTCCTCCCACCATATTATGATGTTGCCCAAGTTTTGGGCTCGATCCGAAATCAATAGGTGTAAGAAAATGGACAATTCAAGTTCAAAGGCAGTTCGTTCCTAATTGGAGTGGTTGGTGTTTTGGGTAGTTCTAGAGATCAGATTTTACTCAAACTTAACCAAAGGACTCCTCCCACCATATTATGATGTTGCCCAAGTTTTGGGCTCGATCCGAAATCAATAGGTGTAAGAAATTGTACAATTTAAGTTCAAAGGCAGTTTGTTCCTAATTGGAGTGGTTGGTGTTTTGGGTAGTTCCAGAGATCGGATTTTACTCAAACTTAACCAAATGACTCCTCCCCCCATATTATGATGTTGCCCAAGTTTTGGGCTCGATCCGAAATCAATAGGTGTAAGAAATTGGACAATTTATTTTCAAAGGCAGTTCGTTCCTAATCGGAGTGGTTGGTGTATTCCATAGTTCTAGACATCGGATTTCACTCAAAACTAACCAAATGACTCCTCCCACCGTATTATGATGTTGCCCAAGTTTTGGGCTCGATCCGAAATCAATAGCTGTAAGAAATTGGACAATTCAAGTTCAAAGGCAGTTCGTTCCTAATTGGAGTGGTTGGTGTTTTCGGTAGTTCTAGAGGTTTGATTTCACTCAAACTTAACCAAATGACTCCTCCCACCATATTATGATGTTGCCCATGTTTTGTGCTCGATCCGAAATCAATAGGTGTAAGAAAGTGGACAATTTATGTTCAAAGCCAGTTCATTCCTAATCGGAGTGGTTGGTGTATTCCATAGTTCTAGAGATCGGATTTCACTCAAAACTAACCAAGTGACTCCTCCCACCATATTATGACGTTGCCCAAGTTTTGGGCTCGATCCGAAATCAATAGGTGTAAGAACTTGGACAATTCAAGTTCAAAGGCAGTTCGTTCCTAATTGGAGTGGTTGGTGTTTTCGGTAGTTCTAGAGATCGGATGTCACTCAAACTTAACCAAATGACTCCTCCCACCATATTATGGTGTTGCCCAGGTTTTGGGCTCGATCCGAAATCAATAGGTGTAAGAAATTGGACAATTTATGTTCAAAGGCAGATCGTTCCTAATCGGAGTGGTTGGTGTATTCCATAGTTCTAGGGATCGGATTTCACTCAAACTTAACCAAATGACTCCTCCCAGCATATTGTGATGTTTCCCAAGTTTTGGGCTCGATCCGATATCAATAGGTGTAAGAAATTGGGCAATTTTTGTTCATAGGCAGTTCGTTCCTAATCGGAGTGGTTGGTGTATTCCATAGTTCTAGAGATCGGATTTCACTCAATACTAACCAAATGACTCCTCCCACCATATTATGATGTTGCCCAAGTTTTGGGCTCGATCCGAAATCAATAGGTGTAAGAAAATGGACAATTCAAGTTCAAAGGCAGTTCGTTCCTAATTGGAGTGGTTGGTGTTTTGGGTAGTTCTAGAGATCAGATTTTACTCAAACTTAACCAAATGACTCCTCCCACCATATTATGATGTTGCCCAAGTTTTGGGCTCGATCCGAAATCAATAGGTGTAAGAAATTGTACAATTTAAGTTCAAAGGCAGTTCGTTCCTAATTGGAGTGGTTGGTGTTTTGGGTAGTTCTAGAGATCGTATTTTACTCAAACTTGAACAAACGACTCCTCCCACCATATTAAGATGTTGCCCAAGTTTTGGGCTCGATCCGAAATCAATAGGTGTAAGAAATTGGACAATTCAAGTTCAAAGGCAGTTCGTTCCTAATTGGAGTGGTTGGTGTATTCCATAGTTTTAAAGATCGGATTTTCCTCAAAACTAACCAAATGACTCCTCCCACCATATTACGGTGTTGCCCAAGTTTTGGGCTCGATCCGAAATCAATAGGTGTAAGAAATTTTACAATTCAAGTTCAAAAGCAGTTCGTTCCTAATTGGAGTGGTTGGGGTTTTGGGTAGTTCTAGAGATGGGATTTCACTCAAACTTTACCAAATGACTCCTCCCACCATATTATGATGTTGCCCAAGTTTTAGGCTCGATCCGAAATCAATAGGTGTAAGAAATTGGACAATTCAAGTTCAAAGGCAGTTTGTTCCAAATCGGAGTGGTTGGTGTATGCCATAGTTCTAGAGATCGGATTTCACTCAAAACTAACCAAATGACTCCTCCCACCATATTATGATGTTGCCCAAGTTTTGGGCTCGATCCGAAATCAATAGGTGTAAGAAATTGGACAGTTCAAATTCAAAGGCAGTTCGTTCCTAATTGGAGTGGTTGCTGTTTTGGGTAGTTCTAGAGATCGGATTTGACTCAAACTCAACCAAACGACTCCTCCCGCCATATTTCCGAAACAAACAAGGCAGTTCGTCCCTTGTCCTCGCCAGTAATTGCATGCCCAAATTGGTAGCGGAGACCGCGTGGAGCATAGTTAAATTGTGGGACTCCTCTACCGCTGCCTTATCAGACCTCTGTACCACATGCAGATGATCTGTCGGAGTGAGCTTGCTGCTAATCATGCCTCCTAGCAGCACTGCTCTGTTCGACAGTGCCTCAGAAAAGTTCGGTATTGCCTCAGCAAAGTTTGAGGCCGTGTCGTGATGATATGAAGTGTTTGGAAAGACAGTGTTTGGAGGAGCCCTTGTCTGGGCATTCGGTGGTGCAAGTGAGAGCTCAAGGTTGAGATCATCAAGGTGAGTGCATGAGGATGCCATTTGTTTTGCTTCTGAATTTTTTGATGTTTTTCCTTGAGTTTGCAGGAAGAAATGCTGGGTATCATCCGCTTGCAGAGGTGTGGTTTAAATAGACATATGCTGATGAGAGAGAGCCAACACCATTTCGGATTTCCCGGGCATGCTCGACCTAATCGCTTCAAGGGGGAGCACATTAACTTTCACTTTACTTTTCTTTTCTCCGTGTTTTCTGGTGTTTTATGTTTATGCCTGTTACTTTCATTTTCTAGTGTTTTGTGTTTTTGCCTTTCCCTTTCGGCTATCATCTTTGTCTTATTTTAGTTAGGGAAATGTGTTTTCTTTTCCGTTTGTCGTCTTTGTTTTATTTTAGTTGGGAAGTGTGTTTTCTTTTTCTTTTTCTTTTTCTTCCTGCAACCTTACTCTTTTATTTCCGAAACAAAATAACAAAAATACAAAAACAACAAAATAAAATAAAAACAACAATAATGCAGTAGGAAATCATTTCTTCTCGGTGCTTGGTGTCTCGACCATTGGAGCTTTGAGTTTGGCCCTATGGCTGTCCTCTTCCGGGGCTTCACGCACAGCTTCTTGGGGCTCATCACTTGAGCTCCCAAAGATCGCAATCTTAGCTTGAGCGTAACTACTCTCACGATCTGCTTGTTTGCGTTTACCCGGTCGGTCTAGGTCCTCCAGCTGTTTTCGCATGTCGCGAGAGTACAACTCTACCATTTTTGATAGGTTTTTATTCTCGTCTCGCAATACTTCTAGCTGGTGTCGATTCACCTCCACTATCCTTGACCTCTCCCTTTTCAAGCTTTTTATAGCAGTCTGACACTCCTCAACCATACTTTGCTCCGCCGCCAACTGACCTTTCAGCACCTCTACCTCATGGGACTTCGCAAGTCGGCGATGACCCAAACTTGCGACTGTTGCTGTACTCTGCACGCTCAGTGCCAGGGCATCGCTCACGACCCGGTTGTCATCCCTTGTCCCCAGAACACGTATATCTTTAGGAGTCACTAAATTTCTAGCCACTCCAATGGCAACATCGTTGTCCAGGAGTATTGAGTCAGTTACTGTCACAGGCCCCCGTGCAGAAGCAAAGTAGGGCATCCATACTGGTGCCGCTGCTTGGCCTCGTGTCTGAGTCGGTGGAGCTAGGTTGAGATCCAACGAAAATGGGTAGTTAGAGGCCATTTGATTTCTCACTCTCTTTTCTTCTTTCTTTCTTTTCTCTTTTGTGTGTTTCTGAGTTTGCGTTTTTTTCACCCTTTCTTATAGACTTAGTCTTTGACAAACCCTAGCCATTACAGCATCTGAGCATTTTCTGAATCTCCAGCATTCCTTGAGTCCCACAACCTTCTCGCCTTCCAACCATACCCAACTCATTTATCATGACGTGTCTTTTCTGAACGAACGCGTTCAGTAAAGTCTTCGCGCCTTTCCATGAGCCCGTAATTTTTGCTTGTGGAGTCTGCGGCGCCTCTATGCGTCGACACGTGTCTCGCCCTGTCTGTTGGTCCCTTACACTGAACCGAGACATCATTACCCATGTTAAAATCCCGCTCTTTGTGTTGCTAATCACGGTTCGATAGTTTGTTTTTACAAAACTAAATAATAATAAAAAGCCGGAAATGAAAACAAATTGTGGGTCGGGTTTCACTTTAGTTTGGGTTTCAAAGTGGGTTAAATTCACCGTGGTTTGTGTTTCGAAATTATGGGCTTTGGGCTTCAAAATTTTTTTGGGTTTCAGAATTGTGTGATTAGGGTTTACTGTTTCTTTTTTTTTTTTTTTGTTTGTTTGTGTTGTAATTTTTATTTTATAATTATTTTGTTTTTGTTTTCTTTTGTGATTTTGTGATTTTTTTTTATTTGCTTTAATACCTTTCATTTGTTGTTATGACATTGTTTGTGGCTAATTTTTAAACATTGAGGACAATGCTCATTTCTAGGTTTGGGGGTATTGGAGTTTAGCAAGTAAACTTGGTTTTTCTTAAAATTTAAAAAAAAAAAATTTAATTTAATTTCTTTCTTGTTTTGAATCTTGTTTTGTTTAGTCACTTTCCGAACACATTTGATGAGATTGTGATACATGTTGCATGACTTAAATAAAAAATTGAATTTTATTTATTATTTATTTTTTTCCTTGTAAATTTTTATAATTAATTAATTAATTAATTTGGCATCGTTCTAGCATGACATGTTCGAAACCTTCTTTGCACTTGCCATTTGTTTCATAATTTTCCAATTAAAGGATTTGCATGATCTAAAGAATTGTATGAATCATAAATTAGACTTATATAACCAACCATATAAAGTGAGCTTTTGAGCCTTGTACTTCATTTCATGAGTGTTATATACACATACTCTTAATTTCTTGTCATCTAAGTTGTTGTTTGATCTCATTATTCATTGATTTGGTTGAACACTTAAAAGTCATTCATTCTTTTGCAATTTGATCTCATGACATTTAAGAAATGATATTAAGGCCCTCTTTGGATCGTTTGTGCCTTTCAAGCTAACCTTATGCATGCTTAAGCATGACTTTCCATTGTTAACCATTTTGAGCCTACATGTAAACCTTTTCTTTCATTTTACCAATTATATGTCCTCGCCTTAGCCCGAAAAACAAATATTTACCTTTCTAAGGAACTCATGAGCTCTAATTCGGATGTGTTTTTCATGCTAAGTTTGGGAAGGGATATTAAATTTAAAAAAAGAAAAAAAAAAAAAAAACAAAAAAACAAAAGAGAACTTCAATCAATTGGTGAAAGAAAAGAAAAGAAAAAGTTGTGATTAAATGGTAGTTGAATGAAAATTCATTTTTGGGCCTTCAAAAATAATTGTTGTTTGGAAAGGAGTGTAAACCATTGTAAATGAAGGTATAAGGAGTTTTGATCATGTAAAAGAAAAAATCTAATCGTGATGATTCGAAGTCTTGTAAACTATTATTTTATGCTCTTACATTTTGAGTTCCTTGGACTTTGTATTATCCATACCTTTCATTTCTTACTCACCTTACACCCTTGGCCCCATTACAACCTATGTTAAAGACCTAAATTGATCTTGAATGTCATGTGGTTGAATTGCATCCATTTTCTTACTTTTAAGTGTTTGACATCCTTCTTGAGATCATATTAATGCAAGTTCTTCATCTTTCTATTTCGAGTTAAGTCCTTATGGTTTAACTCTAATCTCATGTTTATAACTGAGTGTTGCATTATAGCCCTCTTCCGAGTGATTCATTTGTGAGAGGACAACTTTGGTGAGATTTGAAGTTGAACTTGTGCTTTGTATGATTTTTGAAATTGTGTGAAAACTAAGATTGGGGAATTTGTTGCATTTGGCTATCACACTACTACACTTTGAGCATATTATGTTTTGAACTTTGCCGCCTTGTGAATAATGTCCAAAATTGAGCTTTTATTGTTAAAACTTTTGAGTCATGTACATGAGTCATTTCTCTTCAGAAAATGTTCGGAAAGATTGTTTTGAGTTCTTTTTATTTTTGTAATTGTTTTTGTTTTGTTTTATTTTTTTTGTTTGTTTTGTTTTTGTTAATGTATTTATGTTTGTTTTTGTTTTTGGTTTTACTTAAGGACTAACAAATCTAATAAGTTTTCTAACCATTTTGTTTTGTAGAGTTAGAAAAACGTTTGTGGGTATCGTATCTGTTAAACCCTCAGGAGACACAACTCCTCCTACTAGGGATGCCTAGAGGTTTAAAGGCTTGTTGCATACGCTCAATGCAATCGAGTTACCTACGAAAGTGGTCTAGTTAAACTCTTGTTTGTTTTTAACTTTGTTTTCTTTTTTGTTTTGCTCGAGGACTAGCAAAATCTAGGTTTGGGGGTATTTGATCGGTGCATATTTACATATCATTTTGTACCCTTCTAACTTATGATTTGGTTATGTTTTTGAGTTAAACTTGTGCTTTTAATAAGTTTTGTGTTTATTTCAGTGTAATAAGCTTGAGACTCACTAATTGCATTTTAGAGACAAATTAGTTCAAAACGGTGTCTGCAGATCAGTCAACTTCACGGATTAGACTGTACTTACTCAAGAAGAACCAGATAATGAACCATACATCATTGGAAAGATACGGAAGTCTATTTTTTGTAGAATTTTACGGTTCATGATTCCGAGTCTTCTAGAGAAAGTTATACATGTTTTGGCAACTTAAGGTCAAATTCGGCAGCATCTGCGTTACTGGGCCAAAAATCACATTTGAAAGCCTTCCGGATTTTTCCTTGAGTTGGGCTGCATATGCTTGGAAAGATAATTCAAAGAGCTTCAAGATCCATATTTTTCCAGAATTTTATGGATGGAGAAACAAGCCCAAAACGAGCTGTTGTGTAGATTTAGCTCCACCAAAATGGATTAAGCTGCATCCTCAACTTGTGATACTCGCAAGTGCACGAACTGTTGGTAGTATAGCATATGTAAGTGCGAGGTCGATTCCACAGGGATTGGTGATTGAATGATCCAATTTAGTTTCCCTACAAAAAATAGAAACAAAAACAAAGAACATAAAACAAGGAAGAAAGAAATAAGTAACTCAAGCAAATAAGTTCCCAAGTTCAATTTAGATTAATGGATTGATTCTAGCTAAAGTATGATTAAGCCATGGTGTGTGGTCATAACCTTGTGTTCCTAATTCCCTAATTTGATCATTTGTTGTCTAACCTAAAATTAAGCATTAGGAACCCATTAAGCATAGAAGAACATTTTAAACAACCAAGCATGTATCTAATCCCTGTTGTCGAATGTCCATACATACTCTTCCTATTCATAGTTCAATTCGAATTAAAGCATGGTGTATACTCTTAATTCAAACCAAGATAGCTAACATGCAAGCCTAAATGGTGATCAATCATTCAAACTAGCATATTAACTTATAAGCATAATGAATAAGAACAAAAACCATAATTGAAACTTGGAAACTAATTAAACTTGAATACTTAAGAAAGAATGTACATTACAAGAAAAATAAATTACAACTAAGAAAACATTAAAGAAAGCTAGAATTGAGAACTAGGAAGGAAAACTAAGAGAATTTGAGGGAGAGAAGGGAAGGGAGCTCTAGAGAAGTGTTTGAGAGCTCCCCCCCTTGGGGTGTGTTTACAAGCTTAGAGAACCTCCCTATTTATAGGCCTAAGGAAGTGAAAAATCTGAATTCAATATGGCTAATGCATACAACACTTGTTTTATAAAATCTGAAATGGTTGATGCACTTGTATTAGAAAATATGAATTGGTTGATGCACTTGTATTAGAAAATCTGAATTGGTTGATGCACTTCACCAATAAATCCCACCAGCAGCCCTAGCTCATCTTCATGTCACCATGACCAAACTTCCAACCAGAAACAATAGCTCATCCTGAGGTCAGCATGACCAGCAACTTCAAGGGCTTACGAATTGGGCTTCCCTTAAGCAAATTAAGACTTTAAGCACTCAAACTTGAAGTTCCGAATGTCTTCTTTCCAGGCACACAAGTATTGGCTCAATCCAAGCTCGGATGAAGAAGTTAAGGCCAAAACAAATTGCTAACTCGTTTTGCTCGCTGACAAAAATCCATCCTGAGCATGGTTCTGTGTTTGCTAGGTGACGGACTCCAGATTTATCCAATGGGCCTGAATTTTGGATATGTTATAGTACACACCCATTGGAGCAATGTTTATGAAGGATGCTGCCTCATCCGAGCTGTGTAGGTTGCGGAAACAAAGCTTGCAATATGACCTACGGAACTGGACTGGCAGGGGGCTGTAGCCAAAATGAGTTTGTCTTTAAGCTCTTCATCCATTCATCCAAATTAGGCCTTAACATGCTTGAATTGCATGAATTATGCTCTCTTGCTCTATTTGCCTACAAAACACACAAAGGAAGGCAAATAACTTAGAAATCTAGGAAACTAAGCAAAAGAAGTAAGTAAATAGGGCATGTATATGTATGAAATTATGAGCTTAACACGAGCCCAAAAGAAGAATGCAATGCATTGCCATGCATGACATATGCATGAGGTGTTATTGATTGTGGGGAAGTTAGGTGAAGCATATTCAATTCCTATAATTGAGTGGAATTTTGCAGCAGCCAAATGAATTGAAAGATGTTGAAGTGGATGACGCAACACTAAGCTTAATGACAAGAAGAATTGTTTTCAAAATGCATTAGTGTGTGAGGTGAATTAAGTGTTGTAAGTTGGTGAAGTGAGTATGGTTAGTGAACTCTATTGTATAATTCAGATTTTCACTTCCCCTAGGCCTATAAATAGGGAAGTTCTCTAAGCTTGAAAACACACCCCAAGGGGGGGAGCTCTCAAACACTTCTCTAGAGCTCCCTTCCCTTCTCTCCCTCAAATTCTCTTAGTTTCTCTTTCTAGTTTTCAATTGTTATAATGAGATCTTTGTGCTGAAATTCTCCTTAAGTTTTTCCAAGTTCTACTTAATTTTCATTGTTATGTAAATTCTTTTCTTTAGTTTCAAGTTTGATTAGTTTCCAAGTTTCAATTATGATTTTTGTTCTTATTCATTATGCTTATAAGTTAATATGCTAGTTTGAATGATTGATCACCATTTAGGCTTGCATGTTGGCTATCTTGGTTTGAATTAAGAGTAGACACCATGCTTTAATTCGAATTGAACTATGAATAGGAAGAGTATGTATGGACATTCGACAACAGGGATTAGATACATGCTTGGTTGTTTAAATTGTTCTTCTATGCTTAATGGGTTCCTAATGCTTAATTTTAGGTTAGACAACAAATGATCAAATTAGGGAATTAGGAACACAAGGTTATGACCAAACACCATGGCTTAATCATACTTTAGCTAGAATCAATCCGTTAATCTAATTGAACTTGGGAACTTATCTGCTTGAGTTAGTTATTTCTTTCTTCCTTGTTTTATTTATTTCCTTTCTTTTTCATTTCTGTTTTGTGTAGGGAAACTAAATTGGATCATTCAATCACCAATCCCTGTGGAATCGACCTCGCACTTACATACGCTAAACTACCAACGGTTCGTGCACATGCGAGTATCACAAGTTGAGGATGCAACTGAATCCATTTTGGTGCAACTGTATCTACACAACATCCTTCCACCATATTATGATGTTGCCCAAGTTTTGGTCTCGATCCGAAATCAATAGGTGTAAGAAATTGGACAATTCATGTTCATAGGCAGTTCGTTCCTAATTGGAGTGGTTGGTGTTTTGGGTAGTTCCAGAGATCGGATTTCACTCAAACTTAGCCAAATGACTCCTCCCACCATATTATGATGTTGCCCAAGTTTTGGACTCGATCCGAAATCAATAGGTGTAAGAAATTGGACAATTTATTTTCAAAGGCAGTTCGTTGCTAATCGGATTGGTTGGTGTATTCCATAGTTCTAGACATCGGATTTCACTCAAAACTAACCAAATGATTCCTCCGACCGTATTATGATGTTGCCCAAGTTTTGGGCTCGATCCGAAATCAATAGGTGTAAGAAATTGGACAATTCAAGTTCAAAGGCAGTTCGTTCCTAATTGGCGTGGTTGGTGTTTTCGGTAGTTCTAGAGGTTGGATTTCACTCAAACTTAACCAAATGACTCCTCCCACCATATTATGATGTTGCCCAAGTTTTGTGCTCGATTCGAAATCAATAGGTGTAAGAAAGTGGACAATTTATGTTCAAAGCCAGTTCATTCCTAATCGGAGTGGGTGGTGTATTCCATAGTTCTAGAGATCGGATTTCACTCAAAACTAACCAAGTGACTCCTCCCACCATATTATGATGTTGCCCAAGTTTTGGGCTCGATCCGAAATCAATAGGTGTAAGAAATTGGACAATTCAAGTTCAAAGGCAGTTCGTTCCTAATTGGAGTGGTTGGTGTTTTCGGTAGTTCTAGAGGTTGGATTTCACTCAAACTTAACCAAATGACTCCTCCCACCATATTATGATGTTGCCCAAGTTTTGTGCTCGATCCGAAATCAATAGGTGTAAGAAAGTGGACAATTTATGTTCAAAGCCAGTTCATTCCTAATCGGAGTGGGTGGTGTATTCCATAGTTCTAGAGATCGGATTTCACTCAAAACTAACCAAGTGACTCCTCCCACCATATTATGATGTTGCCCACGTTTTGGGCTCGATCCGAAATCAATAGGTGTAAGAAATTGGACAATTCAAGTTCAAAGGCAGTTCGTTCCTAATTGGAGTGGTTGGTGTTTTTGGTAGTTCTAGAGGTTGGATTTCACTCAAACTTAACCAAATGAATCCTCCCACCATATTATGATGTTGCCCAAGTTTTGTGATCGATCCGAAATCAATAGGTGTAAGAAAGTGGACAATTTATGTTCAAAGCCAGTTCATTCCTAATCGGAGTGGGTGGTGTATTCCATAGTTCTAGAGATCGGATTTCACTCAAAACTAACCAAGTGACTCCTCCCACCATATTATGATGTTGCCCAAGTTTTGGGCTCGATCCGAAATCAATAGGTGTAAGAAATTGGACAATTCAAGTTCAAAGGCAGTTCGTTCCTAATTGTAGTGGTTGGTGTTTTCGGTAGTTCTAGAGATCGGATTTCACTCAAACTTAACCAAATGACTCCTCCCACCATATTATCGTGTTGCCCAGGTTTTGGGCTCGATCCGAAATCAATAGGTGTAAGAAATTGGACAATATATGTTCAAAGGGAGATCGTTCCTAATCGGAGTGGTTGGTGTATTCCATAGTTCTAGATATCAGATTTCGCTCAACACTAACCAAATGACTCCTCCCACCATATTATGATGTTGCCCAAGTTTTGGGCTCGATCCGAAATCAATAGGTGTAAGAAAATGGACAATTCATGTTCAAAGGCAGTTCGTTCCTAATAGGAGTGGTTGGTGTTTTGGGAAGTTCTAGAGATCGGATTTCACTCAAACTCAACCAAATGACTCCTCCCACCATCTTACGATGTTGCCCAAGTTTTGGGCACGATACGAAATCAATACGTGTAAGAAATTGGAAAATTCAATTTCAAAGGCAGTTCATTCCTAATTGCAGTGGTTGGAGTTTTGGGTAGTTCTAGAGATCGAATTTCACTCAAGCTTAACCAAATGACTCCTCCCACCATATTATGATGTTGCCCAAGTTTTGGGCTCGATCCGAAATCAATAGGTGTAAGAAATTGGACAATTCAAGTTCAAAGGCAGTTCGTTCCTAATCGGAGTGGTTGGTGTATTCCATAGTTCTAGATATCGGATTTCACTGAAAACTAACCAAATGACTCCTCCCCCCATATTATGATGTTGCCCAAGTTTTGGGCTCAATCCGAAATCAATAGGTGTAAGATATTGGACAATTCAAGTTCAAAGGCAGTTCGTTCCTAATTGGAGTGGTTGGTGTTTTGGGTAGTTCTAAAGATCGGATTTCACTCAAACTTAACCAAATGACTCCTCCCCCCACATTATCTTGTTGCCCAAGTTTTGGGCTCGATCCGAAATCAATAGGTGTAAGAAATTAGACAATTCAGGTTCAAAGGCAGTTCGTTCCTAATTGGAGTGGTTGGTGTTTTGGGTAGTTCTAGAGATCGGATTTCACTCAAACTTAGCCAAATGACTCCTCCCACCGTATTATGATGTCGCCCAAGTTTTGGGCTCGATCCGAAATCATTAGGTGTAAGAAATTGGACAATTCAAGTTCAAAGGCAGTTCGTTCCTA
The DNA here is from genome assembly GCF_965620075.1 of Prunus avium. Classification (NCBI taxonomy): domain Eukaryota; kingdom Viridiplantae; phylum Streptophyta; class Magnoliopsida; order Rosales; family Rosaceae; genus Prunus; species Prunus avium. Next base: position 1,450,839 of record NC_142287.1, read on the forward strand.
ATTGGAGTGGTTGGTGTTTTGGGTAGTTCTAGAGATCGGATTTCACTCAAGCTTAACCAAATGACTCCTCCCACCACATTATGATGTTGCCCAAGTTTTGGGCTCGATCCGAAATCAATAGGTGCAAGAAATTGGACAATTTATGTTCAAAGGCAGTTCGTTCCGAATCGGAGTGGTTGGTGTATTCCATAGTTCTAGAGATTGGATTTCACTCAAAACTAACCAAATGACTACTCCCACCATATTATGTTGTTGCCCAAGTTTTGGGCTCGATCCGAAATCAATAGGTGTAAGAAATTGGACAATTCAAGTTCAAAGGCAGTTCGTTCCTAATTGGAGTGGTTGGAGTTTTGGGTAGTTCTAGAGATCGGATTTCACTCAACATTAACCAAATGACTCCTCCCACCATATTATGTTATTGCCCAAGTTTTGGGCTCGTTCCGAAATCAATAGGTGTAAGAAATTGGACAATTCAGGTTCAAAGGCAGTTCGTTCCTAATTGGAGTGGTTGGTGTTTTGGGTAGTTCTAGATATCGGATTTCACTCAAACTTAGCCAAATGACTCCTCCCACCGTATTATGATGTCGCCCAAGTTTTGGGCTCGATCCGAAATCAATAGGTGTAAGAAATTGGACAATTCAAGTTCAAAGGCAGTTCGTTCCCAATTGGAGTGGTTGGTGTTTTGGGTAGTTCTAGAGATCGGATTTCACTCAAGCTTAACCAAATGACTCCTCCCACCACATTATGATGTTGCCCAAGTTTTGGGCTCGATTCGAAATCAATAGGTGCAAGAAATTGGACAATTTATGTTCAAAGGCAGTTCGTTCCTAATCGGAGTGGTTGGTGTATTCCATAGTTCTAGAGATTGGATTTCACTCAAACTTAACCAGATGGCTCCTCCCACCATATTATGATGTTGCCCAAGTTTTGGGCTCGATCCGAAATCAATAGGTGTAAGAAATTGGACAATTCAAGTTCAAAGGCAGTTCGTTCCTAATTGGAGTGGTTGGTGTTTTGGGTAGTTCTAGAGATCGGATTTCACTCAAACCTAACCAAATGACTCCTCCCACCATATTATGTTGTTGCCCAAGTTTTGGGCTCGATCTGAAATCAATAGGTGTAAGAAATTGGACAATTTATGTTCAAAGGCAGTTCGTTCTTGATCGGAGTGGTCGGTGTATTCCATAGTTCTAGAGATCCGATTTCACTCAAAACTAAGCAAATGTCTCCTCCCACCATATTATGATGTTGCACAAGTTTTGGGATCGATCCGAAATCAATAGGTGTAAGAAATTGGACAATTCAAGTTGAAAGGCAGTTCGTTCCTAATTGGAGTGGTTGGTATTTTGGGTAGTTCTAGAGATTGGATTTCACTCAAACTTAAGCAAATGACTCCTCCCACCATATTATGATGTTGCCCCAGTTTTGGGCTTGATCCGAAATCAATAGGTGCAAGAAATTGGACAATTTATGTTCAAAGGCAGTTCGTTCCTAATCGGAGTGGTTGGTGTATTCCATAGTTCTAGAGATTGGATTTCACTCACACTTAACCAAATGACTCCTCCCACCATATTATGATGTTGCCCAAGTTTTGGGCTCGATCCGAAATCAATTGGTGTACGAAATTGGACAATTCAGGTTCAAAGGAAGTTCATTCCTAACTGGAGTGGTTGGGGTTTTGGGTAGTTCTAGAGATCGGATTTACTCAAACTTAACCAAACGACTCCACCCACCATATTATGATGTTGCCCAAGTATTTGGCTCGATCTGAAATCAATAGGTGTAAGAAATTGGACAATTTATTTTCAACGGCAGTTCGTTCCTAATCGGAGTGGTTGGTGAATTCCATAGTTCCAGAGATCGGATTTCACTCAAAACTAACCAAATGACTCCTCCCACCATATTATGATGTTGCCCAAGTTTTCGGTTCGATCCGAAATCAATAGGTGTAAGAAATTGGACAATTTAAGTTCAAAGGCAGTCGTTCCAAATTGGAGTGGTTGGTGTTTTGGGTAGTTCTACAGATTGGATTTCACTCAAACTTAACCAAATGACTCCTCCCACCACATTATCTTGTTGCCCAAGTTTTGGGCTCGATCCCAAATCAATAGGTGTAAGAAATTGGACAATTTATGTTCAAAGGCAGTTCGTTCCTGATCGGAGTGGTCGGTGTATTCCATAGTTCCAGAGATCGGATTTCACTCAAAACTAAGCAAATGATACCTCCCACCATATTATGATGTTGGCCAAGTTTTGGGCTCGGTCCGAAATCAATAGGTGTAAGAAATTGGACAATTCAAGTTCAAAGGCAGTTCGTTCCTAATTGGAGTGGTTGGTGTTTTGGGTAGTTCTAGAGACTGGATTTCACTCAAACTTAAGCAAATGACTCCTCCCACCATATTTTGATGTTGCCCAAGTTTTGGGCTCGATCCGAAATCAATAGGTGTAAGAAATTGGACAATTCAAGTTCAAAGGCAGTTCGTTCCTAATTGGAGTGGTTGGTGTTTTGGGCAGTTCTAGAGATCGGATTTCACTCAAGCTTAACCAATTGACTCCTCCCACCATATTACGATGTCGTCCAAGTTTTGACTCGATCCGAAATCAATAGGTGTCAGAAATTGGACAATTCAAGTTCAAAGGCAGTTCGTTCCTAATTGGAGTGGTTGGTGTTTTGGGCAGTTCTAGAGATCGGATTTCACTCAAACTTAACCAAATAACTCCTCCAACCATATTATGATGTTGCCCAAGTTTTGGGCTCGATCCGAAATCAATAGGTGTAAGAAATTGGTCAATTTATGTTCAAAGGCAGTTCGTTCGTAATCGGATTTCACTCAAAACTAACCAAATGACTCCTCCCACCATAATATGATGTTGCCCAAGTTTTGGGCTTTATCCGAAATCAAAGTTTTAAGAAATTGGACAATTCACGTTCAAAGGCAGTTCGTTCCAAATTGGAGTGGTTGGTGTTTTGGGTAGTTCAAGAGATCGGATTTCACCCAAACTTAACCAAATGACTCCTCCCACCATATTATGATGTTGCCCAAGTATTGGGCTCGATCCGAAATCAATAGGTGTAAGAAATTGGACAATTCAAGTTCAAAGGCAGTTCGTTCCTAATCGGAGTGGTTGGTGCATTCCATAGTTCTAGAGATTGGATATCACTCAAAACTAACCAAATGACTCCTCCCACCATCTTTTGATGTTGCCCAAGTTTTGGGCTCGATCCGAAATAAATAGGTTTAAGAAATTGGACAATTCAAGTTCAAAGGCAGTTCGTTCCTAATCGGAGTGGTTGGTGTATTCCATAGTTCTAGAGATCGGATTTCACTCAAAACTAACCAAATGTCTCCTCCCACCATATTATGATGTCGCACAAGTTTTGGCCTCGATCCGAAATGAATAGGTGTAAGAAATTAGACAATTCAACTTCAAAGGAAGTTCGTTCCTAACTGGAGTGGTTGGTGTTTTGAGTAGTTCTAGAGATCGGATTTCACTCAAACTTAACCAAATGACTCCTCCCACCATATTATGCTGTTGCCCAAGTTTTGGGCCCGATCCGAAATCAATAAGTGAAAGAAATTGGACAATTTATGTTCAAAGGCAGTTCGTTCCTAATCGGAGTGGTTGGTGTATTCCATAGTTCTAGAGATCGGATTTCACTCAAAACTAACCAAATGACTCTACCCACCATATTATGATGTTGCCCAAGTTTTGGGCTCGATCCGAAATCAATAGGTGTAAGAAATTGGACAATTCAAGTGCAAAGGCAGTTCGTTCCAAATTGGAGTGGTTGTTGTTTTGGGTAGTTCAAGAGATCGGATTTCACTCAAAATTAACCAAATGACTCCTCCCACCATATTATGCTGTTGCCCAAGTTTTGGGCCCGATCCGAAATCAATAATTGAAAGAAATTGGACAATTTATGTTCAAAGGCAGTTCATTCCTAATCGGAGTGGTTGGTGTATTCCATAGTTCTAGAGATCGGATTTCACTCAAAACTAACCAAATGACTCTACCCACCATATTATGATGTTGCCCAAGTTTTGGGCTCAATCCGAAATCAATAGGTGTAAGGAATTGGACAATTCAAGTTCAAAGGCAGTTCGTTCCTAATTGGAGTGGTTGGTGTTTTGGGTAGTCTAAGATTGGATTTCACTCAAACTTAACCAAATGACTCCTCCCACCGTATTATGATGTTGCCCAAGTTTTGGGCTCGATCCGAAATCAATAGGTGTAAGAAATTGGGCAATTCAAGTTCAAAGGCAGTTCGTTCCTAATTGGAGTGGTTGGTGTTTTGGGTAGTTCTAGAGATCGGATTTAAATCAAACTTAACCAATTGACTCCTCCCACCATAATATAATGTTTCCCCAGTTTTGGGCCCGATCTGAAATCAATAGGTGTAAGAAATTGGACAATTGAAGTTCAAATTCAGTTCGTTCCTAATTGGGGCGGTTGGTGTATTGGGTAGTTCTAGAGATCGGATTTCACTCAAAATTAATCAAAGGTCTCCTCCCACCATATTATGATGTTGCCCAAGTAGTGGGTTCGATCCGAAATCAATAGGTGTAAGAAATTGGACAATTCTAGTTCAAAGGCAGTTCGTTCCTAATTGGAATTGTTGGTGTTTTGGGTAGTTCTAGAAATTGGATTTCACTCAAACTTAACCAAATGACTCCTCCCACCATATTATGTTGTTGCCCAAGTTTTGGGCTCGATCCGAAATCAATAGGTGTAAGAAATTGGACAATTCAAGTTCAAAGGCAGTTCGTTTCTAATTGAAGTGGTTGGTGTATTCCCTAGTTCTAGAGATCGGATTTCACTCAAAATTAACCGAATGACTCCTCCCACCATATTATGCTGTTGCCCAAGTTTTGGGGATGATCCGATATCAATAGGTGTAAGAAATTGGACAATTCAAGTTCAAAGGCAGTTCGTTCCTAATTGGAGTGGTCGGTGTTTTTGATAGTTCAAGAGATCGGATTTCACTCAAACTTAACCAAATGACTCCTCCCACCATATTATGATGTTGCCCAAGTTTTGGGCCCGATCTGAAATCAATAGGTGTAAGAAATTGGACAATTCAAGTTCAAATGCAGTTCGTTCCTAATTGGGGCGGTTGGTGTATTGCGTAGTTCTAGAGATCATATTTCACACAAAATTAATCAAATGACTCCTCCTACCATATTATGATGTTGCCCAAGTTTGGGCTCGATCCGAAATCAATAGGTGTAAGAAATTGGACAATTAATGTTCACAGGCAGTTCGTTCCTGATTGGAGTGGTTGGTGTTTTGGGTAGTTCTAGGGGTCGGATTTCACTCATACTTAACCAAATGACTCCTCCCACCGTATTATAATGTTGCCCAAGTTTTGGGCTCGATCCGAATTCAATAGGTGTAAGAAATTGGACATTTCAAGTTCAAAGGCAGTTCGTTCCTAATTGGAGTGGTTGGTGTTTCGGGTAGTTCTGGAGATCGGATTTCACTCAAACAAAACCAAATGACTCCTCCCACCATATTATGCTGTTGCGCAGGTTTTGGGCTCGATCCGAAATCAATAAGTGTAAGAAATTGGACGATTTATTTTCAAAGGCAGTTCGTTCCTAATCGGAGTGGTTGGTGTATTCCATAGTTCTAGACATCGGATTTCTCTCAAAACTAACCAAATGGCTCCACCCACCATATTATGATGTTGCCCAAGTTTTGGCTCGATCCGAAATCAATAGATGTAAGAAATTGGACAATTCAAGTTCAAAGTCAGTTCGTTCCTAATTGGAGTGGTTGGTGTTTTGGGTAGTTCTAGAGATCGGATTTCACTCAAACTTAACCAAGTGACTCCTCCCACCATATTATCATGTTGCTCAAGTTTTGGGCCCGATCCGAAATCAATAGGTGTAGGAAATTGGAAAATTGAAGTTCAAAGGTAGTTCGTTCCTGATTGGAGTGGTTGGTGTTTTGGGTAGTTCTAGAGGTCGGATTTCACTTAAACTTAACCAAATGACTCCTCCCATCATATTATGGTGTTGCCCAAGTTTTGGGCTCGATCCGAAATCAATAGGTGTAAGAAATTGGACAGTTTATGCTCAAAGGCAGTTCGTTCCTAATCGGAGTGGTTGGTGTATTCCATAGTTCTAGAGATCGGATTTCGCTCAAACTTAACCAAATGACTCCTCCAAGCATATTATAATGTTGCCCAAGTTTTGGGCTCGATCCGAAATCAATAGGTGTAAGAAATTGGACCATTCAAGTTCAAAGGCAGTTCGTTCCTAATTGGATTGGTTGGTGTTTTGGGTAGTTCTAGTGATCGGATTTCACTCAAACTTAACCACATGACTCTCCCCACCATATTATGGTGTTGCCCAAGTTTTGGGCTCCATCCAAAATCAATAGGTGTAAGAAATTGGACAATTGAAGTTCAAAGGGAGTTCGTTCCTAATTGGAGTGGTTGGTGTTTTGGGCAGTACTAGAGGTCGGATTTTACTCAAACTTAACCAAATGACTCCTCCCACCATATTACGATGTTGCCCAAGTTTTGGGCTCGATCCGAAATCAATAGGTGTAAGAAATTGGACAATATATGTTCAAAGCAAGTTCAGTCCTAATCGGAGTGGTTGGTGTATTCCAATGTTCTAGAGATCGGATTTCACTCAAAACTAACTAAATGACTCCTCCCACCATATTATGTTGTTGCCCTTGGTTTGGGCTCGATCGGAAATCAATAGGTGTAAGAAATTGGACAATTCAAGTTCAAAGGCAGTTCGTTCCTAATTGGAGTGGTTGGTGTTTTGGGTAGTTCTTGAGATCGAATTTCACTCAAACTTAACCAAATGACCCCTGCCACCATAATATGGTGTTGCCCAAGTTTTGGGCTCCATCCGAAATCAATAGGTGTAAGAAATTGGACAATTCAAGTTCAAAGACAATTCGTTCCTAATTGGAGTGGTTTTTGTTTTGGATAGTTCTAGAGATCGGATTTCGCTCAAACTTAACCAAACGACTCCTCCCACCATATTATGATGTTGCTCAAGTTTTGGGCTCGATCCGAAATAAATAGGTGTAAGAAATTGGACAATTCAAGTTCAAAGACAATTCGTTCCTAATTGGTGTGGTTGGTGTTTTGGATAGTTCTAGAGATCGGATTTCGCTCAAACTTAACCAAACGACTCCTCCCACCATATTATGATGTTGCTCAAGTTTTGGGCTCGATCCGAAATCAATAGGTGCAAGAAATTAGAGAATTGAAGTTCAAAGGCAGTTCGTTCCTGATTGGAGTGGTTGGCGTTTTGGGAAGTTCTAGAGGTTGGATTTCACTCAAACTTAACCAAATGACTCCTCCCACCATATTATGATGTTGCCCAAGTTTTGGGCTCGATCCGAAATCAATAGGTGTAAGAAATTCGACAATTTATGTTCAAAGGCAGTTCGTTCCTAATCGGAGTGGTTGATGTATTCCATAGTTCTAGAGATCGGATTTCACACAAAACAAACCAAATGACTCCTCCCACCATATTATGTTGTTGCCCCAGTTTTGGGCTCGATCCGAAATCAATAGGTGCAAGAAATTGGACAATTGAAGTTCAAAGGCAGTTCGTTCCTGATTGGAGTGGTTGGTGTTTTGGATAGTTCTAGAGATCGGATTTCGCTCAAACTTAACCAAACGACTCCTCCCACCATATTATGATGTTGCTCAAGTTTTGGGCTCGATCTGAAATCAATAGGTGCAAGAAATTGGACAATTGAAGTTCAAAAGCAGTTCGTTCCAGATTGGAGTGGTTGGTGTTTTGGGTAGTTCTAGAGGTCGGATTTCACTCAAACAAAACCAAACGACTCCTCCCACCATGTTATGGTGTTACCCAGGTTTTGGGCTCGATCCGAAATCAATAGGTGCAAGAAATTGGACAATTTATGTTCAAAGGCAGTTCGTTCCTAATCGGAGTGGTTGGTGTATTCCATAGTTCTAGATATCGGATTTCACTCAAAATTAACCTAATGACTCCTCCCACCATATTATGAAGTTGCCCTCGGTTTGGGCTCGATCCGAAATCAATTGGTGTAAGAAATTGGACAATTCAAGTTCAAAGGCAGTTCGTTCCTAATTGCAGTGGTTGGTGTTTTGGGCAGTTCTAGAGATCCGATTTCATTCAAACTTAAGCAAATGACTCCTCCCACCATATTATGATGTTGCTCATGTTTTGGGCTCGATCCGAAATCAATAGGTGTAAGAAATTGGACAATTCAGGTTCAAAGGCAATTCGTTCCTAAATGGAATGGTTGGTGTTTTGGGTAGTTCTACAGATCGGATTTTACTCAAACTTTCCCAAATGACTCCTCCCACCATATTATGACGTTGCCCCAGTTTTGGGCTCGATCCGAAATCAATAGGTGTAAGAAATTGGACAATTCAAGTTCAATGGCAGTTCGTTCCTAATTGGAGTGGTTGGTGTTTTGGGTAGTTCTAGGGATCAGATTTCTCTCAAACTTAACCAAATGAATCCTCCCAATATATTATGTTGTTGCCCCAGTTTTGGGATCGATCTGAAATCAATTGGTGTAAGAAATTGGACAATTCAAGTTCAAAGGCAGTTCGTTCCTAATTGGAGTGGTTGGAGTTTTGGGTAGTTCTAGAGATCGGATTTCACTCAAACTTAACCAAATGATTCCTCCCACCATATTATGATGTTGCCCAAGTTTTGGGCTCGATCCGAAATCAATAGGTGTAAGAAATTGGACAATTAATGTTCAAAGGCAGTTCGTTCCTAATCGGAGTGGTTGGTGTATTCCATAGTTCTAGAGATCGGATTTCGCTCAAACTTAACCAAATGACTCCTCCCAGCATATTATAATGTTGCCCAAGTTTTTTGCTCGATCCGAAATCAATAGGTGTAAGAAATTGGACAATATATGTTCAAAGCCAGTTCATTCCTAGTCGGAGTGGTTGATGTATTCCATAGTTCTAGATATCGGATTTCTCTCCAAATTAACCAAATGACTCCTCCCACCATTTTATGAAGTTGCCCTTGGTTTGGGCTCGATCCGAAATCAATCGGTGTAAGAAATTGGACAATTCAAGTTCAAAGGCAGTTCGTTCCTAATTGGAGTGGTCGGTGTATTCCATAGTTCTAGATATCGGATTTCGCTCAAAATTAACCAAAAGACTCCTCCCACCATATTATGAAGTTGCCCTCGGTTTGGGCTCGATCCGAAATCAATTGGTGTAAGAAATTGGACAATTCATGTTCAAAGGCAGTTCGTTCCAAATTGGAGTGGTTGGTGTTTTGGGTAGTTCTAGTGATCGGATTTCTTTCAAACTTAACCAAATGACTTCTCCCAATATATTACGTTGTTGCCCCAGTTTTGGGATCGATCCGAAATTAATAGGTGTAAGAAATTGGACAATTCAACTTCATAGGCAGTTCGTTCCAAATTGGAGTGGTTTGTGTTTTGGGTAGGTCTAGAGATCGAATTTCACTCAAACTTAACCAAATGACTCCTCCCACCATATTATGATGTTGCCCAAGTTTTGGGCTCGATCCGAAATCAATAGGTGTAAGAAATTGGACAATTAATGTTCAAAGGCAGTTCGTTCCTAATCGGAGTGGTTGGTGTATTCCATAGTTCTAGAGATCGGATTTCGCTCAAACTTAACCAAATGACTCCTCCCAGCATATTATAATGTTGCCCAAGTTTTTTGCTCGATCCGAAATCAATAGGTGTAAGAAATTGGACAATTCAAGTTCAAAGGTAGTTCGTTCCTAATTGGAGTGGTTGGTGTTTTGGGTAGTTCTAGAGATCGGATTTCGCTCAAACTTAACCAAATGACTCCTCCCAGCATATTATAATGTTGCCCAAGTTTTGGGCTCGATCCGAAATCAATAGGTGTAAGAAATTGGACAATTCAAGTTCAACGGCACTTCGTTCCTAATTGGAGTGGTTGGTGTTTTGGGTAGTTCTAGACATCGGATTTCACTCAAACTTAACCAAATGACTCCTCCCACCATATTATGATGTTGCCCAAGTTTTGGGCTCGATCCGAAATCAATAGGTGTAAGAAATTGGACAATTAATGTTCAAAGGCAGTTCGTTCCTAATCGGAGTGGTTGGTGTATTCCATAGTTCTAGAGATCGGATTTCACACAAAACAAACCAAATGACTCCTCCCACCATATTATGATGTTGCCCAAGTGTTGGGCTCGATCCGAAATCAATAGGTGTAAGAAATTGGACAATTAATGTTCAGAGGCAGTTCGTTCCTAATTGGTGTGGTTTGTGTTTTGGGTTGTTCTAGAGATCGAATTTCACTCAAACTTAACCAAATGACTCCTCCCACTATATTACGATGGTGCCCAAGTTTTGGGCTTGATCCGAAATCATTAGGGGTAAGAAATTGGACAATTCAAGTTCAACGCCAGTTCGTTCCTAATTGGAATGGTTGGTGTTTTGGGTAGTTCTAGAGATCGGATTTCACTCAAACTTAACCAAATGACTCCACCCACCGTATTATGATGTTTCCCAAGTTTTGGGCTCGATCCGAAATGAATAGGTGTAAGAAATTGGACAATTAATGTTCAAAGGCAGTTCGTTCCTAATCGCGGTGGTTGGTGTATTCCATAGTTCTAGAGATCAGATTTCCCACAAAACAAACCAAATGACTTCTCCCACCATATTATGATGTTGCCCAAGTTTTGGGCTCGATCGGAAATCAATAGGTGTAAGAAATTGGACATTTCAAGTTCAAAGGCAGTTCTTTCCTAATTGGAGTGGTTGGTGTTTTGGGTAGTTCTAGAGATCGGATTTCACTGAAACTCAACCACATGACTCCTCCCACCATATTATGATGTTGCCCAAGTTTTGGGCTCGATCCGAAATCAATTGGTGTAAGAAATTGGACAATAAATGTTCAAAGGCAGTTCGTTCCTAATCGGAGTGGTTGGTGTATTCCATAGTTCTAGAGATCGGATTTCCCACAAAACAAACCAAATGACTCCTCCCACCATATTATGATGTTGCCCAAGTTTTGGGCCCCATCCGAAATCAAGAGGTGTAAGAAATTGGACAATTCAAGTTCAAATGCAGTTCGTTCCAAATTGGAGTGGTTGGGGTTTTCGGTACTTCTAGAGATGGGATTTCCCTCAAACTTCACCAAATGGCTCCTCCCACCATATGATGATGTTGCCCAAGTTTTGGGCTCGATCCGGAATCAATAGGTGTAAGAAATTGGACAATTTATGTTCAAAGGCAATTCGTTCCTAATCGGAGTGGTTGGTGTATTCCATAGTTCTAGCGATCGGATTTCACACAAACTTAACCAAATGGCTCCTCCCACCATATGATGATGTTGCCCAAGTTTTGGGCTCGATCCGGAATCAATAGGTGTAAGAAATTGGACAATTTATGTGCGAAGGCAATTCGTTCCTAATCGGAGTGGTTGGTGTATTCCATAGTTCTAGAGATCGGATTTCACTCAAACTTAACCACAAGACTCGTCCCACCATATTATGGTGTTGCCCAAGTTTTGGGGTCGATCTGAAATCAATAGGTATAAGAAATTGGACAATTCAAGTTCAAAGGCAGTTCGTTCCTAATTGGAGTGGTTGGTGTTTTGGGTTGTTCTAGAGATCGGATTTCAGTCAAACTTAACCACATGACTCCTCCCAGCATATTATAACGTTGCCCATGTTTTCGGCTCGATCCGAAATCAATAGGTGTAAGAAATTGGACAATTCAGGTTCAAAGGCAGTTCGTTCCTAATTGGAGTGGTTGGTGTTTTGGGTAGTTCTAGAGATCGGATTTCACAAAATCTTTACCAAACAACTCCTCCCACCATATTATGATGTTGCCCAAGTTTTGGGCACGATCCGAAATCAATAGGTGTAAGAAATTGGGCAATTCAAGTTCGAAGGCAGTTCGTTACTAATTGGAGTGGTTTGTGTTTTGGGTAGTTCTAGAGATCGGATTTCACACAAACTTAACCAAATGACTCCTCCCACTATATTATGATGTTGCCCCAGTTTTGGGTTCGATCCGAAATCAATAGGTGTAAGAAATTGGACAATTCAGGTTCAAAGGCTGTTCGTTCCTAATTGGAGTGGTTGGTGTTTTGGGTAGTTCTAGAGATCAGATTTGACTCAAAATTAAGCAAATGACTCCTCCCACCATATTATGATGTAGCCCAAGTTTTGGGCTCGATCCGAAATCCAGAGGTGTAAGAAATTGGACAATTCAAGTTCGAAGGCAGTTCGTTCCTAATCGGAGTGGTTGGTGTATTGCGTAGTTCTAGAGATCGGATTTCACTCAAAACTAACCAAATGACTCCTCCCACCATATTATGATGTTTCCCAAGTTTTGGGCTCGATCCGAAATTAATAGGGGTAAGAAATTGGACAATTCAAGTTCAAAGGCAGTTCGTTCCTAATTGGAGTGGTTGGTGTTTTGGGTAGTTCTAGATATCGGATTTCACTCAAACTTACCCATATGACACCTCCCACCATATTATGATGTTGCCCACGTTTTAGGCTCAATCTGAAATCAATAGGTGTAAGAAATAGGACAATTTATGTTCAAAGGCAGTTCGTTCCAAATCGGAGTGGTTGGTGTATGCCATAGTTCTAGAGATCGGATTTCACACAAAACTAACCAAATGACTCCTCCCACCATAATATGATGTTGCCCAAGTTTTGGGCTCGATCCGAAATCAATAGGTGTAAGAAATTGGACAATTCAAGTTCAAAGGCAGTTCGTTCCTAATTGGAGTGGTTGGTGTTTTGGGTAGTTCTAGAGATCGGATTTCACTCAAACTTAACGAATTGACTCCTCCCACCATGTTATGATGTTGCCCGTGTTTTGGGCTCGATCCGGAATCAATAGGTGTAAGAAATTGGACAATTTATGTTCAAAGGCAGTTCGTTCCTAATCGGAGTGGTTGGTGTATTCCATAGTTCTAGAGATCGGACTTCATTCAAAACTAACCAAATGACTCCTCCCATCATATTATGATGTTGCCCAAATGTTGGGCTCGATCCGAAATCAATAGGTGTAAGAAATTGGACAATTTATGTGCAAAGGCAGTTAGTTCATAATCGGAGTGGTTGGTGTATTCCATAGTTCTAAAGATCGGATTTCACTCAAACTTAACCACATGACTCATCCCACCATATTATGGTGTTGCCCAAGTTTTGGGCTCGATCTGAAGTCAATTGGTGTAAGAAATTGGACAATTCAAGTTAAAAGGGCAGTTCGTTCCAAATTGGAGAGGTTGGGGTTTTGGGTAGTTCTAGAGATGGGATTTCATTCAAACTTAACCAAATGACTCCACCCACCATATTATGATGTCGCCCAAGTTTTGGGCTCGATCCGAAATCAATAGGTGTAAGAAATTGGACAATTTATGTGCCAAGGCAGTTCTTTCCTAATCGGAGTGGTTGGTGTATTTCATAGTGCTACAGATCGGATTTCACTCAAAACTAACCAAATGACTCCTCCCACCAAATTATGGTGTTGCCCATGTTTTGGGCTCCATCCGAAATCGATAGGTGTAAGAAATTGGACAATTCAAGTTCAAAGGCAGTTCGTTCCTAATTGGAGTGGTTGGTGTTTTGGGTAGTTCTAGAGAACGGATTTCACTCAAACTTAACCAAATGACTCCTCCCACCATATTATGATGTTGCCCAAGTTTTGGGCTCGATCCGAAATCAAGAGGTGTAAGAGATTGGACAATTCAAGTTCAAAGGCAGCTCGTTCCAAATTGGAGTGGTTGGGGTTTTGGGTAGTTCTAGAGATGGGATTTCACTCAAACTTAACCAAATGACTCCTGCCACCATATTATGATGTTGCCCAAGTTTTGGGCTTGATCCGAAATCAACAGGTGTAAGAAATTGGACAATTTATGTTCAAGGGCAGTTCGTTCCTAATCGGAGAGGTTGGTGTATTCCACAGTTCTAGAGATCGGATTTCACTCAAAGTTTCGCAAATGACTCCTCCCACCGTATTATGACGTTGCCCCAGTTTTGGGCTCGATCCGAAATCAATAGGTGTAAGAAATTGGACAATTCAAGTTAAAAGGAAGTTCGTTCCTAATTGGGGTGGTTAGTGTATTGGGTAGTTCTAGAGATCAGATTTCCCTCAAAATTAGCCAAATGACTCCTCCCACCATATTATGATGTTGTCCAAGTTTTGGGCTCGATCCGAAATCAATAGGTGTAAGAAATTGGACAATTCAAGTTCAAAGGCAGTTCGTTCCTAATTGAAGTGGTTGGTGTATTCCATAGTTCTAAAGATCGGATTTCGCCCAAAATTAACCGAATGACTCCTCCCACCATATTATGTTGTTGCCCAAGTTTTGGGGATGATTCGAAATCAATAGGTGAAAGAAATTGGACAATTCACGTTCAATGGCAGTTCGTTCCTAATTGGGGTGGTTGGTATATTGGGTAGTTCTAGAGATCGGATTACACTCAAAATTAACCAAATGACACCTCCCACCACATTATGATGTTGCCCAAGTTTTGGGCTCTGTCTAAAATCAATAGGTGTAAGAAATTGGACAATTCAAGTTCAAGGGCATTTCGTTCCTAATTGGGATGGTTGGTGTATTGGGTAGTTCTGGAGATCGGATTTCACTCAAAATTAACCAAATGACTGCTCCCACCATATTATGATGTTGAATAAGTTTTGGGCTCGATCCGAAATCAATAGGTGTAAGAAAGTGGACAATTTATGTTCAACGGCAGTTCGTTCCTAATCGGAGTGGTTGGTGTATTCCATAGTTCTAGAGATCGGATTTCACTCAAAACTAACCAAATGACTCCTCCCACCATATTTTGATGTGGCCCAAGTTTTGGGCTCGATCCGAAATCAATAGGTGTAAGAAATTGGACAATTCAAGTTCAAAGGCAGTTCGTTCCTAATTGGAGTGGTTGGTGTTTTGGGTAGTTCTAGACAACGGATTTTACTCAAACTTAACCAAATGACTCCTCCCACCATATTATGATGTTGCCCAAGGTTTGGGCTCGATCCGAAATCAATAGGTGTAAGAAATTGGACAGTTCAAGTTCAAAGGCAGTTCGTTCCTAATTGGAGTGGTTGGTGTTTTGGTTAGTTCTAGAGATCGGATTTCACATAAACATAACCAAATGACTCCTCCCACCATATTATGATGTTGCCCAAGTTTTGGGCTCGATTCGAAATCAATAGGTGTCAGAAATTGGACAATTTATGTTCTAAGGCAGTTCGTTCCTAATCGGAGTGGTTGGTGTATTCCGAAGTTCTAGAGATCGGATTTCACTGAAAACTAACCAAATGACTCCTGCCACCATATTATGATGTTGCCCAAGTTTTGGGCTCGATCTGAAATCAATAGGTGTAAGAAATTGGACAATTCAAGTTCAAAGGCAGTTCGTTCCTAATTGGAGTGGTTGGTGTTTTGGGTAGTTCTGGAGGTCGAATTTCACTCAAACTTAGCCAAATGACTCCTCCCACCATATTATGCTGTTGCCCAAGTTTTGGGCTCGATCCGAAGTCAGTAGGAATAAGAAATAGGACAATTTACGTTCAAAGCCAGTTCATTCCTAATCGGAGTGGTTGGTGTATTCCATAGTTCTAGAGATCGGATTTCACTGAAAACTAACCAAATGACTCCTGCCACCGTATTATGATGTTGCCCAAGTTTTGGGCTCGATTCGAAATCAATAGGTGTAAGAAATTGGACAATTCAAGTTCAAAGGCAGTTCGTTCCTAATTGGAGTGGTTGGGGTTTTTGGTAGTTCTAGAGATTGGATTTCACTCAAACTTAACCAAATGACTCCTCCCACCATATTATGTTGTTGCCCAAGGTTTGGGCTCGATCGGAAATCAAAAGGTGTAAGAAATTGGACAATTCAAGTTCAAAGGCAGTTCGTTCCTAATTGGAGTGGTTGGGGTTTTGGGTAGTTCTAGAGATCGGATTTCACTCAAACTTAATCAAATCACTCCTCCCACCATATTATGATGTTGCCCGAGTTTTGGGCTCGATCCGAGATCAATAGGTGTAATAAATTGGACAATTCAAGTTCAAAGGCAGTTCGTTCCTAATTGGAGTGGTTGGTGTTTTGGGTAGTTCTAGAGATCGGATTTCACTCAAGATTAACCAAATGACTCCTCGCACCATATTATGATGTTCCCCAAGTTTTGGGCTCGATCCGAAATCAACAGGTGTAAGACATTGGACTATTTAGGTTCAAGGGCAGTTCGTTCCTAATCGGAGTGGTTGGTGTTTTGGGAAGTTCTAGAGATCGGATTTCACTCAAAACTTACCAAATGACTCCTCCCACCATATTATGATGTTTTCCAAGTTTTGGGCTCGATACATAATCAATAGGTGTAAGAAATTGGACAATTTATGTTCAATGGCAGTTCGTTCCTAATCGGTGTGGTTGGTGTATTCCATAGTTCTAGAGATCGGATTTCACTCAAAAGTAACCAAATGACTCCTCCCACCATACTATGATGTTGCCCAAGTTTTGGGCTCGATATGAAATCAATAGGTATAAGAAATTGGACAATTTATGTTCAAAGGCAGTTCGTTTCTAATCGGAGTGGTCGGTGTATTCCATAGTTCTAGAGATCGGATTTCACTCACAACTAACCAAATGACTCCTCCCACCATATTATGATGTTGCCCAAGTTTTGGGCTCGATACGAAATCAATAGGTGTAAGAAATTGGACAATTTATGTTCAAAGGCAGTTCGTTCCTAATTGGAGTGGTTGGTGTTTTGCGTAGTTCTAGCGATCGGATTTCACTCAAGCTTAACCAAATGACTCCTCCCACCATATTATGATGATGCCCAAGTTTTGGGCTCGATCCGAAGTCAGTAGGAGTAAGAAATTGGACAATTTACGTTCAAAGCCAGTTCATTCCTAATCGGAGTGGTTGGTGTATTCCATAGTTCTAGAGATCGGATTTCACTCAAAACTAACCAAATGACACCTCCCTCCATATTATGATGTTGCCCAACTTTTGGGCTCGAACCAAATTCAATAGGTGTAAGAAATTGGACAATTCAAGTGCAAAGGCAGTTTGTTCCTAATTCGAGTGTTTGTTTTTTGGGTAGTTCTAGAGATCGGATTTCACTCAAACTTAACCAAGTGACTCCTCCCACCATATTATGATGTTGCCCAAGTTTTGGGCTCCATCCGAAATCAATAGGTTTAAGAAATTGGACAATTTTTGTTCAAAGATAGTTCGTTCCTAATCGTAGTGGATGGTGTATTCCATAGTTCTAGAGATCGGGTTTCATTCAAAACTGACCAAATGACTCCTCCCACCATAATATGATGTTGCCCAAGTTTTGGGCATGATCCGAAATGAATAGGTTTAAGAAATTGGACAATTCAAGTTCACAAGTAGTTCATTCCTAATTGGAGTGGTTGGTGTTTTGGGTAGTTCTAGAGATCGGATTTCACTCAAACCAAACCAAATGACTCCTCCCACCATATTATGTTGTTGCCCAAGTTTTGGGCTCGATCCAAAATCAATAGGTGTAAGAAATTGGACAATTCGAGTGCAAAGGCAGTTCGTTCCTAATTCGAGTGTTTGGTGTTTTGGGTAGTTCTAGAGATCGGATTTCACTCAAACTTAACCAAGTGACTCCTCCCACCATATTATGATGTTGCCCAAGTTTTGGGCTCCATCCGAAATCAATAGGTTTAATAAATTTGACAATTTATGTTCAAAGACAGTTCATTCCTAATCGTAGTGGTTGGTGTATTCTATAGTTCTAGAGATCGGGTTTCATTCAAAACTGACCAAATGACTCCTCCCACCATAATATGATGTTGTCCAAGTTTTGGGCATGATCCGAAATGAATAGGTTTAAGAAATTGGACAATTCAAGTTCACAAGTAGTTCATTCCTAATTGGAGTGGTTGGTGTTTTGGGTAGTTCTAGAGATCGGATTTCACTCAAACCAAACCAAATGACTCCTCCCACCATATTATGTTGTTGCCCAAGTTTTGGGCTCGATCCGAAATCAATAGGTGTAAGAAATTGGACAATTCGAGTGCAAAGGCAGTTCGTTCCTAATTCGAGTGTTTGGTGTTTTGGGTAGTTCTAGAGATCGGATTTCACTCAAACATAACCAAAAGACTCCTCCCACCATATTATGATGTTGCCCAAGTTGTGGGCTCGATCCGAAATCAATTGGTGTAAGAAATTGGACAATTCAAGTTCAAAGGCAGTTCGTTCCTAATCGGAGTGGTTGGTGTATGCCATAGTTGTATAGATCGGATTTCACTCAAAACTAACCAACTGACTGCACCCAACAGATTATGATGTTGCCCAAGTTTTGGGCTCGATCCGAAATCAACAGGTGTAAGAAATTGGACAATTTATGTTCAAAGGCAGTTCGTTCCTAATCGGAGTGGTTGGTGTTTTGCGTAGTTTTCTAGAGATCGGATTTCACTCAAAACTAACCAAATGACTCCTCCCACCATATTATTACGTCGCCCAAGTTTTGGGCTCGATACGAAATCAATAGGTGTAAGAAGTTGGACAATTTATGTTCAAAGGCAGTTCGTTCCGAATCGGAGTGGTTGGTCTATTCTATAGTTCTAGAGATCGGATTTCACTCAAAACTAACCAAATGACACCTCCCACCATAGTATGACGTTGCCCCAGTTTTGGGCTCGATCCGAAATCAATAGTTGTAAGAAATTGGACAATTCAAGCTCAAAGGCAGTTCGTTCCTAATTGGAGTGGTTGGTGTTTTCGGTAGTTCTAGAGATCGGATTTCACTCAAGCTTAACCAAATGACTCCTCCCACCATATTATGTTGTTGCCCAAGTTTTGGGCTCGATTCGAAATCAATAGGTGTAAGAAATTGGACAATTCAAGTGCAAAGGCAGTTCATTCCTAATTGGAGTGTTTGGTGTTTTGGGTACTTCTAGAGATCAGATTTCATTCAAACTTAACCAAGTGACTTCTCCCACCATATTATGATGTTGCCCAAGTTCTGGCCTCGATCCGAAATCAATATGTTTAAGAAATTGGACAATTTATGTTTAAAGACAGTTCGTTCCTAATCGTAGTGGTTGGTGTATTCCATAGTTCTAGAGTTCGGGCTTCATTCAAAACTAACCAAATGACTCCTCGCACCATCTTATGATGTTGCCCAAGTTTTGGGCTCGATCCGAAATCAATAGGTGCAAGAAATTGGACAATTCAAGTTCAAAGGCAGTTCATTCCTAATTGGTGTGGTTGGTGTTTTGGGTAGTTCTTGAGATCGGATTTCACTCAAACTTAACCAAGTGACTCCTCCCACCATATTATGATGTTGCCCAAGTTTTGGGCTCGATCCGAAATCAATAGGTGTAAGCAATTGGACAATTGAAGTTCAAAGCCAGTTCGTTCCTAATTGGAGTGGTTGGTGTTTTCGGTAGTTCTAGAGATCGGATTTCACTCAAACTTAAACAAATGACTCCTGCCACCATATTGTGATGTTGCCCCAGTTTTGAGCTCGATCCGAAATCAATAGGTGTAAGAAATTGGACAATTTATGTTCAAAGGCAGTTCGTTCCTAATCGGAGTGGTCGGTGTATTCCATAGTTCTAGAGATCGGATTTCACTCAAAACTAAGAAAATGACTCCTCCCACCATATTATGATGTTGCCCCAGTTTTGGGCTCGATCCGAAATCAATAGGTGTAAGAAATTGGACAATTCAGGTTCAAAGGCAGTTCGTTCCAAATCGGAGTGGTTGGTGTTTTGGGAAGTTCTAGAGATCGGATTTCACTCAAAACTAAGAAAATGACTCCTCCCACCATATTATGATGTTGCCCCAGTTTTGGGCTCGATCCGAAATCAATAGGAGTAAGAAATTGGACAATTCAAGTTCAAAGGCAGTTCGTTCCTAATTGGAGTGGTTGGTGTATGCCATAGTTCTAGAGATAGGATTTGACTCAAACTTTACCAAATGACTCCTCCCACCATATTATGACGTTTGCCAGGTTTTGGGCTTGATCCGAAATCAATAGGTGTAAGAAATTGGACAATTTATGTTCAAAGGCAGTTCGTTCCTAATCGGAGCGGTTGGTGTATTCCATAGTTCTAGAGATCGGATTTCACTCAAAACTAACCAAATGACTCCTCCCACCATATTATAATGTTGCCCAAGTTCTGGGCTCGATCCGAAATCAATAGGTGTAAGAAATTGGACAATTTATGTTCAAGGGCAGTTTGTTCCTAATCGGAGTGGTTGGTGTATTCCATAGTTCTAGAGATCGGATTTCACTCAAAACTAACCAAATGACTCCTCCCATCATAGTATGAGGTGGTCCAAGTTTTGGGCTCGATCCGAAATCAATAGGTTTAAGAAATTGGACAATTCAAGTTCAAAGGCAGTTCGTTCCTAATTGGAGTGGTTGGTGTTTTGGGTAGTTCTATGGACCGGATTTCACTCAAGCTTAACCAAATGACTACTCCCACCATATTATAATGTTGCCGAAGTTTTGGGCTCGATCCGAAATCAATAGGTGTAAGAAATTGGACAATTCAAGTTCAAAGGGAGTTCGTTCCTAATTGGAGTGGTTGGTGTTTTGGGAAGTTCTAGAGATCGGATTTCACTCAAACTTAACCAAATGAGTCCTCCCACCATATTATGATGTTGCCCAAGTTTTGGGCTCGATCCGAAATCAATATGTGTAAGAAATTGGACAATCTATGTTCAATGGCAGTTCGTTCAAAATCGGAGTGGTTGGTGTATTCCATAGTTCTAGAGATCGGATTTCACTCAAAACTAACCAAATGACTCCTCCCACCATAGTATGAGGTTGCCCAGGTTTTGGGATCGATCCAAAATCAATACGTGTAAGAAATTGGACAATTCAAGTTCGAAGGCAGTTCGTTCCTAATTGGAGTGGTTGGTGTTTTGGGTAGATCTGGAGATCGAATTTCACTCAAACTTAACCAAACGACTCCTCCCACCATATTATGATGTTGCCCAAGTTTTGGGCTCGATCCGAAATCAACAGGTGTAAGAAATTGGACAATTTGTGTTCAAAGGCAGTTCGTTCAAAATCGGAGTGGTTGGTGTATTCCATAGCTCTAGAGATCGGATTTCACTCAAAACTAAGCAAATGACTCCTCCCACCCTAGTATGAGGTTGCCCAAGTTTTGGGATCGATCCGAAATCCATAGGTGTAAGTAATTCGACAATTCAAGTTCAAAGGCAGTTCGTTCCTAATTGTAGTGGTTGGTGTTTTGGGTAGTTCTAGAGATCGGATTTCACTCCAACTCAACCAAATGACTCCTCCCACCATATTATGATGTTGCCCAAGTGTTGGGCTCGATCTGAAATCAATAGGTGTAAGAAATTGGAAAATTAATGTTCAAAGCCAGTTCATTCCTAATTGGAGTGGTTGGTGTCTTGGGTAGTTCTAGAGATCGGATTTCACTCAAACTTAACAACATGACTCCTCCCAGCATATTATAATGTTGCCCATGTTTTGGGCTCGATCCGAAATCAATAGGTGTAAGAAAATGGATAATTCAGGTTCAAAGGCAGTTCGTTCCTAATTGGAGTGGTTGGTGTTTTCCATAGTTCTAGAGATCGGATTTCACACAAAACAAACCAAATGACTCCTCCCACCATATTATGATGTTACAAAAGTTTTGGGCTCGATCCGAAATCAGTAGGTGTAAGAAATTGGACAATTTATGTTCAAAGCCAGTTCATTCCTAATTGGAGTGGTTGGTGTCTTGGGTAGTTCTAGAGATCGGATTTCACTCAAACTTAACAACATGACTCCTCCCAGCATATTATAATGTTGCCCATGTTTTGGGCTCGATCCGAAATTAATAGGTGTAAGAAAATGGACAATTCAGGTTCAAAGGGAGTTCGTTCCTAATTGGAGTGGTTGGTGTTTTGGGTAGTTCTAGAGATCGGATTTCACTCAAAGTTTCGCAAATGACTCCTCCCACCATATTATGACGTTGCCCCAGTTTTGGGCTCGATCCGAAATCAATAGGTGTAAGAAATTGGACAATTCAAGTTCGAAGGCAGTTCGTTACAAATTGGAGTGGTTTGTGTTTTGGGTAGTTCTAGAGATCGGATTTCACACAAACTTAACCAAATGACTCTTCCCACTATATTATGATGTTGCCCCAGTTTCGGGCTCGATCCGAAATCAGTAGGTGTAAGAAATTGGACAATTCAAGTTCAAAGGCAGTTCGTTCCTAATTGGAGTGGTTGGTGTTTTGGGTAGTTCTCGAGATCGGATTTCACTCAAACTTAACCACATGACTCCTCCCAGCATATTATAATGTTGCCCATGTTTTGGGCTCGATCCGAAATCAATAGGTGTAAAAAATTGGACAATTCAAGTTCGAAGGTAGTTCCGTACTAATTGGAGTGGTTTGTGTTTTGGGTAGTTCTAGAGATCGGATTTCACTCAAACTTTCCCAAATGACTCCTCCCTTCATATTATGACGTTGCCCCAGTTTTGGGCTCGATCCGAAATCAATAGGTGTAAGAAATTGGACAATTCAAATTCAAAGGCAGTTCGTTCCTAATTGGAGTGGTTGGAGTTTTGGGTAGTTCTAGAGATCGGATTTCACTCACGCTCAACCAAATGACTCCTCCCACCATATTATGGTGGTGCCCAAGTTTTCGGCTCTATCCGAAATCAATAGGTGGAAGAAATTGGACAATTCAACTTCAAAGGCAGTTCGTTCCTAATTGGAGTGGTTGGTGTGTTGGTTAGTTCTAGAGATCGGATTTCAGTCAAACTCAACCAAATGACTCCTCCCACCATATTATCATGTTGCCCAAGTTTTGGGCTCAATCAGAAATCAATAGGTGTACGAAATTGGACAATTCAAGTTCAAAGGCAGTTCGATCCTAATCGGAGTGGTTGGTGTATTCCATATTTCTAGAGATCGGATTTCACTCAAAACTGACCAAATGGCTCCTCCCACCATATTATGATGTTGCCCAAGTTTTGGGCTCGATACGAAATCAATAGGTGTAAGAAATTGGACAATTCAAGTTCAAAGGAAGTTCGTTCCTAATTAGAGTGGTTGGTGTTTTGGGTAGTTCTAGAGATCGGATTTCACTCAATCTTAGCCAAATGACTCCTCCCACCATATTATGATGTTGCCCAAGTTTTGGGCTCTATCCAAAAAAAATCGGTGTAAGAAATTGGTCAATTTATGTTCAAAGGCCGTACGTTCCTAATCGGAGTGGTTGTTGTATTCCATAGTTCTAGAGATCGGATTTCACTCAAAACTAACCAAATGACTCCTCCCACCATATTATGATGTTGCCCAAGTTTTGGGCTCGATCCGAAATAAATAGGTGTAAGAAATTGGACAATTTAAATTCAGAGGCAGTTCGTTCCTAATCAGAGTGGTTGGTGTTTTGGGTAGTTCTAGACATCGGATTTCACTCAAACTTAACCAAATGACTCCTCCCACCATATTATGATGTTGCCCAAGTTTTGGGGCTCGATCCGAAATCAATAGGTGTAAGAAATTGGACAATTTATGTTCAAAGGCAGTTTGTTCCTAATCAGAGTGGTTGGTGTATTCCATAGTTCTAGAGATCGGATTTCACTCAAAACTTACCAAATGAATCCTCCCAACATATTATGATGTTGCCCAAGTTTTGGGCTCGATCCGAATTCAATAGGTGTAAGAAATTGGACAATTCAAGTTCAAAGGCAGTTCGTTCCTAATTGGAGTGGTTGGTGTTTTGGGTAGTTCTAGAGATCCAATTTCACTCAAACTTAACCAAATGACTCCTCCCACCATATTATGATGTTGCCCAAGTTTTGGGCTCGGTCCGAAATCAATAGGTGTAAGACATTGGACAATTCACGTTCAAAGGCAGTTCATTCCTAATTGGAGCGGGTGGTGTTTTGGGTAGTTCTAGAGATCGGATTTCCCTCAAACTTAACCAAATGACTCCTCCCACCATATTATAATGTTGCCCAAGTTTTGGGCTCGATCCGAAATCCATAGGTGTCAGAAATTGGGCAATTCAAGTTCATAGGCACTTCGTTCCTAATTGGTGTGGTTGGTGTTTTGGGTAGTTCTAGAGATCGAATTTCACTCAAACTTAACCAAACGACTCCTCCCACCATATTAGGATGTTGCCCCTGTTTTCGGCCCGATCCGAAATCAATAGGTGTAAGAAATTGGACAATTCAAGTTCATAGGCAGTTCGTTCCTAATTGGAGTGGTTCGTGTTTTGGGTAGTTCTAGAGATCGGATTTCACTCAAGCTTAACCAAATCACTCCTCCCACCATATAATGATATTGCCCAAGTTTTGGGCTCGATACGAAATCAATAGGTGTAAGAAATTGGACAATTCAAGTTCAAAGGAAGTTCGTTCCTAATTAGACTGGTTGGTGTTTTGGGTAGTTCTAGAGATCGGATTTCACTAAAAATTAATCAAATGACTCCTCCCCCCATATTATGATGTTGCCCAAGTTTTGGGCTGTATCCGAAATCAATAGGTGTAAGAAATTGGACAATTCAAGTTCAAAGGCAGTTCGTTCCTAATTGGAGTGGTTCGTGTTTTGGGTAGTTCTGGAGATTGGATTTCACTCAAGCTTAACCAAACGACTCCTCCCACCATGTTATGATGTTTCCCAGGTTTTGGGCTCGATCCGAAATCAATAGGTGTAAGAAATTGTACAATTTATGTTCAAAGGCAGTTCGTTCCTACTCGGAGTGGTTGGTGTTTTGGGTAGTTCTAGAGATCGGATTTAACTCAAAACTAACCAAGTGACTCCTCCCACCATATTTTGAGGTTGCCCAAGTTTTGGGGTCGATCCGAAATCAATAGGTGTAAGAAATTGGACAATTCAAGTTCAAAGGCAGTTCGCTCCTAATTGGAATGGTTGGTGTTTTGGGTAGTTCTAGAGATCGGATTTCACTCAAACTTAACCAAATGAGTCCTCGCACCATATTATGATGTTGCAAAAGTTTTGGGCTCAATCCGAAATAAATAGGTGTAACAAATTGGACAATTTATGTTCAAAGGCAGTTCGTTCCTAATTGGAGTGGGTGGTGTTTTGGGTAGTTCTAGAGATCGGATTTCCCGCAAACCTGTCCAAGTGACTCGTCCCACCCTATTATGATGTTGCCCAAGTTTTGGGCACGATCCGAAATCAATAGGTGTAAGAAATTGGACAATTTATGTTCAAAGGCAGTTCGATCCTAATCGGAGTGGTTGGTGTTTTGGGTAGTTCTAGTGATCGGATTTAACTCAAAACTAACCAAGTGACTCCTCCCACCATATTATGAGGTTGCCCAAGTTTTGGGGTCGATCCGAAATCAGTAGGTGTAAGAAATTGGACAATTCAAGTTCAAAGGCAGTTCGTTCCTAATCGGAGTGGTTGGTGTATTCCACAGTTCTAGAGATCGGATTTCACTCAAAACGAACCAAATGACTCCTCCCACCATAGTATGATTTTGCCCAAGTTTTGGGCTCGATCCGAAATCAATAGGTGTAAGAAATTGGACAGTTCAAGTTCAAAGGCAGTTCGTTCCTAATTGGGATGGTTGGTGTATTGGGTAGTTCTAGAGATCGGATTTCACTCAAGCTTAACCAAACGACTCCTCCCACTATATTATGATGTTTCCCAGTTTTTGGGCTCGATCCGAAATCAATAGGTGTAAGAAATTGGACAATTTATGTTCAAAGGCAGTTCGTTCCTAATCGGAGTGGTTGGTGTTTTGGGTAGTTCTAGAGATCGGATTTAACTCAAAACTAACCAAGTGACTCCTCCCACCATATTATGAGGTTGCCCAAGTTTTGGGGTCGATCCGAAATCAATAGGTGTAAGAAATTGGACAATTCTAGTTCAAAGGCAGTTCGCCCCTAATTGGAGTGGTTGATGTTTTGGGTAGTTCTAGAGATCGGATTTCACTCAAACTTAACCAAATGACTCCTCCCACCATATTATTATGTTGCCCAAGTTTTGGGCTCGATCCGAAATCAATAGGTGTAAGAAATTGGACAATTTATGTTCAAAGGCAGTTTGTTCCTAATCGGGGTGGTTGGTGTATTCCATAGTTCTAGAGATCGGATTTCACTCAAAACGAACCAAATGACTCCTCCCACCATATTATGATGTTTCCCAGGTTTTGGGCTCGATCCGAAATCATAGGTGTAAGAAATTGTACAATTTATGTTCAAAGGCAGTTCGTTCCTAATCGGTGTGGTTGGTGTTTTGGGTAGTTCTAGAGATCGGATTTAACTCAAAACTAACCAAGTGACTCCTCCCACCATATTATGAGGTTGCCCAAGTTTTGGGGTCGATCCGAAATAAATAGGTGTAAGAAATTGGACAATTCAAGTTCAAAGGCAGTTCGCTCCTAATTGGAATGGTTGGTGTTTTGGGTAGTTCTAGAGATCGGATTTCACTCAAACTTAAGCAAATCACTCCTCCCACCATATTATGTTGTTGCCCAAGTTTTGGGCTCGATCTGAAATCAATAGGTGTAAGAAATTGGACAATTCAAGTTCAAAGGCAGTTCGTTCCTAATTGATGTGGTTGGTGTTTTGGGTAGGTCTAGAGATCGGATTTTGTTGCATTCCTAAAAGGACACAAATTAATGTGCAAACAACCAATTAAAAATACCCGCAAGTGCACGAATCTAATGAAGTATGGATTATGTAAGTACGGGGTCGATCCCACGAAGAACTTGTCGGCTTCCTATAAATTCTAATTTGAGTACGTAAAGAACACTTAATTGACACACCAGAAAAGCAAAATGGAAACTAAAAATGAATAAAGAAGTGTAAAAGAAATGAAACAATACAAGTAAACTAGAGAAAAACACAAACAGCACTTTCTATCACCTTTTTATCACCATTTGGATAGATTCGTTTCTCTATTTTTCCAGTTTCGACCTCTGTCCAGTGTTTGACCTATAACTTTCCAACCATATGTCCAAAACTTAGGTTCTTTATACGGTTGGATTCAGCACAGAAAATGGAAGAACACGTCGCGGACCAAAAGTCCAAAAAAATTACGAAAACAAATAAAATTCAGTAACAAAGACACACCACGTGTCGAACACACAACTCACACACACATGGGGGGGGGGGGGGTTTGATTTGTTTCAAGTGACCTATTTCTATTGCATGAAAGTAAATGGACTTTGAATTTAAATGAGAAAGGCAGAGATGAATTATCAAAATGTGAAAGTACCAAGTAACAACCACTAGGGTTTCGGAATTCACCCTAAACAATTCTACCAAAGTTCATGAATACTCAAGTGATGAACTCTAAATGTGTTGATGAAGATGTTCGCAATCAAGACCATGGGTCGTGGCTCAAGACGCATTGATTCTCTCTAATGTATTTAAAGTGCATGGTTCGTGCTACAATACTTGTGCCCTCCCCATAACCGAACCTAGGTATGGTTCGTACTTCGATTCAATTACAAGGAAAACCCATTAAGTTCAAAGAGAATATGAACATCACAAGAATCCTAATAGCATGGTGTTTACATTAGGTATTCAAGAAACCAATTCACATGGATGATTCTTACTTCATCCATTTATTGCTTAGGATAACATGGAGATACACATAATCCCAACAATCTCAAGAAGCATGCTTTCAAAGATGGCCAACCAAGGAAAAACACACATCAAGGATAGATTAATTTGGTGAATTGGAATTCATCAACAATATCCAGAAATTCATACACTCAAGCATCAAAACAATAAGGTAATCATGTTTAGGGCTTCAACCTAAGCCCTAGCTATGGAGTTTAGTTGCTCATACTTATTCCAAATACAAACTCAAAATAAAATTAGAAAGAGTTTACAGATTTTGAGAAAATGATGAAAGCTTCAAGGTCATCAATGGTGGAAGCTTTCTTCTCCACTTTGTTTGGCTGCACCTTGGCTTTCTCCTAGCTCCAAGCTCTCCAAAATCTGCTCTCAATGTGTAGAATAATAGAATGGATAGGCTACCCACGTTCAAAACCTCTCCCACTTCAGATTGCACTTCCCTTTGCTCCTTTGCCCATCATTTCCAGCTCACACTTTTAATATAAAACTCATTCTTTCCTCTAAAGCCTTTGCCCATTGTCCCCTTGCCATGATGAAGTTTTGACATCACAAAGATGCCAAAAGCTTCAGAAAATATCTCATTTACAAAGGTAATTCCTTGTTACCAAGAGTTATGGTAACAAGAAATTAAGATGACACAAAGGAGGTAAAAGCTGCCCAAATCCGGATTTCCAGAGCTGTGGTAACATGCTGGATTGGTTGGATAGGAAATACTTGTCCAATGGAGCTCAAATTTGGATATGTTGTAGTTAACATCCATTTGGATATGAAGTTTTGGGCTCTATCCAAAAAAAATCGGTGTAAGAAATTGGTCAATTTATGTTCAAAGGCCGTACGTTCCTAATCGGAGTGGTTGGTGTATTCCATAGTTCTAGAGATCGGATTTCACTCAAAACTAACCAAATGACTCCTCCCACCATATTATGATGTTGTCCAAGTTTTGGGCTCGATCCGAAATCAATAGGTGCAAGAAATTGGACAATTCAAGTTCAAAGGCAGTTCGTTCCTAATTGGAGTGGTTGGTGTTTTGGGTAGTTCTAGAGATCGGATTTTACTCAAACTTAACCAAATGACTCCTCCCACCATATTATGATGTTGCCCAAGTTTTGGGCTCGATCCGAAATCAATAGGTGTAAGAAATTGGACAATTCAAGTTCAAAGGCAGTTCGTTCCAAATTGGAGTGGTTGGTGTTTTGGTTTGTTCTAGAGATCGAATGTCAATCAAACTTAACCAAATGACTCCTCCCACCATATTATGATGTTGCCCAAGTTTTGGGCTCGATCCGAAATCAGTAGGTGTAAGAAATTGGACAATTTATATTCAAAGGCAGTTCGTTCCTAATCGGAGTGGTTGGTGTATTCCATAGTTCTATAGATCGGATTTCACTCAAAACTAACCAAATGACTCCTCCCACCATATTATGATGTTGCCCAAGTTTTGGGCTCGATCCGAAATAAATAGGTGTAAGAAATTGGACAATTCAAGTTCAAAGGCAGTTCGTTCCTAATTGGAGTGGTTGGTGTTTTGGGTAGTTCTAAAGATCGGATTTCACTCAAAATTAACCAAATGACTCCTCCCACCATATTATGATGTTGCCCAAGTTTTGGGCTCGATCCGAAATCAATAGGTGTAAGAAATTGGACAATTTATGTTCAAAGGCAGTCCGTTCCTAATCGGAGTGGTTGTTGTATTCCATAGTTCTAGAGATCGGATTTCACTCAAAACTGACCAAATGACTCCTCCCACCATAGGATGATGTTGCCCAAGTTTTGGGCTCGATCCAAAATCAATAGGTGTAAGAAACTGGACTATTCAAGTTCAATGGCAGTTCATTCCTAATTGGGGCGGTTGGTGTATTGGGTAGTTCTAGAGATCCGATTGCACTCAAAATTAACCAAATGACTCCTCCCACCATATTATGATGTTGCCGAAGTTTTGGGCTCGATCCGAAATCAATAGGTGTAAGAAAATGGGGAATTCAAGTTCAAAGGCAGTTCGTTCCTAATTGGAGTGGTTGGTGTTCTGAGTAGTTCTAAAGATCGGATTTCACTCAAACTTAACAAAATCAGTCCTCATACCGTATTATGATGTTGCCCAAGTTTTGGGCTCGATCCAAAATCAATAGGTGTAAGAAATTGGACAATTCATGTTCAAAGGCAGTTCATTCCTAATTGGATTGGTTGGTGTTTTGGGTAGTTCTAGAGATCGGATTTCACTTGAACTTAACCAAATGACTCCTCCCACCATATTATGATGTTGCCCAAGTTCTGGGCGCGATCCGAAACCAATAGGTGTAAGAGATTGGACAATTTATGTTCAAAGGCAGTTCGTTCCTAATCGTAGTGGTTCGTGTATTCCATAGTTCTAGAGATCGGATTTCACTCAAAAGTAACGAAATCACTCCTCCCACCATATTATGATGTTCCCCAAGTTTTGGGGTTGATCCGAAATCAATAGGTTTAAGAAATTGGACAATTCAAGTTCGACGGCAGTTCGTTCCAAATTGGGGTGGTTGGTGTATTGGGTAGTTCTATAGATCCGATCGCACTCAAAATGAACCAAACGGCTACTCCCACCATATTATGATGTTGCCCAAGTTTTGGGCGCGATCCGAAATGAATAGGTGTAAGAAGTTGGACAATTCAAGTTTAAAGGCAGTTCGTTCCGAATTGGGGTGGTTGGTGTATTGTCTAGTTCTAGAGATCGGATTTCCCTCAAAATTAACCAAACGACTCCTCCCACCATATTATTATGTTGCCCAACATTTGGGCTCGATCCGAAATCAATTGGGGTAAGAAATTGGACAATTCAAGTTTTAAGGCATTTCGTTCCTAATTGGAGTGGTCGGTGTTTTGGGTAGTTCTTGAGATCGGATTTCACTCAAACTTAACCAAATGACTTCTCCCACCATATTATGTTGTTGCCCAAGTTTTGGGCATGATATGAAATCAATAGGTGTAAGAAATTGGACAATTTAAGTTCGAAGGCAGTTCGTTCCTAATCGGAGTGGTTGGTGTATTCCATAGTTCTAGAGATCAGATTTTACTCAAAACTAACCAAATGACTCCTCCCACCACATTATGATGTTGCCCAAGTTTTGGGCTCGATCCGAAATCAATAGGTGAAAGAAATTGGACAATTTATGTTCAAAGGCAGTTCGTTCCCAATTGGAGTGGTATTTGTTTTGGGTAGTTGTAGAGATCGGATTTCACTCAAGCTTAACCAAATGACTCCTCCCACCATATTATGATGTTGCCCAAGTTTTGGGCTCGATCCGAAATCAATAGGTGTAAGAAATTGGACAATTCAAGTTCAAAGGCAGTTCGTTCCTAATTGGAGTGGTTGGTGTTTTGGGTAGTTCTAGAGATCGGATTTTACTCAAAGTTAACCAAATGACTCCTCCCACCATATTATGGTGTTGCCCAAGTTTTGGGCTCGATCCGAAGTCAATTGGTGTAAGAAATTGGACAATTCAAGTTCAAACGCAGTTCGTTCCTAGTTGGAGTGGTTGGTGTTTTGGGAAGTTCTAGAGATCGGATTTTACTCAAACTTAAGCAAATGACTCCTCCCACCAAATTATGACGTTGCCTCAGTTTTGGGCTCGATCCGAAATCAATAGGTGTAAGAAATTGGAAAATTTATGTTCAAAGGGAGTTCGTTCCAAATCGGAGTGGTTGTTGTATTCCGTAGTTCTAGAGATCGGATTTCACTCAAAACTAACCAAATGACTCCTCCCACTGTATTATGATGTTGCCCCAGTTTTGGGCTCGATCCGAAATCAATAGGTGTAAGAAATTGAACAATTCAAGTTCAAAGGCAATTCGTTCCCAATTGGAGTGGTAGGTGTTTTGGGTAGTTCTAGAGATCGGATTTCACTCACGCTCAACCAAATGACTCCTCCCACCATATTATGATGTTGCCCAAGTTTTGGGCTCGATCCGAAATCAATAGGTGTAAGAAATCAGAGAATTCAGGTTCACAGGCAGTTCGTTCCTAATTGGAGTGGTTGGTGTTTTGGGTAGTTCTAGAGGTTGGATTTCACTCAAACTTAAGCAAATGACTCCTCCCACCATATTATGATGTTGCCCCAGTTTTGGACTCGATCCGAAATCAATAGGTGTAAGAAATTGGACAATTCAAGTTCAAAGGTAGTTCGTTCCAAATTGGAGTGGTTGGTGTTTTGGGTAGTTCTAGAGATCGGATTTCCCTCAAGCTTAACCAAATGACTCCTCCCACCATATTATGATGTTGCCCAAGTTTTGGGTACGATCCGAAATCAATAGGTGTAAGAAATTGGACAATTCAAGTTCAAAGGCAATTCGTTCCTAATTGGAGTGGTTGGTATTTTGGGTAGTTCTAGGGATCGGATTTCAATCAAAAACCAAATGACTCCTCCCACCATATTATGATGTTGCCCCAGTTTTGGGCTCGATCCGAATTCAATAGGTGTAAGAAATTGGACAATTCAAGTTCAAAGGCAGTCGTTCCTAATTGGAGTGGTTGGTGTTTTGGGTAGTTCTAGAGATTAGATTTCACTCAAACTTAAGCAAATGACTCCTCCCACCATATTATGATGTTGCCCCAGTTTTGGGCTCAATCCGAAGTCAATAGGTGTAAGAAATTGGACAATTCAAGTTCAAAGGCAGTTCGTTCCTAGTTGGAGTGGTTGTTGTTTTGGGTAGTTCTAGGGATCGGATTTCACTCAAACTTAACCAAATGACTCCTCCCTCCATATTATGATGTCGGCCAAGTTTTGGTCTTGATCCGAAATCAATAGGTGTAAGAAATTGGACAATTTATTTTCAAAGGCAGTTCGTTCCTAATTGGAGTGGTTGGTGTTTTGGGTAGTTCTAGAGATCGGATTTCACTCAAGCTTAATCAAATGACTTCTCCCACCATATTATGACGTTGCCCAGGTTTTGGGCTCGATCCGAAATCAATCGGTGTAAGAAATTGGACAATTTATGTTCAAAGCCAGTTCGTTCCTAATCGTAGTGGTTGGTGTATTCCATAGTTCTAGAGATCGGATTTCACCCAAAACTAACCAAATGACTCCTCCCACTATATTATGATGTTGCCCAAGTTTTGGGCTCGATCCGAAATCAATAGGTGTAAGAAATTGGAAAATTTATGTCCAATGGCAGTTCGTTCCTAATCCTAATGGTTGGTGTATTCCATAGTTATAGAGATCAGATTTCACTCAAAACTAACCAAATGACTCCTCCCACCATATTATGATGTTGCCCAAGTTTTGGGCTCGATCCGTATTCAATAGGTGTAAAAAATTGGACAATTTATGTTCAAAGGCAGTTCGTTCCTAATCGTAGTGGTTGGTGTATTCCATTGTTCTAGAGATCGGATTTCACTCAAAACTATCCAAATGACTCCTCCCACCATATTATCATGTTGCCCAAGTTTTGGGCTCGATCCAAAATCAATAGGTGTAAGAAATTGGACAATTCAAGTTCAAAGGCAGTTCGTCCCCAATGGAGGTGGTTGGTGTTTTGGGTAGTTCTAGAGATCGGATTTCACTCAAACTTAACCAAATCACTCCTCCCACCATATTATGTTGTTGCCCAAGTTTTGGGCTCGATCCGTATTCAATCGTTGTAAGAAATTGGACAATTCAAGTTCAAAGGCGGTTCTTTCCTAACTGGAGTGGTTGGTGTGTTGGGTAGTTCTAGAGATCGGATTTCACTCAAAACTTACCCAATGACTCCTCCCACCATATTATGATGTTGCCCAAGTTTTGGGCTCGATCCGAAATCAATAGGTGTAAGAAATTGGACAATGCAAGTTCAAAGGCAGTTCGTTCCCAATTGGAGTGGTTTGTGTTTTGGGTAGTTCTAGAGATCGGATTTCACTCAAACTTAACCAAATGACTCCTCCCACCATTTTATGAGGTTCCCCAAGTTTTGGGCTCGATCCGAAATCAATAGGTGTCAGAAATTGGAAAATTTATGTCCAACGGCAGTTCGTTCCTAATAGTAGTGTTGGTGTATTCCATAGTTCTAGAGATCGGATTTCACTCAAAACTAACCAAATGACTCCTCCCACCATATTATGATGTTGCCCAAGTTTTGGGCTCGATCCGAATTCAATAAGTGTAAGAAATTGGACAATTTATGTTCAAAGGCAGTTCGTTCCTAATCGTAGTGGTTGGTGTTTTCCATTGTTCTAGAGATCGGATTTCACTCAAAACAAACCAAATGACTGCTCCCACCATATTATGATGTTGCCCAAGTTTTGGGCTCGATCCAAAATCAATAGGTGTAAGAAATTGGCCAATTCAAGTTCGAAGGCAGTTCGTTCCCAATTGGAGTGGTTGGTGTTTTGGGTAGTTCTAGAGATGGGATTTCACTCAAACTTAACCAAATCACTACTCCCACCATATTATCATCTTGCCCAAGTTTTGGGCTCGATCCGAATTCAATCGGTGTAAGATATTGGACAATTCAAGTTCAAAGGCGGTTCTTTCCTAATTGGAGTGGTTGTGGTGTTGGGTAGTTCTAGAGATCGGATTTCACTCAAACTTAACCAAATCACTCCTCCCACCATATTATTATGTTGCCCATGTTTTGGGCTCGATCCGAAATCAATAGGTGTAAGAAATTGATCAATTCAAGTTCAAAGGCATTTCGTTCCTAATTGGAGTGGTTGGTGTTTTGGGTAGTTCTAGAGATCGGATTTCACTCAAACTTAACCAAATGACTCCTCCCCCCATATTATAATGTTGCCCAAGTTTTGGGCTCGATCGGAAATTAATAGGGGTAAGAAATTGGACAACTTATGTTCATCGGCAGTTTGTTCCGAGTCGGAGTGGTTGGTGTATTCCATAGTTCTAGAGATCGGATTTCACTCAAAACTAACCAAATCACTCCTCCCACCATATTATGATGTTGCCCAAGTTTTGGGCTCGATCCGAATTCAATAAGTGTAAGAAATTGGACAATTTATGTTCAAAGGCAGTTCGTTCCTAATCGTAGTGGTTGGTGTTTTCCATTGTTCTAGAGATCGGATTTCACTCAAAACAAACCAAATGACTGCTCCCACCATATTATGATGTTGCCCAAGTTTTGGGCTCGATCCAAAATCAATAGGTGTAAGAAATTGGCCAATTCAAGTTCGAAGGCAGTTCGTTCCCAATTGGAGTGGTTGGTGTTTTGGGTAGTTCTAGAGATGGGATTTCACTCAAACTTAACCAAATCACTACTCCCACCATATTATCATCTTGCCCAAGTTTTGGGCTCGATCCGAATTCAATCGGTGTAAGATATTGGACAATTCAAGTTCAAAGGCGGTTCTTTCCTAATTGGAGTGGTTGTGGTGTTGGGTAGTTCTAGAGATCGGATTGCACTCAAAATTAACCAAATGACTCCTACCACCATATTATGATGTTGCCCAAGTTTTGGGCTCGATCCGAAATCAATAGGTGTAAGAAATTGGACAATTCAAGTTCAAAGGCAGTTCGTTCCCAATTGGAGTGGTTGGTGTTTTGGGTAGTTCTAGAGATCGGATTTCACTCAAACTTAACCAAATGACTCCTCCCACCATATTATGATGTTGCCCAAGTTTTGGGCTCGATCCGAGTTCAATAGGTGTAAGAAATTGGACAATTTATGTTCAAAGGCAGTTCGTTCCTAATCGTAGTGGTTGGTGTATTCCATAGTTGTAGAGATCGGATTTCACTCAAAACTAACCAAATGACTCCTCCCACCATATTATGATGTTGCCCAAGTTTTGGGCTCTATCCGAAATCAATAGACGTAAGAAATTGGATAATTTATGTTCAGCGGCAGTTCGTTCCTAATCGGAGTGGTTGGTGTATTCCATAGTTCTAGAGATCGGATTTCACTCAAAACTAACCAAATGACTCCTCCCACCATATTATGATGTTGCCCAAGTTTTGGGCTCTATCCGAATTCATTAGGTGTAAGAAATTGGACAATTTATGTTCAAAGGCAGTTCGTTCCTAATCGTAGTGGTTGGTGTATTCCATAGTTCTAGAGATCGGATTTCACTCAAAACTAACCAAATGACTCCTCCCACCATATTATGATGTCGCCCAAGTTTTGGGCTCGATCCGAAATCAATAGGTGTAAGAAATTGGACAATTCAAGTTCAAAGGCAGTTCGTTCCTAATTGGAGTGGTTGGTGTTTTGGGTAGTTCTGGAGATCGGATTTCACTCAAACTTAACCAAATGACTCCTCCCACCATATTATGATGTTGCCCAAGTTTTGAGCTCGATCCGAAATCAATAGATGTGAGAAATTTGATAATTTATGTTCAATGGCAGTTCGTTCCTAATCGGAGTGGTTGGTGTATTCCATAGTTCTAGAGATCGGATTTCACTCAAAACTAACCAAACAACTCCTCCCACCATATTATGATGTTGCCCAAGTTTTGGGCTCGATCCGAAATCAAAAGGTGTAAGAAATTGAACAATTTATGTTCAAAGGCAGTTCGTTCCTAATCGTAGTGGTTGGTGTATTCCATAGTTCTAGAGATCGGATTTCACTCAAAACTAACCAAATGACTCCTCCCACCATATTATGATGTTGCCCAAGTTTTGGGCTCGATCCGAAATCAATAGGTGTAAGAAATTGGACAATTCAAGGTCAAAGGCAGTTCGTTCCCAATTGGAGTGGTTGGGGTTTTGGGTAGTTCCAGAGATCGGATTTCACTCAAACTTAATAATATCACTCCTCCCACCATATTATGATCTTGCCCAAGTTTTGGGCTCGATCCGAATTCAATCGGTGTAAGAAATTGGGCAATTCAAGTTCAAAGGCGGTTCTTTCCTAATTGGAGTGGTTGGTGTGTTGGGCAGTTCTAGAGATCGGATTTCACTCAAACCTAACCCAATGACTCCTCCCACCGTATTATGATGTTGCCCAAGTTTTGGGCTCGATCCGAAATCAATAGGTGTAAGAAATTGGACAATTCAAGTTCAAAGGCAGTTCGTTCCCAATTGGAGTGGTTGGTGTTTTGGGTAGTTCTAGAGATCGGATTTCACTCAAACTTAACCAAATGACTCCTCCCACCATATTATGATGTTGCCCAAGTTTTGGGCTCGATCCGAATTCAATAGGTGTAAGAAATTGGACAATTTATGTTCAAAGGCAGTTCGTTCCTAATCGTAGTGGCTGGTGTATTCCATAGTTCTAGAGATCGGATTTTACTCAAAACTAACCAAATGAATCCTCCCACCATAATATGATGTTGCCCAAGTTTTGGGCTCAATCCGAAATCAAAAGGTGTAAGAAATTGGATAATTCAAGTTCAAGGGCAGTTCGTTCCCAATTGGAGTGGTTGGTGTGTTGGGTAGTTCTAGAGATCGGATTTCACTCAAACTTAACGAAATGACTCCTCCCACCATATTATGATGTGGCCCAAGTTTTGGGCTCGATCCGAAATCAATAGGTGTAAGAAATTGATCAATTCAAGTTCAAAGGCAGTTCGTTCCCAATTGGAGTGGTTGGTGTGTTGGGCAGTTCTAGAGATCGGATTTCACTCAAACCTAACCCAATGACTCCTCCCACCATATTATGATGTTGCCCAAGTTTTGTGCTCGATCCGAAATCAATAGGTGTAAGAAATTGATCAATTCAAGTTCAAAGGCAGTTCGTTCCCAATTGGAGTGGTTGGTGTTTTGGGTAGTTCTAGAGATCGGATTTCACTCAAAACTAACCAAATGACTCCTCCCACCATATTATGATGTGGCCCAAGTTTTGGGCTCGATCCGAAATCAATAGGTGTAAGAAATTGATCAATTCAAGTTCAAAGGCAGTTCGTTCCCAATTGGAGTGGTTGGTGTTTTGGGTAGTTCTAGAGATCGGATTTCACTCAAACTTAACCAAATGACTCCTCCCACCATATTATGATGTTGCCCAAGTTTTGGGCTCGATCCGAAGTCATTAGGTGTAAGAAATTGGACAATTCTAGTTCAAATGCAGTTCGTTCCTAATTGGAGTGGTTCGTGTTTTGGGTAGTTCTAGAGATCGGATTTCACTCAAACTTAGGCAAATGACTCCTCCCACCATATTATGATGTTGCTCCAGCTTTGGGCTCGATCCGAAATCAATAGGTGTAAGAAATTGGACAATTCAAGTTCAAAGGCAGTTCGTTCCTAATTGGAGTGGTTGGTGTTTTGGGTAGTTCTAGAGGTCGGATTTCATTCAAACTTAACCAAAAGACTTCTCCCACCATATTATGATGTTGCCCAAGTTTTGGGCTCGATCCGTATTCAATCGTTGTAAGAAATTGGACAATTTATGTCCAATGGCAGTTCGTTCCTAATCGTAGTGGTTGGAGTATTCCATTGTTCTAGAGATGGATTTCACTCAAAACTAACCAAATGACTCCTCCCACCATATTATGATGTTGCCCAAGTTTTGGGCTCAATCCGAAATCAATAGGTGTAAGAAATTGGACAATTCAAGTTCAAAGGCAGTTCGTTCCCAATTCGAGTGGTTGGTGTTTTGGGTAGTTCTAGTGATCGGATTTCACTCAAAGTTAACCAAATGACTCCTCCCACCATATTATGATGTTGCCCAAGTTTTGGGCTCGATCCGAATTCAATAGGTGTAAGAAATTGGACAATTTATGTTCAAAGGCAGTTCGTTCCTAATCATAGTGGTTGGTGTATTCCATAGTTCTAGAGATCGGATTTCACTCAAAACTAACCAAATGACTCCTCCCACCATATTATGATGTTGCCCAAGTTTTGGGCTCGATCCGAAATCAATAGGTGTAAGAAATTGGACAATGCAAGTTCAAAGGCAGTTCGTTCCCAATTGGAGTGGTTTGTGTTTTGGGTAGTTCTAGAGATCGGATTTCACTCAAACTTAACCAAATGACTCCTCCCACCATTTTATGAGGTTCCCCAAGTTTTGGGCTCGATCCAAAATCAATAGGTGTAAGAAATTGGACAATTTATGTCCAATGGCAGTTCGTTCCTAATCATAGTGGTTGGAGTATTCCATAGTTCTAGAGATTGGATTTCACTCAAAACTAACCAAATGACTCCTCCCACCATATTATGATGTTGCCAGAGTTTTGGGCTCGATCCGAAATCAATAGGTGTAAGAAATTGGACAATTCAAGTTCAAAGGCAGTTCGTTCCCAATTGGAGTGGTTGGTGTTTTGGGTAGTTCTAGTGATCGGATTTCACTCAAACTTAACCAAATGACTCCTCCCACCATATTACGATGTTGCCCAAGTTTTGGGCTCGATCCGAAATCAATAGGTGTAAGAAATTGGACAATTCAAGTTCAATGGCAGTTCGTTCCTAATTGGGGTGTTTGGTGTATTGGGTAGTTCTAGCGATCCGATTGCACTCAAAATTAACCAAATGACTCCCCCCACCATATTATGATGTTGCCCAAGTGTTGGGCTCGATCCGAAATCAATAGATGTAAGAAATTGGACAATTTATGTTCAAAGGCAGTTCGTTCCAAATCGGAGTGGTTGGTGTATGCCATAGTTCTAGAGATCGGATTTCACTCAAAACTAACCAAATGACTCCTCCCACCATTTTACGATGTTGCCCAAGTTTTGGGCTCGATCCGAAATCAATAGGTGTAAGAAATTGGACAATTCAAGTTCAAATGCAGTTCGTTCCTAATTGGAGTGGTTCGTGTTTTCGGTAGTTCTAGAGATCGGATTTCACTCAAACTTAACCAAATGACTCCTCCCACCATATTATGATGTTGCCCAAGTTTTGGGCTCGATCCGAAATCAGTAGGTGTAAGAAATTGGACAATTCAGGTTGAAAGGCAGTTCGTTCCTAATTGGAGTGGTTGGTGTTTTGGGTAGTTCTAGAGATCGTACTTCACTAAAACTTAACCAAATGACTCCTCCCACCATATTATGTTGTTGCCCAAGTTTTGGGCTCGATCCGAAGTCATTAGGTGTAAGAAATTGGACAATTCAAGTTCAAATGCAGTTCGTTCCTAATTGGAGTGGTTCGTGTTTTGGGTAGTTCTAGAGATCGGATTTCACTCAAACTTAACCAAATGACTCCTCCCACCATATTATGATGTTGCCCAAGTTTTGGGCTCGATCCGAAATCAATAGGTGTAAGAAATTGGACAATTCAGGTTGAAAGACAGTTCGTTCCTAATTGGAGTGGTTGGTGTTTTGGGTAGTTCTAGAGATCGTATTTCACTCAAACTTAACCAAATGACTCCTCCCACCATATTATGTTGTTGCCCAAGTTTTGGGCTCGATCCGAAGTCATTACGTGTAAGAAATTGGACAATTCAAGTTCAAAGGCAGTTCGTTCCCAATTCGAGTGGTTGGTGTTTTGGGTAGTTCTAGTGATCGGATTTCACTCAAACTTAACCAAATGACTCCTCCCACCATATGATGATGTTGCCCAAGTTTTGGGCTCGATCCGAATTCAATAGGTGTAAGAAATTGGACAATTTATGTTCAAAGGCAGTTCGTTCCTAATCATAGTGGTTGGTGTATTCCATAGTTCTAGAGATCGGATTTCACTCAAAACTAACCAAATGACTCCTCCCACCATATTATGATGTTGCCCAAGTTTTGGGCTCGATCCGAAATCAATAGGTGTAAGAAATTGGACAATGCAAGTTCAAAGGCAGTTCGTTCCCAATTGGAGTGGTTTGTGTTTTGGGTAGTTCTAGAGATCGGATTTCACTCAAACTTAACCAAATGACTCCTCCCACCATTTTATGATGTTCCCCAAGTTTTGGGCTCGATCCAAAATCAATAGGTGTAAGAAATTGGACAATTTATGTCCAATGGCAGTTCGTTCCTAATCGTAGTGGTTGGAGTATTCCATAGTTCTAGAGATTGGATTTCACTCAAAATTAACCAAATGAATCCTCCCACCATATTATGATGTTGCCCAAGTTTTGGGCTCGATCCGAAATCAATAGATGTAAGAAATTGGACAATTTATGTTCAAAGGCAGTTCGTTCCAAATCGGACTGGTTGGTGTATGCCATAGTTCTAGAGATCGGATTTCACTCAAAACTAACCAAATGACTCCTCCCACCATATTACGATGTTGCCCAAGTTTTGGGCTCGATCCGAAATCAATAGGTGTAAGAAATTGGACAATTCAAGTTCAAATGCAGTTCGTTCCTAATTGGAGTGGTTCGTGTTTTCGGTAGTTCTAGAGATCGGATTTCACTCAAACTTAACCAAATGACTCCTCCCACCATATTATGTTGTTGCCCAAGTTTTGGGCTCGATCCGAAGTCATTAGGTATAAGAAATTGGACAATTCAAGTTCAAAGGCAGTTCTTTCCTAATTGGAGTGGTTGGTGTGTTGGGTAGTTCTAGAGATCGGATTTCACTCAAACTTAACCAAATGACTCCTCCCACCATATTATGATGTTGCCCAAGTTTTGGGCTCGATCCGAAGTCAATAGGTGTAAGAAATTGGACAATTCAAATTCGAAGGCAGTTCGATCCTAATTGGAGTGGTTGTTGTATTGGGTAGTTCTAGAGATCGGATTTCATTCAAAATTAATCAAATGACTCCTCCCACCATATTATCATGTTGCCCAAGTATTGGGCTCGGTCCGAAATCAATAGGTGTAAGAAATTAGACAATTCAAGTTCAAAGGCAGTTCGTTCCTAATTAGCGTGGTTGGTGTTTTGGGTAGTTCTGGAGATCGGACTTCACTCAAACTTTCGCAAATGACTCCTCCCACCATATTATGACGTTGCCCCAGTTTTGGGCTCGATTCGAAATCAATAGGTGTAAGAAATTGGACAATTCAAGTTCAGAGGCAGTTCGTTCCTAACTGGAGTGGTTGGTGTTTTGGGTAGTTCTAGAGATTGGATTTCACTCAAACTTAACCAAATGACTCCTCCCACCCTGTTATGATGTTGCACAAGTTTTGGGCTCGATCCGAAATCAATAGGTGTAAGAAATTGGACAATCCAAGTTCAAAGGCAGTTCGTTCCTGATTGGAGTGGTTGGTGTTTTGGGTAGTTCAAGTGGTCGGATTTCACTCAAACTTAACCAAATGACTCCTCCCACCATATTATGACGTTGCCCGAGTTTTGGGCTCTATCCGAAATCAATAGGTGTAAGAAATTGGACAATTCAAGTTCAAAGGAAGTTCGTTCCTAATTGGAGTGGTTGGTGTTTTAGGTAGTTCTAGAGATCGGATTTCACTCAAACTTCACCGAATGATTCCTCCCACCATATTATGTTGTTGCCCAAGTTTTGGGCTTGATCCGAAATCAATAGGTGTAAGAAATTGGACAATTTATGTTCAAAGGCAGTTTGTTCCTAATTGGAGTGGTTGGTGTATGCCATAGTTCTAGAGATCGGATTTCACTCAAACTTAACCAAATGACTCCTCAAACCGTACTATGATGTTGCCCAAGTTTTGTGCTCGATCCGAAATCAATAGGTGTAAGAAATTGGACAATTCATGTTCAAAGGCAGTTCATTCCTAATTGGAGTGGTTGATGTCTTGGGTAGTTCTAGAGATCGGATTTCACTCAAACTTTCACAAATGACTCCTCCCACCATATTAGGACGTTGCCCCAGTTTTGGGCTCGATTCGAAATCAATAGGTGTAAGAAATTGGACAATTCAAGGTCAGAGGCAGTTCGTTCCTAATTGGAGTGGTTGGTGTTTTGGGTAGTTCTAGAGATTGGATTTCACTCAAACTTAACCAAATGACTCCTCCCACCATATTATGACGTTGCCCCAGTTTTGGGCTCGATTCGAAATCAATATGTGTAAGAAATTGGACAATTCAAGTTCAGAGGCAGTTCGTTCCTAATTGGAGTGGTTGGTGTTTTGGGTAGTTCTAGTGGTCGGATTTCACTCAAACTTAACCAAATGACTCCTCCCACCGTATTATGATGTTGCCCAAGGTTTGGGATCGATCCGAAATCAATAGCTGTAAGAAATTGGACAATTTATGTTCAAAGCCATTTCATTCCTAATCGGAATGGTTGGTGTATTCCGTAGTTCTAAAGATCGGATTTCACTCAAAACTAACCAAATGACT
Source organism: Prunus avium (assembly GCF_965620075.1). Taxonomy (NCBI): domain Eukaryota; kingdom Viridiplantae; phylum Streptophyta; class Magnoliopsida; order Rosales; family Rosaceae; genus Prunus; species Prunus avium. The sequence continues at coordinate 1,493,410 of NC_142287.1, forward strand.
CCTTCCACGATATTATGGTGTTGCCCAAGTTTTGGGCTCGGTCCGAAATCAATAGGTGTAAGAAATTGGACAATTCAAGTTCAAAGGCAGTTCGTTCCTAATTGGAGTGGTTGGTGTATGCCATAGTTCTAAAGATCGGATTTCACTCAAAACTAACCAAATGACTCCTCCCACCATTTTATGATGTTGCCCAAGTTTTGGGCTCGATCCGGAATCAATAGGTGTAAGAAATTGGACAATTCAAGTTCAAAGGCAGTTCATTCCTAATTGGTGTGGTTGGTGTTTTCGGTAGTTCTTGAGATCGGATTTCACTCAAACTTAACCAAATGACTCCTCCCACCATATTATGATGCTGCCCAAGTATTGGGATCGATCCGAATTCAATAGGTGTAAGAAATTGGACAATTTATGTTCTAAGGCAGTTCGTTCCTAATCGGAGTGGTTGGTGTATTCCATAGTTCTAGACATCGGATTTCACTCAAAACAAACCAAACGACTCCAACCACCATATTATGATGTTGCACAAGTTTTGGGCTCGATCCGAAATCAATAGGTGTAAGAAATTGGACAATTTATGTTCAAAGGCAGTTCGTTCCTAATCGGAGTGGTTGGTGTACTCCATAGTTCTAGAGATCGGATTTCACTCAAAACTAACCAAATCACTCCTCCCACCATATTATGTTGTTGCCCAAGTTTTGGGCTAGATCCGAAATCAATAGGTGTAAGAAATTGGACAATTCAGGTTCAAAGGCAGTTCGTTCCTAATTGGGGTGGTTGGTGTTTTGGGTAGTTCTAGAGATCGGATTTCTCTGAAACTTAACCAAATGACTCCTCCTAGCATATTATGATGTTGCCCAAGTTTTGGCTAGATCCGAAATCAGTAGGTGTAAGAAATTGGACAATTCAAGTTCAAAGGCAGTTCGTTCCTAAGTGGTGTGGTTGGGGTTTTGGGTAGTTCTAGAGATCGGATTTCACTCAAACTTAACCAAATGACTCCTCCCACCATATTATGATGTTGCCCAAGTTTGGGGATCGATCCGAAATCAATAGGTGTAAGAAATTGGCCAATTCAAGTTCAAAGGCAATTCGTTCCTAATTGGAGTGGGTGGTGTTTTGGGTAGTTCTAAAGATTGGATTTCACTCAAAGTTAACCAAATGACTCCTCCCACCATATTGTGATGTTGCCCAAGTTTTCGGCTCGATCCGAAATCAATAGTTGTAAGAAATTGGACAATTCATGTTCAAAGGCAGTTCGTTCCTAATTGGAGTGGTTGGTGTTTTGGGTAGTTCTAGAGATCGGACTTCGCCCAAACTTAACCAAATCTCTCCTCCCACCATATTATGATGTTGCCCAAGTTTTGGGCTCGATCCGAAATCAATAGTTGTAAGAAATTGGACAATTTATGTTCATAGGCATTTCGTTCCTAATCGGAGTGGTTGGTGAATTCCGTAGTTCTAGAGATCGGATATCACTCAAAACTAACCAAATGACTCCTCCCACCATATTATGATGTTGCCCAAGTTTTGGGTTCGATCCGAAATCAATAGGTATAAGAAATTGGACAATTCAAGTTCAAAGGCAGTTCGTTCCAAATTGGAGTGGTTGGTGTTTTGGGAAGTTCTAGGGATCGGATTTCACTCAAACTTTACCAAATGACTCCTCCCACCATCTTATGATGTTGCCCAAGTTTTGAGTTCGATCCGAAATCAATTGATGAAAGAAATTGGACAATTTATGTTCAAAGGCAGTTCGTTCCTAATCGGAGTGGTTGGTGTATTCCATAGTTCTGGAGATCGGATTTCACTCAAAACTAACCAAATGACTCCTCCCACCATATTATGATGTTGCCAAGTTTTGGGCTCCATCCGAAATCAATAGTTGTAAGAAATTGGACAATTTATGTTCAAAGGCATTTCGTTCCTAATCGGAGTGGTTGGTGTATTCCGTACTTCTAGAGATCGGATATCACTCAAAACTAACCAAATGACTCCTCCCACCATATTATGAGGTTGCCCAAGTTTTGGGCTCGATCCGAAATCAATAGGTGTAAGAAATTGGACAATTCAAGTTCAAAGGCAGTCCGTTCTTAATCGGAGTGGTTGGTGTATTCCATAGTTCTACAGATCGGATTTCTCTCAAAACTAACCAAATGACTCCTCCCACCATCTTATGATGTTGCCCAAGTTTTGAGTTCGATCCGAAATCAATAGGTGAAAGAAATTGGACAATTTATGTTCAAAGGCAGTTCGTTCCTAATCGGAGTGGTTGGTGTATTCCATAGTTCTGGAGATCGGATTTCACTCAAAACTAACCAAATGACTCCTCCCACCATATTATGATGTTGCCCAAGTTTTGGGCTCGATCCGAAATCAATAGGGGTACGAAATTGGACAATTCAAGTTCAAAGGCAGTTCGTTCTCAATTGGAGTGGTTGGTGTTTTGGGTAGTTCTAGAGATCGGATTTCGCTCAAACTTAACCAAATGACTCCTCCCACCACATTAGGATGTTGCCCAAGTTTTGGGCTCGATCCGAAATCAGTGGGTGTAAGAAATTGGACAATTCATGTTTGAAGGCAGTTCGTCCCTAATTGTAGTGGTTGGTGTTTTGAGTAGTTCTAGAGATCGGATTTCACTCAAACTTAACCAAATCACTCCTTCCACCATATTATGATGTTGCCCAAGTTTTGGGCTCGATCCGAAATCAATAGTTGTAAGAAATTGGACAATTTATGTTCAAAGGCAGTTCGTTCCCAATCGGAGTGGTTGGTGTATTCCATAGTTCTAGACATCGGATTTCACTCAAAACTAACCAAATGACTCCTCCCACCATATTGTGATGTTGCCCAAGTTTTGGGCTCTATCCGAAATCAATAGGTGTAAGAAATTGGACAATTCAAGTTCAAATTCAGTTCGTTCTCAATTGGAGTGGGTGGTGTTTTGGGTAGTTCTAGAGATCGGATTTCACTCAAGCTTAACCAAATGACTCCTCCCACCATCTTATGATGGTGCCCAAGTTTTGGGCTCGATCTGAAATCAATAGGTTTAAGAAATTGGACAATTTCTGTTCAAAGGTAGTTCGTTCCTAATCGGAGTGGTTGGTGTATTCCGTAGTTCTAGAGATCGGATTTCCCTCAAAAGTAGCCAAATGTCTCCTCCCACCATATTATGATGTTGCCCAAATTTTGGGCCCGATCCGAAATCAATAGGTTTAAGATATTGGACAATTCAAGTTCAAAGGCATGTCGTTCCTAATTGGAGTGGTTGGTGTTTTGGGTAGTTCTAGAGATCGGATTTCACTCAAACTTAACCAAATGACTCCTCCCACCATATTATGATATTGCCGAAGTTTTGGGCTCAATCCGAAATCAATAGGTGTAAGAAATTGGACATTTCAAGTTCAAAGGCAATTCGTTCCTATTTGGAGTGGTTGATGTTTTGGGTAGTTCTAGAGATCGGATTTCACTCAAGCTTAACCAAATGACTCCTCCCACCATCTTATGATGTTGCCCAAGTTTTGGGCTCGATCTGAAATCAATAGGTTTAAGAAATTGGACAATTCAGGTTCAAACGCAGTTCGTTCCTGATTGGAATGGTTGGTGTTTTGGGTAGTTCTAGAGATCGGATTTCACTCAAACTTAACCAAATGACTCCTCCCACCATATTATGATGTTGCCCAAGTTTTGGGATCGATCCGAAATCAATAGGTGTAAGAAATTTGACATTTCAAGTTCAAAGGCAGTTCGTTCCTGATTGGTGTGGTTGGTGTTTTTAGCAGTTCTAGAGATCGGATTTCACTCAAGCTTAACCAAATGACTCCCCCCACCATATTATGATGTTGCCCAAGTTTTGGGCTCGATCCGAAATCAATAGGTTTAAGAAATTGGACAATTCATGTTTAAAGGCAGTTCGTTCCTGATTGGAGTGGTTGGTGTTTTGGGTAGTTCAAGAGATTGGATTTCCCTCAAACTTAACCAAATGACTCCTCCCACCATATTATGATGTTGCCCAAGTTTTGGGCTCGATCCGAAATCAATAGGTGTAAGAAATTGGACAATTCAAGTTCAAAGGCAATTCGTTCCTAATTGGAGTGGTTGGTGTTTTGGGTAGTTCTTGAGATCGGATTTCACTCAAAGTTAACCAAATGACTCCTCCCACCATATTATGATGTTGCCCAAGTTTTGGGCTCGATCCGAAATCAATAGGTGTAAGAAATTGGACAATTCAAGTTCAAAGGCAGTTCGTTCCTAATTGGAGTGGTTGGTATTTTGGGTAGTTCTAGGGATTGTATTTCACTCAAACTTAAGCAAATGACTCCTCACACGATATTATGATGTTGCCCCAGTTTTGGGCTCGATCCGAAATCAATAGGTGTAAGAAATTGGACAATTCAAGTTCAAAGGCAGTTCGTTCCTAATTGGAGTGGTTGGTGTTTTGGGTAGTTCTAGAGATCGGATTTCACTCAAACTTAACCAAACGACTCCTGCCACCATATCATGATGTTGCCCAAGTTTTGGGCTCGATCCGAAATCAATAGGTGTAAGAAATTGGACAATTTATGTTCAACGGCAGTTCGTTCCTAATCGGAGTGGTTGGTGTATTCCATAGTTCTAGAGATCGGATTTCACTCAAAACTAACCAAATGACTCCTCCCGCCATATTATGCTGTTGCCCAAGTTTTCGGCTCGATCCGAAATCAATAGGTGTAAGAAATTGGACAATTCAAGTTCATAGGCAGTCGTTCCTAGTTGGAGTGGTTGGTGTTTTGGGTAGTTCTAGAGATCGGATTTTACTCAAACTTAACCAAATGACTCCTCCCACCATATTATGATGTTGCCCCAGTTTTGGGCTCGATCCGAAATCAATAGGTGTAAGAAACTGGACAATTCATGTTCATAGGCAGTTCGTTCCTAATTGGAGTGGTTGGTGTTTTGGGTAGTTCTAGAGATCGGATGATCGGTGCATAATTACATGTCATTTTGTATCCTTCTAACTTATGATTTGGTTATGTTTTTGAGTTAAACTTGTACTTTTAATAAGTTTTGTGTTTGTTTCAGTGTATTAAGCTTGAGACTCATTAAATGCATTTTGGAGACAAGTTGGCTCATCGGTGTCTGCAGATCAGTCAACTTCACGAATTGGACTGTACTTGCTCAAGAAGAACCAGATGATGAGCCATACATCATTGGAAAGATGCGGAAGTCTAGTTTCTGGAGAATTTTACGGTTCATGATTCCGAGTCTTCTAGAGAAAGTTATACAAGTTTTGGCAACTTAAGGTCAAATTCGGCAGCATCTGCGTTACTGGGCCAAATATCACATTTGAAGGGCTTTCCGATTTTTCCTTGAGCTGGGCTGCATATACTTGGAAAGATAATTCAAAGAGCTTCAAGATCCAGATATTTCCAGATTTTTTAGGAGGGAAGATCAAGCCCAAAACAAGCCCACAAGCTGACTGCAATGAAGTCAATTCCAGTCTATTTTCGGCAGTCAACTTGCAAGGCCCAAAATGTACACTTGTATTTCTCCGATGGGACGACATTGTTCATAGACGTTGTTCCAATGGGTGTCTAGTATAACATATCCAAATTGCAGCCCAATTGAACATATCTAGAGTCCTCAGCCCGTCCAACACTGAACCCTGCTCAGGAGGATTCCTTTTTCCAGCAACACATGTGCAACAGCAAAAGAACTTTATTAGCCAGCAACAAAGACTTGCAGCACATGGGTTGGCAGCAAATAAAGAGCCAGACCTCCATGCTAAAAGAAGAAACCAGCAATCCCATGTGAAGAAAGCTTGAGGTGCAACAAAAGAAGTATGGGATGGAGTTGATTCCAACTACACTAACATAGGCAAGATGAAGTGGGAGTTATGGGTTGTATTAAATGAGGAATGGTGGTGTTGGATTTCATTATGATGTTCCTTCCTCTTAGCCCTATAAATAGAGAAGTCTTCAAGCTTCATAAATCACACCCCAAGGGGGGGAGCTCTCAAACACTTCTCTAGAGCTCCCTTCCCTTCTCTCCCTCACATTCTCTTAGTTTCCTTTCAAGTTGTCAATTGTTGTAACAAAATGATTTTACTAAATTTTCCTTCAAGTTTTCTTAGTTCCACTTTACTTTTATTTGTAATGTACATTCTTTCTTAAGTATTCAAGTTTAATTAGTTTCCAAGTTTCAATTATGGTTTTTGTTCTTATTCATTATGCTTATAAGTTAATATGTTAGTTTGAATGATTGATCACCATTTAGGCTTGCATGTTAGCTATCTTGGTTTGAATTAAGAGTAGACACCATGCTTTAATTCGAATTGAACTATGAATAGGAAGAGTATGTATGGACATTCGACAACAGGGATTAGATACATGCTTGGTTGTTTAAATTGTTCTTCTATGCTTAATGGGTTCCTAATGCTTAATTTTAGGTTAGACAACAAATGATCAAATTAGGGAATTAGGAACACAAGGTTATGACCAAACATCATGGCTTAATCATACTTTAGCTAGAATCAATCCGTTAATCTAATTGAACTTGGGAATTTATTTGCTTGAGTTATTTCCCTTTTTCTTGTTTTATTTATTTTCTTTTTCATTTCTATTTTGTGTAGGGGAAATGAATTGGATCATTCAATCACCAATCCTCGTGGGATCGACCTCGCACTTACATATGCTATACTACCAAACGGCTCGTGCACTTGCGAGTATCACAAGTTGAGGATGCAGCTGAATCCATTTTGGTGCAGCTGAATCCATTTTGGTGCAGCTGAATCGACGCAACATCGGATTTCACTCAAACTTAACCAAATAACTCCTCCCACCATATTATGTTGTTGCCCAAGTTTTGGGTGCGATCCGAAATCAATAGGTGTAAGAAATTGGACAATTTATGTTCAAAGGCAATTCGTTCCTGATCGGAGTGGTCGGTGTATTCCATAGTTCTAGAGATCGGATTTCACTCAAAACTAAGCAAATGACTCCTCCCACCATATTATGATGTTGCACAAGTTTTGGGATTGATCCGAAATCAATAGGTGTAAGAAATTGGATAATTCAAGTTCAAAGGCAGTTCATTCCTAATTGGAGTGGTTGGTGTTTTGGGTAGTTCTAGAGATTGGATTTCACTCAAACTTAAGCAAATGACTCCTCCCACCATATTATGATGTTGCCCCAGTTTTGGGCTCGATCCGAAATCAATAGGTGTAAGAAATTGGACAATTCAAGTTCAAAGGCAGTTCGTTCCTAATTGGAGTGGTTGGTGTTTTGGGTAGTTCTAGAGATCGGATTTCACTCAAACTTAACCAAATGACACCTCCCTCCATATTATGATGTTGGCCAAGTTTTGGGCTCGATCCGAAATCAATAGGTGTAAGAAATTGGACAATTTATGTTCAATGGCAGTTCGTTCCTAATCGGAGTGGTTGGTGTATTCCATAGTTCTAGAGATCGGATTTCACACAAAACTAACCAAATGACTCCTCCCACCACATTATGATGTTGCCCAAGTTCTGGGCTCGATCCGAAATCAATAGGTGTAAGAAATTGGACAATTCAAGTTCAAAGGCAGTTCGTTCCTAATTGGAGTGGTTGGTGTTTTGGGTAGTTCTAGAGATCGGATTTTACTCAAAGTAAACCAAATGACTCCTCCCACCATATTATGATGTTGCCCAAGTTTTGGGCTCGATCCGAAATCAATAGGTGTAAGAAATTGGACATTTCAAGTTCAAAGGCAGTTCGTTCCTAATTGGAGTGGTTGGTGTTTTGGCTAGTTCTAGGGATCGGATTTCACTCAAACTTAAGCAAATCAGTCCTCCCACCATATTATGATGTTGCCCCAGTTTTGGGCTCGATCCGAAATCAATAGGTGTAAGAAATTGGACAATTCAAGTTCAAAGGCAGTTCGTTCCCAATTGGAGTGGTTTGTGTTTTGGGTAGTTCTAGAGATTGGATTTCACTCAAACTTAACCAAATGACTCCTCCCACCATATTATGATGTTGCCCCAGTTTTGGGCTTGATCCGAAATCAATAGGTGTAAGAAATTGGACAATTCAAGTTCAAAGGCAGTTTGTTCCCAACTGGAGTGGTTGGTATTTTGGGTAGTTCTAGAGACCGGATTTCACTCAAACTTAACCAAATGACTCCTCCCACCATAATATGATGCTGCCCCAGTTTTGGGCTCGATCCGAAATCAATAGGTGTAAGGAATTGGACAATTCATGTCCAAAGACAGTTCGTTCCTAATTGGACTGGTTGGTGTTTTGGGTAGTTCTAGAGATCGGATTTCGCTCAAACTTAACCAAATGACTACTCCCACCAAATTTTGATGTTGCCCAAGTTTTGGGCTCGATCCGAAATCAATAGGTGTAAGAAATTGGACAATTCAAGTTCAAAGGAAGTTCGTTCTCAATTGGAGTGGTTGGTGTTTTGGGTAGTTCTAGAGATCGGATTTCGCTCAAACTTAACCAAATGACTCCTCCCACAATATTATGATGTTGCCCAAGTTTTGGGCTCGTTCCGAAATCAATAGGTTTAAGAAATTGGACAATTCAAGTTCCAAGGCAGTTCGTTCCTGATTGGAGTGGTTGGGTTTTGGGTAGTTCTAGGGATCGGATATCACTCAAACCTAACCAAATGACACCCCATACCATATTATGATGTTGCCCAAGTTTTGGGCTCTATCCAAAATCAATAGGTGTAAGAAATTGGACAATTCAAGTTCAAAGGCAGTCCGTTCCTAATCGGTGTGGTTGGTGTATTCCATAGTTCTAGAGATCGGATTTCACTAAAAACTAACCAAACGACTCCTCCCACCATAATATGATGTTGCCCATGTTTGGGCTCGATCCGAAATCAATAGGTGTAATAAATTGGACAATTCAAGTTCAAAGGCAGTTCGTTCCAAATTGGAGTGGTTGGTGTTTTGGGTAGTTCTAGAGATCGGATTTCACTCAAACTCAACCAAACAACTACTCCCACCTTATTATGATGTTGCCCAAGTTTTGGGCTCGATACGAAATCAAAAGCTGTAACAAATTGGTCAATTCAAGTTCAAAGGCAATTCTTTCCTAATTGGAGTGGTTGGAGTTTTGGGTTGTTCTAGAGATCGGATTTCACTCAAACTTAACCAAATGACTCCTCCCACCATATTATGATGTTGCCCAAGTTCTGGGCTCGATCCGAAATGAATAGGTGTAAGAAATTGGACAATTCCAGTTTAAAGGCAGTTCGTTCCTAATCGGAGTGGTTGGTGTTTTCCATAGTTCTAGAGATCGGATTTCACTCAAAACTAACCAAATGACTCCTCCCACCATCTTTTGATGTTGCCCAAGTTTTGGGCTCGATCCGAAATCAATAGGTGTAAGAAATTGGACAATTCAACTTCAAAGGCAGTTCGTTCCTAATTGGAGTGGTTCGTGTTTTGGTTAGTTCTAGAGATCAGATTTCACTCAAACTCAACGAAATCACTCCTCCCACCATATTATGATGTTGCCCAAGTTTTGGGCTTAATCCGAAATCCATAGGTGTAAGAAATTGGACAATTCAAGTTCAAAGGCAGTTCGTTCCTAATCGGAGTGGTTGGTGTATTCCGAGGTTCTAGAGATCGGATTTCCCTCAAAACTAACCAAATGACTCCTCCCACCATAATATGATGTTGCCCAAGTTTTGGGCTCGATCCGAAATCCATAGGTGTAAGAAATTGGACAATTCATGTTCAAAGGAAGTTCGTTCCTAATTTGTGTGGTTGGTGTTTTGGGTATTTCTAGAGATCGGATTTCACTCAAACTTATCCAAATGACTCCTCCCACCATATTATGATGTTGCCCATGTTTTGGGCTCGATCCGAAGTCAATAGGTGTAAGAAATTGGACAATTCAAGTTCTAAGGCAGTTCGTTCCAAATTGGATTGGTTGGTGTTTTGGGTAGTTCTAGAGATCGGATTTCACTCAAGCTTAACCAAATGACTCCTCCCACCATATTATGATGTAGCCCAAGTTTTGGGCTCGATCCGAAATCAATAGGTGTAAGGAATTGGACAATTCAAGTTCAACGGCAGTTCGATCCTAAACGGAGTGGTTGGTGTATTCCATAGTGCTAGAGATCGGATTTCACTCAAAACTAACCAAATGACTCCTCCCACCATATTATGATGTAGCCCAAGTTTTGGGCTCAATCCGAAATCAATAGGTGTAAGAAATTGGACAATTGAAGTTCAAAGGTAGTTCGTTCCTAATTGGAGTGGTTGGAGTTTTGGGTAGTTCTAGGGATCGGATTTCACTCAAACTCAACCAAATGACTCCTCCCACCATATTATGATGTTGCCCAAGTTTTGGGCTAGATCCGAAATCAATAGGTGTAAGAAATTGGACAATTCAAGTACGAAGGCAGTTCGTTCCGAATTGGAGTGGTTGGGGTTTTGGGTAGTTCAAGAGATCGGATTTCACTCAAACATATCCAAATGACTCCTCCCACCATATTATGATGTTGCCCATGTTTTGGGCTCGATCCGAAATCTATAGTTGTAAGAAATTGGACAATTCAAGTTCAAAGGCAGTTCGTTCCTAATTGGAGTGGTTGGAGTTTTGGGTAGTTCTAGAGATCGGATTTCACTCAAACTCAACCAAATGACTCCTCCCACCATATTATGATGATGCCCAAGTTTTGGGCTCGATCCGAAATCAATTGGTGTAAGAAATTGGACAATTCAAGTTCGAAGGCAGTTCGTTCCTAATTGTAGTGGTTCGTGTTTTGGTTAGTTCTAGAGATCGGATTTCACTCAAACTTAACCAAACGACTCCTCCCACCATATTATGATGTTGCCCAAGTTTTGGGCTCGATCCGAAATCAATAGCTGTAAGAAATTGGTCAATTCAAGTTCAAAGGCAAATCATTCCTAATTGGAGTGGTTGGTGTTTTGGGTTGTTCTAGAGATCGGATTTCACTTAAACTTAACCAAATGACTCCTCCCACCATATTATGATGTTGCCCAAGTTTTGGGCTCGATCTGAAATCAATAGGTGTAAGAAATTGGACAATTCAAGTTCGAAGGCAGTTCGTTCCTAATCGGAGTGGTTGGTGTATTCCGTGGTTCTAGAGATCGGATTTCACTCAAAACTAACCAAATGACTCCTCCCACCATAATATGATGTTGCCCAAGTTTTGGGCTCGATCCGAAATCCATAGGTGTAAGCAATTGGACAATTCATGTTCAAAGGCAGTTCGTTCCTAATTGGTGTGGTTGGTGTTTTGGGTATTTCTAGAGATCGGATTTCACTCAAACTTATCCAAATGACTCCTCCCACCATATTATGAAGTTGCCCAAGTTTTGGGCTCGATCCGAAATCAATAGCTGTAAGAAATTGGTCAATTCAAGTTCAAAGGCAAATCATTCCTAATTGGAGTGGTTGGTGTTTTGGGTTGTTCTAGAGATCGGATTTCACTCAAACTTAACCACATGACTCCTCCCACCATATTATGATGTTGCCCAAGTTTTGGGCTCGATCTGAAATCAATAGGTGTAAGAAATTGGACAATTTATTTTCGAAGGCAGTTCGTTCCTAATCCGAGTGGTTGGTGTATTCCATAGTTCTAAAGATCGGATTTCACTCAAACTTAACCAAATGACTCCTCCCACCATATTATGAGGTTGCCCAAGTTTTGGGGTTGATCTGAAATCAATAGGTGTAAGAAATTGGACAATTCACGTTCAATGGCAGTTCGTTCCAAACTGGGGTGGTTGGTGTATTGGTTAGTTCTAGGGATCGGATCGCACTCAAAATTAACCAAATGACTCCTCCCACCATATTATGATGATGCCCAAGTTTTGGGCTCGATCCGAAATCAATGGGTGTAAGAAATTGGACAATTCAAGTTCAAAGGCAGTTTGTTCCTAATTGGGGTGGTTGGTGTATTGGGTAGTTCTAGAGATCGGATTTCACTCAAAGTTAACCAGATGACTCCTCCCACCATATTATGATGTTTCCCAAGTTTTGGGCTCGATCCAAATTCAATAGGTGTAAGAAATTGGACAATTCAAGTTCAATGGCAGTTCGTTCCTAATTGGGGTGGTTGGTGTATTGGGTAGTTCTAGAGATCCGATTGCACTCAAAATTAACCAAATGACTCCTCCCACCATATTATCACGTTGCCCAGCTTTTGGGCTCTATCCGAAATCAATAGTTGTAAGAAATTGGAAAATTCAAGTTCAGAGGCAGTTCGTTCCTAATTGGGGTGGTTGTTGTATTGGGTAGTTCTAGAGATCGGATTTCACTCAAAATTAACCAAATGACTCCTCCCACCATATTATGATGTTGCCCAAGTTTTGGGCTCGATCCGGAATCAATAGGTGTAAGAAATTGGACAATTTATATTCAAAGGCAGTTCGTTCCAAATCGGAGTGGTTGGTGTATTCCATAGTTCCAGAGATCGGATTTCACTCAAAACAAACCAAATGACTCCTCCCACCATATTATGATGTTGCCCAAGTTTTGGGCTCGATCCGAATTCAATAGGTGTAAGAAATTGGACAATTCAAGTTCAAAGGCAGTTCGTTCCAAATTGGAGTGGTTGTTGTTTTGGGTAGTTCTAGAGATCGGATTTCTCTCAAACTTAACCAAATGACTCCTCCCGCCATATTATGATGTCGCAAAAGTTTTGGGCTCGATCCGAAATCAATAGGTGTAAGAAATTGGACAATTCAGGTTCAAAGGCAGTTCGTTCCTAATTGGAGTGGTTGGTGTTTTGGTTAGTTCTAGAGATCGAATTTCACTCAAACTTAACCAAATGACTCCTCCCACCATATTATGATGTTGCCCAAGTTTTGGGCTTGATCCGAAATCAATAGGTGTAAGAAATTGGACAATTTATGTTCAAAGGCAGTTCGTTCCTAATCGGAGTGGTTGGTGTATTCCATAGTTCTTGAGATAGTATTTCACTCAAAACTAACCAAATGATTCCTCCCACCATATTATGATGTTTCCCAAGTTTTGGGCACGATCCGAAGTCAATAGGTGTAAGAAATTGGACAATTTATTTTCAAAGGCAGTTCGTTACTAATCGGAGTGGTCGGTGTATTCCATAGTTCTAGAGATCGGATTTCACTCAAAACTAAGCAAATGACTCCTCAGACCATATTATGATGTTGCACAAGTTTTGGGCTTGATCCGAAATCAATATGTGTAAGGAATTGGACAATTCAATTCAAAGGAAGTTCGTTCGTAATTGGAGTGGTTGGTGTTTTGGGTAGTTCTAGAGATCGGATTTCACTCAAGCTTAACCAAATGACTCCTCCCACCATATTATGATGTTGCCCAAGCTTTGGGCTCGATCAGAAATCAATAGCTGTAAGAAATTGGACAATTTATGTTCAAAGGCAGTTCGTTCCTAATCGAAGTGGTTGGTGTATTCCATAGTTCTAGAGATCGGATTTCACTCAAAACTAACCAAATGACTCCTCCCACTGTATTATGATGTTGCCCAAGTTTTGGGCTCGTTCCGAAATCAATAGGTGTAAGAAATTGAACAATGTATGTTCAAAGGCAGTTCGTTCCTAATCGGAGTGGTTGGTGTATTCCATAGTTCTAGAGATCGGATTTCACTAAAAACTGTCCAAATGACTCCTCCCACCAAATTATGAGGTTGCCGAAGTTTTGGGCTCGATCCGAAATCAATAGGTGCAAGAAATTGGACAATTCAAGTTCAAAGGCAGTTCGTTCCTAATTGGAGTGGTTGGTGTTTTGGGTAGTTCTAGAGATCGGATTTCACTCAAACTTAACCAAATGACTGTCGCGTAGATACAGCTGCACCAAATGGATTCAGTTGCATCCTCAACTTGTGATACTCGCAAGTGCACGAGCCGTTTGGTGGTATAGCATATGTAAGTGCGAGGTCGATCCCACGAGGATTGGTGATTGAATGATCCAATTTAGTTTCCCTACACAAAACAGAAATGAAAAAGAAAGAACATAAAACAAGGAAGAAAGAAAATAACTAACTCAAGCAGATAAGTTCCCAAGTTCAATTAGATTAATGGATTGATTCTAGCTAAAGTATGATTAAGCCATGGTGTGTGGTCATAACCTTGTGTTCCTAATTCCCTAATTTGATCATTTGTTGTCTAACCTAAAATTAAGCATTAGGAACCCATTAAGCATAGAAGAACAATTTAAACAACCAAGCATGTATCTAATCCCTGTTGTCGAATGTCCATACATACTCTTCCTATTCATAGTTCAATTCGAATTAAAGCATGGTGTATACTCTTAATTCAAACCAAGATAGCTAACATGCAAGCCTAAATGGTGATCAATCATTCAAACTAGCATATTAACTTATAAGCATAATGAATAAGAACAAAAACCATAATTGAAACTTGGAAACTAATTCAACTTGAAACTAAAGAAAAGAATTTACATAATGAAAAGTAAAGTAGAACTTGGAAAGACTTAAAGAAAATTTCAGCACAAAAGATTTCATTACTACAATTGAAAACTAGAAAGAGAAACTAAGAGAATTTGAGGGAGAGAAGGGAAGGGAGCTCTAGAGAAGTGCTTGAGAGCTCCCCCCCTTGGGGTGGTTTACAAGCTTAGAGAACTTCTCTATTTATAGGCCTAGGGGAAGTGAAAATCTGAATTTGATATGGCTAATGCATACAACACTTGTATTAGAAAATATGAATTGGTTGATACACTTGACCAATAAATTTCACCAGCAGCCCTAGCTCATTTTCATGTCACCATGACCAAGCTTCCAACCAGCTACAATAGCTCATGCCTAGCTCACCATGACCAAGCTTCCAACCAGAAACAATAGCTCATCCTGAGGTCAGCATGACCAGCAACTTCAAGGGCTTACAAATTGGGCTTCACTTAAGCAAATTAAGACTTTAAGCACTCAAACTTGAAGTTCAGAATGTCTTCTTTCCAGCCATATATTATTTCGGCCAATCCAAGGTCGGAGGCGGAAGTTAAGGCCAAAACAAATTGCTAACTCATTTTGTGCGCTGATAAAATCCATCCTGAGCATGGCTCTGTGTTTGCTAGGTAACAGACTCCATATTTATCCAATGGGGCTGAAGTTTGGATATGTTATAGTATACACCCATTGGAACAACTTTCATGAAGAATGCTGCCTCATCCGAGCTGTGTAGATTGCTGAAACAAAGCTTGCAATATGACCTACGGAACTGGACTGGCAGGGGGCTGTAGCCAAAATGAGTTTTTCTTTTAAGCTCTTCATCCATTCATCCAAATTAGGCCTTAACATGCTTGAATTGCATGAATTATGCTCTCTTGCTCTATTTGCCTACAAAACACACAAAGGGAGGCAAATAACTTAGAAATCTAAGAAACTAAGCAAAAGAAGTAAGTAAATAGGGCATGTATATGTATGAAATTATGAGCTTAACAATGACTCCTCCCACCATATTATGATGTTGCCCAAGTTTTGGGCTCGATCCGAAATCAATAGGTGTAAGAAATTGGACAATTTATGGTCAAAGGCAGTTCGTTCCTAATCAGAGTGGTTGGTGTATTCCATAGTTCTAGAGATCGGATTTCGCTCAAAACAAACCGAATGACTCCTCCCACACTATTATGAGACATTAGACAATTCAAGTTCTAAGGCAGTTCGTTCCTAATTCGAGTGGTTAGTGTTTTGGGTAGTTCTAGAGATCGGATTTCACTCAAACTTAACCAAATGACTCCTCCCACACTATTATGATGTTGCCCAAGTTTTGGGCTCGAACCGGAATCAATTGGTGTAAGAAATTGGACAATTTATAACCAAAGGCAGTTCGTTCCTAATCGGAGTGGTTGGTGTATTCCATAGTTCCAGAGATCAGATTTCACTCAAACCTAACCAAATGACTCCTCCCACCATATTATGATGTTGCCCAAGTTTTTGGCTCGATCCGAAATCAATAGGTGTAAGAAATTGGACAATTCAGGTTCAAAGGCAGTTCGTTCCTAATTGGAGTGGTTGGTGTTTTGGGTAGTTCTAGAGATCAGATTTTACTCAAACTTAACCAAATGACTCCTCCCACCATATTATGATGTCGCCCAAGTTTAGGGCTCGATCCGAAATCAATAGGTGTAAGAAATTGGACAATTCAAGTTCAAAGGCAGTTCGTTCCTAATTGGAGTGGTTGGGGTTTTGGGTAGTTCTGGAGATCGGATTTCACTGAAACTTAACCAAATGACTCCTCCCACCATATTATGATGTTGCCCAAGTTTTGGGCTCGATCCGGAATCAATAGGTGTAAGAAATTGGACAATTTATGTTCAAAGGCAGTTCGTTCCTAATCGGAGTAGTTGGTGTATTCCATAGTTCTAGAGATCGGATTTCACTCAAAACTAACTAAATGACTCCTCCCACCATATGATGATGTGGCCCAAGTTTTGGGCTCGATCCGAAATCAATAGGTGTAAGAAATTGGACGATTCAAGTTCAAAGGCAGTTCGTTCCTAATTGGAGTGGTTGGTGTTTTGGGTAGTTCTAGAGATCGGATTTCACTCAAGCTTAACCAAATGACTACTCCCACCATATTATGATGTTGCCCAAGCTTTGGGCTCGATCAGAAATCAATAGGTGTAAGAAATTGGACAATTCAGGTTCAAAGGCAGTTCGTTCCTAATTGGAGTGGTTGGTGTTTTGGTTAGTTCTAGAGATCGAATTTCACTCAAACCTAACCAAATGACTCCTCCCACCATATTATGATGTTGCCCAAGTTTTGGGCTCGATCCGAAATCAATAGGTGTAAGAAATTGGACAATTTATGGTCAAAGGCAGTTCGTTCCTAATCAGAGTGGTTGGTGTATTCCATAGTTCTAGAGATCGGATTTCGCTCAAAACAAACCGAATGACTCCTCCAACCATATTATGAGGTTGCCCAAGTTTTGGGCTCGATACAAAATCAATAGGTGTAAGAAATTGGACAATTCAAGTTCAAAGGCAGTTCGTTCCTAATCGGAGTGGTTGGTGTATTCGATAGTTGTAGAGATCGGATTTCACTCAAAACTGTCCAAATGACTCCTCCCACCAAATTATGAGGTTGCCGAAGTTTTGGGCTCGATCCGAAATCAATAGGTATAAGAAATTGGACAATTCAAGTTCAAAGGCAGTTCGTTCCTAATTGGAGTGGTTGGTGTTTTGGGTAGTTTTAGAGATCGGATTTCACTCAAAACTAACCAAATGACTCCTCCCACCAAATTATGAGGTTGCCGAAGTTTTGGGCTCGATCCGAAATCAATAGGTATAAGAAATTGGACAATTCAAGTTTAAAGGCAGTTCGTTCCTAATTGGAGTGGTTGGTGTTTTGGGTAGTTCTAGAGATCGGATTTCACTCAAAATTAACCAAATGACTCCTCAGACCATATTATCATGTTGCACATGTTTTGGGCTCGATCCGAAATCAATAGGTGTAAGAAATTGGACAATTCAAGTTCGAAGGCAGTTCGTTCCTAATTGGCGTGGTTGGTGTTTTGGGTAGTTCTAGAGATTGGATTTCACTCAAGCTTAACCAAGTGACTCCTCCCACCACATTATGATGTTGCCCAAGTTTTGGGTTCGATCCGAAATCAGTAGGTGTAAGAAATTTTACAATTCGGGTTCAAAGGCAGTTCGTTCCTAATTGGAGTGGTTGATGTTTTGGGTAGTTCTAGAGATTGGATTTCACTCAAACTTAAGCAAATGACTCCTCCCACCATATTATGATGTTGCCCCAGGTTTGGGCTCGATCCGAAATCAATAGGTGTAAGAAATTGGACAATTCAATTTCAAAGGCAGTTCGTTCCTAATTGGAGTGTTTGGTGTTTTGGGTAGTTCTAGAGATCGGATTTCATTCAAGCTTAACCAAATGACTCCTCCCCCCATATTATGATGTTGCCCAAGTTTTGGGCTCGATCCGAAATCAATAGGTGTAAGAAATCGGACAATTCCAGTTCAAAGGCAGTTCGTTCCTAATTGTAGTGGTTGGTGTTTTGGGTAGTTCTAGAGATTGGATTTCACTCAAACTCAAGCAAATGACTCCTCCCACCAAATTATGATGTTGCCCCAGTTTTGGGTTCTATCCGAAATCAATAGGTGTAAGAAATTCGACAATTCAAGTTCAAAGGCAGTTCGTTCCTAATTCTAGAGATCGGATTTCACTCAAACCTAACCAAATCACTCCTCCCACCATATTATGATGTTGGCAAAGTGTTGGGCTCGATCCGAAATCAATAGGTGTAAGAAATTGGACAATTCAAGTTCAAACGCAGTTCGTTTCTAATTGGAGTGGTTGGTGTTTTGGGTAGTTCTGGAGATCGGATTTCACTCAAGCTTAACCAAATGACTCCTCCCACGATATTATGATGTTGCCCAAGTTTTGGGCTCGATCCGAAATCAATAGGTGTAAGAAATTGGACAATTTAGGTTCGAAGGCAGTTCGTTCCTAATTGGAGTGGTTGGTGTTTTGGGTAGTTCTAGAGAGCGGATTTCACTCAAACTTAACCAAATGACTCCTCCCACCATATTATGATGTTGCCCAAGTTTTGGGCTCGATCCGGAATAAATAGGTGTTAGAAATTGGACAATTTATTTTCAAAGGCAGTTCGTTCCTAATCGGAGTGGTTGGTGTATTCCATAGTTCCAGAGATCGAATTTCACTCAAAACTAACCAAATGACTCCTCCCACCATATTATGAGGTTGCCCAAGTTTTGGGCTCGATCCGAAATCAATAGGTGTAAGAAATTGGACAATTCAGGTTCAAACGCAATTCGTTCCTAATTGGAGTGGTCGGTGTTTTGGGTAGTTCTAGAGATCGGATTTCACTCAAACTTAACCAAATGACTCCTCCCACCATATTATGATGTTGCCCATGTTTTGGGCTCGATCCGAAATAAATAGGTGTAAGAAATTGGACAATTTATGTTCAAAGGCAGTTCGTTCCTAATCGTAGTGGTCGGTGTATTCCATAGTTCTAGAGATCAGATTTCACTCAAAACTAACCAAATGACTCCTCAGACCATATTATCATGTTGCACAAGTTTTGGGCTCGATCCGAAATCAATAGGTGTAAGAAATTGGACAATTCAAGTTCAAAGGAAGTTCGTTCCTAATTGGCGTGGTTGGTGTTTTGGGTAGTTCTAGAGATTGGATTTCACTCAAGCTTAACCAAGTGACTCCTCCCACCATATTATGATGTTGCCCAAGTTTTGGGTTCGATCCGAAATCAGTAGGTGTAAGAAATTGGACAATTCAGGTTCAAAGGCAGTTCGTTCCTAATTGGAGTGGTTGGTGTTTTGGGTAGTTCTAGGGATTGGATTTCACTCAAACTTAAGCAAATGACTCCTCCCACCATATTATGATGTTGCCCCAGGTTTGGTCTCGATCCGAAATCAATAGGTGTAAGAAATTGGACAATTCAAGTTCAAAGGCAGTTCGTTCCTAATTGGAGTGGTTGGTGTTTTGGGTAGTTCTAGAGATCGGATTTCACTCAAACTTAAACAAATGACTCCTCCCACCATATTATGATGTTGCCCATGTTTTCGGCTCGATCCGAAATAAATAGGTGTAAGAAATTGGACAATTTATGTTCAAAGGCAGTTCGTTCCTAATCGTAGTGGTCGGTGTATTCCGTAGTTCTAGAGATCGGATTTCACTCAAAACAAACCAAATGACTCCTCCCACCATATTATGATGTTGCCCAAGTTTTGGGCTCGATCCGAAATCAGTAGGTGTAAGAAATTGGACAATTCAAGTTCAAAGGTAGTTCTTTCCAAATTGGAGTGGTTGGTGTTTTGGGTAGTTCTAGAGATCTGATTTTACTCAAACTTAACCAAATGACTCCTCCCAGCATATTATGATGTTGCCCAAGCTTTGGGCTCGATACGAAATCAATTGGTGTAAGAAATTGGACAATTTATGTTCAGAGGCAGTTCCTTCCTAATCGGAGTGGTTGGTGTATTCCATAGTTCTAGAGATCGGATTCCACTCAAAACTAACCAAAAGACTCCTCCAACCATATTATGAGGTTGCCCAGGTTTTGGGCTCGATCCGAAATCAATAGGGGTATGAAATTGGATAATTCAAGTCCAAAGGCAGTTCGTTCGTAAATGGAGTGGTTGGTGTTTTGGGTAGTTCTAGAGATCGGATTTCACTCAAACTTAACCAAATCACTACTCCCAACACATTATGATGTTGCCCAAGTTTTGGGCTCGATCCGAAATCAATAGGTGTAAGAAATTGGACAATTCAAGTTCAAAGGCAGTTCGATCCTAATTGGAGTGGTTGGTGTTTTGGGTAGTTCTAGAGATCGGATTTCACTCAAGCTTAACCAAATGACTCCTCCCACCGTATTATGATGTTGCCCAAGTTTTGGGCTCGATCCGAAATCAATAGGTATAAGAAATTGGATAATTCAAGTTCAAAGGCAGTTCGTTCCTAATTGGTGTGGTTGGTGTTTTGGGTAGTTCTAGAGATCGGATTTCACTCAAGCTTAAAAAAGTGACTCCTCCCACCATATTATGATGTTGGCCAACTTTTGGGCTCGATCCGAAATCAATAGGTGTAAGAAATTTTACAATTTATGTTCAATGGCAGTTCATTCCTAATCGGGGGTGGTTGATGTATTCCATAGTTCTAGAGATCGGATTTCACTCAAAACTAACCAAATGACTCCTCCCACCATATTATGATGTTGCCCAAGTTTTGGGCTCGATCCGAAATCAATAGGTGTAAGAAATTGGACAATTCAAGTTCAAAGTCAGTTCCTTCCCAATTGGAGTGGTTGGTGTTTTGGTTAGTTCTAGGGATCGGATTTCACTCAAACTTAACCAAATGACTCCTCCCACCATATTATGATGTTGCCCAAGTTTTGGGCTTGATCCGAAATCAATAGGTGTATGAAATTGGACAATTCAAGTCCAAAGGCAGTTCGTTCGTAAATGGAGTGGTTGGTGTTTTGGGTAGTTCTAGAGATCGGATTTCACTCAAACTTAACCAAATCACTACTCCCAACACATTATGATGTTGCCCAAGTTTTGGGCTCGATCCGAAATCAATAGGTGTAAGAAATTGGACAATTCAAGTTCAAAGGCAGTTCGATCCTAATTGGAGTGGTTGGTGTTTTGGGTAGTTCTAGAGATCGGATTTCACTCAAGCTTAACCAAATGACTCCTCCCACCTTATTATGATGTTGCCCAAGTTTTGGGCTCGATCCGAAATCAATAGGTATAAGAAATTGGATAATTCAAGTTCAAAGGCAGTTCGTTCCTAATTGGAGTGCTTGGTGTTTTGGGTAGTTCTAGAGATCGGATTTCACTCTAAACTAACCAAATGACTCCTCCCACCATATTATGATGTTGCCCAGGTTTTGGGCTCGATCCGAAATCAATAGGTGTAAGAAATTGGACAATTCAAGTTCAAAGTCAGTTCCTTCCCAATTGGAGTGGTTGGTGTTTTGGTTAGTTCTAGGGATCGGATTTCACTCAAACTTAACCAAATGACTCCTCCCACCATATTATGATGTTGCCCAGGTTTTGGGCTTGATCCGAAATCAATAGGTGTAAGAAATTGGACAATTCAAGTTCAAAGGCAGTTCGTTCCTAATTGGAGTGGTTGGTGTTTTGGGTAGTTCTAGAGATCGGATTTCACTCAAGCTTAACCAAATGACTCCTCCCAGCATATTATGTTGTTGCCCACGTTTTGGGCTCGATCCGAAATCAATAGGTGTAAGAAATTGGACAATTTATGTTCAAAGGAAGTCGTTCCTAATTGGAGTGGTTGGTGTTTTGGGTAGTTCTAGAGATCGGATTTTACTCAAACTCAACCAAATGACTCCTCCCACCATATTATGATGTTGCCCAAGTTTTGGGCCTGATCCGAAATCAATAGGTGTAAGAAATTGGACAATTCAAGTTCAAAGGAAGTCGTTCCTAATTGGAGTGGTTGGTGTTTTGGGTAGTTCTAGAGATCGGATTTCACTCAAACTTAACAAAATCACTCCTCCCACCATATTATGATCTTGCCCAAGTTTTGGGCTCGATCCGAAATCAATAGGTGTAAGAAATTGGACAATTTATGTTCAAAGGCAGTTCGTTCCTAATCGTAGTGGTTGGTGTATTCCATAGTTCTGGACATCGGATTTCACTCAAAACAAACCAAATGACTCCTCCCCCCATATTATGATGTTCACCAAGTTTTGGGCTCGATCTGAAATCAGTAGGTGTAAGAAATTGGACAATCCAAGTTCAAAGGTAGTTCGTTCCCAATTGGAGTGGTTGGTGTTCTGGGTAGTTCTAGAGATCGGATTTCACTCAAACTTCACCAAATGACTCCTCCCACCATATTATGATGTTGCCCAAGTTTTGGGCTCGATCCGAAATCAATCGGTGTAAGAAATTGGACAATTCAAGTTCAAATGCGGTTCTTTCCTAATTGGAGTGGTTGGTGTCTTGGGTAGTTCTATAGATCGGATTTCACTCAAACTTAACCAAATGACTCCTCCCACCATATTATGATGTTGCCCAAGTTTTGGGCTCGATCCGAAATCAATAGGTGTAAGAAATTGGACAATTCAAGTTCAAAGGCAGTTCCTTCCCAATTGGAGTGCTTGGTGTTTTGGTTAGTTCTTGGGATCGGATTTCACTCAAACTTAACCAAATGACTCCTCCCACCATATGATGATGTTGCCCAAGTTTTGGGCTTGATCCGAAATCAATAGGTGTAAGAAATTGGACAATTCAAGTTCAAAGGCAGTTCGTTCCTAATTGGACTGGTTGGTGTTTTGGGTAGTTCTAGAGATCGGATTTCACCCAAACTTAACAAAATCACTCCTCCCACCATATTATGATCTTGCCCAAGTTTTGGGCTCGATCCGAAATCAATAGGTGTAAGAAATTGGACAATTTATGTTCAAAGGCAGTTCGTTCCTAATCGTAGTGGTGGGTGTATTCCATAGTTCTGGAGATCGGATTTCACTCAAAACAAACCAAATGACTCCTCCCCCCATATTATGATGTTGCCCATGTTTTGGGCTCGATCTGAAATCAGTGGGTGTAAGAAATTGGACAATTCAAGTTCTAAGGTAGTTCGTTCCCAATTGGAGTGGTTGGTGTTCTGGGTAGTTCTAGAGATCGGATTTCACTCTAACTTAACCAAATGACTCCTCCCACCATATTATGATGTTGCCCAAGTTTTGGGCTCGATCCGAAATCAATCGGTGTAAGAAATTGGACAATTCAAGTTCAAATGCGGTTCTATCCTAATTGGAGTGGTTGGTGTCTTGGGTAGTTCTAGAGATCGGATTTCACTCAAACTTAACCAAATGACTCCTCCCACCATATTATGATGTTGCCCAAGTTTTGGGCTCGATCCGAAATCAATAGGTGTAAGAAATTGGACAATTCAAGTTCAAAGGCAGTTCCTTCCCAATTGGAGTGGTTGGTGTTTTGGTTAGTTCTAGGGATCGGATTTCACTCAAACTTAACCAAATGACTCCTCCCACCATATGATGATGTTGCCCAAGTTTTGGGCTTGATCCGAAATCAATAGGTGTAAGAAATTGGACAATTCAAGTTCAAAGGCAGTTCGTTCCTAATTGGACTGGTTGGTGTTTTGGGTAGTTCTAGAGATCGGATTTCACTCAAACTTAACAAAATCACTCCTCCCACCATATTATGATCTTGCCCAAGTTTTGGGCTCGATCCGAAATCAATAGGTGTAAGAAATTGGACAATTTATGTTCAAAGGCAGTTCAATCCTAATCGGAGTGGTTGGTGTATTCCATAGTTCTACGGATCGGATTTCACTCCAAACTAACCAAATGACGCCTCCCACCATATTATGATGTTGCCCAAGTTTTGGGCTCGATCCGAAATCAATAGGTGTAAGAAATTGGACAATTCAAGTTCAAAGGCAGTTCCTTCCCAATTGGAGTGGTTGGTGTTTTGGTTAGTTCTAGGGATCGGATTTCACTCAAACTTAACCAAATCACTCCTCCCACCACATTATGATCTTGCCCAAGTTTTGGGCTCGATCCGATTTCAATCGGTGTAAGAAATTGGACAATTCAAGTTCAAATGCGGTTCTTTCCTAATTGGAGTGGTTGGTGTCTTGGGTAGTTCTAGAGATCGGATTTCACTCAAACTTAACCAAATGACTCCTCCCACCATATTATGATGTTGCCCAGGTTTTGGGGTCGATCCGAAATCAATAGGTGTAAGAAATTGGACAATTCAAGTTCAAAGGCAGTTCCTTCCCAATTGGAGTGGTTGGTGTTTTGGTTAGTTCTAGGGATCGGATTTCACTCAAACTTAACCAAATCACTCCTCCCACCACATTATGATCTTGCCCAAGTTTTGGGCTCGATCCGATTTCAATCGGTGTAAGAAATTGGACAATTCAAGTTCAAATGCGGTTCTTTCCTAATTGGAGTGGTTGGTGTCTTGGGTAGTTCTAGAGATCGGATTTCACTCAAACTTAACCAAATCACTACTCCCAACACATTATGATGTTGCCCAAGTTTTGGGCTCGATCCGAAATCGATAGGTGTAAGAAATTGGACAATTCAAGTTGAAAGGCAGTTCGATCCTAATTGGAGTGGTTGGTGTTTTGGGTAGTTCTAGAGATCGGATTTCACTCAAGCTTAACCAAATGACTCCTCCCACCTTATTATGATGTTGCCCAAGTTTTGGGCTCGATCCGAAATCAATAGGTATAAGAAATTGGATAATTCAAGTTCAAAGGCAGTTCGTTCCTAATTGGTGTGGTTGGTGTTTTGGGTAGTTCTAGAGATCGGATTTCACTCAAGCTTAAAAAAGTGACTCCTCCCACCATATTATGATGTTGGCCAACTTTTGGCCTCGATCCGAAATCAATAGGTGTAAGAAATTGGACAATTTATGTTCAATGGCAGTTCGTTCCTAATCGGGGGTGGTTGATGTATTCCATAGTTCTAGAGATCGGATTTCACTCAAAACTAACCAAATGACTCCTCCCACCATATTATGATGTTGCCCAAGTTTTGGGCTCGATCCGAAATCAATAGGTGTAAGAAATTGGACAATTCAAGTTCAAAGTCAGTTCCTTCCCAATTGGAGTGGTTGGTGTTTTGGTTAGTTCTAGGGATCGGATTTCACTCAAACTTAACCAAATGACTCCTCCCACCATATGATGATGTTGCCCAAGTTTTGGGCTTGATCTGAAATCAATAGGTGTAAGAAATTGGACAATTCAAGTTCAAAGGCAGCTCGTTCCTAATTGGACTGGTTGGTGTTTTGGGTAGTTCTAGAGATCGGATTTCACTCAAACTTAACAAAATCACTCCTCCCACCATATTATGATCTTGCCCAAGTTTTGGGCTCGATCCGAATTCAATCGGTTTTAGAAATTGGGCAATTCAAGTTCAAAGGCGGTTCTTTCCTAATTGGAGTGGTTGGTGTTTTGGGTCGTTCTAGAGATCGGATTTCACTCAAGCTTAACCAAATGACTCGTCCCACCATATTATGAAGTTGCCCAAGTTTTGGGCTCGATCCAAAATCAATAGGTGTAAGAAATTTGACAATTTATGTCCAAAGGCAGTTCGTTCCTAATCGTAGTGGTTGGTGTATTCCATAGTTCTAGAGATCGGATTTCACTCAAAACTAACCAAATGACTCCGCCCACCATATTATGATGTTGCCCAAGTATTGGGCTCGATCCGAAATCAATAGGTGTAAGAAATTGGACAATTCAAATGATTCCTCCCACCATATTATGATTTTGCCCAAGTTTTGGGCTCGATCCGAAATCAATAGGTGTCAAAAATTGGACAATTCAAATTCAACGGCAGTTCGTTCCTAATTGGAGTGGTTGGTGTATTCCATACTTCTAGCGATTGGATTTCACTCAAAACTCACCAAATGACTCCTCAAACCATATTATGATGTTGCCCAAGTTTTGGGCTCGATCCGAAATCAATAGGTGTCAAAAATTGGACAATTCAAATTCAACGGCAGTTCGTTCCTAATTGGAGTGGTTGGTGTATTCCATACTTCTAGCGATTGGATTTCACTCAAAACTCACCAAACGACTCCTCCCACCATATTATGATGTTGCACAAGTTTGGGGTTCGATCCAAAATCAATAGGTGTGAGAAATTGCACAACTCAAGTTCAATGGCAGTTCGTTCCTAATGGGAGTGGTTGGTGTATTCCATACTTCTAGCGATTGGATTTCACTCAAAACTCACCAAATGACTCCTCCCACCATATTATGATGTTGCCCAAGTTTTGGGATCGATCCGAAATCAATAGGTGTCCAAAATTGGACAATTCAAGTTCAACGGCAGTTCGTTCCTAATTGGAGTGGTTGGTGTATTCCATACTTCTCGCGATTGGATTTCACTCAAAACTCACAAAATGACTCCTCCCACCATATTATCATGTTGCCCAAATTTTGGGCTCGATCCGAAATCAATAGGTCTTCCAAATTGGACAATTCAAGTTCAACGGCAGTTCGTTCCTAATTGGAGTGGTTGGTGTATTCCAAACTTCTCGCGATTGGATTTCACTCAAAACTCCCCAAATGACTCCTCCCACCATATTATCATATTGCCCAAGTTTTGGGCTCGATCCGAAATCAATAGGTGTTCCAAATTGGACAATTCAAGTTCAACGGCAGTTCGTTCCTAATTGGAGTGGTTGGTGTATTCCATACTTCTAGCGATTGGATTTCACTCAAAACTCTCCAAACGACTCCTCCCACCATATTATGATGTTGCCCAAGTTTTGGGCTCGAT
Organism: Prunus avium; assembly: GCF_965620075.1. Taxonomy (NCBI): domain Eukaryota; kingdom Viridiplantae; phylum Streptophyta; class Magnoliopsida; order Rosales; family Rosaceae; genus Prunus; species Prunus avium. Next base: position 1,520,160 of record NC_142287.1, read on the forward strand.
CCGAAATAAATAGGTGTGAGAAATTGGTCAATTCAATTTCAACGACAGTTCGTTCCTAATTGGAGTGGTTGGTGTATTCCATACGTCTAGCGATTGGATTTAACTGAAAACTCACCAAATGACTCCTCCCACCATATTATGATGTTGCCCATATTTTGGGCTCGATCCGAAATCAATAGGTGTGAGAAATTGGACAATTCAAGTTCGACGGCAGTTCGTTCCGAATTGGAGTGGTTGGTGTATTCCACACTTCTAGCGATTGGATTTCACTAAAAACTCACCAATTGACTCCTCAAACCATATTATGATGTTGCCCAAGTTTTGGGCTAGATCCGAAATCAATAGGTGTTCCAAATTGGACAATTCAAGTTCAACGGCAGTTCGTTCCTAATTGGAGTGGTTGGTGTATTCCATACTTCTTGCGATTGGAATTCACTCAAAACTCACCAAATGACTCCTCCCACCATATTATGATGTTGCCCAAGTTTTGGGCTCGATCCGAAATCAATAGGTGTTCCAAATTGGACAATTCAAGTTCAACGGCAGTTCGTTCCTAATTGGAGTGGTTGGTGTATTCCATACTTCTAGCGATTGGATTTCACTAAAAACTCACCAAATGACTCCTCCCACCATATTATGATGTTTTGGGCTCGATCCGAAATCAATAGGTGTTCGAAATTGGACAATTCAAGTTCAACGGCAGTTCGTTACTAATTGGAGTGGTTGGTGTATTCCATACTTCTAGCGATTGGATTTCACTCAAAACTCACCAAATGACTCCTCCCACCATATTATGATGTTATCCAACTTTTGGGCTCGATCCGAAATCAATAGGTGTGAGAAATTGGTCAATTCAATTTCAACGACAGTTCGTTCCTAATTGGAGTGGTTGGTGTATTCCATACGTCTTGCGATTGGATTTCACTCAAAACACAACAAATGACTCCTCCCACCATATTATGATGTTGCCCAAGTTTTGGGCTCGATCCAAAATCAATAGGTGTGAGAAATTGGTCAATTCAATTTCAACGACAGTTCGTTCCTAATTGGAGTGGTTGGTGTATTCCATACGTCTAGCGATTGGATTTCACTGAAAACTCACAAAATGACTCCTCCCACCATATTATGATGTTGCCCAAGTTTTGGGCTCGATCCGAAATCAATAGGTGTTCCAAATTGGACAATTCAAGTTCAACGGCAGTTCGTTCCTAATTGGAGTGGTTGGTGTATTCCATACTTCTAGCGATTGGATTTCACTCAAAACTCACCAAATGACTCCTCCCACCATATTATCATGTTGCCCAAGTTTTGGGCTCGATCCGAAATCAATAGGTCTTCCAAATTGGACAATTCAAATTCAACGGCAGTTCGTTCCTAATTGGAGTGGTTGGTGTATTCCATACTTCTAGCGATTGGATTTCACTCAAAACTCACCAAATGACTCCTCCCACCATATTATGATGTTGCACAAGTTTGGGGTTCGATCCGAAATCAACAGGTGTGAGAAATTGGACAATTCAAGTTCAACGGCAGTTCGTTCCTAATGGTTGTGGTTGGTGTATTCCATACCTCTAGCGATTGGATTTCCCTCAAAACTAACCAAATGAGTCCTCCCACCATATTATGATGTTGCACAAGTTTGGGGTTCGATCCGAAATCAACAGGTGTGAGAAATTGGACAATTCAAGTTCAACGGCAGTTCGTTCCTAATGGTTGTGGTTGGTGTATTCCATACCTCTAGCGATTGGATTTCCCTCAAAACTAACCAAATGAGTCCTCCCACCAGATTATGATGTTGCCCAAGTTTTGGGCTCGAACCGAAATCAATAGGTGTGAGAAATTGGACAATTCAAGTTCTACGGCAGTTCGTTCCTAATTGGAGTGGTTGGGGTATTCCATACTTCTAGCGATTGGATTTCACTCAAAACTTTCCAAATTACTCTTCCCACCATATTATGATGTTGCCCAAGTTTGGGGCTCGATCCGAAATCAGTAGGTGTGAGAAATTGGTCAATTCAATTTCAACGACAGTTCGTTCCTAATTGGAGTGGTTGGTGTATTCCACACGTCTTGCGATTGGATTTCACTCAAAACACAACAAATGACTCCTCCCACCATATTATGATGTTGCCCAAGTTTTGGACTCGATCCGAAATCAATAGGTGTGAGAAATTGGACAATTCAAGTTTAACGGCAGTTCGTTCCGAATTGGACTGGGTGGTGTATTCCATACTTCTAGCGATTGGATTTCACTCAAAACTAACCAAATGACTCCTCCCACCATATTATGATGTTGCCCAAGTTTTGGGCTCGATCCGAAATAAATAGGTGTTCCAAATTGGACAATTCAAGTTCAACGGCAGTTCGTTCCTAATTGGAGTGGTTGGAGTATTCCATACTTCTAGCGATTGGATTTCACTCAAAACTCAACAAATGACTCCTCCCACCATATTATGATGTTGCCCAAGTTTTGGGCTCGATCCGAAATCAATAGGAGTTCCAAATTGGACAATTCAAGTTCAACGGCATTTCGTTCCTAACTGGAGTGGTTGGTGTATTACATACTTCTAGCGATTGGATTTCACTTAAAACTCACGAAATGACTCCTCCCACCATATTATGATGTTGCCCAAGTTTTGGGCTCGATCCGAAATCAATAGGTGTTCGAAATTGGACAATTGAAGTTCAACGGCAGTTCGTTACTAATTGGAGTGGTTGGTGTATTCCATACTTCTAACGATTGGATTTCACTCAAAACTCACCAAATGACTCCTCCCACCATATTATGATGTTATCCAACTTTTGGGCTCGATCCGAAATCAATAGGTGTGAGAAATTGGTCAATTCAATTTCAACGACAGTTCGTTCCTAATTGGAGTGGTTGGTGTATTCCATACGTCTAGTGATTGGATTTCACTGAAAACTCACAAAATGACTCCTCCCACCATATTATGATGTTGCCCAAGTTTTGGGCTCGATCCGAAATCAATAGGTGTGAGAAATTGGACAATTCAATTTCAACGACAGTTCGTTCCTAATTGGAGTGGTTGGTGTATTGCATACGTCTAGCGATTGGATTTCACTGAAAACTCACAAAATGACTCCTCCCACCATATTATGATGTTGCCCAAGTTTTGGGCTCGATCCGAAATCAATAGGTGTTCCAAATTGGACAATTCAAGTTCAACGGCAGTTCGTTCCTAATTGGAGTGGTTGGTGTATTCCATACTTCTAGCGATTGGATTTCACTCAAAACTCACCAAATGACTCCTCCCACCATATTATCATGTTGCCCAAGTTTTGGGCTCGATCCGAAATCAATAGGTCTTCCAAATTGGACAATTCAAGTTCAACGGCAGTTCGTTCCTAATTGGAGTGGTTGGTGTATTCCATACGTCTTGCGATTGGATTTCACTCAAAACACAACAAATGACTCCTCCAACCATATTATGATGTTGCCCAAGTTTTGGGCTCGATCTGAAATCAATAGGTGTGAGAAATTGGTCAATTCAATTTCAACGACAGTTCGTTCCTAATTGGAGTGGTTGGTGTATTCCATACGTCTAGCGATTGGATTTCACTGAAAACTCACAAAATGACTCCTCCCACCATATTATGATGTTGCCCAAGTTTTGGGCTCTATCCGAAATCAATAGGTGTGAGAAATTGGACAATTCAAATTCAACGGCAGTTCGTTCCGAATTGGAGTGGTTGGTGTATTCCACACTTATAGCGATTGGATTTCACTCAAAACTCACCAAATGACTCCTCAAACCATATTATGATGTTGCCCAAGTTTTGGGGTCGATCCGAAATCAATAGGTGTTCCAAATTGGACAATTCAAGTTCAACGGCAGTTCGTTCCTAGTTGGAGTGGTTGGTGTATTCCATACTTCTAGCGATTGGATTTCACTCAAAACTCACCAAATGACTCCTCCCACCATATTATGAGGTTGCCCAAGTTTTGGGCTTGATCCGAAATCAATAGGTATCAAAAATTGGACAATTCAAATTCAACGGCAGTTCGTTCCTAATTGGAGTGGTTGGTGTATTCCATACTTCGAGCGATTGGATTTCACTCAAAACTCACCAAATGACTCCTCCCAACATATTATGTTGTTGCCCAAGTTTTGGGCTCGATCCGAAATCAATAGGTGTTCCAAATTGGACAATTCAAGTTCAACGGCAGTTCGTTCCTAGTTGGAGTGGTTGGTGTATTCCATACTTCGAGCGATTGGATTTCTCTCAAAACTCACCAAATGACTCCTCCCACCATATTATGATGTTGCCCAAGTTTTGGGCTCGATCCGAAATCAATAGGTGTGAGAAATTGGACAATTCCAATTCAACGGCTGTTCGTTCCGAATTGGAGTGGTTGGTGTATTCCACACTTATAGCGATTGGATTTCACTCAAAACTCACCAAATGACTCCTCAAACCATATTATGATGTTGCCCAAGTTTTGGGGTCGATCCGAAATCAATAGGTGTTCCAAATTGGACAATTCAAGTTCAACGGCAGTTCGTTCCTAGTTGGAGTGGTTGGTGTATTCCATACTTCTAGCGATTGGATTTCACTCAAAACTCACCAAATGAATCCTCCCACCATATTATGATGTTGCCCAAGTTTTGGGCTCGATCCGAAATAAATAGGTGTGAGAAATTGGTCAATTCAATTTCAACGGCAGTTAGTTCCTAATTGGAGTGGTTGGTGTATTCCATACTTCTAGCGATTGGATTTCACTCAAAACTCACCAAATGAATCCTCCCACCATATTATGATGTTGCCCAAGTTTTGGGCTCGATCCGAAATAAATAGGTGTGAGAAATTGGTCAATTCAATTTCAACGGCAGTTAGTTCCTAATTGGAGTGGTTGGTGTATTCCATACTTCTAGCGATTGGATTTCACTCAAAACTCACCAAATGACTCCTCCCACCATATTATGATGTTGCACAAGTTTGGGGTTCGATACGAAATCAACAGGTGTGAGAAATTGGACAATTCACGTTCAACGGCCATTCGTTCCTAATGGGAGTGGTTGGTGTATTCCATACCTCTAGCGATTGGATTTCCCTCAAAACTAACCAAATGAGTCCTCCCACCATATTATGATGTTGCACAAGTTTGGGGTTCGATCCGAAATCAACAGGTGTGAGAGATTGGACAATTCAAGTTCAACGGCAGTTCGTTCCTAATGGGAGTGGTTGGTGTATTCCATACCTCTAGCGATTGGATTTCCCTCAAAACTCTCCAAATGAGTCCTCCCACCATATTATGATGTTGCCCAAGTTTTGGGCTCGATCCGAAATCAATAGGTGTTCCAAATTGGACAATTCAAGTTCAACGGCAGTTCGTTCCTAAATGGAGTGGTTGGTGTATTCCATACTTCTAGCGATTGAATTTCACTCAAAACTCACCAAATGACTCCTCAAACCATATTATGATGTTGCCCAAGTTTTGGGCTCGATCCGAAATCAATAGGTGTGAGAAATTGGTCAATTCAATTTCAACGACAGTTCGTTCCTAATTGGAGTGGTTGGTGTATTCCATACTTCTAGCGATTGGGTTTCACTCAAAACTCACCAAATGACTCCTCAAACCATATTATGATGTTGCCCAAGTTTTGGGGTCGATCCGAAATCAATAGGTGTGAGAAATTGGACAATTCAAGTTCAACGGCAGTTCGTTCCTAGTTGGAGTGGTTGGTGTATTCCATACTTCTAGCGATTGGATTTCACTCAAAACTCACCAAATGACTCCTCCCACCATATTATGAGGTTGCCCAAGTTTTGGGCTTGATCCGAAATCAATAGGTATCAAAAATTGGACAATTCAAATTCAACGGCAGTTCGTTCCTAATTGGAGTGGTTGGTGTATTCCATACTTCGAGCGATTGGATTTCACTCAAAACTCACCAAATGACTCCTCCCAACATATTATGATGTTGCCCAAGTTTTGGGCTCGATCCGAAATCAATAGGTGTTCCAAATTGGACAATTCAAGTTCAACGGCAGTTCGTTCCTAATTGGAGTGGTTGGTGTATTCCATACTTCTAGCGATTGGATTTCTCTCAAAACTCACCAAATGACTCCTCCCACCATATTATGATGTTGCCGAAGTTTTGGGCTCGATCCGAAATCAATAGGTGTGAGAAATTGGACAATTCAAATTCAACGGCAGTTCGTTCCGAATTGGAGTGGTTGGTGTATTCCACACTTATAGCGATTGGATTTCACTCAAAACTCACCAAATGACTCCTCAAACCATATTATGTTGTTGCCCAAGTTTTGGGGTCGATCCGAAATCAATAGGTGTTCCAAATTGGACAATTCAAGTTCAACGGCAGTTCGTTCCTAGTTGGAGTGGTTGGTGTATTCCATACTTCTAGCGATTGGATTTCACTCAAAACTCACCAAATGAATCCTCCCACCATATTATGATGTTGCCCAAGTTTTGGGCTCGATCCGAAATAAATAGGTGTGAGAAATTGGTCAATTCAATTTCAACGGCAGTTAGTTCCTAATTGGAGTGGTTGGTGTATTCCATACTTCTAGCGATTGGATTTCACTCAAAACTCACCAAATGAATCCTCCCACCATATTATGATGTTGCCCAAGTTTTGGGCTCGATCCGAAATAAATAGGTGTGAGAAATTGGTCAATTCAATTTCAACGGCAGTTAGTTCCTAATTGGAGTGGTTGGTGTATTCCATACTTCTAGCGATTGGATTTCACTCAAAACTCACCAAATGACTCCTCCCACCATATTATGATGTTGCACAAGTTTGGGGTTCGATACGAAATCAACAGGTGTGAGAAATTGGACAATTCACGTTCAACGGCCATTCGTTCCTAATGGGAGTGGTTGGTGTATTCCATACCTCTAGCGATTGGATTTCCCTCAAAACTAACCAAATGAGTCCTCCCACCATATTATGATGTTCCACAAGTTTGGGTTCGATCCGAAATCAACAGGTGTGAGAGATTGGACAATTCAAGTTCAACGGCAGTTCGTTCCTAATGGGAGTGGTTGGTGTATTCCATACCTCTAGCGATTGGATTTCCCTCAAAACTCTCCAAATGAGTCCTCCCACCATATTATGATGTTGCCCAAGTTTTGGGCTCGATCCGAAATCAATAGGTGTTCCAAATTGGACAATTCAAGTTCAACGGCAGTTCGTTCCTAAATGGAGTGGTTGGTGTATTCCATACTTCTAGCGATTGAATTTCACTCAAAACTCACCAAATGACTCCTCAAACCATATTATGATGTTGCCCAAGTTTTGGGCTCGATCCGAAATCAATAGGTGTGAGAAATTGGTCAATTCAATTTCAACGACAGTTCGTTCCTAATTGGAGTGGTTGGTGTATTCCATACTTCTAGCGATTGGGTTTCACTCAAAACTCACCAAATGACTCCTCAAACCATATTATGATGTTGCCCAAGTTTTGGGCTCGATCCGAAATCAATAGGTGTGAGAAATTGGACAATTCAAGTTCAACGGCAGTTCGTTCCTAATTGGAGTGGTTGGTGTATTCCATACTTCTAGCGATTGGATTTCACTCAAAACTCACCAAATGACTCCTCCCACCATATTATGATGTTGCCCAAGTTTTGGGCTCGATCCGAAATCAATACGTGTTCCAAATTGGACAATTCAATATCAACGGCAATTCGTTCCTAATTGGAGTTGTTGGTGTATTCCATACTTCTAGCGATTGGATTTCACTCAAAACTCACCAAATGGCTCCTCCCACCATATTCTGATGTTGCCCAAGTTTTGGGCTCGATCCGAAATCAATAGGTGTGAGAAATTGGACAATTCAAGTTCAACGGCAGTTCGTTCCTAATTGGAGTGGTTGGTGTATTCCATACTTGTAGCGATTGGATTTCACTCAAAACTGACCAAATGACTCCTCCCACCATATTATGATGTTGCCCAAGTTTGGGGCTCGGTCCGAAATCAATAGCTGTGAGAAATTGGACAGTTCAAGTTCAACGGCAGTTCGTTCCTAATTGGAGTGGTTGGTGTATTCCATACTTCTAGCGATTTGATTTCACTCAAAACTCACCAAAGGACTCCTTGATCGGTTCATAATTGTATATCATTTTGTACCCTTCTAGCTTATGATTTAGTTATGTTTTTGAGTTAAACTTGTGCTTTTAATCCTTTTTGTGTTTATCTTTCAGTTCATTGAGCTTTAGGTAATAATGATGGGTTTAGAGAGCATAATTCATGCAATTCAAGCATGTTAAGGCCTAATTTGGATGAATGGATGAAGAGCTTAAAGACAAACTCATTTTGGCTACAGCCCCCTGCCAGTCCAGTTCCGTAGGTCATATTGCAAGCTTTGTTTCAGAAACCTACACAACTCGGATGAGGCCGCATTCTTCATGAAAGTTGTTCCAATGGGTGTGTACTATAACATATCCAAAAGTCAGCCCCATTGGATAAATCTGGAGTCCGTTACCTAGCAAACACAGAACCTTGCTCAGGATGGATCTTATCAGCGTGGAAAATGAGTTAGCAATTTGTTTCGGCCCTAACGTCTTCCTCCGACCTCGGATTGGCCCAAATAACATATGGCTAGAAAGAAGACATTCTGAACTTCAATTTAGAGTGCTTAAAGTCCTAATTTGATTAAGAGAAGCCCAAGTTGTAAGCCCTTGAAGTTTCTGGTCATGCTGACCTCAGCATGTGCTGGTTGGATGCTTGGTCATGGTGAGCTAGGTATGAGCTATCATTTCTGGTTGGAAGCTTGGTCATGGTGACATGAAGATGAGCTAGGGCTTCTGGTGGGATCTATTGGTGAAGTGCATCAACCAATTCAAGATTTTCTAATACAAGTGCATCACCCAATTTAGATTTTCTAATACAAGTGCATCAACCATTTCAGATTTTATAAAACAAGTGTTGTATGCATTAGCCATATTGAATTCAGATTTTCACTTCCCCTAGGCCTATAAATAGGGAAGTTCTCTAAGCTTGTAAACACACCCCAAGGGGGGGAGCTCTCAAACACTTCTCTAGAGCTCCCTTCCCTTCTCTCCCTCAAATTCTCTTAGTTTCTCTTTCTAGTTTTCAATTGTTATAATGAGATCTTTGTGCTGAAATTCTCCTTAAGTTTTTCCAAGTTCTACTTAATTTTCATTGTTATGTAAATTCTTTTCTTTAGTTTCCAAGTTCCAATTATGGTTTTTGTTCTTATTCATTATGCTTATAATTAATATGCTAGTTTGAATGATTGATCACCATTTAGGCTTGCATGTTAGCTATCTTGGTTTGAATTAAGAGTATACACCATGCTTTAATTCGAATTGAACTATGAATAGGAAGAGTATGTATGGACATTCGACAACAGGGATTAGATACATGCTTGGTTGTTTAAATTGTTCTTCTATGCTTAATGGGTTCCTAATGCTTAATTTTAGGTTAGACAACAAATGATCAAATTAGGGAATTAGGAACACAAGGTTATGACCACACACCATGGCTTAATCATACTTTAGCTAGAATCAATCCATTAATCTAATTGAACTTGGGAACTTATTTGCTTGAGTTACTTTCTTATTTTCTTCCTTCTTTCATGTTCTTTGTTTTTGTTTTTGTTTTGTGTAGGAAAACTGAATTGGATCATTCAATCACCAATCCTCGTGGGATCGACCTCGCACTTACATACGCTATACTACCGAACGGCTCGTGCACTTGCGAGTATCACAAGTTGAGGATGCAACTGAATCCATTTTGGTGCAGCTGTATCTACACAACACTCCTCCCACCATATTATGACGTTGCCCAAGTTTTGGGCTCGATCCGAAATCAATAGGTGTTCGAAATTGGACAATTCAAGTTCAACGGCAGTTCGTTCCTAATTGGAGTGGTTGGTGTATTCCATACTTCTAGCGATTGGATTTCACTCAAAACTCACCAAATGACTCCTCCCACCATATTCTGATGTTGCCCAAGTTTTGGGCTCGATCCGAAATCAATACGTGTGAGAAATTGGACAATTCAAGTTCAACGGCAGTTCGTTCCTAATTGGAGTGGTTGGTGTATTCCATACTTGTAGCGATTGGATTTCACTCAAAACTGACCAAATGACTCCTCCCAACATATTATGACGTTGCCCAGGTTTGGGGCTCGGTCCGAAATCAATAGGTGTGAGAAATTGGACAGTTCAAGTTCAACGGCAGTTCGTTCCTAATTGGAGTGGTTGGTGTATTCCAAACTTCTAGCTATTGGATTTCACTCAAAGTCACCAAATGACTCCTCCCACCATATTATGATGTTGCCCAAGTTTTGGGCTCGATCCGAAGTCAATAGGTGTGAGAAATTGGACAATTCAATTTCAATGGCAGTTCGTTCCTAATTGGAGTGGTTGGTGTATTCCATACTTCTAGCGATTGGATTTCACTCAAAACTCACCAAATGACTCCTCCCACCATATTCTAATGTTGCCCAAGTTTTGGGCTCGATCCGAAATCAATAGGTGTGAGAAATTGGACAATTCAAGTTCAACGGCAGTTCGTTCCTAATTGGAGTGGTTGGTATATTCCATATTTGTAGCGATTGGATTTCACTCAAAACTGACCAAATGACTCCTCCCACAATATTATGATGTTGCCCAAGTTTGGGGCTCGGTCCGAAATCAATAGCTGTGAGAAATTGGACAGTTCAAGTTCAACGGCAGTTCGTTCCTAATTGAAGTGGTTGGTGTATTCGATACTTCTAGCGATTGGATTTCACTCAAAACTCACCAAAGGACTCCTCCCACCATATTATGACGTTGCCCAAGTTTTGGGCTCGATCCGAAATCAATAGGTGTTCGAAATTGGACAATTCAAGTTCAACGGCAGTTCGTTCCTAATTGGAGTGGTTGGTGTATTCCATACTTGTAGCTATTGGATTTCACTCAAAACTGACCAAATGACTCCTCCCACCATATTATGATGTTGCCCAGGTTTGGGGCTCGGTCCGAAATCAATAGGTGTGAGAAATTGGACAGTTCAAGTTCAACGGCAGTTCGTTCCTAATTGGAGTGGTTGGTGTATTCCAAACATCTAGCTATTGGATTTCTCTCAAAACTCACCAAATGACTCCTCCCACCATATTATGATGTTGCCCAAGTTTTGGGCTCGATCCGAAATCAATAGGTGTAAGAAATTGGACAATTCAAGTTCAAAGGCAGTTCCTTCCTAATTGGAGTGGTTGGTGTTCTGGGTAGTTCTAGAGATCGGATTTCACTCAAACTCAACCACATGACTGCTCCCAGCATATCATAATGTTGCCCATGTTTTGGGCTCGATCTGAAATCAATAGATGTAAGAAATTGGACAATTAATGTTCAAAGGGAGTTCTATCCTAATCGGAGTGGTTGGTGTATTCCATAGTTCTAGACATCGGATTTCACACAAAACAAACCAAATGACTCCTCCCACCATATTATGATTTTGCCAATGTTTTGGGATCGATCCGAAATCAATAGGTGTAAGAAATTGGACAATTCAAGTTCACAGGCAGTTCGTTCCTAATTGGAGTGGTTTGTGTTTTGGGTAGTTCTAGAGATCGAATTTCACTCAAACTTAACCAAATGACTCCTCCCACCACATTACGATGTTGCCCAAGTTTTGGGCTTGATCCGAAATCAATAGGTGTATGAAATTGGACAATTCAAGTTCAACGGCAGTTCATTCCTAATTGGAGTGGTTGGTGTTTTGGGTAGTTCTAGAGATCGGATTTCACTCAAACTTAACCAAATGACTCCTCCCACCATATTATGATGTTGCCCAAGTTTTGGGCTCGATCCGAAATAAATAGGTGTAAGAAATTGGACAATTAATGTTCAAAGGCAGTTCGTTCCTAATCGGAGTGGTTGGTGTATTCCACAGTTCTAGAGATCGGATTTCACACAAAACAAACCAAATGACTCCTCCCACCATATTATGATGTTGCCCAAGTTTTGGGCCGATCCAGAATCAATAGGTGTAAGAAAATGGACAATTCAGGTTCAAAGGCAGTTCGTTCCTAATTGGAGTGGTTGGTGTTTTGGGTAGTTCTAGAGATCGGATTTCACTCAAAGTTTCGCAAATGACTCCTCCGACCATATTATGACGTTGCCCCAGTTTTGGGCTCGATCCGAAATCCATAGGTGTAAGAAATTGGACAATTCAAGTTCAAAGGCAGTTCGTTCCTAATTGGAGTGGTTGGTGTTTTGGGTAGTTCTAGGGATCGGATTGCACTCAAACTTAACCAAATGACTCCTCCCACCATATGATGTTGTTGCCCAAGTTTTGGGCTCTATCCGAAATCAATAGGTGTAAGAAATTGGACAATTCAAGTTCAAAGGCAGTTCGTTCCTAATTGGAGTGGTTGGTGTTTTGGGTAGTTCTAGAGATCGGATTTCACTCAAACTTAACCAAATGACTCCTCCCACCATAATATGATGTTGCTCATGTTTGGGGCTCAATCCGAAATCAATAGGTGTAAGAAACTGGACAATTCAGGTTCGACGGCAGTTCGTTCCTAAATGGAATGGTTGGTGTTTTGGGTAGTTCTAGAGATCGGATTTCACTCAAACTTTCCCAAATGACTCCTCCCTTCATATTATGACGTTGCCCCAGTTTTGGGCTCGATCCGAAATCAATAGGTGTAAGAAATTGGACAATTCAAATTCAAAGGCAGTTCGTTCCTAATTGGAGTGGTTGGAGTTTTGGGTAGTTCTAGAGATCGGATTTCACTCAAACTTAACCAAATGACTCCTCCCACCACATTATCATGTTGCCCAAGTTTTGGGGTCGATCCGAAATCAATAGGTGTAAGAAATTGGACAATTCAAGTTCGAAGGCAGTTCGTTCCTAATTGGAGTGGTTGACGATTTGGGTAGTTCTAGAGATCGGATTTCACTCAAACTTAACCAAATGACTCCTCCCACCATATTATGATGTTGCCCAAGTTTTGGGCTCGATCCGGAATCAATAGGTGTAAGAAATTGCACAATTCAAGTTCAAAGGCAGTTCGCTCCTAATTGGAGTGGTTGGTGTTTTGGGTAGTTCTAGAGATTGGATTTCACTCAAACTTAACCAAATGACTCCTCCCACCATATTATTATGTTGCCCAAGTTTTGGCCTCGATCCGAAATCAAGAGGTGTAAGAAATTGGACAATTTATGTGCAAAGGCAATTCGTTCCTAATCGGAGTGGTTGGTGTATTCCATAGTTCGAAACATCGGATTTCACTCAAACTTAACCACAAGACTCGTCCCACCATATTTTGGTGTTGCCGAAGTTTTGGGCTCGATCTGAAATCAATAGGTGTAAGAAATTGGACAATTCAAGTTCAAAGGCAGTTCGTTCCTAATTGGAGTGGTTGGTGTTTTGGGTTGTTCTAGATATCGGATTTCACTCAAACTTAACCACATGACTCCTCCCACCATATGATGATGTTGCCCAAGTTTTGGGCTCGATCCGAAATCAATAGGTGTAAGAAATTGGACAATTCAAGTTCAAAGGCAGTTAATTCCTAATTGAAGTGGTTGGTGTATTCCATAGTTTAAGAGATCGGATTTCACTCAAAATTAACCAAATGAATCCTCCCACCATATTATGATGTTGCTCATGTTTGGGGCTCGATCCGAAATCAATAGGTGTAAGAAACTGGACAATTCAGGTTCGAAGGCAGTTCGTTCCTAAATGGAATGGTTGGTGTTTTGGGTAGTTCTAGAGATCGGATTTCACTCAAACTTAACCAAATGACTCCTCCCACCATATTATGATGTTGCCCAAGTTTTGGGCTCGATCCGGAATCAATAGGTGTAAGAAATTGGACAATTCAAGTTCAAAGGCAGTTCGCTCCTAATTGGAGTGGTTGATGTTTTGGGTTGTTCTAGAGATTGGATTTCACTCAAACTTAACCAAATGACTCCTCCCACCATATTATTATGTTGCCCAAGTTTTGGGCTCGATCCGAAATCAAGAGGTGTAAGAAATTGGACAATTTATGTGCAAAGGCAATTCGTTCCTAATCGGCGTGGTTGGTGTATTCCATAGTTCGAAACATCGGATTTCACTCAAACTTAACCACAAGACTCGTCCCACCATATTATGGTGTTGCCCAAGTTTTGGGCTCGATCTGAAATCAATAGGTGTAAGAAATTGGACAATTCAAGTTCAAAGGCAGTTCGTTCCTAATTGGAGTGGTTGGTGTTTTGGGTTGGTCTAGAGATCGGATTTCACTCAAACTTAACCACATGACTCCTCCCACCATATGATGATGTTGCCCATGTTTTGGGCTCGATCCGAAATCAATAGGTGTAAGAAATTGGACAATTCAAGTTCAAAGGCAGTTAATTCCTAATTGAAGTGGTTGGTGTATTCCATAGTTTAAGAGATCGGATTTCACTCAAAATTAACCAAATGAATCCTCCCAACATATTATGATGTTGCCCATGTTTTGGGGTTGATCCGAAATCAATAGGGGTAAGAAATTGGACAATTCAAGTTCAAAGGCAGTTTGTTCCTAATTGGAGTGGTTGGTGTTTTGGGTAGTTCTAGAAATTGGATTTCACTCAAACTTAACCAAATGACTCCTTCCACCATATTATGATGTTGCCCAAGTTTTGGGCTCGATCCGAAATCAATAGGTGTAAGAAATTGGACAATTTATGTTCAAAGGCAGTTCGTTCCTAATCGGAGTGGTTGGTGTATTCCATAGTTTTAGAGATCGGATTTCACTCAAAACGAACCAAATGACTCCTCCCACCATAGTATGTTGTTGCCCAAGTTTTGGGCTCGATCCAAAATCAATAGGTGTAAGAAATTGGACTATTCAAGTTCAATGGCAGTTCGTTCCTAATTGGGGCGGTTGGTGTATTGGGTAGTTTAGAGATCCGATTGCACTCAAAATTAACCAAATGACTCCTCCCACCATATTATGATATTGCCGAAGTTTTGGGCTCGATCCGAAATCAATTGGTGTAAGAAATTCGACAATTCAAGTTCAGAGGCAGTTCGTTCCTAATTGGAGTGGTTGGTGTTTTGGGTAGTTCTAGAGATCGGATTTCACAAAAAATTAATCAAATGACTCCTCCCACCATATTATGATGTTCCCAAGTTTTGGGCTCTATCCGAAATCAATAGGTGTAAGAAATTGGACAATTCAAGTTCAAAGGCAGTTCGTTCCTAGTTGGAGTGGTTCGTGTTTTGTGTAGTTCTTGAGATCGGATTTCACTGAAACTTAACCAAATGACTCCTCCCACTATATTATGATGTTACCCAAGTTTTTGGCTCGATCCTAAATCAATAGGTGTAAGAAATTGGACAATTCAAGTTCAAAGGCAGTTCGTTCCAAATTTGAGTGGTTGGTGTTTTGGGTTGTTCTAGCGATTGGATTTCACTCCAAACTTAACCGAATGACTCTTCCCACCGTATTATGATGTTGCCCAGCTTTTGGGGTCGATCCGAAATCAATTGGTGTAAGAAATTCTACAATACAAGTTCAAAGGCAGTTCGTTCCTAATTGTTGTGGTCGGTGTTTTGGGTAGTTCTAGAGATCGGATTTCACTGAAACTTAACCAAATGACTCCTCCCACCATATTATGATGTTGCCCAAGTTTTGGCCTCGATCCGAAATCAATTGGTGTAAGAAATTCGACAATTCATGTTCAAAGGCAGTTCGTTCCTAATTGGAGTGGTTGGTGTTTTGGGTAGTTCTAGAGATCGGATTTCACTCAAACATAACCAAATGACTCCTCCCACCATATTATGATGTTGCCCAAGTTTTGGGCTCGATCCGAAATCAATAGGTGTAAGAAATTGGACAATTCAAGTTCAAAGGCAGTTCGTTTCTAATTGGGGCGGTTGGTGTATTGGGTTGTTCTAGAGATCGGATTTCACTCAAAATTGATCAAATGACTCCTCCCACCATATTATGATGTTGCCCAAGTTTTGGGCTCGATCCGAAATCAATAGGTGTAAGAAATGGGACAATTCAAGTTCAAAGGCAGTTCGTTCCTAATTGGAGTGGTTGGTGTTTTGGGTAGTTCTAGAGATCGGATTTCACTCAAACTTAACCAAATGACTCCTCCAACCATATTATGATGTTGCCCAAGTTTTGGGCTCGATCCGAAATCAATAGGTGTAAGAAATTGGACAATTCAAGTTCAAAGGCAGTTCGTTCCTAATCGGAGTGGTTGGTGTATTCCATAGTTCTAGAGATCGGATTTCACTCAAAACTAACCAAATGACTCCTCCCACCATATTACGATGTTGCCCAAGTTTTGGGCTCGATCCGAAATCAATAGGTGTAAGAAATTCGACAATTCAAGTTCAAAGGCAGTTCGTTCCTAATTGGAGTGGTTGGTGTTTTGGGTAGTTCTAAAAGTCGGATTTCACTCAAAATTAACCAAATGACTCCTCCCACCATATTATGATGTTGCCCAAGTTTTGGGCTCGATCCGAAATCAATAGGTGTAAGAAATTGGACAATTTATGTTCAAAGGCAGTTCGTTCCTAATCGAAGTGGTTGGTGTATTCCATAGTTCTAGAGATCGGATTTCACTCAAAACTGACCAAATGACTCCTCCCACCATAGTATGATGTTGCCCAAGTTTTGGGGTCGATCCGAAATCAATAGGTGTAAGAAATTGGACAATTCAAGTTCAAAGGCAGTTCGTTCCTAATTGGAGTGGTTGGTGTTTTGGGTAGTTCTAGAAATTGGATTTCACTCAAACTTAACCAAATGACTCCTCCCACCGTATTATGTTGTTGCCCAAGTTTTGGGCTCGATCCGAAATCAATAGGTGTCAGAAATTGAACAATTTATGTTCAAAGGCAGTTCGTTCCTAACCAGAGTGGTTTGTGTATTCCATAGTTCTAGAGATCGGATTTCACTCAAAACTAACCAAATGACTCCTCCCCCCACATTATGATGTTTCCCAAGTTTTGGGCTCGATCCGAAATCAATTGGTGTAAGAAATTCGACAATTCAAGTTCCGAGGCAGTTCGTTCCTAATTGGAGTGGTTGGTGTTTTGGGTAGTTCTAGAGATCGGATTTCACTCAAACTTAACCAAATGACTCCTCCCACCATATTATGAGGTTGCCCAAGTTTTAGGCTCGATCCGAAGTCAATAGGTGTAAGAAATTGGACAATTCAAGTTTAAAGGAAGTTCATTCCTAATGGGGGCGGTTGGTGTATTGGGTAGTTCTAGAGATCGGATTTCACTCAAAATTAATCAAATGACTCCTCCCACCATATTATGATGTTTCCCAAATTTTGGGCTCGATCCGAAATCAATAGGTGTAAGAAATTGGACAATTCGAGTTCGAAGGCAGTTCGTTACTAATTGGGATGGTTGGTGTATTGGGTAGTTCTAGAGATCGGATTTCACTCAAGCTTAACCAAACGACTCCTCCCACCATATTATGTTGTTTCCCAGGTTTTGGGCTCGATCCGAAATCAATAGGTGTAAGAAATTGGACAATTTATGTTCAAAGGCAGTTCGTTCCTAATCGGAGTGGTTGGTGTTTTGGGTAGTTCTAGAGATCGGATTTAACTCAAAACTAACCAAGTGACTCCTCCCACCATATTATGGGGTTGCCCAAGTTTTGGGGTCGATCCGAAATCAATAGGTGTAAGAAATTGGACAATTCAAGTTCAAAGGCAATTCGCCCCTAATTGGAGTGGTTGGTGTTTTGGGTAGTTCTAGAGATCGGATTTCACTCAAACTTAACCAAATGACTCCTCCCACCATATTATTATGTTCCCCAAGTTTTGGGCTCGATCCGAAATCAATAGGTGTAAGAAATTGGACAATTTATGTTCAAAGGCAGTTCGTTCCTAATCGGAATGGTTGGTGTATTCCATAGTTTTAGAGATCGGATTTCACTCAAAACGAACCAAATGACTCCTCCCACCATAGTATGATGTTGCCCAAGTTTTGGGCTCGATCCAAAATCAATAGGTGTAAGAAATTGGACTATTCAAGTTCAATGGCAGTTCGTTCCTAATTGGGGCGGTTGGTGTATTGGGTAGTTCTAGAGATCCGATTGCACTCAAAATTATCCAAATGACTCCTCCCACCATTTTATGATGTTGCCGAAGTTTTGGGCTCGATCCGAAATCAATAGGTGTAAGAAATTGGACAATTCAAGTTCAATGGCAGTTCGTTCCTAATTGGGGCGGTTGGTGTATTGGGTAGTTCTAGAGATCGGATTTCACTAAAAATTAATCGAATGACTTCTCCCACCATATTATGATGTTGCCCAAGTTTTGGGCTCTATCCGAAATCAATAGGTGTAAGAAATTGGACAATTCAAGTTCAAAGGCAGTTCGTTTCTAATTGGAGTGGTTAGTGTTTTGGGTAGTTCTGGAGATCGGATTTCACTCAAAATTAACCAAATGACTCCTCCCACCATATTATGATGTTGCCCAAGTTTTGGGCTCTATCCGAAATCAATAGGTGTAAGAAATTGGACAATTCAAGTTCAAAGGCAGTTCGTTCCTAATTGGGATGGTTGGTGTATTGGGTTGTTCTAGAGATCGGATTTCACTCAAGCTTAACCAAACGACTCCTCCCACCATATTATGATGTTTCCCAGGTTTTGGGCTCGATCCGAAATCAATAGGTGTAAGAAATTGGACAATTTATGTTCAAAGGCAGTTCGTTCCTAATCGGAGTGGTTGGTGTTTTGGGTAGTTCTAGAGATCGGATTTAGCTCAAAACTAACCAAGTGACTCCTCCCACCATATTATGAGGTTGCCCAAGTTTTGGGGTCGATCCGAAATCAATAGGTGTAAGAAATTGGACAATTCAAGTTCAAAGGCAGTTCGCTCCTAATTGGAATGGTTGGTGTTTTGGGTAGTTCTAGAGATCGGATTTCACTCAAACTTAACCAAATCACTCCTCCCACCATATTTTGATGTTGCCCAAGTTTTGGGCTCGATCTGAAATCAATAGGTGTAAGAAATTGGACAATTCAAGTTCAAAGGCAGTTCGTTCCTAATTGATGTGGTTGGTGTTTTGGGTAGGTCTAGAGATCGGATTTTTTTGCATTCCTAAAATGACACAAATTAATGTGCAAAAAACCAATTAAAAATACCCGCAAGTGCACGAATCTAATGAAGTATAGATTATGTAAGTACGGGGTCGATCCCACGAAGAACTTGTCGGCTTCCTATAAATTCTAATTTGAGTACGTAAAGAACACTTAATTGACACACCACAAAAGCAAAATGGAAACTAAAAATGAGTAAAGAAGTGTAAAAGAAATGAAACAATACAAGTAAACTAGAGAAAAACACAAACATCACTTTCTATCACCCTTTTATTACCATTTGGACAGATTCGTTTCTCTATTTTTCCAGTTTCGACCTCTGTCCAGTGTTTGACCTATAACTTTCCAACCGTATGTCCAAAATTTACGTTCTTTATACGGTTGGATTCAGCACAGAAAATGGAAGAACACAGCGCGGACCAAAAGTCCAAAACAATTACTAAAACAAATAAAATTGAGTAACAAAGACACACCACGTGTCGAACACACAACTCACACACACATGGGGGGGGGGGGGGGGGTTTGATTTGTTTCAAATGACCTATTTCTATTGCATGAAAGTAAATGGACTTTGAATTTAAATGAGAAAGGCAGAGATGAATTATCAAAATGTGAAAGTACCAAGTAACAAACACTAGGGTTTCGGAATCCACCCTAAACAATTCTACCAAAGTTCATGAATACTCAAGTGATGAACTCTAAATGTGTTGATGAAGATGTTCGCAATCAAGACCATGGGTCGTGGCTCAAGACGCATTGATTCTCTCTAATGTACGTAAAGTGCATGGTTCATGCTACAATACTTGTGCCCTCCCCATAACCGACCCTAGGTATGGTTCGTACTTCGATTCAATTACAAGGAAAACCCATTAAGTTCAAAGAGAATATTAACATCACAAGAATCCTAATAGCATGGTGTTTACATTAGGTATTCAAGAAACCAATTCACATGGATGATTCTTACTTCATCCATTTATTGCTTAGGATAACATGGAGATACACATAATCCCAACAATCTCAAGAAGCATGCTTTCAAAGATGGCCAACCAAGGAAAAACACACATCAAGGATAGATTAATTTGGTGAATTGGAATTCATCAACAATATCCAGAAATTCATACACTCAAGCATCAAAACAATAAGGTAATCATGTTTAGGGCTTCAACCTAAGCCCTACCTATGGAGTTTAGTTGCTCATACTTATTCCAAATACAAACTCAAAATAAAATTAGAAAGAGTTTACAGATTTTGAGAAAATGATGAAAGCTTCAAGGTCATCAATGGTGGAAGCTTTCTTCTCCACTTTGTTTGGCTGCACCTTGGCTTTCTCCTAGCTCCAAGCTCTCCAAAATCTGCTCTCAATGTGTAGAATAATAGAATGGATAGGCTACCCACGTTCAAAACCTCTCCCACTTCAGATTGCACTTCCCTTTGCTCCTTTGCCCATCATTTCCAGCTCACACTTTTAATATAAAACTCATTCTTTCCTCTAAAGCCTTTGCCCATTGTCCCCTTGCCATGATGAAGTTTTGACTTCACAAAGATGCCAAAAGCTTCAGAAAATATCTCATTTACAAAGGTAATTCCTTGTTACCAAGAGTTATGGTAACAAGAAATTAAGATGACACAAAGGAGGTAAAAGCTGGCCAAATCCGGATTTCCAGAGCTGTGGTAACATGCTGGATTGGTTGGATAGGAAATACTTGTCCAATGGAGCTCAAATTTGGATATGTTGTAGTTAACATCCATTGGAACAAGTCTCATGAAGATCATGACCTCATCCGAGCACCACAGCATGTTGATCCCAGGCCAAGAAGTTGACCTACGAAAATGAACAACAACAGAATTTATAACTAATAATGCACTTTTAGCTCATTTTCATCCCAACCAAGGTAAAATCTAAGAAAACACAAAAAGGAAGTAAAAAGCTATAAAATGTCAAGAACTAACTCAAAATAGTGGGTGAATAACATGAAAAATCATGTGTAAAAATTAACCGAACAGATTTCACTCAAGCTTAACCAAATGACTCCTCCCACCATATTATGATGTTGCCCAAGTTTTGGGCTCGATCCGAAATCAATATGTGTAAGAAATTGGACAATTTATGTTGAAAGGCAGTTCGTTCCTAATCGGAGTGGTTGGTGTATTCCATAGTTCTAGAGATCGGATTTCACTCAAAACTAACCAAATGACTCCTCCCACCATATTATGATGTTGTCCAAGTTTTGGGCTCGATCCGAAATCAATAGGTGCAAGAAATTGGACAATTCAAGTTCAAAGGCAGTTCGTTCCTAATTGGAGTGGTTGGTGTTTTTGGTAGTTCTAGAGATCGTATTTTACTCAAATTTAACCAAATGACTCCTCCCACCATATTATGATGTTGCCCAAGTTTTGGGCTCGATCCGAAATCAATAGGTGTAAGAAATTGGACAATTCAAGTTCAAAGGCAGTTCGTTCCAAATTGGAGTGGTTGGTGATTTGGTTTGTTATAATGATCGAATGTCAATCAAACTTAACCAAATGACTCCTCCCACCATATTATGATGTTGCCCAAGTTTTGGGCTCGATCCGAAATCAGTAGGTGTAAGAAATTGGACAATTTATATTCAAAGGCAGTTCGTTCCTAATCGGAGTGGTTGGTGTATTCCATAGTTCTAGAGATCGGATTTCACTCAAAACTAACCAAATGACCCCTCCCACCATATTATGATGTTGCCCAAGTTTTGGGCTCGATCCGAAATCAATAGGTGTAAGAATTTCGACAATTCAAGTTCAAAGGCAGTTCGTTCCTAATTGGAGTGGTTGGTGTTTTGGGTAGTTCTAAAGATCGGATTTCACTCAAAATTAACCAAATGACTCCTCCCACCGTATTATGATGTTGCCCAAGTTTTGGGCTCGATCCGAAATCAATAGGTGTAAGAAATTGGACAATTTATGTTCAAAGGCAGTCCGTTCCTAATCGGAGTGGTTGGTGTATTCCATAGTTGTAGAGATCGGATTTCACTCAAAACTGACCAAATGACTCCTCCCACCATAGTATGATGTTGCCCAAGTTTTGGGCTCGATCCAAAATCAATAGGTGTAAGAAACTGGACTATTCAAGTTCAATGGCAGTTCATTCCTAATTGGGGCGATTGGTGTATTGGGTAGTTCTAGAGATCCGATTGCACTCAAAATTAACCAAATGAATCCTCCCACCATGTTATGATGTTGCCGAAGTTTTGGGCTCGATCCGAAATCAATAGGTGTAAGAAATTGGACAATTGAAGTTCAATGGCAGTTCGTTCCTAATTGGGGCGGTTGGTGTATTGGGTAGTTCTAGAGATCGGATTTCACTAAAAACTAATCAAATGACTCCTCCCACCATATTATGATGTTGCCCAAGTTTTGGGCTGTATCCGAAATCAATAGGTGTAAGAAATTGGACAATTTATGTTGAAAGGCAGTTCGTTCCTAATCGGAGTGGTTGGTGTATTCCATAGTTCTAGAGATCGGATTTCACTCAAAACTAACCAAATGACTCCTCCCACCAGATTATGATGTTGCCCAAGTTCTGGGCTCGATCCGAAATCAGTAGGTGTAAGAGATTGGACAATTTATGTTCAAAGGCAGTTCGTTCCCAATTGGAGTGGTAGGTGTTTTCGGTAGTTCTAGAGATCGGATTTTACTCAAAGTTAACCAAATGACTCCTCCCACCATATTTTGATGTTGCCCAAGTTTTGGGCTCGATCCGAAGTCAATTGGTGTAAGAAATTGGACAATCCAAGTTCAAAGGCAGTTCGTTCCTAGTTGGAGTGGTTGGTGTTTTGGGTAGTTCTAGAGATCGGATTTTACTCAAATTTAACCAAATGACTCCACCCACCATATTATGATGTTGGCAAAGTTTTGGGCTTGATCCGAAATCAATAGGTGTAAGAAATTGGACAATTTATGTTCAAAGGCAGTTCGTTCCTAAACGTAATGGTTCGTGTATTCCATAGTTCTAGAGATCGGATTTCACTCAAAACTAACGAAATCACTCCTCCCACCATATTATGATGTTGCCCAAGTTTTGGGGTTGATCCGAAATCAATAGGTGTAAGAAATTGGACAATTCAAGGTCAAAGGCAGTTCGTTCCCAATTGGAGTGGTAGGTGTTTTGGGTAGTTCTAGAGATCGGATTTCACTCACGCTCAACCAAATGACTCCTCCCACCATATTATGATGTTGCCCAAGTTTTGGGCTCGATCCGAAATCAATAGGTGTAAGAAATCAGACAATTCAGGTTCACAGGCAGTTCGTTCCTAATTGGAGTGGTTGGTGTTTTGGGTAGTTCTAGAGATTGGATTTCACTCAAACTTAAGCAAATGACTCCTCCCACCATATTATGATGTTGCCGAAGTTTTGGGCTCGATCCTAAATCAATAGGTGTAAGAAATTGGACAATTCAGGTTCAAAGGAAGTTCGTTCCTAATCGTAAGGGTTGGTGTATTCCATAGTTCTGGAGATCGGATTTCACTCAAAACTAACCAAATGACTCCTCCCACCATATTATGTTGTTGCCCAAGTTTTGGGCTCGATCCGAAATCAATAGGTGTAAGAAATTGGACAATTCAAGTTCGAAGGCAGTCGTTCCTAATTGGAGTGGTTGGTGTTTTGGGTACTTCTAGAGATTAGATTTCATTCAAACTTAAGCAAATGACTCCTCCCACCATATTATGATGTTGCCCCTGTTTTGGGCTCGATCCGAAGTCAATAGGTGTAAGAAATTGGACAATTCAAGTTCAAAGGCAGTTCGTTCCTAGTTGGAGTGGTTGTTGTTTTGGGTAGTTCTAGAGATCGGACTTCACTCAAGCTTAACCAAATGACTTCTCCCACCATATTATGACATTGCCCAAGTTTTGGGCTCGATCCGAAATCAATCGGTGTAAGAAATTGGACAATTCAAGTTCAAAGGCGGTTCCTTCCTAATTGGAGTGGTTGGGGTGTTGGCTAGTTCTAGAGATCGGATTTCACTCAAACTTAACCAAACGACTCCTCCCACCATATTATGATGTTGCCCAAGTTTTGGGCTCGATCCGAAATCAATAGGTGTAAGAAATTGGACAATTCAAGTTCAAAGGTAGTTCGTTCCCAATTGGAGTGGTTGGTGTTTTGGGTAGTTCTGGGGATCGGATTTCACTCAAACTTAACCAAAAGACACCTCCCACCATATTATGATGTTACCCAAGTTTTGGGCTCGATCCGAAATCAATAGGTGTAAGAAATTGGACAATTCAAGTTCAAAGGCAATTCGTTCCTGATTGGAGTGGTTGGTGTTTTGGGTAGTTCTAGAGATCGGATTTCACTCAAGCTTAACCAAATCACTCCTCCCACCATATTATGATGTTGCCCAAGTTTTGGGCTCGATCCGAAATCAATAGGTGTAAGAAATTGGACAATTTTTGTTCAAAGGCAGTTTATTCCTAATCGGAGTGGTTGGTGTTTTCCGTAGTTCTAGAGATCGGATTTCACTCAAAACTTGCCCAATGACTCCTCCCACCATATTATGATGTTGCCCAAGTTTTGGGCTCGATCCGAAATCAATAGGTGTAAGAAATTGGACAATTTATGTTCAAAGCCAGTTCGTTCCTAATCGTAGTGGTTGGTGTATTCCGTAGTTCTAGAGATCAGATTTCACTCAAAACTAACCAAATGACTCCTCCCACCATATTATGATGTTGCCCAAGTTTTGGGCTCGATCCAAATTCAATAGGTGTAAGAAATTGGACAATTTATGTTCAAAGGCAGTTCGTTCCTAATCGTAGTGGTTGGTGTATTCCACTGTTCTAGAGATCGGATTTCGCTCAAAACTAACCAAATGACTCCTCCCACCATATTATGATGTTGCCCAAGTTTTGGGCTCGATCCAAAATCAATAGGTGTAAGAAATTGGACAATTCAAGTTCGAAGGCAATTCGTTCCCAATTGGAGTGGTTGGTGTTTTGGGTAGTTCTAGAGATGGGATTTCACTCAAACTTAACCAAATCACTACTCCCACCATATTATCATCTTGCCCAAGTTTTGGGCTCGATCCGAATTCAATCGGTGTAAGAAATTGGACAATTCAAGTTCAAAGGCGGTTCTTTCCTAATTGGAGTGGTTGTGTTGTTGGGTAGTTCTAGAGATCGGATTTCACTCAAACTTAACGAAATGACTCCTCCCACCATATTATGATGTTGCCCAAGTTTTGGGCTCAATCCGAAATCAATAGGTGTAAGAAATTGGACAATTTTTGTTCAAAGGCAGTTTATTCCTAATCGGAGTGGTTGGTGTTTTCCGTAGTTCTAGAGATCGGATTTCACTCAAAACTTGCCCAATGACTCCTCCCACCATTTTATGATGTTGCCCAAGTTTTGGGCTCGATCCGAAATCAATAGGTGTAAGAAATTGGACAATTTATGTTCAAAGCCAGTTCGTTCCTAATCGTAGTGGTTGGTGTATTCCATAGTTCTAGAGATCAGATTTCACTCAAAACTAACCAAATGACTCCTCCCACCATATTATGATGTTGCCCAAGTTTTGGGCTCGATCCGAAATCAATAGGTGTAAGAAATTGATCAATTCAAGTTCAAAGGCATTTCGTTCCTAATTGGAGTGGTTGGTGTTTTGGGTAGTCCTAGAGATCGGATTTCACTCAAACTTAACCAAATGCCTCCTCCCCCCATATTATAATGTTGCCCAAGTTTTGGGCTCGATCGGAAATCAATAGGGGTAAGAAATTGGACAACTTATGTTTATCGGCAGTTCGTTGCAAATCGGAGTGGTTGGTGTATTCCATAGTTCTAGAGATCGGATTTCGCTCAAAACTAACCAAATCACTCCTCCCACCATATTTGGATGTTGCCCAAGTTTTGGGCTCGATCCGAAATCAATAGGTGTAAGAAATTGGACAATTCAAGTTCAAAGGCAGTTCATTCCTAATTGGAGTGGTTGGTGTTTTGGGTAGTTCTAGAGATCGGATTTCACTCAAGCTTAACCAAATGACTCCTCCCACCATATTATGGTGTTGCCCAAGTTTTGGGCTCGATCCGAAATCAATAGGTGTAAGAAATTGGACAATTTATGTTCAAAGGCAGTTCATTCCTAATAGGAGTGCTTGGTGTTTTCCATAGTTCTAGAGATCGGATTTCACTCAAAACTAACCAAATCTCTCCTCCCACCATATTATTATGTTGCCCAAGTTTTGGGCTCGATCCGAAATCAATAGGTGTAAGAAATTGATCGATTCAAGTTCAAAGGCAGTTCGTTCCCAATTGAAGTGGTTAGTGTTTTTGGTAGTTCTAGAGATCGGATTTCACTCAAACTTAACCAAATGACTCCTCCCACCATATTATGATGTTGCCCAAGTTTTGGGCTCGATCCGAAATCAATAGGTGTAAGAAATTGGACAATTCAAGTTCAAAGGCAGTTCGTTCCTAATTGGAGTGGTTGGTGTTTTGGGTAGTTCTAGTGATCGGATTTCACTCAATCTTAACCAAATGACTCCTCCCACCATAATATGATGTTGCCCAAGTTTTGGGCTCGATCCGAAATCAATAGGTGTAAGAAATTGGACAATTTATGTTCAATGCCAGTTCGTTCCTAATCGTAGTGGTTGGTGTATTCCATAGTTCTAGAGATCGGATTTCACTCTAAACTAACCAAATGACTCCTCCCACCATATTATGATGTTGCCCAAGTTTTAGGCTCAATCCGAAATCAATAGGTGTAAGAAATTGGACAATTCAAGTTCGAAGGCAGTTCGTTCCCAATTGGAATGGTTGCTGTTTTGGGTAGTTCTAGAGATCGGATTTCACTCAAACTTAACCAAATGACTCCTCCCACCATATTATGATGTTGCCCAAGTTTTGGGCTCGATCCGAAATCAATAGGTGTAAGAAATTGGACAATTCAAGTTCAAAGGAAGTTCGTTCCTAATTGGAGTGGTTGGTGTTTTGGGTAGTTCTAGAGATCGGATTTCACTCAAGCGTAACCAAATGACTCC
Source organism: Prunus avium (assembly GCF_965620075.1). Taxonomy (NCBI): domain Eukaryota; kingdom Viridiplantae; phylum Streptophyta; class Magnoliopsida; order Rosales; family Rosaceae; genus Prunus; species Prunus avium. Next base: position 1,547,220 of record NC_142287.1, read on the forward strand.
TACCACCATATTATGATGTTGCCCAAGTTTTGGGCTCGATCCGAAATCAATAGGTGTAAGAAATTGGACAATTCAATTTCAAAGGCAGTTCGTTCCCAATTGGAGTGGTTGGTGTTTTGGGTAGTTCTAGAGATCGGATTTCACTCAAACTTAACCAAATGACTCCTCCCACCATATTATGATGTTGCCCAAGTTCTGGGCTCGATCCGAGTTCAATAGGTGTAAGAAATTGGAAAATTTATGTTCAAAGGCAGTTCGTTCCTAATCGTAGTGGTTGGTGTATTCCATAGTTCTAGAGATCGGATTTCACTCAAACTTAACCAAAAGACTCCTCCCCCCATATTATGTTGTTGCCCAAGTTTTGGGCTCGATCAGAAATCAATAGGTGTAAGAAATTGGACAATTTATGTCCAAAGGCAGTTCGTTCCTAATCGTAGTGGTTGGTGTATTCCATTGTTCTAGAGATCGTATTTCACTCAAAACTAACCAAATGACTCCAACCACCATATTTTGATGTTGCCCAAGTTTTGGGCTCGATCCGAAATCAATAGGTGTAAGAAATTGGACAATTCAAGTTCAAAGGCAGTTCGTTCCCAATTGGAGTGGTTGGTGTTTTGGGTAGTTCTAGAGATCGGATTTCACTCAAACTTAACCGAATCACTCCTCCCACCATATTATGATGTTGCTCAAGTTTTGGGCTCGATCCGAATTCAATCGGTGTAAGAAATTGGACAATTCAAGTTCAAAGGCGGTTCTTTCCTAATTGGAGTGGTTGGTGTGTTGGGCAGTTCTAGAGATCAGATTTCACTCAAACTTAACCAAATGACTCCATCCACCATATTATGATGTTGCCCAAGTTTTGGGCTCGATCCGAATTCAATAGGTGTAAGAAATTGGACAGTCTATGTTCAAAGGCAATTCATTCCGAATCGGAGTGGTTGGTGTATTCCATAGTTCTAGAGATCGGATTTCACTCAAAACTAACCAAATTACTCCTCCCACCATATTATGATGTTGCCCAAGTTTTGGGCTCGGTCCGAAATCAATAGGTGTAAGAAAATGGACAATTTATTTTCAAAGGCAGTTCATTCCTAATCGGAGTGGTTGGTGTATTCCATAGTTCTAGAGATCGGATTTCGCTCAAAACTAACCAAATGACTCCTCCCACCATATTATGATGTTGCCCAAGTTTTGGGCTCGATCCGAATTCAATAGGTGTAAGAAATTGGACAATTTATGTTCAAAGGCAGTTCGTTCCTAGTCGTAGTGGTTGTTGTTTTCCATAGTTCTAGAGATCGGATTTCACTCAAAACTAACCAAATGACTCCTCCCACCATATTATGATGTTGCCCAAGTTTTGGGCTCGATCCGAAATTAATAGGTGTAAGAAATTGGACAATTCAAGTTCGAAGGCAGTTCGTTCCTAATTGGAGTGGTTGGTGTTTTGGGTAGTTCTAGAGATCGGATTTCACTCAAGCTTAACCAAATGACTCCTCCCACCATATTATGATGTTGCCCAAGTTTTGGGCTCGAACCGAAATCAATAGGTGTAAGAAATTGGAGAATTCAAGTTCAAAGGAAGTTCGTTCCCAGTTGGAGTGGTTGGTGTTTTGGGTAGTTCTAGAGATCGGATTTCACTCAAACTTAACCAAATCACTCCTCCCTCCATATTATGATCTTGCCCAAGTTTTGGGTAGTTCGTTCCCAGGAATTCATATTGTTGTTTGAGAAGCATGAGTTGTATCTTCATGGCTACTTCACACACACACCTTGAGCATGATTTTTGTGAGATTGTGGTAGCACTTGAATAATGTTTAGAACTTCCTTAGTGCTTGTTTTGTTCCTTGTTGAGCCATGTCTATGAAGTTTTTTGTCCGGTTGGAAGGTTAACGTTTTTGTATTTTGTTTTGTTTTGTTTTGCTTAAGGACTAACAAATCTATTAAGTTTTCTAACTACTTTGTTTTGTAGAGTCAGTAAAACATTTGTGGGTATCGTATCTGTTAAACCCTCAGGAGACACAACTCCTCCTACTAGGGATGCCTAGAGGTTTAAAGGCTTGTTGCATACGCTCAATGCAATCGAGTTACCTACGAAAGTGGTCTAGTTAACTTCTTGTTTTATTTTTATCTTTGTTTTTCTTTTGTTTTGCTCGAGGACTAGCAAAATCTAAGTTTGGGGGTGTGTTAAGCTCATAATTTCATACATATACATGCCCAATTTACTTACTTCTTTTGCTTAGTTTCCTATAATTCTAAGTTATTTGCCTCCCTTTGTGTGTTTTGTAGGCAAATAGAGCAAGAGAGCATAATTCATGCAATTCAAGCATGTTAAGGCCTAATTTGGATGAATAGATGAAGAGCTTAAAGACAAACTCATTTTGGCTACAGCCCCCTGCCAGTCCAGTTCCGTAGGTCACATTGCAATATTTGTTTCAGCAACCTACACAGCTCGGATGAGGCCGCATTCTTCATGAAAGTTGTTCCAATGGGTGTGTACTATAACATATCCAAAATTCAGCCCCATTGGATAATTGTGGAGTCTGTTACCGAGCAAACACAGAGCCATGCTCAGGATGGATTTTATCAGCGCGCAAAATGAGTTAGCAATTTGTTTTGGCCTTAACTTCCTCCTCCGACCTTGGATTGGCCCAAATGATATATGGCTGGAAAGAAGACATTCCGAACTTCAAGTTTGAGGGCTTAAAGTCTTAATTTGTTTAAGGGAAGCCCAATTCGTAAGCCCTTGAAGTTGCTGGTCATGCTGACCTCAGGATGAGCTATTGTTTCTGGTTGGAAGCTTGGTCATGGTGAGCTAGGCATGAGCTATTGAGTTGGTTGGAAGCTTGGTCATGGTGACATGAAGATGAGCTAGGGCTGCTGGTGGGATTTATTGGTGAAGTGCATCAACCAATTCAAATTTTCTAATACAAGTGCATCAACCATTTCAGATTTTATAAAACAAGTGTTGTATGCATTAGCCATATTGAATTCAGATTTTTCACTTCCTTAGGCCTATAAATAGTGAGGTTCTCTAAGCTTGTAAACACACCCCAAGGGGGGGAGCTCTCAAACACTTCTCTAGAGCTCCCTTCCCTTCTCTCCCTCAAATTCTCTTAGTTTCATTTTCTAGTTTTCAATTGTTGTAATGAAATCTTTTGTGTTGAAATTTTCCTTAAGTTTTTCTTAGTTCCACTTTACTTTTCATTATGTAAATTCTTTTCTTTAGTCTCAAGTTTGATTAGTTTCCAAGTTTCAATTATGGTTCATGTTCTTATTCATTATGCTTATAAGTTAATATGCTAGTTTGAATGATTGATCACCATTTAGGCTTGCATGTTAGCTATCTTGGTTTGAATTAAGAGTATACACCATGCTTTAATTCGAATTGAACTATGAATAGGAAGAGTATGTATGGACATTCGACAACAGGGATTAGATACATACTTGGTTGTTTAAATTGTTCTTCTATGCTTAATGGGTTCCTAATGCTTAATTTTAGGTTAGACAACAAATGATCAAATTAGGGAATTAGGAACACAAGGTTATGACCACACACCATGGCTTAATCATACTTTAGCTAGAATCAATCCATTAACCTAAATTGAACTTGGGAACTTATTTGCTTGAGTTACTTTCTTATTTTCTTCCTTCTTTCATGTTCTTTGTTTTTGTTTTTGTTTTGTGTAGGAAAACTGAATTGGATCATTCAATCACCAATCCTCGTGGGATCGACCTCGCACTTACATACGCTATATTACCGAACGGCTCGTGCACTTGCGAGTATCACAAGTTGAGGATGCAACTGAATCATTTTGGTGCAGCTGAAATCTACACAACATTGGGCAGTTCTAGAGATCGGATTTCACTCAAACTTAACCGAATCACTCCTCCCACCATATTATGATGTTGCCAGAGTTTTGGGCTCGATCCGAATTCAATCGGTGTAAGAAATTGGACAATTCAGGTTCAAAGGCAGTTCGATCCGAATCGGAGTGGTTGGTGTTTTGGGAAGTTCTAGAGATCGGATTTCACTCAAACTGAACCAAATCACTCCTCCCACCATATTATGATGTTGCCCAAGTTCTGGGCTCGATCCGAGTTCAATAGTTGTAAGAAATTGGACAATTTATGTTAAAAGGCAGTTCGTTCCTAATCGTAGTGGTTGGTGTATTCCATAGTTCTAGAGATCGGATTTCACTCAAAACTAACCAAATGACTCCTCCCACCATATTATGATGTTGCCCAAGTTTTGGGCTCGATCCGAAATCAAGAGGTGTAAGAAATTGGACAATTCAAGTTCAAGGGCAGTTCGTTCCCAATTGGAGTGGTTGGTGTTTTGGGTAGTTCTAGAGATCGGATTTCACTCGAACTTAACCAAATGACTCCTCCCACCATATTATGATGTTGCCCAAGTTTTGGGCTCGATCCGAAATCAATAGGTGTAAGAAATTGGACAATTCAAGTTCAAGGGCAGTTCGTTCCCAATTAGAGTGGTTGGTGTTTTGGGTAGTACTAGAGATCGGATTTCACTCAAGCTTAACCAAATGACTCCTCCCACCATATTATGATGTTGCCCAAGTTTTGGGCTCGATCCGAATTGAATCGGTGTAAGAAATTGGACAATTCAAGTTCAAAGGCGGTTCTTTCCTAATTGGAGTGGTTGGTGTGTTGGGTAGTTCTAGAGATAGGATTTCACTCAAACTTAACGAAATGACTCCTCCCACCATGTTATCATGTTGCCCAAGTTTTGGGCTCGATCGGAAATCAATAGGTGTAAGAAATTGGATAATTCAAGTTCGGAGGCAGTTCGTTCCCAATTGGAGTGGTTGGTGTTTTGGGTAGTTCTAGAGATCGGATTTCACTCAAACTTAACCAAATGACTCCTCCCACCATATTATGATGTTGCCCAAGTTTTGGGCTCGATCCGAAATCAATAGGTGTAAGAAATTGGACAATTCAAGTTCAAAGGCAGTTCGTTCCTAATTGGAGTGGTTGGTGTTTTGGGTAGTTCTAGAGATCGGATTTCACTCAAGCTTAACCAAATGGCTCCTCCCACCATATTATGATGTTGCCCAAGTTTTGGGCTCGATCCGAAATCAATAGGTGTAAGAAATTGGACAATTTATGTTCAAAGGCAGTTCATTCCTAATAGGAGTGGTTGGTGTATTCCATAGTTCTAGAGATCGGATTTCACTCAAAACTAACCAAATCTCTATTCCCACCATATTATTATGTTGCCCAAGTTTTGGGCTCGATCCGAAATCAATAGGTGTAAGAAATTGATCAATTCAAGTTCAAAGGCAGATCGTTCCCAATTGGAGTGGTTGGTGTTTTGGGTAGTTCTAGACATCGAATTTCACTCAAACTTAACCAAATGACTCCTCCCACCATATTATGATGTTGCCCAATTTTTGGGCTCGATCCGAAATCAATAGGTGTAAGAAATTGGACAATTCAAGTTCAAAGGCAGTTCGTTCCCAATTGGAGTGGTTGGTGTTTTGGGTAGTTCTAAAGATCGGATTTCACTCAAACTTAACCAAATCACTCCTCCCACCATATTATGATCTTGCCCAAGTTTTGGGCTCGATCCGAATTCAATCGGTGTAAGAAATTGGAGAATTCAAGTTCAAAGGCGGTTCTTTCCTAATTGGAGTGGTTGGTGTGTTGGGCAGTTCTAGAGATCGGATTTCACTCAAACTTAACCAAATGACTCCTCCCCCCATATTATGATGTTGCCCAAGTTTGGGCTTGATTCGAAATCAATAGGTGTAAGAAATTGGACAATTTATGTCCAAAGGCAGTTCGTTCCTAATCGTAGTGGTTGGTGTATTCCATTGTTCTAGAGATCGGATTTCACTCAAAACTAACCAAATGACTCCAACCACCATATTTTGATGTTGCCCAAGTTTTGGGCTCGATCCGAAATCAATTGGTGTAAGAAATTGGACAATTCAAGTTCATAGGCAGTTCGTTCCCAATTGGAGTGGTTGGTGTTTTGGGTAGTTCTAGAGATCGGATTTCACTCAAACTTAACCAAATCACTCCTCCCACCATATTATGATGTTGCCCAAGTTTTGGGCTCGATCCGAATTCAATCGGTGTAAGAAATTGGACAATTCAAGTTCAAAGGCGGTTCTTTCCTAATTGGAGTGGTTGGTGTGTTGGGTAGTTCTAGAGATAGGATTTCACTCAAACTTAACCAAATGACTCCTCCCACCATATTATGATGTTGCCCAAGTTTTGGGCTCGGGTCCGAAATTAATAGGTGTAAGAAATTAGACAACTTATTTTCAAAGGCAGTTCATTCCTAATCGGAGTGGTTGGTGTATTCCATAGTTCAAGAGATCGGATTTCGATCAAAACTAACCAAATGACTCCTCCCACCATATTATGATGTTGCCCAAGTTTTGGGCTCGATCCGAATTCAATAGGTGTAAGAAATTGGACAATTTATGTTCAAAGGCAGTTCGTTCCTAATCGTAGTGGTTGTTGTTTTCCATAGTTCTAGAGATCGGATTTCACTCAAAACTAACCAAATGACTCCTCCCACCATATTATGATGTTGCCCAAGTTTTGGGCTCGATCCGAAATCAATAGGTGTAAGAAATTGGACAATTTATGTTCAAAGGCAGTTCATTCCTAATAGGAGTGGTTGGTGTATTCCATAGTTCTAGAGATCGGATTTCACTCAAAACTAACCAAATCTCTCCTCCCACTATATTTTTATGTTGTCCAAGTTTTGGGCTCGATCCGAAATCAATAGGTGTAAGAAATTGATCAATTCAAGTTCAAAGGCAGTTCGTTCCCAATTGAAGTGGTTGGTGTTTTGGGTAGTTCTAGAGATCGGATTTCACTCAAACATAACCAAATCACTCCTCCCACCATAATATGATGTTGCCCAAGTTTTGGGCTCGATCCGAAATCAGTAGGTGTAAGAAATTGGACAATTTATGTTCAAAGGCAGTTCATTCCTAATAGGAGTGGTTGGTGTATTCCATAGTTCTAGAGATCGGATTTCACTCAAAACTAACCAAATGACTCCTCCCACCATATTATGATGTTGCCCAAGTTTTGGGCTCGATCCGAAGTCAATAGGTGTAAGAAATTGGACAATTCAAGCTCAAATGCAGTTCGTTCCTAATTGGAGTGGTTCGTGTTTTGGGTAGTTCTAGAGATCGGATTTCACTCAAACATAACCAAATGACTCCTCCCACCATATTATTATGTTGCCCAAGTTTTGGGCTCGATCCGAAATCAATAGGTGTAAGAAATTGGACAATTTATGTTCAAAGGCAGTTCGTTCCAATTCGGAGTGGTTCGTGTATGCCATAGTTCTAGAGATCGGATTTCATTCAAAACTAACCAAATGACTCCTCCCACCATATTATGATGTTGCCCAAGTTTTGGGCTCGATCCGAAATCAATAGGTGTATGAAATTGGACAATTCAGGTTCAAAGGCAGTTCGATCCTAATTAGAGTGGTTGGTGTTTTGGGTAGTTCTACAGATCAGATTTCACTCAAACTTAACCAAACGACTTCTCCCACAACATTATGATGTTGCCCAAGTTTTGGGCTCAATCCAAAATCAATAGGTGCAAGAAATTGGACAATTCAAGTTCAATGGCAGTTCGTTCCTAATTGGGGTGTTTGGTGTATTGGGTAGTTCTAGCGATCCGATTGCACTCAAAATTAAGGAAACGACTCCTCCCACCATATTATGACGTTGCCCAAGTTTTGGGCTCGATCCGAAATTAATAGGTGTAAGAAATTGGACAATTCACGTTCAAAGGAAGTTCGTTTCTAATTGGGGTGGTTGGTGTATTGGGTAGTTCTAAAGATCGGATTTTACTCAAAGTTAACCAAATGACTCCTCACACCATATTATGATGTTGCCCAAGTTTTGGGCTCGATCCGAAGTCAATAGGTGTAAGAAATTGGACAATTCAAGTTCAAAGGCTGTTCGTTCCTAATTGGAGTGGTTCGTGTTTTGGGTAGTTCTAGAGATCTGATTTCACTCAAACTTAACCAAATGACTCCTCCCACCACATTATGATGCTGCCCAAGTATTGGGCTCGATCCGAATTCAATAGGTGTAAGAAATTGGACAATTTATGTTCTAAGGCAGTTCGTTCCTAATCGGAGTGGTTGGTGTATTCCATAGTTCTAGAGATCGAATTTCACTCAAAACTATCCAAACGACTCCAACCACCATATTATGATGTTGCACAAGTTTTGGGCTCGATCAGAAATCAATAGGTGTAACAAATTGGACAATTTATGTTCAAAGGCAGTTCGTTCCTAATTGAGTGGTTGGTGTTTTGGGTAGTTCAATAGATCGGATTTCACTCAAACTTAACCAAATGACTCGTCCCACCATATTATGAAGTTGCCCAAGTTTTGGGCTCGATCCGAAATCAATAGGTGTAAGAAATTGGACAGTTTATTTTCAACGGCAGTTCGTTCCTAATCGGAGTGGTTCGTGTATTCCATAGTTCTAGAGATCGGATTTCACTCAAACTAACCAAATGACTCCTCCCACCATATTATTATGTTGCCCAAGTGTTGGGCTCGATCCTAAATCAATAGGTGTAAGAAATTGGACAATTCAAGTTCATAGGTAGCTCGTTTCTAATTGGAGTGGTTTGTGTTTTGGGTAGTTCTAGAGATCGGATTTCACTCAAACTTAACCAAATGACTCCTCCCACCATATTATGATATTGCCTAAGTTTTGGGCTCGATCCGAAATCAATAGGTGTAAGAAATTGGACAATTCAAGTTCAAAGGCAGTTCGTTCCTAATTAGAGTGGTTGGTGTTTTGGGTAGTTCTAGAGATCGGATTTCACTCAAACTTAACCACATGACTCCTCCCAACATATTATATTGTTGCCCATGTTTTGGGCTTGATCCGAAATCAATAGGTGTAAGAAATTGGACAATCCAAGTTCAAAGGTAGTTCGTTCCTGATTGGAGTGGCAGGTGTTTTGGGTAGTTCTAGAGGTCGGATTTCACTCAAACTTAACCAAATGACTCCTTCCACCATATTATGCTGTTGCCCAAGTTTTGGGCTTGATCCGAAATCAATAGGTGTAAGAAATTGGACAATTCAGGTTCAAAGGCAGTTCATTTCTAATTGGAGTGGTTGGTGTTTTGGGTAGTTCTAGAGATCGGATTTCACTCAAACTTTCGCAAATGACTCCTCCCACCATATTTTGACGTTGCTCCAGTTTTGGGCTCGATCCGAAATCAATAGCTGTAAGGAATTGGACAATTCAAGTTCAAAGGCAGTTCGTTCCTAATTGGAGTGGTTGGTGTTTTGGGTAGTTCTAGAGATCGGATTTCACTCAAACTTAACCAAATGACTCCTCCCACCATATTATGATATTGCCTAAGTTTTGGGCTCGATCCGAAATCAATAGGTGTAAGAAATTGGAAAATTCAAGTTCAAAGGCAGTTCGTTCCAAGTTGGAGTGGTTGGTATTTTGGGTAGTTCTAGAGATCGGATTTCACTCAAACTTAACCAAATCACTCCTCCCACCATATTATGTTGTTGCCCAAGTTTTGGGCTAGATCCGAAATCAATAGGTGTAAGAAATTGGACAATTCAGGTTCAAAGGCAGTTCGTTCCTAATTGGGGTGGTTGGTGTTTTGGGTAGTTCTAGAGATCGGATTTCTCTCAAACTTAACCAAATGACTCCTCCCACCATATTATGATGTTGCCCAAGTTTTGGCTCGATCCAAAATCAGTAGGTGTAAGAAATTGGACAATTCAAGTTCAAAGGCAGTTCGTTCCTAAGTGGAGTGGTTGGTGTTTTGGGTAGTTCTAGAGATCGGATTTCACTCAAACTTAACCAAATGACTCCTCCCACCATATTATGATGTTGCCCAAGTTTGGGGCTCGATCAGAAATCAATAGGTGTAAGAAATTGGCCAATTCAAGTTCAAAGGCAATTCGTTCCAAATTGGAGTGGGTGGTGTTTTGGGTAGTTCTAAAGATTGGATTTCACTCAAAGTTAACCAAATGAGTCCTCCCACCATATTGTGATGTTGCCCAAGTTTTGGACTCGATCCGAAATCAATAGGTGTAAGAAATTGGACAATTTATGTGCAAAGGCAGTTCGTTCCTAATCGGAGTGGTTGGTGTATTCCATAGTGCTAGAGATCGGATTTCCCTCAAAACTAACCAAATGACTCCTCCCACCATATTATGGTGTTGCCCAAGTTTTGGGCTGTATCCGAAAGCAATAGGTGTAAGAAATTGGACAATTTATGTGCAAAGGCAGTTCGTTCCTAATCGGAGTGGTTGGTGTATTCCATAGTGCTAGAGATCGGATTTCACTCAAAACTAACCAAATGACTCCTCCCACCATATTATGGTGTTGCCCAAGTTTTGGGCTCGATCCGAAATCAATAGGTGTAAGAAATTGGACAATTTATATTCAAAGGCAGTTCGTTCCTAATCGGAGTGGTTGGTGTATTCCAGAGTTCTAGAGATCAGATTTCACTCAAAACTAACCAAATGACTCCTCCCACCATATTATGATGTTGCCCAAGTTTGGGGCTCGATCCGAAATCAATAGGTGTAAGAAATTGGACAATTCAAGTTCTAAGGCAGTTCGTTCCTAATTGGAGTGGGTGGTGTTTTGGGTAGTTCTAAATATTGGATTTCACTCAAACTTAACCAAATGACTCCTCCTACCATACTGTGGTGTTGCCCAAGTATTGGGCTCGATCCGAAATCAATAGGTGTAAGAAATTGGACAATTTATGTGCACAGGCAGTTCGTTCCTAATCGGAGTGGTTGGTGTATTCCCTAGTTCTAGAGATCATATTTCACTCAAAACTATCCAAAGAACTCTTCCCACCATATTTTGATGTTGCCCAAGTTTTCGGCTCGATCCAAAATCAATAGGTGTAAGAAATTGGACAATTCAAGTTCAAAGGAAGTTCGTTCCTAATTGGGGTGGTTTGTGTATTAGGTAGTTCTAGAGATCGGATTTCCCTCAAAATTAACCAAATGACTCCTCCCACCATATTATGATGTTGTCCAACTGTTGGGCTCGATCCGAAATCAATAGGTGTAAAAAATTGGACAATTCAAGTTCAAAGGCAGTTCGTTCCTAATTGAAGTGGTTGGTGTATTCCAGAGTTCTAAAGATCGGATTTTGCTCAAAATTAACCGAATGACTCCTCCCACCATATTATGTTGTGGCCCAAGTTTTGGGGTTGATCCGAAATCAATAGGTGAAAGAAATTGGACAATTCATGTTCAATGGCAGTTCATTCCTAATTGGGGTGGTTGGTATATTGGGTAGTTCAAGAGATCGGATTGCACTCAAAATTAACCAAATGACACCTCCCACCATATTATGATGTTGCCCAAGTTTGGGGCTCGATCCGAAATCAATAGGTGTAAGAAATTGGACAATTCAAGTTCAAAGGCAGTTCGTTCCTAATTGGAGTGGGTGGTGTTTTGGGTAGTTCTAAATATTGGATTTCACTCAAACTTAACCAAATGACTCCTCCTACCATATTGTGGTGTTGCCCAAGTATTGGGCTCGATCCGAAATCAATAGGTGTTAGAAATTGGACAATTCAAGTTCAAAGGCAGTTCGTTCCAAATTGGAGTGGTTGGTGTTTTGGGTAGTTCTAGAGGTCGGATATCACTCAAACTTAACCAAATGACTCCTCCCACCATATTATGTTGTTGCCCAAGTTTTGGGCTCGATCTGAAATCAATAGGTGTATGAAATTGGACAATTCAAGTTCAAAGGCAGTTCGTTCCTAATTGGGGTGGTTGGTGTTTTGGGTAATTTTAGAGATCGGATTTCATTCAAAATGAACCAAATGACTCCTCCAACCATATTATGATGTTGCCCAAGTTTTGGCCTAGATCCGAAATCAATAGGTGTAAGAAATTGAACAATTTATGTTCAAAGGCAGTTCGTTCCGAATCGGAGTGGTTGGTGTATTCCATAGTTCTAGACATCGGATTTCACTCAAAACTAACCAAATGACTCCTCCCACCATATTGTGATGTTGCCCAAGTTTTGGCCTGGATCCGAAATCAATAGGTGTAAGAAATTGGACAATTCAAGTTCAAATTCAGTCGTTCCTAATTGGAGTGGGTGGTGTTTTGGGTAGTTCTAGAGATCGGATTTCACTAAAACTTAACCAAATGACTCCTCCCAACATATTATGATGTTACCGAAGTTTTGGGCTCGATCCGAAATCAATAGGTTTAAGAAATTGGACAATTTATGTTCAAAGGCAGTTCGTTCCTAATCGGAGAGGTTGGTGTATTCCATAGTTCTAGAGATCGGATTTCATGCAAAACATACCAAATGACTTCTCCCAACATATTATGATGTTACCCAAGTTTTGGGCTCGATCCGAAATCAATAGGTTTAAGAAATTGGACAATTTATGTTCAAAGGCAGTTCGTTCCTAATCGGAGAGGTTGGTGTATTCCATAGTTCTAGAGATCGGATTTCATGCAAAACATACCAAATGACTTCTCCCAACATATTATGATGTTACCCAAGTTTTGGGCTCGATCCGAAATCAACAGGTGTAAGAAATTGGACAATTTATGTTCAAAGACAGTTCGTTCCTAATCGGAGTGGTTGGTACATAGTTCTAGAGATCAGATTTCACTCAAGACTAACCAAATGACTCCTCCCAACATATTATGATGTTGCCCAAGTTTTGGGATCGATCCGAAATCAATAGGTGTAAGAAATTCGACAATTCAGGTTCAAAGGCAGTTCGTTCCTAATTGGAGTGGTTGGTGTTTTGGGTAGTTCTAGAGATCGGATTTCACTCAAACTTAACCAAATCACTCCTCCCCCCATATTATGATGTTGCCCGAGTTTTGGGCTCGATCCAAAATCAATAGGTGTAAGAAATTGGACAATTCAACTTCAAAGGAAGTTCATTCCTAATTGGAGTGGTTGGTGTTTTGGGTAGTTCTAGTGATCGGATTTCACTCAATCTTAACCAAATGACTCCCCCCACCATATTATGATGTTGCCCAAGTTTTGGGATCGATCCGAAATCAATAGGTTTAAGAAATTGGACAATTCAGGTTCAAAGGCAGTTCGTTCCTGATTGGAGTGGTTGGTGTTTTGGGTAGTTCTAGAGATTGGATTTCCCTAAAACTTATCCAAATGACTCCTCCCACCATATTATGATGTTGCCCAACTTTTGGGCTCGATACGAAATCAATAGGTGTAAGAAATTGGACAATTCAAGTTCAAAGGTAGTTCGTTCCAAATTTGAGTAGTTGGTGTTTTGGGTAGTTCTAGGGATCAGATTTCACTCAAACTTAACCAAATGACTCCTCCCACCATATTATGATGTTTCCCATGTTTTGTGCTCGATCCGAAATGAATAGGTGTAAGAAATTGGACAATTTATGTTCAAAGGCAGTTCGTTCCTAATCGGAGTGGTTGGTGTATTCCATAGTTCTAGAGATCGGATTTCACTCAAAACTAACCAAATGACTCCTCCCACCATATTATGATGTTGCCCATGTTTTGGGCTCGATTCGAAATCAATAGGTGTAAGAAATTGGACAATTCAAGTTCAAAAGCAGTTCGTTCCTAATTGGAGTGGTTGGTGTTTTGGGTAGTTCTAGAGATCAGATTTCAGTCAAACTTAACCAAATCACTCCTCCCACCATATTATGTTCTTGCCCAAGTTTTGGGCTCGATCCGAAATCAATAGGTGTAAGAAATTGGACAATTCAGGTTCAATGGCAGTTCGTTCCTAATTTGAGTGGTTGGTGTTTTGGGTAGTTCTAGAGATTAGATTTCACTCAAACTTAACCAAATCACTCCTCCCACCATATTATGATGTTGCCCAAGTTTTGGGCTCGAACCGAAATCAATAGGTGTAAGAAATTGGACAATTTATGTTCAAAGGCAGTTCGTTCCTAATCGGAGCGGTTGGTGTATTCCATAGTTCTACAGATCGGATTTCACTCAAAACTAACCAAATGACTCCTGCCCCCATATCATATGGTTGCCCAAGTTTTGGGCTCGATCCGAAATCAATAGGTGTAAGAAATTGGACAATTCATGTTCAAAGGCAGTTCGTTCCTAATTGGAGTAGTTGATGTTTTGGGTAGTTCTAGAGATCGGATTTCACTCAAGCATAACCAAATGACTCCTCCCACCATCTTATGATGTTGCCCAAGTTTTGGGCTCGATCCGAAATCAATAGGTTTAAGAAATTGGACAATTCAGGTTCAAACGCAGTTCGTTCCTGATTGGAGTGGTTGGTGTTTTGGGAAGTTTTAGAGATTGGATTCACTCAAACTTAACCAAATGACTCCTCCCACCATATTATGATGTTGCCCCAGTTTTGGGCTCGATCCGAAATCAATAGGTGTAAGAAATTGGACAATTTATGTTCAACGGCAGTTCGTTCCTAATCGGAGTGGTTGGTGTATTCCATAGTTCCAGAGATCGGATTTCACTCTAAACTATCCAAATGACTCCTCCCACCATATTATGCTGTGGCCCAAGTTTTCGGCTCGATCCGAAATCAATAGGTTTAAGAAATTGGACAATTCAAGTTGGAAGGCAATTCGTTCCTAATAGGAGTGGTTGTTGTTTTGGGTAGTTCTAGAGATCGGATTTCACTCAAACTTAACCAAATGACTCCTCCCACCATATTATGATGTTTCCCAAGTTTTGGGATCGATACGAAATCAATAGGTGTAAGAAATTTGACATTTCAAGTTCAAAGGCAGTTCGTTCTTGATTGGAATGGTTGGTGTTTTGGGCAGTTCTAGGGATCGGATTTCACTCAAGCTTAACCAAATGACTCCCCCCACCATATTATGATGTTGCCCAAGTTTTGGGCTCGATCCGAAATCAATAGGTTTAAGAAATTGGACAATTCATGTTCAAAGGCAGTTCGTTCCTGATTGGAGTGGTTGGTGTTTTGGGTAGTTCTAGAGATTGGATTTCCCTCAAACTTAACCAAATGACTCCTCCCACCATATTATGATGTTGCCCCAATTTTGGGCTCCATCCGAAATCAATAGGTGTAAGAAATTGGACAATTCAAGTTCAAAGGCAGTTCGTTCCTAATTTGAGTGGTTGGTGTTTTGGGTAGTTCTAGGGATCGGATTTCACTCAAACTTAACCAAATGACTCCTCCCACCATATTATGATGTTGCCCAAGTTTTGGGCTCGATCCGAAATCAATAGGTGTAAGAAATTGGACAATTCAAGTTCAAAGGCAATTCGTTCCTAATTGGAGTGGTTGGTGTTTTGGGTAGTTCTAGGGATCCGATTTCACTCAAAGTTAACCAAATGACTCCTCCCACCATATTATGATGTTGCCCAAGTTTTGGGCTCGATCCGAAATCAATAGGTGTAAGAAATTGGACAATTCAAGTTCAAAGGCAGTTCGTTCCTAATTGGAGTGGTTGGTGTTTTGGGTAGTTCTAGAGATTGTATTTCACTCAAACTTAAGCAAATGAATCCTCACACCATATTATGATGTTGCCCCAGTTTTGGGCTCGATCCGAAATCAATAGGTGTAAGAAATTGGACAATTCAAGTTCAAAGGCAGTCGTTCCAAATTGGAGTGGTTGGTGTTTTGGGTAGTTCTAGAGATCGGATTTTACTCAAACTTAACCAAATGACTCCTCCCACCATATTATGTTGTTGCCCCAGTTTTGGGCTTGATCCGAAATCAATAGGTGTAAGAAATTGGACAATTCAAGTTCAAAGGCAGTCGTTCCTAATTGGAGTGGTTGGTGTTTTGGGTAGTTCTAGAGATCGGATTTTACTCAAACTTAACCAAATGACTCCTCCCACCATATTATGTTGTTGCCCCAGTTTTGGGCTCGATCCGAAATCAATAGGTGTATGAAATTGGACAATACATGTTCAAAGGCAGTTCGTTCCTAATTGGAGTGGTTGGTGTTTTGGGTAGTTCTAGAGATCGGAAGATCGGTGCATAATTATATGTCATTTTGTATCCTTCTAACTTATGATTTGGTTATGTTTTTGAGTTAAACTTGGACTTTTAATAAGTTTTGTGTTTGTTTCAGTGTAATAAGCTTGAGACTCATTAAATGCATTTTGGAGACAAGTTGGCTCATCGGTGTCTGCAGATCAGTCAACTTCACGAATTGGACTGTACTTGCTCAAGAAGAACCAGATGATGAGCCATACATCATTGGAAAGATGCGGAAGTCTAGTTTCTGGAGAATTTTACGGTTCATGATTCCGAGTCTTCTAGAGAAAGTTATACAAGTTTTGGCAACTTAAGGTCAAATTCGGCAGTATCTGCGTTACTGGGCCAAATATCACATTTGAAGGGCTTTCCGATTTTTCCTTGAGCTGGGCTGCATATACTTGGAAAGATAATTCAAAGAGCTTCAAGATCCAGATATTTCCAGATTTTTTAGGAGGGAAGATCAAGCCCAAAACAAGCCCACAAGCTGACTGCAATGAAGTCAATTCCAGTCTATTTTCGGCAGTCAACTTGCATGGCCCAAAATGTACACTTGTATTGCTCCGATGGGAAGACATTGTTCATAGAAGTTGTTCCAATGGGTGTCTAGTATAACATATCCAAATTGCAGCCCAATTGAACATATCTAGAGTCCTCAGCTCGTCCAACACTGAACCCTGCTCAGGAGGATTCCTTTTTCCAGCAACACATGTGCAACAGCAAAAGAACTTTATTAGCCAGCAACAAAGACTTGCAGCACATGGGTTGGCAGCAAATAAAGAGCCAGACCTCCATGCTAAAAGAAGAAACCAGCAATCCCATGTGAAGAAAGCTTGAGGTGCAACAAAAGAAGTATGGGATGGAGTTGATTCCAACTACACTAACATAGGCAAGATGAAGTGGGAGTTATGGGTTGTATTAAATGAGGAATGGTGGTGTTGGATTTCATCATGATGTTCCTTCCTCTTAGCCCTATAAATAGAGAAGTCTTCAAGCTTCATAAATCACACCCCAAGGGGGGGAGCTCTCAAACACTTCTCTAGAGCTCCCTTCCCTTCTCTCCCTCACATTCTCTTAGTTTCCTTTCAAGTTGTCAATTGTTGTAACAAAATGATTTTACTAAATTTTCCTTCAAGTTTTCTTAGTTCCACTTTACTTTTATTTGTAATGTACATTCTTTCTTAAGTATTCAAGTTTAATTAGTTTCCAAGTTTCAATTATGGTTTTTGTTCTTATTCATTATGCTTATAAGTTAATATGCTAGTTTGAATGATTGATCACCATTTAGGCTTGCATGTTAGCTATCTTGGTTTGAATTAAGAGTAGACACCATGCTTTAATTCGAATTGAACTATGAATAGGAAGAGTATGTATGGACATTCGACAACAGGGATTAGATACATGCTTGGTTGTTTAAATTGTTCTTCTATGCTTAATGGGTTCCTAATGCTTAATTTTAGGTTAGACAACAAATGATCAAATTAGGGAATTAGGAACACAAGGTTATGACCAAACATCATGGCTTAATCATACTTTAGCTAGAATCAATCCGTTAATCTAATTGAACTTGGGAATTTATTTGCTTGAGTTATTTCCCTTTTTCTTGTTTTATTTATTTTCTTTTTCATTTCTATTTTGTGTAGGGGAAATGAATTGGATCATTCAATCACCAATCCTCGTGGGATCGACCTCGCACTTACATATGCTATACTACCAAACGGCTCGTGCACTTGCGAGTATCACAAGTTGAGGATGCAGCTGAATCCATTTTGGTGCAGCTGAATCCATTTTGGTGCAGCTGAATCGACGCAACATCGGATTTCACTCAAACTTAACCAAATGACTCCTCCCACCATATTATGTTGTTGCCCAAGTTTTGGGTGCGATCCGAAATCAATAGGTGTAAGAAATTGGACAATTTATGTTCAAAGGCAATTCGTTCCTGATCGGAGTGGTCGGTGTATTCCATAGTTCTAGAGATCGGATTTCACTCAAAACTAAGCAAATGACTCCTCCCACCATATTATGATGTTGCACAAGTTTTGGGATTGATCCGAAATCAATAGGTGTAAGAAATTGGACAATTCAAGTTCAAAGGCAGTTCATTCCTAATTGGAGTGGTTGGTGTTTTGGGTAGTTCTAGAGATTGGATTTCACTCAAACTTAAGCAAATGACTCCTCCCACCATATTATGATGTTGCCCCAGTTTTGGGCTCGATCCGAAATCAATAGGTGTAAGAAATTGGACAATTCAAGTTCAAAGGCAGTTCGTTCCTAATTGGAGTGGTTGGTGTTTTGGGTAGTTCTAGAGATCGGATTTCACTCAAACTTAACCAAATGACTCCTCCCTCCATATTATGATGTTGGCCAAGTTTTCGGCTCGATCCGAAATCAATAGGTGTAAGAAATTGGACAATTTATGTTCAATGGCAGTTCGTTCCTAATCGGAGTGGTTGGTGTATTCCATAGTTCCAGAGATCGGATTTCACTCAAAACTAACCAAATGACTCCACCCACCATATTATGATGTTGCCCAAGTTTTTGGCTCGATCCAAAATCAATAGGTGTAAGAAGTTGGACAATTCAGGTTCAAAGGTAGTTCGTTCCTAATTGGAGTGGTTGGTGTTTTGGGTAGTTCTAGAGATCAGATTTTACTCAAACTTAACCAAATGACTCCTCCCATCATATTATGATGTCGCCCAAGTTTAGGGCTCGATCCGAAATCAATACGTGTAAGAAATTGGACAATTCAGGTTCAAAGGCAGTTCGTTCCTAATTGGAGTGGTTGGTGTTTTGGGTAGTTCTAGAGATCGGATTTCACTCAAACTTAACCAAATGACTCCTCCCACCATATGATGATGTTGCCCAAGTTTTGGGCTCTATCCGAAATCAAACGGTGTAAGAAATTGGACAATTGAAGTTCAAAGGCAGTTCGTTCCTAGTTGGAGTGGTTGGGGTTTTGGGTAGTTCTGGAGATCGGATTTCACTGAAACTTAAACAAACGACTCCTCCCACCATATTATGATGTTGCCCAACTTTTGGGCTCGATCCGGAATCAATAGGTGTAAGAAATTGGACAATTTATGTTCAATGGCAGTTCGTTTGTAATCGGAGTGGTTGGTGTATTCCACAGTTGTAGAGATCGGATTTCACTGAAAACTGTCCAAATGACTCCTCCCACCAAATTATGTGGTTGCCGAAGTTTTGGGCTCGATCCGAATTCAATAGGTATAAAAAATTGGACAATTCAAGTTCAAAGGCGGTTCGTTCCTAATTGGAGTGGTTGGTGTTTTGGGTAGTTCTAGAGATCATATTTCACTCAAAATTAACCAAATGACTCCTCCCACCGTATTACGATGTTGCCCAAGTTTTGGGCTCGATCCGAAATCAGTAGGTGTAAGAAATTGGACAATTTATGTTCAAAGGCAGTTCGTTCCTAAATGGAGTGGTTGGTGTATTCCACAGTTCTAGAGATCGGATTTCACTAAAAACTAACCAAATCACTCCTCCCACCATATTGTGATGTTGCCCAAGTTTTGGGCTCGATCCGAAATCAATAGGTGTAAGAAATTGGACAATTCAAGTTCAAAGGCAGTTCGTTCCTAATTGGAGTGGTTGCTGTTTTGGGTAGTTCTAGAGATCGGATTTCACTCAAACTTAACCAAACGACTCCCCCCACCATATTATGATGTTTCCCAGGTTTTGGGCTCGATCCGAAATCAATAGGTGTAAGAAATTGGACAATTTATGTTCAAAGGAAGTTCGTTCCTAATCGGAGTGGTTGGTGTTTTGGGTAGTTCTAGAGATTGGATTTCAGTCAAGCTTAACCAAATGACTCCTCCCACCATATTATGATGTTGCCCAAGTTTTGGGTTCGATCCGAAATCAGTAGGTGTAAGAAATTGGACAATTCAGGTTCAAAGGCAGTTCGTTCCTAATTGTTGTGGTTGGTGTTTTGGGTAGTTCTAGAGATTGTATTTCACTCAAACTTAAGCAAATGACTCCTCCCACCATATTATGATGTTGCCCCAGGTTTGGGCTCGATCCGAAATCAATAGGTGTAAGAAATTGGACAATTCAAGTTCAAAGGCAGTTCGTTCCTAATTGGAGTGTTTGGTGTTTTGGGTAGTTCTAGAGATCGGATTTCATTCAAACTTAACCAAATGACTCCTCCCACCATATTATGATGTTGCCGATGTTTTGGGCTCGATCCGAAATCAATAGTTGTAAGAAATCGGACAATTCCAGTTCAAAGACAGTTCGTTCCTAATTGTAGTGGTTGGTGTTTTGGGTAGTTCTAGAGATTGGATTTCAGTCAAGCTTAACCAAATGACTCCTCCCACCATATTATGATGTTGCCCAAGTTTTGGGTAGTTCTAGAGATCGGATTTCATTCAAACTTAACCAAACGACGCCCCCCACCATATTATGATGTTTCCCAGGTTTTGGGCTCGATCCGAAACCAATAGGTGTAAGAAATTGGACAATTTATGTTCAAAGGAAGTTCGTTCCTAATCGGAGTGGTTGGTGTTTTGGGTAGTTCTAGAGATTGGATTTCAGTCAGGCTTAACCAAATGACTCCTCCCACCATATTATGATGTTGCCCAAGTTTTGGGCTCGATCCGAAATCAATAGGTGTAAGAAATTGGACAATTTATGTTCAAAGGCAGTTCGTTCCTAATCGTTGTGGTCGGTGTATTCCATAGTTCTAGAGATCGTATTTCACTCAAAACTAAGCAAATGAATCCTCAGACCATATTATCATGTTGCACAAGTTTTGGGCTCGATCCGAAATCAATAGGTGAAAGAAATCGGACAATTCAAGTTCAAAGGCAGTTCGTTCCTAATTGGAGTGGTTGGTGTTTTGGGTAGTTCTAGAGATCGGATTTCACTCAAGCTTAACCAAATGACTCCTCCCCCCATATTATGATGTTGCCGATGTTTTGGGCTCGATCCGAAATCAATAGTTGTAAGAAATCGGACAATTCCAGTTCAAAGGCAGTTCGTTCCTAATTGTAGTGGTTGGTGTTTTGGGTAGTTCTAGAGATTGGATTTCACTCAAACTCAAGCAAATGACTCCTCCCACCAAATTATGATGTTGCCCCAGTTTTGGGTTCGATCCGATATCAATAGGAGTAAGAAATTGGACAATTCAAGTTCAAAGGCAGTTCAATCCTAATTGGAGTGGTTAGTGTGTTGGGTAGTTCTAGAGATCGGATTTCATTCAAACTTAACCAAATGACTCCTCCCACCATATTATGATGTTGCCCAAGTTTTGGGCTCGATCCGAAATCAATAGGTGTAAGAAATTGGACAATTCAAGTCCAAAGGCAGTTCGTTCCTAATTGGAGTGGTTGGCGTTTTGGGTAGTTCTAGAGATCGGATTTCACTCAAACTTAACCAAATCACTCCTCCCACCACATTATGATGTTGCCCAAGTTTTGGGCTCGATCCGAAATCAATAGGTGTAAGAAATTGGACAATTCAAGTTCAAAGGCAGTTCGTTCCTAATTGGAGTGGTTGGTGTTTTGGGTAGTTCTAGAGATCGGATTTCACTCAAGCTTAACCAAATGACTCCTCCCACCATATTATGATGTTGCCCAAGTTTTGGATTCGATCCGAAATCAACTGGTGTAAGAAATTGGATAATTCAAGTTCAATGGCAGTTCGTTCCTAATTGGAGTGGTTGGTGTTTTGGGTAGTTCTAGAGATCGGATTTCACTCAAACTTAATCAAATGACTCCTCCCACCATATTATGATGTTTCCCCAGTTTTGGGCTCGATCAGATATGAATAGGTGTAGGAAATTGGACAGTTCAAGTTCAAAGGCGGTTCGTTCCTAATCGGGGGTGGTTGATGTATTCCATAGTTCTAGAGATCGGATTTCACTCAAAACTAACCAAATGACTCCTCCCACCATATTATGATGTTGCCCAAGTTTTGGGCTCGATCCGAAATCCATAGGTGTAAGAAATTGGACAATTTATGTTCAAAGGCAGTTCGTTCTTAATCGTAGTGGTTGGTGTATTCCATAGTTCTAGAGATCGGATTTCACTCAAAACTAAACAAATGACTCCTCCCCCCATATTATGATGTTGCCCAAGTTTTGGGCTCGATCCGAAATCAATAGGTGTAAGAAATTGGACAATTCAAGTTCAAAGGTAGTTCGTTCCCAATTGGAGTGGTTGGTGTTCTGGGTAGTTCTAGAGATCGGATTTCACTCAAACTTAACCAAATGACTCCTCCCACAATATTATGATGTTGCCCAAGTTTTGGGCTCGATCCGAAATCAATCGGTGTAAGAAATTGGACAATTCGAGTTCAAAGGCGGTTCTTTCCTAATTGGAGTGGTTGGTGTGTTGGGTAGTTCTAGAGATCGGATTTCACTGAAGCTTAAAAAAATGACTCCTCCCATCATATTATGATGTTGCCCAAGTTTTGGGCTTGATCCGAAATCAATAGGTGTAAGAAATTGGATAATTCATGTTCAAAGGCAGTTCGTTCCAAATTGGAGTGGTTGCTGTTTTGGGTAGTTCTAGAGATCGGATTTCACTCAAACTTAACCAAATCACTCCTCCCACCATATTATGATGTTGCCCAAGTTTTGGGCTCGATCTGAAATCAATAGGTGTCAGAAAGTGGACAATTTATGTTCAAAGGCAGTTCATTCCTAATCGGAGTGGTTGGTGTATTCTATAGTTCTAGAGATCGGATTTCACTCCAAACTAACCAAATGACTCCTCCCACCATATTATGATGTTGCCCAAGTTTTGGGCTCGATCCGAAATCAATAGGTGTAAGAAATTGGATAATTCAAGTTCAAAGGCAGTTCGTTCCTAATTGGAGTGGTTGGTGTTTTGGGTAGTTCTAGAGATCGGATTTCACTCAAGCTTAAAAAAATGACTCCTCCCATCATATTATGATGTTGCCCAAGTTTTGGGCTCGATCCGAAATCAATCGGTGTAAGAAATTGGACAATTCATGTTCAATGGCAGTTCGTTCCTAATCGGGGGTGGTTGATGTATTCCATTGTTCTAGAGATCGGATTTCACTCAAAACTAACCAAATGACTCCTCCCACCATATTATGATGTTGCCCAAGTTTTGGGCTCGATCCGAAATCAATCGGTGTAAGAAATTGGACAATTCGAGTTCAAAGGCGGTTCTTTCCTAATTGGAGTGGTTGGTGTGTTGGGTAGTTCTAGAGATCGGATTTCACTCAAACTTAACCAAATGACTCCTCCCACCATATTATGTTGTTGCCCAAGTTTTGGGCTCGATCCGAAATCAATAGGTGTAAGAAATTGGACAATTCAAGTTCAAAGGCAGTTCCTTCCCAATTGGAGTGGTTGGTGTTTTGGTTAGTTGTAGGGATCGGATTTCACTCAAACTTAACCAAATGAGTCCTCCCACCATATTATGATGTTGCCCAAGTTTTGGGCTCGGTCCGAAATCAATAGGTGTGAGAAATTGGACAATTCAAGTTCAACGGCTGTTCGTTCCTAATTGGAGTGGTTGGTGTATTCCATACTTCTAGCGATTGGATTTCACTCAAAACTCACCAAATGACTCCTCCCACCATATTATGATGTTGCCCAAGTTTTGGGCTTGATCCGAAATCAATAGGTGTGAGAAATTGGACAATTCAAGTTCAAAGGCAGTTCGTTCCTAATTGGAGTGGTTGGTGTTTTGGGTAGTTCTAGAGATCGGATTTCACTCAAGCTTAAAAAAATGACTCCTCCCATCATATTATGATGTTGCCCAAGTTTTGGGCTTGATCCGAAATCAATAGGTGTAAGAAATTGGATAATTCATGTTCAAAGGCAGTTCGTTCCTAATTGGAGTGGTTGCTGTTTTGGGTAGTTCTAGAGATCGGATTTCACTCAAACTTAACCAAATCACTCCTCCCACCATATTATGATCTTGCCCAAGTTTTGGGCTCGATCTGAAATCAATAGGTGTCAGAAAGTGGACAATTTATGTTCAAAGGCAGTTCATTCCTAATCGGAGTGGTTGGTGTATTCCATAGTTCTAGAGATCGGATTTCACTCCAAACTAACCAAATGACTCCTCCCACCATATTATGATGTTGCCCAAGTTTTGGGCTCGATCCGAAATCAATAGGTGTAAGAAATTGGATAATTCAAGTTCAAAGGCAGTTCGTTCCTAATTGGAGTGGTTGGTGTTTTGGGTAGTTCTAGAGATCGGATTTCACTCAAGCTTAAAAAAATGACTCCTCCCATCATATTATGATGTTGCCCAAGTTTTGGGCTCGATCCGAAATCAATCGGTGTAAGAAATTGGACAATTCATGTTCAATGGCAGTTCGTTCCTAATCGGGGGTAGTTGATGTATTCCATAGTTCTAGAGATCGGATTTCACTCAAAACTAACCAAATGACTCCTCCCACCATATTATGATGTTGCCCAAGTTTTGGGCTCGATCCGAAATCAATCGGTGTAAGAAATTGGACAATTCGAGTTCAAAGGCGGTTCTTTCCTAATTGGAGTGGTTGGTGTGTTGGGTAGTTCTAGAGATCGGATTTCACTCAAACTTAACCAAATGACTCCTCCCACCATATTATGTTGTTGCCCAAGTTTTGGGCTCGATCCGAAATCAATAGGTGTAAGAAATTGGACAATTCAAGTTCAAAGGCAGTTCCTTCCCAATTGGAGTGGTTGGTGTTTTGGTTAGTTGTAGGGATCGGATTTCACTCAAACTTAACCAAATGAGTCCTCCCACCATATTATGATGTTGCCCAAGTTTTGGGCTCGGTCCGAAATCAATAGGTGTGAGAAATTGGACAATTCAAGTTCAACGGCTGTTCGTTCCTAATTGGAGTGGTTGGTGTATTCCATACTTCTAGCGATTGGATTTCACTCAAAACTCACCAAATGACTCCTCCCACCATATTATGATGTTGCCCAAGTTTTGGGCTTGATCCGAAATCAATAGGTGTGAGAAATTGGACAATTCAAGTTCAAAGGCAGTTCGTTCCTAATTGGAGTGGTTGGTGTTTTGGGTAGTTCTAGAGATCGGATTTCACTCAAGCTTAAAAAAATGACTCCTCCCATCATATTATGATGTTGCCCAAGTTTTGGGCTTGATCCGAAATCAATAGGTGTAAGAAATTGGATAATTCATGTTCAAAGGCAGTTCGTTCCTAATTGGAGTGGTTGCTGTTTTGGGTAGTTCTAGAGATCGGATTTCACTCAAACTTAACCAAATCACTCCTCCCACCATATTATGATCTTGCCCAAGTTTTGGGCTCGATCTGAAATCAATAGGTGTCAGAAAGTGGACAATTTATGTTCAAAGGCAGTTCATTCCTAATCGGAGTGGTTGGTGTATTCCATAGTTCTAGAGATCGGATTTCACTCCAAACTAACCAAATGACTCCTCCCACCATATTATGATGTTGCCCAAGTTTTGGGCTCGATCCGAAATCAATAGGTGTAAGAAATTGGATAATTCAAGTTCAAAGGCAGTTCGTTCCTAATTGGAGTGGTTGGTGTTTTGGGTAGTTCTAGAGATCGGATTTCACTCAAGCTTAAAAAAATGACTCCTCCCATCATATTATGATGTTGCCCAAGTTTTGGGCTCGATCCGAAATCAATCGGTGTAAGAAATTGGACAATTCATGTTCAATGGCAGTTCGTTCCTAATCGGGGGTAGTTGATGTATTCCATAGTTCTAGAGATCGGATTTCACTCAAAACTAACCAAATGACTCCTCCCACCATATTATGATGTTGCCCAAGTTTTGGGCTCGATCCGAAATCAATCGGTGTAAGAAATTGGACAATTCGAGTTCAAAGGCGGTTCTTTCCTAATTGGAGTGGTTGGTGTGTTGGGTAGTTCTAGAGATCGGATTTCACTCAAACTTAACCAAATGACTCCTCCCACCATATTATGTTGTTGCCCAAGTTTTGGGCTCGATCCGAAATCAATAGGTGTAAGAAATTGGACAATTCAAGTTCAAAGGCAGTTCCTTCCCAATTGGAGTGGTTGGTGTTTTGGTTAGTTGTAGGGATCGGATTTCACTCAAACTTAACCAAATGAGTCCTCCCACCATATTATGATGTTGCCCAAGTTTTGGGCTCGGTCCGAAATCAATAGGTGTGAGAAATTGGACAATTCAAGTTCAACGGCTGTTCGTTCCTAATTGGAGTGGTTGGTGTATTCCATACTTCTAGCGATTGGATTTCACTCAAAACTCACCAAATGACTCCTCCCACCATATTATGATGTTGCCCAAGTTTTGGGCTTGATCCGAAATCAATAGGTGTGAGAAATTGGACAATTCAAGTTCAAAGGCAGTTCGTTCCTAATTGGAGTGGTTGGTGTTTTGGGTAGTTCTAGAGATCGGATTTCACTCAAGCTTAAAAAAATGACTCCTCCCATCATATTATGATGTTGCCCAAGTTTTGGGCTTGATCCGAAATCAATAGGTGTAAGAAATTGGATAATTCATGTTCAAAGGCAGTTCGTTCCTAATTGGAGTGGTTACTGTTTTGGGTAGTTCTAGAGATCGGATTTCACTCAAACTTAACCAAATCACTCCTCCCACCATATTATGATCTTGCCCAAGTTTTGGGCTCGATCTGAAATCAATAGGTGTCAGAAAGTGGACAATTTATGTTCAAAGGCAGTTCATTCCTAATCGGAGTGGTTGGTGTATTCCATAGTTCTAGAGATCGGATTTCACTCCAAACTAACCAAATGACTCCTCCCACCATATTATGATGTTGCCCAAGTTTTGGGCTCGATCCGAAATCAATAGGTGTAAGAAATTGGATAATTCAAGTTCAAAGGCAGTTCGTTCCTAATTGGAGTGGTTGGTGTTTTGGGTAGTTCTAGAGATCGGATTTCACTCAAGCTTAAAAAAATGACTCCTCCCATCATATTATGATGTTGCCCAAGTTTTGGGCTCGATCCGAAATCAATCGGTGTAAGAAATTGGACAATTCATGTTCAATGGCAGTTCGTTCCTAATCGGGGGTGGTTGATGTATTCCATAGTTCTAGAGATCGGATTTCACTCAAAACTAACCAAATGACTCCTCCCACCATATTATGATGTCGACCAAGTTTTGGGCTCGATCCGAAATCAATCGGTGTAAGAAATTGGACAATTCGAGTTCAAAGGCGGTTCTTTCCTAATTGGAGTGGTTGGTGTGTTGGGTAGTTCTAGAGATCGGATTTCACTCAAACTTAACCAAATGACTCCTCCCACCATATTATGTTGTTGCCCAAGTTTTGGGCTCGATTCGAAATCAATAGGTGTAAGAAATTGGACAATTCAAGTTCAAAGGCAGTTCCTTCCCAATTGGAGTGGTTGGTGTTTTGGTTAGTTGTAGGGATCGGATTTCACTCAAACTTAACCAAATGAGTCCTCCCACCATATTATGATGTTGCCCAAGTTTTGGGCTCGATCCGAAATCAATAGGTGTTCCAAATTGGACAATTCAAGTTCAACGGCAGTTCGTTCCTCATTGGAGTGGTTGGTGTATTCCATACTTCTAGCGGTTGGATTTGACTCAAAACTCACCAAATGACTCCTCCCACCATATTATGATGTTGCCCAAGTTTTGGGCTCGATCCGAAATCAATAGGTGTGAGAAATTGGACAATTCAAGTTCAACGGCAGTTAGTTTCCTAATTGGAGTGGTTGGTGTATTCCATACTTCTAGCGATTGGATTTCATTCAAAACTCCCCAAATGACTCCTCCCACCATATTATGATGTTGCCCAAGTTTTGGGCTCGATCCGAAATCAATAGGTGTGAGAAATTGGACAATTCAAGTTCAACGGCAGTTCGTTCCAAATTGGAGTGGTTGGTGTATTCCATACTTCTAGGGATTGGATTTCACTCAAAACTCACCAAATGACTCCTCCCACCGTATTACGATGTTGCACAAGTTTGGGGTTCGATCCGAAATCAACAGGTGTGAGAAATTAGACAATTCAAGTTCAACGGCAGTTCGTTCCTAATCGGAGTGGTTGGTGTATTCCATAGTTCTAGAGATCGGATTTCACTCCAAACTAACCAAATGACTCCTCCCACCATATTATGATGTTGCCCAAGTTTTGGGCTCGATCCGAAATCAATAGGTGTGAGAAATTGGACAATTCAAGTTCAACGGCAGTTCGTTCCAAATTGGAGTGGTTGGTGTATTCCATACCTCTAGCGATTGGATTTCACTCAAAACTCACCAAATGAATCCTCCCACCATATTATGATGTTGCCCAAGTTTTGGGCTCGATCCGAAATCAATAGGTGTGAGAAATTGGACAATTCAAGTTCAACGGCAGTTCGTTCCTAATTGGAGTGGTTGGTGTATTCCACACTTCTAGCGATTGGATTTCACTCAAAACTCACCCAATGACTCCTCCCACCATATTATGATGTTGCCCAAGTTTTGGGCTCGATCCGAAATCAATAGGTGTGAGAAATTGGACAATTCAAGTTCAACGGCAGTTCGTTCCTAATTGGAGTGGTTGGTGTATTCCATACTTCTAGCGATTGGATTTCACTCAAAACTCACCCAATGACTCCTCCCACCATATTATGATGTTGCCCAAGTTTTGGGCTCGATCCGAAATCAATAGGTGTTCCAGATTGGAAAATTCAAGTTCAACGGCAGTTCGTTCCTAATTGGAGTGGTTGGTGTATTCCATACTTCTAGCGATTGGATTTCACTCAAAACTCACCAAATGACTCCTCCCACCGTATTACGATGTTGCACAAGTTTGGGGTTCGATCCGAAATCAGCAGGTGTGAGAAATTAGACAATTCAAGTTCAACGGCAGTTCGTTCCTAATGGGAGTGGTTGGTGTATTCCATACCTCTAGCGATTGGATTTCCCTCAAAACTAACCAAATGAGTCCTCCCACCATGTTATGTTGTTGCCCAAGTTTTGGGCTCGCTCCGAAATCAATAGGTGTGAGAAATTGGACAATTCAAGTTCAACGGCAGTTCGTTCCTAATTGGAGTGGTTGGTGTATTCCATACTTCTAGCGATTGGATTTCACTCAAAACTGACAAAATGACTCCTCCCACCATATTATGATGTGGCCCAAGTTTGGGGCTCGATCCGAAATCAATAGGTGTTCGAAATTGGACAATTCAAGTGCAACGGCAGTTCGTTCCTAATTGGAGTGGTTGTTGTATTCCATACTTCTAGCGATTGGATTTCACTCAAAACTCACCAAATGACTCCTCCCACCATATTATGATGTTGCCCAAGTTTTGGGCACGATCCGAAATCAATAGGTTTGAGAAATTGGACAATTCAAGTTCAACGGCAGTTCGTTCCTAATTGGAGTGGTTGGTGTATTCCATACTTCTAGCGATTGGATTTCACTCAAAACTCACCAAATGACTCCTCCCACCATATTATGATGTTGCCCAAGTTTTGGGCTTGATCCGAAATCAATAGGTGTGAGAAATTGGACAATTCAAGTTCAAAGGCAGTTCGTTCCTAATTGGAGTGGTTGGTGTTTTGGGTAGTTCTAGAGATCGGATTTCACTCAAGCTTAAAAAAATGACTCCTCCCATCATATTATGATGTTGCCCAAGTTTTGGGCTTGATCCGAAATCAATAGGTGTAAGAAATTGGATAATTCATGTTCAAAGGCAGTTCGTTCCTAATTGGAGTGGTTACTGTTTTGGGTAGTTCTAGAGATCGGATTTCACTCAAACTTAACCAAATCACTCCTCCCACCATATTATGATCTTGCCCAAGTTTTGGGCTCGATCTGAAATCAATAGGTGTCAGAAAGTGGACAATTTATGTTCAAAGGCAGTTCATTCCTAATCGGAGTGGTTGGTGTATTCCATAGTTCTAGAGATCGGATTTCACTCCAAACTAACCAAATGACTCCTCCCACCATATTATGATGTTGCCCAAGTTTTGGGCTCGATCCGAAATCAATAGGTGTAAGAAATTGGATAATTCAAGTTCAAAGGCAGTTCGTTCCTAATTGGAGTGGTTGGTGTTTTGGGTAGTTCTAGAGATCGGATTTCACTCAAGCTTAAAAAAATGACTCCTCCCATCATATTATGATGTTGCCCAAGTTTTGGGCTCGATCCGAAATCAATCGGTGTAAGAAATTGGACAATTCATGTTCAATGGCAGTTCGTTCCTAATCGGGGGTGGTTGATGTATTCCATAGTTCTAGAGATCGGATTTCACTCAAAACTAACCAAATGACTCCTCCCACCATATTATGATGTTGACCAAGTTTTGGGCTCGATCCGAAATCAATCGGTGTAAGAAATTGGACAATTCGAGTTCAAAGGCGGTTCTTTCCTAATTGGAGTGGTTGGTGTGTTGGGTAGTTCTAGAGATCGGATTTCACTCAAACTTAACCAAATGACTCCTCCCACCATATTATGTTGTTGCCCAAGTTTTGGGCTCGATCCGAAATCAATAGGTGTAAGAAATTGGACAATTCAAGTTCAAAGGCAGTTCCTTCCCAATTGGAGTGGTTGGTGTTTTGGTTAGTTGTAGGGATCGGATTTCACTCAAACTTAACCAAATGAGTCCTCCCACCATATTATGATGTTGCCCAAGTTTTGGGCTCGATCCGAAATCAATAGGTGTTCCAAATTGGACAATTCAAGTTCAACGGCAGTTCGTTCCTCATTGGAGTGGTTGGTGTATTCCATACTTCTAGCGGTTGGATTTGACTCAAAACTCACCAAATGACTCCTCCCACCATATTATGATGTTGCCCAAGTTTTGGGCTCGATCCGAAATCAATAGGTGTGAGAAATTGGACAATTCAAGTTCAACGGCAGTTAGTTTCCTAATTGGAGTGGTTGGTGTATTCCATACTTCTAGCGATTGGATTTCATTCAAAACTCCCCAAATGACTCCTCCCACCATATTATGATGTTGCCCAAGTTTTGGGCTCGATCCGAAATCAATAGGTGTGAGAAATTGGACAATTCAAGTTCAACGGCAGTTCGTTCCAAATTGGAGTGGTTGGTGTATTCCATACTTCTAGGGATTGGATTTCACTCAAAACTCACCAAATGACTCCTCCCACCGTATTACGATGTTGCACAAGTTTGGGGTTCGATCCGAAATCAACAGGTGTGAGAAATTAGACAATTCAAGTTCAACGGCAGTTCGTTCCTAATCGGAGTGGTTGGTGTATTCCATAGTTCTAGAGATCGGATTTCACTCCAAACTAACCAAATGACTCCTCCCACCATATTATGATGTTGCCCAAGTTTTGGGCTCGATCCGAAATCAATAGGTGTGAGAAATTGGACAATTCAAGTTCAACGGCAGTTCGTTCCAAATTGGAGTGGTTGGTGTATTCCATACCTCTAGCGATTGGATTTCACTCAAAACTCACCAAATGAATCCTCCCACCATATTATGATGTTGCCCAAGTTTTGGGCTCGATCCGAAATCAATAGGTGTGAGAAATTGGACAATTCAAGTTCAACGGCAGTTCGTTCCTAATTGGAGTGGTTGGTGTATTCCACACTTCTAGCGATTGGATTTCACTCAAAACTCACCCAATGACTCCTCCCACCATATTATGATGTTGCCCAAGTTTTGGGCTCGATCCGAAATCAATAGGTGTGAGAAATTGGACAATTCAAGTTCAACGGCAGTTCGTTCCTAATTGGAGTGGTTGGTGTATTCCATACTTCTAGCGATTGGATTTCACTCAAAACTCACCCAATGACTCCTCCCACCATATTATGATGTTGCCCAAGTTTTGGGCTCGATCCGAAATCAATAGGTGTT
This sequence comes from Prunus avium, assembly GCF_965620075.1. NCBI lineage: Eukaryota > Viridiplantae > Streptophyta > Magnoliopsida > Rosales > Rosaceae > Prunus > Prunus avium. The sequence goes on from NC_142287.1 coordinate 1,578,966, forward strand.
CCAGATTGGAAAATTCAAGTTCAACGGCAGTTCGTTCCTAATTGGAGTGGTTGGTGTATTCCATACTTCTAGCGATTGGATTTCACTCAAAACTCACCAAATGACTCCTCCCACCGTATTACGATGTTGCACAAGTTTGGGGTTCGATCCGAAATCAGCAGGTGTGAGAAATTAGACAATTCAAGTTCAACGGCAGTTCGTTCCTAATGGGAGTGGTTGGTGTATTCCATACCTCTAGCGATTGGATTTCCCTCAAAACTAACCAAATGAGTCCTCCCACCATGTTATGTTGTTGCCCAAGTTTTGGGCTCGCTCCGAAATCAATAGGTGTGAGAAATTGGACAATTCAAGTTCAACGGCAGTTCGTTCCTAATTGGAGTGGTTGGTGTATTCCATACTTCTAGCGATTGGATTTCACTCAAAACTGACAAAATGACTCCTCCCACCATATTATGATGTGGCCCAAGTTTGGGGCTCGATCCGAAATCAATAGGTGTTCGAAATTGGACAATTCAAGTGCAACGGCAGTTCGTTCCTAATTGGAGTGGTTGTTGTATTCCATACTTCTAGCGATTGGATTTCACTCAAAACTCACCAAATGACTCCTCCCACCATATTATCATGTTGCCCAAGTTTTGGGCTCGATCCGAAATCAATAGGTCTTCCAAATTGGACAATTCAAGTTCAACGGCAGTTCGTTCCTAATTGGAGTGGTTGGTGTATTCCATACTTCTAGCGATTGGATTTCACTCAAAACTCACCAAATGACTCCTCCCACCATATTATGATGTTGCCCAAGTTTTGGGCTCGATCCGAAATCAATAGGTGTTCCAAATTGGACAATTCAAGTTCAACGGCAGTTCGTTCCTAATTGGAGTGGCTGGGGTATTCCGTACTTCTAGCGACTGGATTTCACTCAAAACTCACCAAATGACTCCTCCCACCATATTATCTTGTTGCCCAAGTTTTGGGCTCGATCCGAAATCAATAGGTGTGAGAAATTGGACAATTCAAGTTCAACGGCAGTTCGTTCCTAATTGGAGTGGTTGGTGTATTCCATAATTCTAGCGATTGGATTTCACTCAAAACTCACCAAATGACTCCTCCCACCATATTATGCTGTTGCCCAAGTTTTGGGCTCGATCCGAAATCAATAGGTGTGAGAAATTGGACAATTCAATTTCAACGGCAGTTCGTTCCTAATTGGAGTGGTTGGTGTATTCCATACTTCTAGCGATTGGATTTCACTCAACACTCACCCAATGACTCCTCCCACCATATTATGATGTTGCCCAAGTTTTGGGCTCGATCCGAAATCAATAGGTGTTCCAAATTGGACAATTCAAGTTCAACGGCAGTTCGTTCCTAATTGGAGTGGTTGGTGTATTCCATACTTCTAACGATTGGATTTCACTCAAAACTCACCAAACGACTCCTCCCCCCGTATTTTGATGTTGCCCAAGTTTTGGGCTCGAGCCGAAATCAATTGGTGTGAGAAATTGGTCAATTCAATTTCAACGACAGTTCGTTCCTAATTGGAGTGGTTGGTGTATTCCATACGTCTAAAGATTGGATTTCACTTAAAACTCACCAAATGACTCCTCCCACCATATTATGATGTTGCCCAACTTTTGGGCTCGATCCGAAATCAATAGGTGTGAGAAATTGGACAATTCAAGTTCAACGGCAGTTCATTCCTAATTGGAGTGGTTGGTGTATTCCATACTTCTAGCGATTGGATTTCACTCAAAACTCACCAAAGGACTCCTCCCACCATATTATGATGTTGCCCATGTTTTGGGCTCGATCCGAAATCAATAGGTGTTCCAAATTGGACAATTCAAGTTCAACGGCAGTTCGTTCCTAATTGGAGTGGCTGGGGTATTCCGTACTTCTAGCGACTGGATTTCACTCAAAACTCACCAAATGACTCCTCCCACCATATTATCTTGTTGCCCAAGTTTTGGGCTCGATCCGAAATCAATAGGTGTGAGAAATTGGACAATTCAAGTTCAACGGCAGTTCGTTCCTAATTGGAGTGGTTGGTGTATTCCATAATTCTAGCGATTGGATTTCACTCAAAACTCACCAAATGACTCCTCCCACCATATTATGCTGTTGCCCAAGTTTTGGGCTCGATCCGAAATCAATAGGTGTGAGAAATTGGACAATTCAATTTCAACGGCAGTTCGTTCCTAATTGGAGTGGTTGGTGTATTCCATACTTCTAGCGATTGGATTTCACTCAACACTCACCCAATGACTCCTCCCACCATATTATGATGTTGCCCAAGTTTTGGGCTCGATCCGAAATCAATAGGTGTTCCAAATTGGACAATTCAAGTTCAACGGCAGTTCGTTCCTAATTGGAGTGGTTGGTGTATTCCATACTTCTAACGATTGGATTTCAATCAAAACTCACCAAACGACTCCTCCCCCCGTATTATGATGTTGCCCAAGTTTTGGGCTCGAGCCGAAATCAATTGGTGTGAGAAATTGGTCAATTCAATTTCAACGACAGTTCGTTCCTAATTGGAGTGGTTGGTGTATTCCATACGTCTAGCGATTGGATTTCACTTAAAACTCACCAAATGACTCCTCCCACCATATTATGATGTTGCCCAACTTTTGGGCTCGATCCGAAATCAATAGGTGTGAGAAATTGGACAATTCAAGTTCAACGGCAGTTCATTCCTAATTGGAGTGGTTGGTGTATTCCATACTTCTAGCGATTGGATTTCACTCAAAACTCACCAAAGGACTCCTCCCACCATATTATGATGTTGCCCATGTTTTGGGCTCGATCCGAAATCAATAGGTGTTCCAAATTGGACAATTCAAGTTCAACGGCAGTTCGTTCCTAATTGGAGTGGTTGGTGTATTCCATACTTCTAGCGATTGGATTTCACTCAAAACTCACCAAACGACTCCTCCCCCCATATTATGATGTTGCCCAAGTTTTGGGCTCGAGCCGAAATCAATTGGTGTGAGAAATTGGTCAATTCAATTTCAACGACAGTTCGTTCCTAATTGGAGTGGTTGGTGTATTCCATACGTCTAGCGATTGGATTTCACTTAAAACTCACCAAATGACTCCTCCCACCATATTATGATGTTGCCCAAGTTTTGGGCTCGATCCGAAATCAATAGGTGTGAGAAATTGGACAATTCAAGTTCAACGGCAGTTCGTTCCGAATTGGAGTGGTTGGTGTATTCCACACTTCTAGCGATTGGATTTCACTTAAAACTCACCAAATGACTCCTCCCACCATATTATGATGTTCCCCAAGTTTTGGGCTCGATCCGAAATCAATAGGTGTTCCAAATTGGACAATTCAAGTTCAACGGCAGTTCGTTCCTAATTGTAGTGGTTGGTGTATTCCATACTTCTAGCCATTGGATTTCACTCAAAATTCACCAAATGACCTCTCCCACCATATTATCATGTTGCCCAAGTTTTGGGCTCGATCCGAAATCAATAGGTGTTCGAAATTGGACAATTCAAGATCAACGGCAGTTCGTTCCTAATTGGAGTGGTTGGTGTATTCCATACTTCTAGTGATTGGATTTCACTCAAAACTCACCAAATGACTCCTCCCACCATATTATGATGTTTCCCAAGTTTTGGGCTCGATCCGAAATCAATAGATGTGACAAATTGGTCAATTCAATTTCAACGACAGTTCGTTCCAAATTGGAGTGGTTGGCGTATTCCACACTTCTAGCGATTGGATTTCGTTCAAAACTCATCAAATGACTCCTCCCACCGTATTATGATGTTGCCCAAGTTTTGGGCTCGATCCGAAATGAATAGGTGTTCCAAATTGGACAATTCAAGTTCAACGGCAGTTCGTTCCGAATTGGAGTGGTTGGTGTATTCCGTACGTCTAGCGATTGGATTTCACTCAAAACTCACCAAACGACTCCTCCCACCATATTATGATGTTGCCCAAGTTTTGGGCTCGATCCGAAATGAATAGGTGTTCCAAATTGGACAATTCAAGTTCAACGGCAGTTCGTTCCGAATTGGAGTGGTTGGTGTATTCCATACTTCTAGCGATTGGATTTCACTCAAAACTCACCGAATGACTCCTCAAACCATATTATGATGTTGCCCAAGTTTTGGGCTCGATCCGAAGTCAATAGGTGTCAAAAATTGGACAATTCAAATTCAACGGCAGTTCGTTCCTAATTGGAGTGGTTGGTGTATTCCATACTTCTAGCGATTGGATTTCACTAAAAACTCACCAAATGACTCCTCCCACCATATTATCATGTTGCCCAAGTTTTGGGCTCGATCCGAAATCAATATGTCTTCCAAATTGGACAATTCAAGTTCAACGGCAGTTCGTTCCTAATTGGAGTGTTTGGTGTATTCCATACTTCTAGCGATTGGATTTCACTCAAAAGTCACCAAATCACTCCTCCCACCATATTATGATGTTGCCCAAGTTTTGGGCTCGATCCGAAATCAATAGGTCTTCCAAATTGGACAATTCAAGTTCAACGGCAGTTCGTTCCTAATTGGAGTGGTTGGTGTATTCCATACTTCTAGCGATTGGATTTCACTCAAAACTCACCAAATGACTCCTCCCACCATATTATGATGTCGCACAAGTTTGGGGTTCGATCCGAAATCAACAGGTGTGAGAAATTGGACAATTCAATTTCAACGGCAGTTCGTTCCTAATTGGAGTGGTTGGTGTATTCCATACTTCTAGCGATTGGATTTCACTCAAAACTCACCAAATGACTCCTCAAACCAGATTATGATGTTGCCCAAGTTTTGGGCACGATCCGAAATCAATAGGTGTTCCAAATTGGACGATTCAAGTTCAACGACAGTTCGTTCCTAATTGGAGTGGTTGGTGTATTCCATACTTCTAGCGATTGGATTTCACTCAAAACTCACCAAATGACTCCTCCCACCATATTATGATGTTGCCCAAGTTTTGGGCTCGATCCGAAGTCAATAGGTGTCAAAAATGGGACAATTCAAATTCAACGGCAGTTCGTTCCTAATTGGAGTGGTTGGTGTATTCCATACTTCTAGCGATTGGATTTCACTAAAAACTCACCAAATGACTCCTCCCACCATATTATCATGTTGCCCAAGTTTTGGGCTCGATCCGAAATCAATATGTCTTCCAAATTGGACAATTCAAGTTCAACGGCAGTTCGTTCCTAATTGGAGTGGTTGGTGTATTCCATACTTCTAGCGATTGGATTTCACTCAAAACTCACCAAATCACTCCTCCCACCATATTATGATGTTGCCCAAGTTTTGGGCTCGATCCGAAATCAATAGGTCTTCCAAATTGGACAATTCAAGTTCAACGGCAGTTCGTTCCTAATTGGAGTGGTTGGTGTATTCCATACTTCTAGCGATTGGATTTCACTCAAAACTCACCAAATGACTCCTCCCACCATATTATGATGTCGCACAAGTTTGGGGTTCAATCCGAAATCAACAGGTGTGAGAAATTGGACAATTCAATTTCAACGGCAGTTCGTTCCTAATTGGAGTGGTTGGTGTATTCCATACTTCTAGCGATTGGATTTCACTCAAAACTCACCAAATGACTCCTCAAACCAGATTATGATGTTGCCCAAGTTTTGGGCACGATCCGAAATCAATAGGTGTTCCAAATTGGACGATTCAAGTTCAACGCCAGTTCGTTCCTAATTGGAGTGGTTGGTGTATTCCATACTTCTAGCGATTGGATTTCACTCAAAACTCACCAAATGACTCCTCCCACCATATTATGATGTTGCCCAAGTTTTGGGCTCGATCCGAAATCAATAGGTGTTCCAAATTGGACAATTCAAGTTCAACGGCAGTTCGTTCCTAATTGGAGTGGTTGGTGTATTCCATACTTCTAGCGATTGGATTTCACTCAAAACTCACCAAATGACTCCTCCCACCATATTATCATGTTGCCCAAGTTTTGGGCTCGATCCGAAATCAATAGGTCTTCCAAATTGGACAATTCAAGTTCAACGGCAGTTCGTTCCTAATTGGAGTGGTTGGTGTATTCCATACTTCTAGCAATTGGATTTCACTCAAAACTCACCAACTGACTCCTCCCACCATATTATGATGTTGCACAAGTTTGGGGTTCGATCCGAAATCAACAGGTGTGAGAAATTGGACAATTCATGTTCAACGGCAGTTCGTTCCTAATGGGAGTGGTTGGTGTATTCCATACCTCTAGCGATTGGATTTCCCTCAAAACTCACCAAATGACTCCTCCCACCATATTTTGATGTTGCCCAAGTTTTGGGCTCGATCCGAAATCAATAGGTGTGAGAAATTGGACAATTCAAGTTCAACGGCAGTTCGTTCCAAATTGGAGTGGTTGGTGTATTCCATACTTCTAGCGATTGGATTTCACTCAAAACACACCAAATGACTCCTCCCACCATATTATGATGTTGCCCAAGTTTTGGGCTCGATCCGAAATCAATAGGTGTTCCAAATTGGACAATTCATGTTCAACGGCAGTTCGTTCCTAATTGTAGTGGTTGGTGTATTCCATACTTCTAGCGATTGAATTTCACTCAAAACTCACCAAATGACTCCTCCCACCATATTATGATGTTGCACAAGTTTGGGGTTCGATCCGAAATCAACAGGTGTGAGAAATTGGACAATTCAAGTTCAACGGCAGTTCGTTCCTAATTGGTGTGGTTGGTGTATTCCATACTTCTAGCGATTGGATTTCACTCAAAACTCACCAAATGACTCCTCCCACCATATTATCATGTTGCCCAAGTTTTGGGCCAGATCCGAAATCAATAGGTGTTCCAAATTGGACAATTCAAGTTCAACGGCAATTCGTTCCTAATTGGTGTGGTTGGTGTATTCCATACTTCTAGCGATTGGATTTCACTGAAAACTCCCCAAATGACTCCTCCCACTATATTACGATGTTGCCCAAGTTTTGCGCTCGATCCGAAATCAATAGGTCTTCCAAGTTGGACAATTCAAGTTCAACGGCAGTTTGTTCCTAATTGGAGTGGTTGGTGTATTCCATACTTCTAGCGATTGGATTTCACTCAAAACTCACCAAATGACTCCTCCCACCATATTATCATGTTGCCCAAGTTTTGGGCTCGATCCGAAATCAATAGGTCTTCCAAATTGGACAATTCAAGTTCAACGGCAGTTCGTTCCGAATTGGAGTGGTTGGTGTATTCCATACTTCTAGCGATTGGATTTCACTCAAAACTCACCAAATGACTCCTCCCACCATATTATGACGTTGCCCAAGTTTGGGGTTCGATCCGAAATCAATAGGTGTGAGAAATTGGACAATTCAAGTTCAACGGTAGTTCGTTCCTAATTGGAGTGGTTGGTGTATTCCATACTTCTAGCGATTGGATGTCACTCAAAACTCACCAAATGACTCCTCCCACCATATTATGACGTTGCCCAAGTTTGGGGTTCGATCCGAAATCAATAGGTGTGAGAAATTGGACAATTCAAGTTCAACGGCAGTTCGTTCCTAATTGGAGTGGTTGGTGTATTCCATACTTCTAGCGATTGGATTTCACTCAAAACTCACCGAATGACTCCTCCCACCATATTATGATGTTGCCCAAGTTTTGGGCACGATCCGAAATCAATAGGTTTGAGAAATTGGACAATTCAAGTTCAACGGCAGTTCGTTCCTAATTGGAGTGGTTGGTGTATTCCATACTTCTAGCGATTGGATTTCACTCAAAACTCACCAAATGACTCCTCCCACCATATTATGATGTTGCCCAAGTTTTGGGCTCGATCCGAACTCAATAGGTGTGAGAAATTGGACAATTCAAATTCAACGGCAATTCGTTCCTAATTGGAGTGGTTGGTGTATTCCATACTTCTAGCGATTGGATTTCACTCAAAACTCACCAAATGACTCCTTCCACCATATTATCATGGTGCCCAAGTTTTGGGCTCGATCCGAACTCAATAGGTGTGAGAAATTGGACAATCTCAGTTCAACGGCAGTTCGTTCCTAATTGGAGTGGTTGGTGTATTCCATGTTTGTAGCGATTGGATTTCACTCAAAACTCACCAAATGACTCCTCCCACCATATTATGATGTTGCCCAAGTTTTGGGCTCGATCCGAGCTCAATAGGTGTGAGAAATTGGACAATTCAAATTCAACGGCAGTTCGTTCCTAATTGGAGTGGTTGGTGTATTCCATACTTCTAGCGATTGGATTTCACTCAAAACTCCCCAAATGACTCCTCCGACCATATTATGGTGTTGCCCAAGTTTTGGGATCGATCCGAAATCAATAGGTGTTCCAAATTGGACAATTCAAGTTCAACGGCAGTTCGTTCCAAATTGGAGTGGTTGGTGTATTCCATACTTCTAGCGATTGGATTTCGCTCAAAACTCACCAAATGACACCTCCCGCCATATTACGATGTTGCCCAAGTTTGGGGCTCGATACGAAATCAACAGGTGTGAGAAATTGGACAATTCAAGTTCAACGGCAGTTCGTTCCTAATTGGAGTGGTTGGTGTATTCCATACTTCTAGCGATTGGATTTCACTCAAAACTCACCGAATGACTCCTCCCACCATATTACGATGTTGCCCAAGTTTGGGGCTCGATCTGAAATCAATAGGTGTGGGAAATTGGACAATTCAAGTTCAACGGCAGTTCGTTCCTAATTGGAGTGGTTGGTGTATTCCATACTTCTAGCGATTGGATTTCACTCAAAACTCACGAAATGACTCCTCCCACCATATGACGATGTTGCCCAAGTTTTGGGCTCGATCCGAACTCAATAGGTGTGAGAAATTGGACAATTTCAGTTCAACGGCAGTTCGTTCCTAATTGGAGTGGTTGGTGTATTCCATGTTTGTAGCGATTGGATTTCACTCAAAACTCACCAAATGACTCCTCCCACCATTTTATGATGTTGCACAAGTTAGGGGTTCCATCCGAAATCAATAGGTGTGAGAAATTGGACAATTCAAGTTCAACGGCAGTTCGTTCCTAATTGGAGTGGTTGGTGTATTCCGTACTTCTACCGATTGGATTTCACTCAAAACTCACCAAATGACTTCTCCCACCATATTATGATGTTGCCCAAGGTTTGGGCTCGATCCGAAATCAATAGGTGTAAGAAATTGGACAATTCAAATTCAACGGCAGTTCGTTCCTAATTGGAGTGGTTGGTGTATTCCATACTTCTAGCGATTGGATTTCACTCAAAACTCACCAAATGACACCTCCCGCCATATTACGATGTTGCCCAAGTTTGGGGCTCGATCCGAAATCAATAGGTGTGAGAAATTGGACAATTCAAGTTCAACGGCAGTTCGTTCCTAATTGGAGTGGTTGGTGTATTCCATACTTCTAGCGATTGGATTTCACTCAAAACTCACCGAATGACTCCTCCCACCATATTACGATGTTGCCCAAGTTTGGGGCTCGATCTGAAATCAATAGGTGTGACAAATTGGACAATTCAAGTTCAACGGCAGTTCGTTCCTAATTGGAGTGGTTGGTGTATTCCATACTTCTAGCGATTGGATTTCACTCAAAACACACCAAATGACTCCTCCCAACATATTATGTTGTTGCCCAAGTTTTGGGGCTCGATATGAAATCAATAGGTGTGAGAAATTGGACAATTCAAGTTCAACGGCACTTCGTTCCTAATTGGAATGGTTGGTGTATTCCATACTTCTAGCGATTGGATTTCACTCAAAACTCACCAAATGACTCCTCCCACTATATTATGATGTTGACCAAGTTTTGGGCTCGATCCGAAATCAATACGGTTGAGAAATTGGACAATTCAAGTTGAACGGCAGTTCGTTCCTAATTGGAGTGGTTGGTGAATTCCATACTTCTAGCGATTGGATTTCACTCAAAACTCACCAAATGACACCTCCCACCATATTACGATCTTGCCCAAGTTTGGGGCTCGATCCGAAATCGATAGGTGTGAGAAATTGGACAATTCAAGTTCAACGGCAGTTCGTTCCTAACTGGAGTGGTTGGTGTATTCCATACTTCTAGCGATTGGATTTCACTCAAAACTCACCGAATGACTCCTCCCACCATATTATGATGTTGCCCAAGTTTTGTGCTCGATCTGAAATCAATAGGTGTGAGAAATTGGACAATTCAAGTTCAACGGCAGTTCGTTCCTAATTGGAGTGGTTGGTGTATTCCATACTTCTAGCGATTGGATTTCACTCAAAACTCACCAAATGACTCCTCCCACCATATTATGATGTTGCCCAAGTTTGGGGTTCGATCCGAAATCAATAGGTGTTCCAAATTGGACAATTCAAGTTCAACGGCAGTTCGTTCCTAATTGGAGTGGTTGGTGTATTTCATACTTCAAGCGATTGGATTTCACTCAAAACTCACCAAATGACTCCTCCCACCATATTATGATGTTGCCCAAGTTTTGGGCTCGATTCGAACTCTATAGGTGTTCCAAATTGGACAATTTAAGTTCAACGGCAGTTCGTTCCTAATTGGAGTGGTTGGTGTAATCCATACTTCTAGCGATTGGATTTCACTCAAAACTCACCAAATGACTCCACCCACCATATTATGATGTTGCCCAAGTTTTGGGCTCGATCCGAAATCAATAGGTGTTCCAAATTGGACAATTCAAGTTCCACGGCAGTTCGTTCCTAATTGGTGTGGTTGGTGTATTCCATACTTCTAGCGATTGGATTTCACTCAAAACTCACCAAATGACTTCTCCCACCATATTATGATGTTGCCCAAGTTTGGGGCTCAGTCCGAAATCAATAGGTGTGAGAAATTGGACAGTTCAAGTTCAACGGCAGTTCGTTCCTAATTGGAGTGGTTGGTGTATTCCAAACTTCTAGCTGTTGGATTTCACTCAAAACTCACCAAATGACTCCTCCCACCATTTTATGATGTTGCCCAAGTTTTGGGATCGATCCGAAATCAATAGGTGTTCCAAATTGGACAATTCAAGTTCAACGGTAGTTCGTTCCAAATTGGAGTGGTTGGTGTATTCCATACTTCTAGCGATTGGATTTCAGTCAAAACTCACCAAATGACTCCTCCCACTATATTATGATGTTCCACAAGTTTGGGGTTCCATCCGAAATCAATAGTTGTTCGAAATTGGACAATTCAAGTTCAACGGCAGTTCGTTCCTAATTGGAGTGGTTGGTGTATTCCATACTTCTAGCGATTGGATTTCGCTCAAAACTCACCACATGACTCCTCCCACCATTTTATGATGTTCCACAAGTTTGGGGTTCCATCCGAAATCAATAGGTGTGAGAAATTGGACAATTCAAGTTCAACGGCAGTTCGTTGCTAATTGGAGTGATTGGTTTATTCCATACTTCTAGCGATTGGATTTCACTCAAAACTCACCGAATGACTCCTCCCACTATATTATGATGTTGCCGAAGTTTTGGGCTCGATCCGAAATCAATAGGTGTGAGAAATTGGACAATTCAAGTTCAACGGCAGTTCGTTCCTAATTGGAGTGGTTGGTGTATTCCATACTTCTAGCGATTGGATTTCACTCAAAACTCACCGAATGATTCCTCCCACCATATTATGATGTTGCCCAAGTTTTGGGCTCGATCCGAAATCAATAGGTGTGAGAAATGGGACAATTCAAGTTCAACGGCAGTTCGTTCCTAATTGGAGTGGTTGGTGTATTCCATACTTCTGGTGACTGGATTTCACTCAAGACTCGCCAAATGACTCCTCCCACCATGTTATGATGTTGCCCAAGTTTTGGGCTCGATCCGAAATCAATAGGTGTGAGAAATGGGACAATTCAAGTTCAACGGCAGTTCGTTCCTAATTGGAGTGGTTGGTGTATTCCATACTTCTAACGATTGAATTTCACTCAAAACTCACCAAATGACTCCTCCCACCATATTATGATGTTGCCCAAGTTTTGGGCTCGATCCGAAATCAATAGGTGTTCCAAATTGGACAATTCAAGTTCAACGGCAGTTCGTTCCTAATTGGAGTGGTTGGTGTATTCCATACTTCTAGCGACTGGATTTCAGTCAAGACTCGCCAAATGACTCCTCCCACCATGTTATGATGTTGCCCAAGTTTTGGGCACGATCCGAAATCAATAGGTGTTCCAAATTGGACAATTCAAGTTCAACGGCAGTTCGTTCCTAATTGGAGTGGTTGGTGTATTCCATACTTCTAGCGACTGGATTTCACTCAAGACTCGCCAAATGACTCCTCCCACCATGTTATGACGTTGCCCAAGTTTTGGGCTCGATCCGAAATCAATAGGTGTGAGAAATGGGACAATTCAAGTTCAACGGCAGTTCGTTCCTAATTGGAGTGGTTGGTGTATTCCATACTTCTAGCGATTGGATTTCACTGAAAACTCACCAAATGACTCCTCCCAACATATTGTGATGTTTCCCAAGTTTTGGGCTCGATCCGAAATCAATAGGTGTGAGAAATTGAACAATTCAAGTTCAACGGCAGTTCGTTCCTAATTGGAGTGGTTGGTGTATTCCATGCTTCTAGCGATTGGATTTCACTCAAAACTCACCAAATGACTCCTCCCACCATATTATGATGTTGCACAAGTTTGGGGTTCCATCTGAAATCAATAGGTGTGAGAAATTGGACAATTCAAGTTCAAAGGCAATTCGTTCCAAATTGGAGTGGTTGGTGTATTCCATACTTCTAGCGATTGGATTTCACTCAAAACAAACCAATTGACTCCTCCCACCATATTATGATGTTGCACAAGTTTGGGGTTCCATCAGAAATCAATAGGTATGAGAAATTGGACAATTCAAGTTCAACGGCAGTTAGTTCCTAATTGGAGTGGTTGGTGTATTCCATACTTCTAGCGATTGGATTTCACTCAAAACTCATCAAATGACTCCTCCCACAATATTATGATGTTGCCCAAGTTTTGGGCTCTATCCGAAATCCATAGGTGTTCCAAATTGGACAATTCAAGTTCAACGGCAGCTCGTTCCTAATTGGAGTGGTTGGTGTATTCCATACTTCTAGCGATTGGATTTCACTCAAAACTCACCAAATGACTCATCCCACCATATTATGGTGTTGCCCAAGTTTTGGGCTCGATCCGAAATCAATAATTGTGAGAAATTGAACAATTCAAGTTCAACGGCAGTTCGTTCCTAATTGGAGTGGTTGGTGTATTCCATACTTCTAGCGATTGGATTTCACTCAAAACTCACCAAATGACTCATCCCACCATACTATGGTGTTGCCCAAGTTTTGGGCTCGATCCGAAATCAATAGTTGTGAGAAATTGAACAATTCAAGTTCAACGGCAGTTCGTTCCTAATTGGAGTGGTTGGTGTATTCCATACTTCTAGCGATTGGATTTCACTCAAAACACACCAAATGACTCCTCCCACCATATTATGATGTTGCCCAAGTTTTGGGCCCGATCCGAAATCAACAGTTGTTCCAAATTGGACAATTCAAGTTCAATGGCAGTTCGTTCCTAATTGGAGTGGTTGGTGTATTCCATACTTCTAGCGATTGGATTTCACTCAAAACTCACCAAATGACTCCTCCCACCATATTATGATGTTGCCCAAGTTTTGGGCTCGATCCGAACTCAATAGGTGTTAGAAATTGGACAATTCAAGGTCAACGGCAGTTCGTTCCTATTTGGAGTGCTTGGTGTATTCCATACTTCTTGCGATTGGATTTCACTGAAAACTCACCAAATGACTCCTCCCACCATATTATGATGTTGCCCAAGTTTTGGGCTCGATCCGAAACCAATAGGTGTTCCAAATTGGACGATCCAAGTTCACGGCAGTGCGTTCCTAATTGGAGTGGTTGGTGTATTCCATGCTTCTAGCGATTGGATTTCACTCAAAACTCATCAAATGACTCCTCCCACCATATTATGATGTTCCCCAAGTTTTGGGCTCGATCCGAAATCAACAGGTGTTCCAAATAGGACAATTCAAGTTCAACAGCAGTTCGTTCCTAATTGGAGTAGTTGGTGTATTCCATACTTCTAGCGATTGGATTTCACTCAAAACTCACCAAATGACTCCTCCCACCATATTATGATGTTGCCCAAGTTTTGGTCTCAATCCGAACTCAATAGGTGTGAGAAAATGGACAATTGAAGTTCAACGGCAGTTCGTTCCTAATGGGAGTGGTTGGTGTATTCCATACTTCTAGCGATTGGATTTCACTCAAAACTCACCAAATGACTCCTCCCACCATATTATGATGTTGCCCAAGTTTTGGGCTCGATCCGAAATCAACAGGTGTTCCAAATTGGACAATTCAAGTTCAACGGCAGTTCGTTCCTAATTGGAGTCTTTGGTGTATTCCATACTTCTAGCGATTGGATTTCATTCAAAACTCACCAAATGACTCCTCCCACCATATTATGATGTTGCCCAAATTTTGGGCTCGATCCGAACTCAATAGGTGTGAGAAATTGGACAATTTAAGTTCAACGGCAGTTCGTTCCAAACTGGAGTGGTTGGTGTATTCCATACTTCTAGCGATTGGATTTCACTCAAAACTCACCAAATGACTCCTCCCACCATATTATGATGTTGCACAAGTTTGGTGGTCGATCCGAAATCAACAATTGTGAGAAATTGGACAATTCAAGTTCAACGTCAGTTCGTTCCTAATGGGAGTGGTTGGTGTATTCCATACTTCTTGCGATTGGATTTCACTCAAAACTCACCAAATGACTCCTCCCACCATATTATGATGTTGCCCAAGTTTTGGGCTCGATCCTAAATCAATAGTTGTGAGAAATTGGACAATTCAAGTTCAATGGCAGTTCGTTCCTAGTTGGAGTGGTTGGTGTATTCCATACTTCTAGCGATTGGATTTCACTCAAAACTCACCAAATGACTACTCCCAAAATATTATGATGTTGCCCAAGTTTTGGGCTCGATCCGAAATCAATAGGTGTTCCAAATTGGACAATTTAAGTTCAACGGCAGTTCGTTCCTAATTGCAGTGGTTGGTGTATTCCATACTTCTAGCGATTGGATTTCACTCAAAACTCACCAAATGACTCCTCCCACCATATTTTGAAGTCGCACAAGTTTGGGGTTCCATCCGAAATCAATGGGTGTGAGAAATTGGACAATTCAAGTTCAACGACAGTTCGTTCCTAATTGGAGTGGTTGTTGTATTCCATACTTCTAGCGATTGGATTTCACTCAAAACTCACCAAAAGACTCCTCCCACCATATTATGATGT
The DNA here is from genome assembly GCF_965620075.1 of Prunus avium. Classification (NCBI taxonomy): domain Eukaryota; kingdom Viridiplantae; phylum Streptophyta; class Magnoliopsida; order Rosales; family Rosaceae; genus Prunus; species Prunus avium. Next base: position 1,594,199 of record NC_142287.1, read on the forward strand.
TGCCCAAGTTTTGGGCTCGATCCGAAACCAATAGGTGTTCCAAATTGGACAATCCAAGTTCACGACAGTGCGTTCCTAATTGAAGTGGTTGGTGTATTCCATTCTTCTAGCGATTGGATTTCACTCAAAACTCACCAAATGACTCCTCCCACCATATTATGATGTTGCCCAAGTTTTGGGCTCGATCCGAAATCAACAGGTGTTCCAAATTGGACAATTCAAGTTCAACGGCAGTTCGTTCCTAATTGGAGTCGTTGGTGTATTCCATACTTCTAGCGATTGGATTTCACTCAAAACTCACCAAATGACTCCTCCCACCATATTATGATGTTGCACAAGTTTGGGGTTTCATCCGAAATCAATAGGTGTGAGAAATTGGACAATTGAAGTTCAACGACAGTTCGTTCCTAGTTGGAGAGGTTGCTGTATTCCATACTTCTAGCGATTGGATTTCACTCAAAACTCACCAAATGACTCCTCCCACCATATTATGATGTTGCCCAAGTTTTGGGGTCGATCCGAAATCGATAGGTGTGAGAAATTGGACAATTGAAGTTCAACGGGAGTTCGTTCCTAATTGGAGTGGTTGGTGTATTCCATACTTCTAGCTATTGGATTTCACTCAAAACTCACCAAATGACTCCTCCCACCATATTATGATGTTGCCCAAGTTTTGGGCTCGATCCGAAATCAATAGGTGTGAGAAATTGGACAATTCAAGTTCAACGGCAGTTCGTTCCTAATTGGAGTGGTTGGTGTATTCCATACTTCTAGCGATTGGATTTCACTCAAAACTCACCAAATGACTCCTCCCACCATATTATCATGTTGCCCAAGTTTCGGGCTCGATCCGAAATCAATAGGTCTTCCAAATTGGACAATTCAAGTTCAACGGCAGTTCGTTCCTAATTGGAGTGGTTGGTGTATTCCATACTTCTAGCGATTGGATTTCACTCAAAACTCACCAAATTACTCCTCCCACCAGATTATGATGTCGTACAAGTTTGGGGTTCCATCCGAAATCAATGGGTGTGAGAAATTGGACAATTCAAGTTCAACGAAATTTCGTTCCTAATTGGAGTGGTTGGTGTATTCCATACTTCTAGCGATTGGATTTCACTCAAAACTCACCAAATGACTCCTCCCACCATATTATGATGTTGCCCAAGTTTTGGGCTCGATCCGAAATCAATAGGTGTGAGAAATTGGACAATTTAAGTTCAACGGCAGTTCGTTCCTAATTTGCGTTGTTGGTGTATTCCATACTTCTAGCGATTGGATTTCACTCAAAACTCACCAAATGACTCCTCCCACCATATTATGATGTTGCACAAGTTTGGGGTTCCCTCCGAAATCAATAGGTGTGAGAAATTGGACAATTCAAGTTCAACGACAGTTCGTTCCTAATTGGAGTGGATGGTGTATTCCATACTTCTAGCGATTGGATTTCACTCAAAACTCACGAAATGACTCCTCCCACCATATTATGATGTCTCACAAGTTTTGGGTTCCATCCGAAATCAATGGGTGTGAGAAATTGGACAATTCAAGTTCAACGGCAGTTCGTTCCAAATTGGAGTGGCTGGTGTATTCCATACTTCTAGCGAATGGATTTCACTCAAAACTCACCAAATGACTCCTCCCACCATATTATGATGTCGCACAAGTTTGGGGTTCCATCCGAAGTCAATGGGTGTGAGAAATTGGACAATTCATGTTCAACGACAGTTCGTTCCTAATTGGAGTGGTTGGTGTATTCCATACTTCTAGCGATTGGATTTCACTCAAAACTCACCAAATGACTCCTCCCACCATATTATGATGTCGGACAAGTTTTGGGTTCCATCCGAAATCACTGGGTGTGAGAAATTGGACAATTCAAGTTCAACGGCAGTTCGTTCCTAATTGGACTGGTTGGTGTATTCCATACTTCTAGCGATTGGATTTCACTCAAAACTCACCAAATGACTCCTCCCACCATATTATGATGTCGCACAAGTTTGGGGTTCCATCCGAAATCAATGGGTGTGAGAAATTGGACAATTCATGTTCAACGACAGTTCTTTCCTAATTGGAGTGGTTGGTGTATTCCATACTTCTAGCGATTGGATTTCACTCAAAACTCACCAAATGACTCCTCCCACCATATTATGATGTTGCCCAAGTTTTGGGCTCGATCCGAAATCAACAGGTGTTCCAAATTGGACAATCCAAGTTCAACGGCAGTTCGTTCCTAATTGGAGTGGTTGGTGTATTCCTTACTTCTAGCGATTGGATTTCACTCAAAACTCACCAAATGACTCCTCCCACCATATTATGATGTCGCACAAGTTTGGGGTTCCATACGAAATCAATGGGTGTGAGAAATTGGACAATTCAAGTTCAACGGCAGTTCGTTCCGAATTGGAGTGGTTGGTGTATTCCATACTTCTAGCGATTGGATTTCACTCAAAACTCACCAAATGACTCCTCCCACCATATTATGATGTCGGACAAGTTTTGGGTTCCATCCGAAATCACTGGGTGTGAGAAATTGGACAATTCAAGTTCAACGGCAGTTCGTTCCTAATTGGACTGGTTGGTGTATTCCATACTTCTAGCGATTGGATTTCACTCAAAACTCACCAAATGACTCCTCCCACCATATTATGATGTCGCACAAGTTTGGGGTTCCATCCGAAATCAATGGGTGTGAGAAATTGGACAATTCATGTTCAACGACAGTTCTTTCCTAATTGGAGTGGTTGGTGTATTCCATACTTCTAGCGATTGGATTTCACTCAAAACTCACCAAATGACTCCTCCCACCATATTATGATGTTGCCCAAGTTTTGGGCTCGATCCGAAATCAACAGGTGTTCCAAATTGGACAATCCAAGTTCAACGGCAGTTCGTTCCTAATTGGAGTGGTTGGTGTATTCCTTACTTCTAGCGATTGGATTTCACTCAAAACTCACCAAATGACTCCTCCCACCATATTATGATGTCGCACAAGTTTGGGGTTCCATACGAAATCAATGGGTGTGAGAAATTGGACAATTCAAGTTCAACGGCAGTTCGTTCCTAATTGGAGTGGTTGGTGTATTCCATACTTCTAGCGATTGGATTTCACTGAAAACTCACCAAATGACTCCTCCCACCATATTATGATGTCGGACAAGTTTTGGGTTCCATCCGAAATCACTGGGTGTGAGAAATTGGACAATTCAAGTTCACCGGCAGTTCGTTCCTAATTGGACTGGTTGGTGTATTCCATACTTCTAGCGATTGGATTTCACTCAAAACTCACCAAATGACTCCTCCCACCATATTATGATGTTGCCCAAGTTTTGGGCTCGATCCGAAATCAACAGGTGTTCCAAATTGGACAATTCAAGTTCAACGGCAGTTCGTTCCTAATTGGAGTGGTTGGTGTATTCCATACTTCTAGCCATTGGATTTCACTCAAAACTCACCAAATGACTCCTCCCAACATATTATGATGTTGCCCAAGTTTTGGGATCGATCCGAACTCAATAGGTGTGAGAAATTCGACAATTTAAGTTCAACGGCAGTTCGTTCCTAATTGGCGTTGTTGGTGTATTCCATACTTCTAGCGATTGGATTTCACTCAAAACTCACCAAATGACTCCTCCCACCATATTATGATGTTGCACAAGTTTGGGGTTCCATCCGAAATCAATAGGTGTGAGAAATTGGACAATACAAGTTCAACGATAGTTCGTTCCTAATTGGAGTGGTTGGTGTATTCCATACTTCTAGCGATTGGATTTCACTCAAAACTCACCAAATGACTCCTCCCACCATATTATGATGTTGCACAAGTTTGGGGTTCCATCCGAAATCAATAGGTGTTCCAAATTGGACAATTCAAGTTCAACGGCAGTTCGTTCCTAATTGGAGTGGTTGCTGTATTCCATACTTCTAGCGATTGGATTTCACTCAAAACTCATGACTCCTCCCACCATATTATGATGTTGCCCAAGTTTTGGGCTCGATCCGAACTCAATAGATGTGAGAAATTGGACAATTTAAGTTCAACGGCGGTTCGTTCCTAATTGGAGTGGTTGGTGTATTCCATACTTCTAGCGATTGGATTTCACTCAAATCTCACCAAATGACTCCACCCACCATATTATGATGTTGCCAAGTTTGGGGCTCGATCCGAAATCAATAGGTGTGAGAAATTGGACAATTCAAGTTCAACGGCAGTTCGTTCCTAGTTGGAGTGGTTGGTGTATTCCATACTTCTAGTGATTGGATTTCACTCAAAACTCACCAAATGACTCCTCCCACCATTTTATGATGTTGCCCAAGTTTTGGGCTCGATCCGAAATCAATAGTTGTGAGAAATTGGACAATTCAAGTTCAACGGCAGTTCGTTCCTAATTGGAGTGGTTGGTGTATCTAGCGATTGGATTTCACTCAAACCTCACCAAATGACTCCTCCCACGATATTATGATGTTGCCCAAATTTTGGGCTCGATCCGAAATCAATAGGTGTGAGAAATTGGACAATTCAAGTTCAACGGCAGTTCGTTCCTAATTGGAGTGGTTGGTGTATTCCATACTTCTAGCGATTGGATTTCACTCAAAACTCACCAAATGACTCCTCCCACCATATTATGATGTTGCCCAAGTTTTGGGCTCTATCCGAAATCAATAGGTGTGAGAAATTGGACAATTCAAGTTCAACGGCAGTTCGTTCCTAATTGGAGTGGTTGGTGTATTCCATACTTCTAGCGATTGGATTTCATTCAAAACTCACCAAATGACTCCTCCCACCATATTATGATGTTGCCCAAGTTTTGGGCTCGATCCGAACTCAATAGGTGTGAGAAATTGGACAATTTAAGTTCAACGGCAGTTCGTTCCTAATTGGAGTGGTTGGTGTATTCCACACTTCAAGCGATTGGATTTCTCTCAAAACTCACCAAATGACTCCTCCCACCATTTTATGATGTTGCCCAAGTTTTGGGCTCGATCCAAAATCAATTGGTGTGAGAAATTGGACAATTTAAGTTCAACGGCAGTTCGTTCCTAATTGGAGTGGGTGGTGTATTCCACACTTCTAGCGATTGGATTTCACTCAAAACTCACCAAATGACTCCTCCCACCATATTATGATGTTGCCCAACTTTGGGGCTCTATCCGAAATCAATGGGTGTGAGAAATTGGACAGTTCAAGTTCAACGACAGTTCATTCCTAATTGGAGTGGTTGGTGTATTCCGTACTTCTAGCGATTGGATTTCACTCAAAACTCACCAAATGACTCCTCCCACCATATTATGATGTTGCCCAACTTTGGGGCTCGATCCGAAATCAATGGGTGTGAGAAATTGGACAATTCAAGTTCAACGACAGTTCGTTCCTAATTGGAGTGGTTGGTGTATTCCGTACTTCTAGCGATTGGATTTCACTCAAAACTCACCAAATGACTCCTCCCACCATATTATGATGTGGCCCAAGTTTTGGGCTCGATCCGAAATCAATAGGTGTGAGAAATTGGACAATTCAAGTTCAACGGCAGTTCGTTCCTAATTGGAGTGGTTGGTGTATTCCATACTTCTAGCGATTGGATTTCACTCTAAACTCACCAAATGACTCCTCCCACCATATTATGATGTTGCCCAAGTTTTGGGCTCGATCTGGAATCAATAGGTGTTCCAAATTGGACAATTCAAGTTCAACGGCAGTTCATTCCTAATTGGAGTGGTTGGTCTATTCCATACTTCTAGCGATTGGATATCACTCAAAACTCACCAAATGACTCCTCCCACCATATTATGATGTTTCCCAAATTTGGGGCTCGATCCGAAATCAATAGGTGTGAGAAATTGGACAATTCAAGTTCAACGGCAGTTCGTTCCTAATTGGAGTGGTTGGTGTATTCCATACTTCTAGCGATTGGATTTCACTCAAAACTCACCAAATGACTCCTCCCACCATATTATGATGTTGCCCAAGTTTGGGGCTCGATCCGAAATCAATAGGTGTGAGAAATTGGACAATTCAAGTTCAACGGCAGTTCGTTCCTAATTGGAGTGGTTGGTGTATTCCACACTTCTAGCGATTGGATTTCACTCAAAACTCACCAAATGACTCCTCCCACCATTTTATGATGTTGCCCAAGTTTTGGGCTCAATCGGAAATCAATTGGTGTGAGAAATTGGACAATTTAATTTCAACGGCAGTTCGTTCCTAATTGGAGTGGTTGGTGTATTCCATACTTCAAGCGATTGGATTTCACTCAAAACTCACCAAATGACTCCTCCCACCATATTATGATGTGGCCCAAGTTTTGGGCTCGATCCGAAATCAATAGGTGTGAGAAATTGGACAATTCAAGTTCAATGGCAATTCGTTCCAAATTGGAGTGGTTGGGGTAATTCGTAGTTCTGGCGATTGGATTTCACTCAAAACTCACCGAATGACTCCTCCCACCATATTATGATGTTGCCCAAGTTTTGCGCTCGATCTGAAATCAATAGGTGTGAGAAATTGGACAATTCACGTTCAACGGCAGTTCGTTCCTAATTGGAGTGGTTGGTGTATTCCATACTTCTAGCGATTGGATTTCACTCAAAAGTCACCAAATGACTCCTCCCACCATATTATGATGTGGCCCAAGTTTGGGGCTCGATCCGAAATCAATAGGTGTGAGAAATTGGACAATTCAAGTTCAACGGCAGTTCGTTCCTAATTGGAGTGGTTGGTGTATTCCACACTTCTAGCGATTGGATTTCACTCAAAACTCACCAAATGACTCCTCCCACCATTTTATGATGTTGCCCAAGTTTTGGGCTCAATCGGAAATCAATCGGTGTGAGAAATTGGACAATTTAAGTTCAACGGCAGTTCGTTCCTAATTGGAGTGGTTGGTGTATTCCATACTTCAAGCGATTGGATTTCACTCAAAACTCACCAAATGACTCCTCCCACCATATTATGATGTGGCCCAAGTTTTGGGCTCGATCCGAATTCAATAGGTGTGAGAAATTGGACAATTCAAGTTCAATGGCAATTCGTTCCAAATTGGAGTGGTTGGGGTAATTCGTAGTTCTGGCGATTGGATTTCACTCAAAACTCACCGAATGACTCCTCCCACCATATTATGATGTTGCCCAAGTTTTGCGCTCGATCTGAAATCAATAGGTGTGAGAAATTGGACAATTCACGTTCAACGGCAGTTCGTTCCTAATTGGAGTGGTTGGTGTATTCCATACTTCTAGCGATTGGATTTCACTCAAAACTCACCAAATGACTCCTCCCACCATATTATGATGTGGCCCAAGTTTAGGGCTCGATCCGAAATCAATAGGTGTGAGAAATTGGACAATTCAAGTTCAACGGCAGTTCGTTCCTAATTGGAGTGGTTGGTGTATTCCACACTTCTAGCGATTGGATTTCACTCAAAACTCACCAAATGACTCCTCCCACCATTTTATGATGTTGCCCAAGTTTTGGGCTCAATCGGAAATCAATCGGTGTGAGAAATTGGACAATTTAAGTTCAACGGCAGTTCGTTCCTAATTGGAGTGGTTGGTGTATTCCATACTTCAAGCGATTGGATTTCACTCAAAACTCACCAAATGACTCCTCCCACCATATTATGATGTGGCCCAAGTTTTGGGCTCGATCCGAAATCAATAGGTGTGAGAAATTGGACAATTCAAGTTCAATGGCAATTCGTTCCAAATTGGAGTGGTTGGGGTAATTCGTAGTTCTGGCGATTGGATTTCACTCAAAACTCACCGAATGACTCCTCCCACCATATTATGATGTTGCCCAAGTTTTGCGCTCGATCTGAAATCAATAGGTGTGAGAAATTGGACAATTCAAGTTCAACGGCAGTTCGTTCCTAATTGGAGTGGTTGGTGTATTCCCTACTTCTAGCGATTGGATTTCACTCAAAACTCACCAAATGACTCCTCCCACCGTATTATGATGTTGCCCAAGTTTTGGGCTCGATCCGAAATCAATAGGTGTGAGAAATTGGACAATTCAAGTTCAACGGCAGTTCGTTCCTAATTGGTGTGGTTGGTGTATTCCATACTTCTAGCGATTGGATTTCACTCAAAACTCACCAAATGACTCCTCCCACCATATTATGATGTTGCCCAAGTTTTGGGCTCGATCCGAAATCAATGGGTGTTCCAAATTGGACAATTCAAGTTCATCGGCAGTTCGTTCCTAATTGGAGTGGTTGGTGTATTCCATACTTCTAGCGATTGGATTTCACTCAAAACTCACCACATGACTCCTCCCACCATATTATGTTGTTGCCCAAGTTTGGGGCTCGATACGAAATCAATAGGTGTGAGAAATTGGACAATTCAAGTTCAACGGTAGTTCGTTCCTAATTGGAGTGCCTGGTGTATTCCATACTTCTAGCGATTGGATTTCACTGAAAACTCTCCAAATGACTCCTCCCACCATATTATGATGTTGCCCAAGTTTTGGGCTCGATCCGAAATCAATAGGTGTTCCAAATTGGACAATTCAAGTTCAACGGCAGTTCGTTCCTAATTGGAGTGGCTGGTGTATTCCATACTTCTAGCGATTGGATTTCACTCAAAACTCCCCAAATGACTCCTCCCATCATATTATGATGTCGCACAAGTTTGGGGTTCCATCCGAAATCAATGGGTGTGAGAAATTGGACAATTCAAGTTCAACGACAGTTCGTTCCTAATTGGAGTGGTTGGTGTATTCCATACTTCTAGCTATTGGATTTCACACAAAACTCACCAAATGACTCGTCCCACCATATTATGTTGTTGCCCAAGTTTGGGGTTCGATCCTAAATCAATAGGAGTGAGAAATTGGACAATTCAAGTTCAACGGCAGTTCGTTCCTATTTGGAGTGGTTGGTGTATTCCATACTTCTAGCGATTGGATTTCAATCAAAACTCACCAAATGGCTCCTCCCACCATATTATGTTGTTCCCCAAGTTCTGGTTTCGATCCGAAATCAATAGGTGTGAGAAATTGGACAATTCAAGTTCAACGGCAGTTCGTTCCTAATCGGAGTGGTTGGTGTATTCCATAGTTCTAGCGATTAGATTTCACTCAAAACTCACCAAATGACTCCTCCCACCATATTATGATGTTGCCCAAGTTTTGAGCTCGATCCTAAATCAATTGGTGTAAGAAATTGGACAATTCAAGTTCAACGGCAGTTCGTTCCTAATGGGAGTGATTGGTGTATTCCATACTTCTAGCGATTGGATTTCACTCAAAACTCACCAAATGACTCCTCCCACCATATTATGATGTCCCCAAGTTCTGGTTTCGATCGAAAATCAATAGGTGTGAGAAATTGGACAATTCAAGTTCAACGGCAGTTCGTTCCTAATTGAAGTGGTTGGAGTATTCCATAGTTCTGGCGATTGGATTTCCCTCAAAACTCAGCAAATGACTCCTCCCACCATATTATGATGTTCCCCAAGTTCTGGTTTCGATCTAAAATCAACAGGTGTAAGAAATTGGACAATTCAAGTTGAAAGGCAATTCGTTCCAAATTGGAGTGGTTGGGGTAATTCGTAGTTCTGGCGATTGGATTTCACTCAAAACACACCAAATGACTCCTCCCACCATATTATGATGTTGCCGAAGTTTTGGGCTCGATCCGAAATCAATAGGTGTGAGAAATCGGACAATTCAAGTTCAACGGCAGTTCGTTCCTAATTGGAGTGGTTGGTGTATTCCATACTTCTAGCTATTGGATTTCACCCAAAACTCACCAAATGACTCCTCCCACCATATTATGATGTTCCCCAAGTTTTGGGCTCGATCCGAAATCAATAGGTATAAAAAATTGGACAATTGAAGTTCAACGGCAGTTCGTTCTTAATTGGAGTGGTTGGTGTATTCCATACTTCTATCTATATGATTTCACTGAAAACTCACCGAATGACTCCTCCCCACATATTATGATGTTGCCAAAGTTTTGGGCTCGATCCGAAATCAATCGGTGTAAGAAATTGGACAATTCAAGTTCAACGGCAGTTCGTTCCTAATTGGAGTGATTGGTGTATTCCATAGTTCTGGCGATTGGATTTCACTCAAAACTGACCAAAATACTCCTCCCACCATATTATGATGTTCCCCAAGTTTTGGGCTCGATCCGAAATCAATTGGTGTGAGAAATTGGACAATTCAAGTTCAACGGCAGTTCGTTCCTAATTGGAGTGGTTGGTGTATTCCATACTTCAAGCGATTGGATTTCACTCAAAACTCACCAAATGACTCCTCCCACCATATTATAAAGTTCCCCAAGTTTTGGCCTCGATCCGAAATCAACAGGTGTAAGAAATTTGACAATTCAAGTTCAAAGGCAATTCGTTCCAAATTGGAGTTGTTGTGGTAATTCATTGTTCTGGGGATTGGAGTTAACTCAAAACAGACCAAATGACTCTTCCCACCATATTATGATGTTGCCCAAGTTTTGGGCTCGATCCGAAATCAATAGGTGTTCGAAATTGGACAATTCAGGTTCAACGGCAGTTCGTTCCTAATTGGAGTGGTCGGTGTATTCCATACTTGTAGCGATTGGATTTCACTCAAAACACACCAAATGACTCCTCCCACCATATTATGATGTTGCCCAAGTTTTGGGCTCGATCCGAAATCAATAGGTGTAAGAAATTGGACAATTCAACTTCAACGGCAGTCCGTTCCTAATTGGAGTGGTTGGTGTGTTCTGTTGTTAATAATATGTTAACTCACAATTGTACGGGGCAATTAGTAGTATAGCAAGACAAGTACGAGGTCGTACCCACGAAGACTGAGAAGTTCAAATTAGTTGTGTACTTTAGATTACCAAATTCAAGAAGTTAGGAAGTTAAATCTAAAACAGAATTTAAAGCAAGAGTGAGTTTGAAAACAAATGCAGCAAGATTAAAATGAACTTTGAAGTGAGAATGCTTGTGATTATAGAAAGAAATGAACAAACTGAAATTGCAACGGAAAGCAAGTAAACAAAAGTAACAAAGGGTGGTTTTGAAAGTTAAAACACAGGTTTGGAGACTAGGGCATTCGATTCACCATAACAATTCAATTCTGGGTTATAAAGATTCAAGTAACAAGTCTAATTCAGATTCAAAGATTGATTCTAGCTAAAGTATGATTAGGCCATGGTGTTTGGTCCTAACCTTGTGTTCCTAATTCCCTAATTTGATCATTTGTTGTCTAACCTAAAATTAAGCATTAGGAACCCATTAAGCATAGAAGAACATTTTAAACAACCAAGTATGTATCTAATCCCTGTTGTCGAATGTCCATACATACTCTTCCTATTCATAGTTCAATTCGAATTAAAGCATGGTGTATACTCTTAATTCAAACCAAGATAGTTAACAAACAAGTTCTAATGGTGATCAATCATTCAAACAAGCATGTTAACTTATAAGCATAATGAATAAGAACATGAATCATGAATCAAACTTGAAACTCCAAACTTATAAACCCAGAATATTCATGTTAGGTTACATCGAAGCCCTAGTTATGGATTTAGCTACTCATAATGGAAAAGAGACTTGAACATAAATGAGAAAACATAATGAATGCAATAAGAGTAGAAAAACCCTTTTTCTGAAGTTCTTGTGGTGTCCAAGGCTTCTCCAAGTGCTTCTCCACTTCTAATGCTTCTCCAAGAGCTTCCCCACTTCTAGAAAGATGTATGAAGGATATGGAGGTGATTTGGGATGAGTTTGAGTGAGTGGTGATGGCTAAGGAAGATGAAATTCGTAGGGAAATGGAAGAGAAGTTTGCTGGAGTTGTTTTGGTGATTGTTGGAGTGTTTGGGATTGTGAGAGTGTTTGAGGATGGTTGGAGTGAATTGTGGGGGTTGTGAACCTCAGGATTTGTTGTGTCTTGAATGTGGAATGGATGTGGTATTTATAGGGAGAGGGGAGTGATAAATCTGAATTCAATATGGCTAATGCATACAACACTTGCATTATAAAAGATGAATTGGTTGATGCACTTCACTAATGCATACAACACTTGCATTATAAAATCTGAATTGGTTGATGCACTTCAGCAATAAATCCCACCAGCAGCCCTAGCTCATCTTCATGTCACCATGACCAAGCTTCCAACCAGCTACAATAGCTCATGCCTAGCTCACCATGACCAAGCTTCCAACCAGCTCATCCTGAGGTCAGCATGACCAGCAACTTCAAGGGCTTACAACTTGGGCTAGGCTGAATCAAATGAAGACTTTAAGATGTCCATGTTGCCTCATCCGAGCTATGTAGGTTGCTGAAACAAAGCTTGCAATATGACCTACGGAACTGGACTGGCAGGGGGCTGTAGCCAAAATGAGTTTGTCTTTAAGCTCTTCTTCTCTTCATCCAAATTAGGCCTTAACATGCATGAATTGCATGAATTATGCTCTCTTGCTCTTTTGGCCTACAAAACACACAAAGGGAGGCAAATAACTCAAAATTATAAGAAACTAAGCAAAAGAAGTAAGTAAATTGGGCATGTATATGTATGAAATTATGAGCTTAACACACCCCCAAACTTAGATTTTGCTAGTCCTCGAGCAAAACAAAAGAGAAACAAAGATAAAAACAAAACAAGAAGTTAACTAGACCACTTTCGTAGGTAACTCGATTGCATTGAGCGTATGCAACAAGCCTTTAAACCTCTAGGCATCCCTAGTAGGAGGAGTTGTGTCTCCTGAGGGTTTAACAGATACGATACCCACAAACGTTTTTCTAACTCTACAAAACAAAATGGTTAGAAAAACAACTTTGAAATCAACTAATGAAAATGAAAGAAAGTTTTAGTCATACCTTCAACACCATAGAGTTGCCAAGATAGGTCATCAATCAGTGTGTACAAGTGGAAGCTATAGCTCAAAGGCACACAGTTTCAAAGCAAGCACACTCAAATCTTGAATAGAGAACATGCTTCGACTCTAATTCTCACAGATAACACTCAATCACTCAGAACCTGTGTTTTAATTCTCTCAAGAAAGCATAAGTGAGTGTATGAAATAGAAGCACAAATTTGGTTAGATCTCATGAAAGGAATTAAATACTAAGAATAGAGATACACACATACTTACCAGCACCCATGAATACATCCTCAAAGATCAGCTAGGTCTTTCACAATGTTGTAATGAAAGGCTAAGGTTTAGGGGAAATGGAAGAATTGGAAGGAAAAACAAATAACTTAAGAACATACCAAGGTTGCATGCTTCATTAATCTGCAAGGCATCATTGATTTAGATTGGCATGGCAGCAAACTTCATGGTATCACCTGGCATGGACTTTATTTTTCACACTTAGATCAAATCGAAACACTTTCATCTTCGTTGATTTGATCTGCATCTTCATTAACTTCATTGCACAGATTCACACCAAATTTCATTTAGGTACACGGCAGCAACTTCCTTGCATCAAACTTTATCTTGGCACACCTTGGTATATTTCTAAGTTATAGGGTATGGCTACAAGAGGTTAAGTATCTCAGATTGAGATACAAAGGTAGGGAAAATGATGAGGGTGATAAAAGAAAAGGCTTTGAGTGTTTGGCTTCAAGAGGGCTAATGGAACACATATGGGTAGGGTGAAAAGAAAGCATATAGAATGGTTATACACACATAGCCTAGCATCACTTCAATGAGTTCATTCATGAATGAGAGCAAGCATATGATATCTGCAAAAGAGAATCATCCTTAGTATTCGATCAAAATGAAATGATGAGATCAATTAGAGTGAATTGAAGAAAATAAGTATGGATGAGAAATAGAACACTTTAAACCCTCTCAAGAAAGCAATTAGGCTCGATATAGCTCACTAGGGTAGTCTCCACTATTTTCCTTCAAGAATTTGAGCATGGTACTTTAGCCACCAGAATTCTAAGAGCCAAAGCTTTGTGAAGTGCAAAATTCTGATATGAAAACCTCAATGGCAGCTCCATAGCATCGATTGTATGACATTTAGAAAAAAAAAATTAGTGACAAATGAACGAAAATTGAAACACAAATGAATGAAATTTGAAAACCTTCCCCCCAGACCTGAATTAAACATTGTCCTCAATGTGAAAGCATACAAAAGATGATTGAGAACAAACAAATGATAAAGGGAAAAGTTTAGAAGAAGGTTTAGGAAAAATATAAAAAAAAATAAATGAATATATAAGCAACTCATGGATGACCAGTTAAGGGCCTCAGAAAACACAGCCAGGGGATCCGGGAAGGTTGGAGGGGTCACAATGGTCCCGCTTAAAACCCAAACTTCTTAGACACCGAAGGTGTCGCCTAAAGAACTCCTAGACACTGTATTGACGGAGGTGCTCACTGGGGTTACCAAAAGTTAGCTTATATGAATTTTTTTTTTTTTTTTTAATTTTTATATTTATTTATTTATAAAAAGGAACAGAAACTTAAAAATAAAAACAAAACAAGTAAAGAGAAAGGATTGAAATGCTTCCCCTTGATGCGATTAGGTCGATTGCTACCAAGCACCTTCTTCTTGAACACATGGGTTGCCTCCCAAGAAGCGCCTTAGTTACTGTCTTGGCAAGACATTGTGCAATCAGCTAAGTTGATGGTACGAAGGGAAGTTGATCTACCACATGGCCAGTTTGGATGCCAGCTGAAACTCCCTCATAGAATGGCTTTAAACGTTGTCCATTTACTTTGAAAGTCGAGCCATCTTTAGGGTTTTGAATCTCCACAGCTCCATAGGGAGAAACATTGACCACGGTGAATGGGCCTTGCCATCTAGACTTCAATTTTCCTGGAAAGAGACGCAAACGTGAGTTAAACAAAAGAACTGACATACCTTTGGAGAACTCTTTCCGTTGAATGTTTCTGTCATGGTAACTCTTGGTTCGTTCTTTGTAAAGCTTTGCATTCTCATAAGACTCATGTCTAATTTCTTCCAATTCATTGAGCTGAAACTTTCTTGCATGGCCTGCCTTGTCTAGATCAAAATTTAACTTCTTGATGGCCCAAAAAGCATTGTGTTCAAGCTCCATTGGCAGGTGACAAGCTTTCCCAAACACAAGACGATAAGGGCTCATTCCAATGGGAGTCTTATATGCAGTCCTATAAGCCCATAATGAATCATTGAGCTTAGCTGCCCAATCTTTCCTTGTATTGTTCACCACCTTCTCCAGGATGTGCTTAATTTCTCTATTGCTTATTTCCACTTGACCAGAAGTTTGCGGATGATATGGTGTAGAGACTCGATGGGTGATGTTGTACTTCTTCATGAGTGCTTCGAATGGCTTGTTACAGAAGTGGCTGCCTCCATCACTAATGACAGCCCTTGGAGTACCAAACCTTGTGAAAATATTATCCTTCAAGAACTTCAGCACCACCTTATAATCATTGGTTTTGGTGGCTATGGCTTCCACCCATTTAGACACATAATCAACAGCAACAAGTATGTAAGTATAACCAAAGGAAGATGGGAATGGTCCCATGAAATCAATACCCCACACATCGAAGAGCTCCACAACAAGTATGTTATTCAATGGCATTTCATTCCTGCGACTTATGTTCCCCATCCTTTGGCACCTATCACACTTAACACAAAAATTAAATGCATCTTTAAATAGAGTGGGCCAAAAGAAACCAGATTGCAGAATTTTAAGTGCTGTTTTCTTAGCTCCAAAGTGACCTCCACAGGCCAATTCGTGGCTATGCCTAAGTATGCTTTCTTGCTCTTCTTCTGGAACACATCTTCTGATGAGTTGATCCGGGCAATGCTTGAATAAGAAAGGTTCATCCCATACATAATGTTTCACCATGGAAAAGAACTTCTTCTTATCCTGAGAAGTTAGATCATTTCTAAGAACACCACAAGCAAGATAATTAACAAAATCAGCATACCATGGCTCTTTGACTTGGGCAGCATATAGTTGTTCATCAGGGAAAGTCTCATTCAAGGGTAGCACAGCTCCTCCTTTTTCTTCAACCACAATTCTGCTCAAATGATCAGCTACCACATTCTCACATCCCTTCTTATCTCGAATCTCCAAATCGAATTCTTGCAGCAAGAGAATCCATCTAATCAAGCGTGGTTTGGCATCCTTCTTAGTGAGCAAGTATCTAAGGGCTGCATGGTCAGAATAAACAATTACTTTAGAACCAACAAGGTAAGAACGAAATTTTTCTAAAGCAAAAACCACAGCAAGCAACTCCTTCTCTGTTGTGGAGTAGTTGATTTGAGCATCATTCAAGGTCCGGCTAGCATAATGAATCACATGGGGCAGCTTGTTCTTCTTTTGACCTAAAACTGCACCAATAGCAAAGTCAGAGGCATCACACATTATTTCAAATGGTCAAGACCAATCCGGAGCTATGATAATAGGGGCTGAAGTTAGCTCCCTCTTCAAGGTAGAAAAAGCTTCCATGCAAGCTTCATTAAACTCAAAAATAGCATCCTTAGCAAGGAGATTACACAATGGCCTTGTAATGCTTGAGAAATTTTTGATGAACCTTCTATAGAATCCAGCATGACCTAGAAAGCTTCTAATTCCTTTAACAGAGGTAGGGGGTGGAAGATTTGAGATGAGATCGATCTTGGCTTTATCCACTTCGATTCCCTTGCTTGAAATCACATGGCCTAGCACAATGCCTTGTCTCACCATGAAGTGACACTTCTCCCAATTCAAAATCAGATTTGTTTCCTGGCATCTTTTAAGCACTAGAGACAAGTGGTGAAGACAATTATCAAAAGAGGAACCAAAAACTGAAAAATCATCCATAAATACCTCAATGAATCGTTCCACCATATCTGAAAAGATTGACATCATGCATCTTTGGAAAGTTGCTGGGGCATTGCACAAACCGAATGGCATCCTTCTATAAGCAAACGTACCAAATGGGCATGTGAATGTGGTTTTCTCTTGGTCTTCCGGAGCAATGGGAATTTGATTATAACCTGAAAAACCATCAAGAAAACAATAGTAAGCATGGCCAGATAAACGTTCAAGCATTTGATCAATAAAAGGTAAGGGGAAATGATCTTTTCTAGTGGATGTGTTCAACTTCCTGTAATCAATGCAAACTCTCCAACCAGTGACAGTTCGTGTAGGAACTAGCTCATTCTTCTCATTCTTCACAACGGTGATTCCGGACTTCTTTGGAACAACTTGCACAGGGCTCACCCACTTAGAATCTGAAATTGGGTAGATGATTCCTACATCGAGTAGCTTTAAAACTTCAGCTCTAACCACCTCTTTCATGTTGGGATTTAGCCTCCTTTGGGCATCACGAGATGGTTTGCTGTCTTCTTCCATTAAAATCCGGTGCATGCACATGGTTGGACTAATTCCTTTGATGTCTGCTATGGTCCACCCAATGGCTGTTTTATGCTCTTTTAGAACTTTAATTAAGCTCTCTTCTTCATGTGAGGAGAGACGTGCAGCAATTATAACAGGGAGAGTTTCGTTAGCACCCAAATATGTATATTTAAGATTATTGGGAAGAGGTTTAAGTTCTAGCTTTGGTGGGATGACAATGGATGGCTCCAATTTCGTGGATGATGGTCCAAGAGGCTCGATTGGTGGCCTAAAGGATGGTGGGTATGGCGGAAACACTTCTAAGGCAGCCACCACTTCTTGGAACTCCGGTTCACAAAGATCTTCCTCTTCTTGTGTTAAGACAGCTTCTAGAGCATCATTAGACTTTCTCTGCAAAATTTTGGAAGAAACCTCATGATCCACAACATCAATTGAAAAGCAAGAATCAAGAGAGATAGAAGGTTGAGATAGAGCATTAAGCATTTTAAATTCAACAGTTTCACCCAAAACAGTCATGGAGAGGGTGCTATCTTTCACTTTGATGATTGTGTCTGCAGTGGCCATGAATGGTCTGCCTAGGAGAATGGGATCAACACGATCTCCATTTGGATTGTCTTCCATGTCCATCACTACAAAATCAGCAGGGAGAATTAGTGTATTAACTTGAACTAGAATATCTTCTACAATACCTTTTGGATATTTTATAGAATGATCAGCTAGTTCAAGTCGCATTGAAGTCTTCTTCATCCCTTCTAAGCCAAGCTCTTGATAAACTGAATATGGCAAAACATTGATGCTTGCTCCCAAGTCCAACATGGCTCTTCCAACCTTCTTGCCTCCAATGTTAATGGGAATGTCAAAGCTGCCAGGATCATCTAGTTTTGGTGGAAGCTTCCTTTGCAATACAGCACTTACATTCTGGTCGAGCTTTACTCCTTCATTTGGAGCGAAATTGAGCTTGTGAGTTTTCAAGTCCTTGATGAATTTTCCATATGCAGGAATCTGTTCAATAAGATCAAGCAAAGGCAAATTGATATTAACTTTACTCAAAATATCATAAATCTCTTTAAAAGCCTTATCTTGCTTTGCTTTCTTAAGACGGCCTGGAAATGGAATCTGTGGAACATATGGAGCGGGTGGCACGTATCTATCTTCTTGAAGATGTGGTGGCACAAATTTGTCATCCCTTTTATGCAATTGGAATTTATCGGATTTCTGAGAATCTGATTTGGCCTTAGGAGCAGATTGAGAAGTTTTGAGTTGTTCTCCTTCCGTAGCCATGGTCTCCTCGTCTTTATCTTCTACAATCACAACATCATTTGAAAGATTAGAATCATCTTTATTATCAATGATCTTACCTGATCTGAGCACATGAATGGCCTTGGCTTCTGGGTTCTTTGGATTGATCTCAGTTTGGCTTGGCCATTTCCCAGGCACTCTTTGAGTTATTTCAGCAGCTATTTGGCCTAATTGGACTTCCAATTTGGAGATGGCAGCTTGTGTAGTTTGCTGAAAATTGGATTGGTTGATTGCCATCTGCTTCACTATATCTTCCAATGATGATGATGATTGTTGTGGCCTTTGGAATGAAGGGGGATTTGCTTGATTCTGGGTATTTCTCCATGAAAAGTTTGGATGATTCCTCCAACCTGGATTATAACTTTGAGAGTATGGATCATTTCTTGGACCTTGGTTGTAGGAATTTACCAACTTAGCTTGCTCTTGTACAAATTCTGGATATCCAGCCCCAAGTGGACAAGCTGTGGTAGCATGGTCATGAGATTCACAAATGCTACACACTTCCTTCGGAGGGCTTCTTGAGTTTAATGCAAGAAGAGCATCTAGCTTTTGTTCCAGTTTTGAAGTCTGCACACTAGAAGCATCATTAGAACCACTAATAACACGTTTACCTCTTGTATCCGTATGTTGGGTCTCCATTGCTATCTCCTCAAAGAGTTCGTACGTTTCTTCTGGAGTTTTGGTTTTAAAAGAACCACCTGCAAAATTGGTGACTATATTATGACTAGAAGGGGTTAGTCCTTTATAAAACATACGCATTTGAAGCATCAATGGAATCCCATGATGAGGACATTGGTTGAGCAACCCATTGAATTTCTCCCATGCTTCACAAAACGATTCATCATCTTGCTGTGCAAATAACAAGATCTTGTCCCTAAGCATGTCGGTCTTTTGCGTGGAGAAGTATTTTTCCAGGAACTTCTTTTGAATGGCAGACCATGTAGTGAGTGAACCAGGCTTCAAAGAATTCAACCAATACTTCGCCTTATCCTTTAAAGTGTATGGAAACACTCTCATTCGAAGTTGATCTTCTGTCACACCTGTCAAGGGAAAAGAACTCACAACATTAAAAATATCCTTTATATGAGTCAATGGATCTTCATTAGGTAAACCATAAAAGGAAGGCAGCATATTAAGATGAGAAGATTTAAGCTCATAATTTCGAGCTACAGTGGGCAGCAAAATGCTTGAAGGAGATGCTGGAATTGTTGGGATATCAAGTTCTCCCATGAACTCAATGGCAGCCATCATTTCTTCTTCTTCTTGGTCTGAACTTGCTTCCGAATTTGAAAGTGAAGAACCGGGAAGTTCAGTGTGGAGAGCAAGACTTGTAAATGTAGCAAGAGCTTGCTCTTTTGCAGTTGACAACTCCCTTTCTAGACGATTCTGAATTTCAGAGGTCACTCGTCTGGGTTGCAATGATGGTCCTGCGTTCAAAGATCTAGAACGTTGGAACGAAGACCTCACTTGTTCAAGTAATGGATTTTTAGACATAAACTACCTGAAACAGAAAATTAGATTAATTAGAAACACTAAAAAGAATAGGGTAACCTTGGGCACATAACCAGGGAAGAACTTTCGTTCAGTCCCCGGCAACGGCGCCAAAATTTGTTGTTAATAATATGTTAACTCGCAATTGTACGGGGCAATTAGTAGTATAGCAAGACAAGTACGAGGTCGTACCCACGAAGACTGAGAAGTTCAAATTAGTTATGTACTTTAGATTACCAAATTCAAGAAGTTAGGAAATTAAATCTAAAACAGAATTTAAAGCAAGAGTGAGTTTGAAAACAAATGCAGCAAGATTAAAATGAACTTTGAAGTGAGAATGCTTGTGATTATAGAAAGAAATGAACAAACTGAAATTGCAACGGAAAGCAAGTAAACAAAAGTAACAAAGGGTGGTTTTGAAAGTTAAAACACAGGTTTGGAGACTAGGGCATTCGATTCACCATAAGAATTCAATTCTGGGTTATAAAGATTCAAGTAACAAGTCTAATTCAGATTCAAAGATTGATTCTAGCTAAAGTATGATTAGGCCATGGTGTTTGGTCCTAACCTTGTGTTCCTAATTCCCTAATTTGATCATTTGTTGTCTAACCTAAAATTAAGCATTTGGAACCCATTAAGCATAGAAGAACATTTTAAACAACCAAGTATGTATCTAATCCCTGTTGTCGAATGTCCATACATACTCTTCCTATTCATAGTTCAATTCGAATTAAAGCATGGTGTATACTCTTAATTCAAACCAAGATAGTTAACAAACAAGTTCTAATGGTGATCAATCATTCAAACAAGCATGTTAACTTATAAGCATAATGAATAAGAACATGAATCATGAATCAAACTTGAAACTCCAAACTTATAAACCCAGAATATTCATGTTAGGTTACATCGAAGCCCTAGTTATGGATTTAGCTACTCATAATGGAAAAGAGACTTGAACAGAAATGAGAAAACATAATGAATGCAATAAGAGTAGAAAAACCCTTTTTCTGAAGTTCTTGTGGTGTCCAAGGCTTCTCCAAGTGCTTCTCCACTTCTAATGCTTCTCCAAGAGCTTCCCCACTTCTAGAAAGATGTATGAAGGATATGGAGGTGATTTGGGATGAGTTTGAGTGAGTGGTGATGGCTAAGGAAGATGAAATTCGTAGGGAAATGGAAGAGAAGTTTGCTGGAGTTGTTTTGGTGATTGTTGGAGTGTTTGGGATTGTGAGAGTGTTTGAGGATGGTTGGAGTGAATTGTGGGGGTTGTGAACCTCAGGATTTGTTGTGTCTTGAATGTGGAATGGATGTGGTATTTATAGGGAGAGGGGAGTGATAAATCTGAATTCAATATGGCTAATGCATACAACACTTGCATTATAAAAGATGAATTGGTTGATGCACTTCACTAATGCATACAACACTTGCATTATAAAATCTGAATTGGTTGATGCACTTCAGCAATAAATCCCACCAGCAGCCCTAGCTCATCTTCATGTCACCATGACCAAGCTTCCAACCAGCTACAATAGCTCATGCCTAGCTCACCATGACCAAGCTTCCAACCAGCTCATCCTGAGGTCAGCATGACCAGCAAATTCAAGGGCTTACAACTTGGGCTAGGCTGAATCAAATGAAGACTTTAAGATGTCCATTGTGAAGTTCAGAATGTGTATGATCCAACCACACAAGTATTGGCCCAATCCAAGTTCGGAGGAGGAAGTTAAGGCCGAAACAAATTGCTAACTCAGTTTGCTCGCTGACAAAATCCATCCTGAGCATGGTTCTGTGTTTGCTAGGTGACGGACTCCAGATTTATCCAATGGGGCTGAATTTTGGATATGTTATAGTACACACCCATTGGAACAACTTTCATGAAGAATGTTGCCTCATCCGAGCTATGTAGGTTGCTGAAACAAAGCTTGCAATATGACCTACGGAACTGGACTGGCAGGGGGCTGTAGCCAAAATGAGTTTGTCTTTAAGCTCTTCTTCTCTTCATCCAAATTAGGCCTTAACATGCATGAATTGCATGAATTATGCTCTCTTGCTCTTTTGGCCTACAAAACACACAAAGGGAGGCAAATAACTCAAAATTATAAGAAACTAAGCAAAAGAAGTAAGTAAATTGGGCATGTATATGTATGAAATTATGAGCTTAACATGTTCCACAGTTCTGGCGATTGGATTTCACTTAAAACTCCCCAAATGACTCCTCCCACCATATTATGGTGTTGCCCAAGTTTTGGGCTCGATCCGAAATCAATAGGTGTAAGAAATTGGGCAATTCCAGTTCAATGGCAGTTTGTTCTTAATTGGAGTGGTTGGTGTGTTCCACAGTTCTGGCGATTGGATTTCACTTAAAACTCCCCAAATGACTCCTCCCATCATATTATGGTGTTGCCCAAGTTTTGGGCTCGATCCGAAATCCATAGGTGTAAGCAATTGGACAATTCAAGTTCAACGGCAGTTTGTTCTTAATTGGAGTGGTTGGTGTATTCCATACTTCTAGCGATTGGATTTCACTCAAAACACACCAAATGACTCCTCCCACCATATTACGATGTTGCCCAAGTTTTGGGCTCGATCCGAAATAATTAGGTGTAGGAAATTGGACAATTCAAGTTCAAAGGCAGTTCGTTCCAAATTTGAGTGGTTGGAGTAATTCATAGTTCTAGCGAATGGATTTCATTGAAAACACTCCAAATGACTCCTCCCACCATATTATGATGTTGCCCAAGTTTTTGGCTCGATCCGAAATCAATAGGTGTAAGAAATTGGACAATTCAAGTTCAACGGAAGTTCGTTCCTAATTGGAGTGGTTGGTGTATTCCATACTTCTAGCGATTGGATTTCACTCAAAACTCATCAAATGACTACTCCCACCGTATTATGATGTTGCCCAAGTTTTGGGCTCGATCCGAAATCAATAGGTGTGAGAAATTGGACAATTCAAGTTCAACGGCAGTTCGTTCCTAATGGGAGTGGTTGGTTTATTCCATACTTCTATCTATATGATTTCACTGAAAACTCACCGAATGACTCCTCCCACCATATTATGATGTTGCCAAAGTTTTGGGCTCGATCCGAAATCAATCGGTGTAAGAAATTGGACAATTCAAGTTCAGAGGCAGTTTGTCCCAAATTGGAGTGGTTGGGTTAATTCATAGTTCTAGCGATTTGAGTTCACTCAAAACACACCAAATGACTCCTCCCACCATATTATGATGTTGACCAAGTTTTGGGATCGATCCGAAATCAATAGGTGTGAAAAATTAGACCATTCAAGTTCAACGGCAGGTCGTTCCTAATTGGAGTCGTTCGTGTATTCCGTACTTCTAGCGATTGGATTTCACACAAAACTCACCAAATGACTCCTCCACCATATTATGATGTTGCCCAAGTTTTGGGCTCGATCCGAAATCAATAGGTGTGAGAAATTGGACAATTCAAGTTCAACGGCAGTTCGTTCCTAACTGGAGTGGTTGGTGTATTCCATACTTCAAGCGATTGGATTTCACTCAAAACTCACCAAATGACACCTCCCACAATATTATGATGTTGCCCAAGTTTTGGGCTCGATCCGAAATCAATAGGTGTTCCAAATTGGACAATTCAAGTTCAACGGCAGTTCGTTCCTAATTGGAGTGGTTGGTGTATTCCATACTTCTGGCGATTAGATTTCAATCAAAACACCCCAAATGACTCCTCCCACCATATTATGATGTTGCCCAAGTTTTGGGTTCGATCCGAAATCAATAGGTGTGAGAAATTGCACAATTCAAGTTCAAAGGCAGTTTGTTCTTAATTGGAGTGGTTGGTGTATTCCACACTTCTAGCGATTGGATTTCACTCAAAACTCACCAAATGATTCCTACCACCATATTATGATGTTGCCCATGTTTTGGGCTCTATCCGAAATCAATCGGTGTAAGAAATTGGACAATTCAAGTTCAAAGGCAGTTCGTTCCAAATTTGAGTGGTTGGAGTAATTCATAGTTCTAGCGAATGGATTTCATTGAAAACTCTCCAAATGACTCCTCCCACCATTTTATGATTTTGCCCAAGTTTTGGGCTCGATCCGAAATCAGTAGGTGTAAGAAATTGGACAATTCGAGTTCAACGGCTGTTCGTTCCTAATTGGAGTGGTTGGGGTAATTCATAGTTCTAGCGAATGGATTTCGTTGAAAACAAACCAAATGACTCCTCCCACCATATTATGATGTTGCCCAAGTTTTGTGCTCGATCCGAAATCAATAGGTGTAAGAAATTGGACAATCCAAGTTCAACGGCATTCGTTCCTAATTGGAGTGGTTGGTGTCTTCCGTACTTCTGGCGATTGGATTTCACTCCAAACACACCAAATGACTCCTCCCACCATATTATGATGTTGCCCAAGTTTTGGGCTCGATCCGAAATCAATAGGTGTAAGAAATTGGACAATTCAAGTTCAACGGCAGTTCGTTCCAAATTTGAGTAGTTGGAGTAATTCATAGTTCTATCGAATGGATTTCATTGAAAACACTCCACATGACTCCTCCCACCATATTATGATGTTGCCCAAGTTTTGGGCTCGATCCGAAATCAACAGGTGCAAGAAATTGGACAATTCAAGTTCAACGGCAGTTCGTTCCGAATTGGAGTGGTTGGTGTATTCCATTCTTCTAGCGATTGGATTTCACTGACAACTCACCAAAAGATTCCTCCCACCATATTATGATGTTGGCCAAGTTTTGGGCTCGATCCGAAATCAATAGGTGTGAGAAATTGGACAATTCAAGTTCAACGGCAGTTCCTTCTTAAATGGAGTGGTTGGTGTATTCCATACTTCTATCTATTGGATTTCACTGAAAACTCACCGAATGACTCCTCTGACCACATTATGTTGTTTCCCAAGTTTTGGGCTCGTTCCGAAATTAATCGGTGTAAGAAATTGGACAATTCAAGTTCAACGGCAGTTCGTTCCAAATTTGAGTGGTTGGAGTAATTCATAGTTCTAGCGAATGGATTTCATTGAAAACACTCCAAATGACTCCTCCCACCATATTATGACGTTGCCCAAGTTTTGGGCTCGATCCGAAATCAATAGGTGTGAGAAATTGGACAATTAAAGTTCAACGGCAGTTTGTTCTTAATTGGAGTGGTTGGTGTATTCCATACTTTTAGCGATTGGATTTCACTCAAAACTCACCAAATGACTCCTCCCACCATATTATGATGTTGCCCAAGTTTTGGGCTCGATCCGAAATCAATAGGTGTAAGAAATTGGACAATTCAAGTTCAACGGCAGTTCGTTCCTAATTGGAGTGGTTGGTGTATTCCATACTTCTAGCGATTGCATTTCACTCAAAACTCACCAAATGACTCCTCCCACCATATTATGATGTTGCCCAAGTTTTGGGCTCGAACCGGAATCAATAGGTGTGAGAAATTGGACAATTCAAGTTCAACGACAGTTCGTTCCTAATTGGAGTGGTTGGTGTATTCCATACTTCTATCTGTTGGATTTCACTGAAAACAAACCGAATGACTCCTCCCACCATATTATGATGTTGCCCAAGTTTTGGGCTTGATCCGAAATGAATCGGTGTAAGAAGTTGGACAATTCAAGTTCAAAGGCAGTTCGTCCCAAATTGGAGTGGTTGGGGTAATTCTTAGTTCTAGCGATTGGATTTCACTCAAAACACACCAAATGACTCCTCCCACCATATTATGATGTTGCCCAAGTTTTGGGCTCGATCCGAAATCAATAGGTGTTCCAAATTGGACAATTCAAGTTCAAAGGCAATTCGTTCCTAATTGGAGTGGTTGGTGTATTCCATACTTCTAGCGATTGGATTTCACTGAAAACTCACCAAATGACTCCTCCCACCATATTATGATGTTGCCCAAGTTTTGGGCTCGATCCGAAATCAATAGGTGTAAGAAATTGGACAATTCAAGTTCAACGGCAGTTCGTTCCTAATTGGAGTGGTTGGTGTATTCCATACTTCTGGCGATTGGATTTCAATCAAAACACCCCAAATGACTCCTCCCACCATATTATGATGTTGGCCAAGTTTTGGGCTCGATCCGAAATCAATAGGTGTAAGAAATTGGACAATTCAAGTTCAAAGGCAGTTCGTTCCAAAATTTCAGTGGTTGGGGTAATTCATATTTCTATCGAATTGATTTAAATTATAACACACCATATTACGATCTCCCACCATATTACGATGTTGCCCAAGTTTTGGGCTCGATCCCAAATCAATAGGTGTGAGAAATTGGACAATTAAAGTTCAACGGCAGTTTGTTCTTAATTGGAGTGGTTGGTGTATTCCATACTTTTAGCGATTGGATTTCACTCAAAACTCACCAAATGACTCCTCCCACCATATTATGATGTTGCCCAAGTTTTGGGCTCGATCCGAAATCAGTAGGTGTTCCAAATTCGACAATTCAAGTTCAAAGGCAGTTCGTTCCGAATTTGTGTGGTTGGAGTAATTTATAGTTCTAGCGAATAGATTTCATTCAAAACAAACCAAATGACTCCTCCCACCATTTTATGATGTTGCCCATGTTTTGGGCTCGATCCGAAATCAATAGGTGTATGAAATTGGACAATTCAAGTTCAACGGTAGTTCGTTCCTAATTGGAGTGGTTGGTGTATTCCATACTTCTAGCGATTGGATTTCACTCAAAACTCATCGAATGACTACTCCGACCATATTATGATGTTGCCCAAGTTTTGGGCTCGATCCGAAATCAATAGGTGTGAGAAATTGGATGTTGCCCAAGTTTATGATGTTACGATATTATGATGTTGCCCAAGTTTTGGGCTCGACCAGATATCAATAGGTGTAAGAAATTGGACAATTCAAGTTCAAAGGCAGTTCGTTCCAAATTGGAGTGGTTGGGGTAA
Organism: Prunus avium; assembly: GCF_965620075.1. NCBI lineage: Eukaryota > Viridiplantae > Streptophyta > Magnoliopsida > Rosales > Rosaceae > Prunus > Prunus avium. The sequence continues at coordinate 1,621,162 of NC_142287.1, forward strand.
TTCATAGTTCTAGGGATTGGATTTCAGTCAAACCACACCAAAAGACTCCTCCCACCATATTATGTTGTTGCCCCAGTTTTGGGCTCAATCCGATATCAATTGGTGTAAGAAATTGGACAATTCAAGTTCACCGGAAGTTCGTTCCTAATTGAAGTGGTTGGTGTATTCCATATTTCTAGCGATTGGATTTCACTCAAAACACACCAATTGACTCCTCCCTCCATATTATGATGTTGCCCAAGTTTTGGGCTCGATCCGCAATCAATCGGTGTACGAAATTGGACAATTCAAGTCCCAAGGCAGTTCGTTCCAAATTGGGGTGGTTGGGGTCATTCGTAGTTCTAGCGATTGGATTTCACTCAAAACACACCAAATGACTCCTCCCACCATATTATGTTGTTGCCCAAGTTTTGGGCTCGATCCGAAATCAATAGGTGTTCCAAATTGGACAATTCAAGTTCAAAGGCAGTTCGTTCCACATTGGAGTGGTCGGGACAATTCAATGTTCTGGCGATTGGATTTCATTCAAAACACACCAAATGACTCCTCCCACCATATTATGATGTTGCCCAAGTTTTGGGCTCGATCCCAAATCAATAGGTGCAAGAAATTGGACAATTCAAGTTCAAGGGCAGTTCGTTCCTAATTGGAGTGGTTGGTGTATTCCATACTTATAGCGATTGGATTTCACTCAAAACACACCAAATGATTCCTCCCACCATATTATGATGTTGCCCAAGTTTTGGGCTCGATCCGAAATCAATAGGTGTAAGAAATTGGACAATTCAAGTTCAAAAGCAGTTCTTTCCAAATTGGAGTGGTTGGGGTAATTCATAGTTCTGGGGATTGGATTTCTCTCAAAACACACCAAATGACTCCTCCCGCCATATGCTGTTGTTGCCCATGTTTTGGGCTCGATCCAAAGTCAATAGATGTGAGAAATTAGACAATTCAAGTTCAACGGCAGTTCATTCCTAATTTGATTGGTTGGTGTATTCCATACTTCTAGCGATTGGATTTCACTCAAAACTCACCAAATGACTCCTCCCAACATATTATGATGTTGCATAAGTTTTGGGCTCGATCCGAAATCAATAGGTGTAAGAAATTGGACAATTCAAGTTCAAAGGCAGTTCGTTCCAAATTGGAGTGGTTGGGGTAATTTATAGTTTTGGCGATTGGATTTCACTGAAAACACACCAAATGACTCCTCCCGCCATATTATGTTGTTGCCCAAGTTTTGGGCTCGACCCGATATCAATAGGTGTAAGAAATTGGACAATTCAAGTTCGAAGGCAGTTCGTTCCAAATAGGAGTTGTTGGGGTAATTCATAGTTCTGGGGATTGGATTTCACTCAAAACGCACCAAATGACTCCTCCCACCATATTATGTTGTTGCCCAAGTTTTGGGCTCGATCCGAAATCAATAGGTGTAAGAAATTCGACAATTCAAGTTCAAAGGCAATTCTTGCCAAATTGGAGTGGTTGGGGTAATTCATAATTCTGGGGATTGGATTTCACCCAAAACACACCAAATGACTCCTCCCACGATATTATGTTGTTGCCCAAGTTTTTGGCTTGATCCGAAATCAATAGATGTGAGAAATTGGACAATCCAAGTTCAACGGCAGTTCGTTCCTAATTGGAGTGGTTGGTGTATTCCATACTTCTAGCGATTGGATTTCACTCAAAACTCATCAAATGACTCCTCCCACCATATTATGATGTTGCCCAAGTTTTGGGCTCGATCCGAACTCAATAGGTGTAAGAAATTGGACAATTCAAGTTCAAAAGCAGTTCGTTCCAAATTGGAGTGGTTGGGGCAATTCATAGTTCTGGGGATTGGATTTAAGTGAAAACACACCAACTGACTCCTCCCGCCATATTCTGTTGTTGCCCATGTTTTGGGCTCGATCCGAAATCAAAAGATGTGAGAAATTAGACAATTCAAGTTCAACGACAGTTCGTTCCTAATTGGAGTGGTTGGTGTATTCCATACTTCTAGCGATGGATTTCACTCAAAACTCACCAAATGACTCCTTCCACCATATTATGATGTTACCCAAGATTTGGGCTCAATCCGAAATTAATAGGTGTAAGAAATTGGACAATTCAAGTTCAAAGACAGTTCGTTCCAAATTGGAGTGGTTATGGTAATTCATAGTTCTGGGGATTGGATTTCACTCAAAACACACCAAATGACTCCTCCCACCTTATTATGTTGTTGCCCAAGTTTTGGGCTCGATCCGAAATCAATAGGTGTAAGAAATTCAACAATTGAAGTTCAAAGGCAGTTCTTTCCAAATTGGAGTGGTTGGGGTAATTCATAGTTCTGGCGATTGGATTTCACTCAAAACTCACCAAATGACTCCTCCCGCCATATTATGTGGTTGCCCATCTTTTGGGCTTGATCCGAAATCAATAGATGTGAGAAATTGAACAATTCAAGTTCAACGGCAGTTCGTTCCTAATTGGAGTGGTTGGTGTATTCCATACTTCTAGCGATTGGATTTCACTCAAAACTCACCAAATGACTCCTCCCACCATATTACGATGTTGCCCAAGTTTTGGGCTCGATCCGAAATCAATAGGTGTGAAAAATTGGACAATTGAAGTTCAACGGCGGTTCGTTCCTACTTGTAGTGGTTGGTGTATTCCATACTTCTAGTTATTGGATTTCACTCAAAACTCACCAAATGACTCCTCCCACGATATTATGATGTTGCCCAAGTTTTGGGCTCGATCCGAAATCAATTGGTGTGAGAAATTGGACAATTCAAGTTCAACGGCAGTTCGTTCCTAATTGGATTGGTTGGTGTATTCCATACTTCTAGCGATTGGATTTCACTCAAAACTCACCAAATGACTCGTCCCACCATATTATGATGTTGCCCAAGTTTGGGGCTCGATCCGATATCAATAGGTGTGAGAAATTGGACAATTCAAGTTGAACGGCAGTTCGTTCCTAATTGAAGTGGTTGGTGAATTCCATACTTCTAGCGATTGGATTTCACCCAAAACTCACCAAATGACTCCTCCCACAATATTATGATGTTGCCCAAGTTTTGGGCTCGATCCGAAATCAATAGGTGTGAGAAATTGGATGTTGCCCAAGTTTATGATGTTACGATATTATGATGTTGCCCAAGTTTTGGGCTCGATCCGAAATCAATTGGTGTGAGAAATTGGACAATTCAAGTTCAACGGCAGTTCGTTCCTAATTGGATTGGTTGGTGTATTCCATACTTCTAGCGATTGGATTTCACTCAAAACTCACCGAATGACTCCTCCCACCATATTATGATGTTGCCCAAGTTTGGGGCTCGATCCGATATCAATAGGTGTTAGAAATTGGACAATTCAAGTTGAACGGCAGTTCGTTCCTAATTGGATTGGTTGGTGTATTCCATACTTCTGGCGATTGGATTTCACTCAAAAGTCACCAAATGACTCCTCCCGCCATATTATGTGGTTGCCCATCTTTTGGGCTTGATCCGAAATCAATAGATGTGAGAAATTGAACAATTCAAGTTCAACGGCAGTTCGTTCCTAATTGGATTGGTTGGTGTATTCCATACTTCTAGCGATTGGATTTCACTCAAAACTCACCAAATGACTCCTCCAACCATATTATGATGTTGCCCAAGTTTGGGGCTCGATCCGATATCAATAGGTGTGAGAAATTGGACAATTCAAGTTGAACGGCAGTTCGTTCCTAATTGGAGTGGTTGGTGAATTCCATACTTCTAGCGATTGGATTTCACCCAAAACTCACCAAATGACTCCTCCCACAATATTATGATGTTGCCCAAGTTTTGGGCTCGATCCGAAATCAATAGGTGTGAGAAATTGGATGTTGCCCAAGTTTATGATGTTACGATATTATGATGTTGCCCAAGTTTTGGGCTCGATCCGAAATCAATTGGTGTGAGAAATTGGACAATTCAAGTTCAACGGCAGTTCGTTCCTAATTGGATTGGTTGGTGTATTCCATACTTCTAGCGATTGGATTTTACTCAAAACTCACCGAATGACTCCTCCCACCATATTATGATGTTGCCCAAGTTTGGGGCTCGATCCGATATCAATAGGTGTGAGAAATTGGACAATTCAAGTTGAACGGCAGTTCGTTCCTAATTGGAGTGGTTGGTGTATTCCATACTTCTAGTGATTGGATTTCAACCAAAACTCACCAAATGACCCCTCCCACCATATTATCATGTTGCCCAAGTTTTGGGCTCGATCCGAAATCAATGGGTGTGAGAAATTGGACAATTCAAGTTCAACGGCAGTTCGTTCCTTATTGGAGTGGTTGGGGAATTCCATACTTCTAGCGATTGGATTTCACTCAAAACTCACCAAATGACTCCTCCCATCATGTTATGCTGTTGCCCAAGTTTTGGCCTAGATCCGAAATCAATGGGTGTGAAAAATTGGACAATTCAAGTTCAACGGCAGTTCGTTCCTAGTTGGAGTGGTTGGTGTATTCCATACTTCTAGTTGTTGGATTTCACTCAAAACTCACCAAATGACTCCTCCCACCATATTATGATGTTGCCCAAGTTTTGGGCTCGATCCGAAATCAATAGGTGTGAGAAATTGGACAATTCAAGTTCAACGGCAGTTCGTTCCTAATTGGAGTGGTTAGTGTCTTCCATACTTCGAGCGATTGGATTTCACTCAAAACTCACCAAATGACTCCTCCCACCACATTATGATGTTGCCCAAGTTTTGGACTCGATCCGAAATCAATAGGTGTGAAAAATTGGACAATTCAAATTCAACGGCACTTCGTTCCTAATTGGAGTGGTAGGTTTATTCCACACTTCTAGCGATTGGATTTCACTCAAAACTCACCAAATGACTCCTCCCACCATATTATGATGTTGCCCAAGTTTTGGGCTCGATCCGAAATCAATAGGTGTGAGAAATTGGACAATTGAAGTTCAACGGCAGTTCGTTCGTAATTGGAGTGGTCGGTGTATTCCAAACTTCTAGCTATTTGATTTGACTCAAAACTCACCAAATGACTCCGCCCACCATATTATGACGATGCCCAAGTTTGGGGCTCGATCCGATATCAATAGGTGTGAGAAATTGGACAATTCAAGTTGAATGGCAGTTCATTCCTAATTGGAGTTTTTGGTGAATTCCATACTTCTAGCGATTGGATTTCACCCAAAACTCACCAAATGACCCCTCCCACCATATTATCATGTTGCCCAAGTTTTGGGCTCGATCCGAAAACATTAGGTGTGAGAAATTGGACAATTCAAGTTCAACGGCAGTTCGTTCCTAATTGGAGTGGTTGGTGTATTCCATACTTCTAGCGATTGGATTTCACCCAAAACTCACCACATGACCCCTCCCACCATATTATCATGTTGCCCAAGTTTTGGGCTCGATCCGAAATCATTAGGTGTGAGAAATTGGACAATTCAAGTTCAACGGAAGTTCGTTCCTAATTGGAGTGGTTGGTGAATACCATACTTCTAGCGATTGTATTTCACTCAAAACTCACCAAATGACTCCTCCCACCATATTATGGTGTTGCCCAAGTTTTGGGCTCGATCCGAAATCAATTGGTGTGAGAAATTGGACAATTCAAGTTCAACGGCAATTCGTTCCTAATTGGAGTGGTTGGTGTATTCCATACTTCTAGCGATTGGATTTCACTCAAAAGTCACCAAATGACTCCTCCCACCATATTATGATGTTGCCCAAGTTTGGGTCTCGATCCGAAATCAATAGGTGTGAGAAATTGGACAATTCAAGTTCAACGGCTGTTCGTTCCTAATTGGAGTGGTTGGTGTATTCCATACTTCTAGCGATTGGATTTCACTCAAAACTCACCAAATGACTCCTCCCACCATATTATGATGTTGTCCAAGACTGGGGCTCGATCCGAAATCAATAGGTGTGACAAATTGGACAATTCAAGTTCAACGGCAGTTCGTTCCTAATTGGAGTGGCAGGTGAATTCCATACTTCTAGCGATTGGATTTCACTCAAAACTCACCAAATGACTCCTCCCACCATATTATGACGTTGCCCAAGACTGGGGCTCGATCCGAAATCAATAGGTGTGAGAAATTGGACAATTCAAGTTCAACTGCAGTTCGTTCCTAAATGGAGTGGTTGGTAAATTCCACACTTCTAGCGATTTGATTTCACTCAAAACTCACAAAATGACTCCTCCCACCATATTATGATGTTGCCCAAGTTTTGGGCTCGATCCGAAATCAATTGGTGTGAGAAATTGGAAAATTCAAGTTCACTGGCAGTTCGTTCCTAATTGGAGTGGTTGGTGTATTCCATACTTCTAGCTATTGGATTTCACTCAAAACTCACCAAATGACTCCTCCCACCATATTATGATGTTGCCCAAGTTTTGGGCTCGATCCGAAATCAATAGGTGTGAGAAATTGGTCAATTCAAGTTCAACGGCAGTTCGTTTCTAATAGGAGTGGTTGGTGTATTCCATACTTCTAGCGATTGGATTTCGCTCAAAACTCACCAAATGACTCCTCCCACCATATTATGTTGTTGCCCAAGTTTGGGGCCCGATCCGAAATCAATAGGTAAAAGAAATTGGACAATTCAAGTTCAACGGCAGTTCGTTCCTAATTGGAGTGGTTGGTGTATTCCATACTTCTAGCGATTGGATTTCACCCAAAACTCGCCAATTGACCCCTCCCCCCATATTATCATGTTGCCCAAGTTTTGGGCTTGAACCGAAATCAATAGGTGTGAGAAATTGGACAATTCAAGTTCAACGGCAGTTCGTTCCTAATTGGAGTGGTGGGTGTATTCCATACTTCTAGCGATTGGATTTCACTCAAAACTCACCAAAAGACTCCTCCCACCATATTATGATGTTGCCCATGTTTTGGGCTCGATACGAAATCAATAGGTGTGAGAAATTGGACAATTCAATTTCAACGGCAGTTCGTTCCTAATTGGAGTGGTTGGTGCATTCCATACTTCTAGCGATTGGATTTCACGCAAAACTCACCAAAAGACTCCTCCCACCATATTAGGATGTTGCCCATGTTTTGGGCTCGATACGAAATCAATAGGTGTGAGAAATTGGACAATTCAAGTTCAACGGCAGTTCGTTCCTAATTGGAGTGGTTGGTGTATTCCATACTTCTAGCGATTGGATTTCACTCAAAACTCACCAAATGATTCTTCCCACCATTAAATGATGTTGTCCAAGTTTGGGGCTCGGTCCGAAATCAATAGGTGTGTGAAATTGGACAATTCAAGTTCTAGGGCAGTTCGTTCCTAATTGGAGTGGTTGGTGTATTCCATACTTCTAGCGATTGGATTTCACTCAAAACTCACCAAAAGACTCCTCCCACCATATTATGATGTTGCCCAAGTTTTGGGCTCGATCCGAAATCAATAGGTGTTCAAAATTGGACAATTCATGTTCAACGGCAGTTCGTTCCTAATTGGATTGGTTGGTGTATTCCATACTTCTAGCGATTGGATTTCACTCAAAACTCACCAAATGACTCTTCCCACCATTAAATGATGTTGCCCAAGTTTGGGGCTCGGTCCGAAATCAATAGGTGTGAGAAATTGGACAATTCAAGTTCAACGGCAATTCGTTCCTAATTAGAGTGGTTGGTGTATTCCATACTTCTAGCGATTGGATTTCACTCAAAACTCACCAAATGACTCCACCCACCATATTATGATGTTACCCAAGTTTTGGGCTCGATCAGAAATAAATACGTGTGAGAAATTGGACAATTCAATTTCAATGGCTGTTCGTTCGTAATTGGAGTGGTTGGTGTATTCCATACTTCTAGCGATTGGATTTCACTCAAAACTCAGCAAATGACTCCTCCCACCATATTATGACCCAAGTTTTCGGCTCGATCCGAAATCAATAGGTGTTCAAAATTGGACAATTCAAGTTCAACGGCAGTTCGTTCCTAATTGGAGTGGTTGGTGTATTCCGTACTTCTAGCGATTGGATTTCACTCAAAACTCCCCAAATGACTCCTCCCACCATATTTTGATGTTGCCCAAGTTTTGGGCTCGATCCGAAATCAATAGGTGTTCCAAATTGGACAATTCAAGTTCAACGGCAGTTCGTTCCTAATTGGAGTGGTTGGTGTATTCCATACTTCTAGCGATTGGATTTCACTCAAAACTCACCAAATGACTCCCCCCACCATATTATGATGTTGCCCAAGTTTTGGGCTCGATCAGAGATCAACACGTGTGAGACATTGGACAATTCAATTTCAACGGCAGTTCGTTCCTAATTGGAGTGGTTGGTGTATTCCATACTTCTAGCGATTGGATTTCACTCAAAACTCAGCAAATGACTCCTCCCACCAATTATGATGTTGCCCAAGTTTTGGGCTCGATCCGAAATCAATAGGTGTTCCAAATTGGACAATTCAAGTTCAACGGCAGTTCGTTCCTAATTGGAGTGGTTGGTGTATTCCATACTTCTAGCGATTGGATTTCACTCAAAACTCACCAAATGACTCCTCCCACCATATTATGTTGTTGCCCAAGTTTGGGGCTCGATCCGAAGTCAATAGGTGTGAGAAATTGGTCAATTCAATTTCAACGACAGTTCGTTCCTAATTGGAGTGGTTGGTGTATTCCATACTTCTAGCAATTGGATTTCACTCAAAACTCACCAAATTACTCCTCCCACCATATTATGGTGTTGCCCAAGTTTTGGGTTCGATCCGAAATCAATAGGTGTTCCAAATTGGACAATTCAAGTTCAACGGCAGTTCGTTCCTAATTGGAGTGGTTGGTGTATTCCATACTTCTAGCGATTGGATTTCACTCAAAACTCACCAAATGACTCCTCCCACCATATTATGATGTTGTGTTGTGTAGATACTGCTGCATCAAAATGGATTAAGCTGCATCCTCAACTTGTGAGACTCGCAAGTGCACGAACCGTTGGTAGTTTAGCGTATGTAAGTGCGAGGTCGATTCCACAGGGTTGGTGATTGAACGATTCAATTCAGTTTTCCTACACAAAAGAGAAACAAAAACAAAGAACATGAAAGAAGGAAGAAAATAAGAAAGTAACTCAAGCAAATTAGTTCCCAAGTTCAATTTAGATTAATGGATTGATTCTTGCTAAAGTATGATTAAGCCATGGTGTGTGGTAATAACCTTGTGTTCCTAATTCCCTAATTTGATCATTTGTTGTCTAACCTAAAATTAAGCATTAGGAACCCATTAAGCATAGAAGAACATTTTAAACAACCAAGCATATACCTAATCCCTGTTGTCGAATGTCCATACATACTCTTCCTATTCATAGTTCAATTCGAATTAAAGCATGGTGTATACTTGATCGGTTCATAATTGTATATCATTTTGTACCCTTCTAGCTTATGATTTGGTTATGTTTTTGAGTTAAACTTGTGCTTTTAATCCTTTTTGTGTTTATCTTTCAGCTTTAGGTAACAATGATGGCTTTGGATATGAAATGATGTAATCCATGTATGTTAAAGCCTGATTTGGATAAAGGGATGAAGAGCTTAAAAGACAAACTCATTTTGGCTACAGCCCCTTGCCAGTCCAGTTCCGTAGGTCATATTGCAAGCTCTGTTTCAGCAACCTACACAGCTCGGATGAGGCAGCATTCTTCATTAAAGTTGTTCCAATGGGTGTGTACTATAACATATCCAAAATTCAGCCCCATTGGATAAATCTGGAGTCCGTCACCTAGCAAACACAGAACCATGCTCAGGATGGATTTTGTCAGCGAGCAAACTGAGTTAGCAATTTGTTTCGGCCTTAACTTCCTCCTCTGAGCTTGGATTGGGCCAATACTTGTGTGGTTGGATCATACACATTCTGAACTTCACAATGGACATCTTAAAGTCTTCATTTGATTCAGTCTAGCCCAAGTTGTAAACCCTTGAAGTTTCTGGTCATGCTGACCTCAGGATGAGCTGGTTGGAAGCTTGGTCATGGTGAGCTAGGCATGAGCTATTGTAGCTGGTTGGAAGCTTGGTCATGGTGACATGAAGATGAGCTAGGGCTGCTGGTGGGATTTATTGCTGAAGTGCATCAACCAATTCAGATTTTATAATGCAAGTGTTGTATGCATTAGTGAAGTGCATCAACCAATTCATCTTTTATAATGCAAGTGTTGTATGCATTAGCCATATTGAATTCAGATTTATCACTCCCCTCTCCCTATAAATACCACATCCATTCCACATTCAAGACACAACAAATCCTGAGATTCACAACCCCCACAATTCACTCCAACCATCCTCAAACACTCTCACAATCCCAAACACTCCAACAATCACCAAAACAACTCCAGCAAACTTCTCTTCCATTTCCCTACGAATTTCATCTTCCTTAGCCATCACCACTCACTCAAACTCATCCCAAATCACCTCCATATCCTTCATACATCTTTCTAGAAGTAGGGAAGCTCTTGGAGAAGCATTAGAAGTGGAGAAGCACTTGGAGAAGCCTTGGACACCACAAGAACTTCAGAAAAAGGGTTTTTCTACTCTTATTGCATTCATTATGTTTTCTCATTTCTGTTCAAGTCTCTTTTCCATTATGAGTAGCTAAATCCATAACTAGGGCTTCGATGTAACCTAACATGAATATTCTGGGTTTATAAGTTTGGAGTTTCAAGTTTGATTCATGATTCATGTTCTTATTCATTATGCTTATAAGTTAACATGCTTGTTTGAATGATTGATCACCATTAGAACTTGTTTGTTAACTATCTTGGTTTGAATTAAAAGTATACACCATGCTTTAATTCGAATTGAACTATGAATAGGAAGAGTATGTATGGACATTCGACAACAGGGATTAGATACATACTTGGTTGTTTAAAATGTTCTTCTATGCTTAATGGGTTCCTAATGCTTAATTTTAGGTTAGACAACAAATGATCAAATTAGGGAATTAGGAACACAAGGTTAGGACCAAACACCATGGCCTAATCATACTTTAGCTAGAATCAATCTTTGAATCTGAATTAGACTTGTTACTTGAATCTTTATAACCCATAATTGAATTGTTATGGTGATTCGAATGCCCTAGTCTCAAAATCTGTTTTTCCAACTCTTAAAACCACTCTTTGTTACATTTGTTTACTTGTTTTTTGTTTGCAATTTCATTTTGCTTCTTTTGTTCAACAATCACAACCACTCTTGTTTTAAATTCTGTTTTAGACATAACCTCCTACTTTCTTGAATTTGGTAATCTAAGTACATAACTAGTTTTAACTTCTCAGTCTTCGTGGGTACGACCTCGTACTTGTCTTGCTATACTACTAATTGCCCCGTACAATTGCGAGTTAACATAATATTAACAACAAATTTTGGCGCCGTTGCCGGGGACTGAACGAAAGTTCTTCCCTGGTTATGTGCCCAAGGTTACCCTATTCTTTTTAGTGTTTCTAATTAATCTAATTTTCTGTTTCAGGTAGTTTATGTCTAAAAAGCCATTACTTGAACAAGTGAGGTCTTCGTTCCAACGTTCTAGATCTTTGAACGCAGGACCATCATTGCAACCCAGACGAGTGACCTCTGAAATTCAGAATCGTCTAGAAAGGGAGTTGTCAACTGCAAAAGAGCAAGCTCTTGCTACATTTACAAGTCTTGCTCTCCACACTGAACTTCCCGGTTCTTCACTTTCAAATTCGGAAGCAAGTTCAGACCAAGAAGAAGAAGAAATGATGGCTGCCATTGAGTTCATGGGAGAACTTGATATCCCAACAATTCCAGCATCTCCTTCAAGCATTTTGCTGCCCACTGTAGCTCGAAATTATGAGCTTAAATCTTCTCATCTTAATATGCTGCCTTCCTTTTATGGTTTACCTAATGAAGATCCATTGACTCATATAAAGGATATTTTTAATGTTGTGAGTTCTTTTCCCTTGACAGGTGTGACAGAAGATCAACTTCGAATGAGAGTGTTTCCATACACTTTAAAGGATAAGGCGAAGTATTGGTTGAATTCTTTGAAGCCTGGTTCACTCACTACATGGTCTGCCATTCAAAAGAAGTTCCTGGAAAAATACTTCTCCACGCAAAAGACCGACATGCTTAGGGACAAGATCTTGTTATTTGCACAGCAAGATGATGAATCGTTTTGTGAAGCATGGGAGAAATTCAATGGGTTGCTCAACCAATGTCCTCATCATGGGATTCCATTGAAGCTTCAAATGCGTATGTTTTATAAAGGACTAACCCCTTCTAGTCATAATATAGTCACCAATTTTGCAGGTGGTTCTTTTAAAACCAAAACTCCAGAAGAAACGTACGAACTCTTTGAGGAGATAGCAATGGAGACCCAACATACGGATACAAGAGGTAAACGTGTTATTAGTGGTTCTAATGATGCTTCTAGTGTGCAGATTTCAAAACTGGAACAAAAGCTAGATGCTCTTCTTGCATTAAACTCAAGAAGCCCTCCGAAGGAAGTGTGTAGCATTTGTGAATCTCATGACCATGCTACCACAGCTTGTCCACTTGGGGCTGGATATCCAGAATTTGTGCAAGAGCAAGCTAAGTTGGTAAATTCCTACAACCAAGGTCCAAGAAATGATCCATACTCTCAAAGTTATAATCCAGGTTGGAGGAATCATCCAAACTTTTCATGGAGAAATACCCAGAATCAAGCAAATCCCCCTCCATTCCAAAGGCCACAACAATCATCATCATCATTGGAAGATATAGTGAAGCAGATGGCAATCAACCAATCCAATTTTCAGCAAACTACACAAGCTGCCATCTCCAAATTGGAAGTCCAATTACGCCAAATAGCTGCTGAAATAACTCAAAGAGTGCCTGGGAAATGGCCAAGCCAAACTGAGATCAATCCAAAGAACCCAGAAGCCAAGGCCATTCATGTGCTCAGATCAGGTAAGATCATTGATAATAAAGATGATTCTAATCTTTCAAATAATGTTGTGATTGTAGAAGATAAAGACGAGGAGACCATGGCTACGGAAGGAGAACAACTCAAAACTTCTCAATCTGCTCCTAAGGCCAAATCAGATTCTCAGAACTCCGATCAATTCCAATTGCATAAAAGAGATGACAAATTTGTGCCACCACATCTTCAAGAAGATAGATACGTGCCACCCGCTCCATATGTTCCACAGATTCCATTTCCAGGCCGTCTTAAGAAAGCAAAGCAAGATAAGGCTTTTAAAGAGATTTATGATATTTTGAGTAAAGTTAATATCAATTTGCCTTTGCTTGATCTTATTGAACAGATTCCTGCATATGGAAAATTCATCAAGGACTTGAAAACTCACAAGCTCAATTTCGCTCCAAATGAAGGAGTAAAGCTCGACCAGAATGTAAGTGCTGTGTTGCAAAGGAAGCTTCCACCAAAACTAGATGATCCTGGCAGCTTTGACATTCCCATTAACATTGGAGGCATGAAGGTTGGAAGAGCCATGTTGGACTTAGGAGCAAGCATCAATGTTTTGCCATATTCAGTTTATCAAGAGCTTGGCTTAGAAGGGATGAAGAAGACTTCAATGCGACTTGAACTAGCTGATCATTCTATAAAATATCCAAAAGGTATTGTAGAAGATATTCTAGTTCAAGTTAATACACTAATTCTCCCTGCTGATTTTGTAGTGATGGACATGGAAGATAATCCAAATGGAGATCGTGTTGATCCCATTCTCCTAGGCAGACCATTCATGGCCACTGCAGACAAAATCATCAAAGTGAAAGATAGCACCCTCTCCATGACTGTTTTGGGTGAAACTGTTGAATTTAAAATGCTTAATGCTCTATCTCAACCTTCTATCTCTCTTGATTCTTGCTTTTCAATTGATGTTGTGGATCATGAGGTTTCTTCCAAAATTTTGCAGAGAAAGTCTAATGATGCTCTAGAAGCTGTCTTAACACAAGAAGAGGAAGATCTTTGTGAACCGGAGTTCCAAGAAGTGGTGGCTGCCTTAGAAGTGTTTCCGCCATACCCACCATCCTTTAGGCCACCAATCGAGCCTCTTGGACCATCATCCACGAAATTGGAGCCATCCATTGTCATCCCACCAAAGCTAGAACTTAAACCTCTTCCCAATAATCTTAAATATACATATTTGGGTGCTAACGAAACTCTCCCTGTTATAATTGCTGCAGGTCTCTCCTCACATGAAGAAGAGAGCTTAATTAAAGTTCTAAAAGAGCATAAAACAGCCATTGGGTGGACCATAGCAGACATCAAAGGAATTAGTCCAAGCATGTGCATGCACCGGATTTTAATGGAAGAAGACAGCAAACCATCTCGTGATGCCCAAAGGAGGCTAAATCCCAACATGAAAGAGGTGGTTAGAGCTGAAGTTTTAAAGCTACTCGATGTAGGAATCATCTACCCAATTTCAGATTCTAAGTGGGTGAGCCCTGTGCAAGTTGTTCCAAAGAAGTCCGGAATCACCGTTGTGAAGAATGAGAAGAATGAGCTAGTTCCTACACGAACTGTCACTGGTTGGAGAGTTTGCATTGATTACAGGAAGTTGAACACATCCACTAGAAAAGATCATTTCCCCTTACCTTTTATTGATCAAATGCTTGAACGTTTATCTGGCCATGCTTACTATTGTTTTCTTGATGGTTTTTCAGGTTATAATCAAATTCCCATTGCTCCGGAAGACCAAGAGAAAACCACATTCACATGCCCATTTGGTACGTTTGCTTATAGAAGGATGCCATTCGGTTTGTGCAATGCCCCAGCAACTTTCCAAAGATGCATGATGTCAATCTTTTCAGATATGGTGGAACGATTTATTGAGGTATTTATGGATGATTTTTCAGTTTTTGGTTCCTCTTTTGATAATTGTCTTCACCACTTGTCTCTAGTTCTTAAAAGATGCCAGGAAACAAATCTGATTTTGAATTGGGAGAAGTGTCACTTCATGGTGAGACAAGGCATTGTACTAGGCCATGTGATTTCAAGCAAGGGAATCGAAGTGGATAAAGCCAAGATCGATCTCATCTCAAATCTTCCACCCCCTACCTCTGTTAAAGGAATTAGAAGCTTTCTAGGTCATGCTGGATTCTATAGAAGGTTCATCAAAAATTTCTCAAGCATTACAAGGCCATTGTGTAATCTCCTTGCTAAGGATGCTGTTTTTGAGTTTAATGAAGCTTGCATGGAAGCTTTTTCTACCTTGAAGAGGGAGCTAACTTCAGCCCCTATTATCATAGCTCCGGATTGGTCTTTACCATTTGAAATAATGTGTGATGCCTCTGACTTTGCTATTGGTGCAGTTTTAGGTCAAAAGAAGAACAAGCTGCCCCATGTGATTCATTATGCTAGCCGGACCTTGAATGATGCTCAAATCAACTACTCCACAACAGAGAAGGAGTTGCTTGCTGTGGTTTTTGCTTTAGAAAAATTTCGTTCTTACCTTGTTGGTTCTAAAGTAATTGTTTATTCTGACCATGCAGCTCTTAGATACTTGCTCACTAAGAAGGATGCCAAACCACGCTTGATAAGATGGATTCTCTTGCTGCAAGAATTCGATTTGGAGATTCGAGATAAGAAGGGCTGTGAGAATGTGGTAGCTGATCATTTGAGCAGAATTGTGGTTGAAGAAAAAGGAGCAGCTATGCTACCCTTGAATGAGACTTTCCCTGATGAACAACTATATGCTGCCCAAGTCAAAGAGCCATGGTATGCTGATTTTGTTAATTATCTTGCTTGTGGTGTTCTTAGAAATGATCTAACTTCTCAGGACAAGAAGAAGTTCTTTTCCATGGTGAAACATTATGTCTGGGATGAACCTTTCTTATTCAAGCATTGCCCGGATCAACTCATCAGAAGATGTGTTCCAGAAGAAGAGCAAGAAAGCATACTTAGGCATAGCCACGAATTGGCTTGTGGAGGTCACTTTGGAGCTAAGAAAACAGCACTTAAAATTCTGCAATCTGGTTTCTTTTGGCCCACTCTATTCAAAGATGCGTTTAATTTTTGTGTTAAGTGTGATAGGTGCCAAAGGATGGGGAACATAAGTCGAAGGAATGAAATGCCATTGAATAACATACTTGTTGTGGAGCTCTTCGATGTGTGGGGTATTGATTTCATGGGACCATTCCCATCTTCCTTTGGTTATACTTACATACTTGTTGCTGTTGATTATGTGTCTAAATGGGTGGAAGCCATAGGTGGAAGCCATAGCCACCAAAACCAATGATTATAAGGTGGTGCTGAAGTTCTTGAAGGATAATATTTTCACAAGGTTTGGTACTCCAAGGGCTGTCATTAGTGATGGAGGCAGCCACTTCTGTAACAAGCCATTCGAAGCACTCATGAAAAAGTACAACATCACCCATCGAGTCTCTACACCATATCATCCGCAAACTTCTGGTCAAGTGGAAATAAGCAATAGAGAAATTAAGCACATCCTGGAGAAGGTGATGAACAATACAAGGAAAGATTGGGCAGCCAAGCTCAATGATGCATTATGGGCTTATAGGACTGCATATAAGACTCCCATTGGAATGAGCCCTTATCGTCTTGTGTTTGGGAAAGCTAGTCACCTGCCAATGGAGCTTGAACACAATGCTTTTTGGGCCATCAAGAAGTTGAATTTTGATCTAGACAAGGCAGGCCATGCAAGAAAGTTTCAGCTCAATGAATTGGAAGAAATTAGACATGAGTCTTATGAGAATGCAAAGCTTTACAAAGAACGAACCAAGAGTTACCATGACAGAAACATTCAACGGAAAGAGTTCTCCAAAGGTATGTCAGTTCTTTTGTTTAACTCACGTTTGCGTCTCTTTCCAGGAAAATTGAAGTCTAGATGGCAAGGCCCATTCACCGTGGTCAATGTTTCTCCCTATGGAGCTGTGGAGATTCAAAACCCTAAAGATGGCTCGACTTTCAAAGTAAATGGACAACGTTTAAAGCCATTCTATGAGGGAGTTTCAGCTGGCATCCAAACTGGCCATGTGGTAGATCAACTTCCCTTCGTACCATCAACTTAGCTGATTGCACAATGTCTTGCCAAGACAATAACTAAGGCGCTTCTTGGGAGGCAACCCATGTGTTCAAGAAGAAGGTGCTTGGTAGCAATCGACCTAATCGCATCAAGGGGAAGCATTTCAATCCTTTCTCTTTACTTGTTTTGTTTTAGTCATTTTAAGTTTCTGTTCCTTTTTATAAATAAATAAATATAAAAATAAAAAAAATAAAAATTCATATAAGCTAACTTTTGGTAACCCCAGTGAGCACCTCCGTCAATACAGTGTCTAGGAGTTCTTTAGGCGACACCTTCGGTGTCTAAGAAGTTTGGGTTTTAAGCGGGACCATTGTGACCCCTCCAACCTTCCCGGATCCCCTGGCTGTGTTTTCTGAGGCCCTTAACTGGTCATCCATGAGTTGCTTATATATTCATTTTTTTTTTTTTTTTCCTAAACCTTCTTCTAAACTTTTCCCTTTATCATTTGTTTGTTCTCAATCATCTTTTGTATGCTTTCACATTGAGGACAATGTTTAATTCAGGTCTGGGGGGAAGGTTTTCAAATTTCATTCATTTGTGTTTCAATTTTCGTTCATTTGTCACTAATTTTTTTTTTCTAAATGTCATACAATTGATGCTATGGAGCTGCCATTGAGGTTTTCATATCAGAATTTTGCACTTCACAAAGCTTTGGCTCTTAGAATTTTGGTGGCTAAAGTACCATGCTCAAATTCTTGAAGGAAAATAGTGGAGACTACCCTAGTGAGCTATATCGAGCCTAATTGCTTTCTTGAGAGGGTTTAAAGTGTTCTATTTCTCATCCATACTTATTTTCTTCAATTCACTCTAATTGATCTCATCATTTCATTTTGATCGAATACTAAGGATGATTCTCTTTTGCAGATATCATATGCTTGCTCTCATTCATGAATGAAATCATTGAAGTGATGCTAGGCTATGTGTGTATAACCATTCTATATGCTTTCTTTTCACCCTACCCATATGTGTGTTCCATTAGCCCTCTTGAAGCCAAACACTCAAAGCCTTTTCTTTTATCACCCTCATCATTTTCCCTACCTTTGTATCTCAATCTGAGATACTTAACCTCTTGTAGCCATACCCTATAACTTAGAAATATACCAAGGTGTGCCAAGATAAAGTTTGATGCAAGGAAGTTGCTGCCGTGTACCTAAATGAAATTTGGTGTGAATCTGTGCAATGAAGTTAATGAAGATGCAGATCAAATCAACGAAGATGAAAGTGTTTCGATTTGATCTAAGTGTGAAAAATAAAGTCCATGCCAGGTGATACCATGAAGTTTGCTGCCATGCCAATCTAAATCAATGATGCCTTGCAGATTAATGAAGCATGCAACCTTGGTATGTTCTTAAGTTATTTGTTTTTCCTTCCAATTCTTCCATTTCCCCTAAACCTTAGCCTTTCATTACAACATTGTGAAAGACCTAGCTGATCTTTGAGGATGTATTCATGGGTGCTGGTAAGTATGTGTGTATCTCTATTCTTAGTATTTAATTCCTTTCATGAGATCTAACCAAATTTGTGCTTCTATTTCATACACTCACTTATGCTTTCTTGAGAGAATTAAAACATAGGTTCTGAGTGATTGAGTGTTATCTGTGAGAATTAGAGTCGAAGCATGTTCTCTATTCAAGGTTTGAGTGTGCTTGCTTTGAAACTGTGTGCCTTTGAGCTATAGCTTCCACTTGTACACACTGATTGATGACCTATCTTGGCAACTCTATGGTGTTGGAGGTATGACTAAAGTTTTCTTTCATTTTCATTAGTTGATTTCAAAGTTGTTTTTCTAACCATTTTGTTTTGTAGAGTTAGAAAAACGTTTGTGGGTATCGTATCTGTTAAACCCTCAGGAGACACAACTCCTCCTACTAGGGATGCCTAGAGGTTTAAAGGCTTGTTGCATACGCCCAATGCAATCGAGTTACCTACGAAAGTGGTCTAGTTAGTTTTGTTTTTAACTTTGTTTTGTGTTGTTTTGCTCGAGGACTAGCAATACTCTTAATTCAAACCAAGATAGCTAACATGCAAGCCTAAATGGTGATCAATCATTCAAACTAGCATATTAACTTATAAGCATAATGAATAAGAACAAAAACCATAATTGAAACTTGGAAACTAATTAAACTTGAATACTTAAGAAAGAATGTACATTACAAGAAAAATAAATTACAACTAAGAAAACATTAAAGAAAGCTAGAATTGAGAACTAGAAAGCAAAACTAAGAGAATTTGAGGGAGAGAAGGGAGGGGAGCTCTAGAGAAGTGTTTGAGAGCTCCCCCCCCTTTGGGTGTGTTTATAAGCTTAGAGAACATCCCTATTTATAGGCCTAGGGGAAGTGAAAATCTGAATTCAATATGGCTAATGCATACAACACTTGTATTATAAAATCTTGAATTGGTTGATGCACTTGTATTAGAAAATTTGAATTGGTTGATGCACTTGTATTAGAAAATCAGAATTGGTTGATGCACTTCACCAATAAATCCCACCAGCAGCCCTATCTCATCTTCATGTCACCATGACCAAGCTTCCAACCAGAAACAATAGCTCATCCTGAGGTCAGCATGACCAGCAACTTCAAGGGCTTACAAATTGGGCTTCTCTTAAGCAAATTACGACTTTAAGCACTCCAAATTGAAGATCAGAATGTGTCTGATCCACCCACACAAGTATTGGCCCAATCCAAGCTCGGATGAAGAAGTTAAGGCCAAAACAAATTGCTAACTCGTTTTGCTCGCTGACAAAAGTCCATCATGAGCATGGTTCTGTGTTGGCTAGGTGACGACTCCATATTTATCCAATGGGGCTGAATTTTGTATATGTTATAGTATACACCCATTGGAACAACTTTCATGAAGAATGCTGCCTCATCCGAGTTGTGTAGGTTGCTGAAACAAAGCTTGCAATATGACCTACGGAACTGGACTGGCAGGGGGCTGTAGCCAAAATGAGTTTGTCTTTAAGCACTTCTTCCCTTTATCCAAATCAGGCTTTAACATGCATGGATTGCATCATTTCCTATCCAAAGCCATCATTGTTACCTAAAGCTGAAAGATAAACACAAAAAGGATTAAAAGCACAAGTTTAACTCAAAAACATAACCAAATCATAAGCTAGAAGGGTACAAAATGATATACAATTATGAACCGATCAAATACCCCCAAACCTAGACCACTTTCGTAGGTAACTCGATTGCATTGAGCGTATGCAATAAGCCTTTAAACCTCTAGGCATCCCTAGTAGGAGGAGTTGTGTCTCCTGAGGGTTTAACAGATACGATACCCACAAACGTTTTTCTAACTCTACAAAGCAAAATGGTTAGAAAACTTATTAGATTTGTTAGTCCTTAAGCAAAACCAAAAACAAAAACAAACATAAATACATTAACAAAAACAAAAAAATAAAACAAAAAGAAAAACAATTAAAAAAATAAAAAGAACTCAAAACAATCTTTCCGAACATTTTTTGAAGAGAAATGACTCATGCACATGACTCAAAAGTTTTTAACAATAAAAGCTCAATTTTGGACATTATTCACAAAGCGGCAAAGTTCAAAACATAATATGCTCAAAGTGTGGTAGTGTGATAGCTAAATGCAACAAATTCCCCAATCTTAGTTTTCACACAATTTCAAAAATCATACAAAGCACAAATTCAACTTCAAATCTCACCAAAGTTGTCCTCTCACAAATGAATCACTCGGAAGAGGGCTACAAGAAGGGACTTAACTCGCAATAGAAAGATGAAGAACTTGCATTAATATGATCTCAAGAAGGATGCCAAACACTTAAAAGTAGAAAAATAAATGCAATTCAACCACATGACATTTAAGATCAATTTAGGTCTTTAGCATAGGTTGTAATGGGGCCAAGGGTGTAAGGTGAGTAAGAAATGAAGGGTATGGATAAAACAAAGTCCAAGAAACTCAAAATATAAGAGCATAAAACAATTGTTTACAAGACTTCGAATCATCACGATTAGATTTTTTCTTTTACACTATCAAAACTCCTTATACCTTCATTTACAATTATTCATACTCCTTTCCTTGAATTGAACAAATACCAATTTATTTAGAAGGCCCAAAAATGAAACCCAAAAATGAAATTTCATTCAACCACCACTTAATCACAATTTTTCTCTTTTCTTTTCTTTTCTTTCACCAATTGAGTGAATTTTTTTTTTCTTTATGTAATATCCCTTCCCAAACTTAGCATGAAAAACACATCCGAATTAGAGCTCATGAGTTCCTTAGAAAGGTAAATTCTTGTTTTTCGGGCTTAGGCGAGGAAATATAATTGGTAAAATGAAAGAAAAGGTTTACATGTAGGCTCAAAATGGTTAACAATGGAAAATCATGCTTAAGCATGCATAAGGTTAGCTTGAAAGGCACAAACGATCCAAAGAGGGCCTTAATATCACTTCTTAAATGTCATGAAATCAAATTGCATAAGAATGAATGACTTTTAAGTGTTCAACCAAATCAATGAATAATGAGATCAAACAACAACTTTGATGACAAGAAAATAAGAGTATGTATATAACACTCATGAATTGAAGTACAAGGCTCAAAAGCTCACTTTATATAGTTGGTTAAATAAGTCTAATTTATGATTCATACAATTCTTTAGATCATGCAAATCCTTTAATTGGAAAATTATGAAACAAATGGCAAGTGCAAAGAAGGTTTCGAACATATCATGCTAGAACGATGCCAAATTAATTATATATATATTTTTTTTTACAATAAAAATTTACAAGGAAAAAATAATAATAATAGTAAATAAATAAAATTCAATTTTCATTTAAGTCATGGAAACATTTATCACAATCTCATCAAATGTGTTCGGAAAGTGAATAAAATCAAAATCAAAATAAAATAAAAATAAAAATCAAAATAAAAGCAAGACTTAAACAAAATAAAGTAAAAATAAAAACAAGCAAATAAAAAAATTTAAATTAAATTAAGGAAAAACCAATTTTACATGCTAAAACTCCAATACCCCCAAACCTAGAAATGAACATTGTCCTCAATGTTTAAAAATTAGGAACAAGCAATGTCATAACAAGAAATGAAAGGTACTAAAGTAAATATAAACCACAAAAAAAAAAAACACAAAAATAAAAAAATAATAATTACAAAAATAAAAATTACAAAACAAACAAACAAATAAACAAAAAAAAGAAACAGTAAAACACTCGAAACAGAAAGCCCTAAACAGACAAAACAGTAAGCCCTAAACAGACAGTCTTACGCAAACCAAAACAATTGAAAGCCCAACCCAAAAGAAAGTTAACCCACCTTGAAACCTAAACAACGGTGAAAACCCGACCCACAATGAAATCCGAAGCCCACACGTTTTTTTATTATTATTTTTTATTTTTAAGAGAACATGGGTCATGATGTCTCGGTTCAGTGTAAGGGACCAACTGACAGGGCGAGACACGTGTTGACGCGTAGAGGCGCCGCAGACTCCACAAGCAAAAATTATGGGCTCATGGAAAGGCGCGAAGACTTTACTGAACGCGTTCGTTCAGAAAAGACACGTCGTGATAAATGAGTTGGGTATGGTTGGAAGGTGAGAAGGTTGTGGGACTCAAGGAATGCTGGAGATTCAGAAAATGCTCAGATGCTGTAATGGCTAGGGTTTGTCAAAGACTAAGTCTATAAGAAAGGGTGAAAAAAACGCAAACTCAGAAACACACAAAAGAGAAAAGAAAGAAAGAAGAAAAGAGAGTGAGAAATCAAATGGCCTCTAACTACCCATTTTCGTTGGATCTCAACCTAGCTCCACCGACTTAGACACGAGGCCAAGCAGCGGCACCAGTATGGATGCCCTACTTTGCTTCCGCACGGGGGCCTGTGACAGTAATTGACTCAATACTCCTGGACAACGATGTTGCCATTGGAGTGGCTAGAAATTTAGTGACTCCTAAAGATATAGGTGTTCTGGGGACAAGAGATGACAACCAGGTCGTGAGCGATGCCCTGACACTGAGCGTGCAAAGTACGGCAACAGTCGCAAGTTTGGGTCATCGCCTACTTGCGAAGTCCCATGAGGTAGAGGTGCTGAAAGGTCAGTTGGCGGCGGAGCGAAGTATGGTTGAGGAGTGTCAGACTGCTATAAAAAGCTTGAAAAGGGAGAGGTCAAGGATAGTGGAGGTGAATCGACACCAGCTAGAAGTATTGCGGGACGAGAATAGAAACCTATCAAAGATGGTAGAGTTGTACTCTCACGACATGCGAAAACAGCTGGAAGACCTAGACAGACCGGGTAAACGCAAACAAGCAGATCGCGAGAGTAGTTACGCTCAAGCTAAGCTTGCGATCTTTGGGAGCTCAAGTGATGAGCCCCAAGAAGCTGTGCGTGAAGCCCCGGAAGAGGACAGCCAGAGGGCCAAACTCAAAGCTCCAATGGTCGAGACACCAAGCACCGAGAAGAAATGATTTCCTACTGCATTATTGTTGTTTTTATTTTATTTTGTTGTTTTTGTATTTTCGTTATTTTGTTTCGGAAATAAAATAGTAAAGTTGCAGAAGAAAAAAAAAAGAAAAAAGAAAAAAAAAGAAGAAAGAAAACGGAAAAGAAAGCACACTTCCCAAACTTAAATCAAACAAAGACGACAAACGGAAAAGAAAGCACAGTTCCCTAATTAAAATAAACTAAAGATGATAGCCGAAAGGGAAAAGCAAAAACACAAAGCTCTAGAAAATGAAAGTAACGGGTGATCGGTTCATAATTGTATATTATTTCTTACCCTTCTAGCTTATGATTTGGTTATGTTTTTGAGTTAAACTTGTGCTTTTAATCCTTTTTGTGTTTATCTTTCAGTTAATTGAGCTTTAGGTAACAATGATGGCTTTGGAGAACATAATTCATGCAATTCAAGCATGTTAAGGCCTAATTTGGATGAATTGATGAAGAGCTTAAAGACAAATTCATTATGGCTACAGCCCCCTGCCAGTCCAGTTCCGTAGGTCATATTGCAAGCTTTGTTTCAGCAACCTACATAGCTCGGATGAGGCCACATTCTTCATGAAAGTTGCTCCAATTGGTGTGTACTATAACATATCCAAAATTCAGCCCCATTGGATAAATCTGGAGTCCGTTACCTAGCAAACACAGAACCATGCTCAGGATGGATCTTATCAGCGCGGAAAATGAGTTAGCAATTTGTTTCGGCCTTAACTTCTTCCTCCGACCTTGGATTTGCCCAAATAACATATGGCTGGAAAGAAGACATTCTGAACTTCAATTTAAAGTGCTTAAAGTCCTAATTTGATTAAGAGAAGCCCAAGTTGTAAGCCCTTGAAGTTGCTGGTCATGCTGACCTCAGCATGTGCTGGTTGGATGCTTGGTCATGGTGAGCTAGGTATGAGCTATCATTTCTGGTTGGAAGCTTGGTCATGATGACATGAAGATGAGCTAGGGCTGCTGGTGGGATTTAGTGGTGAAGTGCATCAACCAATTCAAGATTTTCTAATACAAGTGCATCACCCATTTCAGATTTTCTAATACAAGTGCATCAACCATTTCAGATTTTATAATTCAAGTGTTGTATGCATTAGTCTTATTGAATTCTGATTTTCACTTCCCCTAGGCCTATAAATAGGGAAGTTCTCTAAGCTTGTAATAACACCCCAAGGGGGGGGAGCTCTCAAACACTTCTCTAGAGCTCCCTTCCCTTCTCTCCCTCAAATTCTCTTAGTTTCCCTTTGTAGTTCTCAATTGTTGTAATAAGATCATTCTATTAAATTTTCTTTGTACTAAATATCAAACACTTTTCCTTTCTCTTCTTCTAATTCTCTAAAGCTTTCAAACACATGTTCTTCCAAAATCCTCAAAGTTCTCAAACATCTCTCTACTTCCTTTCCAAAAGTCTCCATGTCTCAAACACTTCACAAACACATTTCTCTTCCTTCCCTAAGTTCTCAAATTCTCCAAGTTCACAAACATCCTCCAAGTTCTCAACCACTCTCTTCCAAATTCTCAAAGTTCCTAAACACTCTCTTCCAAAATCCACAAAGCTCTCAAAACACCTCTCTACTTTCTTCTCCAAATCCTCCAAGTTCTCAAACACTCTCTTCCAAATTCCCCATGTCTTAAACACATTCCCTTCCAAAATCCTCAAAGTTCTCAAACACTTCCTTTCTTCCTCAAAGTTCTCTTAGTTTCCTTAATGTTTTCTTAGTTGTAATTTATTTTTCTTTGTTATGTAAATTCTTTTCTTAAGTTTTCAAGTTGAATTAGTTTCCAAGTTTCAATTATGGTTTTTGTTCTTATTCATTATGCTTATAAGTTAATATGCTAGTTTGAATGATTGATCACCATTTAGGCTTGCATGTTAGCTATCTTGGTTTGAATTAAGAGTATACACCATGCTTTAATTCGAATTGAACTATGAATAGGAAGAGTATGTATGGACATTCGACAACAGGGATTAGATACATACTTGGTTGTTTAAATTGTTCTTCTATGCTTAATGGGTTCCTAATGCTTAATTTTAGGTTAGACAACAAATGATCAAATTAGGGAATTAGGAACACAAGGTTATGACCAAACACCATGGCTTAATCATACATTAGCTAGAATCAATCCGTTAATCTAATTGAACTTGGGAACTTATCTGCTTGAGTTAGTTATTTTCTTTCTTCCTTGTTTTATTTATTTCCTTTCTTTTTCATTTCTGTTTTGTGTAGGAAAAATAAATTGGATCATTCAATCACCAATCCTCGTGGGATCGACCTCGCACTTACATATGCTATACTACCAAACGGCTCGTGCACTTGCGAGTATCACAAGTTGAGGATGCAACTGAATCCATTTTGGTGAAGCTGTATCTACGCAACAAGTTTTTGGCGCCGTTGCCGGGGATCGGTAACATTGTTTGATTCTATTTGGCTTTCCTACTTTATTTTTTTTTTCTTAACTGGACAATTTCAAGTTTTAAAGTTAATGACATTAATGGACAAGTTGTGTTTGTAGTCCAACAGAAAAGGACAATTGCCCAACAAGTAAGAGAACTGGGTTTAAGTCCCAGCTTACACAACCCATTGGTGCTTGTTGCTTTGAAGCATGGAATTGAACATGTGTTGATTTTTCCTTTTCATTTTTAGTTTTTTTTTTATATTTCGTAATCCTTTAATTCTGTTTCAAGTTTTTTGTGTTCGTTTTAGCAATTTATGATAGCTTAATAAAAATGGAGAGAGATGGCAACCTCAATCATAAGAATGGGGAGTGTGGAGCAGTGGGAGAAGTCGCGACCTCCAAATGCATCATGCTCGACCTAATCGCTTCAAGGGGGAGTATTCCAATCCTTTCTCTTTAGTTGTTTTGTTATTACTTCAGTAATTTTAATTTTCTATTTCTTTTATTAAAAAAAAATTAAAAAAGATTTTTTATATTAGCTGACTCGTGGTAACTCCAGTGAGCGTCTCCGTCAATACAGTGTCTAGGAGTTCTTTAGGCGACACCTTCGGTGTCTAAGAAGTTTGAGTTTTAAGTGGGACCTTTGTGACCCCTCCAACCTTCCCGGATCCCCTGGCTGTGTTTTCTGAGGCCCTTAACTGGTCATCCATGAGTTGCTTGTATATTTGTGTGTTTTTTTTTCAAAAAAAAAAACAAAACAAAACAAAAATTAAAAAATTAAAAAATTAAAAAGTTAAAAAAAAAATTTGAAATTTGAGTTTTTATTTAATTTTCCTTGTAAATTGCAATTTGGAACTTCTTTGTTGTTTTTTTTTTCTTTGTGTGGTCAGTTAGTTGTAAATAATAATAAATTAAAAAAAAAATCAATTTGGAAGTTCTTTGTTTTCTTTTATGTTCTTTTTTTTGTTTTGTTAGGTTAGTTTATTTATTTACGTGGTGTGGTTAGTTAGTTTATTTCTGAGTGTTAAAAACACATTTTTATTTCATTTCAAACATTACAAACAAAGAAAAAAAAAAAGTAAAACAAAAAAAAAAACAAAAAAAAACAAAAAACAAAAAAAAACATTCAAGTAAATTAAAAATAAAAACAACTTCTTCATCTTCATCTTCATCTTCATGGCATGCCTCTATTGTCTCTTACTTGCAGAATCTGCAGCAGCTCCACATGGTCCTCATTTTTTCTCTGCAGTGCTTCCACGTGCTGATTGGCACAGTAGAGCCGCTTCTGCAAGTCCGCCACCATAGCCTTCAAGGAAGTTATTTCCTCGCTCATCGCGGCACACTCCCGTGTTCTCGCCAGCAATCGCATACCCAAATTGGTAGCCGAGACCGCATGGAGAACAGTTAAATTATTGGACTCCTCCACCGCTGCTTTGTCAGACCTCTGTGCCACATGCAGATGATCTGTCGGTGTGAGCTTGCTGCCAATCATGCCTCCAAGCAGCGCTGCTCTGTTCGACATTGCCTCAGAAAAGTTCGGTATTACCTCAGCAAAGTTTGAGGCCGTACCGTGATGATATGTGGAGTTTGGGAAGACATGGTTTTGAGGAGCCCTTATCTGCGCATTCGGTGGTGCAAGGGACAGTTCAAGGCTAAGATCATCAAGGTGAGTGCATGAGGATGCCATTGTTTTGTTTTTGGATTTTTTGATGTTTTCTCTAAATTTGCAGGAAGAAATGCGGGGTGCTCTTCTACTTCACCGAGATGAGTTTAAATAGACTTATGCAGATGAGGGAGCCGAAAGCACTTCGGATCTCGAGGGTGCTATCCTGTGCTCTTTTCTCTCGGATCCCTTCATTTCTGGCGCAAATTGCGAGCACGTTTTTTTTTTAAAAGGGAGCATGTCTACACTTTCACTTACTTTTGCCTCCCTGTTTTCTGATGTTTGTGTTTTTGCTTTTTCAGTTTTTATTTTATTTTATTTTATTTTATTTTATTTTCAATTATTTTCTTCTTGTTTGACTGGTTTCTTAATAATGTAGTTGGAAGAAGAGACAAAATTAAAGATGCGTCTTGGACACCTGGTGCAAGAATCCCAACTCTTCTTTTAAATTATTGTTTGAATTGCGTGTTTATTTCAGTTTATTTATTTATTTATTTATTTTGTTTTTTATTTAATTAGGTAGTATAATTTAAAACTCATAGGATATTCTTTGAAGGAGCTAAATTTTTGGTAACTCCAGTGAGCAACCGCAGTCTATACAGTGTCTAGGAGTTCTTTAAGGCGACACCTTCGGTGTCTAAGAAGTTAGGGTTTTAAGCGGGACCATTGTGACCCCTCCAACCTTCCCGGAACCCCTGGCTGTGTTTTCTGAGGCCCTTAACTGGTCATCCTTAAGTTTTTCTCTTAAAAGAAGAAGCAGTTATTTGTGTATTTACTTAACTAAAAATTAAAAAATTTAAAAAAAAAAAATCTTGTTTGGGTCTTCGTGTTTTTGTTTGATTGTCGTTCTTTACATTTAGGGTCAATCGTTTCTTTGAGATAGCTAACGTTTTTATTTCCCAATTAAAGAAAAAAAAAACACACATACACTTTAAAATTAAATAATAAATAAAAACTGAAATCATTTCTTCTTGGCGCTCGGTGTCTCGACCATAGGAGCTTTGAGTTTGGCCCTCTGGCTGTCCTCTTCCGGGGCTTCACGCACAGCCTCTTGGGGCTCATCACTTGAGCTCCCAAAGATCGCAATCTTAGCTTGAGCGTAACTACTCTCGCGATCCGCTTGCTTGCGTTTACCCGGTCGGTCTAGGTCCTCCAGTTGCTTTCTCATGTCGCGAGAGTACAACTCTACCATCTTTGATAGATTTTTATTCTCGTCTCGCAATACTTCTAGCTGGTGTCGATTCACCTCCACAATCCTTGACCTCTCCCTTTTCAAGCTTTTTATAGCACTCTGACAGTCTTCAACCAAACTTCGCTCCGCCGCCAACTGAGCTTTAAGCACCTCTACCTCATGGGACTTCGCAAGTAGGCGATGACCCAAACTTGCGACACATGCTGTACTCTGCACGCTCAGTGCCAGGGCATCACTCGTGACTCGGTTGTCATCCCTTGTCCCGAACACACGTATATCTTTGGGAGTCACTAAATTTCTGCAAACTCCAATGGCAACATCGTTGTCCAGGAGTATTGAGTCATTGACAGTCACAGGCCCCCGTGCGGAGGCAAAGTAGGGCATCCATACTGGTGCTACTGCTTGGCCTCGTGTCTGAGTCGGTGGAGCTAGGTTGAGATCTAACGAAAAGGGGTAGGAAGAAGCCATTTGATTTCTCACTTTTTTTTTCTTTTTCTTGCTTCTTTTCTCTTTTGTGTTTCTGAGTTTGTGTGTTTTTTGTTTTTTGTTTTTTTCCCTTCTTTTTCCTTCTTATAGATGTAGTCTTTGACAAACAAACCCTAGCCGTTGCAGCGTCTAAGCGTTTTCTGAATATCCAGCGTTCCTCGAGTCCCACAACCTTCTCACTTTCCAACCGTTTCCAACACATTTGTCACGACTTGCTTTGTCTGAACGGACGCGTTCAGCAAAGTTGTCGCGCCTTTCCATGAGCCCGTAATTTTCGCTTGTGGATCTGCGGCGCCTCTATGCGTCGACACGTGGCTCCTGCTTTCTGCCCGTGACTATCCATGAAACGACATCAGGGACCACATTCCCTCTTTTTAGAAATCCCGCTTTGCGCTCATAATTCACGTTTTATCTTTTTAAGAAAAAAATTAAATTTAAACGTGTGGGCTTCAGATTTCATGTTGGGTCGGGTTTTACCGTTGTTGGGTTAATTTCATTTTGGGTTGGGCTTTCAATTGTTTGGGTTTCAGTTTGTGTAAGACTATCTGTTAGGGCTTACTGTTTTGAGTGTTTTACTGTTTCGTGTTTTTTTTTTATATTTATTTTATTTTATTTTATTTGATTGTTTGTTTTGTAATTTTTATTGTGTAATTATTTTATTTTATTTTTGTATGTTTTGTGATTTTTATTTGCTTTAATACCCTTCATTTGTTGTTATGACATTGGTTGTGGCTAATTTTTAAACATTGAGGACAATGTTCATTTCTAGGTTTGGGGGTATTGGAGTTTAGCAAGTAAATTTAGTTTTTCTTAAAATTAAAAAAAATAATAATTGAAAAAAAAAAAATTATTTATTTTTTTTGCTTGTTTTTATTTTAAGTATTGTTTTGTTTTGTTTTTGTTTTGAGTCACTTTCCGAACACTTATGATGAGATAGTGATAAATGTTTGCATGACTTAAATAAAAATTGGATTTCATTTTATTTTAGTGTTTTTTTTTCTTTATTAAAAAATAAAAAAAAATTTGGCATTGTTCTAGTATGATATGTTTGAAACCTTCTTTACACTTGCCATTTGTTTCATAATTTTCCAATTAAAGGATTTGCATGACCCAAAGAATTGTATCAAGCACAAATTAGACTTATATAACCATATAAAGTGAGCTTTTGAGCCTTGTACTTCAATTCATGAGTGTTATATACATACTCTTATTTTCTTGTCATCAAAGTTGTTGTTTGATCTCATTATTTATTGATTTGGTTGAACACTTAAAAGTCATTCATTCTTATGCAATTTGACTTCACGACATTTAAGAAGTGATATTAAGGCCCTCTTTGGATCGTTTGTGCCTTTCAAGCTAACCTTATGCATGCTTAAGCATGATTTTCCATTGTTAACCATTTTGAGCCTACATGTAAACCTTTTCTTTCATTTAACCAATTATATTTCCTCGCCTTAGCCTGAAAAACAAATATTTACCTTTCTAAAGAACTCATGAGCTTTAATTGGGATGTGTTTTTCATACTAAGTTTGGGAATTTCGAAGAAAAAAAAAATCACACAATTGGTGAAAGAAAAGAGAAAAGTTGTGATTAAGTGGTGGTTGAATGAAATTTCATTTTTGGGCCTTCAAAATAAATTGGTGGTTGTTCAGGAAAGGAGTGAATCAATGTAAATGAAGGGTATAAGGAGTTTTGATCAGGTAAAAGAAAAAAATCTAATCGTGATGATTCGAAGTCTTGTAAACAATTATTTTATGCTCTTGCATTGCGAGTTCCTTGGACTTTGTATTATCCATATCCTTCATTTCTTACTCACCTTACACCCTTGGCCCCATTACAACCCATGTTAAAGACCTAAATTGATCTTAAATGTCATGTGGTTGAATTGCATTCATTTTTCTACTTTTAAGTGTTTGACATCCTTCTTGAGATCATATTAATGCAAGTTCTTCATATTTCTATTGCGAGTTAAGTCCCTTATGGTTTAACTCTATTCTCATGTTTATAACTGAGTGTGCATTATAGCCCTCTTCTGAGTGATTCATTTGTGAGAGGACAACTTTGGTGAGATTTGAAGTTGAACTTATGCTTTGTATGATTTTTGAAATTGTGTGAAAACTAAGATTGGGGAATTTGTTGCATTTGGCTATCACACTACTACACTTTGAGCATATTGTGTTTAGAACTTTGCCGCTTTGTAAATAATGTCTAAAAATTGAGCTTTTATTGTTAAAACGTTTAAGTCATGTGCATGAGTCATTTCTCTTCAGAAAATGTTCGGAAAAATTGTTTTAAGTTCTTTGTGTTTTTGTGTTTGTTTTTGTTTTTGGTTTTGCTTAAGGACTAACAATCTTTAAGTTTTCTAATTACTTTGTTTTACAGAGTCAGTAAAACGTTTGTGGGTATCGTATCTGTTAAACCCTCAGGAGACACAACTCCTCCTACTAGGGATGCCTAGAGGTTTAAAGGCTTGTTGCATATGCTAAATGCAATCGAGTTACCTACGAAAGTGGTTTAGTTAACTTCTAGTTTTGTTTTTAACTTTGTTTTGTGTTGTTTTGCTCGAGGACTAGCAAAATCTAGGTTTGGGGGTATTTGATCGGTTCATAATTGTATATTATTTCTTACCCTTCTAGCTTATGATTTGGTTATGTTTTTGAGTTAAACTTGTGCTTTTAATCCTTTTTGTGTTTATCTTTCAGTTAATTGAGCTTTAGGTAACAATGATGGCTTTGGAGAACATAATTCATGCAATTCAAGCATGTTAAGGCCTAATTTGGATGAATTGATGAAGAGCTTAAAGACAAATTCATTATGGCTACAGCCCCCTGCCAGTCCAGTTCCGTAGGTCATATTGCAAGCTTTGTTTCAGCAACCTACATAGCTCGGATGAGGCCACATTCTTCATGAAAGTTGCTCCAATTGGTGTGTACTATAACATATCCAAAATTCAGCCCCATTGGATAAATCTGGAGTCCGTTACCTAGCAAACACAGAACCATGCTCAGGATGGATCTTATCAGCGCGGAAAATGAGTTAGCAATTTGTTTCGGCCTTAACTTCTTCCTCCGACCTTGGATTTGCCCAAATAACATATGGCTGGAAAGAAGACATTCTGAACTTCAATTTAAAGTGCTTAAAGTCCTAATTTGATTAAGAGAAGCCCAAGTTGTAAGCCCTTGAAGTTGCTGGTCATGCTGACCTCAGCATGTGCTGGTTGGATGCTTGGTCATGGTGAGCTAGGTATGAGCTATCATTTCTGGTTGGAAGCTTGGTCATGATGACATGAAGATGAGCTAGGGCTGCTGGTGGGATTTAGTGGTGAAGTGCATCAACCAATTCAAGATTTTCTAATACAAGTGCATCACCCATTTCAGATTTTCTAATACAAGTGCATCAACCATTTCAGATTTTATAATTCAAGTGTTGTATGCATTAGTCTTATTGAATTCTGATTTTCACTTCCCCTAGGCCTATAAATAGGGAAGTTCTCTAAGCTTGTAATAACACCCCAAGGGGGGGGAGCTCTCAAACACTTCTCTAGAGCTCCCTTCCCTTCTCTCCCTCAAATTCTCTTAGTTTCCCTTTGTAGTTCTCAATTGTTGTAATAAGATCATTCTATTAAATTTTCTTTGTACTAAATATCAAACACTTTTCCTTTCTCTTCTTCTAATTCTCTAAAGCTTTCAAACACATGTTCTTCCAAAATCCTCAAAGTTCTCAAACATCTCTCTACTTCCCTTCTCTTCCAAAAGTCTCCATGTCTCAAACACTTCACAAACACATTTCTCTTCCTTCCCTAAGTTCTCAAATTCTCCAAGTTCACAAACATCCTCCAAGTTCTCAACCACTCTCTTCCAAATTCTCAAAGTTCCTAAACACTCTCTTCCAAAATCCACAAAGCTCTCAAAACACCTCTCTACTTTCTTCTCCAAATCCTCCAAGTTCTCAAACACTCTCTTCCAAATTCCCCATGTCTTAAACACATTCCCTTCCAAAATCCTCAAAGTTCTCAAACACTTCCTTTCTTCCTCAAAGTTCTCTTAGTTTCCTTAATGTTTTCTTAGTTGTAATTTATTTTTCTTTGTTATGTAAATTCTTTTCTTAAGTTTTCAAGTTGAATTAGTTTCCAAGTTTCAATTATGGTTTTTGTTCTTATTCATTATGCTTATAAGTTAATATGCTAGTTTGAATGATTGATCACCATTTAGGCTTGCATGTTAGCTATCTTGGTTTGAATTAAGAGTATACACCATGCTTTAATTCGAATTGAACTATGAATAGGAAGAGTATGTATGGACATTCGACAACAGGGATTAGATACATACTTGGTTGTTTAAATTGTTCTTCTATGCTTAATGGGTTCCTAATGCTTAATTTTAGGTTAGACAACAAATGATCAAATTAGGGAATTAGGAACACAAGGTTATGACCAAACACCATGGCTTAATCATACATTAGCTAGAATCAATCCGTTAATCTAATTGAACTTGGGAACTTATCTGCTTGAGTTAGTTATTTTCTTTCTTCCTTGTTTTATTTATTTCCTTTCTTTTTCATTTCTGTTTTGTGTAGGAAAAATAAATTGGATCATTCAATCACCAATCCTCGTGGGATCGACCTCGCACTTACATATGCTATACTACCAAACGGCTCGTGCACTTGCGAGTATCACAAGTTGAGGATGCAACTGAATCCATTTTGGTGAAGCTGTATCTACGCAACAACGGGCAAAAATATTAAACACCAGAAAACACGGAGGAAAAAAAGTAAAGTAAAGTAAAGGTGCTCCCCCTTGAAGCGATTAGGTCGAGCATGCCCGGGAAATCCGAAATGGTGTTGGCTCTCTCTCATCAGCATATGTCTATTTAAACCACACCTCTGCAAGCGGATGATACCCAGCATTTCTTCCTGCAAACTCAAGGAAAAACATCAAAAAATTCAGAAGCAAAACAAATGGCATCCTCATGCACTCACCTTGATGATCTCAACCTTGAGCTCTCACTTGCACCACCGAATGCCCAGACAAGGGCTCCTCCAAACACTGTCTTTCCAAACTCTTCATATCATCACGGCACGGCCTCAAACTTTGCTGAGGCAATACCGAACTTTGTTGAGGCAAGGCCGAACAGAGCAGTGCTGCTGGGTGGCATGATTGGTAGTATACTCACACCGGCAGATCATCTGCATGTGGCACAGCGGTCGGACAAGGTGGCAGTGGAGGAGTCCCACACTTTATCTGTGCTCCATGCGGTCGGCTACCAATTTGGGTATGCGATTACTGGCGAGGACACGTGAGTGTGCCGCGCTGAGCGAGGAAGTGGCTTCCTTGAAGGCTATGGTGGCAGACTCGCAGAAGCGGCTTTACTGTGCCAATCAGCATGTGGTAGCACTGCAGAGAAAGAATGAGGACCATGTAGAGCTGCTACAGATTCTACAAGTGCGAGAAAATAGAGGCAAGCCATGATGATGATGGAGATGAAGAAGATGAAGAAGATGATGAAGAAGATGATGATGATGTTGTTTTTTATTTTTGTTTTGTTTTTTATTCTTATGCAATGTTTGAATTGAAATAAAGTTTGTTTTTAACACTCAGAGAAAAAAAAACTAACTAACCACGTAAATAAATACATAAACTAACTTAACAAAACAAAAACAAAAACAAAGACTTAACAGAAAAGAAAACAAAGAAAAAAAAAAAAAAAAAAAAAACTTAATTTAAAAACACACGAATATACAAGCAACTCACGGATGACCAGTTAAGGGCCTCAGAAAACACAGCCAGGGGATCCGGGAAGGTTGGAGGGGTCACAATGGTCCCGCTTAAAACCCAAACTTCTTAGACACCGAAGGTGTCGCCTAAAGAACTCCTAGACACTGTATTGACGGAAGTGCTCACTGGAGTTACCATAAGTCAGCTCATATGAAAAATCTTTTTAAAATTTTAAATTTTAAATTTTTTAAAATTTTTATAAAAAAAGAAACAGAAATTTAAAATAATAACAAGTAAAGAGAAAGGATTGAAATGCTCCCCCTTGAAGTGATTAGGTCGAGCGTGATGCATTTGGAGGTCGCGACTTCTCCCACTACTCCACACTTCCTATCTTTGAAGTTGCCATCTCTCTCCATTTTTATTGAGCTATTTACATTGCTAAAACAAACACACACAAAAACTTGAAACGGAATTAAAGGATTATGAAATATTAAAAAAAAAAACTAAAAATGAAAACGAAAAATCAACACAAGTCCAATTCCATGCTTCAAAGCAACAAGCACCAATGGGTTGTGTAAGCTGGAACTTAAACCCAGTTCTCTTGCTTGTTGGGCAATTGTCCTTTTCTGTTGGACTACAAACACAACTTGTCCATTAACGTCATTAACTTTAAAACTTGAAATTGTCCAGTTAAGAAAAAAAAAATAAAGTAGGAAAGCCAAATAGAATCGAACAATGTTACCGATCCCCGGCAACGGCGCCAAAAACTTGTTGTGTAGATACTGCTGCACCAAAATGGATTATGCTGCATCCTCAACTTGTGATACTCGCAAGTGCACGAACCGTTGGTAGTTTAGCGTATGTAAGTGCGAGGTCAATTCCACAGGGATTGGTGATTGAACGATTCAATTCAGTTTTCCTACACAAAACAGAAACAAAAACAAAGAACATGAAAGAAGGAAGAAAATAATAAAGTAACTCAAGCAAATAAGTTCCCAAGTTCAATTTAGATTAATGGATTGATTCTTGCTAAAGTATGATTAAGCCATGGTGTGTGGTCATAACCTTGTGTTCCTAATTCCCTAATTTGATCATTTGTTGTCTAACCTAAAATTAAGCATTAGGAACCCATTAAGCATAGAAGAACATTTTAAACAACCAAGCATGTACCTAATCCCTGTTGTCGAATGTCCATACATACTCTTCCTATTCATAGTTCAATTCGAATTAAAGCATGGTGTATACTCTTAATTCAAACCAAGATAGCTAACATGCAAGCCTAAATGGTGATCAATCATTCAAACTAGCATATTAACTTATAAGCATAATGAATAAGAACAAAAACCATAATTGAAACTTGGAAACTAATTAAACTTGAATACTTAAGAAAGAATGTACATTACAAGAAAAATAAATTACAACTAAGAAAACATTAAAGAAAGCTAGAATTGAGAACTAGAAAGCAAAACTAAGAGAATTTGAGGGAGAGAAGGGAGGGGAGCTCTAGAGAAGTGTTTGAGAGCTCCCCCCCTTGGGGTGTGTTTATAAGCTTAGAGAACATCCCTATTTATAGGCCTAGGGGAAGTGAAAATCTGAATTCAATATGGCTAATGCATACAACACTTGTATTATAAAATCTTGAATTGGTTGATGCACTTGTATTAGAAAATTTGAATTGGTTGATGCACTTGTATTAGAAAATCAGAATTGGTTGATGCACTTCACCAATAAATCCCACCAGCAGCCTTAGCTCATCTTCATGTCACCATGACCAAGCTTCCAACCAGAAACAATAGCTCATCCTGAGGTCAGCATGACCAGCAACTTCAAGGGCTTACAAATTGGGCTTCTCTTAAGCAAATGACAACTTTAAGCACTCCAAATTGAAGATTAGAATGTGTCTGATCCACCCACACAAGTATTGGCCCAATCCAAGCTCGGATGAAGAAGTTAAGGCCAAAACAAATTGCTAACTCGTTTTGCTCGCTGACAAAAATCCATCATGAGCATGGTTCTGTGTTTGCTAGGTGACAGACTCCATATTTATCCAATGGGACTGAATTTTGGATATGGTGTCGTATACCCCCATTGGAACAACTTTCATGAAGAATGCTGCCTCATCCGAGTTGTGCAGGTTGCTGAAACAAAGCTTGCAATATAACCTACGGAACTGGACTGGCAGGGGGCTGTAGCCAAAATGAGTTTGTCTTTAAGCACTTCTTCCCTTTATCCAAATCAGGCTTTAACATGCATGGATTGCATCATTTCCTATCCAAAGCCATCATTGTTACCTAAAGCTGAAAGATAAACACAAAAAGGATTAAAAGCACAAGTTTAACTCAAAAACATAACCAAATCATAAGCTAGAAGGGTACAAAATGATATACAATTATGAACCGATCATGTTGCCCAAGTTTTGGGCTCGATCCGAAATCAATAGGTGTTCGAAATTGGACAATTCAAGTTCAACGGCAGTTAGTTCCTAATTGGAGTGGTTGGTGTATTCCATACTTCTAGCGATTGGATTTCACTCAAAACTCACAAAATGACTCCTCCCACCATATTATGATGTTGCCCAAGTTTGGGGCTCGGTCCGAAATCAATAGGTGTGAGAAATTGGACAATTCAAGTTCACCGGCAGTTCGTTCCTAATTGGAGTGGTTGGTGTATTCCATACTTCTAGCGATTGGATTTCACTCAAAACTCACCAAATGACTCCTCCCACCATATTATGATGTTGCCCAAGTTTTGGGCTCGATCCGAAATCAATAGGTGTGAGAAATTGGGAAATTCAATTTCAACGGCAGTTCGTTCCTAATTGGAGTGGTTGGTGTATTCCATACTTCTAGCGATTGGATTTCACTCAAAACTCACCAAATGACTCCTCCCACAATATTATGATCTCACCCATGTTTTGGGCTCGATCCGAAATCAATAGGTGTTCGAAATTGGACAATTCAAGTTCAACGGCAGTTCGTTCCTAATTGGAGTGGTTGGTGTATTCCATACTTCTAGCGATTGGATTTGACTCAAAACTCACCAAATGACTCCTCCCACCATATTATGATGATGCCCAAGTTTGGGGCTCGGTCCGAAATCAATAGGTGTTCCAAATTGGACAATTCAAGTTCAACGGCAGTTCGTTCCTAATTGGAGTGGTTGTTGTATTCCATACTTCTAGCGATTGGATTTCACTCAAAACTCACCAAACGACTCCTCCCACCAGATTATGATGTTGCACAAGTTTGGGGTTCGATCCGAAATCAATAGGTGTGAGAAATTGGACAATTCAAGTTCAACGGCAGTTCGTTCCTAAAGGGAGTGGTTGGTGTATTCCATACCTCTTGCGATTGGATTTCACTCAAAACTCACCAAGTGACTCCTCCCACCATGTTATGATGTTGCCCAAGTTTTGGGCTCGATCCGAAATCAATAGGTGTGAGAAATTGGTCAATTCAATTTCAACGACAGTTCGTTCCTAATTGGAGTGGTTGGTGTATTCCATACTTCTAGCGATTGGATTTCACTCAAACCTCAGCAAATGACTCCTCCCACCATATTATGACGTTGCCCAAGTTTGGGGCTCGACCCGAAATCAATAGGTGTGAGAAATTGGACAATTCAAGTTCAACGGCAGTTCGTTCCTAATTGGAGTGGTTGGTGTATGCCAAACTTCTAGCGATTGGATTTCACTCAAAACTGACCAAATGACTCCTCCAACCATATTATGATGTTGCCCAAGTTTTGGGCTCGATCCGAAATCAATAGGTGTTCCAAATTGGACAATTCAAACTCAACGGCCGTTCGTTCCTAATTGGAGTGGTTGGTGCATTCCATACTTCTAGCGATTGGATTTTACTCAAAACTCACCAAATGACTCCTACCACCATATTACGATGTTTCCCAAGTTTTGGGCTCGATCCGAAATCAATAGGTGTTCCAAATTGGACAATTCATGTTCAACGGCAGTTCGTTCCTATTTGGAGTGGTTGGTGTATTCCATACTTCTAGCGATTGGATTTCACTCAAAACTCACCAAAGGACTCCTCCCACCATATTATGATCTTGCCCAAGTTTTGGGCATGATCCGAAATCAATAGGTGTGAGAAATTTGACAATTCAAGTTCAACGGCAGTTCGTTCCTAATTGGAGTGGTTGGTGTATTCCATACTTCTAGCGATTGGATTTCACTCAAACCTCAGCAAATGACTCCTCCCACCATATTATGACGTTGCCCAAGTTTGGGGCTCGACCCGAAATCAATAGGTGTGAGAAATTGGACAATTCAAGTTCAACGCTAGTTCATTCCTAATTGGAGTGGTTGGTGTATGCCAAACTTCTAGCGATTGGATTTCACTCAAAACTCACCAAATGACTCCTCCCACCATATTACGATGTTTCCCAAGTTTTGGGCTCGATCCGAAATCAATAGGTGTTCCAAATTGGACAATTCAAGTTCAACGGCAGTTCGTTCCTATTTGGAGTGGTTAGTGTATTCCATACTTCTAGCGATTGGATTTCACTCAAAACTCACCAAAGGATTCCTCCCACCATATTATGATCTTGCCCAAGTTTTGGGCTCGATCCGAAATCAATAGGTTTTCCAAATTGGACAATTCAAGTTCAACGGCAGTTCGTTCCTAATTGGAGTGGTTGGTGTATGCCAAACTTCTAGCGATTGGATTTCACTCAAAACTGACCAAATGACTCCTATAACCATATGATGATGTTACCCAAGTTTTGGGCTCGATCCGAAATCAATAGGTGTTCCAAATTGGATAATTCAGTTTCAACAGCAGTTCGTTCCTAATTGGAGTGGTTGGTGTATTCCAAACTTCTAGCGATTGGATTTCACTCAAAACTCAACAAATGACTCCGCCCACCATATCATGATGTTCCCCAAGTTTTGGGCTCGATCCGAAATCAATAGGTGTTCCAAATTGGACAATTCAAGTTCAACGGCATTTCGTTCCTAATTGGAGTGGTTGGTGTATTCCATACTTCTAGCAATTGGATTTCACTCAAAACGGACCAAACGACTCCTCCCACCATAATATGGTGTTGCACAAGTTTCGGGTTCGATCCGAAATAAGTAGGTGTGAGAAACTGGACAATTCAAGTTCAACGGCAGTTCGTTCCGAATTGGAGTGGTTGGTGTATTCCATACTTCTTGCGATTGGATTTCCCTCAAAACTCACCAAATGACTCCTCCCACCATATTATGATGTTGCCCAAGTTTTGGGCTCGATGTGAAATCAATAGGTGTGAGAAATTGGAGAATTCAATTTCAACAGCAGGTCGTTCCTAATGGGAGTGGTTGGTGTACTCCATATTCTAGCGATTGGATTTCTCTCAAAACCTACCAAATGACTCCTCCCACCATATTATGATGTTGCCCAAGTTTTGGGCTCGATCCGAAATCAATAGGTGTTCCAAATTGGACAATTCAAGTTCAACGGCAGTTCGTTCCTAATTGGAGTGGTTGGTGTATTCCATACTTCTAGCGGCGGTTCGTTCCTAATTGTTGTGGTTGGGGTATTCTGTACTTCTAGCGATTGGATTTCCCTCAAAACTCACCAAATGACTCCTCCCACCATATAACGATGTTGCCCAAGTTTTGGGCTCGATCCGAAATCAATAGGTGTGAGAAATTGGACAATTCAATTTCAACGGCAGTTCGTTCCTAATTGGACTGGTTGGTGTACTCCATATTCTAGCGATTGGATTTCTCTCAAAACCTACCAAATGACTCCTCCCACCATATTATGATGTTGCCCAAGTTTTGGGCTCGATCCGAAATCAATAGGTGTTCCAAATTGGACAATTCAAGTTCAACGGCAGTTCGTTCCTAATTGGAGTGGTTGGTGTATTCCATACTTCTAGCGATTGGATTTCACTCAAAACTCACCAAACGACTCCTCCCACCATAATATGGTGTTGTACAAGTTTGGTGTGAGAAATTGGACAATTCAAGTTCAACGGCAGTTCCTTCCTTTTGGGAGTGGTTGGTGTATTCCATACTTCTTGCGATTGGATTTCACTCAAAACTCACCAAATGACTCCTCCCTACATATTATAATGTTGCCCAAGTTTTGGGCTCGATCCGAAATCAATAGTTGTGAGAAATTGGACAATTCAAGTTCAACGACAGTTCGTTCCTAGTGGGAGTGGTTGGTGTATTCCACACTTCTAGCGATTGGATTTCACTCAAAACTCACCAAATGACTCCTCCCACCATATTATGATGTTGCCCAAGTTTTGGCCTATATCCGAAATCAATAGGTGTTCCAAATTGGACAATTCAAGTTCAACGGCAGTTCGTTCCTAATTGGAGTGGTTGGTGTATTCCATACCTCTAGCGATTGGATTTCACTCAAAACTCACCAAATGACTCTTCCCACCATATTATGATGTTGCCCAAGTTTTGGGCTCGATCCGAAATTAATAGGTCTTCCAAATTGGACAATCCAAGTTCAACGGCAGTTCGTTCCTAATTGGAGTGGTTGGTGTATTCCATACTTCTAGCGATTGGATTTCACTCAAAACTCACCAAATGACTCATCCCACCACATTATGATGTTGCACAAGTTTGGGGTTCGATCCGAAATCAAAAGGTGTGAGAAATTGGACAATTCAAGTTCAACGGCAGTTCGTTCCTAATGGGAGTGGTTGGTCTATTCCATACCTCTAGCGATTGGATTTCACTCAAAACTCACCAAATGACTCCTCCCACCATATTATGATGTTGCCCAAGTTTTGGGCACGATCCGAAATCAATAGGTGTTCGAAATTGGACAATTCAAGTTCAACGGTAGTTCGTTCCTAATTGGAGTGGTTGGTGTATTCCATACTTCTAGCGACTGGATTTCACTCAAAACTAACCAAATGACTCCTCCCACCATATTTTATTGTTGCCCAAGTTTTGGGCTCGATCCGAAATCAATAGGAGTTCGAAATTGGACAATTCAAGTTCAACGGCAGTTCGTTCCTAATTGGAGTGGTTGGTGTATTCCATACTTCTAGCGATTGGATTTCACTCAAAACTCACCCAATGACTCCTCCCACCATATTATGATGTTGCCCAAGTTTTGGGCTCGATACGAAATCAATAGGTGTGAGAAATTGGACAATTCAATTTCAACGGCAGTTCGTTCCAAATTGGAGTGGTTAGTGTATTCCATACTTCTAGCGATTGGATTTCACTCAAAACTCACCAAATGACTCCTGCCTCCATATTATGATGTTGTCCAAGTTTTGGGCTCGATACGAAATCAATAGCTGTGAGAAATTGGACAATTCAATTTCAACGTCAGTTCGTTCCTAATTGGAGTGGTTGGTGTATTCCATACTTCTAGCGATTGGATTTCACTCAAAACTAACCAAATGACTCCTCCCACCATATTATGTTGTTGCACAAGTTTGGGGTTCGATCCGAAATCAACAGTTGTGAGAAATTGGACAATTCAAGTTCAACGGCAGTTCGTTCCTAATGGGAGTGGTTGGTGCATTCCATACCTCTAGCGATTGGATTTCACTCAAAACTCACCAAATGACTCCTCACACCATATTATGATGTTGCCCAAGTTTTGGGCTCGATCCGAAATCAATAGGTGTGAGAAATTTGACAATTCAAGTTCAACGGCAGTTCGTTCCTAATTTTAGTGGTTGGTGTATTCCATACTTCTAGCGATTGGATTTCACTCCAAACTCACCAAATAACTCCTCCCACCATATTACGATGTTGCCCAAGTGTTGGGCTCGATCCGAAATCAATAGGTGTTCCAAATTGGACAATTCAAGTTCAACGGCAGTTCGTTCCTAATTGGAGTGGTTAGTGTATTCCATACTTCTAGCGATTGGATTTCACTCAAAACTCACCAAATAACTACTCCCACAATATTATGATGTTGCCCAAAGTGTTGGGCTCGATCCGAAATCAATAGGTGTTCCAAATTGGACAATTCAAGTTCAACGGCAGTTCGTTCCTAATTGGAATGGTTGGTGTATTCCATACTTCTAGCGATTGGATTTCACTCAAAACTCACCAAATGACTCCTCCCACAATATTATGATGTTGGCCAAGTTTTCGGCTCGATCCGAAATCAATAGGTGTGAGAAATTGGACAATTCAAGTTCAACGGCAGTTCGGTCCTAATTGGAATGGTTGGTGTATTCCATACTTCTAGACATTGGATTTCACTCAAAACTCACCCAATGACTCCTCCCACCATATTATGATGTTGCCCAAGTTTTGGGCTCGATACGAAATCAATAGGTTTGAGAAATTGGTCATTTCAATTTCAACGACAGTTCGTTCCTAATTGGAGTGGTTGGTGTATTCCACACTTGTAGCGACTGGATTTCACTCAAAACCCTCCAAATGACTCCTCCCACCATATTAAATTGTTTCTCAAGTTTTGGGCTCGATCCGAAATCAATAGGTTTGAGAAATTGGACAATTCAAGTTCAACTGCAGTTCGTTCCTAATTGGAGTGGTTGGTGTATTCCATACTTGTAGCGACTGGATTTCACTCAAAACTCACCAAATGACTCCTCCCACCATATTATGTTGTTTCCCAAGTTTTGGGCTCCATCCGAAATCAATAGGTTTGAGAAATTGGACAATTCAAGTTCAACGGCAGTTCGTTCCTAATTGGACTGGTTGGTGTATTCCACACTTCTAGCGATTGGATTTCACTCAAAACTCACCAAATAACTCCTCCCACCATATTATGATGTTGCCCAAGTTTTGGGCTCGATCCGAAATCAATAGGTCTTCCAAATTGGACAATTCAAGTTCAACGGCAGTTCGTTCCTAATTGGAGTGGTTGGTGTATTCCATACTTCTACGGATCAGATTTCACTCAAAACTCACCAAATGACTCATCCCACCATATTATGATGTTGCACAAGTTTGGGGTTCGATCCGAAATCAACAGGTGTGATAAATTGGACAATTCAAGTTCAACGGCAGTTCGTTCCTAATG
The DNA here is from genome assembly GCF_965620075.1 of Prunus avium. Classification (NCBI taxonomy): domain Eukaryota; kingdom Viridiplantae; phylum Streptophyta; class Magnoliopsida; order Rosales; family Rosaceae; genus Prunus; species Prunus avium. The sequence goes on from NC_142287.1 coordinate 1,665,070, forward strand.
GGAGTGGTTGGTGTATTCCATACCTCTAGCGATTGGATTTCACTCAAAACTCACAAATGACTCCTCCCACCATATTATGATGTTGCCCAAGTTTTGGGCTCCATCCGAAATCAATAGGTGTGAGAAATTGGACAATTCAAGTTCAACGGCAGTTCGTTCCAAATTGGTGTGGTTGGTGTATTCCATACTTCTAGCGATTGGATTTCACTCAAAACTCACCAAATGACTCCTCCCACCATATTATGATGTTGTCCAAGTTTTGGGCTCGATCTGAAATCAATAGGTGTTCGACATTGGACAATTCAAGTTCAACGGCAGTTCGTTCCTAATTGGAGTGGTTGGTGTATTCCATACTTCTAGTGCCCGGATTTCACTCAAAACTCACCAAATGACTCCTCCCACCATATTATGATGTTGCCCAAGTTTTGGGCTCGATCCGAAATCAATAGGTGTTCGAAATTGGACAATTCAAGTTCAACGCCAGTTCGTTCCTAAATGGAGTGGTTGGTGTATTCCATACCTCTAGCGATTGGATTTCACTCAAAACTCACCAGATGACTCTTCCCACCATATTATGATGTTGACCAAGTTTTGGGCTCGATCCGAAATCAATAGGTGTGAGAAATTGGTGAATTCAATTTCAACGGCAGTTCGTTCGTAATTCGAGTGGTTGGTGTATTCCATACTTCTAGCGATTGGATTTCAATCAAAACTCACCAAATGACTCGTCCCACCATATTATGATGTTGCCCAAGTTTTGGGCTCGATCCGAAATCAATAGATGTGGCAAATTGGACAATTCAAGTTCAACGGCAGTTCGTTCCTAATTGGAGTGGTGTGTGTATTCCATACTTCTAGCGATTGGATTTCACTCAAAACTCACCAAATGACTCCTAGCACCATATTATGATGTTGCCCAAGTTTTGGGCTCGATCCGAAATCAATAGGGGAGAGAAATTGGACAAGTCAAGTTCAACGGCAGTTCGTTCCTAATTGGAGTGGTTGGTATATTCCATACTTCTAGCGATTCGATTTCACTCAAAACTCACCAAATGACTCCTCCCACCATATTACGATGTTGCCCAAGTTTTGGGCTCGATCCGAAATCAATAGGAGTGAGAAATTGGACAATTCAAGTTCAACGGCAGTTCGTTCCAAATTGGAGTGGTTGGTGTATTCCATACTTCTAGCGATTAGATTTCACTCAAAACTCACCAAATGACTCCTCCCACCATATTATGATGTTGCCCAATTTTTGGGCTCGATCCGAAATCAATAGGTGTTCCAAATTGGAAAATTCAAGTTCAACGGCAGTTCGTTCCTAGCTGGAGCGGTTGGTGTATTCCATACTTCTAGCGATTGGATTTCACTCAAAACTCACCAAATGACTCCTCCCACCACATTATGAATTTGCCCACGTTTTGGGCTCGTTACGAAATGAATAGTGTTCCAAATTGGACAATTCAAGTTCAACGGCAGTTCGTTCCTAATTGGAGTGGTTGGTGTATTCCATACCTCTAGCGATTGGATTTCACTCAAAACTCACCAAATGACTCCTCCCACCATATTATGATGTTGCCCAAGTTTTTTGGTTCGATCCGAAATCAATAGGTGTGAGAAATTGGACAATTCAAGTCCAACGGCAGTTTGTCCCTAATGGGAGTGGCTGGTGTATTCCATACTTCTAGCGATTGGATTTCACTCAAAACTCACCAAATGACTCGTACCACCATATTATGATGTTGCCCAAGTTTTGGGCTCGATCCGAAATCAATAGGTGTTCCAAATTGGACAATTCAAGTTCAACGGCAGTTCGTTCCTAATTGGAGTGGTTGGTGTATTCCATACTTCTAGCGATTGGATTTCACTTAAAACTCACCAAATGACTCCTCCCACCATATTATGATGTTGCCCAAGTTTTGGGCTCGATCTGAAATCAATCGGTGTTCCAAATTGGACAATTCAAGTTCAACGGCAGTTCGTTCCTAACTGGAGTGGTTGGTGTATTCCGTACTTCTAGCAATTGCATTTTACTCAAAACTCACCAAATGACTCCTCCCACCATATTATGATGTTGCCCAAGTTTTGGGCTCGATCCGAAATCAATAGGTTGTCCAAATTGGACAATTCAAGTTCAACGGCAATTCATTCCTAATTGGAGTGGTTGGTGTACTCCATACTTCTAGCGATTGGATTTCACTCAAAACTCACCTAATGACTCCTACCACCATATTATGATGTTGCCCAACTTTGGGGATCGATCCGAAATCAATAGGTGTTCGAAATTGGACAATTCAAGTTCAACGGCAGTTCGTTCCTAATTGGAGTGGTTGGTGTATTCCATACTTCTAGCGATTGGATTTCACTCAAAATGCACCAAATGACGCCTCCCACCAGATTATGATGTTGCCCATGTTTTGGGCCCGATCCGAAATCAATAGCTGTGAGAAATTGGACAATTCAAGTTCAACCACAGTTTGTTCCTAATTGGAGTGGTTGGTGTATTCCATACTTCTAGCAATTGGATTTCACTCAAAACTCACCAAATGACTCCTCCCACCATATTTTGATGTTGCCCAAGTTTGGGGCTCGATCAGAAATCAATAGGTGTGAGAAATTGGACAATTCAAGTTCAACGGCAGTTCGTTCCTAATTGGAGTGGTTGGTGTATTCCATACTTCTAGCGATTGGATTTCACTTAAAACTCACCAAAATGACTCCTCCCACCATATTATGATGTTGCCCAAGTTTTGGGCTCAATCCGAAATCAATAGGTGTTCCAAATTGGACAATTCAAGTTCAACGGCAGTTCGTTCCTAATTGGAGTTGTTGGTGCATTCCATACTTCTAGCTATTGGATTTCACTCAAAACTCACCAAAGGAGTCCTCCCACCATATTATGATGTTGCCCAAGTTTTGGGCTCGATCCGAAATGAATAGGTGTGAGAAATTGGACAATTCAAGTTCAACGGCAGTTCGTTCCTAATTGGAGTGGTTGGTGTAATCCATACTTCTAGCGATTGGATTTCACTCAAAACACACCAAATGACGCCTCCCACCATATTATGATGTTGCCCAAGTTTTGGGCTCGATCCAAAATCAATAGGTGTTCCAAATTGGACAATTCAAGTTCAACGGCAGTTCGTTCCTAATTGGGGTGGTTGGTGTATTCCATACTTCTAGCGATTGGATTTCACTCAAAACACACCAAATGACGCCTCCCACCATATTATGATGTTGCCCAAGTTTTGGGCTCGATCCGAAATCAATAGGTGTTCCAAATTGGACAATTCAAGTTCAACGGCAGTTCGTTCCTAATTGGAGTGGTTGGTGTATTCCATACTTGTAGGGATTGCATTTCACTCAAAACTCACCAAACGACTCCTCCAACCATATTATGATGTTGCCCAAGTTTTGGGCTCGATCCGAAATCAATAGGTGTTCCAAATTGGACAATTCAAGTTCAACGGCAGTTCGTTCCTAATTGGAGTGGTTGGTGTATTCCATACTTCTAGCGATTGGATTTCACTTAAAACTCACCAAAATGACTCCTCCCACCATATTATGATGTTGCCCAAGTTTTGGGCTCGATCCGAAATCAATCGGTGTTCCAAATTGGACAATTCAAGTTCAACGGCAGTTCGTTCCAAATTGGAGTGGTTGGTGTATTCCATACTTCTAGCGATTGGATTTCACTCAAAACTCACCAAATGACTCCACCCACCATATTATGATGTTGCCCAAGTTTTGGGCTCGATCCGAAATCAATAGGTGTGACAAATTGGACAATTCAAGTTCAATGGCAGTTCGTTCCTAATTGGAGTGGTTGGTGTATTCCATCCTTCTAGCGATTGGATTTCACTCAAAACTCACCAAATGACTCATCCCACCATCTTATGATTTTGCCCAAGTTTTGGGCTCGATCCGAAATCAATAGGTGTGAGAAATTGGACAATTCAAGTTCAACGGAAATTCGTTCCTAATTGGAGTGGTTGGTGTATTCCATACTTCTAGCGATTGGATTTCACTCAAAACTCATGAAATGACTCCTCCCACCATATTATGATGTTGCCCAAGTTTTGGGCTCGATCCGAACTCAATAGGAGTGAGAAATTGGACAATTTAAGTTCAACGGCAGTTCGTTCCTAATTGGAGTGGTTGGTGTATTCCATACGTCTAGCGATTGGATTTCACTCAAAACTCACCAAATGACTCCTCCCACCATATTCTGGTGTTGCCCAAGTTTTGGGCTCGATCCAAAATCAATAGGTGTTCCAAATTGGACAATTCAAGTTCAACGGCAGTTCGTTCCTAATTGGAGTGATTGGTGTATTCCATACTTCTAGCGATTGGATTTCACTCAAAACTCACCAAACGACTCCTCCCACCATATTATGATGTTGCCCAAGTTTTGGGCTCGATCCGAAATCAAAAGGTGTGACAAATTGGACAATTCAAGTTCAACGGCAGTTCGTTCCTAATTGGAGTGGTTGGTATATTCCATACTTCTAGCGATTCGATTTCACTCAAAACTCACCAAATGACTCCTCCCACCAGATTACGATGTTGCCCAAGTTTTGGGCTCGATCCGAAAGCAATAGGAGTGAGAAATTGGACAATTCAAGTTCAACGGCAGTTCGTTCCAAATTGGAGTGGTTGGTGTATTCCATACTTCTAGCGATTGGATTTCACTCAAAACTCACCAAATGACTCCTCCCACCATATTATGATGTTGCCCAAGTTTTGGGCTCGATCCGAAATCAATAGGTGTGACAAATTGGACAATTCAAGTTCAATGGCAGTTCGTTCCTAATTGGAGTGGTTGGTGTATTCCATCCTTCTAGCGATTGGATTTCACTCAAAACTCACCAAATGACTCATCCCACCATCTTATGATTTTGCCCAAGTTTTGGGCTCGATCCGAAATCAATAGTTGTTCCAAATTGGACAACTCAAGTTCAACGACAGTTCATTCCTAATTGGAGTGGTTGGTGTATTCCATACTTCTATCGATTGGATTTCACTCAAAACTCACCAAATGACTCCTCCCACCATATTATCATGTTACCCAAGTTTGGGGCTCGATCCGAAATCAATTGGTGTGAGAAATTGGACAATTCAAGTTCAATGGCAGTTCGTTCCTAATTGGAGTGGTTGGTGTATTACATACTTCTAGCGATTGGATTTCACTCAAAACTCACCAAATGACTCTTCCCACCATATTATGATATTGCCCAAGGTTTGGGCTCGATCCGAAATCAATAGGTGTTCCAAATTGGACAATTCAAGTTCAACGGCAGTTCGTTCCTAATTGGAGTGGTTGGTGTATTCCATACTTCTCGCGATTAAATTTCACTCAAAACTCACCAAATGACTCCTCCCACCATATTATGATGTTGCCCAAGTTTTGGGCTCGATCCGAAATCAATAGGTGTTCCAAATTGGACAATTCAAGTTCAACGGCAGTTCGTTCCTAATTGGAGTGGTTGGGGTATTCGAAACTTCTATCGATTGGATTTCACTCAAAACTCACCAAATAACTCCTCCCAACATATTATGAAGTTGCCCAAGTTTTGGGCTAGAACCGAAATCAATAGGTGTTCGAAATTGGACAATTCAAGTTCAACGGCAGTTCGTTCCTAATTGGAGTGGTTGGTGTATTCCATACTTCTAGCGATTGGATTTCACTCAAAACTCCCCAAATGACTCCTCCCACCATATTATGATGTTGCCCAAGTTTTGGGCTCGATCCGTAATCAATAGGTGTGAGAAATTGGACAATTCAAGTTTAACGGCGGTTCGTTACTAATTGGAGTGGTTGGTGTATTCCATACTTCTAGCGATTGGATTTCACTCAAAACTCACCAAATGACTCCTCCCACCGTATTATGATGTTGCACAAGTTTGGGGTTCGATACGAAATCAATAGGTGTTCCAAATTGGACAATTCAAGTTCAACGGCAGTTCGTTCCTAATTCGAGTGGTTGGTGTATTCCAAACTTCTATCGATTGGACTTCACTCAAAACTCACCAAATGACTCCTCCCACCATATTATGATGTTGCCCAAGTTTTGGGCTCGAACCGAAATCAATAGGTGTTCCAAATTGGACAATTGAAGTTCAACGGCAGTTCGTTCCTAATTGGAGTGGTTGGTGTATTCCATACTTCTAGCGATTGGATTTCACTCGAAACTCACCAAATGACTCCTCCCACCATATTATGATGTTGCCCAAGTTTTGGGCTCGATCCGAAATCAATAGGTGTGAGAAATTGGACAATTCAAGTTTAACGGCGGTTCGTTACTACTTGGAGTGGTTGGTGTATTCCATACTTCTAGCGATTGGATTTCACTCAAAAGTCACCAAATGACTCCTCCCACCGTATTATGATGTTGCACAAGTTTGGGGTTCGATCCGAAATCAATGGGTGTGAGAAATTGGACAATTCAAGTTCAACGGCAGTTCGTTCCTAATTGGAGTGGTTGGTGTATTCCATACTTCTAGCGATTGGATTTCACTTAAAACTCACCAAATGACTCCTCCGACCATATTATGATGTTGCCCAAGTTTTAGGCTCGATCCGAGATCAATAGGTGTTCCAAATTGGACAATTCAAGTTCAACGGCAGTTCGTTCCTAATTGGAGCGGTTGGTGTATTCCATACTTCTAGCGATTGGATTTCACTCAAAACTCACCAAATGACTCCTCCCACCGTATTATGATGTTGCACAAGTTTGGGGTTCTATCCGAAATCAATAGGTGTGAGAAATTGGACAATTCAAGTTCAACGGCAGTTCGTTCCTAATTGGAGTGCTTAGTGTATTCCATACTTCTAGCGATTGGATTTCACTAAAAAATCACCAAATGACTCCTCCCACCATATTATGATGTTGCCCAAGTTTTGGACTGCATCCGAAATCAATAGGTGTGAGAAATTGGTCATTTCAATTTCAACGACTGTTCGTTCCTAATTGGAGTGGTTGGGGTATTCCATACTTCTAGCGATTGGATTTCATTCAAAACTCACCAAATGACTCCTCCCACCATATTATGATGTTGCCCAAGTTTTAGGCTCGATCCGAGATCAATAGGTGTTCCAAATTGGACAATTCAAGTTCAACGGCAGTTCGTTCCTAATTGGAGCGGTTGGTGTTTTCCATACTTCTAGCGATTGGATTTCACTCAAAACTCACCAAATGACTCCTCCCACCATATTATGATGTTGCCCAAGTTTTGGGCTCGATCCGAAATCAATAGGTGTGAGACATTGGACAATTGAAGTTCAACGGCAGTTCGTTCCTAATTGGAGTGGTTGGGGTATTCGAAACTTCTATCGATTTGATTTCACTCAAAACTCACCAAATGACTCCTCCCACCGTATTTTGATGTTGCCCAAGTTTTGGGCTCGATCCGAAATCAATAGGTTTGAGAAATTGGACAATTCAAGTTCAACAACAGTTCATTCCTAATTGGAGTGGTTGGTGTATTCCATACTTCTAGCGATTGGATTTCACTCAAAACTGACCAAATGACTCCTCCCACCATATTATGATGTTGCCCAAGTTTTGGGCTCGATCCGAAATCAATAGGTGTTCCAAATTGGACAATTCAAGTTCAACGGCAGTTCGTTCCTAACACTACTACAAAAAGGGCAAAAGACGACGGTAGAACAAAAAACCGTCGTTGTTTTTAAAAAGATGACGGTAACAAAAAACCGTCGTGGATAAGTGACTTAAACAACTAAAAAATGGAGATACTGTTGAGAATTTTTTTATAACGACGCACACAAATAAAAAACCGTCGTCTTATTAAAAAGCTTTTCTTTAGAGTTAAAATCTGACCAAAAAACAACGACAGCAGGTATGACAAGCGTCGTCTTTTAAAAGTCAGGCGTCCTTTTTTTGGTAAAGACATGGTTGTTTTGAAAGAACTGTCGTCTATTATATGTAAAGATGACGGTTTTTTTTATAAAAAGGGTCGTCTATTATTAAGTAAAGACGACGGTTTTTTTATAAAAAGGGTCGTCTTTTATGAAGTAAAGACGACCTTTTTATATGAAAATGGTCGTCTATTATATGTAAAGACGACGGTTTTAATATAAAAAGGGTCGTCTATTATATGTAAAGACGACGGTTTTCATATAAAAAGGGTCGTCTATTATGAAGTAAAGACGACGGTTTTTTTATAAAAAGGGTCGTCTATTATATGTAAAGACGACGGTTTTTATAAAAAGGGTCGTCTATTATAAGTAAAGACGACGGTTTTTTAATAAAAAAAAGGTCTTCTATTATATGTAAAGACGACGGTTTTTTTATAAAAAGGGTCGTCTATTATATGTAAAGACGACGGTTTTTATAAAAAGGGTCGTCTATTATAAGTAAAGACGACGGTTTTTTAAAAAAAGGGTCTTCTATTATATGTAAAGACGACGGTTTTTTTTATAAAAAGGGTCGTCTATTATATGTAAAGACGACGGTTTTTTTTATAAAAAAGGGTCGTCTATTATATGTAAAGACAACGCATTTTTATAAAAAGGGTCGTCTATTATGAAGTAAAGACGACGGTTTTTTAATAAAAAGGGTATTCTATTATATGTAAAGACGACGGTTTGAAAAATAGTGTCGTTTGAAAAACCTTTTACGTCGCTTTTTAAAAAACTATGACGTTGTTATGTGTGTACAACGTCATTTTAAAGAAATCATGGTTTAGAAATGCGCTCTTCGATAATCATCGACGGAAAACAAAAAAACCGTCGTTAACAATATAAATAAACATGACGCTTATTACATCTATACCCTAAACCCTAAACCCTAAACCCTAAACCATAAAATATAAACCCTAAATTATATATATATGTTTAAATAATTTTAGAAAAGGGATTATGGTTTTACGGCCTAATATATATTAACCATAAACCCTAAACCCCAAAAATAAACCTTTATCCCCCTAAACCCTAAACCCTAAACCATTAAAGTATAAGTGATGTTGTGACTCATGAAAACATTTTTCTTTTTGGTGGTAATTTTAAATTTGTATAACTCAAACTTAATTTTTTAAAGCTTAAGGGGGAAGAAAATATCTCAATGACTTCATAGGAGTTGACGTTGCATTTTTTGGATTTATTTTAAATTTATTATGAATATTTCGAATTAAATAGAATAAAATATTATTAATAAAACCCACAAACCACGTCGGCATTAAGAAATTAAAGACGTTGTAAATCATAATAAACGACTTAATTTTAAAACAAACGAATGACGGATTATGTAAAGACGACGGTTTTTTATGAAAATGGTCGTTTATTATATGTAAAGATGACGGTTTTTTTTTAAAAAGGGTCGTCTATTATATGTAAAGATGACGATTTTTTTATAAAAAGCGTCGTCTTTTAAAACACGCTAAAAAAAGGCCGCTTAAGTGAATTCGCGCTCGACAAATTTTCAAATTTTCCCCCGTCTTTGAAAACCTTATCTCTCATTAACAAGCGTCGTCTTTTAAAACACGCTAAAAAAAGGCCACTTAAGTGAATTCGCGCTCGACAAATTTTCAGATTTTCCCCCGTCTCTGAAAACTTTATCTCTCCCTCCTTGAAACCTCTTGAGCTCCTCTCTTCTTGAAACCCTCCTGAGCTATCTGAAACACTCCATCTCTTACCTTTCTACTCCTCATACGTACCTACCAGCCATCGACGCCATCGAAGCAGCGACGCCGTCAACGCCATCGACGCAGCGACGCCATCAACGCCATCGTTCTTCGCATCAGTCATCACTAGCCGCCATCGACGCCATATTCACAGTCAACGACGACGATGTCCTTGAAAACATATCTAGAGACCTTGCGAGATGGGAAAATCCTAGAACATCAGATCTGGTCTTCGATGTCGCCTAAGGTTCGATGACAGATCTCCATCACGCCTTCTTGGTGAGCTCTCGCCATCCACGTCACAGAAGCAACTCTAAGTTAGTCAAAATGTTCTTCTGTATTGTGTTACAAATGAACTTTTCCTGCATAAGCTTATGCTTGTATAGATGATGCATATTTTTTGTTAGTTAAGATGACCTTGAAAACAGATCTAGAGACCTTGCGAGATGGGAAAATCCAAGAACATCAGATTTGGTCTTCGATGTCGCTTGAGGTTCGATGACAGATCTCCATCGCGCCGTCTTGGTGAGCTCGCCATCCACGTCACAAAAGAAACTCTAAGTTAGTCAAAATGTTCTTCTGTATTGTGTTACAAATGAACTTTTCCTGCATAAGCTTATGCATATTTTTTGTTAGTTAAAATGACAGCAAGATAATGTAATCTTATTGTGGTTTTTGATTGCTCAGGTAAGATGACATGGCAAATAGGTGCTGCAGCTTATATCAAGTGCAGCTCAAAGGCCAAGATGACAACTTAGAAGAATATAAGATCCATTTGACCAAGATGACTTAGAACACTACTCCAAGATGACAGCTGAATGTGGAGAACAAGTACAAATTGTGGAAGATACAACAACCATAGGTTAATGCTTTGGATATGGTATTTTGTAATTATAGGTTATAATGTTATAAATATGGTATTTTGTATGGATATAGTAGGAATCAAGATTGGTAAACAATGTAATTACAATTGAATCTTCAAGTTTTATGAAAGAAATAAGTTTTTAGGATATCTAAAATGAAATTAGTACATCATTTTAACAGATAATAAACGGTGATTTTTTGGAACAAAACCGTCTTTTTTAGATTTAATAGACGTCTTTGGATATAATAAACGACGGTTTTTTCAGAAAAAGTGTCGTCTTTACATTAAATAGACGACGGTTTTTTCAGAAAAAGTGTCGTCTTTACATTAAATAGACGACGGTTTTTTCAAAAAAAGTGCCGTCTTTACATTAAATAAACGACGGGTTTTTCAGAAAAAGTGTCCTCTTTATATTTAATAGACGACGGTTCTATAAAAAAAGTGTCGTCTTTACATTCAATAACGATGGTTTTTTCAGAAAAAGTGTCGTCTTTACATGTAATAGACGACGGTTCTTTTAAAAACCGCCGTTTTTACATATAACAGACGACGGTGAATTACCGTCGTAGTTTCACTTTCAAAAAGAAGACGGTCGATTTAACGACGGTTTGAAAACGAAAAAGACGACGGCGTTTCCCCGTCGTCTATTTCAATTTTTGTAGTAGTGTAATTGGAGTGGTTGGTATATTCCATACTTCTAGCGATTGGATTTCACTCAAAACTAACCAAATGACTCCTCCGACCATATTATGATGTTGCCCAAGTTTTGGGCTCGATCCGAAATCAATAGGTGTTCGAAATTGGACAATTCAAGTTCAACGGCAGTTCGTTCCTAATTGGAGTGGTTGGTGTATTCCATACTTCTAGCGATTGGATTTCACTCAAAACTCACCAAATGACTCCTCCCACCATATTATGATGTTGCCCAAGTTTTGGGCTCGATCCGAAATCAATAGGTGTGAGAAAATTGGACAATTCAAGTTCAACGGCAGTTCGTTCCGAATTGGAGTGGTTGGTGTATTCCATACTTCTAGCGATTGGATTTCACTCAAAACTCACCAAATGACTCCTCCCACCATAATATGATGTTGCACAAGTTTGGGGTTCGATCCAAAATCAACAGGTGTGAGAAATTGGACAATTCAAGTTCAACGGCAGTTCGTTCCTAATCGGAGTGGTTGGTGTATTCCATACCTCTAGCGATTGGATTTCACTCAAAACTTACCAAATGGCTCCTCCCACCATATTGTGATGTTGCCCAAGTTTTGGAATCGATCCGAAATAAATAGGTGTGAGAAATTGGACAATTCAAGTTCAACGACAGTTCATTCCTAATTGGAGTGGTTGGTGTATTCCATACTTCTAGAGATTGGATTTCACTCAAAACTCACCAAATGACTCCTCCCACGATATTATGATGTTGCCCAAGTTTTGGGCTCGAGCCGAAATCAAAAGGTGTTCCAAATTGGAAAATTCAAGTTCAACGGCAGTTCGTTCCTAATTGGAGTGGTTGGTGTATTCCATACTTCTAGCGATTGGATTTCACTCAAAGCTCACCAAATGACTCCTCCCACCATATTATGATGTTACCCAAGTTTTGGGGATTGGTCCGAAATCAATAGGTGTGAGAAATTGGACAATTCAAGTTCAACGGTAGTTCGTTCCGAATTGGAGTGGTTGGTGTATTCTGTACTACTAGCGATTGGATTTCACTCATTACTCCCCAAATGACTCCTCCCACCATATTATGATGTTGCCCAAGTTTTGGTCTCGATCCGAAATCAATGGGTGTGAGAAATTGGACAATTCAATTTCAACGGCAGTTCGTTCCTAATTGTAGTGGTTGGTGTATTCCATACTTCTAAAGATTGGATTTCACTCAAACCTCACCAAAGGACTCCTCCCACCATATTATGATGTTGCACAAGTTTGGGGTTCGATCCGAAATCAACAGGTGTGAGAAATTGGACAATTCAAGTTCAATGGCAGTTCGTTCCTAATTGGAGTGGTTGGTGTATTCCATACTTCTAGCGATTGGATTTCACTCAAAACTCACCAAATGACTCCTCCCACCATAATATGATGTTGCACAAGTTTGGGGTTCGATCCGAAATCAACAGGTGTGAGAAATTGGACAATTCAAGTTCAACGGCAGTTCGTTCCAAATCGGAGTGGTTGGTGTATTCCATACCTCTAGCGATTGGATTTCACTCAAAACTCACCAAATGGCTCCTCCCACCACATTATGATGTTGCCCAAGTTTTGGAATCGATCCGAAATCAATAGGTGTGAGAAATTGGACAATTCAAGTTCAACGGCAGTTCATTCCTAACTGGAGTGGTTGGTGTATTCCGTACTTCTAGGGATTGGATTTCACTCAAAACTCACCAAATGACTCCTCCCACCATATTATGATGTTGCCCAAGTTTTGGGCTCGATCCGAAATCAATAGGTGTTCCAAATTGGAAAATTCAAGTTCAACGGCAGTTCGTTCCTAATTGGAGTGGTTGGTGTATTCAATACTTCTAGCGATTGGATTTCACTCAAAACTCACCAAATGACTCCTCCCACCATATTATGTTGTTGCCCAAGTTTTGGGCTCGATCCGAAATCAATAGGTGTGAGAAATTGGACAATTCAAGTTCAGAGGCAGTTCGTTCCTAATTGGAGTGGTTGGGGTATTCCATACTTCTAGCAATTGGATTTCACTCAAAAGTCACCAAATGACTCCTCCCACCATATTATGATGTTTCCCAAGTTTTGGGCTCGATCCGAAATCAATAGGTGTGAGAAATTGGACAATTCAATTTTAACGGCAGTTCGTTCCTAATTGGAGCGGTTGTTGTACTCCATACTTCTAGCGATTGGATTTCACTCAAAACTCACCAAATGACTCCTTCGACCATATTATGATGTTTCCCATGTTTTGGGCTCGATCCGAAATCAATAGGTGTTCCAAATTGGACAATTCAAGTTCAATGGCAATTCGTTCCTAATTGGAGTGGTTGGTGTATTCCATACTTCTAGCGATTGGATTTCTCTCAAAACTCACCAAATGACTCCTGCCACCATATTATGATGTGGCCCAAGTTTGGGGCTCGATCCGAAATAAATAGGTGTGAGAAATTGGACAATTCAATTTTAACGGCAGTTCGTTCCTAATTGGAGCGGTTGTTGTACTCCATACTTCTAGCGATTGGATTTCACTCAAAGGACACCAAATGACTCCTCCCACCGTATTATGATGTTACCCAAGTTTGGGGCTTGGTCCGAAATCAATAGGTGTGAGAAATTGGACAATTCAAGTTCAACGGCAATTCGTTCCTAATTGGAGGGGTTGGTGTATTCCATACTTCTAGCGATTGGATTTCTCTCAAAACTCACCAAATGACTCCTGCCACCATATTATGATGTGGCCCAAGTTTGGGCTCGATCCGAAATCAATAGGTGTGAGAAATTGGACAATTCAAGTTCGACGGCGGTTCGTTCCTAATTGGAGGGGTTGGTGTATTCCATACTTCTAGCGATTGGATTTCACTCAAAACTCACCAAATGACTCCTCCCACCATATTATGATGTTGCCCAAGTTTTGGGCTCGATCCGAAATTAATAGGGCTGAGAAATTGGACAATTCAATTTCAACGGCAGTTCGTTCCTAATTGGAGTGGTTGGTGTATTCCATACTTCTAGCGATTGGATTTCACTCAAAAGTCACCAAATGACTCCTCCCACCATATTATGATGTCGCCCAAGTTCTGGGCTCGATCCAAAATCAATAGGGGTGAGAAATTGGACAATTCAATTTCAACGGCAGTTCGTTCCTAATTGGAGTGGTTGGTGTATTCCATACTTCTAGCGATTGGATTTCACGGAAAACTCACCAAGTGCCTTCTCCCACCATATTATGATGTTGCCCAAGTTTTGGGCTCGATCCGAAATCAATAGGGGTGAGAAATTGGACAATTCAATTTCAACGGCAGTTCGTTCCTAATTGGAGTGGTTGGTGTATTCCATACTTCTATTGATTGGATTTCACTCAAAACTCAACAAATGACTCCTCCCACCATATTATGATGTTGCCCAAGTTTTGGGCTCGATCCGAAATCAATAGGTGTTCCAAATTGGACAATTCAAGCTCAACGGCAGTTCGTTCCTAATTGGAGTGGTTGGTGTATTCCATACTTCTAGCGATTGGATTTCACTCAAAACTCACCAAATGACTCCTCCCACCATATTATGATGTTGCCCAAGTTTTGGGCTCGATCCGAAATCAATAGGTGTGAGAAATTGGACAATTCAAGTTCAACGGCAGTTCGTTCCTAATTGGAGTGGTTGGGGTATTCCATACTTCTAGCGATTGGATTTCACTCAAAACTCACCAAATGACTCCTCCCACCATATTATGATGTTGCCCAAGTTTGGGGCTCTGTCTGAAATCAAAAGGTGTTCGAAATTGGACAATTCAAGTTCAATGGAAGTTCGTTCCTAATTGGAGTGGTTGGTGTATTCCATACATCTAGCGATTGGATTTCACTCAAAAGTCACCAAATGACTCCTCCCACCATATTATGATGTTGCACAAGTTTGGGGTTCGATCCGAAATCAACAGGTGTGAGAAATTGGACAATTCAAGTTCAACGGCAGTTCGTTCCTAATGGGAGTGGTTGGTGTATTCCATACCTCTAGCGATTGGATTTCACTCAAAACTCACCAAATGGCTCCTCCCACCATATTATGATGTTGCCCAAGTTTTGGAATCGATCCGAAATCGATAGGTGTGAGAAATTGGACAATTCAAGTTCAACGGCAGTTCGTTCCTATTTGGAGTGGTTGGTGTATTCCATACTTCTAGGGATTGGATTTCACTCAAAACTCACCAAATGACTCCACCCACCATATTATGATGTTGCCCAAGTTTGGGGCTTGGTCCGAAATCAGTAGGTGTGAGAAATTGGACAATTCAAGTTCAACGGCAGTTCGTTCCTAATTGGAGTGGTTGGTGTATTCCACACTTGTAGCGATTGGATTTCACTCAGAACTCACCAAATGACTCCTCCCACCATATTATGATGTTTCCCAAGTTTTGGGCTCCATCTGAAATCAATAGGTGATCGAAATTGGACAATTCAAGTTCAACGGCAGTTCATTCCTAATTGGAGTGGTTGGTGTATTCCATACTTCTAGTGATTGGATTTCGCTCAAAACTAACCAAATGACCCCTCCCACCATATTATGTTGTTGCCCAAGTTTTGGGCTCGATCCGAAATCAATAGGTGTGCGAAATTGGACAATTCAAGTTCAACGGCAGTTCGTTCCTAATTGGAGTGGTTGGTGTATTACATACTTCTAGCGATTGGATTTCACTCAAAACTCACCAAAAGACTCCTCCCACCATATTATGATGTTGCCCAAGTTTTGGGCTCGCTCCGAAATCAAGTGGTGTTCGGAATTGGACAATTAAAGTTCAACGACAGTTCGTTCCTAATTGGAGTGGTTGGTGTATTCCATACTTCTAGCGATTGGATTTCACTCAAAACTCACCAAATGACTTCTCCCACCATATTATGATGTTGCCCAAGTTTTGGGCTCGATCCGAAATCAATAGGTGTGACAAATTGGTCAATTCAATTTCAACGACAGTTCGTTCCTAATTGGAGTGGTTGGTGTATTCCATACTTCTAGCGATTGGATTTCACACAAAACTCACCAAATGACGCCCCCCACCATATTATGATGTTGCCCAAGTTTTTGGCTCGACCCGAAATAAATAGGTGTTAGAAATTGGACAATTCAAGTTCAACGGCAGTTTGTTCCAAATTGGAGTGCTTGGTGTATTCCATACTTCTACCGATTGGATTTCACCCAAAACTCACCAAATGACTCCTCCCACCATATTATGCTGTTGCCCAAGTTTGGGGCTCGATCCGAAATCAATAGGTGTGAGAAATTGGACAATTCAAGTTCAACGGCAGTTCGTTCCTAATTGGAGTGGTTGGTGTATTCCATACTTCTAGCGACTGGATTTCACTCAAAACTCACCAAATGACTCCTCCCACCATATTATGATGTTGCCCAAGTTTTGGGCTCGATCCGAAATCAATAGGTGTGACAAATTGGTCAATTCAATTTCAACGACAGTTCGTTCCTAATTGGAGTGGTTGGTGTATTCCTTACTTCTAGCGATTGGTTTTCCCACAAAACTCACCAAATGACGCCTCCCACCATATTATGATGTTGCCCAAGTTTTTGACTCGATCCGAAATCAATAGGTGTGAGAAATTGGACAATTCAAGTTCAACGGCAGTTTGTTCCTAATTGGAGTGGTTGGTGTATTCCATACTTCTAGCGATTGGATTTCAATCAAAAGTCACCAAATGACTCCTCCCACCATATTATGATGTTGCCCAAGTTTGGGGCTCGATCCGAAATCAATAGGTGTGAGAAATTGGACAATTCAAGTTCAACGACAGTTCGTTCCTAATTGGAGTGGTTGGTGTATTCCATACTTCTAGGGATTGGATTTCACTCAAAACTCACCAAATGACTCCACCCACCATATTATTATGTTGCACAAGTTTGGGGTTCGATTCGAAATCAATAGGTGTTCCAAATTGGACAATTCAAGTTCAACGGCAGTTCGTTCCTAATGTGAGTGTGTTAAGCTCATAATTTCATACATATACATGCCCAAATTTACTACTTCTTTTGCTTAGTTTCCTAGATTTCTATGTTATTTGCCTCTCTTTGTGTGTTTTGTAGGCAAAAAGAGCAAGAGAGCATAATTCATGCAATTCAAGCATGTTAAGGCCTAATTTGGATGAATCGATGAAGAGCTTAAAGACAAACTCATTTTGGCTACAGCCCCCTGCCAGTCCAATTTCGTAGGTCATATTGCAAGCTTTGTTTCAGCAACCTACATAGCTCGGATGAGGTAACCTTCTTCATGAAAGGTGTTCCCATGGGTGTATACTATAACATATCCAAAATGCAGCCCCATTGGATAAATATGGAGTCTGTTACCTAGCAAACACAGAACCATGCTCAGGATGGATTTTGTCAGCGAGCAAAAACGAGTTAGCAATTTGTTTTAGCCTTAACTTCTTCATCCGAGCTTGGATTGGGCCAATAGTTGTGTGGTTGGATCAGACACATTCTGAACTTCAATTTGGAATGCTTAAGTCGTCATTTGCTTAAGAGAAGCCCAATTTGTAAGCCCTTGAAGTTGCTGGTCATGCTGACCTCAGGATGAGCTATTGTTTCTGGTTGGAAGCTTGGTCATGGTGACATGAAGATGAGCTAGGGCTGCTGGTGGGATTTATTGGTGAAGTGCATAAACCAATTCTGATTTTCTAATACAAGTGCATCAACCAATTCAAATTTTCTAATACAAGTGCATCAACCAATTCAAATTTTCTAATACAAGTGCATCAACCAATTCAAGATTTTATAATACAAGTGTTGTATGCATTAGCCATATTGAATTCAGATTTTCACTTCCCCTAGGCCTATAAATAGGGATGTTCTCTAAGCTTGTAAACACACCCCAAGGGGGGGAGCTCTCAAACACTTATCTAGAGCTCCCTTCCCTTCTCTCCCTCAAATTCTCTTAGTTTCCCTTTGTAGTTCTCAATTGTTGTAATAAGATCATTCTACTAAATTTTCTTTGTACTAGTTCTCAAACACCACTTTCCTTTCTTCTCCAAAAGTCTCCATATTCTCAAAGACTTCCCAAACACTTCTCCCATTCCTTCATCAAATTCTCAATGTTCTCAAACACATCTCTCCTCTCTTCCAAAAGTCTCCATGTCTCAAACACTTCACAAACACCTTTCTCTCCCTTCCCTAAGTTCTCAAATTCTCCAAATTCACAAACATCCTCCAAGTTCTCAACCACTCTCTTCCAAATTCTCAAAGTTCCCAAACACCACTTTCCTTACTTTTCCTTACTCTTCCAAAATCCTCCAAAACTCTCAAACACTTCTCCCCTCTCTAGAGCTCTCAAACACTTTCCCTTCTTCCTCAAATTCTCTCTTTAATGTTTTCTTAAGTTGTAATTTATTTTTCTTGTAATGTACATTCTTTCTTAAGTATTCAAGTTTAATTAGTTTCCAAGTTTCAATTATGGTTTTTGTTCTTATTCATTATGCTTATAAGTTAATATGCTAGTTTGAATGATTGATCACCATTTGGGCTTGCATGTTAGCTATCTTGGTTTGAATTAAGAGTATACACCATGCTTTAATTCGAATTGAACTATGAATAGGAAGAGTATGTATGGACATTCGACAACAGGGATTAGATACATACTTGGTTGTTTAAAATGTTCTTCTATGCTTAATGGGTTCCTAATGCTTAATTTTAGGTTAGACAACAAATGATCAAATTAGGGAATTAGGAACACAAGGTTATGACCACACAACCTGGCTTAATCATACTTTAGCTAGAATCAATCCATTAATCTAAATTGAACTTGGGAACTTATTTGCTTGAGTTACTTTCTTATTTTCTTCCTTCTTTCATTTTCTTTTTTTTCATTTCTGTTTTGTGTAGGAGAAATGAATTGGATCATTCAATCACCAATCCCTGTGGAATCGACCTCGCACTTACATACACTAAACTACCAACGGTTCGTGCACTTGCGAGTATCACAAGTTGAGGATGCAGCGTAATCCATTTTGGTGGAGCTAAATCTACACAACAAGTTTTTGGCGCCGTTGCCGGGGACTGAACGAAAGTTCTTCCCTGGTTATGTGCCCAAGGTTACCCTATTCTTTTTAGTGTTTCTAATTAATCTAATTTTCTGTTTCGAGTAGTTTATGTCTAACAGGCCATTCCTTGAACAAGTGAGGTCTTCGTTCCAACGTTCCAGAACTTTGAACGCAGGACCATCATTGCAACCGAATCGTGTGACCTCTGAAATTCAGAATCGTCTAGAAAGGGAGTTGTCAACTGCAAAAGAGCAAGCTCTTGCTACATTTACAAGTCTTGCTCTCCACACTGAACTTCCTGGTTCTTCACCTTCAAATTCGGAAGCAAGTTCAGACCAAGAAGAAGAAGAAATGATGGCTGCCATTGAGTTCATGGGAGAACTTGATATTCCAACAATTCCAACATCTCCTTCAAGCATTTTGCTGCCCACTGTAGCTCGAAATTATGAGCTTAAATCTTCTCATCTTAATATGCTACCCTCCTTTTATGGTTTACCTAATGAAGATCCATTAACTCATATAAAGGATATTTTTAATGTTGTGAGTTCTTTTCCCTTGACAGGTGTGACAGAAGATCAACTTCGAATGAGAGTGTTTCCATACACTTTAAAGGATAAGGCGAAGTATTGGTTGAATTCTTTGAAGCCTGGTTCACTCACTACATGGGCTGCCATTCAAAAGAAGTTCCTGGAAAAATACTTCTCCACGCAAAAGACCGACATGCTTAGGGACAAGATCTTATTATTTGCACAGCAAGATGATGAATCGTTTTGTGAAGCATGGGAGAGATTCAATGGGCTGCTCAACAAATGTCCTCATCATGGGATTCCATTGAAGCTTCAAATGCGTATGTTTTATAAATGACTAACCCCTTCTAGTCATAATATAGTCACCAATTTTGCAGGTGGTTCTTTTAAAACCAAAACTCCAGAAGAAACGTACGAACTCTTTGAGGAGATAGCAATGGAGACCCAACATACGGATACAAGAGGTAAACGTGTTATTAGTGGTTCTAATGATGCTTCTAGTGTGCAGATTTCAAAACTGGAACAAAAGCTAGATGCTCTTCTTGCATTAAACTCAAGAAGCCCTCCGAAGGAAGTGTGTAGCATTTGTGAATCTCATGACCATGCTACCACAGCTTGTCCACTTGGGGCTGGATATCCAGAATTTGTGCAAGAGCAAGCTAAGTTGGTAAATTCCTACAACCAAGGTCCAAGAAATGATCCATACTCTCAAAGTTATAATCCAGGTTGGAGGAATCATCCAAACTTTTCATGGAGAAATACCCAGAATCAAGCAAATCCCCCTTCATTCCAAAGGCCACAACAATCATCATCATCATTGGAAGATATAGTGAAGCAGATGGCAATCAACCAATCCAATTTTCAGCAAACTACACAAGCGGCCATCTCCAAATTGGAAGTCCAGTTAGGCCAAATAGCTGCTGAAATAACTCAAAGACAGCCTGGGAAATGGCCAAGCCAAACTGAGATCAATCCAAAGAACCCAGAAGCCAAGGCCATTCATGTGCTCAGATCAGGTAAGATCATTGATAATAAAGATGATTCTAATCTTTCAAATGATGTTGTGATTGTAGAAAATGAAGAGGAGGAGGCCATGGCCACGGAAGGAGAACAACTCAAAACTTCTCAATCTGCTCCTAAGGCCAAATCAGATTCTCAGAAATCCGATCAATTCCAATTGCATAAAAGGGATGACAAATTTGTGCCACCACATCTTCAAGAAGATAGATACGTGCCACCCGCTCCATATGTTCCACAGATTCCATTTCCAGGCCGTCTTAAGAAAGCAAAGCAAGATAAGGCTTTTAAAGAGATTTATGATATTTTGAGTAAAGTTAATATCAATTTGCCTTTGCTTGATCTTATTGAACAGATTCCTGCATATGGAAAATTCATCAAGGACTTGAAAACTCACAAGCTCAATTTCGCTCCAAATGAAGGAGTAAAGCTCGACCAGAATGTAAGTGCTGTATTGCAAAGGAAGCTTCCACCAAAACTAGATGATCCTGGCAGCTTTGACATTCCCATTAACATTGGAGGCAAGAAGGTTGGAAGAGCCATGTTGGACTTGGGAGCAAGCATCAATCTAATGCCATATTCAGTATACAACAGAGAAGGAGTTCCTTGCTGTGGTTTTTGCTTTAGAAAAATTTTGTTCTTATCTTGTTGGTTCTAAAGTAATTGTTTATTCTGACCATGCAGCTCTTAGATACTTGCTCACTAAGAAGGACGCCAAACCACGCTTGATTAGATGGATTCTCTTGCTGCAAGAGTTCGATTTGGAAATTCGAGACAAGAAGGGATGTGAGAATGTGGTAGCTGATCATTTGAGCAGAATTGTGGTTGAAGAAAAAGGAGAAGCTGTGCTACCCTTGAATGAGACTTTCCCTGATGAACAACTATATGCTGCCCAAGTCAAAGAACCATGGTATGCTGATTTTGTTAATTATCTTGCTTGTGGTGTTCTTAGAAATGATCTAACTTCTCAGGACAAGAAGAAGTTCTTTTCCATGGTGAAACATTATGTCTGGGATGAACCTTTCTTATTCAAGCATTGCCCGGATCAACTCATAAGAAGATGTGTTCCAGAAGAAGAGCAAGAAAGCATACTTAGGCATAGCCACGAATTGGCTTGTGGAGGTCACTTTGGAGCTAAGAAAACAGCACTTAAAATTCTCCAATCTGGTTTCTTTTGGTCCACTCTATTCAAAGATGCGTTTAATTTTTGTGTTAAGTGTGATAGGTGTCAAAGGATGGGGAACATAAGTCGCAGGAACGAAATGCCATTGAATAGCATACTTGTTGTGGAGCTCTTCGATGTGTGGGGTATTGATTTCATGGGACCATTCCCATCTTCCTTTGGTTGTACTTACATACTTGTTGCTGTTGATTATGTGTCTAAATGGGTGGAAGCCATAGCCACCAAAACCAATGATCATAAGGTGGTGCTCAAGTTCTTGAAGGATAATATTTTCACAAGGTTTGGTACTCCAAGGGCTGTCATTAGTGATGGAGGCAGCCACTTCTGTAACAAGCCATTCGAAGCACTCATGAAGAAGTACAACATCACCCATCGAGTCTCTACACCATATCATCCGCAAACTTCTGGTCAAGTGGAAATAAGCAATAGAGAAATTAAGCATAAGCAATAGAGAAATTAAGCACATCCTGGAGAAGGTGGTGAACAATACAAGGAAAGACTGGGCAGCCAAGCTCAATGATTCATTATGGGCTTATAGGACTGCATATAAGACTCCCATTGGGATGAGCCCTTATCGTCTTGTGTTTGGGAAAGCTTGTCACCTGCCAATGGAGCTTGAACACAATGCTTTTTGGGCCATCAAGAAGTTAAATTTTGATCTAGACAAGGCAGGCCATGCAAGAAAGTTTCAGCTCAATGAATTGGAAGAAATTAGACATGAGTCTTATGAGAATGCAAAGCTTTACAAAGAACGAACCAAGAGTTACCATGACAGAAACATTCAACGGAAAGAGTTCTCCAAAGGTATGTCAGTTCTTTTGTTTAACTCACGATTGCGTCTCTTTCCAGGAAAATTGAAGTCTAGATGGCAAGGCCCATTCACCGTGGTCAATGTTTCTCCCTATGGAGCTGTGGAGATTCAAAACCCTAAAGACGGCTCAACTTTCAAAGTAAATGGACAACGTTTAAAGCCATTCTATGAGGGAATCTCAGCTGGCATTCAAACAGGCCATGTGGTGGATCAACTTCCCTTTGTACCATCAACTTAGCTGATCACATAATGTCTTGCCAAGACAGTAACTAAGGCGCTTCTTGGGAGGCAACCCATGTGTTCAAGAAGAAGGTGCTTGGTAGCAATCGACCTAATCGCATCAAGGGGGAGCATTTCTATCCTTTCTCTTTACTTGTTTTGTTTTTATTTGTTTCTGTTTCTTTAAATAATTTTTTTTCTTCATATGAGCTAACTTTTGGTAACCCCAGTGAGCACCTCTGTCAATACAGTGTCTAGGAGTTCTTTAGGCGACACCTTCGGTGTCTAAGAAGTTTGGGTTTTAAGCGGGACCATTGTGACCCCTCCAACCTTCCTGGATCCCCTGGCTATGTTTTATGAGGCCCTTAACTGGTCATCCGTGAGTTGCTTGTATATTTGTGTGTTTTTTTTTTTTTTTTTTTCTTCTAAACTTTTTCTTAACTTTTCCCTTTATCATTTACTTGTTCTCAATCATCTTTACTTTGCTTTAACATTGAGGACAATGTTCAATTCAGGTCTGGGGGGAAGGTTTTCAAATTTCATTCATTTGTGTTTTCAATTTTCGTTCATTTGTCACTTTTTTTTTTTTAATGTCATACAATCGATGCTATGGAGCTGCCATTGAGGTTTTCATATCAGAATTTTGCACTTCACAAAGCTTTGGCTCCTAGAATTCTGGTGGCTAAAGTACCATGCTCAAATTCTTGAAGGAGAATAGTGGAGACTACCCTAGTGAGCTATATTGAGCCCAATTGCTTTCTTGAGAGGGTTTAAAGTGTTTCTATTTCTCATCCCAATTTATTTTCTTCATTTCACTCTAAATGATCTCATTATTCCATTTTGATTGAATACTAAGGATGATTCTCTTTTGCAGATATCATGTGCTTGCTCTCATTCATGAATGAACTCATTGAAGTGATGCTAGGCTATGTGTGCATAACCATTCGATGTGCTTTCTTTTCACCCTACCTATATGTGTGTTCCATCAACCCTCTTGAAGCCAAACACTTAAAGCCTTTTCTTCTATCACCCTCATCATTTCCCTACCTTTGTATCTCAATCTGAGATACTTCACCTATTGTAGCCATACCCTATAGCTTAGAAATATACCAAGGTGTGCCAAGATAAAGTTTGAAGCAAGGAAGTTGCTGCCATGTGCCTAAATGAAAGATGGTGTGATTCTGTGCAATGAAGTTAATGAAGATGCAGATCAAATCAACGAAGATGAAAGTGTTTCGATTTGATCTAAGTGTAAAAAAATAAATAAATAAATAAAGTCTATGCCAGGTGGTACCATGAAGTTTGCAGCCATGCCATTATAAGTCAATGCTACCTTGCAGATCAATGAAGAATGCAACCTTGGTATGTTCTTAAGTTACCTGTTTTTCCTTCCAATTCTTCCATTTCCCCTAACCTTACCTTTCATTACAAACCTTGTGAAAGACCTAGCTGATCTTTGAGGATGTATTCATGGGTGCTGGTAGGTATGTGTGTATCTCTATTCTTAGTATTTGATTCCCTTCATGAGATCTAACCAAATATTGTGCTTCTATTTCATATACTCACTTAAGCTTGTTTTGAGAGAATAAAACCATTGGTTCTGAGTGATTGAGTGTTATCTGTGAGAATTAGAGTTGAAGCATGTTCTTTATTCAAGGTTTGAGTGTGCTTGCTTTGAAACCGTGTGCCTTTGAGCTATAGCTTCCACATTACACACTGATTGATCACCTATCTTGGCAACTCTACGGTGTTGGAGGTATGACTAAAGTTTTCTTTCGTTCTCATTAGTTGATTTCAAGTTTTACTAACCACTTTGTTTTGTAGAGTTAGTAATGCGTTTGTGGGTATCGTTTCTGTTAAACCCTCAGGAGACACAACTCCTCCTACTAGGGATGCCTAGAGGTTTAAAGGCTTGTTGCATACGCTCAATGCAATCGAGTTACCTACGAAAGTGGTTTAGTTAACTTTTTGTTTTTAACTTTGTTTTGTGTTGTTTTGCTCGAGGACTAGCAAAATCTAGGTTTGGGGGTATTTTGCAGTTGACAACTCTCTTTCTAGACGATTATGAACTTCAGAGATCACCCGGTTGGGTTGCAACGATGGTCCTGCGTTCAAAGATCTGGAGCGTTGGAACGAAGACCTCACTTGTTCAAGGAACGGTCTTTTAGACATAAACTACCTGAAACAGAAAATTAGATTAATTAGAAACACTAAAAAGAATAGGGTAACCTTGGGCACATAACCAGGGAAGAACTTTCGTTCAGTCCCCGGCAACGGCGCCAAAATTTGTTGTTAATTATTATGTTAACTCGCAATTGTACGGGGCAATTAGTAATATAGCAAGACAAGTACGAGGTCGTACCCACGAAGACTGAGAAGTTCAAATTAGTTATGTACGTAGATTACCGAATTCAAGAAGTTAGGAAGTTAAGTCTAAAACAGAAATTAAAGTGAGAGTGATTGTGATTGTGAAAGGAAGTGAGCAAACTGAAATTGCAAATGAAAGCAAATAAACAAGTGTAACAAAGAGTGGTTTTAAGAGTTGGAAAACAGATTTGGAGACTAGGGCATTCGAATCACCATAACAATTCAATTCTGGGTTATATGGAGTCAAGTAACAAGTCTAATTCAGATTCAAAGATTGATTCTAGCTAAAGTATGATTAGGCCATGGTGTTTGGTCCTAACCTTGTGTTCCTAATTCCCTAATTTGATCATTTGTTGTCTAACCTAAAATTAAGCATTAGGAACCCATTAAGCATAGAAGAACAATTTAAACAACCAAGCATGTATCTAATCCCTGTTGTCGAATGTCCATACATACTCTTCCTATTCATAGTTCAATTCGAATTAAAGCATGGTGTCTACTCTTAATTCAAACCAAGATAGTTAACAAACAAGTTCTAATGGTGATCAATCATTCAAACAAGCATGTTAACTTATAAGCATAATGAATAAGAACATGAATCATGAATCAAACTTGAAACTCCAAACTTATAAACCCAGAATATTCATGTTAGGTTACATCGAAGCCCTAGTTATGGATTTAGCTACTCATAATGGAAAAGAAACTAAAATAGAAATGGGAAAACATAATGAATGCCATAAGAGTAGAAAAACCCTTTTCTGAAGTTCTTGTAGTGTCCAATGCTTCTCCAAGAGCTTCTCCACGTCTAGAAGGATGTATGAAGGATATGGAGGTGATTTGAGATGAGCTTGAGTGAGTGGTGATGGCTGAGAAAGAGGAAATTCGTAGGGAAATGGAAGGGAGGTTTTCTGGAGCTGTTTTGGTGATTTTGGGGCAGTTTAGAGTATTGGGTTGATTGCTTGAGTGTTTGGGGTTGTGGGAATGTATGAGGATGATTTCTGGATGATGGAAGTGTGGAGGATGGCTGAAGTGAATTTTGTAGCTTGAAGACTCCTCTATTTATAGGGCTAAGAGGGAGGAATATCATGATGAAATCCAACACCACCATTCCTCATTTAATACAACCCATAACTCCCACTTCATCTTGTATATGTTAGTGTGGTTGGAATCAATCCCATCCCATACTTCTTTTGCTGCACCTCAAGCTTTCTTCACATGGGATCAAAGGTGATCAATTGTGGCTGCCTTTTGCTGCCAACCCATGTGGTCTTCTTTTGGTTGTTGAACAAAAACGAGTCTTCTGAACCAGACTTGGTGTAGGAAGGCCAGAGGTTTCAAAACGTATCCAATGGGGCTCAAATTTGGATATGTTATAGTAGACACCCATTGGAACAACTTCTATGAAGAAAGTATTCCCATCGGAGCAGTAGACGTATGCGTTTTGGGCCTTGCAATTTGGCTGCCGAACAGAGACTGGAATTGACTTCATTTCATTTATGCTTTACATGCATGCACATGCTTTCTCTATAATAACTCCAGCATGTACCAACTTGATCCTTTAGACTTTCATAGCTGGAATGCCTCCCCACTTCACTCATTATGTTGGATCCAAAGTCAGTTGCAGCATGGGTGAGGCACATGGCTCAAAGGAGGAGACAAGGCTCAAAGCTGGCAGCTGCAAATCCTCCTGAGCATGGTTCAGTCTTGGACGGGCTAAGGACTACACATATGTTCAATTGGGCTGCATTTTGGATATGTTATACTAGACACCCAATTGAACAACTTCTATGAAGAATGTCTCCTCATCTGAATTGTGAAGATTGATGAAATGAGACCTGCAAGGTGACTTACGAAACTGGACTGACAAGAAGAGTGGCCCAACTTTGGTTTTGTCTTTAAGCTCTTGCTCTTATCCCAATTTAACATGCATGGATTGCATCAAATGTGATCTCTTGCTATCTTAACCTAAAAAACACACAAACAGAGGTAAGTGACTCAAAATAAAGAGAAACTAAGCAAAATCACAAAGTAAAGAAGGCAAGCAAGTGTACGAAATTATGGACTTATCAAAACAGAAAACGGATTAAAAGCACAAGTTTAACTCAATAACATAACCAAATCATAAGCTAGAAGGGTAGAAAATGATATACAATTATGAACCGATCACATATTATGATGTTGATTCGAAATCAATAGGTGTGAGAAATAGGTCAATTCAATTTCAACGACAGTTCGTTCCTAATTGGAGTGGTTGGTGTATTCCATACTTCTAGCGATTGGATTTCACTCAAAACTCACCAAATGACTCCTCCCACCATATTATGATGCTGCCCAAGTTTTCGGCTCGATCCGAAATCAATAGGTGTGAGAAATTGGACAATTCAAGTTCAACGGCAGTTCGTTCCTAATTGGAGTGGTTGGTGTATTCCATACGTCTAGCGATTGGATTTCACTCAAAACTCACCAAATGATTCCTCCCACCATATTATGACGTTGCCCAAGTTTTGGGCTCGATCCGAAATCAATAGGTGTGAGAAATTGGACAATTCAAGTTCAACGTCAGTTCGTTCGTAATTGGAGTGGTTGGTGTATTCCATACTTCTAGCGATTGGATTTCACTCAAAACTCAACAAATGACTCCTCCCACCATATTATGATGTTGCCCAAGTTTTGGGCTCGATCCGAACTCAATAGGTTTGAGAAATTGGACAATTCAAGTTCAACGGCAGTTCGTTCCTAATTGGAGTAGTTGGTGTATTCCATACTTCTAGCGATTGGATTTCACTCAAAACTCACCAAATGACTCCTCCCACCATATTATGATGTTGCCCACGTTTTGGGCTCGATCCGAAATCAATAGGTGTGAGAAATTGGACAATTCAAGTTCAACGGCAGTTCGTTCCTAATTGGAGTGGTTGGTGTATTCCATACGTCTAGCGATTGGATTTCACTCAAAACTGACCAAATAATTCCTCCCACCATATTATGATGTTGCCCAAGTTTTGGGCTCAATCCGAAATCAATAGGTGTGAGAAATTGGACAATTCAAGTTCAACGGCAGTTCGTTCCTAATTTGAATGGTTGGTGTATTCCATACCTGTAGCAATTGGATTTCACTCAAAACTCACCAAATGACTCCTCCCACCATATTATGATGTTGCCCAAGTTTCGGGCTCGATCCGAAATCAATAGGTGTTCCAAATTGGACAATTCAAGTTCAACGGCAGTTCGTTCCTAATTGGGGTGGTCGGTGTATTCCAAACCTCTAGCGATTGGATTTCACTCAAAACTCACCAAATCACTCCTCCCACCATATTATGATGTTGCCCAAGTTTTGGGCTCAATCCGAACTCAATAGGTGTGAGAAATTGGACAATTCAAGTTCAACGGTAGTTCGTTACTAATTGGAGTGGTTGGTGTATTCCATACGACTAGCGATTGGATTTCACTCAAAACTCTCCAAATGACTCCTCCCACCATGTTATGATGTTGCCCAAGTTTTGGGCTCGATCCGAAATCAATAGGTGTTCCAAATTGGACAATTCAAGTTCAACGGCAGTTCGTTCCTAACTGGAGTGGTTGGTGTATTCCACACTTCTGGCGATTGGATTTTATTCAAAACTCACCAAATGACTCCCCACACCATATTATGATGTTGCCCAAGTTTTGGGCTCGATCCGAAATGAATAGGTGTGAGAAATTGGTGAATTCAATTTCAACGACAGTTCGTTCCTAATTGGAGTGGTTGGTGTATTCCATACTTCTAGCAATTGGATTTCACTCAAAACTCACCAAATGACTCCTCCCACCATATTATGATGTTGCCCAAGTTTTGGGCTCGATCCGAAATCAATAGGTGTGAGAAATTGGACAATTCAAGTTCAACGTCAGTTCGTTTGTAATTGGAGTGGTTGGTGTATTCCATACTTCTAGCGATTGGATTTCACTCAAAACTCAACAAATGACTCCTCCCACCATATTATGATGTTGCCCAAGTTTTGGGCTCGATCCGAACTCAATAGGTGTGAGAAATTGGACAATTCAAGTTCAACGGCAATTCGTTCCTAACTGGAGTGGTTGGTGTATTCCACACTTCTGGCGATTGGATTTTACTCAAAACTCACCAAATGACTCCCCACACCATATTATGATGTTGCCCAAGTTTTGGGCTCGATCCGAAATAAATAGGTGTGTGAAATTGGTCAATTCAATTTCAACGACCGTTCGTTCCTAATTGGAGTGGTTGGTGTATTCCATACTTCTAGCTACTGGATTTCACTCAAAACCCACCAAATGACTCCTCCCACCGTATTATGATGTTACCCAAGTTTTCGACTCGATCAGACTCAATAGGTGTGAGAAATTGGACAATTCAAGTTCAGCGGCAGTTCTTTCCTAATTGGAGTGGTTGGTGTATTCCATACTTCTAGTGATTGGATTTCACTCAAAACTCCCAAAATGACTCCTCCCACCATATTAGGATGTTGCCCAAGTTTTGGGCTCGACACGAAATCAATAGGTGTTCCAAATTGGACAATTCAAGTTCAACGGCAGTTCGTTCCTAATTGGAGTGGTTGGTGTATACCATAGGTCTAGCGATTGGATTTCACTCAAAACTCACCAAATAATTCCTCCCACCATATTATGATGTTGGCCAAGTTTCGGGCTCAATCCGAAATCAATAGGTGCGAGAAATTGGACAATTCAAGTTCAACGGCAGTTCGTTCCTAATTGGAATGGTTGGTGTATTCCATACCTGTAGCAATTGGATTTCACTCAAAACTCACCAAATGACTCCTCCCACCATATTATGATGTTGCCCAAGTTTCGGGCTCGATCCGAAATCAATAGGTGTTCCAAATTGGACAATTCAAGTTCAACGGCAGTTCGTTCCTAATTGGGGTGGTTGGTGTATTCCAAACCTCTAGCGATTGGATTTCACTCAAAACTCACCAAATGACTCCTCCCACCATATTATGATGTTGCCCAAATTTTGGGCTCAATACGAAATCAATAGGTGTTCCAAATTGGAAAATTCAAGTTCAACGGCAGTTCGTTCGTAATTGGAGTGGTTGGTGTATTCCATACATCTAGCGATTGGATTTCACTCAAAACCCACCAAATGACTCCTCCCACCATATTATGATGTTGCCCAAGTTTTGGGCTATATCCGAACTCAATAGGTGCTCCAAATTGGACAATTCAAGTTCAACGACAGTCTGTTCCTAATTGGAGTGGTTGGTGTATTCCATATTTCTAGCGATTGAATTTCACTCAAAACTCACCAAGTTTTGGTTGTTCCAAATTGGACAATTCAAGTTCAACGGCAGTTCGTTCCTAATTGGAGTGGTTGGTGAATTCCACACTTCTAGCGATTGGATTTCACTCAAAACTCACCAAATGACTCCTCCCACCATATTATGATGTTGCCCAAGTTTTGGGCTCAATCCGAAATCAATAGGTGTGAGAAATTGGACAATTCAAGTTCAACGGCAGTTCGTTCCTAATTGGAATGGTTGGTGTATTCCATACCTGTAGCAATTGGATTTCACTCAAAACTCACCAAATGACTCCTCCCACCATATTATGATGTTGCCCAAGTTTCGGGCTCGATTCGAAATCAATAGGTGTTCCAAATTGGACAATTCAAGTTCAACGGCAGTTCATTCCTAATTGGGGTGGTCGGTGTATTCCAAACCTCTAGCGATTGGATTTCACTCAAAACTCACCAAATCACTCCTCCCACCATATTATGATGTTGCCCAAGTTTTGGGCTCAGTCCGAACTCAATAGGTGTGAGAAATTGGACAATTCAAGTTCAACGGCAGTTCGTTACTAATTGGAGTGGTTGGTGTATTCCATACGACTAGCGATTGGATTTCACTCAAAACTCTCCAAATGACTCCTCCCACCATGTTATGATGTTGCCCAAGTTTTGGGCTCGATCCGAAATCAATAGGTGTTCCAAATTGGACAATTCAAGTTGAACGGCAGTTCGTTCCTAACTGGAGCGGTTGGTGTATTCCACACTTCTGGCGATTGGATTTTATTCAAAACTCACCAAATGACTCCCCACACCATATTATGATGTTGCCCAAGTTTTGGGCTCGATCCGAAATGAATAGGTGTGAGAAATTGGTGAATTCAATTTCAACGACAGTTCGTTCCTAACTGGAGTGGTTGGTGTATTCCATACTTCTAGCAATTGGATTTCACTCAAAACTCACCAAATGACTCCTCCCACCATATTATGATGTTGCCCAAGTTTTGGGCTCTATCCGAAATCAATAAGTGTGAGAAATTGGACAATTCAAGTTCAACGTCAGTTCGTTCGTAATTGGAGTGGTTGGTGTATTCCATACTTCTAGCGATTGGATTTCACTCAAAACTCAACAAATGACTCCTCCCACCTTATTATGATGTTGCCCAAGTTTTGGGCTTGATCCGAACTCAATAGGTGTGAGAAATTGGACAATTCAAGTTCAACGGCAATTCGTTCCTAACTGGAGTGGTTGGTGTATTCCACACTTTTGGCGATTGGATTTTACTCAAAACTCACCAAATGACTCCCCACACCATATTATGATGTTGCCCAAGTTTTGGGCTCGATCCGAAATGAATAGGTGTGTGAAATTGGTCAATTCAATTTCAACGACCGTTCGTTCCTAATTGGAGTGGTTGGTGTATTCCATACTTCTAGCGACTGGATTTCACTCAAAACTCACCAAACGACTCCTCCCACCATATTATGATGTTGCCCAAGTTTTGGGCTCGATCCGAAATCAATAGGTGTGAGAAATTGGACAATTCAAGTTCAGCGGCAGTTCTTTCCTAATTGGAGTGGTTGGTGTATTCCATACTTCTAGTGATTGGATTTCACTCAAAACTCACAAAATGACTCCTCCCACCATATTAGGATGTTGCCCAAGTTTTGGGCTCGACACGAAATCAATAGGTGTTCCAAATTGGACAATTCAAGTTCAACGGCAGTTCGTTCCTAATTGGAGTGGTTGGTGTATACCATAGGTCTAGCGATTGGATTTCACTCAAAACTCACCAAATAATTCCTCCCACCATATTATGATGTTGGCCAAGTTTCGGGCTCAATCCGAAATCAATAGGTGCGAGAAATTGGACAATTCAAGTTCAACGGCAGTTCGTTCCTAATTGGAATGGTTGGTGTATTCCATACCTATAGCAATTGGATTTCACTCAAAACTCACCAAATGACTCCTCCCACCATATTATGATGTTGCCCAAGTTTTGGGCTCGATCCGTAATCAGTAGATGTACCAAATTGGACAATTCAAGTTCAACGGCAGTTCGTTCCTAATTGGAGTGGTTGGTGTATTCCATACTACTAGCGATTGGATTTCACTCAAAACTGACCAAATGACTCCTCCCACCATATTATGATGTTGCCCAAGTTTTGGGCTCGATCCGAAATCAATAGGTGTTCGAAATTGGACAATTCAAGTTCAACGACAGTTCGTTCCTAATTGGACTGGTTGGTGTATTCCATACTTCTAGTGATTGGATTTCACTCAAAACTGACCAAATGACTCCTCCCACCATATTATGATGTTGCCCAAGTGTTGGGCTCGATCCAAAATTAATAGGTGTTCCAAATTGGACAATTCAAGTTCAACGGCATTTCGTTCCTAATTGTAGTGGTTGGTGTATTCCATACTTCTAGCGATTGGATTTCACTCTAAACTCACCAAATGACTCCTCCCACCATATTATGATGTTGCCCAAGTTTTCGGCTCGATCCGAAATCAATAGGTGTTCCAAATTGGACAATTCAAGTTCAACGGCAGTTCGTTCCTAATTGGAGTGGTTGGTGTATTCCATACTTCTAGTGATTGGTTTTCACTCAAAACTCACCAAATGACTACTCCCACCATATTATGATGTTGCCCAAGTTTTGGGCTCGATCCGAAATCAATAGGTGTTCCAAATTGGACAATTCAAGTTCAACAGCAGTTCGTTTCTAATTGGAGTGGTTGGTGTATTCCATACTTCTAGCGATTGGATTTCACTCAAAACCCACCAAATGACTCCTCCCACCATATTATGATGTTGCCCAAGTTTTGGGCTCGATCCGAAGTCAATAGGTGTGAGAAATTGGACAATTCATGTTCAACGGCAGTTCGTTCCTAATTGGAGTGGTTGGTGTATTCCATACTTCTAGTGATTGTATTTCACTCAAAACTCACCAAATGACTCCTCCCACCATATTATGATGTTGCCCAAGTTTTGGGATCGATCCGAAATCAATAGGTGTTCCAAATTGGACAATTCAAGTTCAACGGCATTTCGTTCCTAATTGGAGTGGTTGGTGTATTCCACACTTCTAGCGATTGGATTTCGCTCAAAACTCACCAAATGACTCCTCCCACCATATTATGATGTTGCCCAAGTTTTAGGCTCGATCCGAAATCAATAGGTGTGAGAAATTGGACAATTCAAGTTCAACGGCAGTTCGTTCCTAATTGGAGTGGTTGGTGTATTCCATACTTCTAGCGATTGGATTTCACTCAAAACTCATCAAATGACTCCTCTCACCATATTATGTTGTTGCCCAAGTTTTGGGCTCGATCCGAAATCAATAGGTGTGAGAAATTGGAAAACTCAAGTTCAACGGCAGTTCGTTCCTAATTGGAGTGGTTGGTGTATTCCATACTTGTAGCGATTGGATTTCACTGAAAACTAGCCAAATGACTCCTCCCACCATATTATGATGATGCCCAAGTTTGCTGCTCGATCCGAAATCAATAGGTGTGAGAAATTGGACAATTCAAGTTCAACGGCAGTTCGTTCCTAATTGGAGTGGTTGGTGTATTCCATACTTCTAGTGATTGGATTTCACTCAAAACTCACCAAATGACTCCTCCCACCACATTATGATGTTGCCCAAGTTTTGGGCTCGATCCGAAATCAATAGGTGTTCCAAATTGGACAATTCAAGTTCAACGGCAGTTCGTTCCTAATTGGAGTGGTTGGTGTATTCTATACTTCTAGCGATTGGATTTCACTCAAAACTCACCAAATGACTCCTCCCACCATATTATGATGTTGCCCAAGTTTTGGGCTCGATCCGAAATCAATAGGTCTGAGAAATTGGACAATTCAAGTTGAACGGCAGTTCGTTCCTAATTGGAGTGGTTGGTGTATTCCGTACTTCTAGCGATTGGATTTCACTCAAAACTCACAAAATGACTCCTCTCACCATATTATGATGTTGCCCAAGTTTTGGGCTCGATCCGAAATCAATAGGTGTGAGAAATTGGACAATTCAAGTTCAACGGCAGTTCGTTTCTAATTGGAGTGGTTGGTGTATTCCATACTTCTAGCGATTGGATTGCACTCAAAACTCTCCAAACGACTCCTCCTACCATATTATGATGTTGCCCAAGTTTTGGGATCGATCCGAAATCAATAGGTGTTCCAAATTGGACAATTCAAGTTCAACGGTAGTTCGTTCCTAATTGGAGTGGTTGGTGTATTCCATACTTCTAGTGATTGGATTTTTCAAAACTCACCAAATGACTCCTCCCACCACATTATGATTTTGCCCAAGTTTTGGGCTCGATCCGAAATCACTAGGCGTTTGAAATTGGACAATTCAAGTTCAACGGCAGTTCGTTTCTAATTGGAGTGGTTGGTGTATTCCATACTTCTAGCGATTGAATTTTACTCAAAACTCACCAAATGACTCCTCCCACCATATTATGATGTTGCCCAAGTTTTGGGCTCGATCCGAAATCGATAGGTGTTCCAAATTGGACAATTCAAGTTCAACGGCAGTTCGTTCCTAATTGGAGTGGTCGGTGTATTCCACACTTCTAGCGAATGGATTTCACTCAAAACTCACCAAATGACTCCTCCCACTATATTATGATGTTGCCAAAGTTTTGGGCTCGATCCGAAATCAATAGGTGTTCGAAATTGGACAATTCAAGTTCAACGGCAGTTCGTTCCTAATTGCAGTGGTTGGTGTATTCCATACTTCTAGCGATTGGATTTCACTCAAAACTCACCAAAAGATTCCTCCCAACATATTATGATGTTGCCCAAGTTTTTGGCTCGATCCGAAATCAATAGGTGTGAGAAATTGGACAATTCAAGTTCAACGGCAGTTCGTTCCTAATTGGAGTGGTTGGTGTATTCCATACTTCTAGCGATTGGATTTCACTCAAAAGATACTAAATGACTCCTCTCACCATATTATCATGTTGCCCAAGTTTTGGGCTCGATCCGAAATCAATAGGTGTGAGAAATTGGAAAACTCAAGTTCAACGGCAGTTCGTTCCTAATTGGAGTGGTTGGTGTATTCCATACTTGTAGCGATTGGATTTCACTCAAAACTCACCAAATGACTCCTCTCACCATATTATGACGTTGCCCAAGTTTGGGGCTCGATCCGAAATCAATAGGTGTTCCAAATTGGACAATTCAAGTTCAACGGCAGTTCGTTCCTAATTGGAGTGGTTGGTGTATTCCATACTTCTAGCGATTGGATTTCACTGAAAACTAGCCAAATGACCCCTCCCACCATATTATGATGATGCCCAAGTTTGCTGCTCGATCCGAAATCAATAGGTGTGAGAAATTGGACAATTCAAGTTCAACGGCAGTTCGTTCCTAATTGCAGTGGTTGGTGTATTCCATACTTCTAGCGATTGGATTTCACTCAAAACTCACCAAATGACTCCTCCCACCATATTATGATGTTGCCCAAGTTTTGGGCTCGATCCGAAATCAATAGGTGTTCCAAATTGGACAATTCAAGTTCAACGGCAGTTCGTTCCTAATTGGAG
The DNA here is from genome assembly GCF_965620075.1 of Prunus avium. NCBI lineage: Eukaryota > Viridiplantae > Streptophyta > Magnoliopsida > Rosales > Rosaceae > Prunus > Prunus avium. The sequence goes on from NC_142287.1 coordinate 1,701,232, forward strand.
TGGTTGGTGTATTCCGTACTTCTAGCGATTGGATTTCACTCAAAACTCACCAAATGACTTATCTCACCATATTATGATGTTGCCCAAGTTTTGGGCTCGATCCGAAATCAATAGGTGTGAGAAATTGGACAATTTAAGTTCAACGGCAGTTCGTTCCTAATTGGAGTGGTTGGTGTATTCCATACTTCTAGCGATTCGATTGCACTCAAAACTCACCAAATGACTCCTCCTACCATATTATGATGTTGCCCAAGGTTTGGGCTCGATCCGAAATCAATAGGTGTTCCAAATTGGACAATTCAAGTTCAACGGCAGTTCGTTCCTAATTGAAGTGGTTGGTGTATTCCATATTTCTAGTGATTAGATTTCTCAAAACTCACCAAATGACTCCTCCCACCATATTATGATTTTGCCCAAGTTTTGGGCTCGATCCGAAATCAATAGGCGTTCGAAATTGGACAATTCAAGTTCAACGGCAGTTCGTTTCTAATTGGAGTGGTTGGTGTATTCCATACTTCTAGCGATTGAATTTCACTCAAAACTCACCAAATGACTCCTCCCACCATATTATGATGTTGCCCAAGTTTTGGGCTCGATCCGAAATCAATAGGTGTTCGAAATTGGACAATTCAAGTTCAACGGCAGTTCGTTCCTAATTGGAGTGGTTGGTGTATTCCATACTTCTAGCGATTGGATTTCACTCAAAACTCACCAAATGACTCCTCCCACCATATTATGTTGTTGCCCAAGTTTTGGGCTCGATCCGAAATCAATAGGTGTTCCAAATTGGACAATTCAAGTTCAACGGCAGTTTGTTCCTAATTGGAGTGGTTGGTGTATTCCATACTTCTACCGATTGGATTTCACTCAAAACTCACCAAATGACTCCTCCCACCATATTATGATGTTGCCCAAGTTTTGGGCTCGATCCGAAATCAATAGGTGTTCAAAATTGGACAATTCAAGTTCAACGGTAGTTCGTTCCTAATTGGAGTGGTTGGTGTATTCCATACTTCTAGTGATTGGATTTCACTCAAAACTCACCAAATGATTCCTCCCAACATATTATGTTGTTGCCCAAGTTTTTGGCTCGATCCGAAATCAATAGGTGTGAGAAATTGTAAAATTCAAGTTCAACGGCAGTTCGTTCCTAATTGGAGTGGTTGGTGTATTCCATACTTCTAGCGATTGGATTTCACTCAAAACTCACCAAATGACTCCTCCCACCATATTATGATGTGGCCCGAGTTTTGGGCTCGATCCGAACTCAATAGGTGTTCCAAATTGTACAATTCAAGTTCAACGGCAGTTCGTTCCTAATTGGAGTGGTTGGTGTATTCCATACTTCTAGTGATTGGATTTCACTCAAAACTCACCAAATGACTCCTCCCACCATATTATGATGTTGCCCACGTTTTGGGCTCGATCCGAAATCAATAGGTGTGAGAAATTGGACAATTCAAGTTCAATGGCAGTTCGTTCCTAATTGGAGTGGTTGGTGTATTCCATACTTCTAGCTATTGGATTTCACTCAAAACTCACCAAATGACTCCTCCCAACATATTATGATGTTGTCCAAGTTTTGGGCTCGGTCCGAAATCAATAGGTGCGAGAAATTGGACAATTCAAGTTCAACGGCAGTTCGTTACTAATTGGAGTGGTTGGTGTATTCCATACTTCTAGCGATTGGGTTTCACTCAAAACTCACCAAAGGACGCCTCCCACCATATTATGATGTTGCCCATGTTTGGGGCTCGATACGAAATAAATAGGTGTGAGAAATTGGACAATTCAAGTTCAACGGCAGTTCGTTCCTAAATGGAGTGGTTGGTGTATTCCATACTTCTAGCGATTGGATTTCACTCAAAACTCACCAAATGACCCCTCCCACCATATTATGATGTTGCCCAAGTTTTGGGCTCGATCCGAAATCAATAGGTGTTCCAAATTGGTCAAATCAAGTTCAACGGCAGTTCGTTCCTAATTGGAGTGGTTGGTGTATTCCATACATCTAGCGATTGGATTTCACTCAAAACTCACCAAATGACTCCTCCCACCATATTATGATGTTGCCCAAGTTTTGGGCTCGATCCGAAGTCAATAGGTGTGAGAAATTGGACAGTTCAAATTCAACGGCAGTTCGTTCCTAATTGGAGTGGTTGGTGTATTCCATACTTCTAGCGATTGGATTTCACTCAAAACTCACCAAATGACTCCTCCCACCATATTATGATGTTGCCCAAGTTTTGGGCTCGGTCCGAAATCAATAGGTGTGAGAAATTGGACATTTCAAGTTCAACGGCAGTTCGTTTCTAATTGGATTGGTTGGAGTATTCCATACTTCTAGCGATTGGATTTCACTCAAAACTCACCAAATAACTCCTCCCACCATATTACGATGTTGCCCAAGTATTGGGCTCGATCCGAAATCAATAGCTGTGAGAAATTGGACAATTCAAGTTCAACGGCAGTTCGTTCCTAATTGGTGTGGTTGGTGTATTCCGTACTTCTAGCGATTGGATTTCACTCAAAACTCACCAAATAACTTCTCCCACCATATTATGATGTTGCCCAAGTTTTGGGCTCGATCTGAAATCTACAGGTGTGAGAAATTGGTCAATTCAATTTCAACGACAATTCGTTCCAAATTGGTGTGGTTGGTGTATTCCATACTTCTGACGATGGATTTCACTCAAAACTCACCAAATGACTCCTCCCACCATATTATGATGTTGCCCAAGTTTTGGGCCCGATCCGAAATCAATAGGTGTGAGAAATTGGACAATTCAAGTTCAATGGCAGTTCGTTCCTAATTGGAGTGGTTGGTGTATTCCATACTTCTACCGATTGGATTTCACTCAAAACTCACCAAATGACTCCGCCCACCATATTATGATGTTGCCCAAGTTTTGGGCTCGATCCGAAATCAATGGGTGTGAGAAATTGGACAATTCAAGTTCAACGGCAGTTCGTTCCTAATTGGAGTGGTTGGGGTATTCCATACTTCTAGCGATTGGATTTCACTCAAAACTCACCAAATGACTCCTCCCATCATATTATGCTGTTGCCCAAGTTTTGGGCTCCATCCGAAATCAATAGGTGTGAGAAATTGGACAATTCAAGTTCAACGGCAGTTCGTTCCTAATTGGAGTGGTTGGTGTGTTCCGTACTTCTAGCGATTGGATTTTTCTCAAAACTAACCAAATGACTCCTCCCACCATATTATGATGTTGCCCAAGTTTTGGGCTCGATCCGAAATCAATGGGTGTGAGAAATTGGACAATTCAAGTTCAACGGCAGTTCGTTCCTAATTGGAGTGGTTGGTGTATTCCATACTTCTAGGGATTGGATTTCACTAAAAACTCACCAAATGACTCCTCCCACCATATTATGATGTTGCCCAAGTTTTGGGCTCGATCCGAAATCAATAGGTGTTCGAAATTGGACAATTCAAATTCAACGGCAGTTCGTTCCTAATTGGAGTGGTTGGTGTATTCCATACTTCTAGCGATTGGATTTCACTCAAAACTCACCAAATGAATCCTCCCACCATATTATGATGTTGCACAAGTTTGGGGTTCGATCCGAAATCAATAGGTGTGAGAAATTGGACAATTCAAGTTCAACAACAGTTCGTTCCTAATGGGAGTGGTTGGTGTATTCCATACATCTAGCGATTGGATTTCACTCAAAACTCACCAAATGACTCCTCCCACCATATTATGATGTTGCCCAAGTTTTGGGCTCGATCCGAAATCAATAGATGTTCTAAATTGGACAATTCAAGTTCAACGGCAGTTCGTTCCTAATTGGAGTGGTTGGTGTATTCCATACTTCTAGCGATTGGATTTCACTCAAAACTCACCAAATGAATCCTCCCACCATATTATGATGTTGCACAAGTTTGGGGTTCGATCCGAAATCAATAGGTGTGAGAAATTGGACAATTCAAGTTCAACAACAGTTCGTTCCTAATGGGAGTGGTTGGTGTATTCCATACTTCTAGCGATTGGATTTCACTCAAAACTCACCAAATGACTCCTCCCACCATATTAGGATGTTGCCCAAGTTTTGGGCTCCATCCAAAATCAATAGTTGTGAGAAATTGGACAATTCAAGTTCAACGGCAGTTCGTTCCTAATTGGAGTGGTTGGTGTATTCCATACTTCTAGCGATTGGATTTCACTCAAAACTCACCAAATGACTCCTCCCACCATATTATGATGTTGCCCAAGTTTTGGGCTCGGTCCGAAATCAATAGGTGTGAGAAATTGGACATTTCAAGTTCAACGGCAGTTCGTTTCTAATTGGATTGGTTGGAGTATTCCATACTTCTAGCGATTGGATTTCACTCAAAACTCACCAAATAACTCCTCCCACCATATTACGATGTTGCCCAAGTATTGGGCTCGATCCGAAATCAATAGCTGTGAGAAATTGGACAATTCAAGTTCAACGGCAGTTCGTTCCTAATTGGTGTGGTTGGTGTATTCCGTACTTCTAGCGATTGGATTTCACTCAAAACTCACCAAATAACTTCTCCCACCATATTATGATGTTGCCCAAGTTTTGGGCTCGATCTGAAATCTACAGGTGTGAGAAATTGGTCAATTCAATTTCAACGACAATTCGTTCCAAATTGGTGTGGTTGGTGTATTCCATACTTCTGACGATGGATTTCACTCAAAACTCACCAAATGACTCCTCCCACCATATTATGATGTTGCCCAAGTTTTGGGCCCGATCCGAAATCAATAGGTGTGAGAAATTGGACAATTCAAGTTCAATGGCAGTTCGTTCCTAATTGGAGTGGTTGGTGTATTCCATACTTCTACCGATTGGATTTCACTCAAAACTCACCAAATGACTCCGCCCACCATATTATGATGTTGCCCAAGTTTTGGGCTCGATCCGAAATCAATGGGTGTGAGAAATTGGACAATTCAAGTTCAACGGCAGTTCGTTCCTAATTGGAGTGGTTGGTGTATTCCACACTTCTAGCGATTGGATTTCACTCAAAACTCACCAAATGACTCCTCCCACCAAATTATGATTTTGCCCAAGTTTTGGGCTCGATCCGAAATCAATAGGTGTTCCAAATAGGATAATTCTAGTTCAACGGCAATTCGTTCCTAATTGGAGTGGTTGGTGTATTCCATACTTCTAGCGATTGGATTTCACTCGAAACTCACCAAATGACTCCTCTCACCATATTATGATGTTGGCCAAGTTTGGGGCTCGATCCGAAATCAATAGGTGTGAGAAATTGGACAATTCAAGGTCAACGGCAGTTCGTTCCTAATTGGAGTGGTTCGTGTATTCCATACTTCTAGCGATTGGATTTCACTCAAAACCCACCAAATGACTCCTCCCACCATATTATGATGTTCCCCAAGTTTTGGGCTCGATCCGAAATCAATAGGTGCGCGAAATTGGACAATTCAAGTTCAACGGCAGTTCGTTCCTAATTGGAGTGGATGGTGTATTCCATACTTCTAGCGATTGGATTTCACTCAAAACTCACCAAATGACTCCTCCCACCCCATTGTGATGTTGCCCAAGTTTTGGGCTCGATCCGAAATCAATAGGTTTTCCAAATTGGACAATTCAAGTTCAACGGCAGTTCATTCCTAATTGGAGTGGTTGGTCTATTCCATACTTCTATCGATTGGATTTCACTCACAACTCACCAAAGGACTCCTCCCACCATATTATGATGTTGCCCAAGTTTGGGGCTCGATCCGAAATCAATAGGTGTTCCAAATTGGACAATTCAAGTTCAACGACAGTTCGTTCCCAATTGGAGTGGTTGGTGTATTCCATACTTCTAGCGATTGGATTTCACTCAAAACTCAACAAATGACTCCTCCCACCATATTATGATGTTGCCCAAGTTTTGGGCTCGATCCGAGCTCAATAGGTGTGAGAAATTGGACAATTCAAGTTCAACGGCAGTTCTTTCCTAATTGGAGTGGTTGGTGTATTCCACACTTCTAGTGATTGGATTTCACTCAAAACTCACCAAATGACTCCTCCAACCATATTATGATGTTGCCCAAGTTTTGGGCTCGATCCGAAATCAATAGGTGTTCCAAATTGGACAATTCAAGTTCAACGGCAGTTCGTTCCTAATTGGAGTGGTTGGTGTATTCCATACGTCTAGCGATTGGATATCACTCAAAACTCCCCCAAATAATTCCTCCCACCATATTATGATGTTGCCCAAGTTTTGGGCTCAATCTGAAATCAATGGGTGTGAGAAATTGGACAATTCAAGTTCAACGGCAGTTCGTTCCTAATTGGAGTGGTTGGTGTATTCCATACTTCTAGCGATTGGATTTCACTCAAAACTCACCAAATGACCCCTCCCACCATCTTATGATGTTGCCCAAGTTTTGGGCTCGATCCGAAATCAATAGGTGTTCCAAATTGGACAATTCAAGTTCAACGGCAGTTCGTTCCTAATTGGAGTGGTTGGTGTATTCCATACTTCTAGCGATTGGATTTCACTCAAAACTCACCAAATGACTCCTCCCACCATATTATGATGTTGCCCAAGTTTTGGGCTCAATCTGAAATCAGTAGGTGTTCCAAATTGGACAATTCAAGTTCAACGGCAGTTCGTTCCTAATTGGAGTGGTTGGTGTATTCCATACGTCTAGCGATTGGATATGACTCAAAACTCCCCCAAATAATTCCTCCCACCATATTATGTTGTTGCCCAAGTTTTGGGCTCAATCCGAAATCAATGGGTGTGAGAAATTGGACAATTCAAGTTCAAAGGCAGTTCGTTCCTAATTGGAGTGGTTGGTGTATTCCATACTTCTAGCGGTTGGATTTCACTCAAAACTCACCAAATGACTCCTCCCACCATATTATGATGTTGCCCAAGTTTTGGGCTCAATCTGAAATCAGTAGGTGTTCCAAATTGGACAATTCAAGTTCAACGGCAGTTCGTTCCTAATTGGAGTGGTTGGTGTATTCCATACGTCTAGCGATTGGATATGACTCAAAACTCCCCCAAATAATTCCTCCCACCATATTATGATGTTGCCCAAGTTTTGGGCTCAATCTGAAATCAATGGGTGTGAGAAATTGGACAATTCAAGTTCAACGGCAGTTCGTTCCTAATTGGAGTGGTTGGTGTATTCCATACTTCTAGCGATTGGATTTCACTCAAAACTCACCAAATGACCCCTCCCACCATCTTATGATGTTGCCCAAGTTTTGGGCTCGATCCGAAATCAATAGGTGTTCCAAATTGGACAATTCAAGTTCAACGGCAGTTCGTTCCTAATTGGAGTGGTTGGTGTATTCCATACTTCTAGCGATTGGATTTCACTCAAAACTCACCAAATGACTCCTCCCACCATATTATGATGTTGCCCAAGTTTTGGGCTCAATCTGAAATCAGTAGGTGTTCCAAATTGGACAATTCAAGTTCAACGGCAGTTCGTTCCTAATTGGAGTGGTTGGTGTATTCCATACGTCTAGCGATTGGATATGACTCAAAACTCCCCCAAATAATTCCTCCCACCATATTATGTTGTTGCCCAAGTTTTGGGCTCAATCCGAAATCAATGGGTGTGAGAAATTGGACAATTCAAGTTCAAAGGCAGTTCGTTCCTAATTGGAGTGGTTGGTGTATTCCATACTTCTAGCGGTTGGATTTCACTCAAAACTCACCAAATGACTCCTCCCACCATATTATGATGTTGCCCAAGTTTTGGGCTGAATCCGAAATCAATAGGTGTTCCAAATTGGACAATTCAAGTTCAACGGCAGTTCGTTCCTAATTGGAGTGGTTGGTGTATTCCATACTTCTAGCGATTGGATTTCACTCTAAACTCACCAAATGACTCCTCCCACCATATTATGATGTTCCCCAAGTTTTGGGCTCGATCCGAAATCAATAGGTGTTCCAAATTGGACAATTCAAGTTCAACGGCAGTTCGTTCCTAATTGGAGTGGTTGGTGTATTCCATACTTCTAGCGGTTGGTTTTCACTCAAAACTCACCAAATGACTCCTCCCACCATATTATGATGTTGCCCAAGTTTTGGGCTCGATCCGAAATCAATAGGTGTTCCAAATTGGACAATTCAAGTTCAACGGCAGTTCGTTCCTAATTGGAGTAGTTGGTGTATTCCATACTTCTAGCGATTGGATTTCACTCAAAACTCACCAAATCACTCCTCCCACCATATTATGATGTTGCCAAAGTTTTGGGCTCGATCCGAAATCAATAGGTGTTCGAAATTGGACAATTCAAGTTCAACGGCAGTTCGTTCGTAATTGGAGTGGTTGGTGTATTCCATACTTCGAGCGATTGGATTTCACTCAAAACTAACCAAATGACTCCTCCCAACATATTATGATGTTGCCCAAGTTTTGGGCTCGATCCGAAATCAATAGGTGTTCCAAATTGGACAATCAAGTTCAATAGCAGTTCGTCCCTAATTGGAGTGGTTGGTGTATTCCACACTTCTAGCGATTGGATTTCACTCAAAACTCACCAAATGACTCCTCCCACCATATTATGATGTTGCCCAAGTTTTGGGCTCGTTCCGAAATCAATAGGTGTTCCAAATTGGACAATTCAAGTTCAACGGCTGTTCGTTCCTAATTGGAGTGGTTGGGGCATTCCATACTTTTAGCGATTGGATTTCACTCAGAACTCACCAAATGACTCCTCCCACCATATTATGATGTTGCCCAAGTTCGGGGCTCGATCCGAAATCAATAGGTGTGAGAAATTGGACAATTCAAGTTCAACGGCAGTTCATTCCTAATTGGAGTGGTTGGTGTATTCCATACTTTTAGCGATTGGATTTCACTCAAAACTCACCAAAATGACTCCTCCCACCATATTATGATGTTGCCCAAGTTTTGGGCTCGATCCGAAATCAATAGGTGTTCCAAATTGGACAATTCAAGTTCAACGGCAGTTCGTTCCGAATTGGAGTGGTTGGTGTATTCCATACTTCTAGCGATTGGTTTTCACTCAAAACTCACCAAATGACTCCTCCCACCATATTATGATGTTCCCCAAGTTTTGGGCTCTATCCGAAATCAATAGGTGTTCCAAATTGGACAATTCAAGTTCAACGGCTGTTCGTTCCTAATTGGAGTGGTTGGGGCATTCCATACTTTTAGCGATTGGATTTCACTCAGAACTCACCAAATGACTCCTCCCACCATATTATGATGTTGCCCAAGTTCGGGGCTCGATCCGAAATCAATAGGTGTGAGAAATTGTACAATTCAAGTTCAACGGCAGTTCGTTCCTAATTGGAGTGGTTGGTGTATTCCATACTTCTAGCGATTGGATTTCACTCAAAACTCACCAAATGAGTCCTCCCACCATATTATGATGTTGCCCAAGTTTTGGGCTCGATCCGAAATCAATAGGTGTTCCAAATTGGACAATTCAAGTTCAATGGCTGTTCGTTCCTAATTGGAGTGGTTGGGGAATTCCATACTTTTAGCGATTGGATTTCACTCAGAACTCACCAAATGACTCCTCCCACCATATTATGTTGTTGCCCAAGTTCGGGGCTCGATCCGAAATCAATAGGTGTGAGAAATTGTACAATTCAAGTTCAACGGCAGTTCGTTCCTAATTGGAGTGGTTGGTGTATTCCATACTTCTAGCGATTGGATTTCACTCAAAACTCACCAAATGACTCCTCCCACCATATTATGATGTTGCCCAAGTTTTGGGATCGATCCGAAATCAATAGGTGTTCCATATTGGACAATTCAAGTTCAACGGCAGTTCGTTCCTAATTGGAGTGGTTGGTGTATTCCATACTTCTAGCGGTTGGATTTCACTTAAAACTAACCAAATGACTCCTCCCACCATATTATGATGTTGCCCAAGTTTTGGTCTCGATCCGAAATCAATAGGTGTTCCGAATTGGACAATCAAGTTCAACAGCAGTTCGTTCTTAATTGGAGTGGTTGGTGTATTCTATAGTTCTAGCGATTGGATTTCACTCAAAAGTCACCAAATGACTCCTCCCACCATATTATGATGTTGCCCATGTTTTGTTCTCGATCCGAAATCAATAGGTGTTCCAAATTGGACAATTCAAGTTCAACGGCAGTTCGTTCCTAATTGGAGTGGTTGGGGCATTCCATACTTTTAGCGATTGGATTTCACTCAGAACTCACCAAATGACTCCTCCCACCATATTATGATGTTGCCCAAGTTCGGGGCTCGATCCGAAATCAATAGGTGTGAGAAATTGTACAATTCAAGTTCAACGGCAGTTCGTTCCTAATTGGAGTGGTTGGTGTATTCCATACTTCTAGCGATTGGATTTCACTCAAAACTCACCAAATGACTCCTCCCACCATATTATGATGTTGCCCAAGTTTTGGGCTCGATCCGAAATCAATAGGTGTTCCAAATTGGACAATTCAAGTTCAACGGCAGTTCGTTCCGAATTGGAGTGGTTGGTGTATTCCATACTTCTAGCGATTGGTTTTCACTTAAAACTCACCAAATGACTCCTCCCACCATATTATGATGTTCCCCAAGTTTTGGGCTCGATCCGATATCAATAGGTGTTCCAAATTGGACAATTCAAGTTCAACGGCTGTTCGTTCCTAATTGGAGTGGTTGGGGCATTCCATACTTTTAGCGATTGGATTTCACTCAGAACTCACCAAATGACTCCTCCCACCATATTATGATGTTGCCCAAGTTCGGGGTTCGAACCGAAATCAATAGGTGTGAGAAATTGGACAAATCAAGTTCAACGGCAGTTCATTCCTAATTGGAGTGGTTGGTGTATTCCATACTTCTAGCGATTGGATTTCACTCAAAACTCACCAAATGAGTCCTCCCACCATATTATGATGTTGCCCAAGTTTTGGGCTCGATCCGAAATCAATACGTGTTCCAAATTGTACAATTCGAGTTCAAAGGCAGTTCGTTCCTAATTGGAGTGGTTGGTGTTTTCCACACTACGAGCGATTGGATTTCACTCAAAACTCACCAAATGACTCCTCCCACCATCTTATGATGTTGCCCAAGTTTTGGGATCGATCCGAAATCAATAGGTGTGAGAAATTTGACAATTCAAGTTCAACGGCAGTTCGTTCCTAATTGGAGTGGTTGGTGTATTCCATACTTCTAGTGATTCGATTTCACTCAAAACTCACCAAATGACTCCTCCCACCGTATTATGATGTTGCCCAAGTTTTGGGCTCGATCCGAAATCAATAGGTGTTCCAAATTGGACAATTCAAGTTCAACGGTACTTCGTTCCGAATTGAAGTGGTTGGTATATTCCATACTTCTAGCGATTGGTTTTCACTCAAAACTCACCAAATGACTCCTCCCACCATATTATGATGTTGCCCACGTTTTGGGCTCGATCCGAAATGAATAGGTGTTCCAAATTAGACAATTCAAGTTCAAAGGCAGTTCGTTCCTAATTGGAATAGTTGGTGTATTCCATACTTCTTGCGATTGGTTTTCACTCAAAACTCCCCAAATGACTCCCCCCACCATATTATGATGTTGCCCAAGTTTTGGGCTAGATCCGAAATCAGTAGGTGTTCCAAATTGGACAATTCAAGTTCAACGGCAGTTTGTTCCTAATTGGAGTGGTTGGTGTATTCCCTACTTCTAGCGATTGGATTTCACTGAAAATTCACCAAATGACTCCTCCCACCACATTATGATGTTGCCCAAGTTTTGGGCTCGATCCGAAATCGATAGGTGTTCCAAATTGGACAATTCAAGTTCAACGGCAGGTCGTTCCTAATTGGAGTGGTCGGTCTATTCCATACTTCTAGCGAATGGATTTCACTCAAAACTCACCTAATGACTCCTCCCACCATATTATGATGTTGCCCAAGTTTTGGGCTCGATCCGAAATCAATAGGAGTGAGAAATTGGACAATTCAAGTTCAACAGCAGTTCGTTCCTAATTGGAGTGGTTGGTGTATTCCATACTTCTAGCGATTGGATTTCACTCAAAACTCACCAAATGACTCCTCCCACCATATTATGATGTTGCCCAAGTTTTGGGCTCGATCCGAAATCAATAGGTGTTCCAAATTGGACAATTCAAGTTCAACGACAGTTCGTTCCTAATTGGAGTGGTTCGTGTATTCCATACTTCTAGCGATTGGATTTCACTCAAAACTCACCAAATGACTCCTCCCACTATATTATGATGTTGCCAAAGTTTTGGGCTCGATCCGAAATCAATAGGTGTGAGAAATTGGACAATTCAAGTTCAACGGCAGTTCGTTCCTAATTGGAGTGGTTGGTGTATTCCATACTTCTAGCGATTGGATTTCACTCAAAACTCACCAAATGAGTCCTCCCACCATATTATGATGTTGCCCAAGTTTTGGGCTCGATCCGAAATCAATAGGTGTTCCAAATTGGACAATTCAAGTTCAACGGCTGTTCGTTCCTAATTGGAGTGGTTGGGGAATTCCATACTTTTAGCGATTGGATTTCACTCAGAACTCACCAAATGACTCCTCCCACCATATTATGTTGTTTCCCAAGTTCGGGGCTCGATCCGAAATCAATAGGTGTGAGAAATTGTACAATTCAAGTTCAACGGCAGTTCGTTCCTAATTGGAGTGGTTGGTGTATTCCATACTTCTAGCGATTGGATTTCACTCAAAACTCACCAAATGACTCCTCCCACCACGTTATGGTGTTGCCCAAGTTTTGGGCTCGATCCGAAATCAATTGGTGTTCCAAATTGGACAATTCAAGTTCCACGGCAGTTCGTTCCTAATTGGGGTGGTTGGTGTATTCTGTACTTCTAGCGATTGGATTTCACTCAAAACTAACCAAATGACTCCTCCCACCATATTATCATGTTGCCCAAGTTTTGGGCTCGATCCGAAATCAATAGGTGTGAGAAATTGGACAATTCAAGTTCAATGGCAGTTCGTTCCTAATTGGAGTGGTTGGTGTATTCCATACTTCTAGCGATTGGATTTCACTCAAAACTCACCAAATGACTCCTCCCACCATATTATGATGTTGCCCAAGTTTTGGGCTCGATCTGAAATCGATAGGTGTTCCAAATTGGACAATTCAAGTTCAACGGCAGTTCGTTCCTAATTGGAGTGGTCGGTGTATTCCACACTTCTAGCGAATGGATTTCACTCAAAACTCACCAAATGACTCCTCCCACTATATTATGATGTTGCCAAAGTTTTGGGCTCGATCCGAAATCAATAGGTGTGAGAAATTGTACAATTCAAGTTCAACGGCAGTTCGTTCCTAATTGGAGTGGTTGGTGTATTCCATACTTCTAGCGATTGGATTTCACTCAAAACTCACCAAATGACTCCTCCCACCATATTATGATGTTGCCCAAGTTTTGGGCTCGATCCGAAATCAATAGGTGTTCCAAATTGGACAATTCAAGTTCAACGGCAGTTCGTTCCTAATTGGAGTGGTTGGTGTATTCCATACTTCTAGCGATTGGATTTCACTCAAAACTCACCAAATGACTCCTCCCACCATATTATGATGTTGCCCAAGTTTTGGCCTCGATCCGAAATCGATAGGTGTTCCAAATTGGACAATTCAAGTTCAACGGCAGTTCGTTCCTAATTGGAGTGGTCGGTGTATTCCACACTTCTAGCGAATGGATTTCACTCAAAACTCAGCAAATGACTCCTCCCACTATATTATGATGTTGCCAAAGTTTTGGGCTCGATCCGAAATCAATAGGTGTGAGAAATTGGACAATTCAAGTTCAACAGCAGTTCGTTCCTAATTGGAGTGGTTGGTGTATGCCATACTACTAGCGATTGGATTTCACTCAAAACACACCAAATGATTCCTCCCAACATATTATGATGTTACTCATGTTTTGGGCTCGATCCGAAATCAATAGGTGTGAGAAATTGGACAATTCAAGTTCAACGGCAGTTCGTTCCTAATTGGAGTGGTTGGTGTATTCCATACTTTTAGCGATTGGATTTCACTCAAAACTCACCAAATGACTCCTCCCACCATATTATGATGTTGCCCAAGTTTTGGGCTCGATACGAAATCAATAGGTGTGAGAAATTGGACAATTCAAGTTCAACGGCCGTACGTTCCTAATTGGAGTGGTTGGTGTATTCCATACTTCTAGCGATTGGATTTCACTCAAAACTCACCAAATGACTCCCCCCACCATATTATGATGTTGCCCAAGTTTTGGGCTCGATCCGAAATCAATAGGTGTGAGAAATTGGACAATTCAAGTTCAACGACAGTTCGTTCCTAATTGGAGTGGTTGGTGTAATCCATACTTCTAGCGATTGGATTTCACTCAAAACTCACCAAATGACTCCTCCCACCATATTATGATGTTGCCCAAGTTTTGGGCTCGATCCGAAATCAATAGGTGTTCTAAATTGGACAATTCAAGTTCAACTGCATTTCGTTCCTAATTGGGGTGGTTGGTGTATTCCATACTTCTAGTGATTGGATTTCACTCAAAACTCACCAAATGACTCCTCCCACCATATTACGATGTTACCCAAGTTTTGGGCACGATCCGAAATCAATAGGTGTTCCAAATTGGACAATTCAAGTTCAACGGCAGTTCGTTCCTAATTGGAGTGGTTGGTGTATTCCATACTTCTAGCGATTGGATTTCACTCAAAACTCACCAAATGACTCCCCCGACCAGATTACGATGTTGCCCAAGTTTTGGGCTCGATCCGAAATCAATAGGTGTGAGAAATTGGACAATTCAAGTTCAACGGCAGTTCGTTCCTAATTGGAGTTGTTGGTGTATTCCATACTTCTAGCGATTGGATTTCACTCAAAACTCACCAAATGACTCCTCCCACCATATTATGATGTTACCCAAGTTTTGGGCTCCATCCGAAATCAATAGGTGTTCCAAATTGGACAATTCAAGTTCAACTGCAGTTCATTCCTAATTGGAGTGGTTGGTGTATTCCATACTTCTAGCGATTGGATTTCACTCAAAACTCACCAAATGACTCCTCCCACCATATTACGATGTTACCCAAGTTTTGGGCACGATCCGAAATCAATAGGTGTTCCAAATTGGACAATTCAAGTTCAACGGCAGTTCGTTCCTAATTGGAGTGGTTGGTGTATTCCATACTTCTAGCGATTGGATTTCACTCAAAACTCACCAAATGACTCCCCCGACCAGATTACGATGTTGCCCAAGTTTTGGGCTCGATCCGAAATCAATAGGTGTGAGAAATTGGACAATTCAAGTTCAACGGCAGTTCGTTCCTAATTGGAGTGGTTGGTGTATTCCATACTTCTAGCGATTGGATTTCACTCAAAACTCACCAAATGACTCCTCCCACCATATTATGATGTTACCCAAGTTTTGGGCTCCATCCGAAATCAATAGGTGTTCCAAATTGGACAATTCAAGTTCAACTGCAGTTCATTCCTAATTGGAGTGGTTGGTGTATTCCATACTTCTAGCGATTGGATTTTACTCAAAACTAACCAAATGACTCCCCCCACCATATTATGATGTTGCCGAAGTTTTGGGCTCGATCCGAAATCAATGGTTGTGAGAAATTGGACAATTCAAGTTCAACGGCAGTTCGTTCCTAATTGGAGTGGTTGGTGTATTCCATACCTCTAGCGATTAGATTTCACTCAAAACTCAACAAATGACTCCTCCCACCATATTATGATGTTGCCCAAGTTTTGGGCTCGATCCGAAATCAATAGGTGTTCCAAATTGGACAATTCAAGTTCAACGGCAGTTCGTTCCTAATTGGAGTGGTTGGTGTATTTCATTCTTCTAGCGATTCGATTTCACTCAAAACTCACCAAATGACTCCTCCCACCATATTATGATGTTGCCCAAGTTTTGGGATCGATCCGAAATCAATAGGTGTTCCAAATTGGACAATTCAAGTTCAAGGGCAGTTCGTTCCTAATTGGAGTGGTTGGTTTATTCCATACTTCTAGCGATTGGATTTCACTGAAAACTCACCAAATGACTCTTCCCACCATATTATGATGTTGCCCAAGTTTTGGGCTCGATCCGAAATCGATAGGTGTTCCAAATTGGACAATTCACGTTCAACGGCAGTTCGTTCCTAATTGGAGTGGTCGGTGTATTCCATACTTCTAGCGAATGGATTTCACTCAAAACTCACCAAATGACTCCTCCCCCCATATTATGATGTTGCCCAAGTTTTGGGCTCGATCCGAAATTAATAGGTGTGAGAAATTGGACAATTCAAGTTCAACAGCAGTTCGTTCCTAATTGGAGTGGTTGGTGTATTCCATACTTCTAGCGATTGGATTTCACTCAAAACTCACCAAATGACTTCTCCCACCATATTATGATGTTGCCCAAGTTTTGGGCTCGATCCGAAATCAATAGGTTTTCCAAATTGGACAATTCAAGTTCAACCGCATTTCGTTCCTAATTGTAGTGGTTGGTGTATTCCAAACTTCTAGCGATTGGATTTCACTCAAAACTTCCCTAATGACTCCTCCCACCAAATTATGATGTTGCCCAAGTTTTGGGCTCGATCCGAAATCAATTGGTGTTCCAAATTGGACAATTCAAGTTCAACGGCAGTTCGTTCCTAATTGGAGTGGTTGGGGTATTCCACACTTCCAGCGATTAGATTTCACTCAAAACTTACCAAATGACTCCTCCCGCCATATTATGATGTTGCCCAAGTATTGGGCTCGATCCGAAATCAATTGGTGTGAGAAATTGGACTATTCAAGTTCAACGGCAGTTCGTTCCTAATTGGAGTGGTTGGTGTATTCCATACTTCGAGCGATTGGATTTCACTCAAAAGTCACCAAATGACTCCTCCCACCATATTATGATGTTGCCCAAGTTTCGGGCGCGATCCGAAATCAATAGGTGTGAAAAATTGGACAATTCAAGTTCAACGGCAGTTCGTTCCTAATTGGAGTGGTTCGTGTATTCCATACTTCTAGCGAATGGATTTCACTCAAAACTCACCAAATGACTCCTCCCACCATATTATGATGTTGCCCAAGTTTTGGGCTCGACCCGAAATCAATAGGTATGAGAAATTGGACAATTCAAGTTCAACAGCAGTTCGTTCCTAATTGGAGTGGTTGGTGTATTCCATACTTCTAGCGATTGGATTTCACTCAAAACTCACCAAATGACTTCTCCCACCATATTATGATGTTGCCCAAGTTTTGGGCTCGATCCGAAATCAATAGGTTTTCCATATTGGACAATTCAAGTTCAACGTCATTTCGTTCCTAATTGTAGTGGTTGGTGTATTCCATACTTCTAGCGATTGGATTTCACTCAAAACTCACCAAATGACTCCTCCCACAATATTATGATGTCGCCCAAGTTTTGGGCTCGATCGGAAATCAATAGGTGTGAGAAATTGGACAATTCAAGTTCAACGGCAGTTCGTTCCTAATTGGAGTGGTTGGTGTATTCCATCCCTCTAGCGATTAGATTTCACTCAAAACTCACCAAATGACTCCTCCCACCATATTATGATGTTTCCCAAGTTTTGGGCTCAATCCGAAATCAATAGGTGTTCCAAATTGGACAATTCAAGTTCAACGGAAGTTCGTTCCTAATTGGAGTGGTTGGTGTATTCCATACTTCTAGCGATTGGATTTCACTCAAAACTCACCAAATGACTTCTCCCACCATATTATGATGTTGCCCAAGTTTTGGGCTCGATCCGAAATCAATAGGTGTTCCAAATTGGACAATTCACGTTCAACGGCAGTTCGTTCCTTATTGGAGTGGTTGGTGTATTCCATACTTCCAGCGATTGGATTTCACTCAAAACTCACCAAATGACTCCCCCCACCAGATTACGATGTTGCCCTAGTTTTGGGCTTGATCCGAACTCAATAGGTGTGAGAAATTGGACAATTGAAGTTCAACGGCTGTTCGTTCCTAATTGGAGTGGTTGGTGTATTCCATACTTCTAGCGATTGGATTTCACTCAAAACTCACCAAATGACTTCTCCCACCATATTATGATGTTGCCCAAGCTTTGGGCTCGATCCGAAATCAATACGTTTTCCAAATTGGACAATTCAAGTTCAACGGCAGTTCGTTCCTAATTGGAGTGGTTGGTGTATTTCAAACTTCTAGCGATTAGATTTCACTCAAAACTCACCAAATGACTCCTCCCACCATATTATGATGTTGCCCAAGTTTTGGGCTCAATCCGAAATCAATAGGTGTGAGAAATTGGACAATTCAAGTTCAACGGCAGTTCGTTCCTAATTGGAGTGGTTGGTGTAATCCATACTTCTAGCGATTGGATTTCACTCAAAACTCACCAAATGACTCCTCCCACCATATTATGATGTTGCCCAAGTTTTGGGCTCGATCCGAAATCAGTAGGTGTTCCAAATTGGACAATTCACGTTCAACGGCAGTTCGTTCCTAATTGGAGTGGTTGGTGTATTCCAAACTTCTAGCGATTGGATTTCACTCGAAACTCACCAAATGACTCCTCCCACCATATTATCATATTGCCCAAGTTTTGGGCTCGATCCGAAATCAATAGGTGTTCCAAATTGGACAATTCAAGTTCAACGGCAGTTCGTTCCTAATTGGAGTGGTTGGTGTATTCCATACTTCTAGCGATTGGATTTCACTCAAAACCCACCAAATGACTCCTCCCACCATATTATGATGTTGCCGAAGTTTTGGGCTCGATCCGAAATCAATAGAGGTGAGAAATTGGACAATTCACGTTCAACGGCAGTTCGTTCCTAATTGGAGTGTTTGGTGTTTTCCATACTTCTAGCGATTGGATTTCACTCAAAACTCACCAAATGACTCCTCCCACCATGCTATGGTGTTGCCCAAGTTTTGGGCTCGATCCGAAATCAATAGGTGTTCCAAATTGGACAATTCAAGTTCAACGGCAGTTCGTTCCTAATTGGAGTGGTTGGTGTATTCCATACTTCTAGCGATTAGATTTTACTCAAAACTAACCAAATGACTCCCCCCACCATATTATGATGTTGCCCAAGTTTTGGGCTCGATCCGAAATCAATAGGTGTGAGAAATTGGACAATTCAAGTTCAACGGCAGTTCGTTCCTAATTGGAGTGGTTGGCGTATTCCATACTTCTAGCGATTGGATTTCACTCAAAACTAACCAAACGACTCCCCCCACCATATTATGATGTTGCCCAAGTTTTGGGCTCGATCCGAAATCAATAGGTGTGAGAAATTGGACAATTCAAGTTCAACGGCAGTTCGTTCCTAATTGGAGTGGTTGGTGTATTCCATACTTCTAGCGATTGGATTTCACTCAAAACTCACCAAATGACTCCTCCCACCATATTATGATGTTACTCAAGTTTGGGGTTCCATCCGAAATCAATGGGTGTGAGAAATTGAACAATTCAAGTTCAACGGCAGTTCGTTCCTAGTTGGAGAGGTTGGTGTATTCCATACTTCTAGCGATTGGATTTCACTCAAAACTCATCAAATGACTCCTCCCACCATATTATGATGCCCAGGTTTTGGGTTCGATCCGAAATCAATAGGTTTTCCAAATTGGACAATTCAAGTTCGACGGCAGTTCGTTCCTAATTGGAGTGGTTGGTGTATTCCATACTTCTAGCGATTGGATTTCACTCAAAACTCACCAAATGACTCCTCCCACCATATTATGATGTTGCCCAAGTTTTGGGCTCGATCCGAAATCAATAGGTGTTCCAAATTGGACAATTCAAGTTCAACGGCAGTTCGTTCCTAATTGGAGTGGTTGGTGTATTCCGTACTTCTAGCGATTGGATTTCACTCAAAACTCACCAAATGACTCCTCCCACCATATTATGGTGTTGCCCAAGTTTTGGGTTCGATCCGAAATCAATAGGTGTGAGAAATTGGACAATTCAAGTTCAATGGCAGTTCGTTCCTAATTGGAGTAGTTGGGGTATTCCATACTTCTAGCGATTGGATTTCACTCAAAACTCACCGAATGACTCCTCGCACCATATTATGATGTTGCCCAAGTTTGGGGCTCGATCCGAAATTAAAAGGTGTGAGAAATTGGACAATTCAAGTTCAACGGCAGTTCGTTTCTAATTGGAGTGGTTGGTGTATTCCATACTTCTAGCGATTGGATTTCACTCAAAACTCACCAAATGACTCCTCCCACCATATTATGATGTTGCGCAAGTTTGGGGCTCGATCCGAACTCAATAGGTGTGAGAAATTGGACAATTCAAGTTCAACGGCAGTTCGTTCCTAATTGGAGTGGTTGGTGTATTCCATACTTCTAGCGATTGGATTTCACTCAAAACTCAACAAATGACTTCTCCGACCATATTATGATGTTGCCCAAGTTTTGGGCTCGATCCGAAATCAATAGGTGTGAAAAATTGGACAATCCAAGTTCAATGGCAGTTCGTTCCCAATTGGGGTGGTTGGTGTATTCCAAACTTCTAAAGATTGGATTTCACTCAAAACTCACCAAATGACTCCTCCCAATATATTATGATGTTGCCCAAGTTTGGGGCTCGATCCGAAATCAATAGGTGTGAGAAATTGGACAATTCAAGTTCAACGGCAGTTCGTTCCTAATTGGAGTGGTTGGGGTATTCCATACTTCTAAAGATTGGATTTCACTCGAAACTCAACAAATGATTCCTCCCAATATATTATGATCTTGCACAAGTTTGGGGCTCGATCCGAAATCAATAGGTGTGAGAAATTGGACAATTCAAGTTCAACGCCAGTTCGTTCCTAATTGGAGTGGTTGGTGTATTCCATACTTCTAGCGATTGGATTTCACTCAAAACTCACCAAATGACTCCTCCCACCATATTATGATGTTGCCCAAGTTTTGGGCACGATCCGAAATCAATAGGTGTTCGAAATTGGACAATTCAAGTTCAACGGCAGTTCGTTCCTAATTGGAGTGGTTGGTGTATTCCAAACTTCTAGCGATTGGATTTCACTCAAAACTCACCAAATGATTCCTCCCACCATATTATGATGTTGCCCAAGTTTTGGGCTCGATCCGAAATCAATAGGTGTGAGAAATTGGACAATTCAAGTTCAACGGCAGTTCGTTCCTAATTGGAGTGGTTGGTGTATTCCATACTTCTAGCAATTGGATTTCACTCAAAACTCACCAAATGACTCCTCCCACCATATTATGATGTTGCCCAAGCTTTGGGTTCGATCCGAAATCAATAGGTGTTCCAAATTGGACAATTCAAGTTCAACGGCAGTTCGTTCCTAATTGGAGTGGTTGGTGTATTCCATACTTCTAGCGATTGGATTTCACTCAAAACTCACCAAATGACTCCTCCCACCATATTATGATGTTGCCCAAGTTTGGGGCTCGATCCGAAATCAATAGGTGTGAGAAATTGGACAATTCAAGTTCAACGGAAGTTCGTTCCTAATTGGAGTGGTTGGTGTATTCCATACTTCTAGCGATTGGATTTCACTCAAAACTCACCAAACGACTCCTCCCATCATATAATGATGTTGCCCAAGTTTTGGGCTCGATCCGAAATCAACAGGTGTTCCAAATTGGACAATTCAAGTTCAACGGCAGTTCGTTCCTAATTGGAGTGGTTGGGGTATTCCATACTTCTAGCGATTGGATTTCACTCAAAACTCACCAAATGACTCCTCCCACCATATTATGATGTTGCCCAAGTTTTGGGCTCGATCCGAAATCAATAGGGGTTCCAAATTGGACAATTCAAGTTCAACGGCAGTTCGTTCCTAGTTGGAGTGGTTGGTGTATTCCAAACTTCTAGCGATTGGATTTCACTCAAAACTCACCAAATGATTCCTCCCACCATATTATGATGTTGCCCAAGTTTTGGGCTCGATCCGAAATCAATGGGTGTGAGAAATTGGACAATTCAAGTTCAATGGCAGTTCGATCCTAATTGGAGTAGTTGGTGTATTCCATACTTCTAGCGATTGGATTTCACTCAAAACTCACCAAATGACTCCTCCCACCATATTATGATGTTGCCCAAGTTTTGGGCTCGATCCGAAATCAATAGGTGTTCCAAAATGGACAATTCAAGTTCAACGGCAGTTCGTTCCTAATTGGAGTGGTTGGTGTATTTCATACTTCTAGCGATTGGATTTCACTCAAAACTCAGCAAATGACTCCTCCCACCATATTATGATGTTGCCCAAGTTTTGGGCTCGATCCGAAATCAATAGGTGTTCCAAATTGGACAATTGAAGTTCAACGGCAGTTCGTTCCTAATTGGAGTGGTTGGTGTATTCCATTCTTCTAGCGGTTGGATTTCACTCAAAACACACCGAATGACTCCTCCCACCATATTATGATGTTGCCCAAGTTTTGGGCTCGATCCGAAATCAATAGGTGTTCCAAATTGGACAATTCAAGTTCAACGGCAGTTCGTTCCTAATTGGAGTGGTTGGTGTATTCCGTACTTCTAGCGATTGGATTTCACTCAAAACTCACCAAATGACTCCTCCCACCATATTATGATGTTGCCCAAGTTCTGGGCCCGATCCGGAATGAATAGGTGTTCCAAATTGGACAATTCAAGTTCAACGGCAGTTCGTTCCTAATTGGAGTGGTTGGTGTATTCCATACTTCTAGCGATTGGATTTCACTCAAAACTCACCAAATGACTCCTCCCACCATATTATGATGTTGCCCAAGTTTTGGGCTCGATCCGAAATCAATAGGTGTTCGAAATTGGACAATTCAAGTTCAACGGCAGTTCGTTCCTAATTGGAGTGGTTGGTGTATTCCATACTTCTAGCGATAGGATTTCACTCAAAACTCAGCAAATGACTCCTCCCACCATATTATGATGTTGCCCAAGTTTTGGGCCCGATCTGAAATCAATAGGTGTTCCAAATTGGACAATTCAAGTTCAACGGCAGTTCGTTCCTAATTGGAGTGGTTGGTGTATTCCATACTTCTAGCGATTGGATTTCACTCAAAACTCTCCAAATGACTCCTCCCACCATATTATGATGTTGCCCAAGTTTTGGGCTCGATCCGAAATCAATAGGTGTGAGAAATTGCACAATTCAAGTTCAACGGCAGTTCGTTCCTAATTGGAGTGGTTGGTGTATTCCCTATTTCTAGCGATTGGATTTCATTCAAAACTCATGAAATGACTCCTCCCACCATATTATGATGTTGCCCAAGTTTGGGGCTCGATCCGAAATCTATAGGTGTGAGAAATTGGACAATTCAAGTTCAACGGAAGTTCGTTCCTAATTGGAGTGGTTGGTGTATTCCATACTTCTAGCGATTGGATTTCACTCAAAACTCACCAAATGACTCCTCCCACCATATTATGATGTTGCCCAAGCTTTGGGTTCGATCCGAAATCAATAGGTGTTCCAAATTGGACAATTCAAGTTCAACGGCAGTTCGTTCCTAATTGGAGTGGTTGGTGTATTCCATACTTCTAGCGATTGGATTTCACTCAAAACACACCGAATGACTCCTCCCACCATATTATGATGTTGCCCAAGTTTGGGGCTCGATCCGAAATAAATAGGTGTGAGAAATTGGACAATTCAAGTTCAACGGAAGTTCGTTCCTAATTGGAGTGGTTGGTGTATTCCATACTTCTAGCGATTGGATTTCACTCAAAACTCACCAAATGACTCCTCCCACCATATTATGATGTTGCCCAAGTTTTGGGCTCGATCCGAAATCAATAGGTGTTCCAAATTGGACAATTGAAGTTCAACGGCAGTTCGTTCCTAATTGGAGTGGTTGGTGTATTCCATTCTTCTAGCGGTTGGATTTCACTCAAAACACACCGAATGACTCCTCCCACCATATTATGATGTTGCCCAAGTTTTGGGCTCGATCCGAAATCAATAGGTGTTCCAAATTGGACAATTCAAGTTCAATGGCAGTTCGATCCTAATTGGAGTAGTTGGTGTATTCCATACTTCTAGCGATTGGATTTCACTCAAAACTCACCAAATGACTCCTCCCACCATACTATCATGTTGCCCAAGTTTTGGCTTCGATCCGAAATCAATAGGTGTTCCAAATTGGACAATTCAAGTTCAACGGCAGTTCGTTCCTAATTGGAGTGGTTGGTGTATTCCATACTTCTAGCGATTGGATTTCACTCAAAACTCACCAAATGACTCCTCCCACCATATTATGATGTTGCCCAAGTTTGGGGCTCGATCCAAAATCAATAGGTGTGAGAAATTGGACAATTCAAGTTCAACGGAAGTTCGTTCCTAATTGGAGTGGTTGGTGTATTCCATACTTCTAGCGATTGGATTTCACTCAAAACTCACCAAACGACTCCTCCCATCATATAATGATGTTGCCCAAGTTTTGGGCTCGATCCGAAATCAACAGGTGTTCCAAATTGGACAATTCAAGTTCAACGGCAGTTCGTTCCTAATTGGAGTGGTTGGGGTATTCCATACTTCTAGCGATTGGATTTCACTCAAAACTCACCAAATGACTCCTCCCACCATATTATGATGTTGCCCAAGTTTTGGGCTCGATCCGAAATCAATAGGGGTTCCAAATTGGACAATTCAAGTTCAACGGCACTTCGTTCCTAGTTGGAGTGGTTGGTGTATTCCAAACTTCTAGCGATTGGATTTCACTCAAAACTCACCAAATGATTCCTCCCACCATATTATGATGTTGCCCAAGTTTTGGGCTCGATCCGAAATCAATGGGTGTGAGAAATTGGACAATTCAAGTTCAATGGCAGTTCGATCCTAATTGGAGTAGTTGGTGTATTCCATACTTCTAGCGATTGGATTTCACTCAAAACTCACCAAATGACTCCTCCCACCATATTATGATGTTGCCCAAGTTTTGGGCTCGATCCGAAATCAATAGGTGTTCCAAAATGGACAATTCAAGTTCAACGGCAGTTCGTTCCTAATTGGAGTGGTTGGTGTATTTCATACTTCTAGCGATTGGATTTCACTCAAAACTCACCAAATGACTCCTCCCACCATATTATGATGTTGCCCAAGTTTTGGGCTCGATCCGAAATCAATAGGTGTTCCAAATTGGACAATTGAAGTTCAACGGCAGTTCGTTCCTAATTGGAGTGGTTGGTGTATTCCATTCTTCTAGCGGTTGGATTTCACTCAAAACACACCGAATGACTCCTCCCACCATATTATGATGTTGCCCAAGTTTTGGGCTCGATCCGAAATCAATAGGTGTTCCAAATTGGACAATTCAAGTTCAACGGCAGTTCGTTCCTAATTGGAGTGGTTGGTGTATTCCGTACTTCTAGCGATTGGATTTCACTCAAAACTCACCAAATGACTCCTCCCACCATATTATGATGTTGCCCAAGTTCTGGGCCCGATCCGGAATGAATAGGTGTTCCAAATTGGACAATTCAAGTTCAACGGCAGTTCGTTCCTAATTGGAGTGGTTGGTGTATTCCATACTTCTAGCGATTGGATTTCACTCAAAACTCACCAAATGACTCCTCCCACCATATTATGATGTTGCCCAAGTTTTGGGCTCGATCCGAAATCAATAGGTGTTCGAAATTGGACAATTCAAGTTCAACGGCAGTTCGTTCCTAATTGGAGTGGTTGGTGTATTCCATACTTCTAGCGATAGGATTTCACTCAAAACTCAGCAAATGACTCCTCCCACCATATTATGATGTTGCCCAAGTTTTGGGCCCGATCTGAAATCAATAGGTGTTCCAAATTGGACAATTCAAGTTCAACGGCAGTTCGTTCCTAATTGGAGTGGTTGGTGTATTCCATACTTCTAGCGATTGGATTTCACTCAAAACTCACCAAATGACTCCTCCCACCATATTATGATGTTGCCCAAGTTTTGGGCTCGATCCGAAATCAATAGGTGTGAGAAATTGCACAATTCAAGTTCAACGGCAGTTCGTTCCTAATTGGAGTGGTTGGTGTATTCCCTATTTCTAGCGATTGGATTTCATTCAAAACTCATGAAATGACTCCTCCCACCATATTATGATGTTGCCCAAGTTTGGGGCTCGATCCGAAATCTATAGGTGTGAGAAATTGGACAATTCAAGTTCAACGGAAGTTCGTTCCTAATTGGAGTGGTTGGTGTATTCCATACTTCTAGCGATTGGATTTCACTCAAAACTCACCAAATGACTCCTCCCACCATATTATGATGTTGCCCAAGCTTTGGGTTCGATCCGAAATCAATAGGTGTTCCAAATTGGACAATTCAAGTTCAACGGCAGTTCGTTCCTAATTGGAGTGGTTGGTGTATTCCATACTTCTAGCGATTGGATTTCACTCAAAACACACCGAATGACTCCTCCCACCATATTATGATGTTGCCCAAGTTTGGGGCTCGATCCGAAATCAATAGGTGTGAGAAATTGGACAATTCAAGTTCAACGGAAGTTCGTTCCTAATTGGAGTGGTTGGTGTATTCCATACTTCTAGCGATTGGATTTCACTCAAAACTCACCAAATGACTCCTCCCACCATATTATGATGTTGCCCAAGTTTTGGGCTCGATCCGAAATCAATAGGTGTTCCAAATTGGACAATTGAAGTTCAACGGCAGTTCGTTCCTAATTGGAGTGGTTGGTGTATTCCATTCTTCTAGCGGTTGGATTTCACTCAAAACACACCGAATGACTCCTCCCACCATATTATGATGTTGCCCAAGTTTTGGGCTCGATCCGAAATCAATAGGTGTTCCAAATTGGACAATTCAAGTTCAATGGCAGTTCGATCCTAATTGGAGTAGTTGGTGTATTCCATACTTCTAGCGATTGGATTTCACTCAAAACTCACCAAATGACTCCTCCCACCATATTATCATGTTGCCCAAGTTTTGGGCTCGATCCGAAATCAATAGGTGTTCCAAAATGGACAATTCAAGTTCAACGGCAGTTCGTTCCTAATTGGAGTGGTTGGTGTATTTCATACTTCTAGCGATTGGATTTCACTCAAAACTCACCAAATGACTCCTCCCACCATATTATGATGTTGCCCAAGTTTTGGGCTCGATCCGAAATCAATAGGTGTTCCAAATTGGACAATTGAAGTTCAACGGCAGTTCGTTCCTAATTGGAGTGGTTGGTGTATTCCATTCTTCTAGCGGTTGGATTTCACTCAAAACACACCGAATGACTCCTCCCACCATATTATGATGTTGCCCAAGTTTTGGGCTCGATCCGAAATCAATAGGTGTTCCAAATTGGACAATTCAAGTTCAACGGCAGTTCGTTCCTAATTGGAGTGGTTGGTGTATTCCGTACTTCTAGCGATTGGATTTCACTCAAAACTCACCAAATGACTCCTCCCACCATATTATGATGTTGCCCAAGTTCTGGGCCCGATCCGGAATGAATAGGTGTTCCAAATTGGACAATTCAAGTTCAACGGCAGTTCGTTCCTAATTGGAGTGGTTGGTGTATTCCATACTTCTAGCGATTGGATTTCACTCAAAACTCACCAAATGACTCCTCCCACCATATTATGATGTTGCCCAAGCTTTGGGCTCGATCCGAAATCAATAGGTGTTCCAAATTGGACAATTCAAGTTCAACGACAGTTCGTTCCTAATTGGAGTGGTTGGTGTATGCCATACTTCTAGCGATTGGATTTCACTCAAAACTCACCAAACAACTCCTCCCACCATATTATGATGTTTCCCAAGTTTTGGGCTCGATCCGAAATCAATAGGTGTGAGAAATTGGACAATTCAAGTTCCACGGCAGTTCGTTCCTAATTGGAGTGGTTGGTGTATTGCATACTTCTAGCGATTGGATTTCACTCAAAACTCACCAAATGACTCCTCCCACCATATTATGATGTTGCCCAAGTTTTGGGCTCGATCCGAAATCAATAGGTGTGAGAAATTGGACAATTCAAGTTCAACGGAAGTTAGTTCCTAATTGGAGTGGTTGGTGTATTCCATACTTCTAGCGATTGGATTTCACTCAAAACTCACCAAATGAGTCCTCCCACCACATTATGATGTTGCCCAAGCTTTGGGCTCGATCCGAAATCAATAGGAGTGAGAAATTGGACAATTCAAGTTCAACGGCAGTTCGTTCCTAATTCGAGTGGTTGGTGTATTCCACACTTCTAGCGATTGGATTTCACTCAAAACTCACCAAATGACTCCTCCCACCATATTATGATGTTGCCCAAGTTTGGGGCTCGATCCGAAATCTATAGGTGTGAGAAATTGGACAATTCAAGTTCAACGGAAGTTCGTTCCTAATTGGAGTGGTTGGTGTATTCCATACTTCTAGCGATTGGATTTCACTCAAAACTCACCAAATGACTCCTCCCACCATATTATGATGTTGCCCAAGCTTTGGGTTCGATCCGAAATCAATAGGTGTTCCAAATTGGACAATTCAAGTTCAACGGCAGTTCGTTCCTAATTGGAGTGGTTGGTGTATTTCATACTTCTAGCGATTGGATTTCACTCAAAACTCACCAAACGACTCCTCCCATCATATTATGATGTTGCCCAAGTTTTGGGCTCGATCCGAAATCAACAGGTGTTCCAAATTGGACAATTCAAGTTCAACGGCAGTTCGTTCCTAATTGGAGTGGTTGGGGTATTCCATACTTCTAGCGATTGGATTTCACTCAAAACTCACCAAATGACTCCTCCCACCATATTATGATGTTGCCCAAGTTTTGGGCTCGATCCGAAATCAATAGGGGTTCCAAATTGGACAATTCAAGTTCAACGGCAGTTCGTTCCTAATTGGAGTGGTTGGTGTATTCCAAACTTCTAGCGATTGGATTTCACTCAAAACTCACCAAATGATTCCTCCCACCATATTATGATGTTGCCCAAGTTTTGGGCTCGATCCGAAATCAATGGGTGTGAGAAATTGGACAATTCAAGTTCAATGGCAGTTCGATCCTAATTGGAGTAGTTGGTGTATTCCATACTTCTAGCGATTGGATTTCACTCAAAACTCACCAAATGACTCCTCCCACCATATTATGATGTTGCCCAAGTTTTGGGCTCGATCCGAAATCAATAGCTGTGAGAAATTGCACAATTCAAGTTCAACGGCAGTTCGTTCCTAATTGGAGTGGTTGGTGTATTCCCTATTTCTAGCGATTGGATTTCATTCAAAACTCATGAAATGACTCCTCCCACCATATTATGATGTTGCCCAAGTTTGGGGCTCGATCCGAAATCTATAGGTGTGAGAAATTGGACAATTCAAGTTCAACGGAAGTTCGTTCCTAATTGGAGTGGTTGGTGTATTCCATACTTCTAGCGATTGGATTTCACTCAAAACTCACCAAATGACTCCTCCCACCATATTATGATGTTGCCCAAGCTTTGGGTTCGATCCGAAATCAATAGGTGTTCCAAATTGGACAATTCAAGTTCAACGGCAGTTCGTTCCTAATTGGAGTGGTTGGTGTATTCCATACTTCTAGCGATTGGATTTCACTCAAAACACACCGAATGACTCCTCCCACCATATTATGATGTTGCCCAAGTTTGGGGCTCGATCCGAAATCAATAGGTGTGAGAAATTGGACAATTCAAGTTCAACGGAAGTTCGTTCCTAATTGGAGTGGTTGGTGTATTCCATACTTCTAGCGATTGGATTTCACTCAAAACTCACCAAATGACTCCTCCCACCATATTATGATGTTGCCCAAGTTTTGGGCTCGATCCGAAATCAATAGGTGTTCCAAATTGGACAATTGAAGTTCAACGGCAGTTCGTTCCTAATTGGAGTGGTTGGTGTATTCCATTCTTCTAGCGGTTGGATTTCACTCAAAACACACCGAATGACTCCTCCCACCATATTATGATGTTGCCCAAGTTTTGGGCTCGATCCGAAATCAATAGGTGTTCCAAATTGGACAATTCAAGTTCAATGGCAGTTCGATCCTAATTGGAGTAGTTGGTGTATTCCATACTTCTAGCGATTGGATTTCACTCAAAACTCACCAAATGACTCCTCCCACCATATTATCATGTTGCCCAAGTTTTGGGCTCGATCCGAAATCAATAGGTGTTCCAAAATGGACAATTCAAGTTCAACGGCAGTTCGTTCCTAATTGGAGTGGTTGGTGTATTTCATACTTCTAGCGATTGGATTTCACTCAAAACTCACCAAATGACTCCTCCCACCATATTATGATGTTGCCCAAGTTTTGGGCTCGATCCGAAATCAATAGGTGTTCCAAATTGGACAATTGAAGTTCAACGGCAGTTCGTTCCTAATTGGAGTGGTTGGTGTATTCCATTCTTCTAGCGGTTGGATTTCACTCAAAACACACCGAATGACTCCTCCCACCATATTATGATGTTGCCCAAGTTTTGGGCTCGATCCGAAATCAATAGGTGTTCCAAATTGGACAATTCAAGTTCAACGGCAGTTCGTTCCTAATTGGAGTGGTTGGTGTATTCCGTACTTCTAGCGATTGGATTTCACTCAAAACTCACCAAATGACTCCTCCCACCATATTATGATGTTGCCCAAGTTCTGGGCCCGATCCGGAATGAATAGGTGTTCCAAATTGGACAATTCAAGTTCAACGGCAGTTCGTTCCTAATTGGAGTGGTTGGTGTATTCCATACTTCTAGCGATTGGATTTCACTCAAAACTCACCAAATGACTCCTCCCACCATATTATGATGTTGCCCAAGCTTTGGGCTCGATCCGAAATCAATAGGTGTTCCAAATTGGACAATTCAAGTTCAACGACAGTTCGTTCCTAATTGGAGTGGTTGGTGTATGCCATACTTCTAGCGATTGGATTTCACTCAAAACTCACCAAACAACTCCTCCCACCATATTATGATGTTTCCCAAGTTTTGGGCTCGATCCGAAATCAATAGGTGTGAGAAATTGGACAATTCAAGTTCCACGGCAGTTCGTTCCTAATTGGAGTGGTTGGTGTATTGCATACTTCTAGCGATTGGATTTCACTCAAAACTCACCAAATGACTCCTCCCACCATATTATGATGTTGCCCAAGTTTTGGGCTCGATCCGAAATCAATAGGTGTGAGAAATTGGACAATTCAAGTTCAACGGAAGTTAGTTCCTAATTGGAGTGGTTGGTGTATTCCATACTT
The DNA here is from genome assembly GCF_965620075.1 of Prunus avium. Lineage (NCBI taxonomy): Eukaryota > Viridiplantae > Streptophyta > Magnoliopsida > Rosales > Rosaceae > Prunus > Prunus avium. Next base: position 1,732,291 of record NC_142287.1, read on the forward strand.
CTAGCGATTGGATTTCACTCAAAACTCACCAAATGAGTCCTCCCACCACATTATGATGTTGCCCAAGCTTTGGGCTCGATCCGAAATCAATAGGAGTGAGAAATTGGACAATTCAAGTTCAACGGCAGTTCGTTCCTAATTCGAGTGGTTGGTGTATTCCACACTTCTAGCGATTGGATTTCACTCAAAACTCACCAAATGACTCCTCCCACCATATTATGATGTTGCCCAAGTTTGGGGCTCGATCCGAAATCTATAGGTGTGAGAAATTGGACAATTCAAGTTCAACGGAAGTTCGTTCCTAATTGGAGTGGTTGGTGTATTCCATACTTCTAGCGATTGGATTTCACTCAAAACTCACCAAATGACTCCTCCCACCATATTATGATGTTGCCCAAGCTTTGGGTTCGATCCGAAATCAATAGGTGTTCCAAATTGGACAATTCAAGTTCAACGGCAGTTCGTTCCTAATTGGAGTGGTTGGTGTATTTCATACTTCTAGCGATTGGATTTCACTCAAAACTCACCAAACGACTCCTCCCATCATATTATGATGTTGCCCAAGTTTTGGGCTCGATCCGAAATCAACAGGTGTTCCAAATTGGACAATTCAAGTTCAACGGCAGTTCGTTCCTAATTGGAGTGGTTGGGGTATTCCATACTTCTAGCGATTGGATTTCACTCAAAACTCACCAAATGACTCCTCCCACCATATTATGATGTTGCCCAAGTTTTGGGCTCGATCCGAAATCAATAGGGGTTCCAAATTGGACAATTCAAGTTCAACGGCAGTTCGTTCCTAATTGGAGTGGTTGGTGTATTCCAAACTTCTAGCGATTGGATTTCACTCAAAACTCACCAAATGATTCCTCCCACCATATTATGATGTTGCCCAAGTTTTGGGCTCGATCCGAAATCAATGGGTGTGAGAAATTGGACAATTCAAGTTCAATGGCAGTTCGATCCTAATTGGAGTAGTTGGTGTATTCCATACTTCTAGCGATTGGATTTCACTCAAAACTCACCAAATGACTCCTCCCACCATATTATCATGTTGCCCAAGTTTTGGGCTCGATCCGAAATCAATAGGTGTTCCAAAATGGACAATTCAAGTTCAACGGCAGTTCGTTCCTAATTGGAGTGGTTGGTGTATTTCATACTTCTAGCGATTGGATTTCACTCAAAACTCACCAAATGACTCCTCCCACCATATTATGATGTTGCCCAAGTTTTGGGCTCGATCCGAAATCAATAGGTGTTCCAAATTGGACAATTGAAGTTCAAAGGCAGTTCGTTCCTAATTGGAGTGGTTGGTGTATTCCATTCTTCTAGCGGTTGGATTTCACTCAAAACACACCGAATGACTCCTCCCACCATATTATGATGTTGCCCAAGTTTTGGGCTCGATCCGAAATCAATGGGTGTTCCAAATTGGACAATTCAAGTTCAACGGCAGTTCGTTCCTAATTGGAGTGGTTGGTGTATTCCGTACTTCTAGCGATTGGATTTCACTCAAAACTCACCAAATGACTCCTCCCACCATATTATGATGTTGCCCAAGTTCTGGGCCCGATCCGAAATGAATAGGTGTTCCAAATTGGACAATTCAAGTTCAACGGCAGTTCGTTCCTAATTGGAGTGGTTGGTGTATTCCATACTTCTAGCGATTGGATTTCACTCAAAACTCACCAAATGACTCCTCCCACCATATTATGATGTTGCCCAAGTTTTGGGCTCGATCCGAAATCAATAGGTGTTCGAAATTGGACAATTCAAGTTCAACGGCAGTTCGTTCCTAATTGGAGTGGTTGGTGTATTCCATACTTCTAGCGATAGGATTTCACTCAAAACTCAGCAAATGACTCCTCCCACCATATTATGATGTTGCCCAAGTTTTGGGCCCGATCTGAAATCAATAGGTGTTCCAAATTGGACAATTCAAGTTCAACGGCAGTTCGTTCCTAATTGGAGTGGTTGGTGTATTCCATACTTCTAGCGATTGGATTTCACTCAAAACTCACCAAATGACTCCTCCCACCATATTATGATGTTGCCCAAGTTTTGGGCTCGATCCGAAATCAATAGGTGTGAGAAATTGCACAATTAAAGTTCAACGGCAGTTCGTTCCTAATTGGAGTGGTTGGTGTATTCCCTATTTCTAGCGATTGGATTTCATTCAAAACTCATGAAATGACTCCTCCCACCATATTATGATGTTGCCCAAGTTTGGGGCTCGATCCGAAATCTATAGGTGTGAGAAATTGGACAATTCAAGTTCAACGGAAGTTCGTTCCTAATTGGAGTGGTTGGTGTATTCCATACTTCTAGCGATTGGATTTCACTCAAAACTCACCAAACGACTCCTCCCACCATATTATGATGTTGCCCAAGCTTTGGGTTCGATCCGAAATCAATAGGTGTTCCAAATTGGACAATTCAAGTTCAACGGCAGTTCGTTCCTAATTGGAGTGGTTGGTGTATTCCATACTTCTAGCTATTGGATTTCACTCAAAACACACCGAATGACTCCTCCCACCATATTATGATGTTGCCCAAGTTTTGGGCTCGATCCGAAATCAATAGGTGTGAGAAATTGGACAATTCAAGTTCCACGGCAGTTCGTTCCTAATTGGAGTGGTTGGTGTATTGCATACTTCTAGCGATTGGATTTCACTCAAAACTCACCAAATGACTCCTCCCACCATATTATGATGTTGCCCAAGTTTTGGGCTCGATCCGAAATCAATAGGTGTGAGAAATTGGACAATTCAAGTTCAACGGAAGTTCGTTCCTAATTGGAGTGGTTGGTGTATTCCATACTTCTAGCGATTGGATTTCACTCAAAACTCACCAAATGAGTCCTCCCACCATATTATGATGTTGCCCAAGCTTTGGGCTCGATCCGAAATCAATAGGGGTGAGAAATTGGACAATTCAAGTTCAACGGCAGTTCGTTCCTAATTCGAGTGGTTGGTGTATTCCACACTTCTAGCGATTGGATTTCACTCAAAACTCACCAAATGACTCCTCCCACCATATTATGATGTTGCCCAAGTTTTGGGCTCGATCCGAAATCAATAGGTGTGAGAAATTGCACAATTCAAGTTCAACGGCAGTTCGTTCCTAATTGGAGTGGTTGGTGTATTCCCTATTTCTAGCGATTGGATTTCATTCAAAACTCATGAAATGACTCCTCCCACCATATTATGATGTTGCCCAAGTTTGGGGCTCGATCCGAAATCTATAGGTCTGAGAAATTGGACAATTCAAGTTCAACGGAAGTTCGTTCCTAATTGGAGTGGTTGGTGTATTCCATACTTCTAGCGATTGGATTTCACTCAAAACTCACCAAATGACTCCTCCCACCATATTATGATGTTGCCCAAGCTTTGGGTTCGATCCGAAATCAATAGGTGTTCCAAATTGGACAATTCAAGTTCAACGGCAGTTCGTTCCTAATTGGAGTGGTTGGTGTATTCCATACTTCTAGCGATTGGATTTCACTCAAAACACACCGAATGACTCCTCCCACCATATTATGATGTTGCCCAAGTTTGGGGCTCGATCCGAAATCAATAGGTGTGAGAAATTGGACAATTCAAGTTCAACGGAAGTTCGTTCCTAATTGGAGTGGTTGGTGTATTCCATACTTCTAGCGATTGGATTTCACTCAAAACTCACCAAATGACTCCTCCCACCATATTATGATGTTGCCCAAGCTTTGGGCTCGATCCGAAATCAATAGGAGTGAGAAATTGGACAATTCAAGTTCAACGGCAATTCGTTCCTAATTCGAGTGGTTGGTGTATTCCGCACTTCTAGCGATTGGATTTCACTCAAAACTCACCAAATGACTCCTCCCACCATATTATGATGTTGCCCAAGTTTTGGGCTCGATCCGAAATCAATAGGTGTTCCAAATTGGACAACTCAAGTTCAACGGCAGTTCGTTCCTAATTGGAGTGGTTGGTGTATTCCATACTTCTAGCGATTGGATTTCACTCAAAATTCACCAAATGACTCCTCCCACCATATTATGATGTTGCCCAAGTTTTGGGCTCGATCCGAAATCAATAGGTGTGAGAAATTGCACAATTCAAGTTCAACGGCAGTTCGTTCCTAATTGGAGTGGTTGGTGTATTCCCTATTTCTAGCGATTGGATTTCATTCAAAACTCATGAAATGACTCCTCCCACCATATTATGATGTTGCCCAAGTTTGGGGCTCGATCCGAAATCTATAGGTGTGAGAAATTGGACAATTCAAGTTCAACGGCAGTTCGTTCCTAATTGGAGTGGTTGGTGTATTCCATACTTCTAGCGATTGGATTTCACTCAAAACTCACCAAATGACTCCTCCCACCATATTATGATGTTGCCCAAGCTTTGGGTTCGATCCGAAATCAATAGGTGTTCCAAATTGGACAATTCAAGTTCAACGGCAGTTCGTTCCTAATTGGAGTGGTTGGTGTATTCCATACTTCTAGCGATTGGATTTCACTCAAAACTCACCGAATGACTCCTCCCACCATATTATGATGTTGCCCAAGTTTGGGGCTCGATCCGAAATCAATAGGTGTGAGAAATTGGACGATTCAAGTTCAACGGAAGTTCGTTCCTAATTGGAGTGGTTGGTGTATTCCATACTTCTAGCGATTGGATTTCACTCAAAACTCACCAAATGACTCCTCCCACCATATTATGATGTTGCCCAAGCTTTGGGCTCGATCCGAAATCAATAGGTGTTCCAAATTGGACAATTCAAGTTCAACGACAGTTCGTTCCTAATTGGAGTGGTTCGTGTATTCCATACTTCTAGCGATTGGATTTCACTCAAAACTCACCAAACAACTCCTCCCACCATATTATGATGTTGCCCAAGTTTTGGGCTCGATCCGAAATCAATAGGTGTGAGAAATTGGACAATTCAAGTTCCACGGCAGTTCGTTCCTAATTGGAGTGGTTGGTATATTCCATACTTCTAGCGATTGGATTTCACTCAAAACTCACCAAATGACTCCTCCCACCATATTATGTTGTTGCCCAAGTTTTGGGCTCGATCCGAAATCAATAGGTGTGAGAATTTGGACAATTCAAGTTCAACGGAAGTTCGTTCCAAATTGGAGTGGTTGGTGTATTCCATACTTCTAGCGATTGGATTTCACTCAAAACTCACCAAATGACTCCTCCCACCATATTATGATGTTGCCCAAGCTTTGGGCTCGATCCGAAATCAATAGGTGTGAGAAATTGGACAATTCAAGTTCAACGGCAGTTCGTTCCTAATTGGAGTGGTTGGTGTATTCCACACTTCTAGCGATTGGATTTCACTCAAAACTCACCAAATGACTCCTCCCACCATATTATGGTGTTACCCAAGTTTTGGGCTCGATCCGAAATCAATAGGTGTGAGAAATTGGACAGTTCAAGTTCAACGGCAGTTCGTTCTTAATTGGAGTGGTTGGTGTATTCCATACCTCTAGCGATTGGATTTCACTCAAAACTCACCAAATGACTCCTCCCACCATATTATGATGTTGCCCAAGCTTTGGGCTCGATCCGAAATCAATAGGTGTTCCAAATTGGACAATTCAAGTTCAACGACAGTTCGTTCCTAATTGGAGTGGTTGGTGTATTCCATACTTCTAGCGATTGGATTTCACTCAAAACTCACCAAACGACTCCTCCCACCATATTATGATGTTGCCCAAGTTTTGGGCTCAATCCGAAATCAATAGGTGTTCCAAATTGGACAATTCAAGTTCCACGGCAGTTCGTTCCTAATTGGAGTGGTTGGTGTATTCCATACTTCTAGCGATTGGATTTCACTCAAAACTCACCAAACGACTCCTCCCATCATATTATGATGTTGCCCAAGTTTTGGGCTCGATCCGAACTCAATAGGTGTGAGAAATTAGACAATTTAAGTTCAACGGCAGTTCGTTCCTAATTGGAGTTGTTGGTGTATTGCATACTTCTAGCGATTGGATTTCACTCAAAATTCACCAAATGACTCCTCCCACCATATTATGATGTTGCCCAAGTTTTGGGCTCGATCCGAAATCAATAGGTGTGAGAAATTGCACAATTCAAGTTCAACGGCAGTTCGTTCCTAATTGGAGTGGTTGGTGTATTCCCTATTTCTAGCGATTGGATTTCATTCAAAACTCATGAAATGACTCCTCCCACCATATTATGATGTTGCCCAAGTTTGGGGCTCGATCCGAAATCTATAGGTGTGAGAAATTGGACAATTCAAGTTCAACGGAAGTTCGTTCCTAATTGGAGTGGTTGGTGTATTCCATACTTCTGGCGATTGGATTTCACTCAAAACTCACCAAATGAGTCCTCCCACCATATTATGATGTTGCCCAAGCTTTGGGCTCGATCCGAAATCAATAGGAGTGAGAAATTGGACAATTCAAGTTCAACGGCAGTTCGTTCCTAATTCGAGTGGTTGGTGTATTCCACACTTCTAGCGATTGGATTTCACTCAAAACTCACCAAATGACTCCTCCCACCATATTATGATGTTGCCCAAGTTTTGGGCTCGATCCGAAATCAATAGGTGTGAGAAATTGGACAATTCAAGTTCAACGGAAGTTCGTTCCTAATTGGAGTGGTTGGTGTATTCCATACTTCTAGCGATTGGATTTCACTCAAAAGTCACCAAATGACTCCTCCCACCATATTATGATGTTGCCCAAGCTTTGGGCTCGATCCGAAATCAATAGGAGTGAGAAATTGGACAATTCAAGTTCAACGGCAGTTCGTTCCTAATTCGAGTGGTTGGTGTATTCCACACTTCTAGCGATTGGATTTCACTCAAAACTCACCAAATGACTCCTCCCACCATATTATGATGTTGCCCAAGTTTTGGGCTCGATCCGAAATCAATAGGTGTGAGAAATTGGACAGTTCAAGTTCAACGGCAGTTCGTTCCTAATTGGAGTAGTTGGTGTATTCCATACCTCTAGCGATTGGATTTCACTCAAAACTCACCAAATGACTCCTCCCACCATATTATGATGTTGCCCAAGCTTTGGGCTCGATCCGAAATCAATAGGTGTTCCAAATTGGACAATTCAAGTTCAACGACAGTTCGTTCCTAATTGGAGTGGTTGGTGTATTCCATACTTCTAGCGATTGGATTTCACTCAAAACTCACCAAACGACTCCTCCCATCATATTATCATGTTGCCCAAGTTTTGGGCTCGATCCGAAATCAATAGGTGTGAGAAATTGCACAATTCAAGTTCAACGGCAGTTCGTTCCTAATTGGAGTGGTTGGTGTATTCCCTATTTCTAGCGATTGGATTTCATTCAAAACTCATGAAATGACTCCTCCCACCATATTATGATGTTGCCCAAGTTTGGGGCTCGATCCGAAATCTATAGGTGTGAGAAATTGGACAATTCAAGTTCAACGGAAGTTCGTTCCTAATTTGAGTGGTTGGTGTATTCCATACTTCTAGCGATTGGATTTCACTCAAAACTCACCAAATGAGTCCTCCCACCATATTATGATGTTGCCCAAGCTTTGGGCTCGATCCGAAATCAATAGGAGTGAGAAATTGGACAATTCAAGTTCAACGGCAGTTCGTTCCTAATTCGAGTGGTTGGTGTATTCCACACTTCTAGCGATTGGATTTCACTCAAAACTCACCAAATGACTCCTCCCACCATATTATGATGTTGCCCAAGTTTTGGGCTCGATCCGAAATCAATAGGTGTGAGAAATTGCACAATTCAAGTTCAACGGCAGTTCGTTCCTAATTGGAGGGGTTGGTGTATTCCCTATTTCTAGCGATTGGATTTCATTCAAAACTCATGAAATGACTCCTCCCACCATATTATGATGTTGCCCAAGTTTGGGGCTCGATCCGAAATCTATAGGTGTGAGAAATTGGACAATTCAAGTTCAACGGAAGTTCGTTCCTAATTGGAGTGGTTGGTGTATTCCATACTTCTAGCGATTGGATTTCACTCAAAACTCACCAAATGAGTCCTCCCACCATATTATGATGTTGCCCAAGCTTTGGGCTCGATCCGAAATCAATAGGAGTGAGAAATTGGACAATTCAAGTTCAACGGCAGTTCGTTCCTAATTCGAGTGGTTGGTGTATTCCACACTTCTAGCGATTGGATTTCACTCAAAACTCACCAAATGACTCCTCCCACCATATTATGATGTTGCCCAAGTTTTGGGCTCGATCCGAAATCAATAGGTGTGAGAAATTGGACAATTCAAGTTCAATGGAAGTTCATTCCTAATTGGAGTGGTTGGTGTATTCCATACTTCTAGCGATTGTATTTCACTAAAAAGTCACCAAATGACTCCTCCCACCATATTATGATCTTGCCCAAGCTTTGGGCTCGATCCGAAATCAATAGGAGTGAGAAATTGGACAATTCAAGTTCAACGGCAGTTCATTCCTAATTCGAGTGGTTGGTGTATTCCACACTTCTAGCGATTGGATTTCACTCAAAACTCACCAAATGACTCCTCCCACCATATTATGATGTTGCCCAAGTTTTGGGCTCGATCCGAAATCAATAGGTGTGAGAAATTGGACAGTTCAACTTCAACGGCAGTTCGTTCCTAATTGGAGTGGTTGGTGTATTCCATACCTCTAGCGATTGGATTTCACTCAAAACTCACCAAATGACTCCTCCCACCATATTATGATGTTGCCCAAGCTTTGGGCTCGATCCGAAATCAATAGGTGTTCCAAATTGGACAATTCAAGTTCAACGACAGTTCGTTCCTAATTGGAGTGGTTGGTGTATTCCATACTTCTAGCGATTGGATTTCACTCAAAACTCACCAAACGACTCCTCCCATCATATTATGATGTTGCCCAAGTTTTGGGCTCGATCCGAAATCAACAGGTATTCCAAATTGGACAATTCAAGTTCAACGGCAGATCGTTCCTAATTGGAGTGGTTGGTGTATTCCATACTTCTAGCGATTGGATTTCACTCAAAACTCACCAAATGACTCCTCCCACCATATTATGATGTTGCCCAAGTTTTGGGCTCAATCCGAAATCAATAGGTGTTCCAAATTGGACAATTCAAGTTCCACGGCAGTTCGTTCCTAATTGGAGTGGTTGGTGTATTCCATACTTCTAGCGATTGGATTTCACTCAAAACTCACCAAACGACTCCTCCCATCATATTATGATGTTGCCCAAGTTTTGGGCTCAATCCGAACTCAATAGGTGTGAGAAGTTGGACAATTTAAGTTCAACGGCAGTTCGTTCCTAATTGGAGTTGTTGGTGTATTGCATACTTCTAGCGATTGGATTTCACTCAAAACTCACCAAATGACTCCTCCCACCATATTATGATGTTGCCCAAGTTTTGGGCTCGATCCGAAATCAATAGGTGTGAGAAATTGGACAATTTAAGTTCAACGGAAGTTCGTTCCTAATTGGAGTGGTTGGTGTATTCCATACTTCTAGCGATTGGATTTCACTCAAAACTCACCAAATGAGTCCTTCCACCATATTATGATGTTGCCCAAGCTTTGGGCTCGATCCGAAATCAATAGGAGTGAGAAATTGGACAATTCAAGTTCAACGGTAGTTCGTTCCTAATTCGAGTGGTTAGTGTATTCCACACTTCTAGCGATTGGATTTCACTCAAAACTAACCAAATGACTCCTCCCACCATATTATGATGTTGCCCAAGTTTTGGGCTCGATCCGAAATCAATAGGTGTGAGAAATTGGACGATTCAAGTTCAACGGCAGTTCGTTCCTAATTGGAGTGGTTGGTGTATTCCATACTTCTAGCAATTGGATTTCACTCAAAACTCACCAAATGACTCCTCCCACCATATTATGATGTTGCCCAAGTTTTCGTCTCGATCCGAAATCAATAGGTGTTCCAAATTGGACAATTCAAGTTCTACGACAGTTCGTTCCTAATTGGAGTGGTTGGTGTATTCCATACTGCTAGCGATTGGATTTCACTCAAAACTCACCAAACGACTCCTCCCATCATATTATGATGTTGCCCAAGTTTTGGGCTCGATCCGAAATCAACAGGTGTTCCAAATTGGACAATTCAAGTTCAACGGCAGTTCGTTCCTAATTGGAGTGGTTGGTGTATTCCATACTTCTAGCAATTGGATTTCACTCAAAACTCACCAAATGACTCCTCCCACCATATTATGATGTTGCCCAAGTTTTGGGCTCGATCCGAAATCAATAGGTGTTCCAAATTGGACAATTCAAGTTCCACGGCAGTTCGTTCCTAATTGGAGTGGTTGGTGTATTCCAAACTTCTAGCGATTGGATTTCACTCAAAACTCACCAAATGACTCCTCCCACCATATTATGATGTTGCCCAAGTTTTGGGCTCGATCCGAAATCAATAGGTGTGAGAAATTGGACAATTCAAGTTCCACGGCAGTTCGTTCCTAATTGGAGTGGTTGGTGTATTCCATACCTCTAGCGATTGGATTTCACTCAAAACTCACCAAATGACTCCTCCCACCATATTATGATGTTGCCCAAGCTTTGGGCTCGATCCGAAATCAATAGGTGTTCCAAATTGGACAATTCAAGTTCAACGACAGTTCGTTCCTAATTGGAGTGGTTGGTGTATTCCATACTTCTAGCGATTGGATTTCACTCAAAACTCACCAAACGACTCCTCCCATCATATTATGATGTTGCCCAAGTTTTGGGCTGGATCCGAAATCAACAGGTGTTCCAAATTGGACAATTCAAGTTCAACGGCAGATCGTTCCTAATTGGAGTGGTTGGTGTATTCCATACTTCTAGCGATTGGATTTCTCTCAAAACTCACCAAATGACTCCTCCCACCATATTATGATGTTGGCCAAGTTTTGGGCTCGATCCGAAATCAATAGGTGTGAGAAATTGGACATTTCAAGTTCAACAGCAGTTCGTTCCTAATTGGAGTCGTCGGTATATTCCATACTTCTAGCGATTGGATTTCACTCAAAACTCACCAAATGACTCCTCCCACCATATTATGATGTTGCCCAAGTTTTGGGCTCGATCCGAAATCAATAGCTGTGAGAAATTGGACAATTCAAGTTCAACGGCAGTTCGTTCCTAATTGGAGTGGTTAGTGTATTCCGTACTTCTAGCGATTGGATTTCACTCAAAACTCACCAAATGACTCCTCCCACCATATTATGATGTTTCCCAAGTTTTGGGCTCGATCCGAACTCAATAGGTGTGAGAAATTGGACAATTTAAGTTCAACGGCAGTTCGTTCCTAATTGGAGTGGTTGTTGTATCCCATACTTCTAGCGATTGGATTTCACTCAAAACTCACCAAATGACTCCTCCCACCATATTATGATGTTGCCCAAGTTTTGGGCTCGATCCGAAATCAATAGGTGTGAGAAATTGGACAATTCAAGTTCCACGGCAGTTCGTTCCTAATTGGAGCGGTTGGTGTACTCCATACTTCTAGCGATTGGATTTCACTCAAAACTCACCAAATGACTGCTCCCACCATATTATGATGTTGCCCAAGCTTTGGGCTCAATCCAAAATCTATAGGTGTGAGAAATTGGACAATTCAAGTTCAACGGCAGTTCGTTCCTAATTGGAGTGGTTGATGTATTCCATACTTCTAGCGATTGGATTTCACTCAAAACTCCCCAAATGACTCCTCCAACCATATTACGATGTTGCCCAAGTGTTGGGCTCGATCCGAAATCAATAGGTGTGAGAAATTGGATAATTCAAGTTCAACGGCAGTTCGTTTCTAATTGGAGTAGTTGGTGTATTCCATACTTCTAGCGATTGGATTTCACTCAAAACTCTCCAAATGACTCCTCCCACCATATTATGATGTTGCACAAGTTTGGGGTTCCATCCGAAATCAATATGTGTGAGAAATTGGACAATTCAAGTTCAACTGCAGTTCGTTCCTAATTGGAGTGGTTGGTGTATTCCATACTTCTAGCGATTGGATTTCACTCAAAACTCACCAAATGACTCCTCCCACCAGATTATGTTGTTGCCCAAGTTTTGGGCTCGAGCCGAAATCAATAGGTGTTCCAAATTGGACAATTCAAGTTCAACGGCGGTTCGTTCCAAATTGGAGTGGTTGGTGTATTCCGTACATCTAGCGATTGGATTTCACTTAAAACTCACCAAATGACTCCTCCCACCATATTATGATGTTGCCTAAGTTTGGGGCTCGATCCGAAATCAATAGTTGTTCCAAATTGGACAATTCAAGTTCAACGGCAGTTCGTTCCTAACTGGAGTGGTTGGTGTATTCCATACTTCTAGCGATTGGATTTCACTTAAAACTCACCAAATGACTCCTCCCACCATATTATGATGTTGCCCAAGTTTGGGGTCCCATCCGAAATCAATATGTGTGAGAAATTGGACAATTCAAGTTCAACGACAGTTCGGTCCTAATTGGAGTGGTTGGTGTATTCCATACTTCTAGTGATTGGATTTCACTCAAAACTCCCCAATTGACTCCTCCCACCATATTACGATGTTGCCCAAGTTTTGGTCTCGATCCGAAATCAATTGGTGTTCCAAATTGGACAATTCAAGTTCAACGGCAGTTCTTTTCTAATTGGAGTGGTTGGTGTATTCTATACTTCTAGCGATTGGATTTCACTCAAAACTCACCAAATGACTCCTCCCACCATATTATGATGTTGCCCATGTTTGGGGCTCTATCCGAAATCAATAGGTGTGAGAAATTGGACAATTCAAGTTCAATGGCAGTTCGTTCCTAATTGGAGTGGTTCGTGTATTCCATACGTCTAGCGCTTGGATTTCACTCAAAACTCACCAAATGACTCCTCCCACCATATTATGATGTTGCCCAAGTTTTGGGTTCGATCCGAAATCAATAGGTGTTCCAAATTGGACAATTCAAGTTCAACGGCAGTTCGTTCCTAACTGGACTGGTTGGTGTATTCCATACTTCTAGCGATTGGATTTCACTCAAAACTCACCAAATGACTCCTCCCACCATATTATGATGTTGCCCAAGTTTGTGGCTCGATCCGAAATCAATACGTGTTCCAAATTGGACAATTCAAGTTCAACGGCGGTTCGATCCTAATTGGGGTGGTTGGGGTATTCCATACTTCTAGCAATTTGATTTCACTCAAAACTCACCAAATGACTCCTCCCACCAGATTATGTTGTTGCCCAAGTTTTGGGCTCGATCCGAAATCAATTGGTGTTCCAAATTGGACAATTCAAGTTCAATGGCAGTTCGTTCCTAATTGGGGTGGTTGGTGTATTCCATACTTCAAACGATTGGATTTCACTCAAAACTCACCAAATGACTCCTCCCACCATATTATGATGTTGCCCAAGTTTGGGGTCCCATCCGAAATCAATATGTGTGAGAAATTGGACAATTCAAGTTCAACGACAGTTCGGTCCTAATTGGAGTGGTTGGTGTATTCCATACTTCTAGTGATTGGATTTCACTCAAAACTCCCCAATTGACTCCTCCCACCATATTACGATGTTGCCCAAGTTTTGGTCTCGATCCGAAATCAATTGGTGTTCCAAATTGGACAATTCAAGTTCAACGGCAGTTCTTTCCTAATTGGAGTGGTTGGTGTATTCTATACTTCTAGCGATTGGATTTCACTCAAAACTCACCAAATGACTCCTCCCACCATATTATGATGTTGCCCATGTTTGGGGCTCGATCCGAAATCAATAGGTGTGAGAAATTGGACAATTCAAGTTCAATGGCAGTTCGTTCCTAATTGGAGTGGTTCGTGTATTCCATACGTCTAGCGCTTGGATTTCACTCAAAACTCACCAAATGACTCCTCCCACCATATTATGATGTTGCCCAAGTTTTGGGTTCGATCCGAAATCACTAGGTGTTCCAAATTGGACAATTCAAGTTCAACGGCAGTTCGTTCCTAACTGGACTGGTTGGTGTATTCCATACTTCTAGCGATTGGATTTCACTCAAAACTCACCAAATGACTCCTCCCACCATATTATGATGTCGCCCAAGGTTTGGGCTCGATCTGAAATCAATAGGTGTTCCAAATTGGACAATTCAAGTTCAACGGCAGTTCGTTCCTAATTGGAGTGGTTGGTGTATTCCATACTTCTAGCGATTGGATTTCACTCAAAACTCACCAAATGACTCCTCCCACTATATTATGATGTTGCCCAAGTTTTGGGCTCGATCCGAAATCAATAGGTGTGAGAAATTGGACAATTCAAGTTCAATGGCAGTTCGTTCCTAATTGGAGTGGTTGGTGTATTCCATACTTCTAGATATTGGATTTCACTCAAAACCCACCAAATGACTCCTCCCACCATATTGTGATGTTGCCCAAGTTTTGGGCTCGATCAGAAATCAATAGGTGTGCGAAATTAGACAATTCAAGTTCAACGGCAATTCGTTCCTAATTGGAGTGGTTGGTGTATTCCATACTTCTAGCGATTGGATTTCACTCAAAACTCACCAAGTGACTCCTCCCACCATATTATGATGTTGCCCAAGTTTTGGGCTCGATTCGAAATCAATAGGTATGAGAAATTGGACAATTCAAGTTGAACGGCAGTTCTTTCCTAATTGGAGTGGTTGGTGTATTCTATACTTCTAGCGATTGGATTTCACTCAAAACACACCAAATGACTCCTCCCACCATATTATGATGTTGCCCATGTTTGGGGCTCGATCCGAAATCAAAAGGTGTGAGAAATTGGACAATTCAAGTTCAATGGCAGTTCGTTCCTAATTGGAGTGGTTGGTGTATTCCATACTTCTAGCGATTGGATTTCACTCAAAACTCACCAAATGACTCCTCCCACCATAATATGATGTTGCCCAAGTTTTGGGCTCGATCCGAAATCAATAGGTGCTCCAAATTGGACAATTCAAGTTCAATAGCAGTTCGTTCCTAATTGGGGTGGTTGGTGTATTCCATACTTCTAGCGATTGGATTTCACTCAAAACTCACCAAATGACTCCTCCCTCCATATTATGATGTTGCCCAAGTTTTGGGCTCGATCCGAAGTCAATAGGTGTTCCAAATTGGACAATTCAAGTTCAATAGCAGTTCGTTCCTAATTCGAGTGGTTGGTGTATTCCATACTTCTAGCGATTGGATTTCACTCAAAACCCACCAAATGACTCCTCCCACCATATTGTGATGTTGCCCAAGTTTTGGGCTCGATCCGAAATCAATAGGTGTGCGAAATTAGACAAGTCAAGTTCAACGGCAATTCGTTCCTAATTGGAGTGGTTGGTGTATTCCATACTTCTAGCGATTGGATTTCACTCAAAACTCACCAAATGACTCCTCCCACCTTATTATGATGTTGCCCAAGTTTTGGGCTCGATCCGAAATCAATAGGTGTTCCAAATTGGACAATTCAAGTTCAATAGCAGTTCGTTCCTAATTGGGCTGGTTGGTGTATTCTATACTTCTAGCAATTGGATTTCGCTCAAAACTCACCAAATGACTCCTCCCACCATATTATGATGTTGCCCAAGTTTTGGGCTCGATCCGAAATCAATAGGTGTGAGAAATTGGTCAATTCAATTTCAACGACAGTTTGTTCCTAATTGGAGTGGTTGGTGTATTCCATACTTCTAGCGATTGGATTTCACTCAAAACTCACCAAATGACTCCTCCCTCCATATTATGATGTTGCCCAAGTTTTGGGCTCGATCCGAAGTCAATAGGTGTTCCAAATTGGACAATTCAAGTTCAATAGCAGTTCGTTCCTAATTCGAGTGGTTGGTGTATTCCATACTTCTAGCGATTGGATTTCACTCAAAACCCACCAAATGACTCCTCCCACCATATTGTGATGTTGCCCAAGTTTTGGGCTCGATCCGAAATCAATAGGTGTGCGAAATTAGACAAGTCAAGTTCAACGGCAATTCGTTCCTAATTGGAGTGGTTGGTGTATTCCATACTTCTAGCGATTGGATTTCACTCAAAACTCACCAAATGACTCCTCCCACCTTATTATGATGTTGCCCAAGTTTTGGGCTCGATCCGAAATCAATAGGTGTTCCAAATTGGACAATTCAAGTTCAATAGCAGTTCGTTCCTAATTGGGCTGGTTGGTGTATTCTATACTTCTAGCAATTGGATTTCGCTCAAAACTCACCAAATGACTCCTCCCACCATATTATGATGTTGCCTAAGTTTTGGGCTCGATCCGAAATCAATAGGTGTGAGAAATTGGTCAATTCAATTTCAACGACAGTTTGTTCCTAATTGGAGTGGTTGGTGTATTCCATACTTCTAGTGATTGGATTTCACTCAAAACTCACCAAATGACTCCTCCCACCATATTACGATGTTGCCCAAGTTTTGGTCTCGGTCCGAAATCAATTGGTGTTCCAAATTGGACAATTCAAGTTCAACGGCAGTTCGTTCCTAATTGGAGTGGTTGGTGTATTCCATACTTCTAGCGATTGGATTTCACTCAAAACTCACCAAATGACTCCTCCCACCATATTATGATGTTGCCCATGTTTGGGGCTCGATCCGAAATCAAAAGGTGTGAGAAATTGGACAATTCAAGTTCAATGGCAGTTCGTTCCTAATTGGAGTGGTTGGTGTATTCCATACTTCTAGCGATTGGATTTCACTCAAAACTCACCAAATGACTCCTCCCACCTTATTATGATGTTGCCCAAGTTTTGGGCTCGATCCGAAATCAATAGGTGTTCCAAATTGGACAATTCAAGTTCAATAGCAGTTCGTTCCTAATTGGGCTGGTTGGTGTATTCTATACTTCTAGCAATTGGATTTCGCTCAAAACTCACCAAATGACTCCTCCCACCATATTATGATGTTGCCCAAGTTTTGGGCTCGATCCGAAATCAATAGGTGTTCCAAATTGGACAATTCAAGTTCAATAGCAGTTCGTTCCTAATTGGAGTGGTTGGTGTATTCCATACTTCTAGCGATTGGATTTCACTCAAAACCCACCAAATGACTCCTCCCACCATATCGTGATGTTGCCCAAGTTTTGGGCTCGATCCGAAATCAATAGGTGTGCGAAATTAGACAATTCAACTTCAACGGCAGTTCGTTCCTAATTGGAGTGGTTGGTGTATTCCATACTTCTGGCGATTAGATTTCAATAAAAACACCCCAAATGACTCCTCCCACCATATTTTGATGTTGCCCAAGTTTTGGGCTCGATCCGAAATCAATAGGTGTGAGAAATTGGACAATTCAAGTTCAACGGCAGTTCGTTCCTAATTGGAGTGGTTGGTGTATTCCATATTTCTAGCGATTGGATTTCACTCAAAACTCACGAAATGACTCCCCCCACCATATTATGGTGTTGCCCAAGTTTTGGACTCGATCCGAAATCAATAGGTGTTCCAAATTGGACAATTCAAGTTCAACGGCAGTTCGTTCCTAGTTGGAGTGGTTGGTGTATTCCATACTTCTAGCGATTGGATTTCACTCAAAACTCACCAAATGACTCCTCCCACCATATTTTGATGTTGCCCAAGTTATGGTCTCGATCCGAAATCAATAGGTGTTCCAAATTGGACAATTCAAGTTCAACGGCAGTTCGTTCCGAATTGGAGTGGTTGGTGTATTCCATACTTTTAGCGATTGGATTTCACTCAAAACTCACCAAATGACTCCTCCCACCACATTATGTTGTTGCCCAAGTTTTGGGCTCGATCCGAAGTCAGTAGGTGTTCAAAATTGGACAATTCAAGTTCAACGGCGGTTCGTTCCTAATTGGAGTGGTTGGTGTATTCCATACTTCTAGCGATTGGATTTCACTCAAAACTAACCAAATGACTCCTCCCACCATATTATGATGTCGCCCAAGTTTTGGGCTCGATCTGAAATCAATAGGTGTTCCAAATTGGACAATTCAAGTTCAACGGCAGTTCGTTCCGAATTGGAGTGGTTGGTGTATTCCATACTTCTAGCGATTGGATTTCACTCAAAACTAACCAAATGACTCCTCCCACCATATTATGATGTCGCCCAAGTTTTGGGCTCGATCTGAAATCAATAGGTGTTCCAAATTGGACAATTCAAGTTCAACGGCAGTTCGTTCCTAATTGGAGTGGTTGGTGTATTCCATACTTCTAGCGATTGGATTTCACTCAAAACTCACCAAATGACTCCTCCCACCATATTATGATGTTGCCCAAGTTTTGGGCTCGAACCGAAATCAATAGGTGTTCCAAATTGGACAATTCAAGTTCAACGGCAGTTCGTTCCTAGTTGGAGTGGTTGGTGTATTCCATACTTCTAGCGATTGGATTTCACTCAAAACTCACCAAATGACTCCTCCCACCATATTATGGTGTTGCCCAAGTTTTGGACTCGATCCGAAATCAATAGGTGTTCCAAATTGGACAATTCAAGTTCAACGGCAGTTCGTTCCTAGTTGGAGTGGTTGGTGTATTCCATACTTCTAGCGATTGGATTTCACTCAAAACTCACCAAATGACTCCTCCCACCATATTATGATGTTGCCCATGTTTGGGGCTCGATCCGAAATTAATAGGTGTGAGAAATTGGACAATTCAAGTTCAATGGCAGTTCGTTCCTAATTGGAGTGGTTCGTGTATTCCATACTACTAGCGATTGGATTTCACTCAAAACTCACCAAATGACTCCTCCCACCATATTATGATGTTGCCCAAGTTTTGGGCTCGATCCGAAATCAGTAGGTTTTCCAAATTGGACAATTCAAGTTCAACGGCTGTTCGTTCCTAACTAGAGTGGTTGGTGTATTCCATACTTCTAGCGATTGGATTTCACTTAAAACTCACCAAATGACTCCTCCCACCATATTATGATGTTGCCCAAGTTTGGGGCTCGATCCGAAATCAATAGGTGTGAGAAATTGGACAATTCAAGTTCAACGGCAGTTCGTTCCTAGTTGGAGTGGTTGGTGTATTCCATACGTCTAGCGATTGGATTTCACTAAAAACTCACCAAATGACTCCTCCCACCATATTATGATGTTGCCCAAGTTTGGGGCTCGATCCGAAATCAATAGGTGTGAGAAATTGGACAATTCAAGTTCAATAGCAGTTCGTTCCTAATTGGGGTGGTTGGTGTATTCCATACTTCTAGCGATTGGATTTCACTAAAAACTCACCAAATGACTCCTCCCACCATATTATGATGTTGCCCAAGTTTAGGACTCGATCCAAAATCAATAGGTGTGAGAAATTGGACAATTCAAGTTCAACGGCAGTTCGTTCCTAATTGGAGTGGTTGGTGTATTCCATACGTCTAGCGATTGGATTTCACTAAAAACTCACCAAATGACTCCTCCCACCATATTATGATGTTTCCCAAGTTTGGGGCTCGATCCGAAATCAATAGGTGTTCCAAATTGGACAATTCAAGTTCAACGGCAGTTCGTTCCTAACTGGAGTGGTTGGTGTATTCCATACTTCTCGCGATTGGATTTCACTCAAAACTCACCAAATGACTCCTCCTACCACATTATGTTGTTGCCCAAGTTTTGGGCTCGATCCGAAGTCAGTAGGTGTTCAAAATTGGACAATTCAAGTTCAACGGCGGTTCGTTCCTAATTGGAGTGGTTGGTGTATTCCATACGTCTAGCGATTGGATTTCACTAACAACTCACCAAATGACTCCTCCCACCATATTATGATGTTGCCCAAGTTTTGGGCTCGATCCGAAATCAATAGGTGTTCCAAATTGGACAATTCAAGTTCAACGGCAGTTCGTTCTTAACTGGAGTGGTTGGTGTATTCCATACTTCTCGCGATTGGATTTCACTCAAAACGCACCAAATGACTCCTCCCACCACATTATGTTGTTGCCCAAGTTTGGGGCTCGATCCGAAATCAATAGGTGTGAGAAATTGGACAATTCAAGTTCAACGGCAGTTCGTTCCAAATTGTAGTGGTTGGTGTATTCTATACTTCTAGCGATTGGATTTCACTCAAAACTCACCAAATGACTCCTCCCACCATATTATGATGTTACCCAAGTTATGGTCTCGATCCGAAATCAATAGGTGTTCCAAATTGGACAATTCAAGTTCAACGGCTGTTCGTTCCTAATTGGAGTGGTTGGTGTATTCCATACTTGTAGCGATTGGATTTCAATCAAAACTCACCAAATGACTCATCCCACCACATTATGTTGTTGCCCAAGTTTAGGGCTCGACCCGAAATCAATAGGTGTTCCAAATTGGACAATTCAAGTTCAACGGCGGTTCGTTCCTAATTGGAGTGGTTGGTGTATTCCATACTTCTAGCGATTGGATTTCACTCAAAACTCACCAAATGACTCCTCCCACCATATTATGATGTTGCCCAAGTTTGGGGCTCGATCCGAAATCAATAGGTGTGAGAAATTGGACAATTCAAGTTCAATAGCAGTTCGTTCCTAATTGGAGTGGTTGGTGTATTCCATACTTCTAGCGATTGGATTTCACTCAAAACTCACCAAATGACTCCTCCCACCATATTATGATGTTGCCCAAGTTTTGGGCTCGATCCGAAATCAATAGGTGTTCCAAATTGGACAATACAAGTTCAACGGCAGTTCGTTCCTAATTGGAGTGGTTGGTGTATTCCATATTTCTAGCGATTGGATTTCACTCAAAACTCACGAAATGACTCCCCCCACCATATTATGATGTCGCCCAAGTTTTGGACTCGATCCGAAATCAATAGGTGTTCCAAATTGGACAATTCAAGTTCAACGGCAGTTCGTTCCTAGTTGGAGTGGTTGGGGTATTCCATACTTCTAGCGATTGGATTTCACTCAAAACTCACCAAATGACTCCTCCCACCATATTATGTTGTTGCCCAAGTTTTGGGCCCGATTAGAAATCAATAGGTGTTCCAAATTGGACAATTCAAGTTCAACGGCAGTTCGTTCCTAATTGGAGTGGTTGGTGTATTCCATACTTCTAGCGATTGGATTTCACTCAAAACTCACCAAATGACTCCTCCCACCATATTATGATGTTGCCCAAGTTTGGGGCTCGATCCGAAATCAATAGGTGTGAGAAATTGGACAATTCAAGTTCAATAGCAGTTCGTTCCTAATTGGAGTGGTTGGTGTATTCCATACTTCTAGCGATTGGATTTCACTCAAAACTCACCAATTGACTCCTCCCACCATATTTTGATGTTGCCCAAGTTTGGGGCTCGATCCGAAATCAATAGGTGTGAGAAATTGGACAATTCAAGTTCAACGGCAGTTCGTTCCTAATGGGAGTGTTTGGGGTATTCCATACTCCTAGCGATTGGATTTCACTCAAAACTCACCAAATGACTCCTCCCACCGTATTATGATGTTGCCCAAGTTTTGGGATCGATCCGAAATCAATAGGTGTTCCATATTGGACAATTCAAGTTCAACGGCAGTTCGTTCCTAATTGGAGTGGTTAGTGTATTCCATACTTCTAGCGATTGGATTTCACTCAAAACTCACGAAATGACTCCTCCCACCATATTATGATGTTGCCCAAATTTTGGACTCGATCCGAAATCAATAGGTGTGAGAAATTGGACAATTCAAGTTCAACGGCAGTTCGTTCCTAATTGGAGTGGTTGGTGTATTCCATACTTCTAGCGATTGGATTTCACTCAAAACTCACTAAATGACTCCTCCCACCATATTATGTTGTTGCCCAAGTTTTGGTCTCGATCCGAAATCAATAGGTGTTCCAAATTGGACAATTCAAGTTCAACGGCAGTTCGTTCCTAATTGGAGTGGTTGGTGTATTCCAAACTTCTAGCGATTGGATTTCACTCAAAACTCACCAAATGACTCCTCCCACCATATTATGATGTTGCCCAAGTTTTGGACTCGATCCGAAATCAATAGGTGTTCCAAATTGGACAATTCAAGTGCAACGACAATTCATTCCTAATTGGAGTGGTTGGTGTATTCCATACTTCTAGCGATTGGATTTCACTCAAAACTCACGAAATGACTCCTCCCACCATATTATGATGTTGCCCAAGTTTTGGAATCGATCCGAAATCAATAGGTGTGAGAAATTGGACAATTCAAGTTCAACGGCAGTTCGTTCCTAATGGGAGTGTTTGGGGTATTCCATACTCCTAGCGATTGGATTTCACTCAAAACTCACCAAATGACTCCTCCCACCGTATTATGATGTTGCCCAAGTTTTGGGATCGATCCGAAATCAATAGGTGTTCCATATTGGACAATTCAAGTTCAACGGCAGTTCGTTCCTAATTGGAGTGGTTAGTGTATTCCATACTTCTAGCGATTGGATTTCACTCAAAACTCACGAAATGACTCCTCCCACCATATTATGATGTTGCCCAAATTTTGGACTCGATCCGAAATCAATAGGTGTGAGAAATTGGACAATTCAAGTTCAACGGCAGTTCGTTCCTAATTGGAGTGGTTGGTGTATTCCATACTTCTAGCGATTGGATTTCACTCAAAACTCACTAAATGACTCCTCCCACCATATTATGTTGTTGCCCAAGTTTTGGTCTCGATCTGAAATCAATAGGTGTTCCAAATTGGACAATTCAAGTTCAACGGCAGTTCGTTCCTAATTGGAGTGGTTGGTGTATTCCAAACTTCTAGCGATTGGATTTCACTCAAAACTCACCAAATGACTCCTCCCACCATATTATGATGTTGCCCAAGTTTTGGACTCGATCCGAAATCAATAGGTGTTCCAAATTGGACAATTCAAGTGCAACGACAATTCATTCCTAATTGGAGTGGTTGGTGTATTCCATACTTCTAGCGATTGGATTTCACTCAAAACTCACGAAATGACTCCTCCCACCATATTATGATGTTGCCCAAGTTTTGGAATCGATCCGAAATCAATATTTGTGAGAAATTGGACAATTCAAGTTCAACGGCAGTTCGTTCCTAATTGGAGTGGTTGGTGTATTCCGTACTTCTAGCGATTGGATTTCACTCAAAACTCACCAAATGACTCCTCCCACCATATTATGATGTTGCCCAAGTTTTGGGCTCGATCCGAAATCAATAGGTGTTCCAAATTGGACAATTCAAGTTCAACGGCAGTTCGTTCCTAATTGGAGTGGTTGGTGTATTCCATACTTCTAGCGATTGGATTTCACTCAAAACTCACGAAATGACTCCCCCCACCATATTATGATGTCGCCCAAGTTTTGGACTCGATCCGAAATCAATAGGTGTTCCAAATTGGACAATTCAAGTTCAACGGCAGTTCGTTCCTTGTTGGAGTGGTTGGTGTATTCCATACTTCTAGCGATTGGATTTCACTCAAAACTCACCAAATGACTCCTCCCACCATATTATGTTGTTGCCCAAGTTTTGGGCTCGATTAGAAATCAATAGGTGTTCCAAATTGGACAATTCAAGTTCAACGGCAGTTCGTTCCTAATTGGAGTGGTTGGTGTATTCCATACTTCTAGCGATTGGATTTCACTCAAAACTCACCAAATGACTCCTCCCACCATATTATGATGTTGCCCAAGTTTTGGGCTCGATCCGAAATCGATAGGTGTTCCAAATTGGACAATTCAAGTTCAATAGCAGTTCGTTCCTAATTGGAGTGGTTGGTGTATTCCATACTTCTAGCGATTGGATTTCACTCAAAACTCACCAATTGACTCCTCCCACCATATTTTGATGTTGCCCAAGTTTGGGGCTCGATCCGAAATCAATAGGTGTGAGAAATTGGACAATTCAAGTTCAACGGCAGTTCGTTCCTAATGGGAGTGTTTGGGGTATTCCATACTCCTAGCGATTGGATTTCACTCAAAACTCACCAAATGACTCCTCCCACCGTATTATGATGTTGCCCAAGTTTTGGGATCGATCCGAAATCAATAGGTGTTCCATATTGGACAATTCAAGTTCAACGGCAGTTCGTTCCTAATTGGAGTGGTTAGTGTATTCCATACTTCTAGCGATTGGATTTCACTCAAAACTCACGAAATGACTCCTCCCACCATATTATGATGTTGCCCAAATTTTGGACTCGATCCGAAATCAATAGGTGTGAGAAATTGGACAATTCAAGTTCAACGGCAGTTCGTTCCTAATTGGAGTGGTTGGTGTATTCCATACTTCTAGCGATTGGATTTCACTCAAAACTCACTAAATGACTCCTCCCACCATATTATGTTGTTGCCCAAGTTTTGGTCTCGATCCGAAATCAATAGGTGTTCCAAATTGGACAATTCAAGTTCAACGGCAGTTCGTTCCTAATTGGAGTGGTTGGTGTATTCCAAACTTCTAGCGATTGGATTTCACTCAAAACTCACCAAATGACTCCTCCCACCATATTATGATGTTGCCCAAGTTTTGGACTCGATCCGAAATCAATAGGTGTTCCAAATTGGACAATTCAAGTGCAACGACAATTCATTCCTAATTGGAGTGGTTGGTGTATTCCATACTTCTAGCGATTGGATTTCACTCAAAACTCACGAAATGACTCCTCCCACCATATTATGATGTTGCCCAAGTTTTGGAATCGATCCGAAATCAATAGGTGTGAGAAATTGGACAATTCAAGTTCAACGGCAGTTCGTTCCTAATGGGAGTGTTTGGGGTATTCCATACTCCTAGCGATTGGATTTCACTCAAAACTCACCAAATGACTCCTCCCACCGTATTATGATGTTGCCCAAGTTTTGGGATCGATCCGAAATCAATAGGTGTTCCATATTGGACAATTCAAGTTCAACGGCAGTTCGTTCCTAATTGGAGTGGTTAGTGTATTCCATACTTCTAGCGATTGGATTTCACTCAAAACTCACGAAATGACTCCTCCCACCATATTATGATGTTGCCCAAATTTTGGACTCGATCCGAAATCAATAGGTGTGAGAAATTGGACAATTCAAGTTCAACGGCAGTTCGTTCCTAATTGGAGTGGTTGGTGTATTCCATACTTCTAGCGATTGGATTTCACTCAAAACTCACTAAATGACTCCTCCCACCATATTATGTTGTTGCCCAAGTTTTGGTCTCGATCTGAAATCAATAGGTGTTCCAAATTGGACAATTCAAGTTCAACGGCAGTTCGTTCCTAATTGGAGTGGTTGGTGTATTCCAAACTTCTAGCGATTGGATTTCACTCAAAACTCACCAAATGACTCCTCCCACCATATTATGATGTTGCCCAAGTTTTGGACTCGATCCGAAATCAATAGGTGTTCCAAATTGGACAATTCAAGTGCAACGACAATTCATTCCTAATTGGAGTGGTTGGTGTATTCCATACTTCTAGCGATTGGATTTCACTCAAAACTCACGAAATGACTCCTCCCACCATATTATGATGTTGCCCAAGTTTTGGAATCGATCCGAAATCAATATTTGTGAGAAATTGGACAATTCAAGTTCAACGGCAGTTCGTTCCTAATTGGAGTGGTTGGTGTATTCCGTACTTCTAGCGATTGGATTTCACTCAAAACTCACCAAATGACTCCTCCCACCATATTATGATGTTGCCCAAGTTTTGGGCTCGATCCGAAATCAATAGGTGTTCCAAATTGGACAATTCAAGTTCAACGGCAGTTCGTTCCTAATTGGAGTGGTTGGTGTATTCCATACTTCTAGCGATTGGATTTCACTCAAAACTCACGAAATGACTCCCCCCACCATATTATGATGTCGCCCAAGTTTTGGACTCGATCCGAAATCAATAGGTGTTCCAAATTGGACAATTCAAGTTCAACGGCAGTTCGTTCCTTGTTGGAGTGGTTGGTGTATTCCATACTTCTAGCGATTGGATTTCACTCAAAACTCACCAAATGACTCCTCCCACCATATTATGTTGTTGCCCAAGTTTTGGGCTCGATTAGAAATCAATAGGTGTTCCAAATTGGACAATTCAAGTTCAACGGCAGTTCGTTCCTAATTGGAGTGGTTGGTGTATTCCATACTTCTAGCGATTGGATTTCACTCAAAACTCACCAAATGACTCCTCCCACCATATTATGATGTTGCCCAAGTTTTGGGCTCGATCCGAAATCGATAGGTGTTCCAAATTGGACAATTCAAGTTCAACGGCAGTTCGTTCCTAATTGGAGTGGTTGGTGTATTCCATACTTCTAGCGATTGGATTTCACTCAAAACTCACCAAATGACTCCTCCCACCATATTATGATGTTGCCCAAGTTTTGGGCTCGATCCGAAATTAATAGGTGTTCCAAATTGGACAATTGAAGTTCAACGGCAGTTCGTTCCTAATTGGAGTGGTTGGTGTATTCCATATTTCTAGCGATTGGATTTCACTCAAAACTCACGAAATGACTCCCCCCACCATATTATGGTGTTGCCCAAGTTTTGGACTCGATCCGAAATCAATAGGTGTTCCAAATTGGACAATTCAAGTTCAACGGCAGTTCGTTCCTTGTTGGAGTGGTTGGTGTATTCCATACTTCAAGCGATTGGATTTCACTCAAAACTCACCAAATGACTCCTCCCACCATATTATGATGTTGCCCAAGTTTTGGGCTCGATCCGAAATCAATAGGTGTTCCAAATTGGACAATTCAAGTTCAACGGCAGTTCGTTCCTAATTGGAGTGGTTGGTGTATTCCATACTTCTAGCGATTGGATTTCACTCAAAACTCACCAAATGACTCCTCCCACCATATTATGATGTTGCCCAAGTTTTGGGCTCGATCCGAAATCAATAGGTGTTCCAAATTGGACAATACAAGTTCAACGGCAGTTCGTTCCTAATTGGAGTGGTTGGTGTATTCCATATTTCTAGCGATTGGATTTCACTCAAAACTCACGAAATGACTCCCCCCACCATATTATGATGTCGCCCAAGTTTTGGACTCGATCCGAAATCAATAGGTGTTCCAAATTGGACAATTCAAGTTCAACGGCAGTTCGTTCCTAGTTGGAGTGGTTGGTGTATTCCATACTTCTAGCGATTGGATTTCACTCAAAACTCACCAAATGACTCCTCCCACCATATTATGTTGTTGCCCAAGTTTTGGGCCCGATTAGAAATCAATAGGTGTTCCAAATTGGACAATTCAAGTTCAACGGCAGTTCGTTCCTAATTGGAGTGGTTGGTGTATTCCATACTTCTAGCGATTGGATTTCACTCAAAACTCACCAAATGACTCCTCCCACCATATTATGATGTTGCCCAAGTTTTGGACTCGATCCGAAATCAATAGGGGTTCCAAATTGGACAATTCAAGTTCAACGGCAGTTCGTTCCTAATTGGAGTGGTTGGTGTTTTCCATACTTCTAGCGATTGGATTTCACTCAAAACTCACCAAATGACTCCTCCCACCATATTATGTTGGCCAAGTTTTGGGCTCGATCCGAAATCAATAGGTGTTCCAAATTGGACAATTCAAGTTCAACGGCAGTTCATTCCTAATTGGAGTGGTTGGTGTATTCCATACTTCTAGCGATTGGATTTCACTCAAAACTCACCAAATGACTCCTCCCACCATATTATGATGTTGCCCAAGTTTTGGGCTCGATCCGAAATCAATAGGTGTTCCAAATTGGACAATTGAAGTTCAACGCCAGTTCGTTCCTAATTGGAGTGGTTGGTGTATTCCATATTTCTAGCGATTGGTTTTCACTCAAAACTCACGAAATGACTCCCCCTACCATATTATGGTGTTGCCCAAGTTTTGGACTCGATCCGAAATCAATAGGTGTTCCAAATTGGACAATTCAAGTTCAACGGCAGTTCGTTCCTAGTTGGAGTGGTTGGTGTATTCCATACTTCTAGCGATTGGATTTCACTCAAAACTCACCAAATGACTCCTCCCACCATATTATGATGTTGCCCAAGTTTTGGGCTCGATCCGAAATCAATAGGTGTTCCAAATTGGACAATTCAAGTTCAACGGCAGTTCGTTCCTAATTGGAGTGGTTGGTGTATTCCATACTTCTAGCGATTGAATTTCACTCAAAACTCACCAAATGACTCCTCCCACCATATTATGATGTTGCCCAAGTTTTGGAATCGATCCGAAATCAATAGGTGTTCCAAATTGGACAATTCAAGTTCAACGGCAGTTCGTTCCTAATTGGAGTGGTTGGTGTATTCCAAACTTCTAGCGATTGGATTTCACTCAAAACTCACCAAATGACTCCTCCCACCATATTATGATGTTGCCCAAGTTTTGGACTCGATCCGAAATCAATAGGTGTTCCAAATTGGACAATTCAAGTGCAACGACAATTCATTCCTAATTGGAGTGGTTGGTGTATTCCATACTTCTAGCGATTGGATTTCACTCAAAACTCACGAAATGACTCCTCCCACCATATTATGATGTTGCCCAAGTTTTGGAATCGATCCGAAATCAATAGGTGTGAGAAATTGGACAATTCAAGTTCAACGGCAGTTCGTTCCTAATTGGAGTGGTTGGTGTATTCCATACTTCTAGCGATTGGATTTCACTCAAAACTCACCAAATGACTCCTCCCACCATATTATGATGTTGCCCAAGTTTTGGGCTCGATCCGAAATCAATAGGTGTTCCAAATTGGACAATTCAAGTTCAACGGCAGTTCGTTCCTAATTGGAGTGGTTGGTGTATTCCATACTTCTAGCGATTGGATTTCACTCAAAACTCACGAAATGACTCCCCCCACCATATTATGATGTCGCCCAAGTTTTGGACTCGATCCGAAATCAATAGGTGTTCCAAATTGGACAATTCAAGTTCAACGGCAGTTCGTTCCTTGTTGGAGTGGTTGGTGTATTCCATACTTCTAGCGATTGGATTTCACTCAAAACTCACCAAATGACTCCTCCCACCATATTATGTTGTTGCCCAAGTTTTGGGCTCGATTAGAAATCAATAGGTGTTCCAAATTGGACAATTCAAGTTCAACGGCAGTTCGTTCCTAATTGGAGTGGTTGGTGTATTCCATACTTCTAGCGATTGGATTTCACTCAAAACTCACCAAATGACTCCTCCCACCATATTATGATGTTGCCCAAGTTTTGGGCTCGATCCGAAATCGATAGGTGTTCCAAATTGGACAATTCAAGTTCAACGGCAGTTCGTTCCTAATTGGAGTGGTTGGTGTATTCCATACTTCTAGCGATTGGATTTCACTCAAAACTCACCAAATGACTCCTCCCACCATATTATGATGTTGCCCAAGTTTTGGGCTCGATCCGAAATTAATAGGTGTTCCAAATTGGACAATTGAAGTTCAACGGCAGTTCGTTCCTAATTGGAGTGGTTGGTGTATTCCATATTTCTAGCGATTGGATTTCACTCAAAACTCACGAAATGACTCCCCCCACCATATTATGGTGTTGCCCAAGTTTTGGACTCGATCCGAAATCAATAGGTGTTCCAAATTGGACAATTCAAGTTCAACGGCAGTTCGTTCCTAGTTGGAGTGGTTGGTGTATTCCATACTTCAAGCGATTGGATTTCACTCAAAACTCACCAAATGACTCCTCCCACCATATTATGATGTTGCCCAAGTTTTGGGCTCGATCCGAAATCAATAGGTGTTCCAAATTGGACAATTCAAGTTCAACGGCAGTTCGTTCCTAATTGGAGTGGTTGGTGTATTCCATACTTCTAGCGATTGGATTTCACTCAAAACTCACCAAATGACTCCTCCCACCATATTATGATGTTGCCCAAGTTTTGGGCTCGATCCGAAATCAATAGGTGTTCCAAATTGGACAATACAAGTTCAACGGCAGTTCGTTCCTAATTGGAGTGGTTGGTGTATTCCATATTTCTAGCGATTGGATTTCACTCAAAACTCACCAAATGACTCCCCCCACCATATTATGATGTCGCCCAAGTTTTGGACTCGATCCGAAATCAATAGGTGTTCCAAATTGGACAATTCAAGTTCAACGGCAGTTCGTTCCTAGTTGGAGTGGTTGGTGTATTCCATACTTCAAGCGATTGGATTTCACTCAAAACTCACCAAATGACTCCTCCCACCATATTATGATGTTGCCCAAGTTTTGGGCTCGATCCGAAATCAATAGGTGTTCCAAATTGGACAATTCAAGTTCAACGGCAGTTCGTTCCTAATTGGAGTGGTTGGTGTATTCCATACTTCTAGCGATTGGATTTCACTCAAAACTCACCAAATGACTCCTCCCACCATATTATGATGTTGCCCAAGTTTTGGGCTCGATCCGAAATCAATAGGTGTTCCAAATTGGACAATACAAGTTCAACGGCAGTTCGTTCCTAATTGGAGTGGTTGGTGTATTCCATATTTCTAGCGATTGGATTTCACTCAAAACTCACCAAATGACTCCCCCCACCATATTATGATGTCGCCCAAGTTTTGGACTCGATCCGAAATCAATAGGTGTTCCAAATTGGACAATTCAAGTTCAACGGCAGTTCGTTCCTAGTTGGAGTGGTTGGTGTATTCCATACTTCTAGCGATTTGATTTCACTCAAAACTCACCAAATGACTCCTCCCACCATATTATGTTGTTGCCCAAGTTTTGGGCCCGATTAGAAATCAATAGGTGTTCCAAATTGGACAATTCAAGTTCAACGGCAGTTCGTTCCTAATTGGAGTGGTTGGTGTATTCCATACTTGTAGCGATTGGATTTCACTCAAAACTCACCAAATGACTCCTCCCACCATATTGTGATGTTGCCCAAGTTTTGGACTCGATCCGAAATCAATAGGTGTTCCAAATTGGACAATTCAAGTTCAACGGCAGTTCGTTCCTAATTGGAGTGGTTGGTGTTTTCCATACTTCTAGCGATTGGATTTCACTCAAAACTGACCAAATGACTCCTCCCACCATATTATGTTGGCCAAGTTTTGGGCTCGATCCGAAATCAATAGGTGTTCCAAATTGGACAATTCAAGTTCAACGGCAGTTCATTCCTAATTGGAGTGGTTGGTGTATTCCATACTTCTAGCGATTGGATTTCACTCAAAACTCACCAAATGACTCCTCCCACCATATTATGATGTTGCCCAAGTTTTGGGCTCGATCCGAAATCAATAGGTGTTCCAAATTGGACAATTGAAGTTCAACGGCAGTTCGTTCCTAATTGGAGTGGTTGGTGTATTCCATATTTCTAGCGATTGGTTTTCACTCAAAACTCACGAAATGACTCCCCCCACCATATTATAGTGTTGCCCAAATTTTGGACTCGATCCGAAATCAATAGGTGTTCCAAATTGGACAATTCAAGTTCAACGGCAGTTCGTTCCTAGTTGGAGTGGTTGGTGTATTCCATATTTCTAGCGATTGGATTTCACTCAAAACTCACCAAATGACTCCCCCCACCATATTATGATGTCGCCCAAGTTTTGGACTCGATCCGAAATCAATAGGTGTTCCAAATTGGACAATTCAAGTTCAACGGCAGTTCGTTCCTAGTTGGAGTGGTTGGTGTATTCCATACTTCTAGCGATTTGATTTCACTCAAAACTCACCAAATGACTCCTCCCACCATATTATGTTGTTGCCCAAGTTTTGGGCCCGATTAGAAATCAATAGGTGTTCCAAATTGGACAATTCAAGTTCAACGGCAGTTCGTTCCTAATTGGAGTGGTTGGTGTATTCCATACTTCTAGCGATTGGATTTCACTCAAAACTCACCAAATGACTCCTCCCACCATATTGTGATGTTGCCCAAGTTTTGGACTCGATCCGAAATCAATAGGTGTTCCAAATTGGACAATTCAAGTTCAACGGCAGTTCGTTCCTAATTGGAGTGGTTGGTGTTTTCCATACTTCTAGCGATTGGATTTCACTCAAAACTGACCAAATGACTCCTCCCACCATATTATGTTGGCCAAGTTTTGGGCTCGATCCGAAATCAATAGGTGTTCCAAATTGGACAATTCAAGTTCAACGGCAGTTCATTCCTAATTGGAGTGGTTGGTGTATTCCATACTTCTAGCGATTGGATTTCACTCAAAACTCACCAAATGACTCCTCCCACCATATTATGATGTTGCCCAAGTTTTGGGCTCGATCCGAAATCAATAGGTGTTCCAAATTGGACAATTGAAGTTCAACGGCAGTTCGTTCCTAATTGGAGTGGTTGGTGTATTCCATATTTCTAGCGATTGGTTTTCACTCAAAACTCACGAAATGACTCCCCCCACCATATTATAGTGTTGCCCAAATTTTGGACTCGATCCGAAATCAATAGGTGTTCCAAATTGGACAATTCAAGTTCAACGGCAGTTCGTTCCTAGTTGGAGTGGTTGGTGTATTCCATACTTCTAGCGATTGGATTTCACTCAAAACTCACCAAATGACTCCTCCCACCATATTATGATGTTGCCCAAGTTTTGGGCTCGATCCGAAATCAATAGGTGTTCCAAATTGGACAATTCAAGTTCAACGGCAGTTCGTTCCTAATTGGAGTGGTTGGTGTATTCCATACTTCTAGCGATTGAATTTCACTCAAAACTCACCAAATGACTCCTCCCACCATATTATGATGTTGCCCAAGTTTTGGAATCGATCCGAAATCAATAGGTGTGAGAAATTGGACAATTCAAGTTCAACGGCAGTTCGTTCCTAATTGGAGTGGTTGGTGTATTCCATACTTCTAGCGATTGGATTTCACTCAAAACTCACCAAATGACTCCTCCCACCATATTATGATGTTGCCCATGTTTTGGGCTCGATCCGAAATCAATAGGTGTTCCAAATTGGACAATTCAAGTTCAACGGCAGTTCGTTCCTAATTGGAGTGGTTGGTGTATTCCATACTTCTAGCGATTGAATTTCACTCAAAACTCAACAAATGACTCCTTCCACCATATTATGATGTTGCCCAAGTTTTGGGCTCGATCCGAAATCAATAGGTGTTCCAAACTGGACAATTCAAGTTGAACGGCAGTTCGTTCCTAATTGGAGTGGTTGGCGTATTCCATACTTCTAGCGATTGGGTTTCACTCAAAACTCACTAAATGACTCCTCCCACCATATTATGATGTTGCCCAGGTTTTGGTCTCCATCCGAAATCAATAGGTGTGAGAAATTGGACAATTCAAGTTCATCGGCAGTTCGTTCCTAATTGGAGTTTTGGTGTATTCCACACTTCTAGCGATTGGATTTCACTCTAAACTCACCAAATGACTCCTCCCACCATATTATGATGTTGCACAAGTTTGGGGTTCCATCCGAAATATATAGGTGTTCCAAATTGGACAATTCAAGTTCAACGGCAGTTCGTTCCTAGTTGGAGTGGTTGGTGTATTCCATACTTCTAGCGAATGGATTTCACTAAAAACTCACCAAATGACTCCTCCCACCATATTATCATGTTGCCCAAGTTTTGGGCTCGATCCGAAATCAATATTTGTGAGAAATTGGACAATTCAAGTTCAACGGCAATTCGTTCCAAATTGGTGTGGTTGGTGTATTCCATACTTCTAGCGATTGGAGTTCACTCAAAACTCACCAAATGACTCCTCCCACCATATTATGATGTTGCCCAAGTTTTGGACTCGATCCGAAATCTATAGGTGTTCCAAATTGGACAATCCAAGTTCTACGGCAGTTCGTTCCTAATTGGAGTGGTTGGTGTATTCCATACTTCTAGCGATTGGATTTCACTCAAAACTCACTAAATGACTCCTCCCACCATATTATGATGTTGCCCAAGTTTTGGACTCGATCCGAAATCAATAGGTTTGAGAAATTGGACAATTCAAGTTCAACGGCAGTTCTTTCCTAATTGGAGTGGTTGGTGTATTCCATACTTCTAGCGATTGGATTTCACTCAAAACTCACCAAATGACTCCTCCCACCATATTATGATGTTGCCCAAGTTTTGGACTCGATCCGAAATCAATAGGTGTTCCAAATTGGACAATTCAAGTGCAACGACAATTCATTCCTAATTGGAGTGGTTGGTGTATTCCATACTTCTAGCGATTGGATTTCACTCAAAACTCACGAAATGACTCCTCCCACCATATTATGATGTTGCCCAAGTTTTGGAATCGATCCGAAATCAATAGGTGTGAGAAATTGGACAATTCAAGTTCAACGGCAGTTCGTTCCTAATTGGAGTGGTTGGTGTATTCCATACTTCTAGCGATTGGATTTCACTCAAAACTCACCAAATGACTCCTCCCACCATATTATGATGTTGCCCAAGTTTTGGGCTCGATCCGAAATCAATAGGTGTTCCAAATTGGACAATTCAAGTTCAACGGCAGTTCGTTCCTAATTGGAGTGGTTGGTGTATTCCATACTTCTAGCGATTGGATTTCACTCAAAACTCACGAAATGACTCCCCCCACCATATTATGATGTCGCCCAAGTTTTGGACTCGATCCGAAATCAATAGGTGTTCCAAATTGGACAATTCAAGTTCAACGGCAGTTCGTTCCTTGTTGGAGTGGTTGGTGTATTCCATACTTCTAGCGATTGGATTTCACTCAAAACTCACCAAATGACTCCTCCCACCATATTATGTTGTTGCCCAAGTTTTGGGCTCGATTAGAAATCAATAGGTGTTCCAAATTGGACAATTCAAGTTCAACGGCAGTTCGTTCCTAATTGGAGTGGTTGGTGTATTCCATACTTCTAGCGATTGGATTTCACTCAAAACTCACCAAATGACTCCTCCCACCATATTATGATGTTGCCCAAGTTTTGGGCTCGATCCGAAATCGATAGGTGTTCCAAATTGGACAATTCAAGTTCAACGGCAGTTCGTTCCTAATTGGAGTGGTTGGTGTATTCCATACTTCTAGCGATTGGATTTCACTCAAAACTCACCAAATGACTCCTCCCACCATATTATGATGTTGCCCAAGTTTTGGGCTCGATCCGAAATTAATAGGTGTTCCAAATTGGACAATTGAAGTTCAACGGCAGTTCGTTCCTAATTGGAGTGGTTGGTGTATTCCATATTTCTAGCGATTGGATTTCACTCAAAACTCACGAAATGACTCCCCCCACCATATTATGGTGTTGCCCAAGTTTTGGACTCGATCCGAAATCAATAGGTGTTCCAAATTGGACAATTCAAGTTCAACGGCAGTTCGTTCCTAGTTGGAGTGGTTGGTGTATTCCATACTTCAAGCGATTGGATTTCACTCAAAACTCACCAAATGACTCCTCCCACCATATTATGATGTTGCCCAAGTTTTGGGCTCGATCCGAAATCAATAGGTGTTCCAAATTGGACAATTCAAGTTCAACGGCAGTTCGTTCCTAATTGGAGTGGTTGGTGTATTCCATACTTCTAGCGATTGGATTTCACTCAAAACTCACCAAATGACTCCTCCCACCATATTATGATGTTGCCCAAGTTTTGGGCTCGATCCGAAATCAATAGGTGTTCCAAATTGGACAATACAAGTTCAACGGCAGTTCGTTCCTAATTGGAGTGGTTGGTGTATTCCATATTTCTAGCGATTGGATTTCACTCAAAACTCACCAAATGACTCCCCCCACCATATTATGATGTCGCCCAAGTTTTGGACTCGATCCGAAATCAATAGGTGTTCCAAATTGGACAATTCAAGTTCAACGGCAGTTCGTTCCTAGTTGGAGTGGTTGGTGTATTCCATACTTCAAGCGATTGGATTTCACTCAAAACTCACCAAATGACTCCTCCCACCATATTATGATGTTGCCCAAGTTTTGGGCTCGATCCGAAATCAATAGGTGTTCCAAATTGGACAATTCAAGTTCAACGGCAGTTCGTTCCTAATTGGAGTGGTTGGTGTATTCCATACTTCTAGCGATTGGATTTCACTCAAAACTCACCAAATGACTCCTCCCACCATATTATGATGTTGCCCAAGTTTTGGGCTCGATCCGAAATCAATAGGTGTTCCAAATTGGACAATACAAGTTCAACGGCAGTTCGTTCCTAATTGGAGTGGTTGGTGTATTCCATATTTCTAGCGATTGGATTTCACTCAAAACTCACCAAATGACTCCCCCCACCATATTATGATGTCGCCCAAGTTTTGGACTCGATCCGAAATCAATAGGTGTTCCAAATTGGACAATTCAAGTTCAACGGCAGTTCGTTCCTAGTTGGAGTGGTTGGTGTATTCCATACTTCTAGCGATTTGATTTCACTCAAAACTCACCAAATGACTCCTCCCACCATACTATGTTGTTGCCCAAGTTTTGGGCCCGATTAGAAATCAATAGGTGTTCCAAATTGGACAATTCAAGTTCAACGGCAGTTCGTTCCTAATTGGAGTGGTTGGTGTATTCCATACTTCTAGCGATTGGATTTCACTCAAAACTCACCAAATGACTCCTCCCACCATATTGTGATGTTGCCCAAGTTTTGGACTCGATCCGAAATCAATAGGTGTTCCAAATTGGACAATTCAAGTTCAACGGCAGTTCGTTCCTAATTGGAGTGGTTGGTGTTTTCCATACTTCTAGCGATTGGATTTCACTCAAAACTGACCAAATGACTCCTCCCACCATATTATGTTGGCCAAGTTTTGGGCTCGATCCGAAATCAATAGGTGTTCCAAATTGGACAATTCAAGTTCAACGGCAGTTCATTCCTAATTGGAGTGGTTGGTGTATTCCATACTTCTAGCGATTGGATTTCACTCAAAACTCACCAAATGACTCCTCCCACCATATTATGATGTTGCCCAAGTTTTGGGCTCGATCCGAAATCAATAGGTGTTCCAAATTGGACAATTGAAGTTCAACGGCAGTTCGTTCCTAATTGGAGTGGTTGGTGTATTCCATATTTCTAGCGATTGGTTTTCACTCAAAACTCACGAAATGACTCCCCCCACCATATTATAGTGTTGCCCAAATTTTGGACTCGATCCGAAATCAATAGGTGTTCCAAATTGGACAATTCAAGTTCAACGGCAGTTCGTTCCTAGTTGGAGTGGTTGGTGTATTCCATACTTCTAGCGATTGGATTTCACTCAAAACTCACCAAATGACTCCTCCCACCATATTATGATGTTGCCCAAGTTTTGGGCTCGATCCGAAATCAATAGGTGTTCCAAATTGGACAATTCAAGTTCAACGGCAGTTCGTTCCTAATTGGAGTGGTTGGTGTATTCCATACTTCTAGCGATTGAATTTCACTCAAAACTCACCAAATGACTCCTCCCACCATATTATGATGTTGCCCAAGTTTTGGAATCGATCCGAAATCAATAGGTGTGAGAAATTGGACAATTCAAGTTCAACGGCAGTTCGTTCCTAATTGGAGTGGTTGGTGTATTCCATACTTCTAGCGATTGGATTTCACTCAAAACTCACCAAATGACTCCTCCCACCATATTATGATGTTGCCCATGTTTTGGGCTCGATCCGAAATCAATAGGTGTTCCAAATTGGACAATTCAAGTTCAACGGCAGTTCGTTCCTAATTGGAGTGGTTGGTGTATTCCATACTTCTAGCGATTGAATTTCACTCAAAACTCAACAAATGACTCCTTCCACCATATTATGATGTTGCCCAAGTTTTGGGCTCGATCCGAAATCAATAGGTGTTCCAAACTGGACAATTCAAGTTGAACGGCAGTTCGTTCCTAATTGGAGTGGTTGGCGTATTCCATACTTCTAGCGATTGGGTTTCACTCAAAACTCACTAAATGACTCCTCCCACCATATTATGATGTTGCCCAGGTTTTGGTCTCCATCCGAAATCAATAGGTGTGAGAAATTGGACAATTCAAGTTCATCGGCAGTTCGTTCCTAATTGGAGTTTTGGTGTATTCCACACTTCTAGCGATTGGATTTCACTCTAAACTCACCAAATGACTCCTCCCACCATATTATGATGTTGCACAAGTTTGGGGTTCCATCCGAAATATATAGGTGTTCCAAATTGGACAATTCAAGTTCAACGGCAGTTCGTTCCTAGTTGGAGTGGTTGGTGTATTCCATACTTCTAGCGAATGGATTTCACTAAAAACTCACCAAATGACTCCTCCCACCATATTATCATGTTGCCCAAGTTTTGGGCTCGATCCGAAATCAATATTTGTGAGAAATTGGACAATTCAAGTTCAACGGCAATTCGTTCCAAATTGGTGTGGTTGGTGTATTCCATACTTCTAGCGATTGGAGTTCACTCAAAACTCACCAAATGACTCCTCCCACCATATTATGATGTTGCCCAAGTTTTGGACTCGATCCGAAATCTATAGGTGTTCCAAATTGGACAATCCAAGTTCTACGGCAGTTCGTTCCTAATTGGAGTGGTTGGTGTATTCCATGCTTCTAGCGATTGGATTTCACTCAAAACTCACTAAATGACTCCTCCCACCATATTATGATGTTGCCCAAGTTTTGGACTCGATCCGAAATCAATAGGTTTGAGAAATTGGACAATTCAAGTTCAACGGCAGTTCTTTCCTAATTGGAGTGGTTGGTGTATTCCATACTTCTGGCGATTGGATTTCACTCAAAACTCACTAAATGACTCCTCCCACCATATTATGTTGTTTCC
The DNA here is from genome assembly GCF_965620075.1 of Prunus avium. Taxonomy (NCBI): domain Eukaryota; kingdom Viridiplantae; phylum Streptophyta; class Magnoliopsida; order Rosales; family Rosaceae; genus Prunus; species Prunus avium. The sequence goes on from NC_142287.1 coordinate 1,770,686, forward strand.
CAAGTTTTGGTCTCGATCCGAAATCAATAGGTGTTCCAAATTGGACATTTCAAGTTCAACGGCAGTTCGTTCCTAATTGGAGTGGTTGTTGTATTCCATACTTCTAGCGATTGGATTTCACTCAAAACTCACCAAATGACTCCTCCCACCATATTTTGATGTTGCCCAAGTTTTGGGCTCGATCCGAAATCAATAGGTGTTCCAAATTGGACAATTCAAGTTCAACGGCAGTTCGTTCCTAATTGGAGTGGTTGGTGTATTCCAAACTTCTAGCGATTGGATTTCACTCAAAACTCACCAAATGACTCCTCCCACCAGATTATGATGTTGCCCAAGTTTTGGGCTCGATCCGAAATCAATAGGTGTGAGAAATTGGACAATTCAAGTTCAACGGCAGTTCGTTCCTAATTGGAGTGGTTGGTGTATTCCATACTTCTAGCGAATGGATTTCACTCAAAACTCACCAAATGACTCCTCCCACCATATTATGACGTTGCCCAAGTTTTGGGCTCGATCCGAAATCAATAGGTGTGAGAAATTGGACAATTCAAGTTCAACGGCAGTTCGTTCCGAATTGGAGTGGTTGGTGTATTCCATACTTCTAGCGATTGGATTTCACTCAAAAGTCACCAAATGACTCCTCCCACCATATTTTGATGTTGCCCAAGTTTTGGGCTCGATCCGAAATCAATAGGTGTTCCAAATTGGACAATTCAAGTGCAACGGCAGTTCGTTCCTAATTGGAGTGGTTGGTGTATTCCATACTTCTATTGATTGGATTTCACTCAAAACTCACCAAATGACTCCTCCCACCATATTATGATGTTGCCCAAGTTTTGGGCTCGTTCCGAAATCAATAGGTGTGAGAAATTGGACAATTCAAGTTCAACGGCAGTTCGTTCCTAATTGGAGTGGTTGGTGTATTCCATACTCCTAGCGATTGGATTTCACTCAAAACTCACCAAATGACTCCTCCCACCATATTTTGATGTTGCCCAAGTTTGGGGCTCGATCCGAAATCAATAGGTGTGAGAAATTGGACAATTCAAGTTCAACGGCAGTTCGTTCCTAATGGGAGTGTTTGGTGTATTCCATACTCCTAGCGATTGGATTTCACTCAAAACTCACCAAATGACTCCTCCCACCATATTATAATGTTGCCCAAGTTTTGGGATCGATCCGAAATCAATAGGTGTTCCAAATTGGACAATTCAAGTTCAAAGGCAGTTCGTTCCTAATTGGAGTGGTTGGTGTATTCTATACTTCTAGCGATTGGATTTCCCTCAAAACTCACCAAATGTTCCAAATTGGACAATTCAAGTTCAACGGCAGTTCGTTCCTAATTGGAGTGGTTGGTGTATTCCATACTTCTAGCGATTGGATTTCCCTCAAAACTCACCAAATGTTCCGAATTGGACAATTCAAGTTCAACGGCAGTTCGTTCCTAAGTGGAGTGGTTGGTGTATTCCATACTTCTAGCGATTGGATTTCCCTCAAAACTCACCAAATGACTCCTCCCACCATATTATGATGTTGCCCAAGTTTGGGGCTCGATCCGAAATCAATAGGTGTGAGAAATTGGACAATTCAAGTTCAACGGCAGTTCGTTCCTAATTGGAGTGGTTAGTGTATTCTATACTTCTAGCGATTGGATTTCACTCAAAACTCACCAAATGACTCCTCCCACCATATTATGGTGTTGCACAAGTTTGGGGTTCCATCCGAAATCAATAGGTGTGAGAAACTGGACAATTCAAGTTCAACGGCAGTTCGTTCCTAATTGGAGTGGTTGGTGTATTCCAAACTTCTAGCGATTGGATTTCACTCAAAACTCACCAAATGACTCCTCCCACCATATTATGATGTTGCCCAAGTTTTGGGCTCGATCCGAACTCAATAGGTGTTAGAAATTGGACAATTCAAGTTCCACGGCAGTTCGTTCCTAATTGGAGTGGTTGGTGTATTCCATACTTCTAGCGATTGGATTTCACTCAAAACTCACCAAATGACTCCTCCCACCATATTTTGATGTTGCCCAAGTTTGGGGCTCGATCCGAAATCAATAGGTGTGAGAAATTGGACAATTCAAGTTCAACGGCAGTTCGTTCCTAATTGGAGTGGTTAGTGTATTCTATACTTCTAGCGATTGGATTTCACTCAAAACTCACCAAATGACTCCTCCCACCATATTATGATGTTGCCAAAGTTTTGGGCTCGATCCGAAATCAATAGGTGTCAGAAATTGGACAATTCAAGTTCAACGGCAGTTCGTTCCTAATTGGAGTGGTTGGTGTATTCCATACTTCTAGCGATTGGATTTCACTCAAAACTCACCAAATGACTCCTCCCACCATATTATGATGTTGCCCAAGTTTTGGGCTCGATCCGAAATCAATAGGTGTTCCAAATTGGGCAATTCAAGTTCAACGACAGTTCGTTCCTAATTGGAGTGGTTGGTGTATTCCATACTTCTAGCAATTGGATTTCACTCAAAACTCACCAAATGACTCCTCCCCACATATTGTGATGTTCCCCAAGTTTTGGGCTCGATCCGAAATCAATAGGTGTTCCAAATTGGACAATTCAAATTCAACGGCAGTTCGTTCCTAATTGGAGTGGTTGGTGTATTCCAAACTTCTAGCGATTGGATTTCACTCAAAACTCACCAAACGACTCCTCCCACCATGTTATGATGTTGCCCAAGTTTTGGGCTCGATCCGAAATCAATAGGTGTGAGAAATTGGACAATTCAAGTTCAACGGCAGTTCGTTCCCAATTGGAGTGGTTGGTGTATTCCATACTTCTAGCGAATGGATTTCACTCAAAACTCACCAAATGACTCCTCCCACCATATTATGACGTTGCCCAAGTTTTGGGCTCGATCCGAAATCAATAGGTGTGAGAAATTGGACAATTCAAGTTCAACGGCAGTTCGTTCCAAATTGGAGTGGTTGGTGTATTCCATACTTCTAGCGATTGGATTTCACTCAAAAGTCACCAAATGACTCCTCCCACCATATTATGATGTTGCCCAAGTTTTGGGCTCGATCCGAAATCAATAGGTGTTCCAAATTGGACAATTCAAGTTCAACGGCAGTTCGTTCCTAACTGGAGTGGTTGGTGTATTCCATACTTCTATTGATTGGATTTGACTCAAAACTCACCAAATGACTCCTCCCACCATATTATGATGTTGCCCAAGTTTTGGGCTCGATCCGAAATCAATAGGTGTGAGAAATTGGACAATTCAAGTTCAACGGCAGTTCGTTCCTAATTGGAGTGGTTGGTGTATTCCATACTCCTAGCGATTGGATTTCACTCAAAACTCACCAAATGACTCCTCCCACCATATTTTGATGTTGCCCAAGTTTGGGGCTCGATCCGAAATCAATAGGTGTGAGAAATTGGACAATTCAAGTTCAACGGCAGTTCGTTCCTAATGGGAGTGTTTGGTGTATTCCATACTCCTAGCGATTGGATTTCACTCAAAACTCACCAAATGACTCCTCCCACCATATTATGATGTTGCCCAAGTTTTGGTATCGATCCGAAATCAATAGGTGTTCCAAATTGGACAATTCAAGTTCAACGGCAGTTCGTTCCTAATTGGAGTGGTTGGTGTACTCTATACTTCTAGCGATTGGATTTCCCTCAAAACTCACCAAATGTTCCAAATTGGACAATTCAAGTTCAACGGCAGTTCGTTCCTAATTGGAGTGGTTGGTGTATTCCATACTTCTAGCGATTGGATTTCCCTCAAAACTCACCAAATGTTCCGAATTGGACAATTCAAGTTCAACGGCAGTTCGTTCCTAATTGGAGTGGTTGGTGTATTCCATACTTCTAGCGATTGGATTTCCCTCAAAACTCACCAAATGACTCCTCCCACCATATTATGATGTTGCCCAAGTTTGGGGCTCGATCCGAAATCAATAGGTGTGAGAAATTGGACAATTCAAGTTCAACGGCAGTTCGTTCCTAATTGGAGTGGTTAGTGTATTCTATACTTCTAGCGATTGGATTTCACTCAAAACTCACCAAATGACTCCTCCCACCATATTATGATGTTGCCCAAGTTTTGGGCTCGATCCGAAATCAATAGGTGTTAGAAATTGGACAATTCAAGTTCCACGGCAGTTCGTTCCTAATTGGAGTGGTTGGTGTATTCCATAATTCTAGCGATTGGATTTCACTCAAAACTCACCAAATGACTCCTCCCACCATATTATGATGTTGCCCAAGTTTTGGGCTCGATCCGAAATCAATAGGTGTCAGAAATTGGACAATTCAAGTTCAACGGCAGTTCGTTCCTAATTGGAGTGGTTGGTGTATTCCATACTTCTAGCGATTGGATTTCACTCAAAACTCACCAAATGACTCCTCCCACCATATTATGATGTTGCCCAAGTTTTGGGCTCGATCCGAAATCAATAGGTGTTCCAAATTGGACAATCCAAGTTCAACGGCAGTGCGTTCCTAATTGGAGTGGTTGGTGTATTCCATACTTCTAGCGATTGGATTTCACTCCAAACTCACCAAATGACTCCTTCCACCATATTATGATGTTGCCCAAGTTTTGGGCTCGATCCGAAATCAATAGGTGTTCCAAATTGGACAATTCAAGTTCAACGGCAGTTCGTTCCTAATTGGAGTGGTTGGTGTATTCCATACTTCTAGCGATTGGATTTCACTCAAAACTCACCAAATGACTCCTTCCACCATATTATGATGTTTTGGGCTCGATCCGAAATCAATAGGTGTTCCGAATTGGAAAATTCAAGTTCAACGACAGTTCGTTCCTAATTGGAGTGGTTGGTGTATTCCATACTTCTAGCAATTGGATTTCACTCAAAACTCACCAAATGACTCCTCCCCACATATTGTGATGTTGCCCAAGTTTTGGGCTCGATCCGAAATCAATAGGTGTTCCAAATTGGACAATTCAAGTTCAACGGAAATTCGTTCCTAATTGGAGTGGTTGGTGTATTCCATACTTCTAGCGATTGGATTTCACTGAAAACTCACCGAATCACTCCTCCCACCATATTATGATGTTGCCCAAGTTTTGGGTTCGATCCGAAATCAATAGGTGTTCCAAATTGGACAATTCAAGTTCAACGGCAGTTCGTTCCTAATTGGAGTGGTTGGTGTATTCCATACTTCTAGCGATTGAATTTCACTCAAAACTCACCAAGTGACTCCTCCCACCATATTATGATGTTTCCAAAGTTTTGGGCTCGACTCGAAATCAATAGGTGTGAGAAATTGGACAATTCAAGTTCAACGGCAGTTCGTTCCAAATTGGAGTGGTTGGTGTATTCCATACTTCTAGCGATTGGATTTCATTCGAAACACACCAATTGACTTCTCCCACCATATTTTGATGTTGCCCAAGTTTTGGGCTCGATCCGAAATCAATAGGTGTGAGAAATTGGACAATTCAGGTTCAACGGCAGTTCGTTCCTAATTGGAGTGGTTGGTGTATTCCAAACTTCTAGCGATTGGATTTCACTCAAAACTCACCAAATGACTCCTCCCACCATATTATGATGTTGCCCAAGTTTGGGGCTCGATCCGAAATCAATAGGGGTGAGAAATTGGACAATTCAAGTTTAACGGCAGTTCGTTCCTAATTGGAGTCGTTGTTGTATTCCATACTTCTAGCGATTGGATTTCACTCAAAACTCAGTAAATGACTCCTCCCACCATATTATGATGTTTCCAAAGTTTTGGTCTCGATCTGAAATCAATAGGTGTTCCAAATTGGACAATTCAAGTTCAACGGCAGTTCGTTCCTAATTGGAGTGGTTGGTGTATTCCATACTTCTAGCGATTGGATTTCACTCAAAACTCACCAAAACACTCCTCCCACCATGTTATGATGTTGCCCAAGTTTGGGGCTCGATCCGAAATCAATAGGTTTGAGAAATTGGACAATTCAAGTTCAACGGCAGTTCGTTCCTAATTGGAGTGGTTGGTGTATTCCGTACTTCTAGTGATTGGATTTTACTCAAAACTCACCAAATGACTCCTCCCACCATATTATGATATTGCCAAAGTTTGGGGTTCGATCCGAAATCAATAGGTGTGAGAAATTCGACAATTCAAGTTCAACGGCAGTTCGTTCCTAATTGGAGTCGTTGGTGTATTCCATACTTCTAGCGATTGGATTTCACTCAAAACTCACCAAATGACTCCTCCCACCATATTATGATGTTGCCCAAGTTTTGGGCTCGATCCGAAATCAATAGGTGTTCCAAATTGGACAATTCAAGTTCAACGACAGCTCGTTCCTAATTGGAGTGGTTCGTGTATTCCATACTTCTCGCGATTGGATTTCACTCAAAACTCACCAAATGACTCCTCCCACCATATTATGATGTTGCCCAAGTTTTGGGCTCGATCCGAAATCAACAGGTGTTCCAAATTGGACAATTCAAGTTCAACGGCAGTTCGTTCCTAATTGGAGTGGTTGGTGTATTCCATTCTTCTAGCGATTGGATTTCACTCAAAACTCACCAAATGACACCTCCCACCATATTATGATGTTGCCCAAGTTTTAGGCTCGATCCGAACTCAATAGGTGTTAGAAATTGGACAATTCAAGTTCAACGGCAGTTCGTTCCTAATTGGAGTGGTTGGTGTATTTCATACTTCTAGCGATTGGATTTCCCTCAAAACTCACCAAATGACTCCTCCCACCATATTATGATGTCGCACAAGTTTGGGGTTCCATCCGAAATCAATGGGTGTGAGAAATTGGACAATTCAAGTTCATCGACAGTTCGTTCCTAATTGGAGTGGTTGGTGTATTCCATACTTCTAGCGATTGGATTTCACTCAAAACTAACCAAATGACACCTCCCACCATATCATGATGTTGCCCAAGTTTTAGGCTCGATCCGAACTCAATAGGTGTTAGAAATTGGACAATTCAAGTTCAACGGCAGTTCGTTCCTAATTGGAGTGGTTGGTGTATTCCATACTTCTAGCGATTGGATTTCCCTCAAAACTCACCAAATGACTCCTCCCACCATATTATGATGTCGCACAAGTTTGGGGTTCCATCCGAAATCAATGGGTGTGTGAAATTGGACAATTCAAGTTCAACGACAGTTCGTTCCTAATTGGAGTGGTTGGTGTATTCCATACTTCTAGCGATTGGATTTCTCTCAAAACTCACCAAATGACTCCTCCCGCCATATTATGATGTTGCCCAAGTTTTGGGCTTGATCCGAAATCAACAGGTGTTCCAAATTGGACAATTCAAGTTCAACGGCAGTTCGTTCCTAATTGGAGTGGTTGGTGTTTTCCATACTTCTAGCGATTGGATTTCCCTCAAAACTCACCAAATGACTCCTCCCACCATATTATGATGTTGCCCACGTTTGGGGCTCGATCCGAAATCAATAGGTGTGAGAAATTGGACAATTCAAGTTCAACGGCAGTTCGTTCCTAATTGGAGTGGTTGGTGTATTCTATACTTCTAGCGATTGGATTTCACTCAAAACTCACCAAATGACTCCTCCCACCATATTATGATGTTTCCCAAGTTTAGGGCTCGATCCGAAATCAATAGGTGTGAGAAATTGGACAATTCAAGGTCACCGGCAGTTCGTTCCTAATTGGAGTGGTTGGTGTATTCCATACTTCTAGCGATTGGATTTCACTCAAAACTCACCAAATGACTCCTCCCACCATATTATGATGTTGCCCAAGTTTTGGGCTCGATCCGGAATCAATAGGTGTGAGAAATTGGACAATTCAAGTTCAACGGCAGTTCGTTCCTAATTGGAGTGGTTGGTGTATTCCACACTTCTAGCGATTGGATTTCACTCAAAACTCACCAAATGACTCCTCCCACCATATTATGATGTTGCCCAAGTTTTGGGCTCGATCCGAACTCAATAGGTGTTATAAATTGGACAATTCAAGTTCAACGGCAGTTCGTTCCTAATTGGAGTGGTTGGTGTATTCCATACTTCTAGCGATTGGATTTCACTCAAAACTCACCAAATGACTCCTCCCACCATATTATGATGTTGCCCAAGTTTAGGGCTCGATCCGAAATCAATAGGTGTGAGAAATTGGACAATTCAAGTTCAACGGCAGTTCGTTCCTAATTGGAGTGGTTGGTGTATTCTATACTTCTAGCGATTGGATTTCACTCAAAACTCACCAAATGACTCCTCCCACCATATTATGATGTTGCCCAAGTTTTGGGCTCGATCCGAAATCAATAGGTGTGAGAAATTGGACAATTAAAGTTCAACGGCAGTTCGTTCCTAATTGGAGTGGTTGGTGTATTCCATACTTCTAGCGATTGGATTTCACTCAAAACTCACCAAATGACTCCTCCCACCATATTATGATGTTTCCCAAGTTTAGGGCTCGATCCGAAATCAATAGGTGTGAGAAATTGGACAATTCAAGGTCACCGGCAGTTCGTTCCTAATTGGAGTGGTTGGTGTATTCCATACTTCTAGCGATTGGATTTCACTCAAAACTCACCAAATGACTCCTCCCACCATATTATGATGTTGCCCAAGTTTTGGGCTCGATCCGGAATCAATAGGTGTGAGAAATTGGACAATTCAAGTTCAACGGCAGTTCGTTCCTAATTGGAGTGGTTGGTGTATTCCACACTTCTAGCGATTGGATTTCACTCAAAACTCACCAAATGACTCCTCCCACCATATTATGATGTTGCCCAAGTTTTGGGCTCGATCCGAACTCAATAGGTGTTATAAATTGGACAATTCAAGTTCAACGGCAGTTCGTTCCTAATTGGAGTGGTTGGTGTATTCCATACTTCTAGCGATTGGATTTCACTCAAAACTCACCAAATGATTCCTCCCACCATATTATGATGTTGCCCAAGTTTAGGGCTCGATCCGAAATCAATAGGTGTGAGAAATTGGACAATTCAAGGTCAACGGCAGTTCGTTCCTAATTGGAGTGGTTGGTGTATTCCATACTTCTAGCGATTGGATTTCACTCAAAACTCACCAAATGACTCCTCCCACCATATTATGATGTCGCACAAGTTTGGGGTTCCATCCGAAATCAATGGGTGTGAGAAATTGGACAATTCAAGTTCAACGACAGTTCGTTCCTAGTTGGAGTGGTTGGTGTATTCCATACTTCTAGCGATTGGATTTCACTCAAAACTCACCGAAAGACTCCTCCCACCATATTATGATGTTGCCCAAGTTTTGGGCTCGATCCGAAACCAATAGGTGTTCCAAATTGGACAATCCAAGTTCACGGCAGTGCGTTCCTAATTGGAGTGGTTGGTGTATTCCATTCTTCTAGCGATTGGATTTCACTCAAAACTCACCAAATGACTCCTCCCACCATATTATGATGTTGCCCAAGTTTTGGGCTCGTTCCGAACTCAATAGGTGTTAGAAATTGGACAATTTAAGTTCAACGGCAGTTCGTTCCTAATTGGAGTGGTTGGTGTATTCCATACTTCTAGCGATTGGATTTCACTCAAAACTCACCAAATGACTTCTCCCACCATATTATGATGTTGCCCAAGTTTTTGGCTCGATCCGAACTCAATAGGTGTTAGAAATTGGACAATTTAAGTTCAACGGCAGTTCGTTCCTAATTGGAGTGGTTGGTGTATTCCATACTTCTAGCGATTGGATTTCACTCAAAACTCACCAAATGACTCCTCCCACCATATTATGATGTTGCCCAAGTTTGGGGTTCCATCCGAAATCAATAGGTGTGAGAAATTGGACAATTCAAGTTCAACGACAGTTCGTTCCTAATTGGAGTGGTTGGTGTATTCCATACTTCTAGGGATTGGATTTCAATCAAAACTCACCAAATGACTCCTCCCACCATATTATGATGTTGCACAAGTTTGGGGTTCCATCCGAAATCAATAGGTGTGAGAAATTGGACAATTCAAGTTCAACGACAGTTCGTTCCTAATTGGAGTGGTTGGTGTATTCCATACTTCTAGCGATTGGATTTCACTCAAAACTCACCAAATGACTCCTCCCACCATATTATGATGTGGCCCAAGTTTTCGGTTCGATCCGAAATCAAAAGGTGTGAGAAATTGGACAATTCAAGTTCAATGGCAGTTTGTTCCTAATTGGAGGGATTGGTGTATTCCATACTTCTAGCTATTGGATTTCACTCAAAACTCACCAAATGACTCCTCCCACCATATTACGATGTTGCCCAAGTTTTGGGCTCGATCCGAAACCAATAGGTGTTCCAAATTGGACAATCTAAGTTTACGGCAGTGCGTTTCTAATTGGAGTGGTTGGTGTATTCCATACTTCTAGCGATTGGATTTCACTCAAAAGTCGCCAAATGACTCCTCCCACCATATTATGATGTTGCCCAAGTTTTGGGCTTGATCCGAAATCAACAGGTGTTCGAAATTGGACAATTCAAGTTCAACGGAAGTTCGTTCCTACTTGGAGTGGTTGGTGTATTCCATACTTCTAGCGATTGGATTTCCCTCAAAACTCACCAAATGACTCCTTGTTAAGCTCATAATTTCATACATATACATGCCCAATTTACTTACTTCTTTTGCTTAGTTCCTATAATTCTAAGTTATTTTCCTCCCTTTGTGTGTTTTGTAGGCCAATAGAGCAAGAGAGCATAATTCATGCAATTCAAGCATGTTAAGGCCTAATTTGGATGAATGGAAGAAGAGCTTAAAGACAAACTCATTTTTCCTACAGCCTCTTGCCAGTCCAGTTTCGTGGGTCATATTGAAAGCTTTGTTTCAGCAACCTACACAGCTCGGATGAGGCAGCATTATTCATGAAAGTTGTTCCAATGGGTGTGTACTATAACATATCCAAAATTCAGCCCCATTGGATAAATATGGAGTCTGTTACCTAGCAAACACAGAGCCATGCTCAGGATGGATTTTATCAGCGCGCAAAATGAGTTAGCAATTTGTTTTGGCCTTAACTTCCTCCTCCGACCTTGGATTGGCCCAAATGATATATGGCTGGAAAGACGACATTCTGAACTTCAAGTTTGAGTGCTTAAAGTCTTAATTTGCATAAGGGAAGCCCAATTCGTAAGCCCTTGAAGTTGCTGGTCATGCTGACCTCAGGATGAGCTATTGTTTCTGGTTGGAAGCTTGGTCATGGTGAGCTAGGCATGAGCCATTGAGCTTGTTGGAAGCTTGGTCATGGTGACATGAAGATGAGCTAGGGCTGCTGGTGGGATTTATTGGTGAAGTGCATCAACCAATTCAGATTTTATAATGCAAGTGTTGTATGCATTAGTGAAGTGCATCAACCAATTTAGATTGTATAATGCAAGTGTTGAATGCATTAGCCATATTGAATTCAGATTTATCACTCCCCTCTCCCTATAAATACCACATCCATTCCACATTCAAGACACAACAAATCTTGGGATTCACAACCCCACAATTCACTCCAACCATCCTCAAACACTCTCACAATCCCAAACACTCCAACAATCACCAAAACAACTCCAGCAAACTTCTCTTCCATTTCCCTACGAATTTCATCTTCCTTAGCCATCACCACTCACTCAAACTCATCCCAAATCACCTCCATATCCTTCATACATCTTTCTAGAAGTGGGGAAGCTCTTGGAGGAGCATTAGAAGTGGAGAAGCACTTGGAGAAGCCTTGGACACCACAAGAACTTCAGAAAAAGGGTTTTTCTACTCTTATTGCATTCATTATGTTTTCTCATTTCTGTTCAAGTCTCTTTTCCATTATGAGTAGCTAAATCCATAACTAGGGCTTCGATGTAACCTAACATGAATATTCTGGGTTTATAAGTTTGGAGTTTCAAGTTTGATTCATGATTCATGTTCTTATTCATTATGCTTATAAGTTAACATGCTTGTTTGAATGATTGATCACCATTAGAACTTGTTTGTTAACTATCTTGGTTTGAATTAAGAGTATACACCATGCTTTAATTCGAATTGAACTATGAATAGGAAGAGTATGTATGGACATTCGACAACAGGGATTAGATACATACTTGGTTGTTTAAAATGTTCTTCTATGCTTAATGGGTTCCTAATGCTTAATTTTAGGTTAGACAACAAATGATCAAATTAGGGAATTAGGAACACAAGGTTAGGACCAAACACCATGGCCTAATCATACTTTAGCTAGAATCAATCTTTGAATCTGAATTAGACTTGTTACTTGAATCTTTATAACCCAGAATTGAATTGTTATGGTGATTCGAATGCCCTAGTCTCAAAATCTGTTTTCCAACTCATAAAACCACTCTTTGTTACATTTGTTTACTTGTTTTTGTTTGCAATTTCATTTTGCTTCTTTTGTTCAACAATCACAACCACTCTTGTTCTAAATTCTGTTTTAGACATAACCTCCTACTTTCTTGAATTTGGTAATCTAAGTACATAACTAGTTTTAACTTCTCAGTCTTCGTGGCTACGACCTCGTACTTGTCTTGCTATACTACTAATTGCCCCGTACAATTGCGAGTTAACATAATATTAACAACACTCCTCCCACCATAATATGATGTTGCCCAAGTTTGGGGCTCGATCAGAAATCAATAGGTGTGAGAAATTGGACAATTCAAGTTCAACGGCAGTTCGTTCCTAATTGGAGTGGTTCGTGTATTCCATACTTCTAGCGATTGGATTTCACTCAAAACTCACCAAATGACTCCTCCCACCATATTATGATGTTGCCCAAGTTTTGGGCTCGATCCGAAATCAATAGGTGTTCCAAATTGGACAATTCAAGTTCAACGGCAGTTCATTCCTAATTGGAATGGTTGGTGTATTCCGTACTTCTAGCGATTGGATTTCACTCAAAACTCACCAAATGACTCCTCCCACCATATTATGATGTTGCCCAAGTTTGGGGCTCGATCCGAAATCAATAGGTGTGAGAAATTGGACAATTCAAGTTCAACGGCAGTTCGTTCCTAATTGGAGTGGTTGTTGTATTCCATACTTCTAGCGATTGGATTTCACTCAAAACTCACCAAATGACTCCTCCCTCCATGTTATGATGTCGCACAAGTTTGGGGTTCCATCCGAAATCAATGGGTGTGGGAAATCGGACAATTCAACTTCAACGATAGTTCATTCCAAATTGGAGTGGTTGGTGTATTCCATACTTCTAGCGATTGGATTTCTCTCAAAACTCACCAAATGACTCCTCCCACCATATTACGATGTTGCCCAAGTTTTGGGCTCGATCCGAAACCAATAGGTGTTCCAAATTGGACAATCCAAGTTTACGGCAGTGCGTTTCTAATTGGAGTGGTTGGTGTATTCCATACTTCTAGCGATTGGATTTCACTCAAAACTCACCAAATGACTCCTCCCACCATATTATGTTGTTGCCCAAGTTTTGGGCTTGATCCGAAATCAACAGGTGTTCCAAATTGGACAATTCAAGTTCAATGGAAGTTCGTTCCTAATTGGAGTGGTTGTTGTATTCCATACTTCTAGCGATTGGATTTCCCTCAAAACTCACCAAATGACTCCTCCCACCATATTATGATGTTCCCCAAGTTTGGGGCTCGATCAGAAATCAATAGGGGTGTGAAATTGGACAATTCAAGTTCAACGGCAGTTCGTTCCTAATTGGAGTGGTTGGTGTATTCCATACTTCTAGCGATTGGATTTCACTCAAAACTCACCAAATGACTCCTCCCACCATATTATGATGTTGCACAAGTTTGGGGTTCCATCCGAAATCAATAGGTGTGAGAAATTGGACAATTCAAGTTCAACGACAGTTCGTTCCTAATTGGAGTGGTTGGTGTATTCCATACTTCAAGCGATTGGATTTCACTCAAAACTCACCAAATGACTCCTCCCACCATATTATGATGTGGCCCAGGTTTTCGGTTCGATCTGAAATCAATAGGTGTGAGAAATTGGACAATTCAAGTTCAACGGCAGTTCGTTCCTAATTGGAGGGATTGGTGTATTCCATACTTCTAGCGATTGGATTTCACTCAAAACTCACCAAATGACTCCTCCCACCATATTATGATGTTGCCCAAGTTTTGGGCTCGATCCGAAATCAAAAGGTGTGAAGGATTGGACAATTCAAGTTCAACGGCAGTTCGTTCCTAATTGGAGTGGTTGGTGTATTCCATACTTCTAGCGATTGGATTTCACTCAAAACTCACCAAATGACTCCTCCCACCATATTATGATGTTGCCCAAGTTTTGGGCTCGTTCCGAACTCAATAGGTGTTAGAAATTGAACAATTTAAGTTCAACGGCAGTTCATTCCTAATTGGAGTGGTTGGTGTATTCCATACTTCTAGCGATTGGATTTCACTCAAAACTCACCAAATGACTCCTCCCACCATATTATGATGTTGCCCAAGTTTTGGGCTCGATCCGAACTCAATAGGTGTTAGAAATTGGACAATTTAAGTTCAATGGCAGTTCGTTCCTAATTGGAACGGTTGGTGTATTCCATACTTCTAGCGATTGGATTTCACTCAAAACTCACCAAATGACTCCTCCCACCATATTATGATGTTGCCCAAGTTTTGGGCTCGATCCGAAATCAATAGGTGTTCCAAATTGGACAATTCAAGTTCAACGGTAGTTCATTCCTAATTGGAGTGGTTGGTGTATTCCGTACTTCTAGCGATTGCATTTCACTCAAAACTCACCAAATGACTCCTCCCACCATATTATGATGTTGCCCAAGTTTTGGGCTCGATCCGAAATCAATAGGTGTTCCAAATTGGACAATTCAAGTTCAACGGCAGGTTGTTCCTAATTGGAATGGTTGGTGTATTCCATACTTCTAGCGATTGGATTTCACTCAAAACTCACCAAATGACTCCTCCCACCATATTATGATGTTGCCCAAGTTTTGGGCTCGATCCGAAATCAATAGGTGTGAGAAATTGGGCAATTCAAGTTCAACGGCAGTTCGTTCCTAATTGGAGTGGTTGGTGTATTCCATACGTCTAGCAATTGGATTTCACTCAAAACTCACCAAATGACTCCTCCCACCATATTATGATGTTGCCCAAGTTTTCGGCTCGATCCGAAATCAATAGGTGTGAGAAATTGGACAATTCAAGTTCAACGGCAGTTCGTTCCTAATTGGAGTGGTCGGTGTATCCCATACTTCTAGCGATTGGATTTCACTCAAAACTCACCAAATGACTCCTCCCACCATATTATGATGTTGCCCAAGTTTTGGGCTCAATCCGAAATCAATAGGTGTGAGAAATTGGACAATTCAAGTTCAACGGCAGTTCGTTCCTAATTGGAGTGGTCGGTATATTCCATACTTCTAGCGATTGGATTTCACTCAAAACTCACCAAATGACTCCTCCCACCATATTATGATGTTGCCCAGGTTTGGGGCTCGATCCGAAATCAATAGGTGTGAGAAATTGGACAATTCAAGTTCAACGGCAGTTCGTTCCTAATTGGAGTGGTTGGTGTATTCCATACTTCTAGCGATTGGATTTCACTCAAAACTCACCAAATGACTCCTCCCACCGTATTATGATGTTGCCCAAGTTATCGGCTTGATCCGAAATCAATAGGTGTGAGAAATTGGACAATTCAAGTTCAACGGCAGTTCGTTCCTAATTGGAGTGGTTGGTGTATTCCGTACTTCTTGCGATTGGATTTCACTCAAAACTCACCAAATGACTCCTCCCACCATATTATGATGTTGCCCAAGTTTTGGGCTTGATCCGAAATCAACAGGTGTTCCAAATTGGACAATTCAAGTTCAACGGCAGTTCGTTCCTAATTGGAGTGGTTGTTGTATTCCATACTTCTAGCAATTGGATTTCACTCAAAACTCACCAAATGACTCCTCCCACCATATTATGATGTTGCCCAAGTTTTGGGCTCGATCCGAAATCAATAGGTGTTCCAAATTGGACAATTCAAGTTCCACGGCAGTTCGTTCCTAATTGGAGTGGTTGGTGTATTCCAAACTTCTAGCGATTGGATTTCACTCAAAACTCACCAAATGACTCCTCCCACCATATTATGATGTTGCCCAAGTTTTGGGCTCGATCCGAAATCAATAGGTGTGAGAAATTGGACAATTCTAGTTCAACGGAAGTTCGTTCCTAATTGGAGTGGTTGGTGTATTCCATACCTCTAGCGATTGGATTTCACTCAAAACTCACCAAATGACTCCTCCCACCACACTATGATGTTGCCCAAGTTTTGGGCTCGATCCGAAATCAGTAGGTGTTCCAAATTGGACAATTCAAGTTCAACGGCAGTTCGTTCCTAATTGGAGTGGTTGGTGTATTCCACACTTCTAGCAATTGGATTTCACTCAAAACTCACCAAATGACTCCTCCCACCATATTATTATGTTGCGCAAGTTTGAGGCTCGATCCGAAATCAATAGGTGTGAGAAATTGGACAATTCAAGTTCAACGGCAGTTCGTTCCTAATTGGAGTGGTTGGTGTATTCCATACTTCTAGCGATTGTATTTCACTCAAAACTCACCAAGTGACTCCTCCCACCATATTATGATGTTGCCCAAGTTTTGGGCTCGATCCGAAATCAATAGGTGTGAGAAATTGGACAATTCAAGTTCAACGGCAATTCGTTCCTAATTGGTGTGGTTCGTGTATTCCATACTTCTAGCTAATGGATTTCACTCAAAACTCACCATATGACTCCTCCCACCATATCATGATGTTGCCCAAGTTTTGGGCTCGATCCGAAATCAATAGGTGTGAGAAATTGGACAATTCAAGTTCAACGGCAGTTCGTTCCTAATTGGAGTGGTTGGTGTATTCCATACTTCTAGCGATTGGATTTCACTCAAAACTCACCAAATGACTCCTCCCACCATATTACGATGTTGCCCAAGTTTTGGGCTCGATCCGAAATCAATAGGTGTGAGAAATTGGACAATTCAAGTTCAACGGCAGTTCGTTCCTAATTGGAGTGGTTGGTGTATTCCATACTTCTAGCGATTGTATTTCACTCAAAACTCACCAAATGACTCCTCCCACCATATTATGATGTTGCCCAAGTTTTGGGCTCGATCCGAAATCAATAGGTGTGAGAAATTGGACAATTCAAGTTCAACGGCAATTCGTTCCTAATTGGAGTGGTTCATGTATTCCATACTTCTAGCTAATGGATTTCACTCAAAACTCACCATATGACTCCTCCCACCATATCATGATGTTGCCCAAGTTTTGGGCTCGATCCGAAATCAATAGGTGTGAGAAATTGGACAATTCAAGTTCAACGGCAGTTCGTTCCTAATTGGAGTGGTTGGTGTATTCCATACTTCTAGCGATTGGATTTCACTCAAAACTCACCAAATGACTCCTCCCACCATATTATGATGTTACCCAAGTTTTCGTCTCGATCCGAAATCAATAGGTGTTCGAAATTGGACAATTCAAGTTCAACGGCAGTTCGTTCCTAATTGGAGTGGTTGGTGTATTCCATACTTCTAGCGATTGTATTTCACTCAAAACTCACCAAATGACTCCTCCCACCATATTATGATGTTGCCCAAGTTTTGGGCTCGATCCGAAATCAACAGGTGTGAGAAATTGGACGATTCAAGTTCAAAGGCAGTTCGTTCCTAATTGGAGTGGTTGTTGTATCCCATACTTCTAGCGATTGGATTTCACTCAAAACTCGTCAAATGACTCCTCCCACCATATTATGATGTTGCCCAAGTTTTGGGCTCGATCCGAAATCAATAGGTGTGAGAAATTGGACAATTCAAGTTCAACGGCAGTTCGTTCCTAATTGGAGCGGTTGGTGTATTCCATACTTCTTGCGATTGGATTTCACTCAAAACTCACCAAATGACTCCTCCCACCATATTATGATGTTGCCCAAGTTTTGGGCTCGATCCGAAATCAATAGGTGTGAGAAATTGGACAATTCAATTTCCACGGCAGTTCGTTCCTAGTTGGAGTGGTTGGTGTATTCCATACTTCTAGCGATTGGATTTCACTCAAAACTCACCAAATGACTCCTCCCACCATATTATGATGTTGCCCAAGTTTTGGACTCGATCCGAAATCAACAGGTGTGAGAAATTGGACGATTCATGTTCAACGGCAGTTCGTTCCTAATTGGAGTGGTTGTTGTATCCCATACTTCTAGCGATTGGATTTCACTCAAAACTCGTCAAATGACTCCTCCCACCATATTATGATGTTGCCCAAGTTTTGGGCTCGATCCGAAATCAATAGGTGTGAGAAATTGGACAATTCAAGTTCAACGGCAGTTCGTTCCTAAATGGAGTGGTCGGTGTATTCCATACTTCTAGCGATTGGATTTCACTCAAAACTCGTCAAATGACTCCTCCCACCATATTATGATGTTGCCCAAGTTTTGGGCTCGATCCGAAATCAATAGGTGTGAGAAATTGGACAATTCAAGTTCAACGGCAGTTCGTTCCTAATTGGAGTGGTCGGTATATTCCATACTTCTAGCGATTGGATTTCACTCAAAACTCACCAAATGACTCCTCCCACCATATTATGATGTTGCCCAAGTTTGGGGCTCGATCCGAAATCAATAGGTGTAAGAAATTGGACAATTTAAGTTCCACGGCAGTTCGTTCCTAATTGGAGTGGTTGGTGTATTCCATACTTCTAGCGATTGGATTTCACTCAAAACTCACCAAATGACTCCTCCCACCATATTACGATGTTGCCCAAGTTCTGGGCTCGATCCGAAATCAATAGGTGTTTCAAATTGGACAATTCAAGTTCAACGGCAGTTCGTTCCTAATTGGAGTGGTTGTTGTATCCCGTACTTCTAGCGATTGGATTTCACTCAAAACTCGTCAAATGACTCCTCCCACCATATTATGATGTTGCCCAAGTTTTGGGCTCGATCCGAAATCAATAGGTGTGAGAAATTGGACAATTCAAGTTCAACGACAGTTCGCTCCTAATTGGAGTGGTCGGTGTATTCCATACTTCTAGCGATTGGATTTCACTAAAAACTCACCAAATGACTCCTCCCACCATATTATGATGTTTACCAAGTTTTGGGCTCGATCCGAAATCAATAGGTGTGAGAAGTTGGACAATTCAAGTTCAACGGCAGTTCGTTCCTAATTGGAGTGGTCGGTGTATTCCATACTTCTAGCGATTGGATTTCACTCAAAACTCACCAAACGAATCCCCCCACCATATTATGATGTTTACCAAGTTTTGGGCTCGATCCGAAATCAATAGGTGTGAGAAGTTGGACAATTCAAGTTCAACGGCAGTTCGTTCCTAATTGGAGTGGTCGGTGTATTCCATACTTCTAGCGATTGGATTTCACTCAAAACTCACCAAACGAATCCCCCCACCATATTATCATGTTGCCCAAGTTTTGGGCTCGATCCATAATCAATAGGCGTGAGGAATTGGACAATTCAAGTTCAACGACAGTTCGCTCCTAATTGGAGTGGTCGGTGTATTCCATACTTCTAGCGATTGGATTTCACTAAAAACTCACCAAATGACTCCTCCCACCATATTATGATGTTTACCAAGTTTTGGGCTCGATCCGAAATCAATAGGTGTGAGAAGTTGGACAATTCAAGTTCAACGGCAGTTCGTTCCTAATTGGAGTGGTCGGTGTATTCCATACTTCTAGCGATTGGATTTCACTCAAAACTCACCAAACGAATCCCCCCACCATATTATGATGTTTACCAAGTTTTGGGCTCGATCCGAAATCAATAGGTGTGAGAAGTTGGACAATTCAAGTTCAACGGCAGTTCGTTCCTAATTGGAGTGGTCGGTGTATTCCATACTTCTAGCGATTGGATTTCACTCAAAACTCACCAAACGAATCCCCCCACCATATTATCATGTTGCCCAAGTTTTGGGCTCGATCCATAATCAATAGGCGTGAGGAATTGGACAATTCAAGTTCAACGGCACTTCGTTCCTAATTGGAGTGGTTGGTGTATTCCATACTTCTAGCGATTGGATTTCACTCAAAACTCACCAAATGACTCCTCCCACCATATTATGTTGTTGCCCAAATGTGGGGCTCGATCCGAAATCAATAGGTGTGAGAAATTGGACAATTCATGTTCAACGGCAGTTCGTTCCTAATTGGAGTGGTTGGTGTATTCCATACTTCTAGCGATTGGATTTCACTCAAAACTCACCAAATGACTCCTCCCACCATATTATAATGTTGCCCAAGTTTTGGGCTCGACCCGAAATCAATAGGTGTGAGAAATTGGAGAATTCAAGTTCAACGGCAGTTCGTTCCTAATTGGAGTGGTTGGTGTATTCCATACTTCTAGCGATTGGATTTCACTCAAAACACACCAAATGACTCCTCCCACCATATTATGATGTTGCCCTAGTTTTGAGATCGATCCGAAATCAATAGGTGTACCAAATTGGACAATTCAAGTTCAACGGCAGTTCGTTCCCAATTGGAGTGGCTGGTGTATTCCATACTTCTAGCGATTGGATTTCTCTCAAAACTCACCAAATGACTCCTCCCACCATATTATGTTGTTGCCCAAATGTGGGGCTCGATCCGAAATCAATAGGTGTGAGAAATTGGACAATTCATGTTCAACGGCAGTTCGTTCCTAATTGGAGTGGTTGGTGTATTCCATACTTCTAGCGATTGGATTTCACTCAAAACTCACCAAATGACTCCTCCCACCATATTATGATGTTGCCCAAGTTTGGGGCTCGATCCGAAATCAATAGGTGTAAGAAATTGGACAATTTAAGTTCCACGGCAGTTCGTTCCTAATTGGAGTGGTTGGTGTATTCCATACTTCTAGCGATTGGATTTCACTCAAAACTCACCAAATGACTCCTCCCACCATATTACGATGTTGCCCAAGTTCTGGGCTCGATCCGAAATCAATAGGTGTTTCAAATTGGACAATTCAAGTTCAACGGCAGTTCGTTCCTAATTGGAGTGGTTGTTGTATCCCGTACTTCTAGCGATTGGATTTCACTCAAAACTCGTCAAATGACTCCTCCCACCATATTATGATGTTGCCCAAGTTTTGGGCTCGATCCGAAATCAATAGGTGTGAGAAATTGGACAATTCAAGTTCAACGACAGTTCGCTCCTAATTGGAGTGGTCGGTGTATTCCATACTTCTAGCGATTGGATTTCACTAAAAACTCACCAAATGACTCCTCCCACCATATTATGATGTTTACCAAGTTTTGGGCTCGATCCGAAATCAATAGGTGTGAGAAGTTGGACAATTCAAGTTCAACGGCAGTTCGTTCCTAATTGGAGTGGTCGGTGTATTCCATACTTCTAGCGATTGGATTTCACTCAAAACTCACCAAACGAATCCCCCCACCATATTATGATGTTTACCAAGTTTTGGGCTCGATCCGAAATCAATAGGTGTGAGAAGTTGGACAATTCAAGTTCAACGGCAGTTCGTTCCTAATTGGAGTGGTCGGTGTATTCCATACTTCTAGCGATTGGATTTCACTCAAAACTCACCAAACGAATCCCCCCACCATATTATCATGTTGCCCAAGTTTTGGGCTCGATCCATAATCAATAGGCGTGAGGAATTGGACAATTCAAGTTCAACGGCACTTCGTTCCTAATTGGAGTGGTTGGTGTATTCCATACTTCTAGCGATTGGATTTCACTCAAAACTCACCAAATGACTCCTCCCACCATATTATGTTGTTGCCCAAATGTGGGGCTCGATCCGAAATCAATAGGTGTGAGAAATTGGACAATTCATGTTCAACGGCAGTTCGTTCCTAATTGGAGTGGTTGGTGTATTCCATACTTCTAGCGATTGGATTTCACTCAAAACTCACCAAATGACTCCTCCCACCATATTATAATGTTGCCCAAGTTTTGGGCTCGACCCGAAATCAATAGGTGTGAGAAATTGGAGAATTCAAGTTCAACGGCAGTTCGTTCCTAATTGGAGTGGTTGGTGTATTCCATACTTCTAGCGATTGGATTTCACTCAAAACACACCAAATGACTCCTCCCACCATATTATGATGTTGCCCTAGTTTTGAGATCGATCCGAAATCAATAGGTGTACCAAATTGGACAATTCAAGTTCAACGGCAGTTCGTTCCCAATTGGAGTGGCTGGTGTATTCCATACTTCTAGCGATTGGATTTCTCTCAAAACTCACCAAATGACTCCTCCCACCATATTATGATGTTGCCCAAGTTTTGGGCTCGATCCGAAATCAATAGGTGTGAGAAATTGGACAATTCAAGTTCAACGGCAGTTTGTTCCTAATTGGAGTGGTTGGTGTAGTCCATACTTCTAGCGATTGGATTTCACTCAAAACTCACCAAATGACTCCTCCCACCATATTATGATGTTGCCCAAGTTTGGGGCTCGATCCGAAATCAATAGGTGTGAGAAATTGGACAATTCGAGTTCAACGGCAGTTCGTTCCTAATTAGAGTGGTTGGTGTATTCTATACTTCTAGCGATTGGATTTCACTCAAAACTCACCAAATGACTCCTCGCACCATATTATGATGTTGCCCAAGTTTTGAGATCGATCCGAAATGAATAGGTGTGAGAAATTGGACAATTCAAGTTCAACGGCAGTTCGTTCCTAATTGGAGTGGCTGGTGTATTCCATACTTCTAGCGATTGGATTTCACTCAAAACTCACCAAATGACTCCTCCCACCATATTATGATGTTGCCCAAGTTTTGGGCTCGACCCGAAATCAATAGGTGTGAGAAATTGGAGAATTCAAGTTCAACGGCAGTTCGTTCCTAATTGGAGTGGTTGGTGTATTCCATACTTCTAGCGATTG
This sequence comes from Prunus avium, assembly GCF_965620075.1. Taxonomy (NCBI): domain Eukaryota; kingdom Viridiplantae; phylum Streptophyta; class Magnoliopsida; order Rosales; family Rosaceae; genus Prunus; species Prunus avium. The sequence goes on from NC_142287.1 coordinate 1,793,462, forward strand.
GATTTCACTCAAAACACACTGAATCACTCCTCCCACCATATTATGATGTTGCCGTAGTTTTGGGCTCGATCCGAAATCAATAGGTGTTCCAAATTGGACAATTCAAGTTCAACGGCAGTTCGTTCCTAATTGGAGTGGTTGGGGTATTCCATACTTCTAGCGATTGGATTTCACTCAAAACTCACCAAATGACTCCTCCCACCATATTATGATGTTGCCCAAGTTTGGGGCTCGATCCGAAATCAATAGGTGTGAGAAATTGGACAATTCAAGTTCAACGGCAGTTCGTTAATAATAGGAGTGGTTGGTGTATTCTATACTTCTAGTGATTGGATTTCACTCAAAACTCACCAAATGACTCCTCCCACCATATTATGATGTTGCCCAAGTTTTGGGCTCGACCCGAAATCAATAGGTGTGAGAAATTGGACAATTCAAGTTCAACGGCAGTTCGTTCCTAATAGGAGTGGTTGGTGTATTCTATACTTCTAGTGATTGGATTTCACTCAAAACTCACCAAATGACTCCTCCCACCATATTATGATGTTGCCCAAGTTTTGGGCTCGACCCGAAATCAATAGGTGTGAGAAATTGGACAATTCAAGTTCAACGGCAGTTCGTTCCTAATTGGAGTGGTTGGTGTATTCCATACTTCTAGCGATTGGATTTCACTCAAAACTCACCAAATGACTCCTCCCACCATATTTTGATGTTGCCCAAGTTTTGGGCTCGACCGAAATCAATAGGTGTGAGAAATTGGACAATTCAAGTTCAACGGCAGTTCGTTCCTAATTGGAGTGGTTGGTGTATTCCATACTTCTATCTATTGGATTTCACTCAAAACTCACCAAATGACTCCTCCCACCATATTATAATGTTGCCCAAGTTTTGGGCTCGACCCGAAATCAATAGGTGTGAGAAATTGGACAATTCAAGTTCAACGGCAGTTCATTCCAAATTGGAGTGGCTGGTGTATTCAATACTTCTTGCGATTGGATTTCACTCAAAACTCACCAAATGACTCCTCCCACCATATGTTGCCTAAGTTTGGGGCTCGATCCGAAATCAATAGGTGTGAGAAATTGGACAATTCAAGTTCAACGGCAATTCGTTCCTAATTGGAGTGGATGGTGTATTCCATACTTCCAGCGATTGGATTTCACTCAAAAGTCACCAAATGACTCCTCCCACCATATTATGATGTTGCCCAAGTTTTGGGCTCGACCCGAAATCAATAGGTGTGAGAAATTGGACCATTCAAGTTGAACGGCAGTTCGTTCCTAATAGGAGTGGTTGGTGTATTCTATACTTCTAGTGATTGGATTTCACTCAAAACTCACCAAATGACTCCTCCCACCATATTATGATGTTGCCCAAGTTTTGGGCTCGACCCGAAATCAATAGGTGTTCCAAATTGGACAATTCAAGTTCAACGGCAGTTCGTTCCTAATTGGAGTGGTTGGTGTATTCCAAACTTCTAGCGATTGGATTTCACTCAAAACCCACCAAGTGACTCCTCCCACCATATTATGATGTTGCCCAAGTTTGGGTTTCAATCCGAAATCAATTGGTGTGAGAAATTGGACAATTCAAGTTCAACGGCAGTTCGTTCCTAATTGGAGTGGTTGGTGTATTCTATACTTCTAGCGGTTGGATTTCACTCAAAACTTACCAAATGACTCCTCCCACCATATTATGATGTTGCCCAAGTTATGGTCTTGATCCGAAATCAATAGGTGTTCCAAATTGGACAATTGAAGTTCAACGGCAGTTCGTTCCTAATTGGAGTGGTTGGTGTCTTCCATACTTCTAGCGATTGGATTTCACTGAAAACTCACCGAATGACTCCTCCCACCATATTATGATGTTGCCCTAGTTTTGGGCTTGATCCGAAATCAGTAGGTGTGAGAAATTGGACAATTCAAGTTCAACGGCAGTTCGTTCCTAATTGGAGTGGTTGGGGTATTCCATACTTCTAGCGATTGGATTTCACTCAAAACTCACCAAATGACTCCTCCCACCATATGTTGCCTAAGTTTGGGGCTCGATCCGAAATCAATAGGTGTGAGAAATTGGACAATTCAAGTTCAACGGCAGTTCGTTCCTAATTGGAGTGGTTGGTGTATTCCGTACTTCTAGCGATTGGATTTCACTCAAAACTCACCAAATGACTCCTCCCACCATATGTTGCCTAAGTTTGGGGCTCGATCCGAAATCAATAGGTGTGAGAAATTGGACAATTCAAGTTCAACGGCAGTTCGTTCCTAATTGGAGTGGTTGGTGTATTCCATACTTCTAGCGATTGGATTTCCCTCAAAACACACCGAATGACTCCTCCCACCATATTATGATGTTGCTTTAGTTTTGGGCTCGATCCGAAATCAATAGGTGTGAGAAATTGGACAATTCAAGTTCAACGGCAGTTCGTTCCTAATTGGAGTGGTTGGTGTATTCCATACTTCTAGAGATAGGATGTCACTCAAAACTCACCAAATGACTCCTCCCACCATATTATGATGTTGCCCATTTTATGGTCTCGATCCGAAATCAATAGGTGTTCCAAATTGGACAATCCAAGTTCAACGGCAGTTCGTTCCTAATTGGAGTGGTTGGTGTATTCCAAACTTCTTGCGATTGGTTTTCACTCAAAACTCACCAAATGACTCCTCCCACCATATTACGATGTTGCCCAAGTTTGGGGTTCGATCCGAAATCAATAGGTGTGAGAAATTGGACAATTCAAGTTCAACGGCAGTTCGTTCCTAATTGGAGTGGTTGGTGTATTCTATACTTCCAGCGATTGGATTTCACTCAAAACTCACCAATTGACTCCTTCCACCATATTATGATGTTGCCCAAGTTATGGTCTCGATCCGAAATCAATAGGTGTTCCAAATTGGACAATTCAAGTTCAACGGCAGTTCGTTCCTAATTGGAGTGGTTGGGGTATTCCATACTTCTAGATATTGGATTTCACTCAAAACTCACCAGATGACTCCTCCCACCATATTATCATGTTGCCCCAGTTTTGGGCTCGATCCGAAATCAATAGGTGTTCCAAATTGGACAATTCAAGTTCAACGGCAGTTCGTTCCTTATTGGAGTGGTTGGTGTATTCCATACTTCTAGCGATTGGATTTCACTAAAAACTCAACAAATGACTCCTCCCACCATATTATGATGTTGCCCAAGTTTTGGTATCTATCCGAAATCAATAGGTGTTCCAAATTGGACAATTCAAGTTCAACGGCACTTCGTTCCTAATTGGAGTGGTTGGTGTATTCCATACTTCTAGCGATTGGATTTGACTCAAAAGTCACCAAATGACTCCTCGCACCGTATTATGATGTTGCCCCAGTTTTGGGCTCGATCCGAAATCAATAGGTGTTCCAAATTGGACAATTCAAGTTCAACGGCACTTCGTTCCTAATTGGAGTGGTTGGTGTATTCCATACTTCTAGCGATTGGATTTCACTCAAAACTTACCAAATGACTCCTCCCACCATATTATGATGTTGCCCATGTTATGGTCTCGATCCGAAATCAATAGGTGTTCCAAATTGGACAATCCAAGTTCAACGGCAGTTCATTCCTAATTGGAGTGGTTGGTGTATTCCAAACTTCTAGCGATTGGTTTTCACTCAAAACTCACCAAATGACTCCTCCCACCATATTATGATGTTGCCCAAGTTTGGGGTTCGATCCGATATCAATAGGTGTGAGAAATTGGACAATTCAAGTTCAACGGCAGTTCGTTCTTAATTGGAGTGGTTGGTGTATTCCATACTTCTAGCGATTGGATTTCACTCAAAACTCACCAAATGACTCCTCCCACCATATTATGATGTTGCCCAAGTTATGGTCTCGATCCGAAATCAATAGGTGTTCCAAATTGGACAATTCAAGTTCAACGGCAGTTCGTTCCTAATTGGAGTGGTTGGTTTTTTCCAAACATCTAGCGATTGGTTTTCACTCAAAACTCACCAAATGACTCCTCCCACCATATTATGATGTTGCCCAAGTTTGGGGTTCGATCCGAAATCAATAGGTGTGAGAAATTGGACAATTCAAGTTCAACGGCAGTTCGTTCCTAATTGGAGTGGTTGGTGTATTCTATACTTCTAGCGATTGGATTTCACTCAAAACTCACCAATTGACTCCTTCCACCATATTATGATGTTGCCCAAGTTATGGTCTCGATCCGAAATCAATAGGTGTTCCAAATTTGACAATTCATGTTCAACGGCAGTTCGTTCCTAATTGGAGTGGTTGGTGTATTCCATACTTCTAGAGATTGGATTTCACTCAAAACTCACCAAATGACTCCTCCCACCATATTATGATGTTGCCCCAGTTTTGGGCTCGATCCGAAATCAATAGGTGTTCCAAATTGGACAATCCAAGTTCAACGGCAGTTCGTTCCTTATTGGAGTGGTTGGTGTATTCCATACTTCTAGCGATTGGATTTCACTAAAAACTCAACAAATGACTCCTCCCACCATATTATGATGTTGCCCAAGTTTTGGTATCGATCCGAAATCAATAGGTGTTCCAAATTGGACAATTCAAGTTCAACGGCACTTCATTCCTAATTGGAGTGGTTGGTGTATTCCATACTTCTAGCGATTGGATTTCACTCAAAAGTCACCAAATGACTCCTCGCACCGTATTATGATGTTGCCCCAGTTTTGGGCTCGATCCGAAATCAATAGGTGTTCCAAATTGGACAATTCAAGTTCAACGGCAGTTCGTTCCTAATTGGAGTGGTTGGTGTATTCCAAACTTCTAGCGATTGGATTTCACTCAAAACTCACCAAATGACTCCTCCCACCATATTATGATGTTGCCCATGTTATGGTCTCGATCTGAAATCAATAGGTGTTCCAAATTGGACAATTCAAGTTCAACGGCAGTTCATTCCTAATTGGAGTGGTTGGTGTATTCCATACTTCTAGCGATTGGATTTCACTCAAAACTCACCAAATGACTCCTCCCACCATATTATGATGTTGCCCAAGTTATGGTCTCGATCCGAAATCAATAGGTGTTCCAAATTGGACAATTCAAGTTCAACGGCAGTTCGTTCCTAATTCGAGTGGTTGGTGTATTCCATACTTCTAGCGATTGGATTTCACCCAAAACTCACCGAATGACTCCTCCCACCATATTATGATGTTGCCCTAGTTTTGGGCTCGATCCAAAATCAACAGGTGTGAGAAATTGGACAATTCAAGTTCAACGGCAGTTCGTTCCTAATTGGAGTGGTTGGTGTATTCCATACTTCTAGCGATTGGATTTCATTCAAAACTCACCAAATGACTCCTCCCACCATATTATGATGTTGCCCAAGTTATGGTCTCGATCCGAAATCAATAGGTGTTCCAAATTGGACAATTCAAGTTCAACGGCAGTTCGTTCCTAATTCGAGTGGTTGGTGTATTCCATACTTCTAGCGATTGGATTTCACTCAAAACTCACCGAATGACTCCTCCCACCATATTATGATGTTGCCCTAGTTTTGGGCTCGATCCGAAATCAATAGGTGTGAGAAATTGGACAATTCAAGTTCAACGGCAGTTCGTTCCTAATTGAAGTGGTTGGTGTATTCCGTACTTCTAGCGATTGGATTTCACTCAAAACTCACCAAATGACTCCTCCCACCATATTATGATGTTGCCCAAGTTATGGTCTTGATCCGAAATCAATAGGTGTTCCAAATTGGACAATTCAAGTTCAACGGCAGTTCGTTCCTAATTGGAGTGGTTGGTTTTTTCCAAACTTCTAGCGATTGGTTTTCACTCAAAACTCACCAAATGACTCCTCCCACCATATTATGATGTTGCCCAAGTTTGGGGTTCGATCCGAAATCAGTAGGTGTGAGAAATTGGACAATTCAAGTTCAACGGCAGTTCGTTCCTAATTGGAGTGGTTGGTGTATTCTATACTTCTAGCGATTGGATTTCACTCAAAACTCACCAATTGACTCCTTCCACCATAATATGATGTTGCCCAAGTTATGGTCTCGATCCGAAATCAATAGGTGTTCCAAATTGGACAATTCAAGTTCAACGGCAGTTCGTTCCTAATTGGAGTGGTTGGTGTATTCCATACTTCTAGCGATTGGATTTCACTCAAAACTCACCAAATGACTCCTCCCACCATATTATGATATTGCCCAAATTTGGGGCTCGATCCGAAATCAATTGGTGTGAGAAATTGGACAATTCAAGTTCAACTGCAGTTCGTTCCTAGTTGGAGTGGTTGGTGTATTCTATACTTCTAGCGATTGGATTTCACTCAAAACTCACCAAATGACTCCTCCCACCATGTTATGATGTTGCCCAAGTTATGGTCTCGATCCGAAATCAATAGGTGTTCCAAATTGGACAATTCAAGTTCAACGGCAGTTCGTTCCTAATTGGAGTGGTTGGTGTATTCCATACTTCTAGCGATTGGATTTCACTCAAAACTCACCAAATGACTCCTCCCACCATATTATGATGTTGCCCATGTTATGGTCTCGATCTGAAATCAATAGGTGTTCCAAATTGGACAATTGAAGTTCAACGGCAGTTCGTTCCTAATTGGAGTGGTTGGTGTATTCCATACTTCTAGCGATTGGATTTCACTCAAAACTCACTGTTGTGTAGATACAGCTGCACCAAAATGGATTCAGTTGCATCCTCAACTTGTGATACTCGCAAGTGCACGAGCCGTTCGGTAGTATAGCGTATGTAAGTGCGAGGTCGATCCCACGAGGATTGGTGATTGAATGATCCCATTCATTTCTCCTACACAAAACAGAAATGAAAGAAAAGGAAATAAATAAAACAAGAAAAAGGAAATACCTCAAGCAAATAAGTTCCCAAGTTCAATTTGATTAATGGATTGATTCTAGCTAAAGTATGATTAAGCCATGGTGTGTGGTCATAACCTTGTGTTCCTAATTCCCTAATTTGATCATTTGTTGTCTAACCTAAAATTAAGCATTAGGAACCAATTAAGCATAGAAGAACAATTTAAACAACCAAGTATGTATCTAATCCCTGTTGTCGAATGTCCATACATACTCTTCCTATTCATAGTTCAATTCGAATTAAAGCATGGTGTATACTCTTAATTCAAACCAAGATAGCTAACATGCAAGCCTAAATGGTGATCAATCATTCAAACTAGCATATTAACTTATAAGCATAATGAATAAGAACAAAAACCATAATTGAAACTTGGAAACTAATCAAACTTGAAACTAAAGAAAAGAATTTACATAATGAAAAGTAAAGTGGAACTAAGAAAAACTTAAGGAGAATTTTAGCACAAAGATCTCATTATAACAATTGAAAACTAGAAAGGAAAACTAAGAGAATTTGAGGGAGAGAAGGGAAGGGAGCTCTAGAGAAGTGTTTGAGAGCTCCCCCCCTTGGGGTGTGTTTACAAGCTTAGAGAACTTCCCTATTTATAGGCCTAGGGGAAGTGAAAATCTGAATTCAATATGGCTAATGCATACAACACTTGTTTTATAAAATCTGAAATGGTTGATGCACTTGTATTAGAAAATCTAAATTGGGTGATGCACTTCACCAATAGATCCCACCAGCAGCCCTAGCTCATCTTCATGTCACCATGACCAAGCTTCCAACCAGAAATGATAGCTCATACCTAGCTCACCATGACCAAGCATCCAACCAGCACATGCTGAGGTCAGCATGACCAGCAACTTCAAGGGCTTACAACTTGGGCTTCCCTTAATCAAATTAGGACTTTAAGCACTCTAAATTGAAGTTCAGAATGTCTTCTTTCCAGCCATATGTTATTTGGGCCAATCCAAGGTCGGAGGAAGAAGTTAAGGCCGAAACAAATTGCTAACTCATTTTCCGCGCTGATAAGATCCATCCTGAGCATGGTTCTGTGTTTGCTAGGTAACGGACTCCAGATTTATCCAATGGGGCTGACTTTTGGATATGTTATAGGACACACCAATTGGAACAACTTTCATGAAGAATGTGGCCTCATTCGAGGTATGTAGGTTGTTGAAACAAAGCTTGCAATATGACCTACGGAACTGGACTGGCAGGGGGCTGTAGCCAAAATGAGTTTGTCTTTAAGCTCTTCATCCATTCATCCAAATTAAGCCTTAACATGCTTGAATTGCATGAATTATGCTCTCTAAAGCCATCATTATTACCTAAAGCTCAATGAACTGAAAGATAAACACAAAAAGGATTAAAAGCACAAGTTTAACTAAAAAAAACATAACCAAATCATAAGATAGAAGGGTACAAAATGATATGTAAATATGCACCGATCAAATACCCCCAAACCTAGATTTTGCTAGTCCTCGAGCAAAACAAAAGGAAAACGAAGAAAAATAAAACAAAATAAGAAGTTAACTAGACCACTTTCGTAGGTAACTCGATTGCATTGAGCGTATGCAACAAGCCTTTAAACCTCTAGGCATCCCTAGTAGGAGGAGTTGTGTCTCCTGAGGGTTTAACAGATACGATACCCACAAACGTTTTTCTAACTCTACAAAACAAAATGGTTAGAAAACTTAATAGATTTGTTAGTCCTTAAGCAAAACAAAACAAAACAAAATACAAAAACGTTAACCTTCCAACCAGACAGAAATTTTAACTTCGTAGACATGGCTCAACAAGGAACAAAACAAGCACTAAGGAAGTTCTAAACATTATTCAAGTGCTACCACAATCTCACAAAAATCATGCTCAAGGTGTGTGTGTGAAGTAGCCATGAAGATACAACTCATGCTTCTCAAACAACGATATGAATTCTTGCAAGAATGAACACAAGTTTGCCAAGCTAAACCAAAATCAATAGGACTTTACTCATGGATGTAATGTAATGGTTAGAAAAGGAATGGATATTGAAATACAAAGTCTAAGGAACAAAGTAGAGCATGTCATATAAACAAGATCATTGACATTTGAAATGTAAGGCACATAATTTGAAAAGCTCACAATACCAGATTTTGCAATTGAATCACTTCAAAATTTGATTTTGACATTTACACACTTTGTATAAAATTTGGCCCAATTTTGCGGCTCTTTACCCTAGATCACCTTGATTTCTCCTTATATCACCCTAGGGTCGTGACTACATTGGCCACACTTCTTTTCTCTTTTTCTTTTGATTTTTTTTTTATAGCTCATTTATTGCCTTGAATACATTACAATCTCAAATACAATCATACTCTACATGTCCCCTAGATGGTAGGATGTTTAATGGATGATAAGGTGATAGAAAGAAATGGCTAAGTGTTTGGGCACAAAAGGGTTTACAAGGGAATATGTATTGTATGGGTTGATGGAGGAAAAAGAAAGAGGCTTAACAAAGATGGCCTAAATCATATCTTAGTTATAAACTTGACATTCCAGTGAATCACACAAGCAAAAAATGCATACAATTGGGTAAGACATGCAAGAGTTGTATAATCATGGCTAAAGTGCATAGAAAGCTCAAGCATAATTATGTGAGACTTAGCTAGCAAAAGAATAAGATTCAGACCTAACACAATGCTTATCAAATTCCTAAGAGCCATATTAGAAGTTAGACTCAAGATTTATCATTGGTGTGGGAAGGAAAACTGAAAATGACTCAAAGAAAAGAAACAGAAAAGAAAAACGAGAGGTTTCAAATTGCAAATTGAATATTTTTTTTTAAATTTATTAAAACACACAAATATACAAGTAACTCAAGGATGACCAGTTAAGGGCCTCAGAAAACACAGCCAGGGGATCCGGGAAGGTTGGAGGGGTCACAATGGTCCCGCTTAAAACCCAAACTTCTTAGACACCGAAGGTGTCGCCTAAAGAACTCCTAGACACTGTATTGACGGAGACGCTCACTGGAGTTACCACGAGTCAGCTCATATAAAAAATCTTTTTAATTTTTTTTTTATATAAAAGAAACATAAACTTAAAATTACTAAAATAAAAACAAAACAAGTAAAGAGAAAGGATCGAAATACTTCCCCTTGAAGCGATTAGGTCGAGCGTGATGCATTTGGAGGTCGCGACTTCTCCCACTACTCCACACTTCCTATCTTTGAAATTGCCTTCTTTCTCCCTCTTTATTAACCTGTCATAAATTTCTAAAACAAACACACAAACTTGAAATGGAATTAAAAGGATTAGGAAATAAAAACTAAATTGAAAAGGAATATCAACACACATCCAATTCCATGCTTCAAAGCAACAAGCATCAATGGGTTGTGTAAGCTGGGACTTAAACCCAGTTCTCTTGCTTGTTGGGCAATTGTCCTTTTCTGTTGGACTACAAACACAACTGGTCCATTAACATCATTAACTTTAAAACTTGAAATTGTTTAGAAGAACATGAAAATGAAAAATAAAAATAAAACAAGTAGGGAAAAGAAATAGAACCAAACTATGTTGCCAATCCCCGGCAACGGCGCCAAAAACTTGTTGTGTAGATACAGCTGCACCAAAATGGATTCAGTTGCATCCTCAACTTGTGATACTCGCAAGTGCACGAGCCGTTCGGTAGTATAGCGTATGTAAGTGCGAGGTCGATCCCACGAGGATTGGTGATTGAATGATCCCATTCATTTCTCCTACACAAAACAGAAATGAAAAAAAAGGAAATAAATAAAACAAGAAAAAGGAAATACCTCAAGCAAATAAGTTCCCAAGTTCAATTAGATTAATGGATTGATTCTAGCTAAAGTATGATTAAGCCATGGTGTGTGGTCATAACCTTGTGTTCCTAATTCCCTAATTTGATCATTTGTTGTCTAACCTAAAATTAAGCATTAGGAACCCATTAAGCATAGAAGAACAATTTAAACAACCAAGTATGTATCTAATCCCTGTTGTCGAATGTCCATACATACTCTTCCTATTCATAGTTCAATTCGAATTAAAGCATGGTGTATACTCTTAATTCAAACCAAGATAGCTAACATGCAAGCCTAAATGGTGATCAATCATTCAAACTAGCATATTAACTTATAAGCATAATGAATAAGAACAAAAACCATAATTGAAACTTGGAAACTAATCAAACTTGAAACTAAAGAAAAGAATTTACATAATGAAAAGTAAAGTGGAACTAAGAAAAACTTAAGGAGAATTTTAGCACAAAGATCTCATTATAACAATTGAAAACTAGAAAGGAAAACTAAGAGAATTTGAGGGAGAGAAGGGAAGGGAGCTCTAGAGAAGTGTTTGAGAGCTCCCCCCCTTGGGGTGTGTTTACAAGCTTAGAGAACTTCCCTATTTATAGGCCTAGGGGAAGTGAAAATCTGAATTCAATATGGCTAATGCATACAACACTTGTTTTATAAAATCTGAAATGGTTGATGCACTTGTATTAGAAAATCTAAATTGGGTGATGCACTTCACCAATAGATCCCACCAGCAGCCCTAGCTCATCTTCATGTCACCATGACCAAGCTTCCAACCAGAAATGATAGCTCATACCTAGCTCACCATGACCAAGCATCCAACCAGCACATGCTAAGGTCAGCATGACCAGCAACTTCAAGGGCTTACCAATTGGGCTTCCCTTAATCAAATTAGAACTTTAAGCACTCTAAATTGAAGTTCAGAATGTCTTCTTTCCAGCCATATGTTATTTGGGCCAATCCAAGGTCGGAGGAAGAAGTTAAGGCCGAAACAAATTGCTAACTCATTTTCCGCGCTGATAAGATTCATCCTGAGCATGGTTCTGTGTTTGCTAGGTAACGGACTCCAGATTTATCCAATGGGGCTGACTTTTGCATATGTTATAGGACACACCAATTGGAACAACTTTCATGAAGAATGTGGCCTCATTCGAGGTATGTAGGTTGTTGAAACAAAGCTTGCAATATGACCTACGGAACTGGACTGGCAGGGGGCTGTAGCCAAAATGAGTTTGTCTTTAAGCTCTTCATCCATTCATCCAAATTAAGCCTTAACATGCTTGAATTGCATGAATTATGCTCTCTAAAGCCATCATTATTACCTAAAGCTCAATGAACTGAAAGATAAACACAAAAAGGATTAAAAGCACAAGTTTAACTAAAAAAAAACATAACCAAATCATAAGCCAGAAGGGTACAAAATGATATGTAAATATGCACCGATCACTCACCAAATGACTCCTCCCACCATATCATGTTGTTTCCCAAGTTTGGGGCTCGATACGAAATCAATAGGTGTGAGAAATTGGACAATTCAAGTTCAACGGCAGTTCGTTCCTAATTGGAAAGGTTGGTGTATCCCATACTTCTAGCGATTGGATTTCACTCAAAACTCACCAAATGACTCCTCCCACCATATTATGATGTTGCCAAAGTTTTGGGATCGATCCGAAATCAATAGGTGTTCGAAATTGGACAATTCAAGTTCAACGGCAGTTCGTTCCTAATTGGAGTGGTTGGTGTATTCCATACTTCCAGCGATTGGATTTCACTCAAAAATCACCAAATGACTCCTCCCACCATATTATGATATTGCCCAAATTTGGGGATCGATCCGAAATCAATAGGTGTGAGAAATTGGACAATTCAAGTTCAACTGCAGTTCGTTCCTAGTTGGAGTGGTTGGTGTATTCTATACTTCTAGCGATTGGATTTCTCTCAAAACTCACCAAATGACTCCTCCCACCATATTATGATGTTGCCCAAGTTATGGTCTCGATCCGAAATCAATAGGTGTTCCAAATTGGCCAATTCAAGTTCAACGGCAGTTCGTTCCTAATTGGAGTGGTTGGTGTATTCCATACTTCTAGCGATTGGATTTCACTCAAAACTCACCAAATGACTCCTCCCACCATATTATGATGTTGCCCACGTTATGGTATCGATCTGAAATCAATAGGTGTTCCAAATTGGACAATTCAAGTTCAACGGCAGTTCGTTCCTAATTGGAGTGGTTGGTGTATTCCATACTTCTAGCGATTGGATTTTACTCAAAACTCACCAAATGACTCCTCCCACCATATTATGATATTGCCCAAATTTGGGGCTCGATCCGAAATCAATAGGTGTGAGAAATTGGACAATTCAAGTTCAACTGCAGTTCGTTCCTAGTTGGAGTGGTTGGTGTAATCTATACTTCTAGCGATTGGATTTCACTCAAAACTCACCAAATGACTCCTCCCACCATATTATGATGTTGCCCAAGTTATGGTCTCGATCCGAAATCAATAGGTGTTCCAAATTGGACAATTCAAGTTCAACGGCACTTCGTTCCTAATTGGAGTGGTTGGTGTATTCCATACTTCTAGCGATTGGATTTCACTCAAAACTCACCAAATGACTCCTCCCACCATATTATGATGTTGCCCATGTTATGGTCTCGATCTGAAATCAATAGGTGTTCCAAATTGGACAATTCAAGTTCAACGGCAGTTCGTTCCTAATTGGAGTGGTTGGTGTATTCCATACTTCTAGCGATTGGATTTCACTCAAAACTCACCAAATGACTCCTCCCACCATATGATGATGTTGCCAAAGTTTTGGGATCAATCCGAAATCAATAGGTGTTCGAAATTGGACAACTCAAGTTCAACGGCAGTTCGTTCGTAATTGGAGTGGTTGGTGTATTCCATACTTCTAGCGATTGGATTTCACTCAAAACTCACCAAATGACTACTCCCACCATATTATGATATTACCCAAATTTGGGGCTCGATCCGAAATCAATAGGTGTGAGAAATTGGACAATTCAAGTTCAACTGCAGTTCGTTCCTAATTGGAAAGGTTGGTGTATTCCATACTTCTAGCGATTGGATTTCACTCAAAACTCACCAAATGACTCCTCCCACCATATGATGATGTTGCCAAAGTTTTGGGATCAATCCGAAATCAATAGGTGTTCGAAATTGGACAACTCAAGTTCAACGGCAGTTCGTTCGTAATTGGAGTGGTTGGTGTATTCCATACTTCTAGCGATTGGATTTCACTCAAAACTCACCAAATGACTACTCCCACCATATTATGATATTACCCAAATTTGGGGCTCGATCCGAAATCAATAGGTGTGAGAAATTGGACAATTCAAGTTCAACTGCAGTTCGTTCCTAATTGGAAAGGTTGGTGTATTCCATACTTCTAGCGATTGGATTTCACTCAAAACTCACCAAATGACTCCTCCCACCATATGATGATGTTGCCAAAGTTTTGGGATCAATCCGAAATCAATAGGTGTTCGAAATTGGACAACTCAAGTTCAACGGCAGTTCGTTCGTAATTGGAGTGGTTGGTGTATTCCATACTTCTAGCGATTGGATTTCACTCAAAACTCACCAAATGACTACTCCCACCATATTATGATATTACCCAAATTTGGGGCTCGATCCGAAATCAATAGGTGTGAGAAATTGGACAATTCAAGTTCAACTGCAGTTCGTTCCTAGTTGGAGTGGTTGGTGTATTCTATACTTCTAGCGATTGGATTTCACTCAAAACTCACCAAATGACTCCTCCCACAATATTATGATGTTGCCCAAGTTATGGTCTCGATCCGAAATCAATAGGTGTTCCAAATTGGACAATTCAAGTTCAACGGCAGTTCGTTCCTAATTGGAGTGGTTGGTGTATTCCATACTTCTAGCTATTGGATTTCACTCAAAACTCACCAAATGACTCCTCCCACCATATTATGATGTTGCCCATGTTATGGTTTCGATCTGAAATCAATAGGTGTTCCAAATTGGACAATTCAAGTTCAACGGCAGTTCGTTCCTAATTGGAGTGGTTGGTGTATTCCATACTTCTAGCGATTGGATTTCACTCAAAACTCACCAAATGACTCCTCCCACCATAGTATGATGTTGCCCAAGTTATGGTCTCGATCCGAAATCAATAGGTGTTCCAAATTGGACAATTCAAGTTCAACGGCAGTTCGTTCCTAATTGGATTGGTTGGTGTATTCCGTACTTCTTGCGATTGGATTTCACTCAAAACTCACCAAATGACTCCTCCCACCATATTATGATTTTGGCCAAATTTGGGGCTCGATCCGAAATCAACAGGTGTGAGAAATTGGACAATTCAAGTTCAACTGCAGTTCGTTCCTAGTTGGAGTGGTTGGTGTATTCTATACTTCTAGCGATTGGATTTCACTCAAAACTCACCAAATGACTCCTCCCACCATATTATGATGTTGCCCAAGTTATGGTCTCTATCCGAAATCAATAGGTGCTCCAAATTGGACAATTCAAGTTCAACGGCAGTTCGTTCCGAATTGGAGTGGTTGGTGTATTCCATACTTCTAGCTATTGGATTTCACTCAAAACTCACCAAATGACTCCTCCCACCATATTACGATGTTGCCCAAGTTTTGGGCTCGATCCGAAATCAATAGGTGTGAGAAATTGGACAATTTAAGTTCAATGGCAGTTCGTACCTAATTGGAGTGGTTGGTGTATTCCATACTTCTACCGATTGGATTTCACTCAAAACTCACCAAATGACTCCTCCCACCATATGATGATGTTGCCCAAGTTTTGGGCTCGATCCGAAATCAATAGGTGTTCCAAATTGGATAATTCAAGTTCAACGGCAGTTCGTTCCTAATTGGAGTGGTTGGTGTATTCCATACTTCTAGCGATTGGATTTCACTCAAAACTCACCAAATGACTCCTCCCACCATATTGTGATGTTGCCCAAGTTTTGGGCTCCATCCGAAATCAATAGGTGTTCGAAATTGGACAATTCAAGTTCAACGGCAGTTCGTTCCAAATTGTAGTGGTTGGTGTATTCCATACTTCTAGCGATTGGATTTCACTCAAAACTCCCCAAATGACTCCTCCCACCATATTATGATGTTGCCCAAGTTTGGGGCTCGATACGAAATCAATAGGTGTGAGAAATTGGACAATTCAAGTTCAGGGCAGTTCGTTCCTGAATGGAGTGGTTGATGTATTCCATACTTCTAGGGATTGGATTTCACTCAAAACTCACCAAATGACTCCTCCCACCATATTATGTTGTTGCCCAAGTTTGGGGCTCGATCCGAAATCAATAGGTGTTCCAAATTGGACAATTCAAGTTCAACGGCAGTTCGTTCCTAATTGGAGTGGTTGGTGTATTCCATACATCTAGCGATTGGATTTCACTCAAAACTCACCAACTGACTCCTCCCACCAAATTATGATGTTACTTAAGTTTTGGGCTCGATCCGAAATCAATAGGTGTTCCAAATTGGACAATTCAAGTTCAAAGGCAGTTCGTTCCTAATTGGTGTGGTTGGTGTATTCCATACTTCTAGTGATTGGATTTCACTCAAAACTCACCAAATGACTCCTCCCACCACGTTATGGTGTTGCCCAAGTTTTGGGCTCGATCCGAAATCAATTGGTGTTCCAAATTGGACAATTCAAGTTCAACGGCAATTCTTTCCTAATTGGAGTGGTTGGTGTATTCCATACATCTAGCGATTGGATTTCACTCAAAACTAACCAAATGACTCCTCCCACCATATTATGATGTTGCCCAAGTTTTGGGCTCGATCCGAAATCAATAGGTGTGTGAAATTGGACAATTCAAGTTCAACGGCAATTCGTTCCTAATTGGAGTGGTTGGTGTATTCCATACTTCGAGCGATTGGATTTCACTCAAAATTCACCAAATGACTCCTCCCCCCATATTATGATGTTGCCCAAGTTTCGGGCGCGATCCGAAATCAATAGGTGTGAAAAATTGGACAATTCAAGTTCAACGGCAGTTCGTTCCTAATTGGAGTGGTTGGTGTATTCCATACTTCTAGCCAATGTATTTCACTCAAAACTCACCAAATGACTCCTCCCACCATATTATGATGTTGCCCAAATTTTGGGCTCGATCCGAAATCAATAGGTGTGAGAAATTGGACAATTCAAGTTCAACAGCAGTTCGTTCCTAATTGGAGTGGTTGGTATATTCCATACTTCTAGCGATTGGATTTCACTCAAAACTCACCAAATGACTTCTCCCACCATATTATGATGTTGCCCAAGTTTTGGGCTCGATCTGAAATAAATTGGTGTTCCAAATTGGACAATTCAAGTTCAACGGCAGTTTGTTCCTAATTGGAGTGGTTGGTGTATTCAACACTTCTAGCGATTGGATTTCACTCAACACTCACCAAATGACTCCTCCCACCATATTATGATGTTACCCAAGTTTTGGGCTCAATCCGAAATCAATAGGTGTGAGAAATTGGACAATTCAAGTTCAAGGGCAGTTCGTTCCTAATTGGAGTGGTTGGTGTATTCCATACTTCTAGCGATTGGATTTCACTCAAAACTCACCAAATGACTTCTCCCACCATATTATGATGTTGCCCAAGTTTTGGGCTCGATCCGAAATCAATAGGTTTTCCAAATTGGAAAATTCAAGTTCAACGGCATTTCGTTCCTAATTGTAGTGGTTGGTGTATTCCATACTTCTAGCGATTGGATTTCACTCAAAACTCACCAAATGACTCCTCCCACCATATTATCATGTTGCCCAAGTTTTGGGCTCGATCCGAAATCAATAGGTGTTCCAAATTGGACAATTCAAGTTCAACGGCAGTTCGTTCCTAATTGGAGTGGTTGGTGTATTCCATACTTCTAGCGATTGGATTTCACTCAAAACTCACCAAATGAGTTCTCCCACCATATTATGATGTTGCCCAAGTTTTGGGCTCGATCCGAAATCAATAGGTTTTCCAAATTGGAAAATTCAAGTTCAACGGCATTTCGTTCCTAATTGTAGTCGTTGGTGTATTCCATACTTCTAGAGATTGGATTTCACTCAAAACTCACCAAATGACTCCTCCCACCATATTATCATGTTGCCCAAGTTTTGGGCTCGATCCGAAATGGATAGGTGTTCCAAATTGGACAATTCAAGTTCAACGGCAGTTCGTTCCTAATTGGAGTGGTCGGTGTATTCCATACTTCTAGCGAATGGATTTCACTCAAAACTCACCAAATGACTTCTCCCACCATATTATGATGTTGCCCAAGTTTTGGGCTCGATCCGAAATCAATAAGTTTTCCAAATTGGAAAATTCAAGTTCAACGGCATTTCGTTCCTAATTGTAGTGGTTGGTGTATTCCAAACTTCTAGCGATTGGATTTCACTCAAAACTCACCAAATGACTCCTCCCACCATATTATCATGTTGCCCAAGTTTTGGGCTCGATCCGAAATCAATAGGTGTTCCAAATTGGACAATTCAAGTTCAACGGCAGTTCGTTCCTAATTGGAGTGGTTGGTGTATTCCATACTTCTAGCCAATGGATTTCACTCAAAACTCACCAAATGACTCCTCCCACCATATTATGATGTTGCCCAAATTTTGGGCTCGATCCGAAATCAATAGGTGTGAGAAATTGGACAATTCAAGTTCAACAGCTGTTCGTTCCTAATTGGAGTGGTTGGTGTATTCCATACTTCTAGCGATTGGATTTCACTCAAAACTCACCAAATGACTTCTCCCACCATATTATGATGTTGCCCAAGTTTTGGGCTCGATCCAAAATCAATAGGTTTTCCAAATTGGACAATTCAAGTTCAACGTCATTTCGTTCCTAATTGTAGTGGTTGGTGTATTCCATACTTCTAGCGATTGGATTTCACTCAAAACTCACCAAATGACTCCTCCAACCATATTATGATGTTGCCCAAGTTTTGGGATCGATCTGAAATAAATAGGTGTTCCAAATTGGACAATTCAAGTTCAACGGCAGTTTGTTCCTAATTGGAGTGGTTGGTGTATTCAACACTTCTAGCGATTGGATTTCACTCAAAACTCACCAAATGACTCCTCCCACCATATTATGATGTTGCCCAAGTTTTGGGCTCGATCTGAAATCAATAAGTTTTCCAAATTGGAAAATTCAAGTTCAACGGCATTTCGTTCCTAATTGTAGTGGTTGGTGTATTCCATACTTCTAGCGATTGGATTTCACTCAAAACTCACCAAATGACTCCTCCCACCATATTATCATGTTGCCCAAGTTTTGGGCTCGATCCGAAATCAATAGGTGTTCCAAATTGGACAATTCAAGTTCAACGGCAGTTCGTTCCTAATTGGAGTGGTTGGTGTATTCCATACTTCTAGCCAATGGATTTCACTCAAAACTCACCAAATGACTCCTCCCACCATATTATGATGTTGCCCAAATTTTGGGCTCGATCCGAAATCAATAGGTGTTCCAAATTGGACAATTCAAGTTCAACGGCAGTTCGTTCCAAATTGGAGTGGTTGGTGTATTCCATACATCTAGCGATTGGATTTCACTCAAAACTAACCAAATGACTCCTCCCACCATATTATCATGTTGCCCAAGTTTTGGGCTCGATCCGAAATCAATAGGTGTGAGAAATTGGACAATTCAAGTTCAACAGCAGTTCGTTCCTAATTGGAGTGGTTGATGTATTCCATACTTCTAGCGATTGGATTTCACTCAAAATTCACCAAATGACTTCTCCCACCATATTATGATGTTGCCCAAGTTTTGGGCTCGATCCGAAATCAATAGGTGTGAGAAATTGGACAATTCAAGTTCATCGGCAGTTCGTTCCTAATTGGAGTGGTTGGTGTATTCCATACTTCTAGCGATTGGATTTCACTCAAAACTCACCAAATGACTCCTCCCACCATATTATGATGTTGCCCAAGTTTTGGGCTCGATCCGAAATCGATAGGTGTTCCAAATTGGACAATTCAAGTTCAACGGCAGTTCGTTCCTAATTGGAGTGGTCGGTGTATTCCATACTTCTAGCGAATGGATTTCACTCAAAACTCACCAAATGACTCCTCCCACCATATTATGATGTTGCCCAAGTTTTGGGCTCGATCCGAAATCAATAGGTGTGAGAAATTGGACAATTCAAGTTCAACAGCAGTTCGTTCCTAATTGGAGTGGTTGGTGTATTCCATACTTCTAGCGATTGGATTTCACTCAAAACTCACCAAATGACTTCTCCCACCATATTATGATGTTGCCCAAGTTTTGGGCTCGTTCCGAAATCAATAGGTTTTCCAAATTGGACAATTCAAGTTCAACGGCATTTCGTTCCTAATTGTAGTGGTTGGTGTATTCCATACTTCTAGCGATTGGATTTCACTCAAAACTTCCCAAATGACTCCTCCCACCAAATTATGATGTTGCCCCAGTTTTGGGCTCGATCCGAAATCAATTGGTGTTCCAAATTGGACAATTCAAGTTCAACGGCATTTCGTTCCTAATTGTAGTGGTTGGTGTATTCCATACTTCTAGCGATTGGATTTCACTCAAAACTTACCAAATGACTCCTCCCACCATATTATGATGTTGCCCAAGTTTTGGGCTCGATCCGAAATCAATAGGTGTGAGAAATTGGACAATTCAAGTTCAACGGCAGTTCGTTCCTAATTGGAGTTGTTGGTGTATTCCATACTTCGAGCGATTGGATTTCACTCAAAACTCACCAAATGACTCCTCCCACCATATTATGATGTTGCCCAAGTTTCGGGCGCGATCCGAAATCAATAGGTGTGAAAAATTGGACAATTCAAGTTCAACGGCAGTTCGTTCCTAATTGGAGTGTTTGGTGTATTCCATACTTCTAGCGAATGGATTTCACTCAAAACTCACCAAATGACTCCTCCCACCATTTTATGATGTTGCCCAAGTTTTGGGCTCGATCCGAAATCAATAGGTTTTCCAAATTGGACAATTCAAGTTCAACGTCATTTCTTTCCTAATTGTAGTGGTTGGTGTATTCCATACTTCTAGCGATTGGATTTCACTCAAAACTCACCAAATGACTCCTCCAACCATATTATGATGTTGCCCAAGTTTTGGGCTCGATCTGAAATATATAGGTGTTCCAAATTGGACAATTGAAGTTCAACGGCAGTTCGTTCCTAATTGGAGTGGTTGGTGTATTCCATACTTCTAGCGATTGGATTTCACTCAAAACTCACCAAATGACTGCTCCCACCATGTTATGATGTTGCCCAAGTTTTGGGCTCGATCCGAAATCAATAGGTGTTCCAAATTGGACAATTCAAGTTCAACGGCAGTTCGTTCCTAATTGGAGTGGTTGGTGTATTCCATACTTCTAGCGATTGGATTTCACTCAAAACTAACCAAATGACTCCTCCCACCATATTATCATGTTGCCCAAGTTTTGGGCTCGATCCGAAATCAATAGGTGTGAGAAATTGGACAATTCAAGTTCAACGGCAGTTCGTTCCTAATTGGAGTGGTTGGTGTATTCCATACTTCTATCGATTGGATTTCACTCAAAACTCACCAAATGACTCCTCCCACCATATTATGGTGTTGCCCAAGTTTTGGGCTCGATCCGAAATCAATAGGTGTTCCAAATTGGACAATTCAAGTTCAACGGCAGTTCGTTCCTAATTGGAGTGGTTGTTGTATTCCATACTTCTAGCGATTGGATTTCACTCAAAACTCACCAAATGACTCCTCCCACCATATTATGATGTTACTCAATTTTTCGGCTCGATCCGAATTCAATAGGAGTTCCAAATTGGACAATTCAAGTTCGAAGGCAGTTCGTTCCTAATTGGAGTGGTTGGTGTCTTCCATACTTCTAGCGATTGGATTTCACTCAAAACTCACCAAATGACTCCTCCCACCATATTATGATGTTACTCAAGTTTTGGGCTCGATCCGAAATCAATAGGTGTTCCAAATTGGACAATTCAAGTTCAAAGGCAGTTCGTTCCTAATTGGAGTGGTTGGTGTAATCCATACTTCTAGCGATTGGATTTTACTCAAAACTAACCAAATGACTCCCCCCACCATATTATGATGTTGCCGAAGTTTTGGGCTCGATCCGAAATCAATGGGTGTGAGAAATTGGACAATTCAAGTTCAACGGCAGTTCGTTCCTAATTGGAGTGGTTGGTGTATTCCAAACTTCTAGCGATTGGATTTCACTCAAAACTCACCAAATGACTCCTCCCACCATATTATGATGTTACTCAATTTTTCGGCTCGATCCGACATCAATAGGTGTTCCAAATTGGACAATTCAAGTTCAAAGGCAGTTCGTTCCTTATTGGAGTGGTTGGTGTCTTCCGTACTTCTAGCGATTGGATTTCACTCAAAACTCACCAAATGACTCCTCCCACCATGTTATGGTGTTGCCCAAGTTTTGGGCTCTATCCGAAATGAATAGGTGTTCGAAATTGGACAATTCAAGTTCAACGGCAGTTCGTTCCAAATTGGAGAGGTTGGTGTATTCCATACTTTTAGCGATTGGATTTCACTCAAAACTCACCAAAAGACTCCTCCCACCATATTATGATGTTGCCCAAGTTTTGGGCTCGATCCGAAATCAATAGGTGTTCTAAATTGGACAATTCAAGTTCAACTGCAGTTCGTTCCTAATTGGAGTGGTTGGTGTATTCCATACTTCTAGTGATTGGATTTCACTCAAAACTCACCAAATGACTCCTCCCACCATATTATGATGTTACCCAAGTTTTGGGCAAGATCCGAAATCAATAGGTGTTCCGAATTGGACAATTCGAGTTCAACGGCAGTTCGTTCCTAATTGGAGTGGTTTGTGTATTCCATACTTCTAGCGATTGGATTTCACTCAAAACTCACCAAATGACTCCTCCCACCATATTATGATGTTACTCAAGTTTTGGGCTCGATCCGAAATCAATAGGTGTTCCAAATTGGACAATTCAAGTTTAAAGGCAGTTCGTTCCTAATTGGAGTGGTTGGTGTAATCCATACTTCTAGCGATTGGATTTTACTCAAAACTAACCAAATGACTCCCCCCACCGTATTATGATGTTGCCGAAGTTTTGGGCTCGATCCGAAATCAATGGGTGTGAGAAATTGGACAATTCAAGTTCAACGGCAGTTCGTTCCTAATTTGAGTGGTTGGTGTATTCCATACTTCTAGCGATTGGATTTCACTCAAAACTCACCAAATGACTCCTCCCATCATATTATGATGTTGCCCAAGTTCTGGGATCGATCCGAAATCAATAGGTGTTCCAAATTGGACAATTCAAGTTCAACTGCAGTTCGTTCCTAATTGGACTGGTTGGTGTATTCCATACTTCTAGTGATTGGATTTCACTCAAAACTCACCAAATGACTCCTCCCACGATATTATGATGTTGCCCAAGTTTTGGGCTGGATCCGAAATCATTAGGTGTTCGAAATTGGACAATTCAATTCCAACGGCAGTTCGTTCCTAATTGGAGTGGTTGGTGTATTCCATACTTCTAGCGATTGGATTTCACTCAAAACTCACCAAATGACTCCTCCCACCATATTATGATGTTGCCCAGGTTTGGGGCTCGGTCCGAAATCAATTGGTGTGAGAAATTGGACAATTCAAGTTCAACGGCAGTTCGTTCCTAATTGGAGTGGTTGGTGTATTCCATACTTCTAGCGATTGGATTTCACTCAAAACTCACCAAATGACTCCTCCCATCATATTATGATGTTGCCCAAGTTTTGGGCTCGATCCGAAATCAATAGGTGTTCCAAATTGGACAATTCAAGTTCAACGGCAGTTCGTTCCTAATTGTAGTGGTTGGTGTATTCCATACTTCTAGCGATTGGATTTCACTCAAAATTCACCAAATGACTCCTCCCACCATATTATGATGTTGCCCAAGTTTTGGGCTCGATCCGAAATCAACAGGTGTTCCAAATTGGACAATTCAAGTTCAACGGCAGTTCGTTCCTAATTGGAGTGGTTGGTGTATTCCATACTTCTAGCGATTGGATTTCACTCAAAACTCACCAAATGACTCCTCCCACCATATTATGATGTTGCCCAAGTTTTCGTCTCGATCCGAAATCAATAGGTGTTCCAAATTGGACAATTCAAGTGCAACGACAGTTCGTTCCTAATCGGAGTGGTTGGTGTATTCCATACTTCTAGCGATTGGATTTCACCCAAAACTCACCAAACAACTCCTCCCACCATATTATGATGTTGCCCAAGTTTTGGGCCCGATCCGAAATCAATAGATGTGAGAAATTGGACAATTCAAGTTCCACGGCAGTTCATTCCTAATTGGAGTGGTTGGTGTATTCCATACTTCTAGCGATTGGATTTTACTCAAAACTCACCAAATGACTCCTCCCACCATATTATGTTGTTGCCCAAGTTTTGGGCTCGATCCGAAATCAATAGGTGTGAGAAATTGGACAATTCAAGTTCAACGGAAGTTCGTTCCAAATTGGAGTGGTTGGTGTATTCCATACTTCTAGCGATTGGATTTCACTCAAAACTCACCAAATGACTCCTCCCGACATATTATGATGTTGCCCAAGCTTTGGGCTCGATCCGAAATCAATAGGTGTGAGAAATTGGACAATTCAAGTTCAACGGCAGTTCGTTCCTAATTGGAGTGGTTGGTGTATTCCACACTTCTAGAGATTGGATTTCACTCAAAACTCACCAAATGACTCCTCCACCCATATTATGATGCTGCCCAAGTTTTGGGCTCGATCCGAAATCAATAGGTGTGAGAAATTGGACAGTTCAAGTTCAACGGCAGTTCGTTCCAAATTGGAGTGGTTGGTGTATTCCATACCTCTAGCGATTGGATTTCACCCAAAACTCACCAAATGACTCCTCCCACCATATTACGATGTTGCCCAAGTGTTGGGCTCGATCAGAAATCAATAGGTGTGAGAAATTGGATAATTCAAGTTCAACGGCAGTTCGTTCCTAATTGGAGTAGTTGGTGTATTCCATACTTCTAGCGATTGGATTTCACTCAAAACTCACCAAATGACTCCTCCCACCACATTATGATGTTGCCCAAGTTTTGGGCTCGATCCGAAATCAATAGGTGTTCCAAATTGGACAATTCAAGTTCAATCGCAGTTCGTTCCTAATTGGAGTGGTTGGTGTATTCCATACTTGTAGCGATTGGATTTCACTCAAAACTCACCAAATGACTCCTCCCACCATATTATGAAGTTGCACAAGTTTGGGGTTCCATCCGAAATCAATAGGTGTGAGAAATTGGACAATTCAAGTTCAACGGCAGTTCGTTCCTAATTGGAGTGGTTGGTGTATTCCATACTTCTAGCGATTGAATTTCACTCAAAAATCACCAGACGACTCCTCCCACCATATTACGATGTTGCCCAAGTTTTGGGCTCGATCCGATATCAATAGGTGTGAGAAATTGGACAATTCAAGTTCAGCGGCAGTTCGTTCCTAATTGGAGTAGTTGGTGTATTCCATACTTCTAGCGATTGGATTTCACTCAAAACTCACCAAATTACTCCTCCCACCATTTTATGATGTTGCCCAAGTTTTGGGCTCGATCCGAAATCAATAGGTGTTCCAAATTGGACAATTCAAGTTCAACGGCAATTTGTTCCTAATTGGAGTGGTTAGTGTATTCCATACTTCTAGCGATTGGATTTCACTCAAAACTCACCAAATGACTCCTCCCACCATATTATGATGTCGCCCAAGTTTTGGGCTCGATCCGAAATCAATAGGTGTTCCAAATTGGACAATTCAAGTTCAGCGGCAGTTCGTTCCTAATTGGAGTGGTTGGTGTATTCCATACTTCTAGCGAATGGATTTCACTCAAAAATCTCCAAATGACTACTCCCACCATACTATGATGTTGCCCAAGTTTTGGGCTCGATCCGAACTCAATAGGTGTGAGAAATTGGACAATTTAAGTTCATCGGCAGTTCATTCCTAATTGGAGTTGTTGGTGTATTGCATACTTCTAGCGATTGGATTTCGCTCAAAACTCACCAAATGACGCCTCCCACCAAATTATGATGTTGCTCAAGTTTTGGGCTCGATCGGAAATCAATAGGTGTGAGAAATTGGACAATTCAAGTTCAACGGCAGTTCATTCCCAATTGAAGTGGTTGGTGTATTCCATACTTCTAGCGAGTGGATTTCACTCAAAACTCACCAAATGACTCCTCCCACCATATTATTATGTTGCCCAAGTTTTGGGCTCGATCCGAAATCAATAGGAGTTCCAAATTGGACAATTCAAGTTCAATCGCAGTTCGTTCCTAATTGGAGTGGTTGGTGTATTCCATACTTGTAGCGATTGGATTTCACTCAAAACTCACCAAATCACTCCTCCCACCATATTATGATGTTGCCCAAGTTTTGGGCTCGATCCGAAATCAATAGGGGTTCCAAATTGGACAATTCAAGTTCAACGGCAGTTCGTTCCTAATTGGAGTGGTTGGTGTATTCCATACTTCTAGCGATTGGATTTCACTCAAAACTCATCAAATGACTTCTCCCACCATATTATGATGTTGCCCAAGTTTTGGGCTCGATCCGAAATCAATAGGTGTTCCAAATTGGACAAGTCATGTTCAACGGCAGTTCGTTCCTAATTGGAGTGGTTGGTGTATTCCATACTTCTAGCGTTTGGATTTCACTCAAAACTCACCAAATGACTCCTCCCACCATATTATGATGTTGCCCAAGTTTTGGGCTCGGTCCGAAATCAATAGGTGTGAGAAATTGGACAATTCAAGTTCAACGGCAGTTCGTGTTGTTAATAATATGTTAACTCGCAATTGTACGGGGCAATTAGTAGTATAGCAAGACAAGTACGAGGTCGTACCCACGAAGACTGAGAAATTCAAATTAGTTATGTATTTTAGATTACCGAATTCAAGAAGTTAGGAAGTTAAATCTAAAATAGAATTTAGAGTGAGTTTGAAAACAAATGCAACAAGATTAAAATGAACTTTGAAGTGAGAATGCTTGTGATTATAGAAAGAAATGAACAAACTGAAATTGCAACGGAAAGCAAGTAAACAAAAGTAACAAAGGGTGGTTTTGAAGGTTAAAACACAGGTTTGGAGACTAGGGCATTCGATTCACCATAACAATTCAATTCTGGGTTATAAAGATTCAAGTAAAAAGTCTAATTCAGATTCAAAGATTGATTCTAGCTAAAGTATGATTAGGCCATGGTGTTTGGTCCTAACCTTGTGTTCCTAATTCCCTAATTTGATCATTTGTTGTCTAACCTAAAATTAAGCATTAGGAACCCATTAAGCATAGAAGAACATTTTAAACAACCAAGTATGTATCTAATCCCTGTTGTCGAATGTCCATACATACTCTTCCTATTCATAGTTCAATTCGAATTAAAGCATGGTGTATACTCTTAATTCAAACCAAGATAGTTAACAAACAAGTTCTAATGGTGATAAATCATTCAAACAAGCATGTTAACTTATAAGCATAATGAATAAGAACATGAATCATGAATCAAACTTGAAACTCCGAACTTATAAACCCAGAATATTCATGTTAGGTTACATCGAAGCCCTAGTTATGGATTTAGCTACTCAATGGAAAAGAGACTTGAACAGAAATGAGAAAACATAATGAATGCAATAAGAGTAGAAAAACCCTTTTTCTGAAGTTCTGGTGGTGTCCAAGGCTTCTCCAAGTGCTTCTCCACTTCTAATGCTTCTCCAAGAGCTTCCCCACTTCTAGAAAGATGTATGAAGGATATGGAGGTGATTTGGGATGAGTTTGAGTGAGTGGTGATGGCTAAGGAAGATGAAATTCGTAGGGAAATGGAAGAGAAGAAAGCTGGAGTTGTTTTGGTGATTGTTGGAGTGTTTGGGATTGTGAGAGTGTTTGAGGATGGTTGGAGTGAATTGTGGAGTTGTGAATCTCAGGATTTGTTGTTTCTTGAATGTGGAATGGATGTGGTATTTATAGGGAGAGGGGAGTGATAAATCTGAATTCAATATGGCTAATGCATTCAACACTTGCATTATAAAATCTAAATTGGTTGATGCACTTCACTAATGCATACAACACTTGCATTATAAAATCTGAATTGGTTGATGCACTTCATCAATAAATCCCACCAGCAGCCCTAGCTCATCTTCATGTCACCATGACCAAGCTTCCAACCAGCTACAATAGCTCATGCCTAGCTCACCATGACCAAGCTTCCAACCAGCTCATCCTCATGTCAGCATGACCAGCAACTTCAAGGGCTTACGAATTGGGCTAGGCTGAATCAAATGAAGACTTTAAGATGTCCATTGTGAAGTTCAGAATGTGTATGATCCAACCACACAAGTATTGGCCCAATCCAAGCTCGGAGGAGGAAGTTAAGGCCGAAACAAATTGTTAACTCGTTTTGCTCGCTGACAAAAATCCATCCTGAGCATGGGTCTGTGTTTGCTAGGTGACGGACTCCGGATTTATCCAATGTTGCTGAATTTTGGATATGTTATAGTACACACCCATTGGAACACCTTTCATGAAGAATGAGGCCTCATCCGAGCTGTGTAGGTTGCTGAAACAGATCTTACAATGTGACCCACGAAACTGGACAGGCAAGGGGCTGTAGGAAAAATGAGTTTGTCTTTAAGCTCTTCTTCCATTCATCCAAATTAGGCCTTAACATGCTTGAATTGCAAGAATTATGCTCTCTTGCTCTTTTGGCCTACAAAACACACAAAGGGAGGCAAATAACTTATAAATCTAGGAAACTAAGCAAAAGAAGTAAGTAAATAGGGCATGTATATGTATGAAATTATGAGCTTAACAGTTCGTTCCGAATTGGAGTGGTTGGTGTATTCCATACTTCTAGCGATTGGATTTCACTCAAAACTCACCAAATGACTCCTCCCACCATATTATGATGTTGCCCAAGTTTGGGGCTCGATCCGAAATCAATAGGTGTGAGAAATTGGACAATTCAAGTTCAACGGCAGTTCGTTCCTAATTGGAGTGGTTGGTGTATTCTATACTTCTAGCGATTGGATTTCACTCAAAACTCACCAAATGACTCCTCCCACCATATTATGATGTTGCCCAAGTTTTGAGATCGATCCGAAATGAATAGGTGTGAGAAATTGGACAATTCAAGTTCAACGGCAGTTCGTTCCTAATTGGAGTGGTTGGTGTATTCCATACTTGTAGCGATTGGATTTCACTCAAAACTCACCAAATGACTCCTCCCACCATATTATGATGTTGCCCAAGTTTTGGGCTCGATCCGAAATCAATAGGTGTTCCAAATTGGACAATTCAAGTTCAACGGCAGTTCGTTCCTAATTGGAGTGGTTGGTGTATTCCAAACTTCTAGCGTTTGGATTTCACTCAAAACTCACCAAATGACTCCTCCCACCATATTATGATGTTGCCCAAGTTTTGGGCTCGGTCCGAAATCAATAGGTGTGAGAAATTGGACAATTCAAGTTCAACGGCAGTTCGTGTTGTTAATAATATGTTAACTCGCAATTGTACGAGGCAATTAGTAGTATAGCAAGACAAGTACGAGGTCGTACCCACGAAGACTGAGAAGTTCAAATTAGTAGTATAGCAAGACAAGTACGAGGTCATACCCACCATATTATGATGTTGCCCAAGTTTTGGGCTCGACCTGAAATCAATAGTTGTGAGAAATTGGACAATTCAAGTTCAACGGCAGTTCGTTCCTAATTGGAGTGGTTGGTGTATTCCATACTTCTAGCGATTGGATTTCACTCAAAACTCACCAAATGACTCCTCCCACCATATTATAATGTTGCCCAAGTTTTGGGCTGGACCCGAAATCAATAGGTGTGAGAAATTGGACAATTCAAGTTTAACGGCAGTTCATTCCTAATTGGAGTGGTTGGTGTATTCCATACTTCTAGCGATTGGATTTCACTCAAAACACACCGAATGACTCCTCCCACCATATTATGATGTTGCCCAAGTGTTGGGCTCGATCCGAAATCAACAGGTGTTCCAAATTGGAAAATTCAAGTTCAACGGCAGTTCGTTCCTAATTGGAGTGGTTGGTGTATTCTATACTTCTAGCAATTGGATTTCACTCAAAACTCCCCAAATGACTCCTCCCACCATATTATGATGTTGCCCAAGTTTTGAGATCGATCCGAAATGAATAGGTGTGAGAAATTGGACGATTCAAGTTCAACGGCAGTTCGTTCCTAATTGGAGTGGTTGGTGTATTCCATACTTGTAGCGATTGGATTTCACTCAAAACTCACCAAATGACTCCTCCCACCATATTATGATGTTGCCCAAGTTTTGGGCTCGATCCGAAATCAATAGGTGTTCCAAATTGGACAATTCAAGTTCAACGGCAGTTCGTTCCTAATTGGAGTGGTTGGTGTATTCCATACTTCTAGCGTTTGGATTTCACTCAAAACTCACCAAATGACTCCTCCCACCATATTATTATGTTGCCCAAGTTTTGGGCTCGGTCCGAAATCAATAGGTGTGAGAAATTGGACAATTCAAGTTCAACGGCAGTTCGTGTTGTTAATAATATGTTAACTCGCAATTGTACGGGGCAATTAGTAGTATAGCAAGACATGTACGAGGTCGTACCCACGAAGACTGAGAAGTTCAAATTAGTTGTATAGTAAGACAAGTACGAGGTCATACCCACCATATTATGATGTTGCCCAAGTTTTGGGCTCGACCCGAAATCAATAGTTGTGAGAAATTGGACAATTCAAGTTCAACGGCAGTTCGTTCGTAATTGGAGTGGTTGGTGTATTCCATACTTCTAGCGATTGGATTTCACTCAAAACTCACCAAATGACTCCTCCCACCATATTATAATGTTGCCCAAGTTTTGGGCTGGACCCGAAATCAATAGGTGTGAGAAATTGGACAATTCAAGTTCAACGGCAGTTCATTCCTAATTGGAGTGGTTGGTGTATTCCATACTTCTAGCGATTGGATTTCACTCAAAACACACCGAATGACTCCTCCCACCATATTATGATGTTGCCCTAGTGTTGGCTCGATCCGAAATCAATAGGTGTTCCAAATTGGAAAATTCAAGTTCAACGGCAGTTCGTTACGAGTTGGAGTGGTTGGTGTATTCCATACTTCTAGCGATTGGATTTCACTCAAAACTCACCAAATGACTCCTCCCACCATATTATGATGTTGCCCAAGTTTTGGTCTCGATCCGAAATCAATAGGTGTGAGAAATTGGACAATTCAATTTCAACGGCAGTTCCTTCCTAATCGGAGTGGTTGGTGTATTCCATACTTCTAGCGATTTGATTTCACTCAAAACTTACCAAATGACTCCTTCCACCATATTATGATGTTGCCCAAGGTTTGGGCTCGATCCGAAATCAATAGGTGTTCCAAATTGGACAATTCAAGTTCAACGGAATTTCGTTCCTAATTGGAGTGGTTGGTGTATTCCATACTTCTAGCGATTGGATTTCACTCAAAACTCAACAAATGACTCCTCCCACCATATTATGATGTTGCCCAACTTTTGGGCTCGATCCGAAATCAATAGGTGTTCCAAATTGGACAAATCAAGTTCAACGGCAGTTCGTTCCTAATTGGAGTGGTTGGTGTATTCCATACTTCTAGCGATTGGATGTCACTGAAAACTCACCAAATGACTCCTCCCACCATATTATGATGTTGTCCAAGTTTTGGGCTCGATCTGAATGTAGGTGTTCCAATTTGGACAATTCAAGTTCAACGGCAGTTCGTTCCTAATTGGAGTGGTTGGTTTATTCCATACTTCTAGCGATTGGATTTCACTCAAAACTCACCAAATGACTCCTCCCACCATATTATGATGTTTCCCAAGTGTTGGGCTCGATCCGAAATCAATAGGTGTGAGAAATTGGACAATTCAAGTTCAATGGCAGTTCGTTCCTAATTGGAGTGGTTGGTGTATTCCATACTTCTAGCGATTGGATTTCACTAAAAACTCACCAAATGACTCCTCCCACCATATTAGGATGTTGCCCAAGTTTTGGGCTCGATCCGAAATCAATAGGTGTTCCAAATTGGACAATCCAAGTTCAACGGCAGTTCGTTCCGAATTGGAGTGGTTGGTGTATTCCATACTTCTAGCGATTGCATTTCAGTCAAAACTCACCAAATGACTCCTCCCACCATATTACGATGTTGCCCAAGTTTTGGGCCCGATCCGAAATCAATAGGTGTTCCAAATTGGACAATTCAAGTTCAACGGCAGTTCGTTCCTAATTGGAGTGGTTGGGGTATTCCATACTTCTAGCGATTGGATTTCACTCAAAACTCACCAAATGACTCCACCCACCATATTGTGATGTTGCGCAAGTTTGGGGCTCGATCCGAAATCAATAGGTGTTCCAAATTGGACAATTCAAGTTCAACGGCAGTTCGTTCCGAATTGGAGTTGTTGGTGTATTAGATACTTCTAGCGATTGGATTTCACTCAAAACTCATTAAACGACTCCTCCCACCATATTATGATGTTGCCCAAGTTTTGGGCCCGATCCGAAATCAATAGGTGTGAGAAATTGGACAATTCAAGTTCAACGGCAGTTCGTTCCTAATTGGAGTGGCTGGTGTATTCCATACTTCTAGCGATTGGATTTCACTCAAAACTCACCAAATGACTCCTCCCATCATATTATGATGTTTCACAAGTTTGGGGTTCCATCCGAAATGAATAGGTGTGAGAAATTGGACAATTCAAGTTCAACGGCACTTCGTTCCTAATTGGAGTGGTTGGTGTATTCCATACTTCTAGCGATTGGATTTCACTCAAAACTCACCAAATGACTCCTCCCACCATATTATGATGTTGCCCAAGTTTTGGGCTCGATCCGAAATCAATAGGTGTTCCAAATTGGACAAATCAAGTTCAACGGCAGTTCGTTCCGTGTTGGAGTGGTTGGTGTATTCCATACTTCTAGCGAATGGATTTCACTCAAAACACACCAAACGACTCCTCCCACCATATTATGTTGTTGTCTAAGTTTTGGGCTCGATCCGAAATCAATAGGTGTGAGAAATTGGACAATTCAAGTTCAACGGCAGTTCGTTCCTAATTGGAGTGGTTGGTGTGTTCCATACTTCTAGCGATTGGATTTCCCTCAAAACTCCCCAAATGACTCCTCCCACCATATTATGATGTTGCCCATGTTTTGGGCTCGATCCGAAATCAATAGGTGTGAGAAATTGGACAATTCAAGTTCAACGGCAGTTCGTTCCTAATTGTAGTTGTTGGTGTATTACATTCTTCTAGCGATTGGATTTCACTCAAAACTCACCAAACGACTCCTCCCACCATATTATGATGTTGCCCAAGTTTTGGGCCCGATCCGAAATCAATAGGTGTGAGAAATTGGACAATTCAAGTTCAACGGCAGTTCGTTCCTAATTGGAGTGGTTGGTGTATTCCATACTTCTAGCGATTGGATTTCACTCAAAACTCCCCAAATGACTCCTCCCATCATATTATGATGTTTCACAAGTTTGGGGTTCCATCCGAAATTAATAGGTGTGAGAAATTGGACAATTCAAGTTCAACGGCACTTCGTTCCTAATTGGAGTGGTTGGTGTATTCCATACTTCTAGCGATTGGATTTCACTCAAACCTCACCAAATGACTCCTCCCACCATATTATGATGTTGCCCAAGTTTTGGGCTCGATCCGAAATCAATAGGTGTTCCAAATTGGACAATTCAAGTTCAACGGCAGTTCGTTCCTAATTGGAGTGGTTGGTGTATTCCATACTTCTAGCGAATGGATTTCACTCAAAACTCACCAAATGACTCCTCCCACCATATTATGATGTTGCCCAAGTTTTGGGCTCGATCCGAAATCAATAGGTGTGAGAAATTGGACAATTCAAGTTCAACGGCAGTTCGTTCCAAATTGGAGTGCTTGGTGTATTCCATACTTCTAGCGATTGGATTTCACTCAAAAATCACCAAATGACTCCTCCCACCATATTATGATGTTGCCCAAGTTTTGGGCTCGATCCGAAATCAATAGGTGTTCCAAATTGGACAATTCAAGTTCAACCGCAGTTCGTTACGAGTTGGAGTGGTTGGTGTATTCCATACTTCTAGCGAATGGATTTCACTCAAAACACACCAAATGACTCCTCCCACCATATTATGTTGTTGTCTAAGTTTTGGGCTCGATCCGAAATCAATAGGTGTGAGAAATTGGACAATTCAAGTTCAACGGCAGTTCGTTCCTAATTGGAGTCGTTGGTGTATTCCATACTTCTAGCGATTGGATTTCACTCAAAACTCACCAAATGACTCCTCCCACCATATTATGATGTTGCCCATGTTTTGGGCTCGATCCGAAATCAATAGGTGAGAGAAATTGGACAATTCAAGTTCAACGGCAGTTCGTTCCTAATTGGAGTGGTTGGCATATTCCATACTTCTACCGATTGGATTTCACTCAAAACTCACCAAATGACTCCTTCCACCATATTATGATGTTGCCCAAGTGTTGGGCTCGATCCGAAATCAATAGGTGTGAGAAATTGGACAATTCAAGTTCAATGGGAGTTCGTTCCTAATTGGAGTGGTTGGTGTATTCCATACTTCTAGCGATTGGATTTCACTCAAAACTAACCAAATGACTCCTCCCACCATATTATGATTTTGCCCAAGTTTTGGGCTCGATCCGAAATCAATAGGTGTTCCAAATTGGACAATTCAAGTTCAACGGCAGTTCGTTCCGAATTGGAGTGGGTGGTGTATTCCATACTTCTAGCGATTGGATTTCACTCAAAACTCACCAAATGACTCCTCCCACCATATTACGATGTTGCCCGTGTTTTGGGCTCGATCCGAAATCAATACGTGTTCCAAATTGGACAATTCAAGTTCAATGGCAGTTCGTTCCTAATTGCAGTGGTTGGTGTATTCCATACTTCTAGCGACTGGATTTCACTCAAAACTCACCAAATGACTCCTCCCACCATATTATGATGTTGCCCAAGTTTGGGGCTCGATCCGAAATCAATAGGTGTGAGAAAGTGGACAACTCAAGTTCAACGGCAGTTCGTTCCTAATTGGAGTGGTTGGTGTATTCCATACTTCTAGCGATTGGATTTCACTCAAAACTCACCAACTGACTCCTCCCACCATATTATGATGTTGCCCAAGTTTTGGGCTCACTCCGAAATCAATAGGTGTGAGAAAGTGGACAATTCAAGTTCAACGGCAGTTCGTTCCGAATTGGAGTGGGTGGTGTATTCCATACTTCTAGCGATTGGATTTCACTCAAAACTCACCAAATGACCCCTCCCACCATATTACGATGTTGCCCATGTTTTGGGCTCGATCCGAAATCAATAGGTGTTCCAAATTGGACAATTCAAGTTCAATGGCAGTTCGTTCCTAATTGCAGTGGTTGGTGTATTCCATACTTCTAGCGATTGGATTTCACTCAAAACTCACCAAATGACTCCTCCCACCATATTATGATGTTGCCCAAATTTGGGGATCGATCCGAAATCAATAGGTGTGAGAAAGTGGACAACTCAAGTTCAACGGCAGTTCGTTCCTAATTGGAGTGGTTGGTGTATTCCATACTTCTAGCGATTGGATTTCACTCAAAACTCACCAAATCACTCCTCCCACCATATTATGATGTTGCCCAAGTATTGGGCTCGATCCGAAATCAATAGGTGTTCCAAATTGGACAATTCAAGTTCAACGGCAGTTCGTTCCTAATTGGAGTGGTTGTTGTATTCCATACTTCTAGCGATTGGATTTCACTCAAAACTCACCAGACGACTCCTCCCACCATATTAGGATGTTGCCCAAGTTTTGGGCCCGATCCGAAATCAATAGTTGTGAGAAATTAGACAATTCAAGTTCAACGGCAGTTCGTTCCTAATTGAATGGTTGTTGTATTCCAAACTTCTAGCGATTGGATTTCACTCAAAACTCACCGAATGACTCCTCCCACCATATTATGATGTTGCCCAAGTTTTGGGCTCGCTCCGAAATCAATAGATGTGAGAAATTGGACAATTCAAGTTCAACGGCAGTTCGTTCCTAATTGGAGTGGTTGGCGTATTCCATACTTCTTGCGATTGGATTTCACTCAAAACTCACCAAATGACTCCTTCCACCATATTATGATGTTGCCCAAGTGTTGCGCTCGATCCGAAATCAATAGGTGTGAGAAATTGGACAATTCAAGTTCAATGGCAGTTCGTTCCTAATTGGAGTGGTTGGTGTATTCCATACTTCCAGCGATTGGATTTCACTCAAAACTCACCAAATGACTCCTCCCACCATATTATGATGTTGCCCAAGTTTTGGGCTCGCTCCGAAATCAATAGATGTGAGAAATTGGACAATTCAAGTTCAACGGCAGTTCGTTCCTAATTAGAGTGGTTGGCGTATTCCATACTTCTAGCGATTGGATTTCACTCAAAACTCACCAAATGACTCCTTCCACCATATTATGATGTTGCCCAAGTGTTGCGCTCGATCTGAAATCAATAGGTGTGAGAAATTGGACTATTCAAGTTCAATGGCAGTTCGTTCCTAATTGGAGTGGTTGGTGTATTACATACTTCTAGCGATTGGATTTCACTCAAAACTAACCAAATGACTCCTCCCACCATATTATGATGTTGCCCAAGTTTTGGGCTCGATCCGAAATCAATAGTTGTTCCAAATTGGACAATTCAAGTTCAACGGCAGTTCGTTCCTAATTGGAGTGGTTGGTATATTCCATACTTCTAGCGATTGGATTT
Organism: Prunus avium; assembly: GCF_965620075.1. Taxonomy (NCBI): domain Eukaryota; kingdom Viridiplantae; phylum Streptophyta; class Magnoliopsida; order Rosales; family Rosaceae; genus Prunus; species Prunus avium. The sequence goes on from NC_142287.1 coordinate 1,829,953, forward strand.
CACTCAAAACTCACCAGACGACTCCTCCCACCATATTAGGATGTTGCCCAAGTTTTGGGCCCGATCCGAAATCAATAGGTGTGAGAAATTAGACAATTCAAGTTCAACGGCAGTTCGTTCCTAATTGAATGGTTGTTGTATTCCAAACTTCTAGCGATTGGATTTCACTCAAAACTCACCGAATGACTCCTCCCACCATATTATGATGTTGCCCAAGTTTTGGGGTCGATCCGAAATCAATAGGTGTTCCAAATTGGACAATTCAAGTTCAACGGCAGTTCTTTCATAATTGGAGTGGTTGGTGTATTCCATACTTCTAGCGATTGGATTTCACTCAAAACTCACCAAATGACTCCTCCCACTATATTATTATGTTGCCGAAGTTTTGGGCTCGATCCGAAATCAATAGGTGTTCCAAATTGGACAATTCAAGTTCAACGGCAGTTCGTTCCTAATTGGAGTGGTTGGTGTATTCCATACTTCTAGCGATTGGATTTCACTCAAAACTCACCAAATGACTCCTCCCACGATATTATGACGTTGCCCAAGTTATGGTCTCGATCCGAAATCAATAGGTGTTCCAAATTGGACAATTCAACGGCAGTTCGTTCCTAATTGGAGTGGTTGGTGTATTCCATACTTCTAGCGATTGGATTTCACTCAAAACTCACCAAATGACTCCTCTCACTATATTATTATGTTGCCCAAGGTTTGGGCTCGACCCGAAATCAATAGGTGTTCCAAATTGGACAATTCAAGTTCAACGGCAGTTCGTTCCTAATTGGAGTGGTTGGTGTATTCCATACTTCTAGCGATTGGATTTCACTCAAAACTCACCAAATGACTCCTCCCACGATATTATGACGTTGCCCAAGTTATGGTCTCGATCCGAAATCAATAGGTGTTCCAAATTGGACAATTCAACGGCAGTTCGTTCCTAATTGGAGTGGTTGGTGTATTCCATACTTCTAGCGATTGGATTTCACTCAAAACTCACCAAATGACTCCTCCCACGATATTATGACGTTGCCCAAGTTATGGTCTCGATCCGAAATCAATAGGTGTTCCAAATTGGACAATTCAACGGCAGTTCGTTCCTAATTGGAGTGGTTGGTGTATTCCATACTTCTAGCGATTGGATTTCACTCAAAACTCACCAAATGACTCCTCCCACTATATTATTATGTTGCCGAAGTTTTGGGCTCGATCCGAAATCAATAGGTGTTCCAAATTGGACAATTCAAGTTCAACGGCAGTTCGTTCCTAATTGGAGTGGTTGGTGTATTCCATACTTCTAGCGATTGGATTTCACTCAAAACTCACCAAATGACTCCTCCCACGATATTATGACGTTGCCCAAGTTATGGTCTCGATCCGAAATCAATAGGTGTTCCAAATTGGACAATTCAACGGCAGTTCGTTCCTAATTGGAGTGGTTGGTGTATTCCATACTTCTAGCGATTGGATTTCACTCAAAACTCACCAAATGACTCCTCTCACTATATTATTATGTTGCCCAAGGTTTGGGCTCGACCCGAAATCAATAGGTGTTCCAAATTGGACAATTCAAGTTCAACGGCAGTTCGTTCCTAATTGGAGTGGTTGGTGTATTCCATACTTCTAGCGATTGGATTTCACTCAAAACTCACCAAATGACTCCTCCCACGATATTATGACGTTGCCCAAGTTATGGTCTCGATCCGAAATCAATAGGTGTTCGAAATTGGACAATTCAACGGCAGTTCGTTCCTAATTGGAGTGGTTGGTGTATTCCATACTTCTAGCGATTGGATTTCACTCAAAACTCACCAAATGACTCCTCCCACGATATTATGACGTTGCCCAAGTTATGGTCTCGATCCGAAATCAATAGGTGTTCCAAATTGGACAATTCAACGGCAGTTCGTTCCTAATTGGAGTGGTTGGTGTATTCCATACTTCTAGCGATTGGATTTCACTCAAAACTCACCAAATGACTCCTCCCACTATATTATTATGTTGCCCAAGGTTTGGGCTCGACCCGAAATCAATAGGTGTTCCAAATTGGACAATTCAAGTTCAACGGCAGTTCGTTCCTAATTGGAGTGGTTGGCGTATTCCATACTTCTCGCGATTGGATTTCACTCAAAACTCACCAAATGACTCCTCCCACCACATTATGTTGTTGACCAAGTTTTGGGCTCGATCCGAAGTCAGTAGGTGTTCAAAATTGGACAATTCAAGTTCAACGGCGGTTCGTTCCTAATTGGAGTGGTTGGTGTATTCCATACTTCTAGCGATTGGATTTCACTTAAAACTCACCAAATGACTCCTCCCACCATATTATGATGTTGCCCAAGTTTGGGACTCGATCCAAAATCAATAGGTGTGAGAAATTGGACAATTCAAGTTCAACGGCATTTCGATCCTAATTGGAGTGGTTGGTGTATTCCATACTTCTAGCGATTGGATTTCACTCAAAACTCACCAAATGACTCCTCCCACGATATTATGACGTTGCCCAAGTTATGGTCTCGATCCGAAATCAATAGGTGTTCCAAATTGGACAATTCAACGGCAGTTCGTTCCTAATTGGAGTGGTTGGTGTATTCCATACTTCTAGCGATTGGATTTCACTCAAAACTCACCAAATGACTCCTCCCACTATATTATTATGTTGCCCAAGGTTTGGGCTCGACCCGAAATCAATAGGTGTTCCAAATTGGACAATTCAAGTTCAACGGCAGTTCGTTCCTAACTGGAGTGGTTGGTGTATTCCATACTTCTCGCGATTGGATTTCACTCAAAACTCACCAAATGACTCCTCCCACCACATTATGTTGTTGCCCAAGTTTTGGGCTCGATCCGAAGTCAGTAGATGTTCAAAATTGGACAATTCAAGTTCAACGGCGGTTCGTTCCTAATTGGAGTGGTTGGTGTATTCCATACTTCTAGCGATTGGATTTCACTCAAAACCCACCAAATGACTCCTCCCACCATATTATGATGTCGCCCAAGTTTTGGGTTCGATCTGAAATCAATAGGTGTGAGAAATTGGACAATTCAAGTTCAACGGCAGTTCGTTCCTAATTGGAGTGGTTGGTGTATTCCATACTTCTAGCGATTGGATTTCACTCAAAACTCACCAAATGACTCCTCCCACCATATTATGATGTTTCCCAAGTTTGGGACTCAATCCAAAATCAATAGGTGTGAGAAATTGGACAATTCAAGTTCAATAGCAGTTCGTTCCTAATTGGAGTGGTTGGTGTATTCCATACTTCTAGCGATTGGATTTCACTCAAAACCCACCAAATGACTCCTCCCACCATATTATGATGTCGCCCAAGTTTTGGGCTCGATCTGAAATCAATAGGTGTTCCAAATTGGACAATTCAAGTTCAACGGCAGTTCGTTCCTAATTGGAGTGGTTGGTGTATTCCATACTTCTAGCGATTGGATTTCTCTCAACACTCACCAAATGACTCCTCCCACCATATTATGATGTTGCCCAAGTTTTGGGCTCGATCCGAAATCAATAGGTGTGAGAAATTGGACAATTCAAGTTCGACGGCTGTTCGTTCCTAATTGGAGTGGTTGGTGTATTCCATACTTCTAGCGATTGGATTTCACTCAAAACTCACCAAATGACTCCTCCCACCACATTATGTTGTTGCCCAAGTTTTGGGCTCGACCCGAAATCAATAGGTGTTCCAAATTGGACAATTCAAGTTCAACGGCGGTTCGTTCCTAATTGGAGTGGTCGGTGTATTCCATACTTCTAGCGATTGGATTTCACTTAAAACTCACCAAATGAATCCTCCCACCATATTATGATGTTGCCCAAGTTTGGGGCTCGATCCGAAATCAATAGGTGTGAGAAATTGGACAATTCAATTTCAATAGCAGTTCGTTCCTCATTGGAGTGGTTGGTGTATTCCATACTTCTAGCGATTGGATTTCACTCAAAACTCACCAAATGACTCCTCCCACCATATTATGATGTTGCCCAAGTTTTGGGCTCGATCCGAAATCAATAGGTGTTCCAAATTGGACAATTCAAGTTCAACGGCAGTTTGTTCCTAACTGGAGTGGTTGGTGTATTCCATACTTCTAGCGATTGGATTTCACTCAAAACTCTCCAAATGACTCCTCCCACCATATTGTGAGGTTGCCCAAGTTTTGGGCTCGATCCGAAATCAATAGGTGTTCCAAATTGGACAATTCAAGTTCAACGGCAGTTCGTTCCTAACTGGATTGGTTGGTGTATTCCATACTTCTAGCGATTGGATTTCACTCAAAACTCTCCAAATGACTCCTCCCACCATATTATGATGTTGCCCAAGTTTTGGGCTCGATCCGAAATCAATAGGTGTTCCAAATTGGACAATTCAAGTTCAACGGCAGTTCGTTCCTAACTGGAGTGGTTGGTGTATTCCATACTTCTAGCGATTGGATTTCACTCAAAACCCACCAAATGACTCCTCCCACCACATTATGTTGTTGCCCAAGTTTTGGGCTCGATCCGAAATCAGTAGGTGTTCTAAATTGGACAATTCAAGTTCAACGGCAGTTCGTTCCTAATTGGAGTGGTTGGTGTATTCCAAACTTCTAGCGATTGGATTTCACTCAAAACTCACCAAATGACTCCTCCCACCATATTATGATGTTGCCCAAGTTTGCGGCTCGATCCGAAATCAATAGGTGTGAGAAATTGGACAATTCAATATCAACGGCAGTTCGTTCCAAATTGTAGTGGTTGGTGTATTCTATACTTCTAGCGATTGGATTTCACTCAAAACTCACCAAATGACTCCTCCCACCATATTATGATGTTGCCCAAGTTATGGTCTCGATCCGAAATCAATAGGTTTTCCAAATTGGAATACACCAACCACTCCAATTAGGAACGAACTGCCGTTGAACTTGAATTGTCCAATTTGGAACACCTATTGATTTCGGTTCGAGACCAAAACTTGGGCAACATCATAATATGGTGGGAGGAGTCATTTAGTGAGTTTTGATTGAAATCCAATCGCTAGAAGTATGGAATACACCAACCACACCAACTAGGAACGAACTGCCGTTGAACTTGAATTGTCCAATTTCTCACACCTATTGATTTCGGATCGATCCCCAAACCTGGGCAACATCATAATATGGTGGGAGGAGTCATTTGGTGAGTTTTGAGTGAAATCCAATTGCTAGAAGTATGGAATACACCAACCACTCCAATTAGGAATGAGCTGCCGTTGAACTTGAATTGTCCAATTTGGAACACCTATTGATTCCGGATCGAGCCCAAAACTTGGGCAACATCATAATATGGTGGGAGGAGTCATTTGGTGAGTTTTGAGTGAAATCCAATCGCAAGAAGTATGGAATACACCAACCACTCCAATTAGGAACGAACTGCCGTTGAACTTGAATTGTCCAATTTCTCACACCTATTGATTTCGGATGGAACCAAAAACTTGTGCAACATCATAATATGGTGCGAGAAGTCATTTGGTGAGTTTTGAGTGAAATCCAATCGCTAGAAGTATGGAATACACCAACCACTCCAATTAGGAACGAACTGCCGTTGAACTTAAATTGTCCAATTTCTCGCACCTATTGATTTCGGATCGAGCCCAAAACTTGGGCAACATCATAATATGGTGGGAGGAGTCATTTGGTGAGTTTTGAGTGAAATCCAATCGCTAGAAGTATGGAATACACCTACCACTCCAATTAGGAACGAACTGCCGTTGAACTTGAATTGTCCAATTTCTCACACGTATTGATTTCGGATCGAGCCCAAAACTTGGGCAAAATCTTAATATGGTGGGAGGAGTCATTTGGTGAGTTTTGAGTGAAATCCAATTGCTAGAAGTATGGAATACACCAACCACTCCAATTAGGAACGAACTGCGGTTGAACTTGAAATTGTCCAATTTGGAACACCTGTTGATTTCGGATCAAGCCGAAAACTTGGGCAACATCATAATATGGTGGGAGGAGTCATTTGGTGAGTTTTTAGTAAACTCCAATCGCTAGAAGTATGGAATACACCAACCACTCCAATTAGGAACGAACTGCCGTTGAACTTGAATTGTCCAATTTCTCACACGTATTGATTTCGGATCGAGCCCAAAACTTGGGCAACATCATAGTATTGTGGGAGGAGTCATTTGGTGAGTTTTGAGTGAAATCCAATCGCTAGAAGTATGGAATACACCAACCACTCCAATTAGGAACGAACTGCCGTTGAACTTGAATTGTCCAATTTTTCACACCTATTGATTTCGGATCGAGCCCAAAACTTGGGCAACATCATAATATGGTGGGAGGAGTCATTTGGTGAGTTTTGAGGGAAATCCAATTGCTAGAAGTATGGAATACACCAACCACTCCAATTAGGAACGAACTGGCGTTGAACTTGAAATTGTCCAATTTGGAACACCTGTTGATTTCGGATCAAGCCGAAAACTTGGGTAACATCATAATATGGTGGGAGGAGTCATTTGGTGAGTTTTGAGTAAACTCCAATCGCTAGAAGTATGGAATACACCAACCACTCCAATTTGGAACGAACTGTCGTTGAACTTGAATTGTCCAATTTCTCACACCTATTGATTTCGGATCGAGCCCAAAACTTGGGCAACATCATAATATGGTGGGAGGAGTCATTTGGTGAGTTTTGAGTGAAATCCATTCGCTAGAAGTTTGGAATACACCAACCACTCCAATTAGGAACGAACTGCCGTTGAACTTGAATTGTCCAATTTCTCGCACCTATTGATTTCGGATCGATCCCCAAACTTGGGCAACATCATAATATGGCGGGAGGAGTCATTTGGTGAGTTTTGAGTGAAATCCAATCAATAGAAGTATGGAATACACCAACCACTCCAATTAGGAACGAACTGCCGTTGAACTTGAATTGTCCAATTTGGAACACCAATTGATTTCGGATCAAGCCCAAAACTTGGGCAACAACAAAATATGGTGGGAGGAGTCATTTGGTGAGTTTTGAGTGACATCCAATTGCTAGAAGTATGGAATACAACAACCATTCCAATTGGGAACGACCTGCCGTTGAACTTGAATTGTCCAATTTGGAACACCTATTGATTTCGGATGGAACCCCAAACTTGTGCAACATCATAATATGGTGGGAGGAGTCATTTGGTGTGTTTTGAGTGAAATCCAAACGCTAGAAGTATGGAATACAACAACCACTCCAATTAGGAACGAACTGCCGTTGAACTTGAATTGTCCAATTTTGAACACCTATTGATTTCGAATCGAGCCCCAAACTTGGGCAACATCAAAATATGGTGGGAGGAGTCATTTGGTGAGTTTTGAGTGAAATCCAATCGCTAGAAGTATGGAATACACCAACCACTCCAATTAGGAACGAACTGCCGTTGAACTTGAATTGTCCAATTTCTCACACCTATTGATTTCGGATCGAGCCCAAAACTTGGGCAACATCATAATATGGGGGGAGGAGTCATTTGGTGAGTTTTGAGTGAAATCCAATCAATAGAAGTATGGAATACACCAACCACTCCAATTAGGAACGAACTGCCGTTGAACTTGAATTGTCCAATTTGGAACACCTATTGATTTCGGATCGAGCCCAAAACTTGGGCAACATCAAAATATGGTGGGAGGAGTCATTTGGTGAGTTTTGAGTGAAATCCAATCGCTAGAAGTATGGAATACACCAACCACTCCAATTAGGAACGAAGTGCCGTTGAACTTGAATTGTCCAATTTCTCACACCAATTGATTTCGGATCGAACCCCAAGCTTGGGCAACATCATAATATGGTGGGAGGAGTCACTTGGTGAGTTTTGAGTGAAATCCAATCGCTAGAAGTTTGGAATACACCAACCACTCCAATTAGGAACGAACTGCCGTTGAACTTGAATTGTCCAATTTGGAACACCTATTGATTTCAGATCGACACCATAACTTGGGCAACATCATAATATGGTGGGAGAAGTCATTTGGTGAGTTTTGAGTGAATCAAATCGCTAGAAGTATAGAATACACCAACCACTCCAATTAGGAACGAACTGCCGTTGAACTTGAATTGTCCAATTTCTCACACCTATTGATTTCGGATCGAGCCCCAAACTTGGGAAACATCATAATATGGTGGGAGGAGTCATTTGATGAGTTTTAAGTGAAATCCAATCGCTAGAAGTATGGAATACACCAACCACTCCAATTAGGAACGAACTGCCGTTGAACTTGAATTGTTCAATTTGGAACACCTCTTGATTTCGGATCGACACCAAAACTTGGGCAACATCATAATATGGTGGGAGAAGTCATTTGTTGAGTTTTTAGTGAAATCCAATCGCTAGAAGTATAGAATACACCAACCACTCCAATTAGGAACGAACTGCCGTTGAACATGAATTGTCCAATTTCTCACACCTATTGATTTCGGATCAAGCCCCAAACTTAGGCAACATATGGTGGGAGGAGTCATTTGGTGTGTTTTGAGTGAAATCCAATCGCTAGAAGTTTGGAATACCCTAACCACTCCAATTAGGAACGAACTGCCGTTGAACTTGAATTGTCCAATTTCTCACACCTATTGATTTCGGATCGAGCCCAAAACTAGGGCAACATCATAATATGGTGGGAGGAGTCATTCGGTGAGTTTTCAGTGAAATCCAATCGCTAGAAGTATGGAATACAACAACCACTCCAATTAGGAACGAGCTGCCGTTGAACTTCAATTGTCCAATTTGGAACACCTATTGATTTCGGATCGAGGCCATAACTTGGGCAACATCATAATATGGTGGGAGGAGTCATTTGGTAAGTTTTTAGTGAAATCCAATCACTAGAAGTATAGAATACACCAACCACTCCAATTAGGAACGAACTGCCGTTGAACTTGAATTGTCCCATTTCTCACAACAATTGATTTCGGATCGAGCCAAAAATGGTGGGAGGAGTCATTTGGTGAGTTTTGAGTGAAATCGAATCGCTAGAAGTATGGAATACACCGACCACTCCAATTAGGAATGAACTGCCGTTGAACTTGAATTGTCCAATTTGGAACACCTATTGATTCCGGATCGAGCCCAAAACTTGGGAAATATCATAATATGGTGGGAGGAGTCATTTGGTGAGTTTGGAGTGAAATCCAATCGCTAGAAGTATGGAATACACCAACCACTCCAATTAGGAACGAACTGCCGTTGAACTTAAATTGTCCAATTTCTCACACCTATTGATTTGGGATCGAGCCAAAAACTTGGGCAACATCATAATATGGTGGGAGGAGTCATTTGGTGAGTTTTGAGTGAAATCCAATCGCTAGAAGTATGGAATACACCAACCACTCCAATTAGGAACGAACTGCCGTTGAACTTGAATTGTCCAATTTCTCACACCTATTGATTTCGGATTGTGCCCAAAACTTGGGCAACATCATAATATGGTGGGAGGAGTCATTTGGTGAGTTTTGAGTGAAATCCAATCGCTAGAAGTATGGAATACACCTACCACTCCAATTAGGAACGAACTGCCGTTGAACTTAAATTGTCCAATTTCTCACACCTATTGATTTCGGATCGAGCCAAAAACTTTTGCAACATCATAATATGGTGGGAGGAGTCATTTGGTTAGTTTTGAGTGAAATCCAATCGCTAGAAGTATGGAATACACCTACCACTCCAATTAGGAACGAACTGCCGTTGAACTTCAATTGTCCAATTTCTCACACGTATTGATTTCGGATCGAGCCCAAAACTTGGGCAACATCATAAAATGGTGGGACGAGTCATTTGTGAGTTTTTAGTGAAATCCATTCGCTAGAAGTGTGGAATACACCAACCACTCCAATTAGGAACGAACTGCCGATGAACTTGAATTGTCCAATTTCTCACACCTATTGATTTCGGATCGAGCCCCAAAGTTGGGCAACATCATAATAGGGTGGGAGGAGTCATTTGGTGAGTTTTGAGTGAAATCCAATCGCTAGAAGTATGGAATACACCAACCACTCCAATTAGGAACGAACTGTCGTTGAACTTGAATTGTCGAATTTCTCACACCTATTGATTTCGGATCGAGCCCCAAACTTGGGCAACATCATAATATGGTGGGAGCCGTAATTTGGTGAGTTTTGAGTGAAATCCAATCGCTAGAAGTGTGGAATACACCAACCCCTCCAATTAGGAACGAACTGCCGTTGAACTTGAATTGTCCAATTTGGAACACCTATGGATTTCGGATCGAGCCCCAAACTTGGGCAACATCATAATATGGTGGGAGGAGTCATTTGGTGAGTTTTGAGTGAAATCCAATCGCTAGAAGTATGGAATACACCAACCACTCCAATTAGGAACGAACTGCCGTTGAACTTGAATTGTCCAATTTCTCACACCTATTGATTTCGGATTGAGCCCAAAACTTGGGCAACATCATAATATGGTGGGAGGAGTGATTTGGTGAGTTTTGAGTGAAATCCAATAGCTAGAAGTATGGAATACACCAACCACTCCAATTTGGAACGAACTGCCGTTGAACTTGAATTGTCCAATTTGGAACACCTATTGATTTCGGTTCGAGACCAAAACTTGGGCAACGTCATAATATGGTGGGAGGAGTCATTTGGTGAGTTTTGAGTGAAATCCAATAGCTAGAAGTATGGAATACACCAACCACTCCAATTAGGAATGAACTGCCGTTGAACTTGAATTGTCCAATTTGGAACACCTATTGATTCCGGATCGAGCCCAAAACTTGGGCAATATCATAATATGGTGGGAGGAGTCATTTGGTGAGTTTGGAGTGAAATCCAATCGCTAGAAGTATGGAATACACCAACCACTCCAATTAGGAACGAACTGCCGTTGAACTTAAATTGTCCAATTTCTCACACCTATTGATTTCGGATCGAGCCAAAAACTTGGCCAACATCATAATATGGTGGGAGGAGTCATTTGGTGAGTTTTGAGTGAAATCCAATCGCTAGAAGTATGGAATACACCTACCACTCCAATTAGGAACGAACTGCCGTTGAACTTCAATTGTCCAATTTCTCACACGTATTGATTTCGGATCGAGCCCAAAACTTGGGCAACATCATAAAATGGTGGGACGAGTCATTTGTGAGTTTTTAGTGAAATCCAATCGCTAGAAGTATGGAATACACCAACCACTCCAATTAGGAACGAACTGTCGTTGAACTTGAATTGTCCAATTTCTCACACCCATTCATTTCGGATCGAGCCCCAAAGTTGGGCAACATCATAATAGGGTGGGAGGAGTGATTTGGTTAGTTTTGAGTGAAATCCAATCGCTAGAAGTGTGGAATACACCAACCCCTCCAATTAGGAACGAACTGCCGTTGAACTTGAATTGTCCAATTTGGAACACCTATGGATTTCGGATCGAGCCCCAAACTTGGGCAACATCATAATATGGTGGGAGGAGTCATTTGGTGAGTTTTGAGTGAAATCGAATCGCTAGAAGTATGGAATACACCAACCACTCCAATTAGGAACGAACTGCCGTTGAACTTAAGTTGTCCAATTTCTCACACCTATTGATTTCGGATTGAGCCCAAAACTTGGGCAACATCATAATATGGTGGGAGGAGTGATTTGGTGAGTTTTGAGTGAAATCCAATAGCTAGAAGTATGGAATACACCAACCACTCCAATTAGGAACGAACTGCCGTTGAACTTGAATTGTCCAATTTGGAACACCTATTGATTTCGGTTCGAGACCAAAACTTGGGCAACGTCATAATATGGTGGGAGGAGTCATTTAGTGAGTTTTGACTGAAATCCAATCGCTAGAAGTATGGAATACACCAACCACTCCAATTAGGAACGAACACCCGTTGAACTTAAATTGTCCAATTTCTAACACCTATTGATTTCGGATCGAGCCCAAAACTTGGGCAACATCATAATATGGTGGGGGGAGTCATTTGGTGAGTTTTGAGTGAAATCCAATCGCTAGAAGTATGGAATACACCAACCACTCCAATTAGGAACGAACTGTCGTTGGACTTGAATTGTCCAATTTCTCACACCCATTGATTTCGGATCGAGCCCCAAAGTTGGGCAACAACATAACAGGGTGGGAGGAGTCATTTGGTGAGTTTTGAGTGAAATCCAGTCGCTAGAAGTATGGAATACACCAACCACTCCAATTAGGAACGAACTGCCGTTGAACTTAACTTGTCCAATTTCTCACACCTATTGATTTCGGATCGAGCCCAAAACTTGGGCAACATCATAATATGGTGGGAGGAGTCACTTGTTGAGTTTTGAGTGAAATCCGATCGCTAGAAGTATGGAATACACCAACCACTCCAATTAGGAACGAACTGTCGTTGAACTTGAATTGTCCAATTTCTCACACCCATTCATTTCGGATCGAGCCCCAAAGTTGGGCAACATCATAATAGGGTGGGAGGAGTGATTTGGTTAGTTTTGAGTGAAATCCAGTCGCTAGAAGTATGGAATACACCAACCACTCCAATTAGGAACGAACTGCTGTTGAACTTAACTTGTCCAATTTCTCACACCTATTGATTTCGGATCGAGCCCAAAACTTGGGCAACATCATAATATGGTGGGAGGAGTCGTTTGTTGAGTTTTGAGTGAAATCCAATCGCTAAAAGTATGGAATACACCAACCACTCCAATTAGGAACGAACTGCCGTTGAACTTGAATTGTCCAATTTCTCACACCTATTGATTTCGGATTGAGCCCAAAACTTGGGCAACATCTTAATATGGTGGGAGGAGTCATTTGGTGAGTTTTGAGTGAAATCCAATCGCTAGAAGTATAGAATACACCAACCACTCCAATTAGGAACGAACTGCCGTTGAACTTGAATTGTCCAATTTCTCACACCTATTGATTTCGGATCGAGCCCAAAACTTGGGCCACATCATAAATGGTGGGAGGAGTCATTTGGTGAGTTTTGAGTGAAATCCAATCACTAGAAGTATGGAATACACCAACCACTCCAATTAGGAACGAACTGTCGTTGAACTTGAATTGTCAAATTTCTCACACCTATTGATTTCGGATCGAGCCCCAAACTTGGGCAACATCATAATATGGTGGGAGCAGTAATTTGGTGAGTTTTGAGTGAAATCCAATCGCTAGAAGTGTGGAATACACCGACCCCTCCAATTAGGAACGAACTGCCGTTGAACATGAATTGTCCAATTTGGAACACCTATGGATTTCGGATCGAGCCCCAAACTTGGGCAACATCATAATATGGTGGGAGGAGTCATTTGGTGAGTTTTGAGTGAAATCCAATCGCTAGAAGTATGGAATACACCAACCACTCCAATTAGGAACGAACACCCGTTGAACTTAAATTGTCCAATTTCTAACACCTATTGATTTCGGATCGAGCCCAAAACTTGGGCAACATCATAATATGGTGGGGGGAATCATTTGGTGAGTTTTGAGTGAAATCCAATCGCTAGAAGTATGGAATACACCAACCACTCCAATTAGGAACGAACTGTCGTTGAACTTGAATTGTCCAATTTCTCACACCCATTGATTTCGGATCGAGCCCCAAAGTTGGGCAACAACATAACAGGGTGGGAGGAGTCATTTGGTGAGTTTTGAGTGAAATCCAGTCGCTAGAAGTATGGAATACACCAACCACTCCAATTAGGAACGAACTGCCGTTGAACTTAACTTGTCCAATTTCTCACACCTATTGATTTCGGATCGAGCCCAAAACTTGGGCAACATCATAATATGGTGGGAGGAGTCATTTGGTGAGTTTTGAGTGAAATCCAATCGCTAGGAGTATGGAATACAATAAACACTCCCATTAGGAACGAACTGCCGTTGAACTTGAATTGTCCAATTTCTCACACCTATTGATTTCGGATCGAGCCCCAAACTTGGGCAACATCAAAATATGGTGGGAGGAGTCATTTGGTGAGTTTTGAGTGAAATCCAATCTCTAGAAGTATGGAATACACCAACCACTCCAATTAGGAATGAACTGCCGTTGAACTTGAATTGTCCAATTTCTCACACCTATTGATTTCGGATCGAGCCCAAAACTTGGGCAACATCATAATATGGTGGGAGGAGTCATTTGGTGAGTTTTGAGTGAAATCCAATCGCAAGGAGTATGGAATACAATAAACACTCCCATTAGGAACGAACTGCCGTTGAACTTGAATTGTCCAATTTCTCACACCTATTGATTTCGGATCGAGCCCAAAACTTCGGCAACATCATAATATGGTGGAAGGAGTCATTTGGTGAGTTTTGAGGGAAATCCAATCGCTAGAAGTATGTAATACACCAACCACTCCAATTAGGAACGAACTGCCGTTGAACTTGAATTGTCCAATTTCTCACACCTATTGATTTCGGATCGAGCCCCAAACTTGGGCAACGTCAAAATATGGTGGGAGGAGTCATTTGTTGAGTTTTGAGTGAAATCCAGTAGGTAGAAGTATGGAATACACCAACCACTCCAATTAGGAACGAACTGCCGTTGAACTTGAATTGTGCAATTTGGAACACCTATTGATTTCGGATCGATCCCAAAACTTGGGCAACATCATAATATGGTGGGAGGAGTCATTTGGTGAGTTTTGAGTGAAATCCAATCGCTAGAAGTATGGAATACACCAACCACTCCAATTAGGAACGAACTGCCGTTGAACTTGAATTGTGCAATTTGGAACACCTATTGATTTCGGATCGATCCCAAAACTTGGGCAACATCATAATATGGTGGGAGGAGTCATTTGGTGAGTTTTGAGTGACATCCAATCGCTAGAAGTATGGAATACACCAACCACTCCAAGTAGGAACGAACTGCCGTTGAACTTGAATTGTCAAATTTGGAACACCTATTGATTTCGGATCGAGCCCAAAACTTGGGCAACATCATAATATGGTGGGAGGAGTCATTTGGTGAGTTTTGAGTGAAATCCAATCGCTAGAAGTTTGGAATACACCAACCACTCCAATTAGGAACGAACTGCCGTTGAACTTGAATTGTCCAATTTGGAACACCTATTGATTTCGGATCGAGTCCAAAACTTGGGAAACATCATAATATGGTGGGAGGAGTCATTTGGCGAGTTTTGAGTGAAATCCAATCGCTAGAAGTTTGGAATACACCAACCACTCCAATTAGGAGCGAACTGCCGTTGAACTTGAATTGTCCAATTTGGAACACCTATTGATTTCGGATCGAGACCAAAACTTGGGCAACAACATAATATGGTGGGAGGAGTCATTTAGTGAGTTTTGAGTGAAATCCAATCGCTAGAAGTATGGAATACACCAACCACTCCAATTAGGAACGAACTGCCGTTGAACTTGAATTGTCCAATTTCTCACACCTATTGATTTCGGATCGAGCCCAAAACTTCGGCAACATCATAATATGGTGGCAGGAGTCATTTGGTGAGTTTTGAGGGAAATCCAATCGCTAGAAGTATGTAATACACCAACCACTCCAATTAGGAACGAACTGTCGTTGAACTTGAATTGTCCAATTTCTCACACCTATTGATTTCGGATCGAGCCCCAAACTTGGGCAACGTCAAAATATGGTGGGAGGAGTCATTTGTTGAGTTTTGAGTGAAATCCAGTAGGTAGAAGTATGGAATACACCAACCACTCCAATTAGGAACGAACTGCCGTTGAACTTGAATTGTGCAATTTCTCACACCAATTGATTTCGGATCGAACCCGAAACTTGTGCAACATCATAATATGATGGGAGGAGTCATTTGGTGAGTTTTGAGTGAAATCCAATCGCTAGAAGTATGGAATACACCAACCACTCCAATTAGGAACGAACTGCCATTGAACTTGAATTGTCCAATTTGGAACACCTATTGAATTCGGATCGAGCCCAAAACTTTGGCAACATCATAATATGGTTGGAGGAGTCGTTTGGTGAGTTTTGAGTGAAATCCAATCCATAGAAGTAAGGAATACACCAACCACTCCCATTAGGAACGAACTGCCGTTGAACTTGAATTGTGCAATTTCTCACACCTATTGATTTCGGATCGAACCCCAAACTTGGGCAACATGATAATATGATGGGAGGAGTCATTTGGTGAGTTTTGAGTGAAATCCAATCGCTAGAAGTACGAAATTCGCCAACCACTCCAATTAGGAACGAACTGCCGTTTAGTTTTTTATTGTCCAATTTTTGACACCTATTGATTTTGGATCGAGCCCAAAACCTGGGCAACATCATAATATGGTTTGAGGAGTCATTTGGTGAGTTTTGAGTGAAATCCAATCGCTAGAAGTATGGAATACGCCAACCACTCCAATTCGGAACGAACTGCCGTTGAATTTGAATTGTCCAATTTGGAACACCTATTGATTTCGGATCGAGCCCAAAACTTGGGCAAGATCATAATCTGGTGGGAGGAGTCATTTGGTGAGTTTTGAGTGAAATCCAATCGCTAGAAGTATGGAATACACCAACCACTCCAATTAGGAACGAACTGCCGTTGAACTTGAATTGTCCAATTTGGAACACCTATTGATTTCGGATGGAGCCCAAAACTTGGGCAACAACATAATATGGTGGGAGGAGTCATTTGGTGAGTTTTGAGTGAAATCCAATCGCTAGAAGTGTGGAATACACCAACCACTCCAATTACGAACGAACTGCCGTTGAACTTGAATTGTCCAATTTCTCACACCTATTGATTTCGGATCGAGCCCCAAACTTGGGCAACATCGTAATATGGTGGGAGGAATCATTTGGTGAGTTTTGACTGAAATCCAACAGCTAGAAGTGTGGAATACACCAACCACTCCAATTAGGAACGAACTGCCGTTGAACTTGAATTGTCCAATTTCTCACACCTATTGATTTCGGATCGGGCCCAAAACTTGGGCAACATCATAATATGGTGGGAGGAGTCATTGGGTGAGTTATGATTGAAATCCAATCGCTAGAAGTATGGAATACACCAACCACTCCAATTAGGAACGAACTGCCGTTGAACTTGAATTGTCCAATTTCTCACACCTATTGATTTCGGACCGGGCCCCAAACTTTGGCAACATCATAATATGGTGGGAGGAGTCATTTGGTGAGTTTTGAGTGAAATCCAATCCATAGAAGTATGGAATACAACAACCACTCCCATTAGGAACGAACTGCCGTTGAACTTGAATTGTGCAATTTCTCACACCTATTGATTTCGGATCGAACCCCAAACTTGGGCAACATGATAATATGGTGGGAGGAGTCGTTTGGTGAGTTTTGAGTGAAATCCAATCGCTAGAAGTATGAAATACACCAACCACTCCAATTAGGAACGAACTGCCGTTCAGTTTGAATTGTCCAATTTTTGACACCTCATGATCTCGGATCGAGCCCAAAACTTGGGCAACATCATAATATGGTTTGAGGAGTCATTTGGTGAGTTTTGAGTGAAATCCAATCGCTAGAAGTATGGAATACACCAACCACTCCAGTTAGGAACGAACTGCCGTTGAACATGAATTGTCCAATTTCTCACACCTATTGATTTCGGATCGGGACCAAACTTGGGCAACTTCATAATATGGTGGGAGGAGTCATTTGGTGAGTTTTGAGTGAAATCCAATCGCTAGAAGTATGAAATACACCAACCACTCCAATTAGGAACGAACTGCCGTTCAGTTTGAATTGTCCAATTTTTGACACCTCTTGATTTCGGATCGAGCCCAAAACTTGGGCAACATCATAATATGGTTTGAGGAGTCATTTGGTGAGTTTTGAGTGAAATCCAATCGCTAGAAGTATGGAATACACCAACCACTCCAATTCGGAACGAACTGCCGTTGATGTTGAATTATCCAATTTCGAACACCTATTGATTTCGGATCGAGCCCAAAACTTGGGCAACAACATAATATGGTGGGAGGAGTCATTTGGTGAGTTTTGAGTGAAATCCAATCGCTAGAAGTATGGAATACACCAACCACTCCAGTTAGGAACGAACTGCCGTTGAACTTGAATTGTCCAATTTGGAACACCTATTGATTTCGGATCGAACCCAAAACTTGGGCAACATCATAATATGGTGGGAGGAGTCATTTGGTGAGTTTTGAGTGAAATCCAATCGCTAGAAGTATGGAATACACCAACCACTCAAATTAGGAACGAACTGCTATTGAACTTGAATTGTCCAATTTGGAACACCTATTGATTTCGGATCGAGCCGAAAACTTGGGCAACATCATAATATGGTGGGAGGAGTCATTTGGTGAGTTTTAAGTGAAATCCAATCGCTAGAAGTATGGAATACACCAACCACTCCAATTAGGAACGAACCGCCGTTGAACTTGAATTGTCCAATTTGGAACACCTATTGATTTCGGATCGAGCCCCAAACTTGGGCAACATCATAATATGGTCGGAGGAGTCATTTGGTGAGTTTTAAGTGAAATCCAATCGCTTGAAGTATGGAGTACACCAACCACTCCAATTAGGAACGAACCGCCGTTGAACTTGAATTGTCCAATTTGGAACACCTATGGATTTCGGGTCGAGCCCAAAACCTGGGCAACAACATAATGTGGTGGGAGGAGTCAGTTGTTGAGTTTTGAGTGAAATCCAATCGCTAGAAGTATGGAATACACCAACCACTCCAATTAGGAACGAACTGCCGTTGAACTTGAATTGTCCAATTTGGAACACCTATTGATTTCGGATCGAGCCGAGAACTTGGGCAACATCATAATATGGTAGGAGGAGTCATTAGGTGAGTTTTAAGTGAAATCCAATCGCTAGAAGTATGGAATACACCAACCACTCCAATTAGGAACGAACCGCCGTTGAACTTGAATTGTCCAATTTGGAACACCTGTTGATTTCGGATTGAGCCCAAAACTTGGGCGACATCATAATATGGTGGGGGGAGTCATTTGGTGAGTTTTGAGGGAAATCCAATTGCTAGAAGTATGGAATACACCAACCACTCCAATTAGGACCGGACTGCCGTTGAACTTGAATTGTCCAATTTGGAACACCTATTGATTTCGGATCGAGCCCAAAACTTGGGCGACATCATAATATGGTGGGAGGAGTCATTTGGTGAGTTTTGAGTCAAATCCAATCGCTAGAAGTATGGAATGCACCAACCACTCCAATTCGGAACGAACTGCCGTTGAACATGAATTGTCCAATTTGGAATACCTATTGATTTCGGATCGAGACCATAACTTGGGCAACATCATAATATGGTGGGAGGAGTCATTTGGTGAGTTTTGAGTGAAATCCAAACGCTAGAAGTATAGAATACACCAACCACTCCAATTAGGAACGAACAGCCGTTGAACTTGAATTTTCCAATTTCTCACACCTATTGATTTCGGATCGAGCCCCAAACTTGGGCAACATCATAATATGGTGGGAGGAGTCATTTGGTGAGTTTTGAGTGAAATCCAATCGCTAGAAGTATGGAATACACCAACCACTCCAATTAGGAACGAACTGCCGTTGAACTTGAATTGTCCAATTTGGAAGACCTATTGATTTCAGATCGAGCCCAAAACTTGGGCGACATCATAATATGGTGGGAGGAGTCATTTGGTGAGTTTTGAGTGATATCCAATCGCTAGAAGTATGGAATACACCAACCACTCCAATTCGGAACGAACTGTCGTTGAACTTGAATTGTCCAATTTGGAACACCTATTGATTTCGGATCGAGACCATAACTTGGGCAACATCATAATATGGTGGGAGGAGTCATTTGGTGAGTTTTGAGTGAAATCCAATCGCTAGAAGTATAGAATACACCAATCACTACAATTTGGAACGAACTGCCGTTGATCTTGAATTGTCCAATTTCTCACACCTATTGATTTCGGAACGAGCCCCAAACTTGGGCAAAATCATAATATGGTGGGAGGAGTCATTTGGTGAGTTTTGAGTGAAATCCAATGGCTAGAAGTATAGAATACACCAACCACTACAATTTTGAACGAACTGCCGTTGATCTTGAATTGTTCAATTTCTCAAACCTATTGATTTCGGATCGAGCCACAAACTTGGGCAACATCATAATATGGTGGGAGGAGTCATTTGGTGAGTTTTGAGTGAAATCCAATCGCTAGAAGTATGGAATACACCAACCACTCCTGTTAGGAACGAACAGCCGTTGAACTTGAATTGTCCAATTTGGAACACCTATTGATTTCGGATCGAGCCCAAAACTTGGGCAACATCATAATATGGTGGGAGGAGTCATTTGGTGAGTTTTGAGTGAAATCCAATCGCTAGAAGTATGGAATACACCAACCACTCCAATTAGGAACGAACTGCTATTGAACTTGAATTGTCCAATTTGGAACACCTATTGATTTCGGATCGAGCCGAAAACTTGGGCAACATCATAATATGGTGGGAGGAGTCATTTGGTGAGTTTTGAGTGAAATCCAATCGCTAGAAGTATGGAATACACGAACCACTCCAATTAGGAACGAACTGCCATTGAACTTGAATCGTCCAATTTCTCACACCTATTGATTTCGGATCGAGCCCCAAACATGGGCAACATCATAATATGGTGGGAGGAGTCATTTGGTGAGTTTTGAGTGAAATCCAATCGCTAGAAGTGTGGAATACACCGACCACTCCAATTAGGAACGAACTGCCGTTGAACTTGAATTGTCCAATTTGGAACACCTGTTGATTTCGGATTGAGCCCAAAACTTGGGCGACATCATAATATGGTGGGGGGAGTCATTTGGTGAGTTTTGAGGGAAATCCAATTGCTAGAAGTATGGAATACACCAACCACTCCAATTAGGACCGAATTGCCGTTGAACTTGAATTGTCCAATTTCTCACACCTATTGATTTCGGATCGAGCCCAAAACTTGGGCAACATCATAATATGGTGGGAGGAGTCATTTGGTGAGTTTTGAGTGAAATCCAATCGCTAGAAGTATGGAATACACCAACCACTCCAATTAGGAATGAACTGCCGTAGAACTTGAATTGTCCAATTTGGAACACCTATTGACTTCGGATCGAGCCCAAAACTTGGGCAACATCATAATATGGTGGGAGGAGTCACTTGGTGAGTTTTGAGTGAAATCCAATCTCTAGAAGTATGGAATACACCAACCACTCCAATTAGGAATGAACTGCCGTTGAACTTGAATTGTCCAATTTCTCATACCTATTGATTTCGAATCGAGCCCAAAACCTGGGCAACATCATAATATGGTGGGAGGAGTCATTTGGGGAGTTTTGAGTGAAATCCAATCACTAGAAGTATGGAATACACCAACCACTCCAATTAGGAACGAACTGTCGTTGAACTTGAATTGTCCAATTTCTCACACATATTGATTTCGGATGGAACCCCAAACTTGTGCAACATCATAATATGGTGGGAGGAGTCATTGGTGAGTTTTGAGTGAAATCCAATCGCTAGAAGTATGGAATACACCAACCACTCCAATTGGGAACGAACTGCTGTTGAACTTGAATTGTCCAATTTGGAACACCTATTGATTTCGGATCGAGCCCAAAACTTGGGCAACATCATAATATGGTGGGAGGAGACATTTGGTGAGTTTTGAGTGAAATCCAATCGCTAGAAGTATAGAATACACCAACCACTACAATTTTTAACGAACTGCCGTTGATCTTGAACTGTCCAATTTCTCACACCTATTGATTTCGGATCGAGGCACAAACTTGGGCAACATCATAATATGGTGGGAGGAGTCATTTGGTGAGTTTTGAGTGAAATCCAATCGCTAGAAGTATGGAATACACCAACCACTCCAATTAGGAACGAACTGCCGTTGAACTTGAATTGTCCAATTTGGAAGACCTATTGATTTCAGATCGAGCCCAAAACTTGGGCGACATCATAATATGGTGGGAGGAGTCAATTGGTGAGTTTTGAGTGAAATCCAATCGCTAGAAGTATGGAATACACCAACCACTCCAATTAGGAACGAACTGCCGTTGAACTTGAATTGTCCAATTTGGAACACCAATTGATTTCGGATCAGGACCAAAACTTGGGCAACATCGTAATATGGTGGGAGGAGTCATTTGGTGAGTTTTGAGTGAAATTCAATCGCTAGAAGTGTGGAATACACCAACCAATACAATTAGGAACGAACTGCCGTTGAACTTAAATTGTCCAATTTCTCACACCTATTGATTTCAGATCGAGCCCAAAACTTGGGCAACATCATAATATGGTGGGTGGAGTCATTTGGTGAGTTTTGAGTGAAATCCAATCGCTAGAAGTATGGAATACACCAACCACTCCAATTAGGAACGAACTGCCCTTGAACTTGAATTGTCCAATTTGGAAGACCTATTGATTTCAGATCGAGCCCAAAACTTGGGCGACATCATAATATGGTGGGAGGAGTCAATTGGTGAGTTTTGAGTGAAATCCAATCGCTAGAAGTATGGAATACACCAACCACTCCAATTAGGAACGAACTGCCGTTGAACTTGAATTGTCAAATTTTTAACACCTATTGATTTGGGATCGAGCCCAAAACTTGGGCAACATCATAATATGGTGGGAGGAGTCATTTGGTGAGTTTTGAGTGAAATCCAATCGCTAGAAGTATGGAATACACCAACCACTCCAATTAGGAACGAACTGCCGTTGAACTTGAATTGTCAAATTTTTAACACCTATTGATTTGGGATCGAGCCCAAAACTTGGGCAACATCATAATATGGTGGGAGGAGTCATTTGGTGAGTTTTGAGTGAAATCCAATCGCTAGAAGTATGGAATACACCAACCACTCCAATTAGGAACGAACTGCCGTTGAATTGTTCAATTTGGAACACCTATTCATTTCGGATCGAGACCATAATTTGGGCAACCTCATAATATGGTGGGAGGAGTCATTTGGTGAGTTTTGAGTGAAATCCAATCGCTAGAAGTATGGAATACACCAACCACTCCAATTAGGAACGAACTGCCGTTGAACTTGAATTGTCCAATTTGGAACACCTATTGATTTCAGATCGAGCCCAAAACTTGGGCGACATCATAATATGGTGGGGGGAGTCATTTGGTGAGTTTTGAGTGAAATCCAATTGCTAAAAGTATGGAATACACCAACCACTCCCATTCGGAACGAACTGCCGTTGAACTTGAATTGTCCAATTTGGAACACCTATTGCTTTCGGATCGAGACCATAACTTGGGCAACATCAAAATATGGAGGGAGGAGTCATTTGGTGAGTTTTGAGTGAAATCCAATCGCTAGAAGTATAGAATACACCAACCACTACAATTTGGAATGAACTGCCGTTGATCTTGAATTGTCCAATTTCTCACACCTATTGATTTCGGATCGAGACCATAACTTGGGCAACATCATAATATGGTGGGAGGAGTCATTTGGTGAGTTTTGAGTGAAATCCAATCGCTAGAAGTATGGAATACACCAAGCACTCCAATTAGGAACGAACTGCCGTTGAACTTGAATTGTCAAATTTTTAACACCTATTGATTTGGGATCGAGCCCAAAACTTGGGCAACATCATAATATGGTGGGAGGAGTCATTTGGTGAGTTTTGAGTGAAATCCAATCGCTAGAAGTATGGAATACACCAACCACTCCAATTAGGAACGAACTGCCGTTGAATTGTTCAATTTGGAACACCTATTCATTTCGGATCGAGACCATAATTTGGGCAACCTCATAATATGGTGGGAGGAGTCATTTGGTGAGTTTTGAGTGAAATCCAATCGCTAGAAGTATGGAATACACCAACCACTCCAATTAGGAACGAACTGCCGTTGAACTTGAATTGTCCAATTTCTCACACCTATTGATTTCGGATGGAAACCCAAACTTGTGGAACATCAAAATATGATGGGAGGAGTCATTTGGTGAGTTTTGAGGGAAATCCAATCGCTAGAAGTATGGAATACACCAACCACTCCAATTAGGAACGAACTGCCGTTGAACTTGAATTGTCCAATTTGGAACACCTATTGATTTCGGATCGAGCCCAAAACTTGGGCAATATCATAATATGGTGGGAGGAGTCATTTGGTGAGTTTTGAGTGAAATTCAATAGCTAGAAGTATGGAATACACCAACCACTCCAGTTAGGAACGATGTGCCATTGAACTTGAATTGTCCAATTTCTCACACCTATTGATTTCGAATGGAAACCCAAACTTGTGCAACATCATAATATGATGGGAGGAGCCATTTGGTGAGTTTTGAGTGAAATCCAATCACGAGAAGTACGGAATACACCAACCACTCCAATTAGGAACGAACTGCCGTTGAACTTAAATTGTCCAATTTCTCACACCTATTGAGTTCGGATCGAGCCCAAAACTTGGGCAACATCATAATATGGTGGGGGGAGTCATTTGGAGAGTTTTGAGTGAAATCGAATCGCTAGAAGTATGGAATACACCAACCACTCCACTTAGGAACGAACTGCCGTTGAACTTGAATTGTCCAATTTCTCACACCTATTGATTTCAGATGGAACCCCAAACTTGTGGAACATCATAATATGATGGGAGGAGTCATTTGGTGAGTTTTGAGGGAAATCCAATCGCTAGAAGTATGGAATACACCAACCACTCCAATTAGGAACGAACTGCCGTTGAACTTGAATTGTCCAATTTGGAACACCTATTGATTTCGGATCGAGCCCAAAACTTGGGCAACATCATAATATGGTGGGAGGAGTCATTTGGTGAGTTTTGAGTGAAATCCAATCGCTAGAAGTATGGAATACACCAACCACTCCAATTAGGAACGAACTGCCGTTGAACTTGAATTGTCCAATTTCTCACACCTATTGATTTCGGATCGAGCCCAAAACTTAGGCAACATCATAATATGGTGGGAGGAGTCATTTGGTGAGTTTTGAGTGAAATCCAATCGCTAGAAGTATGGAATACACCAACCACTCCAATTAGGAACGAACTGCCGTTGAATTTGAATTGTCCAATTTCTCACACCTATTGATTTCGAATGGAAACCCAAACTTGTGCAACATCATAATATGATGGGAGGAGCCATTTGGTGAGTTTTGAGTGAAATCCAATCACTAGCAGTATGGAATACACCAACCACTCCAATTAGGAACGAACTGCCGTTGAACTTAAATTGTCCAATTTCTCACACCTATTGAGTTCGGATCGAGCCCAAAACTTGGG
This sequence comes from Prunus avium, assembly GCF_965620075.1. Lineage (NCBI taxonomy): Eukaryota > Viridiplantae > Streptophyta > Magnoliopsida > Rosales > Rosaceae > Prunus > Prunus avium. Next base: position 1,855,125 of record NC_142287.1, read on the forward strand.
CAACATCATAATATGGTGGGGGGAGTCATTTGGAGAGTTTTGAGTGAAATCGAATCGCTAGAAGTATGGAATACACCAACCACTCCACTTAGGAACGAACTGCCGTTGAACTTGAATTGTCCAATTTCTCACACCTATTGATTTCGGAGCCAGCCCAAAACTTGGTCAACATCATAATATGGTGGGAGGAGTCATTTGGTGAGTTTTGAGTGAAATCCAATCGCTAGAAGTATGGAATACACCAACCACTCCAATTAGGAACGAACTGCCATTGAACTTGAATTGTCCAATTTCTCACACCTATTGATTTCGGATCGGGCCCAAAATTTGGGCAACATCATTATATGGTGGGAGGAGTCATTTGGTGAGTTTTGAGTGAAATCCAACCGCTAGAAGTACGGAATACACCAACCACTCCAATTAGGAACGAACTGCCGTTGAACTTGAATTGTCCAATTTGGAACACCTATAGATTTCGGATCGAGCCCAAAACATGGGCAACATCGTAATATGGTGGGAGGAGTCATTTGGTGAGTTTTGAGTGAAATCCAATCTCTAGAAGTATGGAATACACCAACCACTCCAATTCGGAAAGAACTGCCGTTGAACTTGAATTGTCCAGTTTGGAACACCTATTGATTTCGTATCGAGCCCAAAACTTGGGCAACATCATAATATGGTGGGAGGAGTCATTTGGTGAGTTTTGAGTGAAATCCAATCGCTAGAAATATGGAATACACCAACCACTCCAATTAGGAACGAACTGCCATTGAACTTGAATTGTCCAATTTCTCACACCTATTGATTTCGGATCGAGCCCAAAACTTGGGCAACATCATAATATGGTGGGAGGAGTCATTTGGTGAGTTTTGAGTAAAATCCAATCGCTAGAAGTAGGGAATACACCAACCACTCCAATTAGGAACGTAGTGCCGTTGAATTTGAATTGTCTAATTTCTTACACCTATTGATTTCGGATGGAACCCCAAACTTGTGCAACACCATAATATGATGGGAGGAGTCATTTGGTGAGTTTTGAGTGAAATCCAATCGCTAGAAGTATGGAATACACCAACCACTCCAATTAGGAACGAACTGCCGTTGAACTTGAATTGTCCAATTTCTCACACCTATTGATTTCGGATCGGGCCCAAAACTTGGGCAACATCATAATATGGTGGGAGGAGTCATTTGTTGAGTTTTGAGTGAAATCCAATCGCTAGAAGTATGGAATACACCAACCACTCCAATTAGGAACGAACTGCCGTTGAACTTGAATTGTCCAATTTAACACACCTATTGATTTCGGATCGAGCCCCAAACTTGGGCAACATCATAATATGGTGGGAGGAGTCATTTGGTGAGTTTTGAGTGAAATCCAATCGCTTGAAGTATGGAATACACCAACCACTCCAATTAGGAATGAACTGCCGTTGAACTTGAATTGTCCAATTTCTCACACCTATTGATTTCGGATTGGGCCCAAAACTTGGGCAACATCATAATATCGTGGGAGGAGTCGTTTGGTGAGTTTTGAGTGAAATCCAATCGCTAGAAGTATGGAATACACCAACCACTCCAATTAGGAACGAACTGTCGTTGAACTTGAATTGTCCAATTTCTCAAACCTATTGATTTCGGATGGAACCCCAAACTTTTGCAACAACATAATATGGTGGGAGGAGTCATTTGGTGAGTTTTGAGTGAAATCCAATCGCTAGAAGTATGTAATACACCAACAACTCCAATTAGGAACGAACTGCCGTTGAACTTAAATTGTCCAATTTCTCACACCTATTGAGTTCGGATCGAGCCCAAAACTTGGGCAACATCATAATGTGGTGGGGGGAGTCATTTGGTGAGTTTTGAGTGAAATCCAATCGCTAGAAGTATGGAATACACCAACCACTCCAATTAGGAACGAACTGCCGTTGAACTTTAATTGTCCAATTTCTCACACCTATTGATTTCGGATCGAGCCCAAAACTTGGGCAACATCGTAATATGGTGGGAGGAGTCATTTGGTGCGTTTTGAGTGAAATCCAATCGCTAGAAGTACGGAATACACCAACCACTCCAATTAGGAACGAACTGCCGTTGAACTTTAATTGTCCAATTTGGAACACCTATTGATTTCGTATCGAGCCCAAAACTTGGGCAACATCATAATATGGTGGGAGGAGTCATTTGGTGAGTTTTGAGTGAAATCCAATCGCTAGAAGTATGGAATACACCGACCACTCCAATTAGGAACGAAGTGCCGTTGAACTTGAATTGTCCAATTTCTCACACCTATTGATTTCGGATGGAACCCCAAACTTGTGCAACATCATAATATGATGGGAGGAGTCATTTGGGGAGTTTTGAGTGAAATCCAATCGCTAGAAGTATGGAATACACCAACCACTCCAATTAGGAACGAACTGCCGTTGAACTTGAATTGTCCAATTTCTCACACCTACTGATTTCGGATCGGGCCCAAAACTTGGGCAACATCATACTATGGTGGGAGGAGTCTTTTGGTGAGTTTTGAGTGAAATCCAATCGCTAGATGTATGGAATACACCAACCACTCCAATTAGGAACGAATTGCCATTGAACTTGAATTGTCCAATTTCTCAAACCTATTGATTTGGGATGGAACCCCAAACTTGGGCAACAACATCATATGGTGGGAGGAGTCATTTGGTGAGTTTTGAGTGAATCCAATCACTAGAAGTATGTAATACACGAACAACTCCAATTAGGAACGAACTGCCGTTGAACTTAAATTGTCCAATTTCTCACACCTATTGAGTTCGGATCGAGCCCAAAACTTGGGCAACATCATAATATGGTGGGGGGAGTCATTTGGAGAGTTTTGAGTGAAATCCAATCGCTAGAATTATGGAATACACCAACCACTCCAATTCGGAACGAACTGCCGTTGAACTTGAATTGTCCAATTTGGAACACCTATTGATTTCGGATCGAGCCCAAAACTTGGGCAACATCATAATATCGTGGGAGGAGTCATTTGGTGAGTTTTCAGTGAAATCCAATCGCAAGAAGTATGGAATACACCAACCACTCCAATTAGGAACGAACTGCCGTTGAACTTGAATTGTCCAATGTCTCACAACTATCGATTTCGGATCGAGCCCAAAACTTGGGCAACTTCATAATATGGTGGGAGGAGTCATTTGGTGAGTTTTGAGTGAAATCCAATCGCTAGAAGTATGGAATACACCAACCACTCCAATTAGGAACGAACTGCCGTGGAAGTTGAATTGTCCAATTTCTCTCACCTATTGATTTCGGATCGAGCCCAAAACTTGGGCAACATCATAATATGGTGGGAGGAGTCATTTGGTGTGTTTTGAGTGAAATCCAATTGCTAGAAGTATTGAATACACCAACCACTCCAATTAGGAACGAACTGCCGTTGAACTTGAACTGTCCAATTTCTCACACCTATTGATTTCGGATCGAGCCCAAAACTGGGGCAACATCATAATATGGTGGGAGGAGTCATTTGGTGAGTTTTGAGTGAAATCCAATCGCTAGAAGTATGGAATACACCAACCACTCCAATTAGGAACGAACTTCCGCTGAACTTGAATTGTCCAATTTCTCACACCTATTGATTTCGGATCGAGCCCAAAACTTGGGCAACATCATAATATGGTGGGAGGAGTCATTTGGTGAGTTTTGAGTTAAATCCAATCGCTAGAAGTGTGGAATACACCAACCACTCCAATTAGGAACGAACTGCCGTTGAACTTGAATTGTCCAATTTCTCACACCTATTGATTTCGGATCGAGCCCCAAACTTGGGGAACATCATAATATTGTAGGAGGAGTCATTTGATGAGTTTTGAGTGAAATCCAATCGCTAGAAATAAGGAATACACCAACCACTCCAATTAGGAATGAACTGCCGTTGAACTTGAATTGTCCAATTTCTCACACCTATTGATTTTGGATTGAGCCCAAAACTTGGGCAACATCATAATATGGTGGGAGGAGTCATTTGGTGAGTTTTGAGTGAAATCAAATCGCTAGAAGTATGGAATACACCAACCATTCCAATTAGGAACAAACTGCCGTTGAACTTGAATTGTCCAATTTGGAACACCTATTGATTTCGGATCGATCCCAAAACTTGGGCAACATCATAATATGATGGGAGGAATCATTTGGTGAGTTTTGAGTGAAATCCAATCGCTAGAAGTATGGAATACACCAACCACTCCAATTAGGAACGAACTGCTGTTGAACTTGAATTGTCCAATTTCTCACACCTATTGATTTCGGATCGAGCCCAAAACTTGGGCAACATCATAATATGGTGGGAGGAATCATTTGGTGAGTTTTGAGCGAAATTCAATCGCTAGAAGTTTGGAATACACCAACCACTCCAATTAGGAACGAACTGCCGTTGAACTTGAATTGTCCAATTTCTCACACCTATTGATTTCGGATCGAGCCCCAAACTTGGGCAACATCATAATATGGTGGGAGCAGTCATTTGATGAGTTTTGAGTGAAATCCAATCGCTAGAAATAGGGAATACACCAACCACTCCAATTAGGAACGAACTGCCGTTGAACTTGAATTGTCCAATTTCTCACACCTATTGATTTCGGATCGAGCCCCAAACTTGGACAACATCATAATATATTGGGAGGAGTCATTTGGTGAGTTTTGAGTGAAACCCAATCGCTAGAAGTATGGAATACACCAACCACTCCAATTAGGAACGAACTGCCGTTGAACTTGAATTGTCCAATTTCTCACACCAATTCATTTCTGATCGAGCCCCAAACTTGGGCAACATCATAATATGGTGGGAAGAGTCATTTGGTGAGTTTTTAGTGAAATCCAATCGCTAGAAGTATGGAATACACCAACCACTCCAATTAGGTACGAACTGCCGTTGAACTTGAATTGTCCAATTTCTCACACCTATTGATTTCGGATCGAGCCCAAAATTTGGGCAACATCATAATATGATGGGAGGAGTCATTTGGTGAGTTTTGAGTGAAATCTGTTGCGTCGATTCAACTGCACCAAAATGGATTCAGCTGCATCTTCAACTTGTGATACTCGCAAGTGCACGAGCCGTTCGGTAGTATAAGATATGTAAGTGCGAGGTCGATTCCACAGGGATTGGTGATTGAATAATCCAATTCAGTTTTCCTACACAAAACAGAATAACAAGAAAGAAAATAAATAAAACAAGAAAGAAAGAAAAGAAAATAACTCAAGTAGATAAGTTCCCAAGTTCAATTAGATTAACGGATTGATTCTAGCTAAAGTATGATTAAGCCATGGTGTTTGGTCAAAACCTTGTGTTCCTAATTCCCTAATTTGATCATTTGTTGTCTAACCTAAAATTAAGCATTAGGAACCCATTAAGCATAGAAGAACAATTTAAACAACCAAGCATGTATCTAATCCCTGTTGTCGAATGTCCATACATACTCTTCCTATTCATAGTTCAATTCGAATTAAAGCATGGTGTCTACTCTTAATTCAAACCAAGATAGCTAACATGCAAGCCTAAATGGTGATCAATCATTCAAACTAACATATTAACTTATAAGCATAATGAATAAGAACAAAAACCATAATTGAAACTTGGAAACTAATTAAACTTGAATACTTAAGAAAGAATGTACATTACAAATAAAAGTAAAGTAGAACTAAGAAAACTTGAAGGAAAATTTAGTAAACTCATTTTGTTACAACAATTGACAACTTGAAAGGAAACTAAGAGAATTTGAGGGAGAGAAGGGAAGGGAGCTCTAGAGAAGTGTTTGAGAGCTCCCCCCCTTGGGGTGTGTTTTGAAGCTTGAAGGCTTCTCTATTTATAGGGCTAAGAGGGAGGAACATCATGATGAACTCCCACACCATCCTTCATCTTTTGCTGCACCTCAAGCATCTTCACATGGGTTCAAAGGTGATCAGTTGTGGCTGCCTTTGCTGCCAACCCATGTGGTTGCCTTTTGGTTGCCAACCCATGTGGTTGCCTTTTGGTTGCTGAAAAACGAGTTTTCTGAACCAGTCTTGGTGTAGGAAGGCCAGAGGTTTCAAAACGTATCCAATGGTGTTCAAATTTGGATATGTTATACTAGAAACCCATTGGAACAACTTCTATGAAGAATGTATTCCCATCGGAGCAGTAGAAGTGTGCGTTTTGGGCCTTGCAAGTTGGCAGCCGAACAGAGACTGGAATTCACTTCATTTCATTTCTTTGCTTTACATGCATGCACATGCTTTCTCTATAATAACTCCAGCATGTACCAACTTGCTCCTTTAGAATTTCATAGCTGGAATGCCTCCCCACTTCACTCATTATGTTGGATCCAAAGTCAGTTGCAGCATGGGTGAGGCACATGGCTTAAAGGAGGAGACAAGGCTCAAAGCTGGCAGCTGCAAATCCTGCTGAGCAAGGTTGGGTGTTGGACGGGCTGAGCACTCCACAAATATCCAATTCGGCTGAAATTTGGATATGTTGTAGTAGACACCCATTGGAACAAGTTTCATGAAGATCTTCACCTCATTAAATCCCCATAGCATGCTGATCCAAGGCCAAGAAGTGGACCTACGAAATTGGGCTGGAAAGGGGTTGTAGCCAAAATGTGTTTGTCTTTAAGCTCATATTCCTCATATGCCAATCAGCCCTTAATATGCATGGATTGCATCAAATGTTATCTCTTGCTATCTTAACCTACAAAACACACAAACATAGGTAAGTGACTCAAAATAAAGAGAAACTAAGCAAAATCACTAAGTAAAGAAGGCATGCAAGTGTATGAAATTATGGACTTATCCAAATAGAAAATGAATTAAAAGCACAAGTTTAACTCAATAACATAACCAAATCATAAGCTAGAAGGGTACAAAATGATATACAATTATGAACCGATCAAAATCCAATCGCTAGAAGTGTGGAATACACCAACCACTCCAATTAGGAACGAACTGCCCTTGAAATTGAATTGTCCAATTTGGAACACCTATTGATTTCGGATCGAGCCCAAAACTTGGGCGACATCATAATGTGGTGGGAGGAGTCATTTGGTGAGTTTTGAGTGAAATCCAATCGCTAGAAGTATGGAGTACACCAACCACTCCAATTAGGAACGAACTGCCGTTGAACTTGAATTGTCCAATTTGGAACACCTATTGATTTCGGATCGAGACCAAAACTTGGGCAACATCATAATATGGTGGGAGGAGTCATTTGGTGAGTTTTGAGTGAAATCCAATCGCTAGAAGTGTGGAATACACCAACCACTCCAATTAGGAACGAACTGCTCTTGAAATTGAATTGTCCAATTTGGAACACCTATTGATTTCGGATCGAGCCCAAAACTTGGGCGACATCATAATGTGGTGGGAGGAGTCATTTGGTGAGTTTTGAGTGAAATCCAATCGCTAGAAGTATGGAATACACCAACCACTCCAATTAGGAACGAACTGCCATTGAACTTGAATTGTCCAATTTCCCACACATATTGATTTCGGATCGAGCCCAAAACTAGGGCAACATCATAATATGGTGGGAGGAGTCATTTGGTGAGTTTTGAGTGAAACCCAATCTTTAGAAGTATGGAATACACCAACCACTCCAATTAGGAACGAACTGCCGTTGAACTTGAATTGTCCAATTTCGAACACCTATTGATTTCGGATCGTGCCCAAAACTTGGCCAACATCATAATATGGTGGGAGGAGTCATTTGGTGAGTTTTGAGTGAAATCCAATCGCTAGAAGTATGGAATACACCAACCACTCCAATTAGGAACGAACTGCCGTTGAACTTGAATTGTCCAATTTCTCACACCCATTGATTTCGGATGGAACCCCAAACTTGTGCAACATCATAATATGGTGGGAGGAGTCATTTGGTGAGTTTTGAGTGAAATTCAATCGCTAGAAGTGTGGAATACACCAACCACTCCAATTAGGAACGAACTGCCGTTGAACTTGAATTGTCCAATTTGTCACACCAATTGATTTCTGATCGAGCCCCAAACTTGGGCAACATCATAATATGGTGGGAAGAGTCATTTGGTGAGTTTTGAGTGAAATCCAATCGCTAGAAGTATGGAATACACCAACCACTCCAATTAGGAACGAACTGCCGTTGAACTTGAATTGTCCAATTTCTCACACCTATTGATTTCGGATCGAGCCCAAAATTTGGGCAACATCATAATATGATGGGAGGAGTCATTTGGTGAGTTTTGAGTGAAATCCAATCGCTAGAAGTGTGGAATACACCAACCACTCCAATTAGGAACGAACTGCCCTTGAAATTGAATTGTCCAATTTGGAACACCTATTGATTTCGGATCGAGCCCAAAACTTGGGCGACATCATAATGTGGTGGGAGGAGTCATTTGGTGAGTTTTGAGTGAAATCCAATCGCTAGAAGTATGGAGTACACCAACCACTCCAATTAGGAACGAACTGCCGTTGAACTTGAATTGTCCAATTTCTCACACCTATTGATTTCGGATCGAGCCCAAAATTTGGGCAACATCATAATATGGTGGGAGGAGTCATTTGGTGAGTTTTGAGCGAAATTCAATCGCTAGAAGTTTGGAATACACCAACCACTCCAATTAGGAACGAACTGCCATTGAACTTGAATTGTCCAATTTCCCACACATATTGATTTCGGATCGAGCCCAAAACTAGGGCAACATCATAATATGGTGGGAGGAGTCATTTGGTGAGTTTTGAGTGAAACCCAATCTTTAGAAGTATGGAATACACCAACCACTCCAATTAGGAACGAACTGCCGTTGAACTTGAATTGTCCAATTTCGAACACCTATTGATTTCGGATCGTGCCCAAAACTTGGCCAACATCATAATATGGTGGGAGGAGTCATTTGGTGAGTTTTGAGTGAAATCCAATCGCTAGAAGTATGGAATACACCAACCACTCCAATTAGGAACGAACTGCCGTTGAACTTGAATTGTCCAATTTCTCACACCCATTGATTTCGGATGGAACCCCAAACTTGTGCAACATCATAATATGGTGGGAGGAGTCATTTGGTGAGTTTTGAGTGAAATTCAATCGCTAGAAGTGTGGAATACACCAACCACTCCAATTAGGAACGAACTGCCGTTGAACTTGAATTGTCCAATTTGTCACACCAATTGATTTCTGATCGAGCCCCACACTTGGGCAACATCATAATATGGTGGGAAGAGTCATTTGGTGAGTTTTGAGTGAAATCCAATCGCTAGAAGTATGGAATACACCAACCACTCCAATTAGGAACGAACTGCCGTTGAACTTGAATTGTCCAATTTCTCACACCTATTGATTTCGGATCGAGCCCAAAATTTGGGCAACATCATAATATGATGGGAGGAGTCATTTGGTGAGTTTTGAGTGAAATCCAATCGCTAGAAGTGTGGAATACACCAACCACTCCAATTAGGAACGAACTGCCCTTGAAATTGAATTGTCCAATTTGGAACACCTATTGATTTCGGATCGAGCCCAAAACTTGGGCGACATCATAATGTGGTGGGAGGAGTCATTTGGTGAGTTTTGAGTGAAATCCAATCGCTAGAAGTATGGAGTACACCAACCACTCCAATTAGGAACGAACTGCCGTTGAACTTGAATTGTCCAATTTCTCACACCTATTGATTTCGGATCGAGCCCAAAATTTGGGCAACATCATAATATGGTGGGAGGAATCATTTGGTGAGTTTTGAGCGAAATTCAATCGCTAGAAGTTTGGAATACACCAACCACTCCAATTAGGAACGAACTGCCGTTGAACTTGAATTGTCCAATTTCTCACACCTATTGATTTCGGATCGAGCCCCAAACTTGGGCAACATCATAATATGGTGGGAGGAGTCATTTGATGAGTTTTGAGTGAAATCCAATCGCTAGAAATAGGGAATACACCAACCACTCCAATTAGGAACGAACTGCCGTTGAACTTGAATTGTCCAATTTCTCACACCTATTGATTTCGGATCGAGCCCCAAACTTGGACAACATCATAATATATTGGGAGGAGTCATTTGGTGAGTTTTGAGTGAAACCCAATCGCTAGAAGTATGGAATACACCAACCACTCCAATTAGGAACGAACTGCCGTTGAACTTGAATTGTCCAATTTCTCACACCAATTGATTTCTGATCGAGCCCCAAACTCGAGCAACATCATAATATGGTGGGAAGAGTCATTTGGTGAGTTTTGAGTGAAATCCAATCGCTAGAAGTATGGAATACACCAACCACTCCAATTAGGAACGAACTGCCGTTGAACTTGAATTGTCCAATTTCTCACACCTATTGATTTCGGATCGAGCCCAAAATTTGGGCAACATCATAATATGATGGGAGGAGTCATTTGGTGAGTTTTGAGTGAAATCCAATCGCTAGAAGTGTGGAATACCCCAACCACTCCAATTAGGAACGAACTGCCCTTGAAATTGAATTGTCCAATTTGGAACACCTATTGATTTCGGATCGAGCCCAAAACTTGGGCGACATCATAATGTGGCGATAGGAGTCATTTGGAGAGTTTTGAGTGAAATCCAATCGCTAGAAGTACGGAATACACCAACCACTCCTATTAGGAACGAACTGCCCTTGAACTTGAATTGTCCAATTTCGAACACCTATTGATTTCGGATCGTGCCCAAAACTTGGGCAACAGCATAATATGGTGGGAGGAGTCATTTGGTGAGTTTTGAGTGAAATCCAATCGCTAGAAGTATGGAATACACCAACCACTACAATTAGGAACGAACAGCCGTTGAACTTGAATTGTCCAATTTGGAACACTTATTGATTTCGGATCGAGCCCCAAACTTGGCCAACACCATAATATATTGGGAGAAGTCATTTGGTGAATTTTGAGTGAAATCCAATCTTTAGAAGTATGGAATACACCAACCACTCCAATTAGGAACGAACTGCCGTTGAACTACAATTGTCCAATTTCTCACACCTATTGATTTCGGATCGAGCCCAAAACCTGGGCAACATCATAATATGGTGGGAGGAGTCATTTGGTGAGTTTTGAGTGAAATCCAATCGCTAGAAGTGTGGAATACACCAACCACTCCAATTAGGAACGAACTGCCCTTGAAATTGAATTGTCCAATTTGGAACACCTATTGATTTCGGATCGAGCCCAAAACTTGGGCGACATCATAATGTGGTGGGAGGAGTCATTTGGTGAGTTTTGAGTGAAATCCAATCGCTAGAAGTATGGAGTACACCAACCACTCCAATTAGGAACGAACTGCCGGTGAACTTGAATTGTCCAATTTGGAACACCTATTGATTTCGGATCGAGACCAAAACTTGGGCAACATCATAATATGGTGGGAGGAGTCATTTGGTGAGTTTTGAGTGAAATCCAATCGCTAGAAGTGTGGAATACACCAACCACTCCAATTAGGAACGAACTGCCCTTGAAATTGGATTGTCCAATTTGGAACACCTATTGATTTCGGATCGAGCCCAAAACTTGGGCGACATCATAATGTGGTGGGAGGAGTCATTTGGTGAGTTTTGAGTGAAATCCAATTGCTAGAAGTACGGAATACACCAACCACTCCAATTAGGAACGAACTGCCGTTGAACTTGAATTGTCCAATTTCGAACACCTATCGATTTCGGATCGTGCCCAAAACTTGGGCAACATCATAATATGGTGGGAGGAGTCATTTGGTGAGTTTTGAGTGAAATCCAATCGCTAGAAGTGTGGAATACACCAACCACTCCAATTAGGAACGAACTGCCCTTGAAATTGAATTGTCCAATTTGGAACACCTATTGATTTCGGATCGGGCCCAAAACTTGGGCGACATCATAATGTGGCGATAGGAGTCATTTGGTGAGTTTTGAGTGAAATCCAATCGCTAGAAGTACGGAATACACCAACCACTCCAATTAGGAACGAACTGCCGTTGAACTTGAATTGTCCAATTTCGAACACCTATAGATTTCGGATCGTGCCCAAAACTTGGGCAACATCATAATATGGGGGGAGGAGTCATTTGGTGAGTTTTGAGTGAAATCCAATCGCTAGAAGTATGGAATACACCAACCACTCCAATTAGGAACGAACTGCCATTGAACTTGAATTGTCCAATTTCCCACACCTATTGATTTCGGATCGATCCCAAAACTAGGGCAACATCATAATATGGTGGGAGGAGTCATTTGGTGAGTTTTGAGTGAAACCCAATCTTTAGAAGTATGGAATACACCAACCACTCCAATTAGGAACGAACTGCCGTTGAACTTGAATTGTCCAATTTCGAACACCTATTGATTTCGGATCGTGCCCAAAACTTGGGCAACATCATAACATGGTGGGAGGAGTCATTTGGTGAGTTTTGAGTGAAATCCAATCGCTAGAAGTATGGAATACACCAACCACTCCAATTAGGAACGAACTGCCGTTGAACTTGAATTGTCCAATTTCTCACACCCATTGATTTCGGATGGAACCCCAAACTTGTGCAACATCATAATATGGTGGGAGGAGTCATTTGGTGAGTTTTGAGTGAAATTCAATCGCTAGAAGTGTGGAATACACCAACCACTCCAATTAGGAACGAACTGCCGTTTAACTTGAATTGTCCAATTTCTCACACCAATTGATTTCTGATCGAGCCCCAAACTTGGGCAACATCATAATATGGTGGGAAGAGTCATTTGGTGAGTTTTGAGTGAAATCGAATCGCTAGAAGTATGGAATACACCAACCACTCCAACTAGGAACGCACTGCCGTTGAACTTGAATTGTCCAATTTGGAACACCTATTGATTTCGGATCGAGCCCAAAATCTGGGCAACATCATAATAGGGTGGGTGGAGTCATTTGGTGAGTTTTGAGTGAAATCCAATCGCTAGAAGTATGGAATACACCAACCACTCCAATTAGGAACGAACTGCCGTTGAACTTGAATTGTCCAATTTGGAACACCTATTGATTTCGGATCGTGCCCAAAACTTGGGCAACATCATAGTATGGTCGGAGGAGTAATTTGGTGAGTTTTGAGTGAAATCCAATCCCCAGAAGTATGGAATACACCAACCACTCCAACTATGAACGAACTGCCGTTGAACATGAATGGTCCAATTTGGAACACCTATTGATCTCGAATCGAGCCCAAAACTTGGGCAACATCATAATATGGTGGGAGGAGTCATTTGATGAGTTTTGAGTGAAATCCAATCGCTAGAAGTATGGAATACACCAACCTCTCCAATTAGGAAAGAACTGCCGTTGAACTTGAATTGTCCAATTTCTCACACCTATTGATTTCGGATCAAGCCCAAAACTAGGGCAACATCATAATATGGTGGGAGGAGTCATTTGGGGAGTTTTGAGTGAAATCCAATCGCAAGAAGTATAGAATACACCAACCACTCCAATAAGGAACGAACTGCCGTTGAACTTGAATTGTCCAATTTGGAACACCTATTGATTTCTGATCGTGCCCAAAACGTGGGCAACATCATAATATGGTGGGAGGAGTCATTTGGTGAGTTTTGAGTGAAATCCAATCGCTAGAAGTATGGAATATGCCAACCAATCCAATTAGGAACGAACTGCCGTTGAACTTGAATTGTCCAATTTCTCACACCTATTGATTTCGGATCGAGCCCAAAACTTGGGCAACATCATAATATGGTGGGAGGAGTCATTTGGTAAGTTTTGAGTGAAATCCAATAGCTAGAAGTATGGAATACACCAACCACTCCAATTAGGAACGAACTGCCGTTGAACTTGAATTGTCCAATTTCGAACACCTATTGATTTCGGATCGAGCCCAAAACTTGGGCAACAACATAATATGGTGGGAGGAGTCATTTAGTGAGTTTTAAGTGAAATCCAATCGCTAGAAGTATGGAATACACCAACCACTCCAATTAGGAACGAACTGCCGTTGAACTACAATTGTCCAATTTCTCACACCTATTGATTTCGGATCGAGCCCAAAACTTGGGCAACATCATAATATGGTGGGAGGAGTCATTTGGTGAGTTTTGAGTGAAATCCAATAGCTAGAAGTATGGAATACACCAACCACTCCAATTAGGAACGAACTGCCGTTGAACTTGAATTGTCCAATTTCGAACACCTATTGATTTCGGATCGAGCCCAAAACTTGGGCAACAACATAATATGGTGGGAGGAGTCATTTAGTGAGTTTTAAGTGAAATCCAATCGCTAGAAGTATGGAATACACCAACCACTCCAATTAGGAACGAACTGCCGTTGAACTTGAATTGTCCAATTTGGAACACCTATTGATTTCGGATCGAGCCCCAAACTTGGGCAACATCATAATATATTGGGAGGAGTCATTTGGTGAGTTTTGAGGGAAATCCAATCTTTAGAAGTATGGAATACACCAACCACCCCAATTAGGAACGAACTGCCGTTGAACTTGAATTGTCCAATTTCTCACACCTATTGATTTCGGATCGAGCCCAAAACTTGGGCAACATTATAATATGGTGGGAGGAGTCATTTGGTGCGTTTTGAGTGAAATCCAATCGCTAGAAGTATGGAATACACCAACCACTCCAATTAGGAACGAACTGTCGTTGAACTTGAATTTTCCAATTTCGAACACCTATTGATTTCGGATCGAGCCCAAAACATGGGCAACATCATAATATGGTGGGAGGAGTCATTTGGTGAGTTTTGAGTGAAATCCAATCGCTAGAAGTATGGAGTACACCAACCACTCCAATTAGGAACGAACTGTCGTTGAACTTGGATTGTCCAATTTCTCACACCTTTTGATTTCGGATCGAGCCCAAAACTTGGGCAACATCATAATATGGTGGGAGGAGTCATTTGGTGAGTTTTGAGTGAAATCCAATCGCTAGAAGTATGGAATACACCAACCACACCAATTTGGAACGAACTGTCGTTGAACTTGGATTGTCCAATTTCTCACACCTTTTGATTTCGGATCGAGCCCAAAACTTGGGAAACATCATAATATGGTGGGAGGAGTCATTTGGTGAGTTTTGAGTGAAATCCAATCGCTAGAAGTATGGAATACACCAACCACTCGAATTAGGAACGAACTGCCGTTGAACTTGAATTGTCCAATTTCTCACACCTATTGATTTCGAATCGAGCCCAAAACTTGGGCAACATCATAATATGGTGGGAGGAGTCATTTGGTGAGTTTTGAGTGAAATCCAATCGCTAGAAGTACGGAATACACCAACCACTCCAATTTGGAACACCTATTGATTTCGGATCGAGCCCAAAACTTGGACGACATCATAATATGGTGGGAGGAGTCATTTGGTGAGTTTTCAGTGAAATCCAATCGCTAGAAGTACGGAATACACCAACCACTCCAATTAGGAACGAACTGCCGTTGAACTTGAATTGTCCAATTTGGAACACCTATTGATTTCGGATCGTGCCCAAAACTTGGGCAACATCATAATATGGTCGGAGGATTCATTTGGTGAGTTTTGAGTGAAATCCAATCACCAGAAGTATGGAATACACCAACCACTCCAATTAGTAACGAACTGCCGTTGAACTTGAATTGTCCAATTTGGAACACTTATTGATTTCGGATCGAGCCCAAAACTTGGGCAACATCATAATACGGTGGGAGGACTATTTTATGAGTTTTGAGTGAAATCCAATCGCTAGAAGTATGGAATACACCAACCTCTCCCATTAGGAACGAACTGCCGTTGAACTTGAATTGTCCAATTTCTCGACCCATTGATTTCGGATGGAACCCCAAACTTGTGCAACATCATAATATGGTGGGAGGAGTCATTTGGTGAGGTTTGAGTGAAATCCAATCGCTAAAAGTATGGAATACACCAACCACTCCAATTAGGAACGAACTGCCGTTGAACTTCAATTGTCCAATTTCTCACACCTATTGATTTCGGATCGAGCCCAAAACTTGGGCAACGTCATACTGTGGTGGGAGGCGTCATTTGTTGAGTTTTGAGTGAAATCCAATCGCTAGAAGTATGGAATACACCAACCACCCCAATTAGGAACGAACTGCCTTTGAACTTGAATTGTCCAATTTGGAACACCTATTGATTTCGGATCGAGCCCAAAACTTGAGTAACATCATAATATTGTGGGAGGAGTCATTTGGTGAGTTTTGAGTGAAATCCAATCACTAGAAGTATGGAATACACCAACCACTCCAATTGGGAACGAACTGCCGTTGAACTTGAATTGTCCAATTTCTCACACCTATTGATTTCGGATCGAGCCCCAAACTTGGTCAACATCATAATATGGTGGGGGGAGTCATTTGGTGAGTTTTGAGTGAAATCCAATCCATAGAAGTATGGAATACGCCAACCACTCCAATTAGGAACGAACTGCCGTCGAACTTGAATTGTCCAATTTCTCACACCCATTGATTTCGGATCAAGCCCAAAACTTCGGCAACATCATAATATGGTGGGGGGAGTCATTTGGATAGTTTTGAGTAAAATCCAATCGCTAGAAGTATGGATTACACCAACCACTCCAATTAGGAACGAACTGCCTTTGAACTTGAATTGTCCAATTTGGAACACCTACTGATTTCGGATCGAGCCCAAAACTTGAGTAACATCATAATATGGTGGGAGGAGTCATTTGGTGAGTTGTGAGTGAAATCCAATCGCTAGAAGTATGGAATACACCTACCACTCCAATTAGGAACGAACTGCCGTTGAACTTGAATTGTCCAATTTGGAACACCTATTGATTTCGGATCGTGCCCAAAACTTGGGCAACATCGTAATATGGTGGGGGGAGTCATTTGGTGAGTTTTGAGTGAAATCCAATCGCTAGAAGTATGGAATACACCAACCACTCCAATTAGGAACGAACTGGCGTTGAACGTGAATTGTCCAATTTGGAACACCTATTGATTTCGGATCGAGCCCAAAACTTGGGCAACATCATAATATGGTGGGAGGAGTCATTTGGTGAGTTTTGCGTGAAATCCAATCGCTAGAAGTATGAAATACACCAACCACTCCAATTAGGAACGAACTACCGTTGAACTTGAATTGTCCAATTTGGAACACCTATTGATTTCGGATCGAGCCCAAAACTTGGGCAACATCATAATATGGTGGGAGGAGTCAGTTGGTGAGTTTTGAGTGAAATCCAATCGCTAGAAGTTTGGAATACACCAACCACTCCAATTAGGAACGAACTGCCGTTGAACTTGAATTGTCCAATTTGGAACACCTATTGATTTCGGATCGTGCCCAAAACTTGGGCAACATCATAATGTGGTGGGAGGAGTCATTTCATGAGTTTTGAGTGAAATCCAATCACCAGAAGTATGGAATACACCGACCACTCCAATTAGGAACGAACTGCAGTTGAACTTGAATTGTCCAATTTGGAACACCTATTGATTTCGGATCGAACCCAAAACTTGGGCAACATCATAATATGGTGGGAGGAGTCATTTGGTGAGTTTTTAGTGAAATCCAATCGCTAGAAGTATGGAATACACCAACCACTCCAATTAGAAACGAACTGCCGTTGAACTTGAATTGTCCAATTTCTCACACCTATTGATTTCGGATCGAGCCCAAAACTTGGGCAACATCATAATATGGTGGGGGGAGTCATTTGGTGAGTTTTGAGTGAAATTCAATCGCTAGAAGTATGGAATACACCAACCACTCCGATTAGGAACGAACTGCCGTTGAACTTGAATTGTCCAATTTCTCACACCTATTGATTTCGGACCGAGCCCCAAACTTGGGCAACGTCATAATATGCTGGGAGGAGTCATTTGGTGAGTTTTGAGTGAAATGCAATCGCTAGAAGTATGGAATACACCAACCACTCCAATTAGGAACGAACTGCCGTTGATTTTTGAATTGTCCAATTTCTCACACCTGTTGATTTCGGGTCGAGCCCAAAACTTGGGCAACATCATAATATGGTGGGAGGAGTCATTTGGTGAGCTTTGAGTGAAATCCAATCGCTAGAAGTATGGAAAACTCCAACCACTCCAATTAGAAACGAACTGCCGTTGAACTTGAATTGTCCAATTTCGAACACCTATTGATTTCGGATCGAGCCCAAAACCTGGGCAACATCATAATATGGTGAGAGGGGTCATTTGGTGAGTTTTGAGTGCAATCCAATCGCTAGAAGTATGGAATACACCAACCACTGCAATTAGGAACAAACTGCCGTTGAACTTGAATTGTCCAATTTCTCACACCTATTGATTTAGGATCGAGCCCAAAACTTGGGCAACATCATAATATGGTGGGAGGAGTCATTTGGTGAGTTTTGAGTGAAATCCAATCGCTAGAAGTATGGAAAACTCCAACCACTCCAATTAGAAATGAACTGCCGTTAAACTTGAATTGTCCAATTTCGAACACCTATTGATTTCGGATCGAGCCCAAAACTTGGACAACATCATAATATGGTGGGAGGAGTCGTTTGGCGTGTTTTGAGTGCAATCCAATCGCTAGAAGTATGGAATACACCAACCACTCCAATTAGGAACAAACTGCCGTTGAACTTGAATTGTCCAATTTCTCACACCTATTGATTTCGGATCGAGCCCCAAACTTGGGCAACATCATAATATGGTGGGAGGAGTCATTTGGTGAGTTTTGAGTGAAATCCAATCGCTAGAAGTATGGAATACACCAACCACTCCAATTAGGAACGAACTGCCGTTGAACTTGACTTGTCCAATTTCTCACACCTATTGATTTCGGATCGAGCCCAAAACTTGGGCAACATCATAATATGGTGGGGGGAGTCATTTCCTGAGTTTTGAGTGAAATCCAATCGCTAGAAGTATGGAATACACCAACCACTCCCATTAGGAACGAACTGTTGTTGAACTTGAATTGTCCAATTTCTCACACCTATTGATTTCGGATCGAGCCCAAAACCGGGGCAACATCATAATATGGTGGGAGGAGTCATTTGGTGAGTTTTGAGTGAAATGCAATCGCTAGAAGTATGGAATACACCAACAACTCCAATTACGAACGAACTGCCGTTGATTTTTGAATTGTCCAATTTCTCACACCTGTTGATTTCGGGTCGAGCCCAAAACTTTGGCAACATCATAATATGGTGGGAGGAGTCATTTGGTGAGTTTTGAGTGAAATCCAATCGCTAGAAGTATGGAAAACTCCAACCACTCCAATTAGAAACGAACTGCCGTTGAACTTGCATTGTCCAATTTCGAACACCTATTGATTTCAGATCGAGCCCAAAACTTGGACAACATCATAATATGGTGGGAGGAGTCGTTTGGTGAGTTTTGAGTGCAATCCAATCGCTAGAAGTATGGAATACACCAACCACTCCAATTAGGAACGAACTCCCGTTGAACTTGAATTGTCCAATTTCTCACACCTATTGATTTCGGATCGGGCCCAAAACTTGGGCAACATCATAATATGGTGGGAGGAGTCATTTGGTGAGTTTTGAGTGAAATCCAATCGCTCGAAGTATGGAATACACCAACCACTCGAATTAGGAACGAACTGCCGTTGAACTTGAATTGTCCAATTTCTCACACCAATTGTTTTCGGACCGAGCCCCAAACTTGGGCAACGTCATAATATGGTGGGAGGAGTCATTTGGTGAGTTTTGAGTGAAATCCAATCGCTAGAAGTATGGAATATGCCAACCACTCCAATTAGGAACGAACTGTCGTTGAACTTGAATTGTCCAATTTCTCACACCTATTGATTTCGGATCGAGCCCAAAACTTGGGCAACATCATAATATGGTGTTAGGAGTCATTTGGTGAGTTTTGAGTGAAATCCAATCGCTAGAAGTATGGAAAACTCCAACCACTCCAATTAGAAACGAACTGCCGTTGAACTTGAATTGTCCAATTTCTCACACCTATTGATTTCGGATCGAGCCCAAAACTTGGGCAACATCATAATATGGTGGGAGGAGTCATTCGGAGAGATTTGAGTGAAATCCAATCGCTCGAAGTATGGAATACACCAACCACTCGAATTACGAACGAACTGCCGTTCAACTTGAATTGTCCAATTTGGAACACCTATTGATTTCGGATCGAGCCCAAAACTTGGGCAACATCATAATATCGTGGGAGGAGTCATTTGGTGAGTTTTCAGTGAAATCAAATCGCTAGAAGTATGGAATACACCAACCACTCCGATTAGGAACGAACTGCCGTTGAACTTGACTTGTCCAATTTCTCACACCTATTGATTTCGGATCGAGCCCAAAACTTGGACAACATCATAATATGGTGGGAGGAGTCATGTGGTGAGTTTTGAGTGAAATCCAATCGCTAGAAGTATGGAATACACCAACAACTTCAATTAGGAACGAACTGCCGTTGAACTTGAATTGTCCAATTTCTCACACCTATTGATTTCGGACCGAGCCCAAAACTTGGGCAACAACATAATATGGTGGGAGGAGTCATTTGGTGAGTTTTGAGTCAAATCCAATCGCTAGAAGTATGGAATACACCAACCACTCCATTTAGGAACGAACTGCCCTGAACTTGAATTGTCCATTTTCTCACCCCTATTGATTTCGGATCGAGCCCCAAACTGGGGCAACATCATAATATGGTGGGAGGAGTCATTTGGGGAGTTTTGAGTGAAATCCAATTGCTAGAAGTATGGAATACACCAACTACTCCAATTAGGAACGAACTGCCGTTGAATTTGAATTGTCCAATTTATCACACCTATTGATTTCGGATCGAGCCCAAAACTTGGGCAACATCATAATATGGTGGGAGGAGTGGTTTGGTGAGTTTTGAGTGAAATCCAATCGCTCGAAGCATGGAATACACCAACCACTCGAATTAGGAACGAACTGCCGTTGAACTGGAATTGACCAATTTGGAACACCTATTGATTTCGGATCGAGCCCAAAACTTGGGCAACATCATAATATGGTGGGAGGAGTGCTTCGGTGAGTTTTCAGTGAAATCCAATCGCTAGAAGTATGGAATACACCAACCACTCCGATTAGGAACGAACTGCCGTTGAACTTGACTTGTCCAATTTCTCACACCTATTGATTTCGGATCGAGCCCAAAACTTGGACAACATCATAATATGGTGGGAGGAGTCATGTGGTGAGTTTTGAGTGAAATCCAATCGCTAGAAGTATGGAATACACCAACAACTTCAATTAGGAACGAACTGCCGTTGAACTTGAATTGTCCAATTTCTCACACCTATTGATTTCGGACCGAGCCCAAAACTTGGGCAACAACATAATATGGTGGGAGGAGTCATTTGGTGAGTTTTGAGTCAAATCCAATCGCTAGAAGTATGGAATACACCAACCACTCCATTTAGGAACGAACTGCCCTGAACTTGAATTGTCCAATTTCTCACCCCTATTGATTTCGGATCGAGCCCCAAACTGGGGCAACATCATAATATGGTGGGAGGAGTCATTTGGGGAGTTTTGAGTGAAATCCAATTGCTAGAAGTATGGAATACACCAACTACTCCAATTAGGAACGAACTGCCGTTGAATTTGAATTGTCCAATTTATCACACCTATTGATTTCGGATCGAGCCCAAAACTTGGGCAACATCATAATATGGTGGGAGGAGTGGTTTGGTGAGTTTTGAGTGAAATCCAATCGCTCGAAGCATGGAATACACCAACCACTCGAATTAGGAACGAACTGCCGTTGAACTGGAATTGACCAATTTGGAACACCTATTGATTTCGGATCGAGCCCAAAACTTGGGCAACATCATAATATGGTGGGAGGAGTGCTTTGGTGATTTTTCAGTGAAATCCAATCGCTAGAAGTATGGAATACACCAACCACTCCAATTAAGAACGAACTGCCGTTGAACTTGAATTGTCTAATTTCTCACACCTATTGATTTCGGATCGAGCCCAAAACTTGGGCCACATCATAATATGGTGGGTGGAGTCACTCGGTTAGTTTTGAGTGAAATCCAATCGCTAGAAGTACGGAATACACCAACCACTCCAATTAGGAACGAACTGCCGTTGAACTTGAATTGTCCAATTTCTCACACCTATTGATTTCGGATGGAGCCCAAAACTTGGCCAACAGCATAATATGGTGGGAGGAGTCATTTGGTGGGTTTTGAGTGAAATCCAATCGCTAGAAGTATGGAATGCACCAACCACTCCAATTAGGAACGAACTGCCGTTGAACTTGAATTGTCCAATTTGGAACACCTATTGATTACGGATCGAGCCCAAAACTTGGGCAACATCATAATACGGTTCGAGGAGTCATTTGGTTAGTTTTGAGTGGAATCCAATCGCTAGAAGTATGGAATACACCAACCACTCGAATTAGGAATGAACTGCCGTTGAACTTGAATTGTCCAGTTTCTCACACCTATTGATTTCGGATCGAGCCCAATACATGGGCAACATCATAATATGGTGGGAGGAGTCATTTGGTCAGTTTTGAGTGAAATCCAAGCGCTAGAAGTATGGAATACACCAACCACTCCAATTAGGAACGAACTGCAGTTGAACTTGAATTGTCCAATTTCTCACCCCTACTGAATTCGGATCGAGCCTAAAACTTGGGCAACATCATAATATGGTGGGAGGAGTCATTTGGTTAGTTTTGAGTGAAATCCAATCGGTAGAAGTGTGGAATACACCAACCACTCCAATTAAGAACGAACTGCCACTGAACTTAAATTGTCCAATTTCTCACACCTATTGATTTCGGATCGAGCCCAAAACTTGGGCAACATCATAATATGGTGGGAGGGGTCATTTGGTGAGTTTTGAGTGAAATCCAATCGCTAGAAGTATGGAATACACCAACCACTCCAATTAGGAACGAACTGCAGTTGAACTTGAATTGTCCAATTTCTAACACCTATTGATTTCGGATCGAGCCCAATACATGGGCAACATCATAATATGGTGGGAGGAGTCATTTGGTCAGTTTTGAGTGAAATCCAAGCGCTAGAAGTATGGAATACACCAACCACTCCAATTAGGAACGAACTGCCGTTGAACTTGAATTGTCCAATTTCTCACCCCTACTGAATTCGGATCGAGCCTAAAACTTGGGCAACATCATAATATGGTGGGAGGAGTCATTTGGGTAGTTTTGAGTGAAATCCAATCGGTAGAAGTGTGGAATACACCAACCACTCCAATTAAGAACGAACTGCCACTGAACTTAAATTGTCCAATTTGGAACACCTATTGATTTCGGATCGAGCTCAAAACTTGGGCAACATCATAATATGGTGGGAGGAGTGCTTT
The DNA here is from genome assembly GCF_965620075.1 of Prunus avium. Lineage (NCBI taxonomy): Eukaryota > Viridiplantae > Streptophyta > Magnoliopsida > Rosales > Rosaceae > Prunus > Prunus avium. Next base: position 1,878,422 of record NC_142287.1, read on the forward strand.
GGTGGGTTTTCAGTGAAATCCAATCGCTAGAAGTATGGAATACACCAACCACTCCCATTCGGAACGAACTGTTGTTGAACTTGAATTGTCCAATTTCTAACACCTATTGATTTCGGATCGAGCCCAAAACCGGGGCAACATCATAATATGGTGGGAGGAGTCATTTGGTGAGTTTTGAGTGAAATGCAATCGCTAGAAGTATGGAATACACCAACCACACCAATTAGGAACGAACTCCCGTTGAATTTGAATTGTCCAATTTCTCACACCTATTGATTTCGGGTCGACCCCAAAACTTGGGCAACATCATAATATGGTGAGAGGAGTCATTTGGTGAGTTTTGAGTGAAATCCAATCGCTAGAAGTATGGAATATGCCAACCAGTCCAATTAGGAACGAACTGCCGTTGAACTTGAATTGTCCAATTTCTCACCCCTACTGAATTCGGATCGAGCCTAAAACTTGGGCAACATCATAATATGGTGGGAGGAGTCATTTGGGTAGTTTTGAGTGAAATCCAATCGGTAGAAGTGTGGAATACACCAACCACTCCAATTAAGAACGAACTGCCACTGAACTTAAATTGTCCAATTTGGAACACCTATTGATTTCGGATCGAGCTCAAAACTTGGGCAACATCATAATATGGTGGGAGGAGTCATTTGGTGAGTTTTGAGTGAAATCCAATCGCTAGAAGTATGGAATATGCCAACCACTCCAATTAGGAACGAACTGCCGTTGAACTTGAATTGTCCAATTTCTCACACCTATTGATTTCGGATCGAGCCCAAAACTTGGGCAACATCATAATATGGTGGGAGGACTCATTTGGTGAGTTTTGAGTGAAATCCAATCGCTAGATGTATGGAATACACCAACCACTCCAATTAGGAACGAACTGCCGTTGAACTTGAATTGTCCAATTTGGAACACCTATTGATTTCGGATCGAGACCATAACATGGGCAACATCATAATATGGTGGGAGGAGTCATTTGGTGAATTTTGAGTGAAATCCTATCTCTAGAAGTATGGAATACACCAACCACTCCAATTAGGAACGAACTGCCGTTGAACTTGAATTGTCCAATTTCTCACACCTATTGATTTCGGATCGAGCCCAAAACTAGGGCAACGTCATAATATGGTGGGAGGAGTCATTCGGTGAGTTTTGAGTGAAATCCAATCGCTAAAAGTATGGAATACACCAACCACTCCAATTAGGAAAGAACTGCCGTTGAACTTGAATTGTCCAATTTCTCACACCTATTGATTTCGGGTCGAGCCCAAAACTTGGGCAACATCATAATATGGTGGGAGGAGTCATTTGGTGAGTTTTGAGTGAAATCCAATCGCTAGAAGTATGGAATACACCAACCACTCCAATTAGGAACGAACTGCCATTGAACTTGAATTGTCCAATTTGGAACACCTATTGATTTCGGATCGAGACCAAAACTTGGGCAACATCATAATATGGTGGGAGGAGTCGTTTGGTGAGTTTTTAGTGAAATCCAATCGCTAGAAGTATGGAAAACACCAACCACTCCAATAAGGAACGAACTGCCGTTGAACTTGAATTGTCCAATTTGTCACACCAATTGATTTCAGATCGAGACCATAAGTTGGGCAACGTCATAATATGGTGGGAGGAGTAATTTGGTGAGTTTTGAGTGAAATCCAATCGCTAGAAGTGTGGAATACACCAACCACTCCCATTAGGAACGAACTGTCGTTCAACTTGAATTGTCCAATTTCTCACACCTATTGATTTCGGAACGAACCCCAAACTTGTGCAACATCATAATATGGTGGGAGGATTCATTTGGTGAGTTTTGAGTGAAATCCAATCGCTAGAAGTATGGAATACACCAACCACTCCAATTAGGAACGAACTGCCGTTGAACTTGAATTGTCCAATTTCGACCACCTATTGATTTCGGATCGAGCCCAAAACTTGGGCAACATCATAATATGGTGGATGGCGTCCTTTGGTGAGTTTTGAGTGAAACCCAATCGCTAGAAGTTTGGAATACACCAACCACTCCAATTAGGAAAGAACTGCCGTGGAACTTGAATTGTCCAATTTCTCACACCTATTGATTTCGGATCGAGCCCAAAACTTGGGCAACATCATAATATGGTGGGAGGAGTCATTTGGTGAGTTTTGAGTGAAATCCAATCGCTAGAAGTACGGAATACACCAACCACTTCCATTAATAACGAACTGTTGTTGAACTTGAATTGTCCAATTTCTCACACCTATTGATTTCGGATCGAACCCTAAACTTGTGCAACATCATAATATGGTGGGAGGATTCATTTGGTGAGGTTTGAGTGAAATCCAATCGCTAGAAGTATGGAATACAGCAACCACTCCAATTAGGAATGAACTGCCGTTGAACTTGAATTGTCCAATTTCGAAAACCTATTGATTTCAGATCGAGCCTAAAACTTGGGCAACATCATAATATGGTGGGAGGAGTCATTTGGTGAGTTTTGAGTGAAATCCAATCGCTAGAAGTATGGAATACACCAACCACTCCAATTAGGAACGAACTGCCGCTGAACTTGAATTGTCCAATTTCTCACACCTATTGATTTCGGATCGAGCCCAAAACTTGGGCAACATCATAATATGATGGGAGGAGTCATTTGGTTAGTTTTGAGTGAAATCCAATCGCAAGAAGTACGGAATACACCAACCACTCCAATAAGGAACGAACTGCCGTTGAACTTGAATTGTCCAATTTCGAACACCTATTGATTTCGGATGGAGCCCAAAACTTGGGAAACATCATAATATGGTGGGAGGAGTCATTTGGTGAGTTTTGAGTGAAATCCAATCGCTAGAAGTATGGAATACACCAACCACTCCAATTAGGAACGAACTGCTGTTGAACTTGAATTGTCCAATTTGGAACACCTACTGATTTCGGATCGATCCCAAAACTTGGGCAACATCATAATATGGTGGGAGGAGTCATTTGGTGAGTTTTGAGTGAAATCCAATCGCTAGAAGTGTGGAATACACCAACCACTCCAATTAGGAACGAACTGCCGTTGAACTTGAATTGTCCAATTTCTCACAACTATTGATTTCGGATCGAGCCCCAAACTTGGGCAACATCATAATATGGTGGGAGGAGTCATTTGGTGAGTTTTGAGTGAAATCCAATCGCTAGAAGTATGGAATACACCAACCTTTCCAATTAGGAATGAACTGTCGTTGAACTTGAATTGTCCAATTTGGAGCACCTATTGGTTTCAGATCGAGACCATAACATGGGCAACGTTATAATATGGTGGGAGGAGTCATTTGGTGAGTTTTGAGTGAAATCCTATCTCTAGAAGTATGGTATACACCGACCACTCCAATTAGGAACGAACTGCCGTTGAACTTGAATTGTCCAATTTCTCACACCTATTGATTTCGGATCGAGCCCAAAACTAGGGCAACGTCATAATATGGTGGGAGGAGTCATTCGGTGAGTTTTGAGTGAAATCCAATCGCTAAAAGTATGGAATACACCAACCACTCCAATTAGGAAAGAACTGACGTTGAACTTGAATTGTCCAATTTCTCACACCTATTGATTTCGGGTCGAGCCCAAAACTTGGGCAACATCATAATATGGTGGGAGGAGTCATTTGGTGAGTTTTGAGTGAAATCCAATCGCTAGAAGTATGGAATACACCAACCACTCCAATTAGGAACGAACTGCCATTGAACTTGAATTGTCCAATTTGGAACACCTATTGATTTCGGATCGAGACCAAAACTTGGGCAACATCATAATATGGTGGGAGGAGTCGTTTGGTGAGTTTTTAGTGAAATCCAATCGCTAGAAGTATGGAAAACACCAACCACTCCAATAAGGAACGAACTGCCGTTGAACTTGAATTGTCCAATTTGTCACACCAATTGATTTCAGATCGAGACCATAAGTTGGGCAACGTCATAATATGGTGGGAGGAGTCATTTGGTGAGTTTTGAGTGAAATCCAATCGCTAGAAGTGTGGAATACACCATCCACTCCCATTAGGAACGAACTGTCGTTCAACTTGAATTGTCCAATTTCTCACACCTATTGATTTCGGAACGAACCCCAAACTTGTGCAACATCATAATATGGTGGGAGGATTCATTTGGTGAGTTTTGAGTGAAATCCAATCGCTAGAAGTATGGAATACACCAACCACTCCAATTAGGAACGAACTGCCGTTGAACTTGAATTGTCCAATTTCGACCACCTATTGATTTCGGATCGAGCCCAAAACTTGGGCAACATCATAATATGGTGGATGGCGTCCTTTGGTGAGTTTTGAGTGAAACCCAATCGCTAGAAGTATGGAATACACCAACCACTCCAATTAGGAAAGAAGTGCCGTGGAACTTGAATTGTCCAATTTCTCACACCTATTGATTTCGGATCGAGCCCAAAACTTGGGCAACATCATAATATGGTGGGAGGAGTCATTTGGTGAGTTTTGAGTGAAATCCAATCGCTAGAAGTACGGAATACACCAACCACTTCCATTAATAACGAACTGTTGTTGAACTTGAATTGTCCAATTTCTCACACCTATTGATTTCGGATCGAACCCTAAACTTGTGCAACATCATAATATGGTGGGAGGATTCATTTGGTGAGGTTTGAGTGAAATCCAATCGCTAGAAGTATGGAATACAGCAACCACTCCAATTAGGAATGAACTGCCGTTGAACTTGAATTGTCCAATTTCGAAAACCTATTGATTTCGGATCGAGCCTAAAACTTGGGCAACATCATAATATGGTGGGAGGAGTCATTTGGTGAGTTTTGAGTGAAATCCAATCGCTAGAAGTATGGAATACACCAACCACTCCAATTAGGAACGAACTGCCGCTGAACTTGAATTGTCCAATTTCTCACACCTATTGATTTCGGATCGAGCCCAAAACTTGGGCAACATCATAATATGATGGGAGGAGTCATTTGGTTAGTTTTGAGTGAAATCCAATCGCAAGAAGTACGGAATACACCAACCACTCCAATAAGGAACGAACTGCCGTTGAACTTGAATTGTCCAATTTCGAACACCTATTGATTTCGGATGGAGCCCAAAACTTGGGAAACATCATAATATGGTGGGAGGAGTCATTTGGTGAGTTTTGAGTGAAATCCAATCGCTAGAAGTATGGAATACACCAACCACTCCAATTAGGAACGAACTGCTGTTGAACTTGAATTGTCCAATTTGGAACACCTACTGATTTCGGATCGATCCCAAAACTTGGGCAACATCATAATATGGTGGGAGGAGTCATTTGGTGAGTTTTGAGTGAAATCCAATCGCTAGGGAATACACCAACCACTCCAATTAGGAACGAACTGCCGTTGAACTTGAATTGTCCAATTTCTCACAACTATTGATTTCGGATCGAGCCCCAAACTTGGGCAACATCATAATATGGTGGGAGGAGTCATTTGGTGAGTTTTGAGTGAAATCCAATCGCTAGAAGTATGGAATACACCAACCTTTCCAATTAGGAATGAACTGTCGTTGAACTTGAATTGTCCAATTTGGAGCACCTATTGGTTTCAGATCGAGACCATAACATGGGCAACGTTATAATATGGTGGGAGGAGTCATTTGGTGAGTTTTGAGTGAAATCCTATCTCTAGAAGTATGGTATACACCGACCACTCCAATTAGGAACGAACTGCCGTTGAACTTGAATTGTCCAATTTGGAACACCTATTGATTTCGGATCGAGCCCAAAACTAGGGCAACATCATAATATGGTGGGAGGAGTCATTTGGTGAGTTTTGAGTGAAATCCAATTGCTAGAAGTATGGAATACACCAACCACTCCAATTAGGAACGAACTGCCGTTGAACTTGAATTGTCCAATTTGGAACACGTATTGATTTCGGATCGACCCCAAAACTTGGGCAACATAATAATATGGTGGGAGGAGTCATTTGGTGAGTTTTGAGTGAAATCCAATCGCTAGAAGTATGGAATACACCAACCAATCCAATTAGGAACGAACTGCCGTTGAACTCGAATTGTCCAATTTGGAACTCCTATTGATTTCGGATCGAGACCAAAACTTGGGCAACATCATAATATGGTGGGAGGAGTCCTTGTTAAGCTCATAATTTCATAAATATACATGCCCTGTTTACTTACTTCTTTTGCTTAGTTTCCTAGATTTCTATGTTATTTGCCTCTCTTTGTGTGTTTTGTAGGCCAAAAGAGCTAGAGAGCATAATTCATGCAATTCAAGCATGTTAAGGCCTGATTTGGATGAAGGGAAGAAGAGCTTAAAGATAAACTCATTTTGGCTACAGCCCCCTGCCAGTCCGGTTCCGTAGGTCATATTGCAAGCTTTGTTTCAACAACCTACATAGCTCGAATGAGGCCACATTCTTCATGAAAGTTGTTCCAATTGGTGTGTACTATAACATATCCAAATTTCAGCCCCATTGGATAAATCTGGAGTCCTTTACCTAGCAAACACAGAACCATGCTCAGGATGGATCTTATCAGCGCGGAAAATGAGTTAGCAATTTGTTTCGGCCTTAACTTCTTCCTCCGACCTTGTATTGGCCCAAATAACATATGGCTGGAAAGAAGACATTCTGAACTTCAATTTCGAGTACTTAAAGTCCTAATTTGATTAAGAGAAGCCCAAGTTGTAAGCCCTTGAAGTTGCTGGTCATGCTGACCTCAGCATGTGCTGGTTGGATGCTTGGTCATGGTGAGCTAGGTATGAGCTATCATTTCTGGTTGGAAGCTTGGTCATGGTGACATGAAGATGAGCTAGGGCTGCTGGTGGGATCTATTGGTGAAGTGCATCAACCAATTCAAGATTTTCTAATACAAGTGCATCACCCAATTTAGATTTTCTAATACAAGTGCATCAACCATTTCAGATTTTATAAAACAAGTGTTGTATGCATTAGCCATATTGAATTCAGATTTTCACTTCCCCTAGGCCTATAAATAGGGAAGTTCTCTAAGCTTGTAAACACACCCCAAAGGGGGGAGCTCTCAAACACTTCTCTAGAGCTCCCTTCCCTTCTCTCCCTCAAATTCTCTTAGTTTCATTTTCTAGTTTTCAATTGTTGTAATGAAATATTTGTGCTGAAATTCTCCTTAAGTTTTTCTTAGTTCCACTTTACTTTTCATTATGTAAATTCTTTTCTTTAGTTTCAAGTTTGATTAGTTTCCAAGTTTCAATTATGGTTCATGTTCTTATTCATTATGCTTATAAGTTAATATGCTAGTTTGAATGATTGATCACCATTTAGGCTTGCATGTTAGCTATCTTGGTTTGAATTAAGAGTAGACACCATGCTTTAATTCGAATTGAACTATGAATAGGAAGAGTATGTATGGACATTCGACAACAGGGATTAGATACATGCTTGGTTGTTTAAATTGTTCTTCTATGCTTAATGGGTTCCTAATGCTTAATTTTAGGTTAGACAACAAATGATCAAATTAGGGAATTAGGAACACAAGGTTATGACCACACACCATGGCTTAATCATACTTTAGCTAGAATCAATCCATTAATCTAATTGAACTTGGGAACTTATTTGCTTGAGTTATTTCCTTTTTTCTTGTTGTATTTATTTCCTTTCTTTTTCATTTCTGTTTTGTGTAGGGAAAATGAATTGGATCATTCAATCACCAATCCTCGTGGGATCGACCTCGCACTTACATATGCTATACTACCAAACGGCTCGTGCACTTGCGAGTATCACAAGTTGAGGATGCAACTGAATCCATTTTGGTGCAGCTGTATCTACGCAACAAGTTTTTGGCGCCGTTGCCGGGGATCGGTAACATTGTTTGATTCTATTTGGCTTTCCTACTTTATTATTATTATTTTTTTTCTTAACTGGACAATTTCTTGTTTTAAAGTTAATGACGTTAATGGACAAGTTGTGTTTGTAGTCCAACAGAAAAGGACAATTGCCCAACAAGCAAGAGAACTGGGTTTAAGTCCCAGCTTACACAACCCATTGGTGCTTGTTGCTTTGAAGCATGGAATTGGACTTGTGTTGATTTTTCCTTTTCATTTTTAGTTTTTTTTTTTTTTATATTTCGTAATCCTTTAATTCCGTTTCAAGTTTTTGTGTGTGTTTGTTTTAGCAATGTAAATAGCTCAATAAAAATGGAGAGAGATGGCAACTTCAAAGATAGGAAGTGTGGAGTAGTGGGAGAAGTCGCGACCTCCAAATGCATCACGCTCGACCTAATCGCTTCAAGGGGGAGCATTTCAATCCTTTCTCTTTACTTGTTATTATTTTAAATTTCTTTTTCTTTTTTCTTTTTTTAATTTAAAAAAATATAAAAATATAAAAATATAAAAAGATTTTTCATATAAGCTGACTTATGGTAACTCCAGTGAGCACTCCCCTGGCTGTGTTTTCTGAGGCCCTTAACTGGTCATCCGTGAGTTGCTTATATATTCATTTTTATTTTTTTTTCTTTCTAAACCTTCTTCTTAACTTTTCCCCTTATCATTTACATGTTCTCAATCATCTTTACTTTGCTTTAACATTGAGGACAATGTTTCATTTAAGTTTGGGGGTGCTGGAAAGTTTTTAGCTTTTGTGTTTGTGTCTGAAAACGTAGGCTTCTTCATTGCTACATTTTTTTTTTCTGCTACTGTTTTGAAAGTTTGGTCCACGTTGTGTTCTTCATTTTTTCATGCTGAATCCAACGATGTAAAGAACGTTAAATTTGACCAAGTGGTTTGAAAGTTACATGTCAAAACAGATTATATGTTGAAATTGAGCAGAATAGCAATTTGAAACCTCACGTTTTTCTTTTATGTTTCTTTTCTTTGAGTCATTTTCAGTTTTCCTTCCCACACCAATGATAAATCTTGAGTCTAACTTCTAATATGGCTCTTAGGAATTTGATAAGCACTGTGTTAGGTCTGAATCTTATTCTTTTGCTAGCTAAGTCTCACATAATTATGCTTGAGCTTTCTATGCACTTTAGCCATGATTATACAACTCTTGCATGTTTTACCCAATTGTATGCATTTTTGCTTGTGTGATTCACTGGAATGTCAAGTTTATAACTAAGATATGATTTAGGCCATCTTTGTTAAGCCTATTTCTTTTTCCTCCATCAACCCATACAATACATATTCCATTGTAAACCCTTTTGTGCCCAAACACTTAGCCATTTCTTTCTATCACCTTATCATCCATTAAACATCCTACCATCTAGGGGACATGTAGAGTATGATTGTATTTCAGATTGTATTCAAGGCAATAAATGAGCTAAAGAAAAAAAAAATCAAAAGAAAAAGAGAAAAGAAGTGTTACCATAAGTCGGCTCATATGAAAAATCATTTTTTAAAATTTTAAATTTATTTTATTTTTTAGTCATTTGGTGAGTTTTTAGTGAAATCCAATCGCTAGAAGTATAGAAAACACCAACCACTCCAATAAGGAACGAACTTCCGTTGAACTTGATTTGTCCAATTTGGAACACCTATTGATTTCAGATCGAGACCATAACATGGGCAACATCATAATATGGTGGGAGGAGTCATTTGGTGAGTTTTGAGTGAAATCCAATCGCTAGAAGTATGGAATACACCAACCACTCCAATTAGGAACGAACTGCCGTTGAACTTGAATTGTCCAATTTGGAACACCTATTGATTTCGGATCGAGACCATAACTCGGGCAACATCATAATATGGTGGGAGGAGTCATTTGGTGAGTTTTGAGTGAAATCCAATCGCTAGAAGTATGGAATACACCAACCATTCCAATTAGGAACGAACTGCCGTTGAACTTGAATTGTCCAATTTCTCACACCTATTGATTTCGGATCGAGCCCAAAACTAGGGCAACATCATAATATGGTGGGAGGAGTCATTCGGTGAGTTTTGAGTGAAATCCAATCGCTAGAAGTATGGAATACACCAACCACTCCAATTAGGAGCGAACTGCCGTTGAACTTGAATTGTCCAATTTCTCACACCTATTGTTTTCGGGTCGAGCCCAAAACTAGGGCAACATCATAATATGGTGGGAGGAGTCATTTGGTTAGTTTTGAGTGAAATCCAATTGCTAGAAGTATGGAAAACACCAACCACTCCAATTAGGAACGAACTGCCGTTGAACTTGAATTGTCCAATTTGGAACACCTATTGATTTCGGGTCGAGCCCAAAACTTGGGCAACATCATAATATGGTGGGAGGAGTCATTTGGTGAGTTTTGAGTGAAATCCAATCACTAGAAGTATGGAATACACCAACCACTCCAATTAGGAACGAACTGCCATTGAACTTGAATTGTCCAATTTGGAACACCTATTGATTTCGGATCGAGCCCAAAACTTGGGCAACATCATAATATGGTGGGAGGAGTCATTTGGTGAGTTTTGAGTGAAATCCAATCGCTAGAAGTATGGAATACACCAACCACTCCAATTAGGAACGAACTGCCGTTGAACATGAATTGTCCAATTTGGAACACCTATTGATTTCGGATCGAGACCAAAACTTGGGCAACATCATAATATGGTGGGAGGAGTCATTTGTTGAGTTTTTAGAGAAATCCAATCGCTAGAAGTATGGAATACACCAACCACTCCAATAAGGAACGAACTGCCGTTGAACTTGAATTGTCCAATTTGGAACACCTATTGATTTCGGATCGACCCCAAAACTGGGGCAACATCATAATATGGTGGGAGGAGTCATTTGGTGAGTTTTGAATGAAATCCAATCGCTAGAAGTATGGAATACACCAACCACTCCAATTAGGAACGAACTGCCGTTGAACTTGAATTGTCCAATTTCTCACACCTATTGATTTCGGATCGAGCCCAAAACTAGGGCAACAACATAATATGGTGGGAGGAGTCATTCGGTGAGTTTTGAGTGAAATCCAATCGCTAGAAGTATGGAATACACCAACCACTCCAATTAGGAACGAACTGCCGTTGAACTTGAATTGTCCAATTTGGAACACCTATTGATTTCGGATGGAGACCATAACTTGGGTAACATCATAATATGGCGGGAGGAGTCATTTGGTGAGTTTTGAGTGAAATCCAATCGCTAGAAGTTTGGAATACACCAACCACTCCAATTAGGAACGAACTGCCGTTGAACTTGAATTGTCCAATTTGGAACACCTATTGATTTCGGATCGAGACCATAACTTGGGCAACATCATAATATGGTGGGAGGAGTCACTTGCTGAGTTCTGAGTGAAATCCAATCGCTGGAAGTACGGAATACACCAACCACTCCAATTAGGAACGAACTGCCGTTGAACTTGAATTGTCCAATTTCTCACACCTATTGATTTCGGATCGAGCCCCAAACTTAGGCAACATATGGTGGGAGGAGTCATTTGGTGAGTTTTGAGTGAAATCCAATCGCTAGAAGTATGGAATATCCCAACCACTCCAATTAGGAACGAACTGCCGTTGAACTTGAATTGTCCAATTTCTCACACCTATTGATTTCGGATCGAACCCCAAACTTGGGCAACATCATAATATGGTGGGAGGAGTCACTTGGTGAGTTTTGAGTGAAATCCAATCGCTAGAAGTTTGGAATACACCAACCACTCCAATTTGGAACGAACTGCCGTTGAACTTGAATTGTCCAATTTGGAACACGTATTGATTTCGGATCGACACCATAACTTGGGCAACATCATAATATGGTGGGAGGAGTCATTTGGTGAGTTTTGAGTGAAATCCAATTGCTAGAAGTATAGAATACACCAACCACTCCAATTAGGAACGAACTGCCGTTGAACGTGAATTGTCCAATTTTTCACACCTATTGATTTCGGATCGAGCCCCAAACTTGGGAAACATCATAATATGGTGGGAGGAGTCATTTGATGAGTTTTAAGTGAAATCCAATCGCTAGAAGTATGGAATACTCCAACCACTCCAATTAGGAACGAACTGCCGTTGAACTTGAATTGTCCAATTTCTCACACCTATTGATTTCGGGACGAGCCCAAAACTTGGGCAACATCATAATATGGTGGGAGGAGTCATTTGGTGAGTTTTGAGTAAAATCCAATCGCTAGAAGTATAGAATACACCAACCACTCCAATTAGGAATGAACGGCCGTTGAACTTGAATTGTCCAATTTCTCACACCTATTGATTTCGGATCGAGCCCCAAACTTAGGCAACATATGGTGGGTGGAGTCATTTGGTGAGTTTTGAGTGAAATCCAATCGCTAGAAGTATGGAATACCCCAACCACTCCAATTAGGAACGAACTGCCGTTGAACTTGAATTGTCCAATTTCTCACACCTATTGATTTCGGATCGAGCCCAAAACTTGGGCAACATCATAATATGGTGGGAGGAGTCATTTGGTGAGTTTTGAGTGAAATCCAATCGCTAGAAGTATGGAATACACCAACCACTCCAATTAGGAACGAACTGCCGTTGAACTTGAATTGTCCAATTTCTCACACCTATTGATTTCGGATCGAGCCCAAAACTTGGGCAACATCATAATATGGTGGGAGGAGTCATTTGGTGAGTTTTGAGTGAAATCCAATCGCTAGAATTATGGAATACACCAACCACTCCAATTAGGAACGAACTGCCGTTGAACTTGAATTGTCCAATTTCTCACACCTATTGATTTCGGATCGAGTCCAAAACTTGGGCAACATCATAATATGGTGGGAGGAGTCGTTTGGTGAGTTTTGAGTGAGATCCAATCGCTAGAAGTATGGAATACACCAACCACTCCAATTAGGAACGAACTGCCGTTGAACTTGAATTGTCCAATTTCTCACACCTATTGATTTCGGATCGAGCCCAAAACATGGGAAACATCATAATAAGGTGGGAGGAGTCACTTGGTGAGTTTTGAGTGAAATCCAATCGCTAGAAGTATGGAATACACCAACCACTCCAATTAGGAACGAACTGCCGTTGAACCTGAATTGTCCAATTTCTCACACCTATTGATTTCGGATCGAGCCCAAAACTTGGGCAACATCAAAATATGGTGGGAGAAGTCATGTGGTGAGTTTAAAATGAAATCCAATCGCTAGAAGTATGGAATACACCAACCACTCCAATTAGGAACGAATTGCCGTTGAACTTGATTTGTCCAATTTGGAACACCTATTGATTTCGGATCGAGACCAAAACTTGGGCAACATCATAATATGGTGGGAGGAGTCATTTGTTGAGTTTTGAGTGAAATCCAATCGCCAGAAGTATAGAATACACCAACCACTCCAATTAGGAAAGAACTGCCGTTGAACTTGAATTGTCCAATTTCTCAAACCTATTGATTTCGGATCGAGCCCCAAACTTGGGCAACATCATAACATGGTGGGAGGAGTCATTTGGTGAGTTTTGAGTGAAATCCAATCGCTAGAAGTACGGAATACACCAACCACTCCAATTTGGAACGAACTGCCGTTGAACTTGAATTGTCCGGTTTGAAACACCTATTGATTTCGGATCGAGCCCAAAACTTGGGCAACATCATAATATGGTGGGAGGAGTCATTTGGTGAATTTTGAATGAAATCCAATTGCTAGAAGTATGGAATACACCAACCACTCCAATTAGGAACGAACTGCCGTTGAACTTTAATTGTCCAATTTCTCACACCTATTGATTTCGGATCGAACCCAAAACTTGGGCAACATCAAAATATGGTGGGAGAAGTCATTTGGTGAGTTTCGAATGAAATCCAATCGCTAGAAGTATGGAATACACCAACCACTCCAATTTGGAACGAACTACCGTTGAACTTGAATTGTGCAATTTCTCACACCTATTGATTTCGGATCGAACCCCAAACTTTGGCAATATCATAATATGGTGGGAGGAGTCATTTGGTGAGTTTTGAGTGAAATCCAATCGCTAGAAGTATGGAATACACCAACCACTCCAATTAGGAACGAACTGCCGTTGAACTTGAATTGTCCAATTTCTCACTCCGATTGATTTCGGATCGAGCCCAAAACTTGGGCCACATCATAATATGGTGGGAGGAGTCATTTGGTGAGTTTTGAGTGAAATCCAATCGCTAGAAGTTTGGAATACACCAAGCACTCCAATTAGGAACGAACTGCCGTTGAACTTTAATTGTCCAATTTCTCACACCTATTGATTTCGGGTCGAGCCCAAAACTTGGGCAACATCATAATATGGTGGGAGGAGTCATTTGGTGAGTTTTGAGTGAAATCCAATCGCTAGAAATATGGAATACACCAACCACTCGAATTAGGAACGAACTGCCGTTGAACTTGAATTGTCCAACTTGGAACACCTATTGATTTCGGATCGAGCCCCAAACTTGGGCAACATCATAATATGGTGGGAGGAGTCATTTGGTGAGTTTTGAGTGAAATCCAATCTCTAGAAGTATGGAATACACCAACCACTCCAATTAGGAACGAACTGCCGTTGAACTTGAATTGTCCAATTTGGAACACCTATTGATTTCGGATCGAGCCCAAAACTTGGGCAACATCATAATATGGTGGGAGGAGTCATTTGGTGAGTTTTGAGTGTAATCCAATCGCTAGAAGTATGGAATACAACAACCACTCCAATTAGGAACGAACTGCCGTTGAACTTGAATTGTCCAACTTGGAACACCTATTGATTTCGTATCGAGCCCCAAACTTGGGCAACATCATAATATGGTGGGAGGAGACATTTGGTGAGTTTTGAGTGAAATCCAATCTCTAGAAGTATGGAATACACCAACCACTCCAATTAGGAACGAACTGCCGTTGAACTTAAATTGTCCAATTTCTCACACCTATTGAGTTCGGTTCGATCCCAAAACTTGGGTAACATCATAATAGGGTGAGAGGAGTCATTTGGTGAGTTTTGAGTGAAATTCAATCGCTAGAAGTATGGAATACACCAACCACTCCATTTAGGAACGAACTGCCGTTGAACTTGAATTGTCAAATTTGGAACACCTATTGATTTCAGATCGAGATCAAAACTTGGGCAACATCATAATATGGTGGGAGGAGTCATTTGGTGAGTTTTGAGTGAAATCCAATCGCTAGAAGTATGGAATACACCAACCACTCCCATTAGGAACGAACTGCCGTTGAACTTGAATTGTCCAATTTCTCACACCTATTGATTTCGGATCGAGCCCAAAGCTTGGGCAACATCATAATATGGTGGGAGGAGTCGTTTGGTGAGTTTTGAGTGAAATCCAATCGCTAGAAGTATGGAATACACCGACCACTCCAATTAGGAACGAACTGCCGTTGAACTTGAATTTTCCAATTTGGAACACCTATTGATTTCGGATCGAGCCCAAAACTTGGGCAACATCATAATATGGTGGGAGGAGTCATTTGGTGAGTTTTGAGTGAAATCCAATCGCTAGAAGTATGGAATACACCAATCACTCCAATTAGGAACGCACTGCCGGAAACTTGGATTGTCCAATTTGGAACACCTATTGGTTTCGGATCGAGCCCAAAACTTGGGCAACATCGTAATATGGTGGGAGGAGTCATTTGGTGAGTTTTGAGTGAAATCCAATCGCTAGAAGTGTGGAATACACCAACCACTCCAATTAGGAACGAACTGCCGTTGAACTTGAATTGTCCAATTTGGAACACCTATTGATTTCGGATCGAGACCAAAACTTGGGGATACAACATAATATGGTGGGAGGAGTCATTTAGTGAGTTTTGAGTGAAATCCAATCGCTAGAAGTATGGAATACACCAACCACTCCAATTAGGAACGAACTGCCGTTGAACTTGAATTGTCCAATTTCTCACACCTATTGATTTCGGATCGAGTCCAAAACTTGGGCAACATCATAATATGGTGGGAGGAGTCGTTTGGTGAGTTTTGAGTCAAATCCAATCGCTAGAAGTGTGGCATACACCAACCACTCCAATTAGGAACGAATTGCCGTTGAACTTGAATTGTCCAATTTGGAACACCTATTGATTTCGGATCGAGCCCAAAACTTGGGCAACATCATAATATGGTGGGAGGAGTCATTTGGTGAGTTTTGAGTGAAATCCAATCGCTAGAAGTGTGGAATACACCAACCACTCCAATTAGGAACGAACTGCCGTTGAACTTGAATTGTCCAATTTGGAACACCTATTGATTTCGGATCGAGACCAAAACTTGGGGAACAACATAATATGGTGGGAGGAGTCATTTAGTGAGTTTTGAGTGAAATCCAATCGCTAGAAGTATGGAATACACCAACCACTCCAATTTGGAAAGAACTGCCGTTGAACTTGAATTGTCCAATTTCTCACACCAATTGATTTCGGATCGAGTCCAAAACTTGGGCAACATCATAATATGGTGGGAGGAGTCATTTGGTGAGTTTTGAGTGAAATCCAATCGCTAGAAGTACGGAATACAACAACCATTCCAATTGGGAACGACCTGCCGTTGAACTTGAATTGTCCAATTTGGAACACCTATTGATTTCGGATGGAACCCCAAACTTGTGCAACATCATAATATGGTGGGAGGAGTCATTTGGTGAGTTTTGAGTGAAATCCAATCGCTAGAAGTGTGGAATACACCAACCACTCCAATTAGGAACGAACTGCCGTTGAACTTGAATTGTCCAATTTGGAACACCTATTGATTTCGGATCGAGGCCAAAACTTGGGGAACAATATAATATGGTGGGAGGAGTCATTTAGTGAGTTTTGAGTGAAATCCAATCGCTAGAAGTATGGAATACACCAACCACTCCAATTAGGAACGAATTGCCGTTGAACTTGAATTGTCCAATTTGGAACACCTATTGATTTCGGATCGAGACCAAAACTTGGGGAACAATATAATATGGTGGGAGGAGTCATTTAGTGAGTTTTGAGAGAAATCCAATCGCTAGAAGTATGGAATACACCAACCACTCCAATTAGGAACGAACTGCCGTTGAACTTGAATTGTCCAATTTGGAACACCTATTGATTTCGGATCGAGCCCAAAACTTGGGCAACATCATAATATGGTGGGAGGTGTCATTTGGTGAGTTTTGAGTGAAATCCAATCGCTAGAAGTATGGAATACACCAACCACTCCAATTAGGAACGAACTGCCGTTGAACTTGAATTGTCCAATTTGGAACACCTATTGATTTCGGATCGAGTCCAAAACTTGGGCAACATCATAATATGGTGGGAGGAGTCGTTTGGTGAGTTTTGAGTAAAATCCAATTGCTAGAAGTTTGGAATACACCAACCACTCCAATTAGGAACGAACTGCCGTTGAACTTGAATTGTCCAATTTGGAACACCTATTGATGTCGGATCGAGACCAAAACTTGGGCAACAACATAATATGGTGGGAGTAGTCATTTAGTGAGTTTTGAGTGAAATCCAATCGCTAGAAGTATGGAATACACCAACCACTCCAATTTGGAACGAACTGTCATTGAACTTGAATTGTCCAATTTCTCACACCTATTGATTTCGGATCGAGTCCAAAACTTGGGCAACATCATAATATGGTGGGAGGAGTCATTTCGTGAGTTTTGAGCGAAATCCAATCGCTAGAAGTATGGAATACACCAACCACTCCAATTACGAACGAACTGCCGTTGAACTTGAATTGTCCAATTTGGAACACCTATTGATTTCGGATCTATCCCAAAACTTGGGCAACATCATAATATGGTGGGAGGAGTCATTTGGTGAGTTTTTAGTGAAATCCAATCTCTAGGAGTATGGAATACACCAAACACTCCCATTAGGAACGAACTGCCGTTGAACTTGAATTGTCCAATTTCTCACACCTATTGATTTCGGATCGAGCCCCAAACTTGGGCAACATCAAAATATGGTGGGAGGAGTCATTTGGTGAGTTTTGAGTGAAATCCAATCGCTAGAAGTATGGAATACACCAACCACTCCAATTAGGAATGAACTGCCGTTGAATTTGAATTGTCCAATTTCTCACACCTATTGATTTCGGATCGAGCCCAAAACTTGGGCAACATCATAATATGGTGGGAGGAGTCATTTGGTGAGTTTTGAGTGAAATCCAATCAATAGAAGTATGGAATACACCAACCACTCCAATTAGGAACGAACTGCCGTTGAACTTGAATTGTCCAATTTGGAACACCTATTGATTTCGGATCGAGCCCAAAAGTTGGGCAACATCAAAATATGGTCGGAGGAGTCATTTGGTGAGTTTTGAGTGACATCCAATTGCTAGAAGTATGGAATACAACAACCATTCCAATTGGGAACGACCTGCCGTTGAACTTGAATTGTCCAATTTGGAACACCTATAGATTTCGGATGGAACCCCAAACTTGTGCAACATCATAATATGGTGGGAGGAGTCATTTGGTGAGTTTTGAGTGAAATCCAAACGCTAGAAGTATGGAATACAACAACCACTCCAATTAGGAACGAACTGCCGTTGAACTTGAATTGTCCAATTTTGAACACCTATTGATTTCGGATCGAGCCCCAAACTTGGGCAACGTCAAAATATGGTGGGAGGAGTCATTTGGGGAGTTTTGAGTGAAATCCAATCGCTAGAAGTATGGAATACACCAACCACTGCAATTAGGAACGAACTGCCGTTGAACTTGAATTGTCCAATTTGGAACACCTATTGATTTCGGATCGAGCCCAAAACTTGGGCAACATCATAATGTGGTGGGAGGAGTCATTCGGTGAGTTTTGAGTGAAATCCAATCGCTAGAAGTATGGAATACACCAACCACTCCAATTAGGAACGAACTGCCGTTGAACTTGAATTGTCCAATTTGGAACACCTATTGATTTCGGATCGAGCCAAAAACTTGGGCAACATCATAATATGGTGGGAGGAGTTATTTGGTGAGTTTTGAGTGAAATCAAATCAATAGAAGTATGGAATACACCAACCACTCCAATTAGGAACGAACTGCCGTTTAACTTGAATTGTCCAATTTGGAACACCTATTGATTTCGGATCGAGACCAAAACTTGGGGAACAATATAATATGGTGGGAGGAGTCATTTAGTGAGTTTTGAGTGAAATCCAATCGCTAGAAGTATGGAATACACCAACCACTCCAATTTGGAACGAACTGCCGTTGAACTTGAATTGTCCAATTTTGAACACCTATTGATTTCGGATCGAGCCCAAAACTTGGGCAACATCATAATATGGTGGGAGGAGTCATTTGGTGAGTTTTTAGTGAAATCCAATCGCTAGACGTATGGAATACACCAACCACTCCAATTAGGAACAAACTGTCGTTGAAATTGAATTGACCAATTTCTCACACCTATTGATTTCGGATCGAGCCCAAAACTTGGGCAACCTCATAATATGGTGGGAGGAGTCATTTGTTGAGTTTTGAGTGAAATCCAATCGCTAGAAGTATGGAATACACCAACCACTCCAGTTAGGAACGAACTGCCGTTGAACTTGAATTGTCCAATTTGGAACCCCTATTGATTTCGGATCGAGCCCAAAACTTGGGCAACATCATAATATGGTGGGAGGAGTCATTTGGTGAGTTTTTAGTGAAATCCAATCGCTAGACGTATGGAATACACCAACCACTCCAATTAGGAACAAACTGTCGTTGAAATTGAATTGACCAATTTCACACACCTATTGATTTCGGATTGAGCCCAAAACTTGGGCAACCTCATAATATGGTGGGAGGAGTCATTTGTTGAGTTTTGAGTGAAATCCAATCGCTAGAAGTATGGAATACACCAACCACTCCAGTTAGGAACGAACTGTCGTTGAACTTGAATTGTCCAATTTGGAACACCTATTGATTTCGGATCGAGCCCAAAACTTGGGCAACATCATAATATGGTGGGAGGAGTCATTTGGTGAGTTTTAAGTGAAATCCAATCGCTAGAAGTATGGAATACACCAACCACTCCAATTAGGAACGAACTGCTATTGAACTTGAATTGTCCAATTTGGAACACCTATTGATTTCGGATCGAGCCCAAAACTTGGGCAACATCATAATATGGTGGGAGGAGTCATTTGGTGAGTTTTTAGTGAAATCCAATCGCTAGACGTATGGAATACACCAACCACTCCAATTAGGAACGAACTGCCATTGAACTTGAATTGTCCAATTTCTCACACCTATTGATTTCGGATCGAGCCCCAAACATGGGCAACATCATAATATGGTGGGAGGAGTCATTTGGTGAGTTTTGAGTGAAGTCCAATCGCTAGACGTATGGAATACACCAACCACTCCAATTAGGAACGAACTGCCGTTGAACTTGAATTGTCCAATTTGGAACACCAATTGATTTCGGATCGAGACCAAAACTTGGGCAACATCGTAATATGGTGGGAGGAGTCATTTGGTGAGTTTTGAGTGAAATCCAATCGCTAGAAGTGTGGAATACACCAACCATTCCAATTAGGAACGAACTGCCGTTGAACTTGAATTGTCCAATTTGGAACACCTATTGATTTCGGATCAAGCCCAAAACTTGGGCAACATCATAATATGGTGGGAGGAGTCATTTGGTGAGTTTTGAGTGAAATCCAATCGCTAGAAGTATGGAATACACCAACCACTCCAATTAGGAACGAACTGCCGTTGAACTTGAATTGTCCAATTTCGCACACCTATTGATTTCGGATCGAGCCCAAAACTTGGGCAACATCACAATATGGTGGGAGGAGTCATTTAGTGAGTTTTGAGGGAAATCCAATCGCTAGAAGTATGGAATACACCAACCACTCCAATTAGGAACGAACTGCCGTTGAACTTGAATTGTCCAATTTCTCACACCTATTGATTTTGGATCGAGTCCCAAACTTGGGCAACATCATAATATGGTGGGAGGAGTCATTTGGTGAGTTTTAAGTGAAATCCAATTGCTAGAAGTATGGAATACACCAACCAATCCAATTAGGAACGAACCGCCGTTGAACTTGAATTGTCCAATTTTGAATACCTACTGACTTCGGATCCAACCCAAAACTTGGTCAACAACATAATGTGGTGGGAGGAGTCATTTGGTGAGTTTTGAGTGAAATCCAATCGCGAGAAGTATGGAATACACCAACCACTACAATTAGGAACGAACTGCCGTTGAACTTGAATTGTCCAATTTGGAACACCTATTGATTTCGGATCGAGACCATAACTTGGGCAACATCATAATATGGTGGGAGGAGTCATTTGGTGAGTTTTTAGTGAAATCCAAGCGCTAGAAGTATAGAATACACCAACCACTCCAATTAGGAACGAACTGCCGTTGAACTTGAATTGTCCAATATCTCACACCTATTGATTTCGGATCGAGCCCCAAACTTGGGCAACATCATAATATGGTGGGAGGAGTCGTTTGGTGAGTTTTGAGTGAAATCCAATCGCTAGAAGTATGGAGTACACCAACCACTCCAATTAGGAACGAACTGCCGTTGAACTTGAATTGTCCAATTTGGAAGACCTATTGATTTCAGATCGAGCCCAAAACTTGGACGACATCATAATATGGTGGGAGGAGTCATTTGGTGAGTTTTGAGTGATATCCAATCGCTAGAAGTATGGAATACCCCAACCACTCCAATTCGGAACGAACTGCCGTTGAACTTGAATTGTCCAATTTGGAACACCAATTGATTTCGGATCCAGACCATAACTTGGGAAACATCATAATATCGTGGGAGGAGTCATTTGGTGAGTTTTGAGTGAAATCCAATCGCTAGAAGTATAGAATACACCAATCACTACAATTTGGAACGAACTGCCGTTGATCTTGAATTGTCCAATTTCTCACACCTATTGATTTCGGATCGAGCCCCAAACTTGGGCAACATCATAATATGGTGGGAGGAGTCATTTGGCGAGTTTTGAGTGAAATCCAATCGCTAGAAGTATGGAATACACCAACCACTCCAATTACGAACGAACTTCCGTTGAACTTGAATTGTCCAATTTGGAACACCTATTGATTTCGGATCGAGCCCAAAACTTGGGCAACAACATAATGTGGTGGGAGGAGTCATTTGGTGAGTTTTGAGTGAAATCCAAACGCTAGAAGTATGGAATACACCATCCACACCAGTTAGGAACGAACTGCCGTTGAACTTGAATTATCCAATTTGGAACACCTATTGATTTCGGATCGAGCCCAAAACTTGGGCAACATCATAATATGGTGGGAGGAGTCATTTGCTGAATTTTTAGTGAAATCCAATCGCTAGTCGTATGGAATACACCAACCACTCCAATTAGGAACAAATTGTCGTTGAAATTGAATTGACCAATTTGTCACACCTATTGATTTCGGATCGAGCCCAAAACTTGGGCAACATCATAATATGGTGGGAGGAGTCATTTGGTGAGTTTTGAGTGAAATCCAATCGCTAGAAGTATGGAATACACCAACCACTCCAATTAGGAACGAACTGCTATTGAACTTGAATTGTCCAATTTGGAACACCTATTGATTTCGGATCGAGCCCAAAACTTGGGCAACATCATAATATGGTGGGAGGAGGCATTTGGTGAGTTTTGAGTGAAATCCAATCGCTAGAAGTATGGAATACACGAACCACTCCAATTAGGAACGAACTGCCAATGAACTTGAATTGTCCAATTTCTCACACCTATTGATTTCGGATCGAGCCCCAAACATGGGCAACATCATAATATGGTGGGGGGAGTCATTTGGTGAGTTTTGAGTGAAATCCAATCGGTAGAAGTATGGAATACACCAACCACTCCAATTAGGAACGAACTGCCGTTGAACTTGAATTGTCCAACTTGGAACACCTATTGATTTTAGATCGAGCCCAAAACTTGGGCAACAACATAATGTGGTGGGAGGAGTCATTTGGTGAGTTTTGAGTGAAATCCAATCGCGAGAAGTATGGAATACACTAACCACTCCAATTAGGAACGAACTGCCGTTGAACTTGAATTGTCCAATTTGGAACACCTATTGATTTCGGATCGAGCCCAAAACTTGGGCAACAACATAATGTGCTGGGAGGAGTCATTGGGTGAGTTTTGAGTGAAATCCAATCGCTAGAAGTATGGAATACACCAACCACTCCGGTTAGGAACGAACTGCCGTTGAACTTGAATTGTCCAATTTGGAACACCTATTGATTTCGGATCGAGCCCAAAACTTGGGCAACATCATAATATGGTGGGAGGAGTCATTTGGTGAGTTTTTAGTGAAATCCAATCGCTAGACGTATGGAATACACCAACCACTCCAATTAGGAACAAACTCTCGTTGAAATTGAATTGACCAATTTCTCACACCTATTGATTTCGGATCGAGCCCAAAACTTGGGCAACCTCATAATATGGTGGGAGGAGTCATTTGGTGAGTTTTTAGTGAAATCCAATGGCTAGAAGTATAGAATACACCAACCACTATAATTTTGAACGAACTGCCGTTGATCTTGAATTGTCCAATTTCTCACACCTATTGATTTCGGATCGAGCCACAAACTTGGGCAACATCATAATATGGTGGGAGGAGTCGTTTGGTGAGTTTTGAGTGAAATCCAATCGCTAGAAGTATGGAATACACCAACCACTCCAATTAGGAACGAACTGCCGTTGAACTTGAATTGTCCAATTGGAACACCTGTTGATTACGGATCGAGCCCAAAACTTGGGCGACATCATAATATGGTGGGAGGAGTCATTTGGTGAGTTTAGAGTGAAATCCAATCACTAGAAGTATGGAATACATCAACCACTCCAATTCGGAACGAACTGCCGTTGAACTTGAATTGTCCAATTTGGAACACCTATTGATTTCAGATCGAGACCATAACTTGGGCAACATCATAATATGGTGGGAGGAGTCATTTGGTGAGGTTTGAGTGAAATCCAATCGCTAGAAGTATGGAATACACCAACCACTCCAATTAGGAACGAACTGCCGTTGAACTTGAATTGTCCAACTTGGAACACCTATTGATTTTAGATCGAGCCCAAAACTTGGGCGACATCGTAATATGGTGGGAGGAGTCATTTGGTGAGTTTTGAGTGAAATCCAATGGCTAGAAGTATAGAATACACCAACCACTACAATTTTGAACGAACTGCCGTTGATCTTGAATTGTCTAATTTCTCACACCTATTGATTTCCGATCGAGCCACAAACTTGGGCAACATCATAATATGGTGGGAGGAGTCATTTGGTGAGTTTTGAGTGAAATCCAATCGCTAGAAGTATGGAATACACCAACCACTCCTGTTAGGAACGAACAGCCGTTGAACTTGAATTGTCGAATTTGGAACACCTATTGATTTCGGATCGAGCCCAAAACTTGGGCAACATCATAATATGTTGGGAGGAGTCATTTGGTGAGTTTTGAGTGAAATCCAAGCGCTAGACGTATGGAATACACCAACCACTCCAATTAGGAACAAACTGTCGTTGAAATTGAATTGACCAATTTCTCTCACCTATTGATTTCGGATCGAGCCCAAAACTTGGGCAACCTCATAATATGGTGGGAGGAATAATTTGGTGAGTTTTGAGTGAAATCCAATGGCTAGAAGTATGGAATACACCAACCACTCCAGTTAGGAACGAACTGCCGTTGAACTTGAATTGTCCAATTTGGAACACCTATTGATTTCGGATCGAGCCCAAAACTTGGGCAACATCATAATATGGTGGGAGGAGTCATTTGGTGAGTTTTGAGTGAAATCCAATCGCTAGAAGTATAGAATACACCAACCACTCCAATTAGCAACGAACTGCTATTGAACTTGAATTGTCCAATTTGGAACACCAATTGATTTCGGATCGAGACCAAAACTTGGGCAACATCGTAATATGGCGGGAGGAGTCATTTGGTGAGTTTTGAGTGAAATCCAATCGCTAGAAGTGTGGAATACACCAACCACTCCAATTAGGAACGAACTGCCGTTGGACTTGAATTGTCCAATTTGGAACACCTATTGATTTCGGATCAAGCCCAAAACTTGGGCAACATCATAATATGGTGGGAGGAGTCATTTGGTGAGTTTTGAGTGAAATCCGATCGCTAGAAGTATGGAATACACCAACCACTCCAATTAGGAACGAACTGCCGTTGAACTTGAATTGTCCAATTTCGCACACCTATTGATTTCGGATCGAGTCCAAAACTTGGGCAACATCACAATATGGTGGGAGGAGTCATTTGGTGAGTTTTGAGTGAAATCCAATCGCTAGAAGTATGGAATACACCGACCACTCCCATTAGGAACGAACTGCCGTTGAACTTGAATTGTCCAATTTCTCACACCTATTGATTTTGGATCGAGTCCCAAACTTGGGCAACATCATAATATGGTGGGAGGAGTCATTTGGTGAGTTTTGAGTGAAATCCAATCGCTAGGAGTATGGAATACACCAAACACTCCAATTAGGAACGAACTGCCGTTGAACTTCAATTGTCCAATTTCTCACACCTATTGATTTCGGATCGAGCCCAAAACTTGGGCAACATCATAATATGGTGGGAGGAGTCACTTGGTGAGTTTTGAGTGAAATCCAATCGCTAGAAGTATGGAATACACCAACCACTCCAATTAGGAATGAACTGCCGTTGAACTTGAATTGTCCTATTTCTCATACCTATTGATTTCGAATCGAGCCCAAAACCTGGGCAACATCATAATATGGTGGGAGGAGTCATTTGGGGAGTTTTGAGTGAAATGCAATCACTAGAAGTATGGAATACACCAACCACTCCAATTAGGACCGAACTGTCGTTGAACTTGAATTGTCCAATTTCTCACACATATTGATTTCGGATGGAACCCCAAACTTCTGCAACAACATAATATGGTGGTAGGAGTCATTTGGTGAGTTTTGATTGAAATCGAATCGTTAGAAGTATGGAATACACCAACCACCCCAATTAGGAACGAACTGCCATTGAACTTGAATTGTCCAATTTCTAACACCTATTGATTTCGGATCGAGCCCAAAACTTAGGCAACATCATAATATGGCGGGAGAAGTCATTTGGTGAGTTTTGAGTGAAATCCAATCGCTAGAAGTATGGAATACACCAACCACTCCAATTAGGAACGAACTGCCGTTGAACTTGAATTGTCCAATTTGGAACACCTATTGATTTCGGATCGAGCCCAAAACTTGGGCGACATCATAATATGGTGGGAGGAGTCATTTGGTGAGTTTTGAGTGAAATCCAATCGCTAGAAGTATGGAATACACCAACCACTCCAATTCGGAACGAACTGCTGTTGAACTTGAATTGTCCAATTTGTCACACCTATTGATTTCGGATGGAAACCCAAACTTGTGCAACATCAAAATATGATGGGAGGAGTCCTTTGGTGAGTTTTGAGGGAAATCCAATCGCTAGAAGTGTGGAATACACCAACCACTCCACTTAGGAACGAACTGCCGTTGAACATGAATTGTCCAATTTGGAACACCTATTGATTTCGGATCGAGCCCAAAACTTGGGAAACATCATAATATGGTGGGAGGAGTCATTTGGTGAGTTTTGAGTGAAATTCAATTGCTAGAAGTATGGAATACACCAACCACTCCAGTTAGGAAAAAAAAACCATTGAACTTGAATTGTCCAATTTCTCACACCTATTGATTTCGGATCGAACCCAAAACTTGGGCAACATCATAATATGGTGGGAGGAGTCATTTGGTGAGTTTTGAGTGAAATCCAATCGCTAGAAGTATGGAATACACCAACCACTCCAATTAGGAACGAACTACCGTTCAACTTGAATTGTCCAATTTCTCACACCTATTGATTTCGGATCGAGCCCAAAACTAGGCAACATCATAATATGGTGGGAGGAGTCATTTGGTGAGTTTTGAGTGAAATCCAATCGCTAGAAGTATGGAATACACCAACCACTCCAATTAGGAACGAACTGCCGTTGAATTTGAATTGTCCAATTTCTCACACCTATTGATTCCGGATGGAAACCCAAACTTGTGCAACATCATAATATGATGGGAGGAGCCATTTGGTGAGTTTTGAGTGAAATCCAATCACTAGAAGTATGGAATACACCAACCACTCCAATTAGAAACGAACTGCCGTTGAACTTAAATTGTCCAATTTCTCACACCTATTGAGTTCGGATTGAGCCCAAAACTTGGGCAACATCATAATATGGTGGGAGGAGTCAATTGGAGAGTTTTGAGTGAAATCGAATCGCTAGAAGTATGGAATACACCAACCACTCCACTTAGGAACGAACTACCGTTGAACTTGAATTGTCCAATTTCTCACACCTATTGATTTCGGATGGAACCCCAAACATGGGCAACATCATAATATGGTGGGAGGAGTCATTTGGTGAGTTTTGAGGGAAATCCAATCGCTAGAAGTATGGAATACACCAACCACTCTAATTAGGAACGAACTGCCGTTGAACTTAAATTGTCCAATTTCTCACACCTATTCAGTTCGGATCGACCCCAAAACTTGGGCAACATCATAATATGGTGGGAGGAGTCATTTGGTGAGTTTTGAGTGAAATCCAATCGCTCGAAGTTGGGAATACACCAACCACACCAATTATGGACGAACTGCCGTTGAACTTGAATTGTCCAATTTGGAACACCTATTGATTTCTGATCGAGCCCAGAACATGGGCAACATCATAATATGGTGGGAGGAGTCATTTGGTGAGTTTTGAGTGAAATCCAATCGCTAGAAGTATGGAATACACCAACCACTCCAATTAGGAACGAACTGCCGTTGAACTTGAATTGTCCAATTTGGAACACCTATTGATTTCGGATCGAGCCCAAAACTTGGGCAACATCATAATATAGTGGGAGGAGTCATTTGGTGAGTTTTGAGTGAAATCCAATCGCTAAAAGTATGGAATACACCAACCCCTCCAATTAGGAACGAACTGCCGTTGAACTTGAATTGTCCAATTCGGAACGCCTATTGATTTAAGAGCGAGACCAAAACTTGGGCAACATCATAATATGGTGGGAGATGTCTTTTGGGGAGTTTTGAGGGAAATCCAATCGCTAGAAGTATAGAATACACCAACCACTCCAATTAGGAACGAACTGCCGTTGAACTTGAATTGTCCAATTTCTCATCCCTATTGATTTCAGATCGAGCCCCAAACTTGGGCAACATCATAATATGGTGGGAGGAGTCATTTGGTGAGTTTTGAGTGAAATCCAATCGCTAGAAGTATGGAATACACCAACCACTCCAATTAGGAACGAACTGCCGTTGAACTTAAATTGTCCAATTCCTCACACCTATTGAGTTCGGATCGAGCCCAAAACTTGGGCAACATCATAATATGGTGGGAGGAGTCATTTGGTGAGTTTTGAGTGAAATCCAATCGCTAGAAGTATGGAATACACCAACCACTTCAATTAGGAACGAACTGCCGTTGAACTTGAATTGTCCAATTTCTCACACCTATTGATTTCGGAGCGAGCCCAAAACTTGGGCAACATCATAATATGGTGGGAGGAGCCGTTTGGTGAGTTTTGAGTGAAATCCAATCGCTAGAAGTATGGAATACACCAACCACACCAATTAGGAACGAACTGCCGTTGAATTGTCCAATTTGGAACACGTATTGATTTCTTATCGAGACCATAACTTGGGTAACATCATAATATCGTGGGAGGAGTCATTTGGTGAGTTTTCAGGGAAATCCAATCGCTAGAAGTATGGAATACACCAACCACTCCAATTAGGAACGAACTGCCGTTGAACTTGAATTGTCCAATTTGGAACACCAATTGATTTCGGATCGAGCCCAAAACTTGGGCAACAAAATAATATAGTGGGAGGAGTCATTTGGTGAGTTTTGAGTGAAATCCAATCGCTAGAAGTATGGAATACACCAACCACTCCAATTAGGAACGAACTGCCGTTGAACTTGAATTGTCCAATTTCTCACACCTATTGATTTCGGAGCGAGCCCAAAACTTGGGCAACATCATAATATGGTGGGAGGAGTCATTTGGTGAGTTTTGAGTGAAATCCAATCGCTAGAAGTATGGAATACACCAACCACTCCAATTAGGAACGAACTGCCGTTGAACTTGAATTGTCCAATTTCTCACACCTATTGATTTCGGATCGAGCCCAAAACTTAGGCAACATCATAATATGGTGGGAGGAGTCATTTGGTGAGTTTTGAGTGAAATCCAATCGCTAGAAGTATGGAATACACCAACCACTCCAATTAGGAACGAACTGCCGTTGAATTTGAATTGTCCAATTTCTCACACCTATTGATTTCGGATGGAAACCCAAACTTGTGCAACATCATAATATGATGGGAGGAGCCATTTGGTGAGTTTTGAGTGAAATCCAATCACTAGAAGTATGGAATACACCAACCACTCCAATTAGAAACGAACTGCCGTTGAACTTAAATTGTCCAATTTCTCACACCTATTGAGTTCGGATTGAGCCCAAAACTTGGGCAACATCATAATATGGTGGGAGGAGTCATTTGGTGAGTTTTGAGTGAAATCCAATCGCTAGAAGTATGGAATACACCAACCACTCCAATTAGGCACAAACTGCCGTTGAACTTGAATTGTCCAATTGGAACACCTTTTAATTTCGGATCGAGACCAGAACTTGGGCAACATCATAATATGGTGGGAGGAGTCGTTTAGTGAGTTTTGAGTGAAATCCAATCGCTAGAAGTATGGAATACACCAACCACTCCAATTAGGAACGAACTGCCGTTGAACTTGAATTGTCCAATTTGGAACACCTATTGATTTCGGATCGAGCCCCAAACTTGGGCAAAATCGTAATATGGTGGGAGGGGTCATTTGGTGAGTTTTGAGTGAAATCCAATCACTAGAGGTATGGAATACACCGACCACTCCAATTTGGAACGAACTGCCGTTGAACTTGAATTGTCCAATTTGGAACACCTATTGATTTCGGATCGTGCCCAAAACTTGGGCAACATCATAATATGGTGGGAGGAGTCATTTGGTGATTTTTGAGTGAAATCCAATTGCTAGAAGTATGGAATACACCCTCCACTCCAATTAGGAACGAACTGCCGTTGAACTTGAATTGTCCAATTTCTCACACCTATTGATTTCGGATCGAGCCCAAAACTTGGGCAACATCAAAATATGGTGGGAGGAGTCATTCGGTGAGTTTTGAGTGAAATCCAATCGCTAGAAGTATGGAATACACCGACCACTCCAATTAGGAACGAACTGCCATTGAACTTGAATTGTCCAATTTCTCACACCTATTGATTTCGGATCGAGCCCAAAACTTGGGCAACATCATAATATGGTGGGAGGAGTCATTTGGAGAGTTTTGAGTGAAATCCAATCGCAAGAGGTATGGAATACACCAACCACTCCAACTAGGAACTAACTGCCGTTGAACTTGAATTGTCTTATTTCTCACACCTACTGATTTCGGATCGGGCCCAAAACTTGGGCAACATCCTAATATGGTGGGAGGAGTCATTTGGTGGGTTTTGAGTGAAATCCAATCGCTAGAAGTATGGAATACACCAACCACTCCAATTAGGCACAAACTGCCGTTGAACTTGAATTGTCCAATTGGAACACCTTTTAATTTCGGATCGAGACAAAAACTTGGGCAACATCATAATATGGTGGGAGGAGTCATTTAGTGAGTTTTGAGTGAAATCCAATCGCTAGAAGTATGGAATACACCAGCCACTCCAATTAGGAACGAAGTGCCGTTGAATTTGAATTGTCCAATTTCTCACACCTATTGATTTCGGATGGAACCCCAAACTTGTGCAACATCATAATATGATGGGAGGAGTCATTTGGTGAGTTTTGAGGGAAATCCAATCGCTAGAAGTATGGAATACACCAACCACTCCAATTAGGAACGAACTGCCGTTGAACTTGAATTGTCCAATTTCTCACACCTATTGATTTCGGATCGGGCCCAAAACTTGGGCAACATCATAATATGGTGGGAGGAGTCGTTTGGTGAGTTTTGAGTGAAATCCAATCGCTAGAAGTATGTAATACACCAACAACTCCAATTCGGAACGAACTGCCGTTGAACTTACGTTGTCCAATTTCTCACACCTATTGAGTTCGGATCGAGCCCAAAACTTGGGCAACAACATAATATGGTGGGAGGAGTCATTTGGTGAGTTTTGAGTGAAATCCAATCGCTTGAAGTATGGAATACACCAACCACTCCAATTAGGGACGAACTGCCGTTGAACTTGAATTGTCTAATTTCTCACACCTATTGATTTCGGATCGGGCCCAAAACTTGGGCAACAACATAATATCGTGGGAGGAGTCGTTTGGTGAGTTTTGAGTGAAATCCAATCGCTAGAAGTATGTAATACACCAACCACTCCAATTAGGAACGAACTGCCATTGAACTTGAGTTGTCCAATTTCTCACACCTATTGATTTCGGATCGAGCCCAAGACTTGGGCAACATCATAATATGGTGGGAGGAGTCATTTGGTGAGTTTTGAGTGAAATCCAATCGCAAGAGGTATGGAATACACCAACCACTCCAATTAGGAACGAACTGCCGTTCAACTTGAATTGTCTAATTTCTCACACCTGTTAATTTCGGATCGGGCCCAAAACTTGGGCAACAACATAATATCGTGGGAGGAGTCGTTTGGTGAGTTTTGAGTGAAATCCAATCGCTAGAAGTATGTAATACACCAACCACTCCAATTCGGAACGAACTGCCATTGAACTTGAATTGTCCAATTTCTCACACCTATTGATTTCGGATCGAGCCCAAAACTTGGGCAACATCATAATATGGTGGGGGGAGTCGTTTGGTGAGTTTTGAGTGAAATCCAATCGCTAGAAGTATGGAATACACCAACCACTCCAATTAGGAACGAACTGTCGTTGAACTTTAATTGTCCAATTTGGAACACCTATGGATTTCGGATCGAGCCCAAAACTTGGGCAACATCATAATATGGTGGGAGGAGTCATTTGGTGAGTTTTTAGTGAAATCCAATCGCTAGATGTGTGGAATACACCAACCACTCCAATTAGGAACGAACTGCCGTTGAACTTGAATTGTCCAATTTCTCACACCTATTGATTTCGGATCGAGCCCAAAACTTGGGCAACATCATAATATGGTGGGAGGAGTCATTTGGTGAGTTTTGAGTGAAATCCAATCGCTAGAAGTGTGGAATACACCAACCACTCCAATTAGGAACGAACTGCCGTT
Organism: Prunus avium; assembly: GCF_965620075.1. Classification (NCBI taxonomy): domain Eukaryota; kingdom Viridiplantae; phylum Streptophyta; class Magnoliopsida; order Rosales; family Rosaceae; genus Prunus; species Prunus avium. Next base: position 1,910,627 of record NC_142287.1, read on the forward strand.
GAACTTGAATTGTCCAATTTCTCACTCCTATTGATTTCGGATCGAGACCAAAGCTTGGGCAACATCATAACATGGTGGGAGGAGTCATTTGGTGAGTTTTGAGTGAAATCCAATCGCTAGAAGTATGGAATACACCAACCACTCCAATTAGGAACGAACTGCCGTTGAACTTGAATTGTCCAATTTCTCACACCTATTGATTTCGGATCGAGCCCAAAACTTGGGCAACATCATAATATGGTGGGAGGAGTCATTTGGTGAGTTTTGAGTGAAATCCAATCGCTAGAAGTGTGGAATACACCAACCACTCCAATTAGGAACGAACTGCCGTTGAACTTGAATTGTCCAATTTCTCACTCCTATTGATTTCGGATCGAGCCCAAAGCTTGGGCAACATCATAACATGGTGGGAGGAGTCATTTGGTGAGTTTTGAGTGAAATCCAATCGCTAGAAGTATGGAATACACCAACCACTCCAATTAGGAACGAACTTCCGCTGAACTTGAATTGTCCAATTTCTCACACCTATTGATTTCGGAGCGAGCCCAAAACTTGGGCAACATCATAATATGGTGGGAGGAGTCATTTGGTGAGTTTTGAATGAAATCCAATCGCTAGAAGTATGGAATACACCTACCACTCCAATTAGGAACGAACTGCTGTGGAACTTGAATTGTCCAATTTGGAACACCTATTGATTTCGGATCGAGCCCAAATCTTGGGCAACATCATAATATGGTGGGAGGAGTCATTTGGTGAGTTTTGAGTGAAATCCAATTGCTAGAAGTATGGAATACACCAACCACTCCAATTAGGAACGAACTGCCGTTGAACTTGAATTGTCCAATTTGGAACACCTGTTTATTTCGGATCGAGCCCAGAACTTGGGCAACATCATAATATGATGGGAGGAGTCGTTTGGTGAGTTTTGAGTGAAATCCAATCGCTTGAAGTATGGAATACACCAACCACTCCAATTAGGAACGAACTGTCGTTGAACTTGAATTGTCCAATTTGGAACACCTATTGATTTCGGATCGAGACGAAAACTTGGGCTGTTCATAATATGGTGGGAGGAGTCATTTGGTGAGTTTTGAGTGAAATCCAATCGCTAGAAGTATGGAATACACCAACCACTCCAATTAGGAACGAACTGCCGTTGAACTTGAATTGTCCAATTTCTCACACCTATTGATTTCGGATCGAGCCCAAAACTTGGGCAACATCATAATATGGTGGGGGGAGTCGTTTCGTGAGTTTTGAGTGAAATCCAATCGCTAGAAGTATGGAATACACCAACCACTCCAATTAGGAAGGAACTGTCGTTGAACTTTAATTGTCCAATTTGGAACACCTATGGATTTCGGATCGAGCCCAAAACTTGGGCAACATCATAATATGGTGGGAGGAGTCATTTGGTGAGTTTTTAGTGAAATCCAATCGCTAGATGTATGGAATACACCAACCACTCCAATTAGGAACGAACTGCCGTTGAACTTGAATTGTCCAATTTCTCACACCTATTGATTTCGGATCGAGCCCAAAACTTGGGCAACATCATAATATGGTGGGAGGAGTCATTTGGTGAGTTTTGAGTGAAATCCAATCGCTAGAAGTGTGGAATACACCAACCACTCCAATTAGGAACGAACTGCCGTTGAACTTGAATTGTCCAATTTCTCACTCCTATTGATTTCGGATCGAGCCCAAAGCTTGGGCAACATCATAACATGGTGGGAGGAGTCATTTGGTGAGTTTTGAGTGAAATCCAATCGCTAGAAGTATGGAATACACCAACCACTCCAATTAGGAACGAACTGCCGTTGAACTTGAATTGTCCAATTTCTCACACCTATTGATTTCGGATCGAGCCCAAAACTTGGGCAACATCATAATATGGTGGGAGGAGTCATTTGGTGAGTTTTGAGTGAAATCCAATCGCTAGAAGTGTGGAATACACCAACCACTCCAATTAGGAACGAACTGCCGTTGAACTTGAATTGTCCAATTTCTCACTCCTATTGATTTCGGATCGAGCCCAAAGCTTGGGCAACATCATAACATGGTGGGAGGAGTCATTTGGTGAGTTTTGAGTGAAATCCAATCACTAGAAGTATGGAATACACCAACCACTCCAATTAGGAACGAACTTCCGCTGAACTTGAATTGTCCAATTTCTCACACCTGTTGATTTCGGATCGAGCCCAGAACTTGGGCAACATCATAATATGATGGGAGGAGTCGTTTGGTGAGTTTTGAGTGAAATCCAATCGCTTGAAGTATGGAATACACCAACCACTCCAATTAGGAACGAACTGTCGTTGAACTTGAATTGTCCAATTTGGAACACCTATTGATTTCGGATCAAGCCCAAAACTTGGGCAACATCATAATATGGTGGGAGGAGTCATATGGTGAGTTTTGAGGGAAATCCAATCGCTAGAAGTGTGGAATACACCAACCACTCCAATTAGGAACGAACTGCCGTTGAACTTGAATTGTCCAATTTCTCAAACCTATTGATTTCGGATCGACCCCAAAACTTGGGCAACATCATAATATGGTGGGGGGAGTCGTTTGGTGAGTTTTGAGTGAAATCCAATCGCTAGAAGTATGGAATACACCAACCACTCCAATTAGGAACGAACTGTCGTTGAACTTTAATTGTCCAATTTGGAACACCTATGGATTTCGGATCGAGCCCAAAACTTGGGCAACATCATAATATGGTGGGAGGAGTCATTTGGTGAGTTTTTAGTGAAATCCAATCGCTAGATGTATGGAATAGACCAACCACTCCAGTTAGGAACGAACTGCCGTTGAACTTGAATTGTCCAATTTCTCACACCTATTGATTTCGGATCGAGCCCAAAACTTGGGCAACATCATAATATGATGGGAGGAGTCATTTGGTGAGTTTTGAGTGAAATCCAATCGCTAGAAGTGTGGAATACACCAACCACTCCAATTAGGAACGAACTGCCGTTGAACTTGAATTGTCCAGTTTCTCACTCCTATTGACTTCGGATCGAGCCCAAAGCTTGGGCAACATCATAACATGGTGGGAGGAGTCATTTGGTGAGTTTTGAGTGAAATCCAATCGTTAGAAGTGTGGAATACACCAACCACTCCAATTAGGAACGAACTTCCGCTGAACTTGAATTGTCCAATTTCTCACACCTATTGATTTCGGATCGAGCCCAAAACTTGGGCAACATCATAACATGGTGGGAGGAGTCATTTGGTGAGTTTTGAGTGAAATCCAATCGCAAGAAGTATGGAATACACCAACCACTCCAATTAGGAACGAACTGCCGTGGAACTTGAATTGTCCAATTTCTCACACCTATTGATTTCGGATCGAGCCCAAAACTTGGGCAACATCATAATATGGTGGGAGGAGTCATTTGGAGAGTTTTGAGTGAAATCCAATCGCTAGAAGTGTGGAATACACCAACCACTCCAATTAGGAACGAACTGCCGTTGAACTTGAATTGTCCAATTTCTCACACCTATTGATTTCGGATCGAGCCCCAAACTTGGGCAACATCATAATATGGTAGGAGGAGTCATTTGATGAGTTTAGAGTGAAATCCAATCGCTAGAAATAGGGAATACACCAACCACTCCAATTAGGAATGAACTGCCGTTGAACTTGAATTGTCCAATTTCGAACATCTATTGATTTCGGATCGAGCCCAAAACTTGGGCAACATCATAATATGGTGGGAGGAGTCATTTGGTGAGTTTTGAGTGAAATCCAATCGCTAGAAGTATGGAATACACCAACCACTCCAATTAGGAACGAACTGCCGTTGAACTTGAATTGTCCAATTTCTCACACCTATTGATTTCGGATCGAGCCCCAAACTTGGGCAACATCATAATATGGTAGGAGGAGTCATTTGATGAGTTTAGAGTGAAATCCAATCGCTAGAAATAGGGAATACACCAACCACTCCAATTAGGAATGAACTGCCGTTGAACTTGAATTGTCCAATTTCGAACATCTATTGATTTCGGATCGAGCCCAAAACTTGGGCAACATCATAATATGGTGGGAGGAGTCATTTGGTGAGTTTTGAGTGAAATCCAATCGCTAGAAGTATGGAATACACCAACCACACCAATTAGGAACGCACTGCCGTTGAACTTGAATTGTCCAATTTCGAACATCTATTGATTTCGGATCGAGCCCAAAACTTGGGCAACTTCATAATATGTTGGGAGGAGTCATTTGGTGAGTTTTGAGTGAAATCCAATCGCTAGAAGTATGGAGTACACCAACCACTCCAATTAGGAACGCACTGCCGTTGAACTTGAATTGTCCAATTTGGAACACCTATTGATTTCGGATCGAGCCCAAAACCTGGGCAACATCATAATAGGGAGGGAGGAGTCATTTGGTGAGTTTTGAGTGAAATCCAATCGCTAGAAGTGTGGAATAGACCAACCACTCCAATTAGGAACGAACTGCCGTTGAACTTGAAATGTCCAATTTGGAACACCTATTGATTTCGGATGGAGCCCAAAACTTGGGCAACATCATAATATGGTGGGAGGAATCATTTGGTGAGTTTTGAGTGAAATCCAATCGCTAGAAGTATGGAATACACCAACCACTCCAATTAGGAACGAACTGCCGTTGAACTTGAATTGTCCAATTTGGAACACCTATTGATTTCGGATGGAGCCCAAAACTTGGGCAACATCATAATATGGTGGGAGGAGTCATTTGGTGAGTTTTGAGTGAAATCCAATCGCTAGAAGTATGGAATACACCAACCACTCCAATTAGGAACGAACTGCCGTTGAACTTGAATTGTCCAATTTCTCACACCCATTGATTTCGGATGGAACCCCAAACTTGTGCAACATCACAATATGGTGGGAGGAGTCATTTGAGTTTTGAGTGAAATTCAATCGCTAGAAGTGTGGAATACACCAACCACTCCAATTAGGAACGAACTGCCGTTGAACTTGAATTGTCCAATTTCCCACACCTATTGATTTCGGATCGAGCCCAAAACTAGGGCAACATCATAATATGGTGGGAGGAGTCATTTGGTGAGTTTTGAGTGAAATCCAATCGCTAGAAGTATGGAATACACCAACCACTCCAATTAGGAACGAACTGCCGTTGAACTTGAATTGTCCAATTTCTCACACCTATCGATTTCGGATCGAGCCCAAAACTTGGGCAACTTCATAATATGTTGGGAGGAGTCATTTGGTGAGTTTTGAGTGAAATCCAATCGCTAGAAGTATGGAAAACACCAACCACTCCAATTAGGAACGATCTGCCGTTGAACTTGAATTGTCCAATTTCTCACACCTATTAATTTCGGATCGAGCCCCAAACTTGGGCAACATCATAATATGGTGCGAGGAGTCATTCGGTGAGTTTTGAGTGAAATCCAATCTCTAGAAGTATGGAATACAAAAACTACTCCAATTAGGAACGAACTGCCGTTGAACTTGAATTGTCCAATTTCTCACACCAATTGATTTTTGATCGAGCCCCAAACTTGGGCAACATCATAATATGGAGGGAAGAGTCATTTGGTGAGTTTTGAGTGAAATCCAATCGCTAGAAGTATGGAATACACCAACCACTCCAATTAGGAACGAACTGCCGTTGAACTTGAATTGTCCAATTTCTCACACCTATTGATTTCGGATCGAGCCCAAAATTTGGGCAACATCATAATATGATGGGAGGAGTCATTTGGTGAGTTTTGAGTGAAATCCAATCGCTAGAAGTGTGGAATACACAAACCACTCCAATTAGGAACGAACTGCCCTTGAAATTGAATTGTCCAATTTGGAACACCTATTGATTTCGGATCGAGCCCAAAACTTGGGCGACATCATAATATGGTGGGAGGAGTCATTTGGTGAGTTTTGAGTGAAATCCAATCGCTAGAACTATGGAATACACCAACCACTCCAATTAGGAACGATCTGCCGTTGAACTTGAATTGTCCAATTTCTCACACCTATTAATTTCGGATCGAGCCCCAAACTTGGGCAACATCATAATATGGTGCGAGGAGTCATTCGGTGAGTTTTGAGTGAAATCCAATCGCTAGAAGTATGGAATACACAGACTACTCCAATTAGGAAAGAACTGCCATTGAACTTGAATTGTCCAATTTCTCATACCTATTGAGTTCGGATCGAGCCCAAAACTTGGGCAACATCATAATATGGTGGGAGGAGTCATTTGGTGAGTTTTGAGTGAAATCCAATCGCTAGAAGTATGGAATACACCAACCACTCCAATTAGGAACGAACTGCCGTTGAACTTGAATTGTCCAATTTGGAACACCTATTGATTTCGGATCGAGCCCCAAACTTGGGCAACATCATAATATGGTGAGAGGAGACATTTGGTGAGTTCTGAGTGAAATCCAATCGCTAAAAGTATGGAATGACCCAACCACTCCAATTAGGAACGAACAGCCGTTGAACTTGAATTGTCCAATTTGGAACACCTATTGATTTCGGATCGAGCCCAAAACCTGGGCAACATCATAATATGGTGGGAGGAGTCATTTGGTGAGTTTTGAGTGAAATCGAATCACTAGAAGTATGGAATACACCAACCACTCCAATTAGGAACGAACTGCCGTTGAACTTGAATTGTCAAATTTCTCACACCTTTTGATTTCGGATCAATCCCAAAACTTGGGCAACATCATAATATGGTGGGAGGAGTCATTTGGTTAGTTTTGAGCGAAATCCAATCGCTAGAAGTATGGAATACACAAACCGCTCCAATTTGGAACGAACTGCCGTTGAACTTGAATTGTCCAATTTGGAACACCTATTGATTTCGGATCGAGCCCAAAACTTGGGAAACATCATAATATGGTGGGAGGAGTCATTTGGTGAGTTTTGAGTGAAATCCAATCACTAGAAGTATGGAATACACCGACCACTCCAATTAGGAACGAACTGCAGTTGAACTTGAATTGTCCAATTTCTCACACCTATTGATTTCGGATCGAGCCCAAAACTTGGGCAACTTCATAATATGGTGGGGGGACTCATTTGGTGAGTTTTGAGTGAAATCCAATCGCTAGAAGTATGGAATACACCAACCACTCCAATTAGGAACGAACTGCTGTTGAACTTGAATTGTCCAATTTGGAACACCTATTGATTTCGGATCGAGCCCAAAACTTGGGCAACATCATAATGTGGTGGGAGGAGTCATTTCGTGAGTTTTGAGTGAAATCCAATCGCTAGAAGTATGGAATACACCAACTACTCCAATTAGGAACGAACTGCCGTTGAACTTGAATTATCCAATTTCTCACACCTATTGATTTCGGATCGAGCCCAACACTTGGGCAACATCGTAATATGGTGGGAGGAGTTATTTGGTGAGTTTTGAGTGAAATCCAATCGCTAGAAGTATGGAATACACCAACCACTCCAATTAGGAACGAACTGCCATTGAACTTGAATTGTCCAATTTCTCACACCTATTGATTTCGGATCGAGCCCCGAACTTGGGCAACATCATAATATGGTGGGAGGAGTCATTTGGTGAGTTTTGAGTGAAATCCAATCGCTAGAAGTATGGAATACACCAACCACTCCAATTAGGAACGAACTGCTGTTGAACTTGAATTGTCCAATTTGGAACACCTATTGATTTCGGATCGAGCCCAAAACTTGGGCAACATCATAATGTGGTGGGAGGAGTCATTTGGTGAGTTTTGAGTGAAATCCAATCGCTAGAAGTATGGAATACACCAACTACTCCAATTAGGAACGAACTGCCGTTGAACTTGAATTATCCAATTTCTCACACCTATTGATTTCGGATCGAGCCCAACACTTGGGCAACATCGTAATATGGTGGGAGGAGTCATTTGGTGAGTTTTGAGTGAAATCCAATTGCTAGAAGTATGGAATACACCAACCACTCCAATTAGGAACGAACTGCCGTTGAACTTGAATTGTCCAATTTCTCACACCTATTGAGTTCGGATCGAGCCCAAAACTTTGGCAACATCATAATACGGTGGGAGGAGTCATTTGGTGAGTTTTGAGTGAAATCGAATCGCTAGAGGTTTGGAATACACCAACCACTCCAATTAGGAACGAACTGCGGTTGAACTTGAATTGTCCAATTTCTCACACCAATTGATTTCGGATTGAGCCCAAAACTTGGGCAACATCATAATATGGTGGGAGGAATTATTTGGGGGAGTTTTGAGTGATATCCAATCGCTAGAAGTATGGAATACACCAACCACTCCAATTAGGAACGAACTGCCGTGGAACTTGAATTGTCCAATTTGGAACACCTATTGATTTCGGATCGAGCCCAGAACTTGGGCAACATCATAATATGATGGGAGGAGTCGTTTGGTGAGTTTTGAGTGAAATCCAATCGCTTGAAGTATGGAATACACCAACCACTCCAATTAGGAACGAACTGCCGTTGAACTTGAATTGTCCAATTTCTCACACCTATTGATTTCGGATCGAGCCCAAAATTTGGGCAACATCATAATATGGTGGGAGGAGTCATTTGGTGAGTTTTGAGTGAAATCCAATCGCTAGAAGTATGGAATACACCAACCACTCCAATTAGGAACGAACTGTCGTTGAACTTGTATGGTCCAATTTGGAACACCTATTGATTTCGGATCGAGATGAAAACTTGGGCAACATCATAATATGGTGGGAGGAGTCATTTGGTGAGTTTTGAGTGAAATCCAATCGCTAGAAGTATGGAATACACCAACCAATCCAATTAGGAACGAACTGCCGTTGAACTTGAATTGTCCAATTTCTCACACCTATTGATTTCGGATCGAGCCCAAAACTTGGGCTACATCATAATATGATGGGAGGAGTCATTTGGTGAGTTTTGAGTGAAATCCAATCGCTAGAAGTTTGGAATACACCAACCACTCCAATTAGGAACGAACTGCCGTGGAACTTGAATTGTCCAATTTGGAACACCTATTGATTTCGGATCGAGCGCAAAACTTGGGCAACATCATAATATGGTGGGAGGGGTCATTTGGTGAGTTTTGAGTGAAATCCAATTGCTAGAAGTGTGGAATACACCAACCACTCCAATTAGGAACGAACTGCCGTTGAACTTGAATTGTCCAATTTCTCACACCTATTGATTTCGGATCGAACCCAAAACTTGGGCAACATGATAATATGGTGGGAGGAGTCATTTGGTGAGTTTTGAGTGAAATCCAATCGCTAGAAGTATGGAATACACCAACCACTCCAATTTGGAACGAACTGCCGTTGAACTTGAATTGTCCAATTTCTCACACCTATTGATATCGGATCGAGCCCAAAACTTGGGCAACATCATAATATGGTGGGAGGAGTCATTTGGTGAGTTTTGAGTGAAATCCAATCGCTAGAAGTATGGAATACACCAACCACTCCAATTAGGAACGAACTGCCGTTGAACTTGAATTGTCCAATTTGAAACACCTATTGATTTCGGATCGAGACTAAAACTTGGGCAACATCATAATATGGTGGGAGGAGTCATTTATTGAGTTTTGAGTGAAATCCAATCGCTAGAAGTATGGAATACACCAACCACTCCAATTTGGAACGAACTGCCGTTGAACTTGAATTGCCCATTTTCTCACACCTATTTATTTCGGATCGAGCCCCAAACTTGGGCAATATCATAATATGGTGGGAGGAGTCATTTGGTGAGTTTTGAGTGAAATCCAATCACTAGAAGTATGGAATACACCAACCACTCCAATTCGGAACGAACTGTTAAGCTCATAATTTCATACATATACATGCCCTATTTACTTACTTCTTTTGTTTAGTTTCCTAGATTTATAAGTTATTTGCCTCCCTTTGTGTGTTTTGTAGGCCAAAAGAGCAAGAGAGCATAATTCTTGCAATTCAAGCATGTTAAGGCCTAATTTGGATGAATGGAAGAAGAGCTTAAAGACAAACTCATTTTTCCTACAGCCCCTTGCCAGTCCAGTTTCGTGGGTCACATTGTAAGATCTGTTTCAGCAACCTACACAGCTCGGATGAGGCCGCATTCTTGATGAAAGGTGTTCCAATGGGTGTGTACTATAACATATCCAAAATTCAGCCCCATTGGATAAATCTGGAGTCCGTCACCTAGCATACACAGACCCATGCTCAGGATGGATTTTTGTCAGCGAGCAAAACGAGTTAACAATTTGTTTCGGCCTTAACTTCCTCCTCCGAGCTTGGATTGGGCCAATATTTGTGTGGTTGGATCATACACATTCTGAACTTCACAATGGACATCTTAAAGTCTTCATTTGATTCGGCCTAGCCCAATTCGTAAGCCCTTGAAGTTGCTGGTCATGCTGACATGAGGATGAGCTGGTTGGAAGCTTGGTCATGGTGAGCTAGGCATGAGCTATTGTAGCTGGTTGGAAGCTTGGTCATGGTGACATGAAGATGAGCTAGGGCTGCTGGTGGGATTTATTGATGAAGTGCATCAACCAATTCAGATTTTATAATGCAAGTGTTGTATGCATTAGTGAAGTGCATCAACCAATTTAGATTTTATAATGCAAGTGTTGAATGCATTAGCCATATTGAATTCAGATTTATCACTCCCCTCTCCCTATAAATACCACATCCATTCCACATTCAAGAAACAACAAATCCTGAGATTCACAACTCCACAATTCACTCCAACCATCCTCAAACACTCTCACAATCCCAAACACTCCAACAATCACCAAAACAACTCCAGCTTTCTTCTCTTCCATTTCCCTACGAATTTCATCTTCCTTAGCCATCACCACTCACTCAAACTCATCCCAAATCACCTCCATATCCTTCATACATCTTTCTAGAAGTGGGGAAGCTCTTGGAGAAGCATTAGAAGTGGAGAAGCACTTGGAGAAGCCTTGGACACCACAAGAACTTCAGAAAAAGGGTTTTTCTACTCTTATTGCATTCATTATGTTTTCTCATTTCTGTTCAAGTCTCTTTTCCATTATGAGTAGCTAAATCCATAACTAGGGCTTCGATGTAACCTAACATGAATATTCTGGGTTTATAAGTTCGGAGTTTCAAGTTTGATTCATAATTCATGTTCTTATTCATTATGCTTATAAGTTAACATGCTTGTTTGAATGATTGATCACCATTAGAACTTGTTTGTTAACTATCTTGGTTTGAATTAAGAGTATACACCATGCTTTAATTCGAATTGAACTATGAATAGGAAGAGTATGTATGGACATTCGACAACAGGGATTAGATACATACTTGGTTGTTTAAAATGTTCTTCTATGCTTAATGGGTTCCTAATGCTTAATTTTAGGTTAGACAACAAATGATCAAATTAGGGAATTAGGAACACAAGGTTAGGACCAAACACCATGGCCTAATCATACTTTAGCTAGAATCAATCTTTGAATCTGAATTAGACTTGTTACTTGAATCTTTATAACCCAGAATTGAATTGTTATGGTGAATCGAATGCCCTAGTCTCCAAACCTGTGTTTTAACCTTCAAAACCACCCTTTGTTACTTTTGTTTACTTGCTTTCCGTTGCAATTTCAGTTTGTTCATTTCTTTCTATAATCACAAGCATTCTCACTTCGAAGTTCATTTTAATCTTGCTGCATTTGTTTTCAAACTCACTCTAAATTCTATTTTAGATTTAACTTCCTAACTTCTTGAATTCGGTAATCTAAAATACATAACTAATTTGAACTTCCCAGTCTTCGTGGGTACGACCTCGTACTTGTCTTGCTATACTACTAATTGCCCCGTACAATTGCGAGTTAACATATCATTAACAACACGAACTGCCGTTGAACTTGAATTGTCCAATTTCTCACACCTATTGATTTCGGACCGAGCCCAAAACTTGGGCAACATCATAATATGGTGGGAGGAGTCATTTGGTGAGTTTTGAGTGAAATCCAAACGCTAGAAGTATGGAATACACCAACCACTCCAATTAGGAACGAACTGCCGCTGAACTTGAATTGTCCAATTTGGAACACCTATTGATTTCGGATCGAGCCCAAAACTTGGGCAACATCATAATATGGTGGGAGGAGTCATTTGGTGAGTTTTGAGTGAAATCCAATCGCTACAAGTATGGAATACACCAACCACTCCAATTAGGAACGAACAGCCGTTGAACTTGAATTGTCCAATTTCTCACACCGATTGATTTCGGATCGAGCCCAAAACTTGGGCAACATCATAATATGGTGGGAGGAGTCATTTGGTGAGTTTTGAGTGAAATCCAATCGATAGAAGTATGGAATACCCCAACCACTCCAATTAGGAACGAACTGCCGTTGAACTTGAATTGTCCAATTTGGAACACCTATTGATTTCGGATCGAGCCCAAAACTTGGGCAACATCATAATATGGTGGGAGGAGTCATTTGGTGAGTTTTGAGTGAAATCCAATCGCTAGAAGTATGGAATACACCAACCACTCCAATTAGGAAAGAACTGCCGTTCAACTTGAATTGTCCAATTTGGAACACCTATTGATTTCGGATCGAGTCCAAAACTTGGGCAACATCATAATATGGTGGGAGGAGTCATTTGGTGAGTTTTGAGTGAAATCCAATTGCTAGAAGTATGGAATACACCAACCACTCCAATTAGGAATGAACTGCCGTTGAACTTGAATTGTCCAATTTCTCACACCTATTGATTTCGGATTGAGCCCAAAACTTGGGCAACATCATAATACGGTGGGAGGAGTCATTTGGTGAGTTTTGAGTGAAATCCAATCGCTAGGAGTATGGAATACACCAACCACTCCAATTAGGAACGAACTGCCGGTGAACTTGAATTGTCCAATTTGGAACACCTATTGATTTCGGATCGAGTCCAAAACTTGGGCAACATCATAATATGGTGGGAGGAGTCATTTGGTGAGTTTTGAGTGAAATCCAATCGCTAGAAGTATGGAATACACCAACCACTCCAATTAGGAATGAACTGCCGTTGAACTTGAATTGTCCAATTTCTCACACCTATTGATTTTGGATTGAGCCCAAAACTTGGGCAACATCATAATACGGTGGGAGGAGTCATTTGGTGAGTTTTGAGTGAAATCCAATCGCAAGGAGTATGGAATACACCAACCACTCCAATTAGAAACGAACTGCCGGTGAACTTGAATTGTCCAATTTGGAACACCTATTGATTTCGGATCGAGCCCAAAACTTGGGCAACATCATAATATGGTGGGAGGAGTCATTTGATGAGTTTTGAGTGAAATCCAATCGCTAGAAGTATGGAATACACCAACCACTCCAATTAGGAACGAACTGCCGTTGAACTTGAATTGTCCAATTTGGAACACCTATTGATTTCGGATCGAGACCAAAACTTGGGCAACATCATAATATGGTGGGAGGAGTCATTTGGCGAGTTTTGAGTGAAATCCAATCGCTAGAAGTATGGAATACACCAACCACTCCAATTAGGAACGAACAGCCATTGAACTTGAATTGTCCAATTTGGAACTCCTATTGATTTCGGATCGAGCCCAAAACATGGGCAACATAATAATATGGTGGGAGGAGTCATTTGGTGAGTTTTGAGTGAAATCCAATCGCTAGAAGTATGGAATACACCAACCACTCCAATTAGGAACGAACTGCCGGTGAACTTGAATTGTCCAATTTGGAACACCTATTGATTTCGGATCGAGCCCAAAACTTGGGCAACATCATAATATGGTGGGAGGAGTCATTTGATGAGTTTTGAGTGAAATCCAATCGCTAGAAGTATGGAATACACCAACCACTCCAATTAGGAACGAACTGCCGTTGAACTTGAATTGTCCAATTTGGAACACCTATTGATTTCGGATCGAGACCAAAACTTGGGCAACATCATAATATGGTGGGAGGAGTCATTTGGCGAGTTTTGAGTGAAATCCAATCGCTAGAAGTATGGAATACACCAACCACTCCAATTAGGAACGAACAGCCATTGAACTTGAATTGTCCAATTTGGAACTCCTATTGATTTCGGATCGAGCCCAAAACATGGGCAACATAATAATATGGTGGGAGGAGTCATTTGGTGAGTTTTGAGTGAAATCCAATCGCTAGAAGTATGGAATACACCAACCACTCCAATTAGGAACGAACTGCCGTGGAACTTGAATTGTCCAATTTCTCACACCTATTGATTTCGGATCAAGCCCAAAACTTGGGCAACATCATAATATTGTGGGAGGAGTTATTTGGTGAGTTTTGAGTGAAATCCAATCGCTAGAAGTATGGAATATACCGACCACTCCAATTAGGAACGAACTGCCGTTGAACTTGAATTGTCCAATTTCTCACACCTATTGATTTCGGATTGAGCCCAAAACTTGGGCAACATCATAATATGGTGGGAGAAGTCATTTGGTGAGTTTTGAGTGAAATCCAATCGCTAGAAGTATGGAATACACCAACCACTCCAATTAGGAACGAACTGCCGTTGAACTTAAGTTGCCCAATTTCTCACACCTACTGATTTCGGATCGAGCCCAAAACTTGGGCAACAACATAACATGGAGGGAGGAGTCATTTGGTGAGTTTTGAGTGAAATCCAATCGCTAGAAGTGTGGAATACACCAACCACTCCAATTAGAAACGAATTGCCGTTGAACTTGAATTGTCCAATTTCTCACACCTGTTGATTTCGGATCAAGCCCAAAACTTGGGCAACATCATAATATGGTGGGAGGAGTCATTTGGTGAGTTTTCAGTGAAATCCAATCGCTAGAAGTATGGAATACACCAACCACTCCAATTAGGAACGAACTGTCGTTGAACTTGAATTGTCCAATTTCTCACAGCCATTGATTTCGGATGGAACCCCAAACTTGTGCAACATGATAATATGGCGGGAGGAGTCATTTGGTGAGTTTTGAGTGAAATCCAATCGCTAGAAGTATGGAATACACCAACCACTCCAATTCGGAACGAACTGCCGTTGAACTTGAATTGTCCAATTTCTAACACCTATTGAGTTCGGATCGAGCCCAAAACTTGGGCAACATCATAATATGGTGGGAGGAGTCATTTGGTGAGTTTTGAATGAAATCCAATCGCTAGAAGTATGGAATACACCAACCACTCCAATTAGGAACGAACTGCCGTTGAACTTGAATTGTCCAATTTCTCACACCTATTGATTCCGGATCGAGCCCAAAACTTGGGCAACATCATAATATGGTGGGAGGAGTCATTTGGTGAGTTTTGAGTGAAATCCAATCGCTAGAAGTATGGAATACACCAACCACTCCAATTAGGAACGAACTGCCGTTGAACTTGAATTGTCCAATTTCTCACACCTATTGATTTCGGATCGAGCCCTAAACTTGGGCAACATCATAATATGGTGGGAGGAGTCATTTGGTGAGTTTTGAGTGAAATCCAATCGCTAGAAGTATGGAATACACCAACCACTCCAATTAGGAACGAACTGCCGTTGAACTTGACTTGTCCAATTTCTAACACCTATTGAGTTCGGATCGAGCATAAAACTTGGGCAACGTCATAATATGGTGGGAGGTGTCATTTGGTGAGTTTTGAGTGAAATCCAATCGCTAGAAGTATGGAATACACCAACCACTCCAATTAGGAACGAACTGTCGATGAACTTGAATTGTCCAATTTCTCACACCCATTGAATTCGGATGGAACCCCAAACTTGTGCGACATCATAATATGGTGGCAGGAGTCATTTGGTGAGTTTTGAGGGAAATCCAATCGCTGGAAGTATGGAATACACCAACCACTCCAATTAGGAACGAACTGCCGTTGAACTTTAATTGTCCAATTTCTCACACCTATTGATTTCGGATCGAGCCCAAAACTTGGGCAACATCATAATATGGTGGGAGGAGTCATTTGGTGAGTTTTCAGTGAAATCCAATCGCTAGAAGTATAGAATACACCAACCACTCCAATTAGGAACGAACTGCCGTTGAACTTGAATTGTCCAATTTCTCACACCTATTGATTTCGGATCGAGCCCCAAACTTGGGCAACATCATAATCTGGTGGGAGGAGTCATTTGGTGAGTTTTGAGGGAAATCCAATCGCTAGAAGTATAGAATACACCAACCACTCCAATTAGGAACGAACTTCCGTTGAACTTGAATTGTCCAATTTGGAACACCTGTTGATTTCGGATCAAGCCCAAAACTTGGGCAACATCATAATATGGTGGGAGGAGTTATTTGGTGAGTTTTGAGTGAAATCCAATCGCTAGAAGTATGGAATACACCAACCACTCCAATTAGGAACGAACTGTCGTTGAACTTGAATTGTCCAATTTCTCACAGCCATTGATTTCGGATGGAACCCCAAACTTGTGCAACATGATAATATGGCGGGAGGAGTCATTTGGTGAGTTTTGAGTGAAATCCAATCGCTAGAAGTATGGAATACACCAACCACTCCAATTCGGAACGAACTGCCGTTGAACTTGAATTGTCCAATTTCTAACACCTATTGAGTTCGGATCGAGCCCAAAACTTGGGCAACATCATAATATGGTGGGAGGAGTCATTTGGTGAGTTTTGAATGAAATCCAATCGCTAGAAGTATGGAATACACCAACCACTCCAATTAGGAACGAACTGCCGTTGAACTTGAATTGTCCAATTTCTCACACCTATTGATTTCGGATGGAACCCCAAACTTGTGCAACATCATAATATGGTGGGAGGAGTCATTTGGTGAGTTTTGAGTGAAATCCAATCGCTAGAAGTATAGAATACACCAACCACTCCAATTAGGAACGAACTGTCGTTGAACTTGAATTGTCCAATTTCTCACACCTATTGATTTCGGATGGAACCCCAAACTTGGGCAACATCATAATATGGTGGGAGGAGTCATTTGGTGAGTTTTGAGGGAAATCCAATCGCTAGAAGTATAGAATACCCCAACCACTCCAATTAGGAACGAACTTCCGTTGAACTTGAATTGTCCAATTTGGAACACCTGTTGATTTCGGATCAAGCCCAAAACTTGGGCAACATCATAATATGGTGGGAGGAGTCATTTGGTGAGTTTTGAGTGAAATCCAATTGCTAGAAGTATGGAATACACCAACCACTCCAATTAGGAACGGACTGCCATTGAACTTAAATTGTCCAATTTCTAACACCTATTGAGTTCGGAACGAGCCCAAAACTTGGGCAACATCATAATATGGTGGGAGGAGTCATTTGGTGAGTTTTGAGTGAAATCCAATCGCTAGAAGAATGGAATACACCAACCACTCCAACTAGGAAAGAACTGTCGTTGAACTTGAATTGTCCAATTTCTCACACCCATTGATTTCGGATGGAACCCCAAACTTGTGCGACATCGTAATATGGTGGGAGGAGTCATTTGGTGAGTTTTGAGTGAAATCCAATCGCTAGAAGTATGGAATACACCAACCACTCCAATTAGGAACGAACTGCCGTTGAATTTGAATTGTTCAATTTCTAACACCTATTGAGTTCGGATCGAGCCCAAAACTTGGGCAACATCATAATATGGTGGGAGGAGTCATTTGGTGAGTTTTGAGTGAAATCCAATCGCTAGAAGTATGGAATACACCAACCACTCCAATTTGGAACGAACTGCCGTTGAACTTTAATTGTCCAATTTCTCACACCCATTGATTTCGGATCGAGCCCAAAACTTGGGCAACATCATAATATGGTGGGAGGAGTCATTTGGTGAGTTTTGAGTGAAATCCAATCGCTAGAAGTATGGAATACACCAACCACTCCAATTAGGAACGAACTGTCGTTGAACTTGAATTGTCCAATTTCTCACACCCATTGATTTCGGATGGAACCCCAAACTTGTGCGACATCATAATATGGTGGGAGGAGTCATTTGGTGAGTTTTGAGTGAAATCCAATCGCTAGAAGTATGGAATACACCAACCACTCCAATTAGGAACGAACTGCCGTTGAACTTGAATTGTCCAATTTCTAACACCTATTGAGTTCGTATCGAGCCCAAAACTTGGGCAACATCATAATTTGGTGGGAGGAGTCATTTGGTGAGTTTTGAGTGAAATCCAATCTCTAGAAGTATGGAATACACCAACCACTCCAATTAGGAACGAACTGCCGTTGAACTTTAATTGTCCAATTTCTCACACCTATTGATTTTGGATCGAGCCCAAAACTTGGGCAACATCATAATATGGTGGGAGGAGTCATTTGGTGAGTTTTGAGTGAAATCCAATCGCTAGAAGTATAGAATACACCAACCACTCAAATTAGGAACGAACTGCCGTTGAACTTGAATTGTCCAATTTCTCACACCTATTGATTTCTGATCGAGCCCTAAACTTGGGCAACATCATAATATGGTGGGAGGAGTCATTTGGTGAGTTTTGAGTGAAATCCATTCGCTAGAAGTATGGAATACACCAACCACTCCAATTTGGAACGAACTGCCGTTGAACTTTAATTGTCCAATTTCTCACACCTATTGATTTCGGATCGAGCCCAAAACTTGGGCAACATCATAATATGGTGGGAGGAGTCATTTGGTGAGTTTTCAGTGAAATCCAATCGCTAGAAGTATAGAATACACCAACCACTCCAATTAGGAACGAACTGCCGTTGAACTTGAATTGTCCAATTTCTCACACCTATTGATTTCGGATCGAGCCCCAAACTTGGGCAACATCATAATCTGGTGGGAGGAGTCATTTGGTGAGTTTTGAGGGAAATCCAATCGCTAGAAGTATGGAAAACACCAACCACTCCACTTAGGAACGAACTGCCGTTGAACTTGAATTGTTTAATTTGGAACACCTGTTGATTTCGGATCAAGCCCAAAACTTGGGCAACATCATAATATGGTGGGAGGAGTCATTTGGTGAGTTTTGAGAGAAATCCAATCGCTAGAAGTATGGAATACACCAACCACTCCAATTAGGAATGAACTGTCGTTGAACTTGAATTGTCCAATTTCTCACAGCCATTGATTTCGGATGGAACCCCAAACTTGTGCAACATGATAATATGGCGGGAGGAGTCATTTGGTGAGTTTTGAGTGAAATCCAATCGCTAGAAGTATGGAATACACCAACCACTCCAATTCGGAACGAACTGCCGTTGAACTTGAATTGTCCTATTTCTAACACCTATTGAGTTCAGATCGAGCCTAAAACTTGGGCAACATCATAATATGGTGGGAGGTGTCATTTGGTGAGTTTTGAGTGAAATCCAATCGCTAGAAGTATGGAATACACCAACCACTCCAATTAGGAATGAACTGTCGTGGGAGTTCAATTGTCCGATTTCTCACACCCAAACTTGTGCGACATCATAGCTTGGAGGGAGGAGTCATTTGGTGAGTTTTGAGTGAAATCCAATCGCTAGAAGTATGGAATACACCAACCACACCAATTAGGAACGAACTGCCGTTGAACTTGAATTGTCCAATTTGGAACACCTATTGATTTCGGATCGAGCCCCAAACTTGGGCAACATCATAATATGGTGGGAGGAGTCATTTGGTGAGTTTTGAGTGAAATCCAATCGCTAGAAGTTTGGAATACACCAACCACTCCAATTAGCAACGAACTGCCGTTGAACCTGAATTGTCCAATTTCTCACACCTATTGATTTCGGATCGAGCCCAAAACTTGGGCAACATCAAAATATGGTGGGAGAAGTCATTTGGTGAGTTTCGAATGAAATCCAAACGCTAGAAGTATGGAATACACCAACCACTCCAATTTGGAACGAACTGCCGTTGAACTTGAATTGTCCAATTTCTCACACCTATTGATTTCGGACCGAGCCCAAAACTTGGGAAACATCATAATATGGTGGGAGGAGTCACTTGGTGAGTTTTGAGTGAAATCCAATCGCTAGAAGTATGGAATACACCGACCACTCCAATTAGGAACGAACTGCCGTTGAACTTGAATTGTCCAATTTGGAACACCTATTGATTTCGGATCGAGCCCCAAACTTGGGCAACATCATAATATGGTGGGAGGAGTCATTTGGTGAGTTTTGAGTGAAATCCAATCGCTAGAAGTATGGAATACACCAACCACTCCAATTAGGAATGAACTGCCGTTGAACTTGAATACTACAATTTGGAACACCTATTGATTTCGGATCGAGCCCAAAACTTGGGCAACATCATAATATGGTGGGAGGAGTCATTTGGTGAGTTTTGAGTGAAATCCAATCGCTAGAAGTATGGAATACACCAACCACTCCAATTAGGAACGAACTGTCGTTGAACTTGAATTGTTCAATTTCTCACCCCTATTGATTTCGGATGGAACCCCAAACTTGTGCAACATGATAATATGCCGGGAGGAGTCATTTGGTGAGTTTTGAGAGAAATCCAATCGCTAGAAGTATGGAATACACCAACCACTCCAATTAGGAACGAACTGCCGTTGAACTTAAATTGTCCAATTTCTCACACCTATTGAGTTCGGATCGGGCCCAAAACTTGGGCAACATCATAATATGGTGGGAGGAGTCATTTGGTGAGTTTTGAACGAATTCCAATCGCTAGAAGTATGGAATACACCAACCACTCCAATTAGGAACGAACTGCCGTTGAACTTGAATTGTCCAATTTGGAACACCTGTTGATTTCGGATCGAGCCCAAAACTTGGGCAACATCATAATATGGTGGGAGGAGTCATTTGGTGAGTTTTGAGTGAAATCCAATCGCTAGAAGTATGGAATACACCAACCACTCCAATTAGGAACGAACTGCCGTTGAACTTGAATTGTCCAATTTGGAACACCTATTGATCCCAAAACTTGGGCAACATCATAATATGGTGGGAGGAGTCATTTGGTGAGTTTTGAGTGAAATCCAATCGCTAGAAGTATAGAATACACCAACCACTCCAATTAGGAACGAACTGCCGTTGAACTTGGATTGTCCAATTTCTCACACCTATTGAATTCGGATCGAGCCCAAAACTTGGGCAACATCATAATATGGTGGGAGGAGTAATTTGTTGAGTTTTGAGTGAAATTCAATCGCTAGAAGTATGGAATACACCAACCACTCCAATTAGGAACGAACTGCCGTTGAACTTGAATTGTCCAATTTGGAAAACCTATTGATTTCAGATCGAGACCAAAACTTTGGAAACATCATAATATGGTGGGACGAGTCATTTACTGAATTTTGAGTGAAATCCAATCGCTAGAAGTTTGGAATACAACAACGACTCCAATTAGGAACGAACTGTCGATGAACTTGAATTGTCCAATTTCTCACCCCTATTGATTTCGGATCGAGCCCAAAACTTGGGCAACATCATAATATGGTGGGAGGAGTCATTTGGTGAGTTTTGATTGAAATCCAATCGCTAGAAGTTTGGAATACACCAACCACTCCAATTAGGAACGAACTTCCGTTGAACCTGAATTGTCCAATTTCTCACACCTATTGATTTCGGATCGAGCCCAAAACTTGGGCAACTTCAAAATATGGTGGGAGAAGTCATTTGGTGAGTTTCGAATGACATCCAAACGCTAGAAGTATGGAACACACCAACCACTCCAATTTGGAACGAACTGCCGTTGAACTTGAATTGTCCAATTTCTCACACCTATTGATTTCGGACCGAGCCCAAAACTTGGGAAACATCATAATATGGTGGGAGGAGTCACTTGGTGAGTTTTGAGTGAAATCCAATCGCTAGAAGTATGGAATACACCAACCACTCCAATTAGGAACGAACTGCCGTTGAACCTGAATTGTCCAATTTCTCACACCTATTGATTTCGGATCGAGCCCAAAACTTGGGCAACATCAAAATATGGTGGGAGAAGTCATTTGGTGAGTTTTGTAAGAAATCCAATCGCTAGAAGTATGGAATACACCAACCACTCCAATTTGGAACGAACTGCCGTTGAACTTGAATTGTCCAATTTGGAACACCTATTGATTTCGGATCGAGACCAAAACTTGGGCAACATCATAATATGGTGGGAGGAGTCATTTGGTGAGTTTTGAGTGAAATCCAATCGCTAGAAGTATAGAATACACCAACCACTCCAATTAGGAACGAACTGCCGTTGAACTTGAATTGTCCAATTTCTCACACCTATTGATTTCGGATGGAACCCCAAACTTTGGCAATATCATAATATGGTGGGAGGAGTCATTTGGTGAGTTTTGAGTGAAATCCAATCGCTAGAAGTATGGAATACACCAACCACTCCAATTAGGAACGCACTGCCGTTGAACTTGGATTGTCCAATTTGGAACACCTATTGATTTCGGATCGAGCCCAAAACTTGGGCAACATCGTAATATGGTGGGAGGAGTCATTTGGTGAGTTTTGAGAGAAATCCAATCGCTAGAAGTATGGAATACACCAACCACTCCAATTAGGAACGAACTGTCGTTGAACTTGAATTGTCCAATTTCTCACACCCATTGATTTCGGATCGAGCCCAAAACTTGGGCAACATCATAATATGGTGGAAGGAGTCATTTGGTGAGTTTTGAGTGAAATCCAATCGCTAGAAGTATGGCATACACCAACCACTCCAACTAGGAACGAACTGCCGTTGAACTTGAATTGTCCAATTTCTCACACCTATGGAGTTCGGATCGAGCCCAAAACTTGGGCAACATCATAATATGGTGGGAGGAGTCATTTGGTGAGTTTTGAGTGAAATCCAATCGCTAGAAGTATGGAATACACCAATCACTCCAATTAGGAACGCACTGCCGGAAACTTGGATTGTCCAATTTGGAACACCTATTGGTTTCGGATCGAGCCCAAAACTTGGGCAACATCGTAATATGGTGGGAGGAGTCATTTGGTGAGTTTTGAGTGAAATCCAATTGCTAGAAGTATGGAATACACCAACCACTCCAATTAGGAACGAACTGTCGTTGAACTTGAATTGTCCAATTTGGAACACCTACGGATTTCGGATCGAGCCCAAAACTTGGGCAACATCATAATATGGTGGGAGGAGTCATTTGGTGAGTTTTGTGTGAAATCCAATTGCTAGAAGTATGGAATACACCAACCACTCCAATTAGGAACGAACTGCCGTTGAACTTGAATTGTCCAATTTCTCACACCTATTGATTTCGGATCGAGCCCAAAACTTGGGCAACATCATAATATAGTGGGAGGAGTCATTTGGTGAGTTTTGAGTGAAATCCAATCGCTAGAAGTATGGAATACACCAACCACTCCAATTAGGAACGAACTGCCGTTGAACTTGAATTGTCCAATTTGGAACACCTATTGATTTCGGATCGAGCCCAAAACTTGGGCAACATCATAATATGGTGGAAGGAGTCATTTGGTGAGTTTTGAGTGAAATCCAATCGCTAGAAGTATGGAATACACCAATCACTCCAATTAGGAACGCACTGCCGTAGAACTTGAATTGTCCAATTTCTCACACCTATTGAGTTCGGATCGAGCCCAAAACTTGGGCAACATCATAATATGGTGGGAGGAGTCATTTGGTGAGTTTTGAGTGAAATCCAATCGATAGAAGTATGGAATACACCAACCACTCCAATTAGGAACGAACTGCTGTTGAACTTGAATTGTCCAATTTCTCACACCTATTGATTTCGGATCGAGCCCCAAACTTGGGCAACATCATAATATGGTGGGAGGAGTCATTTGGTGAGTTTTTAGTGAAATCCAATCGCTAGAAGTATAGAATACACCAACCACTCCAATTAGGAACGAACTGCCGTTGAACTTGAATTGTCCAATTTCTCACACCTATTGATTACGGATCGAACCCCAAACTTGGGCAACATCATAATATGGTGGGAGGAGTCATTTGGTGAGTTTTGAGTGAAATCCAATCGCTAGAAGTGTGGAATACACCAACCACTCCAATTAGGAACGAACTGTCGTTGAACTTGAATTGTCCAATTTCTCACACCCATTGATTTCGGATGGAACCCCACACTTGTGCGACATCATAATATGGTGGGAGGAGTCATTTGGTGACTTTTGAGAGAAATCCAATCTCTAGAAGTATGGAATACACCAACCACTCCAATTAGGAACGAACTGCCGTTGAACTTGAATTGTCCAATTTGGAACACCTATTGATTTCAGATCGAGCCCAAAACTTGGGCGACATCATAATATGGTGGGAGGAGTCATTTGGTGAGTTTTGAGTGAAATCCAATCGCTAGAAGTATGGAATACACCAACCACTCCAATTAGGAACGAACTGCTATTGAACTTGAATTGTCCCATTTCTCACACCTATTGATTTTGGATCGAGTCCCAAACTTGGGCAACATCATAATATGGTGGGAGGAGTCATTTGGTGAGTTTTAAGTGAAATCCAATCGCTAGAAGTATGGAATACACCAACCACTCCATTTAGGAACGAAGTGCCGTTGAACTTGAACTGTCCAATTTGGAACACCTATTGATTTCGGATCGAGCCCAAAACTTGGGCAACATCATAATATGGTGGGAGGAGTCATTTGGTGAGTTTTGAGTGAAATCCAATGGCTAGAAGTATGGAATACACCAACCACTCCAATTAGGAACGAACTGCTATTGAACTTGAATTGTCCAATTTCTCACACCTATTGATTTTGGATCGAGTCCCAAACTTGGGCAACATCATAATACGGTGGGAGGAGTCATTTGGTGAGTTTTAAGTGAAATCCAATCGCTAGAAGTATGGAATACACCAACCACTCCAATTAGGAACGAACCTCCGTTGAACTTGAATTGTCCAATTTTGAACACCTACTGACTTCGGATCGAGCCCAAAACTTGGGCAACAACATAATGGGGTGGGAGGAGTCATTTGGTGAGTTTTGACTGAAATCCAATTGCTAGAATTATGGAATACACCAACCACTCCAATTAGGAACGAACAGCCGTTGAACTTGAATTGTCCAATTTCTCACACCTATTGATTTCGGATCGAGCCCAAAACTTGGGCAACATCATAATATGGTGGGAGGAGTCATTTGGTGAGTTTTGAGGGAAATCCAATCGCTAGAAGTATGGAATACACCAACCACTCGAATTAGGAACGAACTGCCATTGAACTTGAATTATCCAATTTGGAAAACCTATTGATTTCGGATCGAGACCATAACTTGGGCAACATCATAATATGGTGGGAGGAGTCATTTGGTGAGTTTTGAGTGAAATCCAATCGCTAGAAGTATTTTATACACCAACCACTACAATTTGGAACGAACTGCCGTTGATCTTGAATTGTCCAATTTCTCACACCTATTGATTTCGGATCGAGCCCCAAACTTGGGCAACATCATAATATGGTGGGAAGAGTCATTTGGTGAGTTTTGAGTGAAATCCAATCGCTAGAAGTATGGAATACACCAACCACTCCAATTAGGAACGAAATGCCGTTGACCTTGAATTATCCAATTTGGAACACCAATTGATTTCGGATCGAGCCCAAAACTTGGGCAACATCATAATATGGTGGATGGAGTCATTTGGTGAGTCTTGAGTGAAATCCAATCGCTAGAAGTATGGAATACACCAACCACTCCAATTAGGAACGAACTGCCGTTGAACTTGAATTGTCCAATTTGGAACACCTATTGATTTCGGATCGAGCCCAAAACTTGGGCAACATCATAATATGGTGGAAGGAGTCATTTGGTGAGTTTTGAGTGAAATCCAATCGCTAGAAGTATGGAATACACCAATCACTCCAATTAGGAACGCACTGCCGTAGAACTTGAATTGTCCAATTTCTCACACCTATTGAGTTCGGATCGAGCCCAAAACTTGGGCAACATCATAATATGGTGGGAGGAGTCATTTGGTGAGTTTTGAGTGAAATCCAATCGCTAGAAGTATGGAATACACCAACCACTCCAATTAGGAACGAACTGCTGTTGAACTTGAATTGTCCAATTTCTCACACCTATTGATTTCGGATCGAGCCCCAAACTTGGGCAACATCATAATATGGTGGGAGGAGTCATTTGGTGAGTTTTTAGTGAAATCCAATCGCTAGAAGTATAGAATACACCAACCACTCCAATTAGGAACGAACTGCCGTTGAACTTGAATTGTCCAATTTCTCACACCTATTGATTTCGGATCGAGCCCCAAACTTGGGCAACATCATAATATGGTGGGAGGAGTCATTTGGTGAGTTTTGAGTGAAATCCAATCGCTAGAAGTATGGAATACACCAATCACTCCAATTAGGAACGCACAGCCGTTGAACTTGAATTGTCCAATTTCTCACACCTATTGATTTCGGATCGAGCCCAAAACTTGGGCAACATCATAATATGGTGGAAGGAGTCATTTGGTGAGTTTTGAGTGAAATCCAATCGCTAGAAGTATGGAATACACCAATCACTCCAATTAGGAACGCACTGCCGTAGAACTTGAATTGTCCAATTTCTCACACCTATTGAGTTCGGATCGAGCCCAAAACTTGGGCAACATCATAATATGGTGGGAGGCGTCATTTGGTGAGTTTTGAGGGAAATCCAATCGCTAGAAGTATGGAATACACCAACCACTCGAATTAGGAACGAACTGCCATTGAACTTGAATTATCCAATTTGGAAAACCTATTGATTTCGGATCGAGACCATAACTTGGGCAACATCATAATATGGTGGGAGGAGTCATTTGGTGAGTTTTGAGTGAAATCCAATCGCTATAAGTATTTTATACACCAACCACTACAATTTGGAACGAACTGCCGTTGATCTTGAATTGTCCAATTTCTCACACCTATTGATTTCGGATCGAGCCCCAAACTTGGGCAACATCATAATATGGTGGGAAGAGTCATTTGGTGAGTTTTGAGTGAAATCCAATCGCTAGAAGTATGGAATACACCAACCACTCCAATTAGGAACGAAATGCCGTTGACCTTGAATTATCCAATTTGGAACACCAATTGATTTCGGATCGAGCCCAAAACTTGGGCAACATCATAATATGGTGGATGGAGTCATTTGGTGAGTCTTGAGTGAAATCCAATCGCTAGAAGTATGGAATACACCAACCACTCCAATTAGGAACGAACTGCCGTTGAACTTGAATTGTCCAATTTGGAACACCTATTGATTTCGGATCGAGACCAAAACTTGGGCAACATGATAATATGGTGGGAGGAGTCATTTGGTGAGTTTTGAGTGAAATCCAATCTCTAGATCGCAATCTTAGCTTGAGCGTAATTACTCTCGCGATCTGCTTGCTTGCGTTTACCCGGTCGGTCTAGGTCCTCCAGCTGTTTTCGCATGTCGCGAGAGTACAACTCTACCATTTTTGATAGGTTTTTATTCTCGTCCCGCAATACTTCTAGCTGGTGTCGATTCACCTCCACTATCCTTGCCCTCTCCCTTTTCAAGCTTTTTATAGCACTCTGACATTCTTCAACCATACTTCGCTCCGCCGCCAACTGACCCTTTAGCACCTCTACCTCATGAGACATCGCAAGTAGGCGATGACCCAAACTTGCGACTGTTGCCGTACTCTGCACGCTCAGTGCCAGGGCATCGCTCACGACCCGGTTGTCATCCCTTGTCCCCAGGACACGTATATCTTTAGGAGTCACTAAATTTCTAGCCACTCCAATGGCAACATCGTTGTCCAGGAGTATTGAGTCAGTTACTGTCACAGGCCCCCGTGCGGAAGCAAAGTAGGGCATCCATACTGGTGCTGCTGCTTGGCCTCGTGTCTGAGTCGGTGGAGCTAGGTTGAGATCCAACGAAAAAGGGTAGGAAGAGGCCATTTGATTTCTCACTCTTTGTTCTTCTTTCTTTTCTGTTTTGTGTGTTTCTGAGTTTGTGTTTTTCACCCATTCTTTTTACCTTTTTATAGACTTAGTCTGCTAAACCCTAGCCGCTGCGGTTCTGGGTTATGTGCGGCCCTTATGGCTTATCTCTATATATCGCCGCACCCATTTCCCAACCTCCCCTTAATTGCATTTTCACCTTTCACAACCTTCAAAGTGAAAAAGTCGTCCCGCTTCACCCAAGAGGCCAATAATTCTGGCTTGGGGGATGTGAAAGCGGTCTCTGCGCGCCGACACATCCCTCACCTCTTTTGCCCGTGACTTCCCAGGAGCCGAGACATCAGGGACCACATTCTCTCTTTTCAAAAATCCCGCCTTTGCGCTCCCAATTCACGTTTCTTCTTAAAAATAAAAAATAAAAAATAAAAAAAAATGTGTGGGCTTCGGATTTCTTTGTGGGCTTCGGGTTTTCACCGTTGTTTAGGTTTCAAAGTGGGCTAACTTTCTTTTGGGTTGAGCTTTTAATCGTTTGGGTTTTGGTTTGCGTAAGACTGTTTGTTTAGGGCTTTCTGTTTCGAGTGTTTTACTGTTTCGTTTCTTTTTTATTTGTTTGTTTGTTTTGTAATTTTTATTTTGTA
Source organism: Prunus avium (assembly GCF_965620075.1). Taxonomy (NCBI): domain Eukaryota; kingdom Viridiplantae; phylum Streptophyta; class Magnoliopsida; order Rosales; family Rosaceae; genus Prunus; species Prunus avium. The sequence continues at coordinate 1,939,041 of NC_142287.1, forward strand.
ATTATTTTATTTTTGTATTTTAATTCTTGTGTGTTTTGTGATTTTTTATTGCTTTAATACCTTCATTTGTTATTTTTGACATTGCTTGTGCCTAAATTTTAAACATTGAGGACAATGTTCATTTCTAGGTTTGGGGGTATTGGAGTTTAGCAAGTAAATTTGGTTTTTCTTTTAAAAAAAAAAAAAAACAACAAATTTCAAATTAATTTCTTGCTTGTTTTATTTTGAGTCTTGTTTTGTTTTGAGTCACTTTCCGAACACTTATGATGAGATTGTGATAAATGTTTGCATGACTTAAAATTGGATTTCATTTTATTATTATTATTTAATTATGAAAAAATAAAATTTAAAAAAAAATAAAATTTTGGTATCGTTCTAGCATGATATGTTCGAAACCTTCTTTGCACTTGCCATTTGTTTCATAATTTTTCAATTAAAGGATTTGCATGACCCAAAGAATTGTATCAAGCATAAATTAGACTTATATAACCATATAATGTGAGCTTTTGAGCCTTGTTCTTCATTTCATGAGTGTTATACACATACTCTTATTTTCTTGTCATCAAAGTTGTTGTTTGATCTCATTATTCATTGATTTGGTTGAACACTTAAAAGTCATTCATTCTTTTGCAATTTGATTTCATGACATTTAAGAAATGATATTAAGGCCCTCTTTGGATCGTTTGTGCCTTTCAAGCTAACCTTATGCATGCTTAAGCATGACTTTCCATTGTTAACCATTTTGAGCCTACAAGTAAACCTTTTCTTTCATTTTACCAATTATATTTCCTCACCTTAGCCCGAAAAACAAATATTTACCTTTCTAAGGAACTCATGAGCTCTAATTCGGATGTGTTTTTCATGCTAAGTTTGGGAAGGGATATTACATAAAGAAAAAAAAGAAAAAAAAAAAAGAAGAGAAATTCACACAATTGGTGAAAGAAAAGAAAAAAAAAAAAAAATGTTGTGATTAAGTGGTGGTTGATTGAAAATTCATTTTTGGGCCTTCAAAAATAATTGTTGTTTGGAAAGAAGTGTAAACCATTGTAAATGAAGGTATAAGGAGTTTTGATCATGTAAAAGAAAAAAATCTAATCGTGATGATTCGAAGTCTTGTAAACTATTATTTTATGCTCTTACATTTTGAGTTCCTTGGACTTTGTATTATCCATACCTTTCATTTCTTACTCACCTTACACCATTGGCCCCATTACAACCTATAATAAAGACCTAAATTGATCTTAAATGTCATATGGTTGAATTGCATGCATTTTCTTACTTTTAAGTGTTTGGCATCCTTCTTGAGATCATATTAATGCATGTTCTTCATCTTCCTATTTTTGAGTTAAGTCCCTTATGATTTAACTCTAATCTCATGTTTATAACTGAGTGTTGCATTGTAGCCCTCTTCTGAGTGATTCATTTGTGAGAGGACAACTTTGGTGAGATTTGAAGTTGCATTTGTGCTTGGTATGATTTTTGAAATTGTGTGAAAACTAAGATTGGGGAATTTGTTGCATTTGGCTATCACACTACTACACTTTGAGCATGTTGTGTTTTGAACTTTGCCACCTTGTAAATAATATCTAAAATTGAGCTTTTATTGTTAAAACTTTTGAGTTATGTGCATGAGTCATCTCTCTTCAGAAAATGTTCGGAAAGATTGTTTTGAGTTTACTTTTTACATTTTTTTTAATTAATTAATTAATTTATTTTGGTTTTGTAATTATTTTTATTTTGGTTTTTGTGTTTATTTTATTTTTCTTAAGGACTAACAAATCTAATAAGTTTTCTAACCACCTTGTTTTGTAGAGTTAGTAAAACGTTTGTGGGTATCGTTTCTGTTAAACCCTCAGGAGACACAACTCCTCCTACTAGGGATGCCTAGAGGTTTAAAGGCTTGTTGCATATGCTCAATGCAATCGAGTTACCTGCGGAAGTGGTTTACTTAACTTCTTGTTTTGTTTTTATCTTTGTTTTTCTTTTGTTTTGCTCGAGGACTAGCAAAATCTAGGTTTGGGGGTATTTGATCGGTTCATAATTATATATCATTTTGTACCCTTCTAGCTTATGATTTGGTTATGTTATTGAGTTAAACTTGTGCTTTTAATCCATTTTCTGTTTTGATAAGTCCATAATTTCATACACTTGCATGCCTTCTTTACTTATTGATTTTGCTTAGTTTCTCTTTATTTTGAGTCACTTACCTATGTTTGTGTGTTTTGTAGGTTAAGATAGCAAGAGATAACATTTGATGCAATCCATGCATGTTAAGGGCTGATTGGCATATGAGGAATATGAGCTTAAAGACAAACACATTTTGGCTACAACCCCTTTCCAGCCCAATTTCGTAGGTCAACTTCTTGGCCTTGGATCAGCATTCTATGGGGCTCAAATGAGGTGAAGATCTTCATGAAACTTGTTCCAATGGGTGTCTACTACAACATATCCAAAATTCAGCCCAATTGAACATATGTGGAGTCCTTAGCCCGTCCAACACTGAACCATGCTCAGGAGGATTTGCAGCTGCCAGCTTTGAGCCTTGTCTCCTCCTTTAAGCCATGTGCCTCACCCATGCTGCAACTGACTTTGGATCCAACATAATGAGTGAAGTGGGGAGGCATTCCAGCTATGAAATTCTAAAGGAGCAAGTTGGTACATGCTGGAGTTATTATAGAGAAAGCATGTGCATGCATGTGAAGCAAAGAAATGAAATGAAGTCAATTTCAGTCTCTGTTCGGCAGCCAACTTGCAAGTACCAAAACGCACACTTCTACTGCTCCGATGGGAATACATTCTTCATAGAAGTTGTTCCAATGGGTGTCTAGTATAACATATCCAAATTGGAGCTCCATTGGATACGTTTTGAAACCTCTGGCCTTCCTACACCAAGCCTGGTTCAGAAAACTCGTTTTTCAGCAACCAAAAGGCAATCACATGGGTTGGCAGCAAAAGGCAACCACATGGGTTGGCAGCAAAGGCAGCCACAACTGATCACCTTTGAACCCATGTGAAGATGCTTGAGGTGCAGCAGCAAAAGATGAAGGATGGTGTGGGAATCCATCATGATGTTCCTCCCTCTTAGCCCTATAAATAGAGAAGCCTTCAAGCTTCAAATCACACCCCAAGGGGGGAGCTCTCAAACACTTCTCTAGAGCTCCCTTCTCTTCTCTCCCTCAAATTCTCTTAGTTTCCTTTCAAGTTGTCAATTGTTGTAACAAAATGAGTTTACTAAATTTTCCTTCAATTTTTCTTAGTTCCACTTTACTTTTATTTGTAATGTACATTCTTTCTTAAGTATTCAAGTTTAATTAGTTTCCAAGTTTCAATTATGGTTTTTGTTCTTATTCATTATGCTTATAAGTTAATATGCTAGTTTGAATGATTGATCACCATTTAGGCTTGCATGTTAGCTATCTTGGTTTGAATTAAGAGTAGACACCATGCTTTAATTCGAATTGAACTATGAATAGGAAGAGTATGTATGGACATTCGACAACAGGGATTAGATACATGCTTGGTTGTTTAAATTGTTCTTTTATGCTTAATGGGTTCCTAATGCTTAGTTTTAGGTTAGACAACAAATGATCAAATTAGGGAATTAGGAACACAAGGTTATGACCAAACACCATGGCTTAATCATACTTTAGCTAGAATCAATCCGTTAATCTAATTGAACTTGGGAACTTATTTGCTTGAGTTATTTCCTTTTTTTCTTGTTTTATTTATTTTCTTTTTCATTTCTATTTTGTGTAGGGGAAACAAATTGGATCATTCAATCACCAATCCTCGTGGGATCGACCTCGCACTTACATATGCTATACTACCAAACGGCTCGTGCACTTGCGAGTATCACAAGTTGAGGATGCAGCTGAATCCATTTTGGTGCAGCTGAATCGAAGGAACACCACTCCAATTAGGAACGAACCGCCGTTGAACTTGAATTGTCCAATTTGGAACACCTATTGATTTCGGATCGAGCCCCAAACTTGGGCAACATCATAATATGGTGGGAGGAGTCATTTGGTGAGTTTTTAGTGAAATCCAATCGCTAGACGTATGGAATTCACCAACCACTCCAATTAGGAACGAACTGCCGTTGAACTTGAATTGTCCAATTTCTCACCCCTATTGATTTCGGATCGAGCCCCAAACTTGGGAAACATCATAATATGGTGGGAGGAGTCATTTGGTGAGTTTTAAGTGAAATCCAATCGCTAGAAGTATGGAATACACCAACCACTCCAATTTGGAACGAACCGCCGTTGAACTTGAATTGTCGAATTTGGAACACCTATTGATTTCGGGTCGAGCCCAAAACTTGGGCAACAACATAATGTGGTGGGTGGAGTCATTTGGTGAGTTTTGAGTGAAATCCAATCGCTAGAAGTATGGAATACACCAACCACTCCAATTAGGAACGAACAGCCGTTGAACTTGAATTGTCCAATTTCTCACACCTATTGATTTCGGATCGAGCCCAAAACTTGGGCAACATCATAATATGGTGGGAGGAGTCATTTGGTGAGTTTTGAGAGAAATCCAATCGCTAGAAGTATGGAATACACCAACCACTCCAATTAGGAACGAACTGCCGTTGAACTTGAATTGTCCAATTTGGAACACCTATTGATTTCGGATCGAGCCCCAAACTTGGGCAACATCATAATACGGTGGGAGGAGTCATTTGGTGTGTTTTGAGTGAAATCCAATCGCTAGAAGTATGTAATACGGCAACCATTCCAATTAGGAACGAACTGTCGTTGAAATTGAATTGACCAATTTCTCACACGTATTGATTTCGGAACTAGCCCAAAACTTGGGCAATATCATATTATGGTGGGAGGAGTCATTTGGTGAGTTTTGAGTGAAATCCAATCGCTAGAAGTATGGAATACACCAACCACTCCTTTTAGGAACGATGTGCCGTTGAACTTGAATTGTCCAATTTGGAACACCTATTGATTTCGGATCGAGCCCAAAACTTGGGCAACATCATAATATGGTGGGAGGAGTCATTTGGTGAGTTTTGAGTGAAATCCAATGGCTAGAAGTATGGAATACACCAACCACTCCAATTAGGAACGAACTGCTATTGAACTTGAATTGTCCAATTTCTCACACCTATTGATTTTGGATCGAGTCCCAAACTTGGGCAACATCATAATATGGTGGGAGGAGTCGTTTGGTGAGTTTTAAGTGAAATCCAATCGCTAGAAGTATGGAATACACCAACCACTCCAATTAGGAACGAACCGCCGTTGAACTTGAATTGTCCAATTTTGAACACCTACTGACTTCGGATCGAGCCCAAAACTTGGGCAACAACATAATGTGGTGGGAGGAGTCATTTGGTGAGTTTTGAGTGAAATCCAATCGCGAGAAATATGGAATACACCAACCACTCCAGTTAGGAACGAACTGCCGTTGAACTTGAATTGTCCAATTTGGAACACCTATTGATTTCGGATCGAGCCCCAAACTTGGGCAACATCATAATATGGTGGGAGGAGTCATTTGGTGAGTTTTGAGTGAAATCCAATCGCTAGACGTATGGAATACACCAACCACTCCAATTAGGAACGAACTGCCGTTGAACTTGAATTGTCCAATTTCTCACACCTATTGATTTCGGATCGAGCCCCAAACTTGGGCTACATCATAATATGGTGGGTGGAGTCATTTGGTGAGTTTTGAGTGAAATCCAATCGCTAGAAGTATGGAATACACCAACCACTCCAATTAGGAACGAACCGCCGTTGAACTTGAATTGTCCAATTTGGAACACCTATTGATTTCGGGTCGAGCCCTAAACTCGGGCAACAACATAATGTGGTGGGATGAGTCATTTGGTGAGTTTTGATTGAAATCCAATCGCTAGAAGTATGGAATACACCAACCACTCCAAGTAGGAACGAACAGCCGTTGAACTTGAATTGTCCAATTTGGAACACCTATTGATTTCGGATCGAGCCCAAAACTTGGGCAACATCATAATATGGTGGGAGGAGTCATTTGGTGAGTTTTGAGTGAAATCCAATCGCTAGAAGTATGGAATACACCAACCACTCCAATTTGGAACGAACTGCCGTTGAACTTGAATTGTCCAATTTGGAACACCTATTGATTTCAGATCGAGCCCAAAACTTGGGCGACATCATAATATGGTGGGAGGAGTCATTTGGTGAGTTTTGAGTGAAATCCAATCGCTAGAAGTATGGAATACACCAACCACACCAATTCGGAACGAACTGCCGTTGAACTTGAATTGTCCAATTTGGAAAACCTATTGATTTCGGATCGAGACCATAACTTGGGCAACATCATAATATGGTGGGAGGAGTCATTTGGTCAGTTTTGAGTGAAATCCAATCGCTAGAAGTATAGAAAACACCAACCACTACAATTTGGAACGAACTGCCGTTGATCTTGAATTGTCCAATTTCTCACACCTATTGACTTCGGATCGAGCCCCAAACTTCGGCAATATCATAATATGGTGGGAGGAGTCATTTGGGGAGTTTTTAGTGAAATCCATTCGCTAGAAGTATGGAATACACCAACCACTCCAATTAGGAACGAACTGCCGTTGAACTTGAATTGTCCAATTTGGAACACCTATTGATTTCGGATCGAGCCCAAAACTTGGCCAACAACAGAATGTGGTGGTAGGAGTCATTTGCTGAGTTTTGAGTGAAATCCAATCGCTAGAAGTATGGAATACACCAACCACTCCAATTTGGAACGAACTGCCGTTGAACTTGAATTGTCCAATTTGGAACACCTATTGATTTCAGATCGAGCCCAAAACTTGGGCGACATCATAATATGGTGGGAGGAGTCATTTGGTGAGTTTTGAGTGAAATCCAATCGCTAGAAGTATGGAATACACCAACCACTCCAATTTGGAACGAACTGCCGTTGAACTTGAATTGTCCAATTTGGAACACCTATTGATTTCAGATCGAGCCCAAAACTTGGGCGACATCATAATATGGTGGGAGGAGTCATTTGGTGAGTTTTGAGTGAAATCCAATCGCTAGAAGTATGGAATACACCAACCACACCAATTCGGAACGAACTGCCGTTGAACTTGAATTGTCCAATTTGGAAAACCTATTGATTTCGGATCGAGACCATAACTTGGGCAACATCATAATATGGTGGGAGGAGTCATTTGGTCAGTTTTGAGTGAAATCCAATCGCTAGAAGTATAGAAAACACCAACCACTACAATTTGGAACGAACTGCCGTTGATCTTGAATTGTCCAATTTCTCACACCTATTGATTTCGGATCGAGCCCCAAACTTCGGCAATATCATAATATGGTGGGAGGAGTCATTTGGGGAGTTTTTAGTGAAATCCATTCGCTAGAAGTATGGAATACACCAACCACTCCAATTAGGAACGAACTGCCGTTGAACTTGAATTGTCCAATTTGGAACACCTATTGATTTCGGATCGAGCCCAAAACTTGGCCAACAACAGAATGTGGTGGTAGGAGTCATTTGCTGAGTTTTGAGTGAAATCCAATCACTAAATGTATGGAATACACCAACCACTCCAGTTAGGAACGAACTGCCGTCGAACTTGAATTGTCCAATTTGGAACACCTATCGATTTCGGATCGAGCCCAAAACTTGGGCAACATCATAATATGGTGGGAGGAGTCATTTGGTGAGTTTTTAGTGAAATCCAATCGCTAGACGTATGGAATACAACAACCAATCCAATTAGGAACAAACTGTCGTTGAAATTGAATTGACCAATTTCTCACACCTATTGATTTCGGATCGAGCCGAAAACTTGGGCAACCTCATAATATGGTGGGAGGAGTCATTTGGTGAGTTTTAAGTGAAATCCAATCGCTAGAAGTATGGAATACACCAACCACTCCAATTTGGAACGAACCGCCGTTGAACTTGAATTGTCGAATTTTGAACACCTATTGATTTCGGGTCGAGCCCAAAACTTGGGCAACAACATAATGTGGTGGGTGGAGTCATTTGGTGAGTTTTGAGTGAAATCCAATCGCTAGAAGTATGTTATACACCAACCACTCCAATTAGGAACGAACAGCCGTTGAACTTGAATTGTCCAATTTCTCACACCTATCGAGCCCAAAACTTGGGCAACATCATAATATGGTGGGAGGAGTCATTTGGTGAGTTTTGAGAGAAATCCAATCGCTAGAAGTATGGAATACACCAACCACTCCAATTAGGAACGAACTGCCGTTGAACTTGAATTGTCCAATTTGGAACACCTATTGATTTCGGATCGAGCCCCAAACTTGGGCAACATCATAATATGGTGGGAGGAGTCATTTGGTGTGTTTTGAGTGAAATCCAATCGCTAGAAGTATGTAATACGGCAACCATTCCAATTAGGAACGAACTGTCGTTGAAATTGAATTGACCAATTTCTCACACGTATTGATTTCGGATCTAGCCCAAAACTTGGGCAATATCATATTATGGTGGGAGGAGTCATTTGGTGAGTTTTGAGTGAAATCCAATCGCTAGAAGTATGGAATACAACAACCACTCCTTTTAGGAACGATGTGCCGTTGAACTTGAATTGTCCAATTTGGAACACCTATTGATTTCGGATCGAGCCGAAAACTTGGGCAACCTCATAATATTGTGGGAGGAGTCATTTGGTGAGTTTTGAGTGAAATCCAATCGCGAGAAATATGGAATACACCAACCACTCCAGTTAGGAACGAACTGCCGTTGAACTTGAATTGTCCAATTTGGAACACCTATTGATTTCGGATCGAGCCCCAAACTTGGGCAACATCATAATATGGTGGGAGGAGTCATTTGGTGAGTTTTGAGTGAAATCCAATCGCTAGACGTATGGAATACACCAACCACTCCAATTAGGAACGAACTGCCGTTGAACTTGAATTGTCCAATTTCTCACACCTATTGATTTCGGATCGAGCCCCAAACTTGGGCTACATCATAATATGGTGGGTGGAGTCATTCGGGGAGTTTTGAGTGAAATCCAATCGCTAGAAGTATGGAATACACCAACCACTCCAGTTAGGAACGAACTGCCATTGAACTTGAATTGTCCAATTTGGAACACCTATTGATTTCGGATCGAGCCCAAAACTTGGGCAACATCATAATATGGGGGGAGGAGTCATTTGGTGATTTTTGAGTGAAATCCAATCGCTAGAAGTATGGAATACACCAACCACCCCAATTAGGAACGAACTGCTATTGAACTTGAATTGTCCAATTTGGAACACCTATTGATTTCGGATCGAGCCCAAAACTTGGGCAACATCATAATATGGTGGGAGGAGTCATTTGTTGAGTTTTGAGTGAAATCCAATCGCTAGAAGTATGGAATACACGAACCACTCCAATTAGGAACGAACTGCCATTGAACTTGAATTGTCCAATTTCTCACACCTATTGATTTCGGATCGAGCCCCAAACATGGGCAACATCATAATATGGTGGGAGGAGTCATTTGGTGAGTTTTGAGTGAAATCCAATCGCTAGAAGTGTGGAATACACCAACCACTCCAATTAGGAACGAACTGCCGTTGAACTTGAATTGTCCAATTTGGAACACCAATTGATTTCGGATCGAGACCAAAACTTGGGCAACATCGTAATATGGTGGGAGGAGTCATTTGGTGAGTTTTGAGTGAAATCCAATCGCTAGAAGTGTGGAATACACCAACCATTCCAATTAGGAACGAACTGCCGTTGAACTAGAATTGTCAAATTTGGAACACCTATTGATTTCGGATCATGCCCAAAACTTGGGCAACATCATAATATGGTGGGAGGAGTCATTTGGTGAGTTTTGAGTGAAATCCAATCGCTAGAAGTGTGGAATACACCAACCATTCCAATTAGGAACGAACTGCCGTTGAACTTGAATTGTCCAATTTGGAACACCTATTGATTTCGGATCAAGCCCAAAACTTGGGCAACATCATAATATGGTGGGAGGAGTCATTTGGTGAGTTTTGAGTGAAATCCAATCGCTAGAAGTATGGAATACACCAACCACTCCAATTAGGAACGAACTGCAGTTGAACTTGAATTGTCTAATTTCGCACACCTATTGATTTCAGATCGAGCCCAAAACTTGGGCAACATCACAATATGGTGGGAGGAGTCATTTGGTGAGTTTTGAGTGAAATCCAATCGCTAGAAGTATGGAATACACCAAAAACTCCAATTAGGAACGAACTGCTATTGAACTTGAATTGTCCAATTTGGAACACCTATTGATTTCGGATCGAGCCCAAAACTTGGGCAACATAATAATATGGTGGGAGTAGTCATTTGGTGAGTTTTGACTGAAATCTAATCGCTAGAAATATGGAATACACCAACCACTCCAATTAGTAACGAACTGCCGTTAAACTTGAATTGTCCAATTTCTCACACCTATTGATTTCGGATCAAGCCCAAAACTTGGGCAACATCATAATATTCTGGGAGGAGTCATTTGGTGAGTTTTGAGTGAAATCCAATCGCTAGAAGTATGGAATACACCAACCACTCCAATTAGGAACGAACTGCCGTTGAACTTGAATTGTCTAATTTCGCACACCTATTGATTTCGGATCGAGTCCCAAACTTGGGCAACATCATAATATGGTGGGAGGACTCATTTGGTGAGTTTTAAGTGAAATCCAATCGCTAGAAGTATGGAATACACCAACCACTCCAATTAGGAACGAACTGCCGTTGAACTTGAATTGTCCAATTTCTCACACCTATTGATTTCGGATCGAGCCCAAAACTTGGGCAACATCATAATATGGTGGGAGGAGTCATTTGGAGAGTTTTGAGTGAAATCGAATCGCTAGAAGTAGGGAATACACCAACCGCTCCAATTAGGAACGAACTGCCGTTGAACTTAAACTGTCCAATTTCTCACACCTATTGAGTTCGGATCGAGCCCAAAACTTGGGCAACATCATAATATGGTGGGAGGAGTCATTTGGAGAGTTTTGAGTGAAATCGAATCGCTAGAAGTAGGGAATACACCAACCACTCCAATTAGGAACGAACTGCCGTTGAACTTGAATTGTCCAATTTGGAACACCTATTGATTTCGGGTCGAGCCCAAACCTTGGGCGACATCATAATATGGTGTTAGGAGTCATTTGGTGAGTTTTGAGTGAAATCCAATCGCTAGAAGTATGGAATGAACCAACCACTCCAATTAGGAACGAACCGCCGTTGAACTTGAATTGTCCAATTTGGAACACCTATTAATTTCGGATCGAGCCCAAAACTTGGGCAACATCATAATGTGGTGGGAGGAGTCATTTGGTGAGTTTTGAGTGAAATCCAATCGCTAGAAGTTGGAATACACCAACCACTCCAATTAGGAACGAACCGCCGTTGAACTTGAATTGTCCAATTTGGAACACCTATTGATTTCGGATCTAGCCCAAAACTTGGGCAACATCATAATATGGTGGGAGGAGTCATTTGGTGAGTTTTGTGTGAAATCCAATCGCTAGAAGTATGGAATACACCAACCACTCCAATTAGGAACGAACTGCCGTTGAACTTGAATTGTCCAATTTGGAACATGTATTGATTTCGAATCGAGCCCAAAACTTGGGCAACATCATAATATGGTGGGAGGAGTCATTTGGTGAGTTTTGAGTGAAATCCAATCGCTAGAAGTATAGAAAACACCAACCACTACAATTTGGAACAAACTGCCGTTGATCTTGAATTGTCCAATTTCTCACACCTATTGATTTCGGATCGAGCCCCAAACTTGGGCAATATCATAATATGGTGGGAGGAGTCATTTGGTGAGTTTTGAGTGAAATCCATTCGCTAGAAGTATGGAATACACCAACCACTCCAATTAGGAACGAACTGCCGTTGAACTTGAATTGTCCAATTTGGAACACCTATTGATTTCGGATCGAGCCCAAAACTTGGCCAACAACATAATGTGGTGGGAGGAGTCATTTGCTGAGTTTTGAGTGAAATCCAATCGCTAAATGTATGGAATACACCAACCACTCCAATTAGGAACGAACAGCCGTTGAATTGTCCAATTTGGAACACCTATTGATTTCGGATCGGGCCCAAAACTTGGGCAACATCCTAATAAGGTGGGAGGAGTCGTCTGGTGAGTTTTGAGTGAAATCCAATCGCTAGAAGTATGGAATACACCAACCACTCCAATTAGGAACGAACTGTCGTTGAACTTGAATTGTCCAATTTGGAACACCTATTGATTTCGGATCGAGCCCAAAACTTGGGCAACATCATAATATGGTGGGAGGAGTGATTTGGTGAGTTTTGAGTGAAATCCAATCGCTAGAAGTATGGAATACACCAACCACTCCAATTAGGAACGAACTGCCGGTGAACTTGAATTGTCCAATTTCTCACACCTATTGATTTCGGATCGAGCCCAAAACTTGGGCAACATCATAATATGGTGGGAGGAGTCACTTAGTGAGTTTTGAGTGAAATCCAATCGCTAGAAGTATGGAATACACCAACCACTCCAATTAGGAACGAACAGCCGTTGAATTGTCCAATTTGGAACACCTATTGATTTCGGATCGAGCCCAAAACTTGGGCAACATAATAATATAGTGGGAGGAGTCATTTGGTGAGTTTTGGGTGAAATCCAATTGCTAGAAGTATGGAATACAACAACCACTCCAATTAGGAACGAACTGTCGTTGAACTTGAATTGTCCAATTTCTCACACCTATTGATTTCGGATCGAGCCCAAAACTTGGGTAACATCATAATATGGTTGGAGGAGTCATTTGGTAAGTTTTGGGTGAAATCCAATCGCTAGAAGTATGGAATACACCAACCATTCCAATTAGGAACGAACTGCTGTTGAACTTGAATTGTCCAATTTGTAACACCTATTGATTTCGGATCGAGCCCAAAACTTGGGCAACATCATAATATGGTGGGAGGAGACATTTAGTGAGTTTTGAGTGAAATCCAATCGCTAGAAGTATGGAATACAACAACCACTCCAATTAGGAACGAACTGCCATTGAACTTGAATTGTCCAATTTCTCACACCTATTGATTTCGGATCGAGCCCAAAACTTGGGCAACATCATAATATGGTGGGAGGAGTCATTTGGTGAGTTTTGAGTGAAATCCAATCGCTAGAAGTATGGAATACACCGACCACTCCAATTAGGAACGAACTGCCATTAAACTTGAATTGTCCAATTTCTCACACCTATTGATTTCGGATCGAGCCCAAGACTTGGGCAACATCATAATATGGTGGGAGGAGTCAATTGGTGAGTTTTGAGTGAAATCCAATCGCACGAGGTATGGAATACACCAACCACTCCAATTAGGAACGAACTGCCGTTGAACTTGAATTGTCTAATTTCTCACACATATTGATTTCGGATCGGGCCCAAAACTTGGGCAACATCCTAATATGGTGGGAGGAGTCGTCTAGTGAGTTTTGAGTGAAATCCAATCGCTAGAAGTATGGAATACACCAACCATTCCAATTAGGAACGAACTGTTGTTGAACTTGAATTGTCCAATTTGTAACACCTATTGATTTCGGATCGAGCCCAAAACATGGGCAACATCATAATATGGTGGGAGGAGTCATTTGGTGAGTTTTGAGTGAAATCCAATCGCTAGAAGTATGGAATACACCAACCACTCCAATTAGGAACGAACTGCCGTTGAACTTGAGTTGTCCACTTTCTCACACCTATTGATTTCGGATCGAGCCCCAAACTTGGGCAACATCATAATATGGTGGGAGGAGTCATTTGGTAAGTTTTGAGTGAAATCCAATCGCTAGAAGTATGGAATACACCAACCACTCCAATTAGGAACGAACTGCCGTTGAACTTGAATTGTCCAATTTGGAACACCTATTGATTTCGGATCGAGCCCAAAACTTTGGCAACATCACAATATGGTGGGAGGAGTCATTTGGTGAGTTTTGAGTGAAATCCAATCGCTAGAAGTATGGAATACACCAACCACTCCAATTAGGAACGAACTGCCGTTGAACTTGAATTGTCCAATTTCTCAAACCTATTGATTTCGGATGGAACCCCAAACTTGTGCAACAACATAATATGGTGGGAGGAGTCATTTGGTGAGGTTTGAGTGAAATCCAATCGCTAGAAGTATGGAATACACCAACCACTCCAATTAGGAACGAAGTGCCGTTGAACTTGAATTGTCCAATTTCTCACACCTATTGATTTCGGATGGAACCCCAAACTTGTGCAACATCATAATATGATGGGAGGAGTCATTTGGTGAGTTTTGAGTGAAATCCAATCGCTAGAAGTATGGAATACACCAACCACTCCAATTTGGAACGAACTGCCGTTGAACTTGAATTGTCCAATTTCTCACACCTATTGATTTCGGACCGAGCCCAAAACTTGGGCAACATCATTATATGGTGGGAGGAGTCGTTTGGTGAGTTTTGAGTGAAATCCAATCGCTAGAAGTATGTAATACACCAACAACTCCAATTCGGAATGAACTACCGTTGAACTTAAATTGTCCAATTTCTCACACCTATTGAGTTCGGATCGAGCCCAAAACTTGGGCAACAACATAATATTGTGGGAGGAGTCATTTTGTGAGTTTTGAGTGAAATCCAATCGCTAGAAGTATGGAATACACCAACCACTCCAATTAGGAACGAACTGCCGTTTAACTTGAATTGTCCAATTTCTCAAACCTATTGATTTCGGATCGAGCCCAAAACTTGGGCAACATCATAATATGGTGGGAGGAGTCGTTTGGTAAGTTTTGAGTGAAATCCAATCGCTAGAAGTATGGAATACACCAACCACTCCAATTAGGAACGAACTGCCGTTGAACTTGAATTGTCCAATTTCTCAAACCTATTGATTTCGGATGGAACCCCAAACTTGTGCAACAACATAATATGGTGGGAGGAGTCATTTGGTGAGTTTTGAGTGAAATCCAATCGCTAGAAGTATGGAATACACCAACCACTCCAATTAGGAACGAACTGCCGTTGAACTTGAATTGTCCAATTTCTCACACCTATTGATTTCGGATCGAGCCCCAAACTTGGGCAACATCATAATATGGTGAGAGGAGTCATTTGGTGAGTTTTGAGTGAAATCCAATCGCTAGAAGTATGGAATACACCAACCACTCCAATTAGGAACGAAGTGTCGTTGAACTTGAATTGTCTAATTTCTCACACCTATTGATTTCGGATGGAACCCCAAACTTGTGCAACATCATAATATGATGGGAGGAGTCATTTGGTGAGTTTTGAGTAAATCCAATCGCTAGAAGTATGGAATACACCAACCACTCCAATTAGGAACGAACTGCCGTTGAACTTGAATTGTCCAGTTTCTCACACCTATTGATTTCGGATCGGGCCCAAAACTTGGGCAACATCATAATATGGTGGGAGGAGTCGTTTGGTGAGTTTTGAGTGAAATCCAATTGCTAGAAGTATGTAATACACCAACAACTACAATTCAGAACGAACTGCCGTTGAACTTAAATTGTCCAATTTCTCACACCTATTGAGTTCGGATCGGGCCCAAAACTTGGGCAACATCATAGTATCGTGGGAGGAGTCGTTTGGTGGGTTTTGAGTGAAATCCAATCGCAAGAAGTATGGAATACACCAACCACTCCAATTAGGAACGAACTGCCATTGAACTTGAATTGTCCAATTTCTCAAACCTATTGATTTCGGATGGAACCCCAAACTTGTGCAACAACATAATATGGTGGGAGGAGTCATTTGGTGAGTTTTGAGTGAAATCCAATCGCTAGAAGTATGTAATACACCCACAACTCCAATTCAGAACGAACAGCCGTTGAAGTTAAATTGTCCAATTTCTCACACCTATTGAGTTCGGATCGAGCCCAAAACTTGGGCAACATCATAATATGGTGGGAGGAGTCATTTGGTGAGTTTTGAGTGAAATCCAATCGCTAGAAGTATGGAATACACCAACAACTCCAATTAGGAACGAACTGCCGTTGAACTTGAATTGTCCAATTTCTCACACCTATTGATTTCGGATCGAGCCCAAAACTTGGGCAACATCATAATATGGTGTGAGGAGTCATTTGGTGAGTTTTGAGTGAAATCCAATCGCTAGAAGTATGGAATACAACAACCACTCCAATTAGGAACGAACTGCCGTTGAACTTGATTTGTCCAATTTGGAACACCTATTGATTTCGGATCGAGCCCAAAACTTGGGCAACATCATAATATGGTGGGAGGAGTCGTTTGGTGAGTTTTGAGTGAAATCCAATCGCTAGAAGTATGGAATACACCAACCACTCCAATTAGGAACGAACTGCCGTTGAACTTGAATTATCCAAATTGGAACACCTATTGATTTCGGATTGAGCCCAAAACTTGGACAACATCATAATACGATGGGAGGAGTCATTTGGGGAGTTTTGAGTGAAATCCAATCGCTAGAAGTATGTAATACACCCACAACTCCAATTCGGAACGAACAGCCGTTGAAGTTAAATTGTCCAATTTCTCATACCTATTGAGTTCGGATCGAGCCCAAAACTTGGGCAACATCATAATATGGTGGGAGGAGTCATTTGGTGAGTTTTGAGTGAAATCCAATCGCTAGAAGTATGGAATACACCAACCACTCCAATTAGGAACTAAGTGCCGTTGAACTTGAATTGTCCAATTTCTCACACCTATAGATTTCGGATGGAACCCCAAAGTTGTGCAACATCATAATATGATGGGAGGAGTCATTTGGTGAGTTTTGAGTGAAATCCAATCGCTAGAAGTATGGAATACACCAACCACTCCAATTAGGAACGAACTGCCGTTGAACTTGAATTGTCCAATTTCTCACACCTATTGATTTCGGATCGAGCCCCAAACTTGGGCAACATCATAATATGGTGGGAGGAGTCATTTGGTGAGTTTTGAGTGAAATCCAATCGCTAGAAGTATGGAATACACCAACAACTCCAATTAGGAACGAACTGCCGTTGAACTTGAATTGTCCAATTTCTCACACCTATTGATTTCGGATCGAGCCCAAAACTTGGGCAACATCATAATATGGTGTGAGGAGTCATTTGGTGAGTTTTGAGTGAAATCCAATCGCTAGAAGTATGGAATACAACAACCACTCCAATTAGGAACGAACTGCCGTTGAACTTGATTTGTCCAATTTGGAACACCTATTGATTTCGGATCGAGCCCAAAACTTGGGCAACATCATAATATGGTGGGAGGAGTCGTTTGGTGAGTTTTGAGTGAAATCCAATCGCTAGAAGTATGGAATACACCAACCACTCCAATTAGGAACGAACTGCCGTTGAACTTGAATTATCCAAATTGGAACACCTATTGATTTCGGATTGAGCCCAAAACTTGGACAACATCATAATACGATGGGAGGAGTCATTTGGGGAGTTTTGAGTGAAATCCAATCGCTAGAAGTATGTAATACACCCACAACTCCAATTCGGAACGAACAGCCGTTGAAGTTAAATTGTCCAATTTCTCATACCTATTGAGTTCGGATCGAGCCCAAAACTTGGGCAACATCATAATATGGTGGGAGGAGTCATTTGGTGAGTTTTGAGTGAAATCCAATCGCTAGAAGTATGGAATACACCAACCACTCCAATTAGGAACTAAGTGCCGTTGAACTTGAATTGTCCAATTTCTCACACCTATAGATTTCGGATGGAACCCCAAAGTTGTGCAACATCATAATATGATGGGAGGAGTCATTTGGTGAGTTTTGAGTGAAATCCAATCGCTAGAAGTATGGAATACACCAACCACTCCAATTAGGAACGAACTGCCGTTGAACTTGAATTGTCCAATTTCTCACACCTATTGATTTCGGATCGAGCCCCAAACTTGGGCAACATCATAATATGGTGGGAGGAGTCATTTGGTGAGTTTTGAGTGAAATCCAATCGCTAGAAGTATGGAATACACCAACCACTCCAATTAGGAACGAACTGTCGTTGAACTTGAATTGTCCAATTTCTCAAACTTATTGATTTCGGATGGAACCCCAAACTTGTGCAAAAACATAATATGGTGGGAGGAGTCATTTGGTGAGTTTTGAGTGAAATCCAATCGCTAGAAGTATGTAATACACCAACAACTCCAATTCGGAACGAATTGCCGTTGAACTTAAATTGTCCAATTTCTCACACCTATTGAGTTCGGATCGAGCCCAAAACTTGGGCAACATCGTAATCTGGTGGGAGGAGTCATTTGGTGAGTTTTGAGTGAAATCCGATCACTAGAAGTATGGAATACACCAACCACTCCAATTCGGAACGAACTGCCGTTGAACTTGAATTGTCCAATTTGGAACACCTATTGATTTCGGATCGAGCCCAAAACTTGGGCAACATCATAATATGGTGGGAGGAGTCATTTGGTGAGTTTTGAGTGAAATCCAACCACTCCAATTAGGAACGAACTGCCGTTGAACTTGAATTGTCCAATTTCTCACACCTATTGATTTCGGATCGGGCCCAAAACTTGGGCAACATCATAATATGGTGGGAGGAGTCATTTGGTGAGTTTTGAGTGAAATCCAATCGCTAGAAGTATGGAATACACCAACCACTCCAATTGGGAACGAACTGCCGTTGAACTTGTATTGTCCAATTTGGAACACCTATTGATTTCGGATCGAGCCCAAAACTTGGGCAACATCATAATATGGTGGGAGGAGTCATTTGGTGAGTTTTGAGTGAAATCCAATCGCTAGAAGTATGGAATACACCAACCACTCCAATTAGGAATGAACTGCCGTTGAACTTGAATTGTCCAAATTGGAACACCTATTGATTTCAGATCGAGCCCAAAACTTAGACAACATCATAATATGGTGGGAGGAGTCATTTGGTGAGTTTTCAGTGAAATCCAATCGCTAGAAGTATGGAATACACCAACCACTCCAATTAGGAACGAACTGTCGTTGAACTTGAATTGTCCGATTTGGAACACCTATTGATTTCGGATCGAGCCCAAAACTTGGGCAACATCATAATATGGTGGGAGGAGTCATTTGGTGAGTTTTGAGTGAAATCCAATCGCTAGAAGTATGGAATACATCAACCACTCCAATTAGGAACGAACTGCCGTTGAACTTGATTTGTCCAATTTGGAACACCTATTGATTTCGGATCGAGCCCAAAACTTGGGCAACATCATAATATGGTGGGAGGAGTCATTTGGTGAGTTTTGAGTGAAATCCAATCGCTAGAAGTATGGAATACACCAACCACTCCAATTAGGAACGAAATGCCGTTGAACTTGAATTGTCCAATTTGGAACACCTATTTATTTCGGATCGAGCCCAAACCTTGGGCAACATCATAATATGGTGGGAGGAGTCATTTCGTAAGTTGTGAGTGAAATCAAATCGCTAGAAGTATGGAATACACCAACCACTCCAATTAGGAACGAACTGCCGTTGAAATTGAATTGTCCAATTTCTCACACCTATTGATTTCGGATCGAGACCAAAACTTGGGCAACATCATAATATGGTGGGAGGAGTCATTTGGTGAGTTTTGAGTGAAATCCAGTCGCTAGAAGTATGGAATACACCAACCACTCCAACTCGTAACGAACTGCCGTTGAACTTGAATTTTCCAATTTGGAACACCTATTGATTTCGGATCGAGCCAACACTAGGGCAACATCATAATATGGTGGGAGGAGTCATTCGGTGTGTTTTGAGTGAAATCCAATCGCTAGAAGTATGGAATACACCAACCACTCCAATTCGGAACGAATTGCCGTTGAACTTAAATTGTCCAATTTCTCACACCTATTGAGTTCGGATCGAGCCCAAAACTTGGGCAACATCGTAATCTGGTGGGAGGAGTCATTTGGTGAGTTTTGAGTGAAATCCGATCACTAGAAGTATGGAATACACCAACCACTCCAATTGGGAACGAACTGCCGTTGAACTTGAATTGTCCAATTTGGAACACCTATTGATTTCGGATCGAGCCCAAAACTTGGGCAACATCATAATATGGTGGGAGGAGTCATTTGGTGAGTTTTGAGTGAAATCCAATCGCTAGAAGTATGGAATACACCAACCACTCCAATTAGGAATGAACTGCCGTTGAACTTGAATTGTCCAAATTGGAACACCTATTGATTTCAGATCGAGCCCAAAACTTAGACAACATCATAATATGGTGGGAGGAGTCATTTGGTGAGTTTTGAGTGAAATCCAATCGCTAGAAGTATGGAATACACCAACCACTCCAATTACGAACGAAATGTCGTTGAACTTGAATTGTCCAATTTGGAACACCTATTGATTTCGGATCGAGCCCAAAACTTGGGCAACATCATAATATGGTGGGAGGAGTCATTTGGTGAGTTTTGAGTGAAATCCAATCGCTAGAAGTATGGAATACACCAACCACTCCAATTACGAACGAAATGTCGTTGAACTTGAATTGTCCAATTTGGAACACCTATTGATTTCGGATCGAGCCCAAACCTTGGGCAACATCATAATATGGTGGGAGGAGTCATTTCGTAAGTTGTGAGTGAAATCAAATCGCTAGAAGTATGGAATACACCAACCACTCCAATTAGGAACGAACTGCCGTTGAAATTGAATTGTCCAATTTCTCACACCTATTGATTTCGGATCGAGACCAAAACTTGGGCAACATCATAATATGGTGGGAGGAGTCATTTGGTGAGTTTTGAGTGAAATCCAGTCGCTAGAAGTATGGAATACACCAACCACTCCAACTCGTAACGAACTGCCGTTGAACTTGAATTTTCCAATTTGGAACACCTATTGATTTCGGATCGAGCCAACACTAGGGCAACATCATAATATGGTGGGAGGAGTCATTCGGTGTGTTTTGAGTGAAATCCAATCGCTAGAAGTATGGAATACACCAACCACTCCAATTAGGAACGAACTGCCGTTCAACTTGAATTGTCCAATTTCTAACACCTATTGATTTCGGGTCGACCCCAAAACTTGGGCAACATCATAATATGGATGGAGGAGTCATTTGGTGAGTTTTGAGTGAAATCCAATCGCTAGAAGTATAGAATACACCTACCACTCCAATTAGGAACGAACTGCCATTGAACTTGAATTTTCCAATTTCGAACACCTATTGATTTCGGATCGAGCCAACACTAGGGCGACATCATAATATGGTGGGAGGAGTCATTCGGTGTGTTTTGAGTGAAATCCAATCGCTAGAAGTATGGAATACACCAACCACTCCAATTAGGAACGAACTGCCGTTGAACTTGAATTGTCCAATTTCTAACACCTATTGATTTCGGGTCGAGCCCAAAACTTGGGCAATATCATAATATGGTGGGAGGAGTCATTTGGTGAGTTTTGAGTGAAATCCAATCGCTACAAGTATGGAATACACCAACCACTCCAATAAGGAACGAACTGCCGTTGAACTTGAATTGTCCAATTTCTCACACCTATTGATTTCGGATCGAGCCCAAAACTTGGGCAACATCATAATATGGTGGGAGGAGTCATTTGGTGAGTTTTGAGTGAAATCCAGTTGCTAGAAGTATGGAATACGCCAACCACTCCAACTCAACTAGTAACGAACTGCCGTTGAACTTGAATTTTCCAATTCGGAACACCTATTGATTTCGGATTGAGCCAACACTAGGGCAACATCATAATATGGTGGGAGGAGTCATTCGGTGTGTTTTGAGTGAAATCCAATCGCTTGAAGTATGGAATACACCAACCACTCCAATTAGGAACGAACTGCCGTTGAACTTGAATTGTCCAATTTCTAACACCTATTGATTTCGGGTCGAGCCCAAAACTTGGGCAACATCATAATATGGATGGAGGAGTCATTTGGTGAGTTTTGAGTGAAATCCAATCGCTAGAAGTATAGAATACACCAACCACTCCAATTAGGAACGAACTGCCGTTGAACTTGAATTTTCCAATTTCGAACACCTATTGATTTCGGATCGAGCCAACACTAGGGCAACATCATAATATGGTGGGAGGAGTCATCCGGTGTGTGTTGAGTGAAATCCAATCGCTAGAAGTATGGAATACACCAACCACTCCAATTAGGAACGAACTGCCGTTGAACTTGAATTGTCCAATTTCTAACACCTTTTGATTTCGGGTCGAGCCCAAAACTTGGGGAACATCATAATATGGTGGGAGGAGTCGTTTGGTGAGTTTTGAGTGAAATCCAATCGCTAGAAGTATGGAATACACCAACCACTCCAATTAGGAACGAACTGCCGTTGAACTTGAATTGTCCAATTTCTCACACCTATTGATTTCGGATCGAGCCCAAAACTAGGGCAACATCATAATATGGTGGGAGGAGTCATTCGGTGGGTTTTGAGTGAAATCCAATCGCTAGAAGTATGGAATACACCAACCACTCCAATTAGGAACGAACTGCCGTTGAACTTGAATTGTCCAATTTTTCACACCTTTTGATTTCGGGTCGAGCCCAAAACTTGGGCAACATCATAATATGGTGGGAGGAGTCATTTGGTGAGTTTTGAGTGAAATCCAATCGCTACAAGTATAGAATACACCAACCACTCCTATTTGGAACGAACTGCCGTTGAACTGGAATTGTCCAATTTCTCACACCTATCGATTTCGGATCGAGCCCCAAACTTGGGCAACATCATAATATGGTGGGAGGAGTCATTTGGTGAGTTTTGAGTGAAATCCAATCGCTAGAAGTATAGAATACACCAACCACTCCAATTAGGAACGAACTGCCGTTGAACTTGAATTTTCCAATTTGGAACACCTGTTGATTTCGGATCGAGCCAACACTAGGGCAACATCATAATATGGTGGGAGGAGTCATTCGGTGTGTTTTGACTGAAATCCAATCGCTAGAAGTATGGAATACACCAACCACTCCAATTAGGAACGAACTGCCGTTGAACTTGAATTGTCCAATTTCTAACACCTATTGATTTCGGGTCGAGCCCAAAACTTGGGCAACATCATAATAAGGTGGGAGGAGTCGTTTGGTGAGTTTTGAGTGAAATCCAATCGCTAGAAGTATGGAATACGCCAACCACTCCAACTCGTAACGAACTGCCGTTGAACTTGAATTTTCCAATTTGGAACACCTATTGATTTCAGATCGAGCCAACACTAGGGCAACATCATAATATGGTGGGAGGAGTCATTCGGTGTGTTTTGAGTGAAATCCAATCGCTAGAAGTATGGAATACACCAACCACTCCAATTAGGAACGAACTGCCGTTGAACTTGAATTGTCCAATTTCTAACACCTATTGATTTAGGGTCGAGCCCAAAACTTGGGCAACATCATAATATGGTGGGAGGAGTCGTTAGGTGAGTTTTGAGTGAAATCCAATCGCTAGAAGTATGGAATACACCAACCACTCCAATTAGGAACGAACTGCCGTTGAACTTGAATTGTCCAATTTCTCACACCTATTGATTTCGGATCGTGCCCAAAACTAGGGCAACATCATAATATGGTGGGAGGAGTCATTCGGTCGGTTTTGAGTGAAATCCAATCGCTAGAAGTATGGAATACACCAACCACTCCAATTAGGAACGAACTGCCGTTGAACTTGAATTGTCCAATTTCTCACACCTTTTGATTTCAGGTCGAGCCCAAAACTTGGGCAACATCATAATATGGTGGGAGGAGTCATTTGGTGAGTTTTGAGTGAAATCCAATCGCTACAAGTATAGAATACACCAACCACTCCTATTTGGAACGAACTGCCGTTGAACTGGAATTGTCCAATTTCTCACACCTATTGATTTCGGATCGAGCCCCAAACTTGGGCAACATCATAATATGGTGGGAGGAGTCATTTGGTGAGTTTTGAGTGAAATCCAATCGCTAGAAGTATAGAATACACCAACCACTCCAATTAGGAACGAACTGCCGTTGAACTTGAATTTTCCAATTTGGAACACCTGTTGATTTCGGATCGAGCCAACACTAGGGCAACATCATAATATGGTGGGAGGAGTCATTCGGTGTGTTTTGACTGAAATCCAATCGCTAGAAGTATGGAATACACCAACCGCTCCAATTTGGAACGAACTGCCGTTGAACTTGAATTGTCCAATTTCTAACACCTATTGATTTCGGGTCGAGCCCAAAACTTGGGCAACATCATAATATGGATGGAGGAGTCATTTGGTGGGTTTTGAGTGAAATCCAATCGCTAGAAGTATGGAATACACCAACCACTCCAATTAGGAACGAACTGCCGTTGAACTTCAATCGTCCAATTTCTCACACCTATTCATTTCGGTTCGATCTCAAAACTTGGGCAACATCATAATATGGTGGGAGGAGTCATTTGGTGAGTTTTGAGTGAAATCCAATCGCTAGAAGTATAGAATACACCAACCACTCCAATTAGGAACGAACTGCCGTTGAACTTGAATTTTCCAATTTGGAACACCTGTTGATTTCGGATCGAGCCCAACACTTGGGCAACATCATAATATGGTGGGAGGAGTCATTCGGTGTGTTTTGAGTGAAATCCAATCGCTAGAAGTATGGAATACACCAACCACTCCAATTAGGAATGAACTGCCGTTGAACTTGAATTGTCCAATTTCTCACACATATTGATTTCGGGTCCAGCCCAAAACTTGGGCAACATTATAATGTGGTGGGAGGAGTCATTTGGTGAGTTTTGAGTGAAATCCAATCGCTAGAAGTTTGGAATACACCAACCACTCCAATTAGGAACGAACTGCCGTTGAACTTGAATTGTCCAATTTCTCACAACTATTGATTTCGGGTCGAGCCCAAAACTTGGGCAACATCATAATATGGTGGGTACGACCTCGTACTTGTCTTGCTATACTACTAATTTGAACTTCTCAGTCTTCGTGGGTACGACCTCGTACTTGTCTTGCTATACTACTAATTGCCCCGTACAATTGCGAGTTAACATATTATTAACAACACGAACTGCCGTTGAACTTGAATTGTCCAATTTCTCACACCTATTGATTTCGGACCGAGCCCAAAACTTGGGCAACATCATAATATGGTGGGAGGAGTCATTTGGAGAGTTTTGAGTGAAATCCAAACGCTAGAAGTATGGAATACACCAACCACTCCAATTAGGAATGAACTGCCGTTGAACTTGAATTGTCCAATTTGGAACACCTATTGATTTCGGATCGAGCCCAAAACTTGGGCAACATCATAATATGGTGGGAGGAGTCATTTGGTGTGTTTTGAGTGAAATCCAATCGCTACAAGTATGGAATACACCAACCACTCCAATTAGGAACGAACTGCCGTTGAACTTGAATTGTCCAATTTCTCACACCTATTCATTTCGGATCGATCTCAAAACTTGGGCAACATCATAATATGGTGGGAGGAGTCATTTGGTGAGTTTTGAGTGAAATCCAATCGCTAGAAGTATAGAATACACCAACCACTCCAATTAGGAACGAACTGCCGTTGAACTTGAATTGTCCAATTTCTCACACCTATTGATTTCGGATCGAGCCCCAAACTTGGGCAACTTCATAATATGGTGGGAGGAGTCATTTGGTGTGTTTTGAGTGAAATCCAATCGCTAGAAGTATGGAATACACCAACCACTCCAATTCGGAACGAACTGTTAAGCTCATAATTTCATACATATACATGCCCTATTTACTTACTTCTTTTGCTTAGTTTCCTAGATTTATAAGTTATTTGCCTCCCTTTGTGTGTTTTGTAGGCCAAAAGAGCAAGAGAGCATAATTCTTGCAATTCAAGCATGTTAAGGCCTAATTTGGATGAATGGAAGAAGTGCTTAAAGACAAACTCATTTTTCCTACAGCCCCTTGCCAGTCCAGTTTCGTGGGTCACATTGTAAGATCTGTTTCAGCAACCTACACAGCTCGGATGAGGCCGTATTCTTCATGAAAGGTGTTCCAATGGGTGTGTACTAACATATCCAAAATTCAGCCCCATTGGATAAATCTGGAGTCCGTCACCTAGCAAACATAGACCCATGCTCAGGATGGATTTTTGTCAGCGAGCAAAACGAGTTAACAATTTGTTTCGGCCTTAACTTCCTCCTCCGAGCTTGGATTGGGCCAATACTTGTGTGGTTGGATCATACACATTCTGAACTTCACAATGGACATCTTAAAGTCTTCATTTGATTCAGCCTAGCCCAATTCGTAAGCCCTTGAAGTTGCTGGTCATGCTGACATGAGGATGAGCTGGTTGGAAGCTTGGTCATGGTGAGCTAGGCATGAGCTATTGTAGCTGGTTGGAAGCTTGGTCATGGTGACATGAAGATGATCTAGGGCTGCTGGTGGGATTTATTGATGAAGTGCATCAACCAATTCAGATTTTATAATGCAAGTGTTGTATGCATTAGTGAAGTGCATCAACCAATTTAGATTTTATAATGCAAGTGTTGAATGCATTAGCCATATTGAATTCAGATTTATCACTCCCCTCTCCCTATAAATACCACATCCATTCCACATTCAAGAAACAACAAATCCTGAGATTCACAACTCCACAATTCACTCCAACCATCCTCAAACACTCTCACAATCCCAAACACTCCAACAATCACCAAAACAACTCCAGCTTTCTTCTCTTCCATTTCCCTACGAATTTCATCTTCCTTAGCCATCACCACTCACTCAAACTCATCCCAAATCACCTCCATATCCTTCATACATCTTTCTAGAAGTGGGGAAGCTCTTGGAGAAGCATTAGAAGTGGAGAAGCACTTGGAGAAGCCTTGGACACCACAAGAACTTCAGAAAAAGGGTTTTTCTACTCTTATTGCATTCATTATGTTTTCTCATTTCTGTTCAAGTCTCTTTTCCATTATGAGTAGCTAAATCCATAACTAGGGCTTCGATGTAACCTAACATGAATATTCTGGGTTTATAAGTTCGGAGTTTCAAGTTTGATTCATGATTCATGTTCTTATTCATTATGCTTATAAGTTAACATGCTTGTTTGAATGATTTATCACCATTAGAACTTGTTTGTTAACTATCTTGGTTTGAATTAAGAGTATACACCATGCTTTAATTCGAATTGAACTATGAATAGGAGGAGTATGTATGGACATTCGACAACAGGGATTAGATACATACTTGGTTGTTTAAAATGTTCTTCTATGCTTAATGGGTTCCTAATGCTTAATTTTAGGTTAGACAACAAATGATCAAATTAGGGAATTAGGAACACAAGGTTAGGACCAAACACCATGGCCAAATCATACTTTAGCTAGAATCAATCTTTGAATCTGAATTAGACTTGTTACTTGAATCTTTATAACCCAGAATTGAATTGTTATGGTGAATCGAATGCCCTAGTCTCCAAACCTGTGTTTTAACCTTCAAAACCACCCTTTGTAACTTTTGTTTACTTGCTTTCCGTTGCAATTTCAGTTTGTTCATTTCTTTCTATAATCACAAGCATTCTCACTTCAAAGTTCATTTTAATCTTGCTGCATTTGTTTTCAAACTCACTCTAAATTCTATTTTAGATTTAACTTCCTAACTTCTTGAATTCGGTAATCTAAAATACATAACTAATTTGAACTTCTCAGTCTTCGTGGGTACGACCTCGTACTTGTCTTGCTATACTACTAATTGCCCCGTACAATTGCGAGTTAACATATTATTAACAACACGAACTGCCGTTGAACTTGAATTGTCCAATTTCTCACACCTATTGATTTCGGACCGAGCCCAAAACTTGGGCAACATCATAATATGGTGGGAGGAGTCATTTGGTGAGTTTTGAGTCAAATCCAAACGCTAGAAGTATGGAATACACCAACCACTCCAATTAGGAACGAACTGCCGTTGAACTTGACTTGTCCAATTTGGAACACCTATTGATTTCGGATCGAGCCCAAAACTTGGGCAACATCATAATATGGTGGGAGGAGTCATTTGGTGAGTTTTGAGTGAAATCCAATCGCTAGAAGTATGGAATACACCAACCACTCCAATTAGGAACGAACTGCCGTTGAACTTGAATTGTCCAATTTCTCACACCTATTGATTTCGGACCGAGCCCAAAACTTGGGCAACATCATAATATGGTGGGAGGAGTCATTTGGTGAGTTTTGAGTCAAATCCAAACGCTAGAAGTATGGAATACACCAACCACTCCAATTAGGAACGAACTGCCGTTGAACTTGACTTGTCCAATTTGGAACACCTATTGATTTCGGATCGAGCCCAAAACTTGGGCAACATCATAATATGGTGGGAGGAGTCATTTGGTGAGTTTTGAGTGAAATCCAATCACTACAAGTATGGAATACACCAACCACTCCAATTAGGAACGAACAGCCGTTGAACTTGAACTGTCCAATTTCTCACACCGATTGATTTCAGATCGAGCCCAAAACTTGGGCAACATCATAATATGGTGGGAGGAGTCATTTGGTGAGTTTTGAGTGAAATCCAATCGCTAGAAGTATGGAATACCCCAACCACTCCAATTAGGAACGAACTGCCGTTGAACTTGAATTGTCCAATTTGGAACACCTATTGATTTCGGATCGAGCCCAAAACTTGGGCAACATCATAATATGATGGGAGGAGTCATTTGGTGAGTTTTGAGTGAAATCCAATCGCTAGAAGTATGGAATACACCAACCACTCCAATTAGGAACGAACTGCCGTTCAACTTGAATTGTCCAATTTGGAACACCTATTGATTTCGGATCGAGCCCAAAACATGGGCAACATCATAATATGGTGGGAGGAGTCATTTGGTGAGTTTTCAGTGAAATCCAATCGCTAGAAGTATGGAATACACCAACCACTCCAATTCGGAATGAACTGCCGTTGAACTTGAATTGTCCAATTTCTCACACCTATTGATTTCGGATTGAGT
Source organism: Prunus avium (assembly GCF_965620075.1). Classification (NCBI taxonomy): domain Eukaryota; kingdom Viridiplantae; phylum Streptophyta; class Magnoliopsida; order Rosales; family Rosaceae; genus Prunus; species Prunus avium. The sequence continues at coordinate 1,967,973 of NC_142287.1, forward strand.
CCAAAACTTGGGCAACATCATAATACGGTGGGAGGAGTCATTTGGTGAGTTTTCAGTGAAATCCAATCGCTAGAAGTATGGAATACACCAACCACTCCAATTAGGAACGAACTTCCATTGAACTTGAATTGTCCAATTTCTCACACCTATTGATTTCGGATGGAACCCCAAACTTGTGCAACATCATAATATGGTGGGAGGAGTCATTTGGTTAGTTTTGAGTGAAATCCAATCGCTAGAAGTATGCCGTACACCAACAACTCCAATTAGGAACGAACTGCCGATGAACTTAAATTGTCCAATTTCTCACACCTATTGAGTTCAGATCGAGCCCAAAACTTGGGCAACATCATAATATGGTGGGAGGAGTCATTTGGTGAGTTTTGAGTGAAATGCAATCGCTAGAAGTATGGAATACACCAACCACTCCAATTAGGAACAAACTGCCGTTGAACTTGAATTGTCCAATTTCTCACACCTATTGATTTTGGATCGAGCCCAAAACTTGGGCAACATCATAATATGGTGGGAGGAGTCATTTGGTGAGTTTTGAGTGAAATCCAATCGCTAGAAGTGTGGAATACACCAACCACTCCAATTAGGAACGAACTGCCGTTGAACTTGAATTGTCCAATTTGGAACACCTATTGATTTCGGATCGAGCCCAAAACTTGGGCAACATCATAATATGGTGGGAGGAGTCATTTGGTGAGTTTTGAGTGAAATCCAATCGCTAGAAGTACGGAATACACCAACCACTCCAATTAGGAACGAACTGGTGTGGAACTTGAATTGTCCAATTTCTCACACCTATTGATTTCGGATCGAGCCCAAAACTTGGGCAACATCATAATATGGTGGGAGGAGTCATTTGGTGAGTTTTGAGTGAAATGCAATCGCTAGAATTATGGAATACACCAACCACTCCAATTAGGAACGAATTGCCGTTGAACTTGAATTGTCCAATTTCTCACACCTATTGATTTCGGATCGAGCCCAAAACTTGGTCAACATCATAATATGCTGGGAGGAGTCATTTGGTGAGTTTTGAGTGAAATCCAATCGCTAGAAGTATGGAATACACCAACCACTCCAATTAGGAACAAACTGCCGTTGAACTTGAATTGTCCAATTTGGAACACCTATTAATTTCGGATCGAGCCCAAAACCTGGGCAACATCATAATGTGGTGGGAGGAGTCATTTGGTGAGTTTTGAGTGAAATCCAATCGCTAGAAGTATGGAATACACCAACTACTCCAATTAGGAACGAACTGCCGCTGAACTTGAATTGTCCAATTTCTCACACCTACTGATTTCGGATCGACCCCAAAACTTGGGCAACATCATAATATGGAGGGAGGAGTCATTTGGTGGGTTTTGAGTGAAATCCAATCGCTAGAAGTATGGAATACACCAACCACTCCAATTAGGAACGAACTGCCGTGGAACTTGAATTGTCCAATTTCTCACACCTATTGATTTCGGATCGAGCCCAAAACTTGGGCAACATCATAATATGGTGGGAGGAGTCATTTGGTGAGTTTTGAGTGAAATCCAATGGCTAGAAGTATGGAATACACCAACCACTCCAATTAGGAACAAACTGCCGTTGAACTTGAATTGTCCAATTTCTCACACCTATTGATTTCGGATCGAGCCCAAAACTTGGGCAACATCATAATATGGTGGGAGGAGTCATTTGGTGAGTTTTGAGTGAAATCCAATCGCTAGAAGTATGGAATATACCGACCACTCCAATTAGGAACGAACTGCCGTTGAACTTGAATTGTCCAATTTCTCACACCTATTGATTTCGGATCGAGCCCAAAACTTGGGCAACATCATAATATGGTGGGAGGAGTCATTTGGTGAGTTTTGAGTGAAATCCAATCGCTAGAAGTATGGAATACACCAACCACTCCAATTAGGAACGAACTGCCGTGGAACTTGAATTGCCCAATTTCTCACACCTATTGATTTCGGATCGAGCCCAAAACTTGGGCAACATCATAATATGGTGGGAGGAGTCATTTGGTGAGTTTTGAGTGAAATCCAATTGCTAGAAGTATGGAATATACCGACCACTCCAATTAGGAACGAACTGCCGTTGAACTTGAATTGTCCAATTTCTCACACCTATTGATTCCGGGTCGAGCCCAAAACTTGGGCAACATCATAATATGGTGGGAGGAGTCATTTGGTGAGTTTTGAGTGAAATCCAATCGCTAGAAGTATGGAATATACCGACCACTCCAATTAGGAACGAACTGCCGTTGAACTTGAATTGTCCAATTTCTCACACCTATTGATTTCGGATCGAGCCCAAACCTTGGGCAACATCATAATATGGTGGGAGGAGTCATTTGGTGAGTTTTGAGTGAAATCCAATCGCTAGAAGTATGGAATACACCAACCACTCCAATTAGGAACGAACTGCCGTGGAACTTGAATTGCCGAATTTCTCACACCTATTGATTTCGGATCGAGCCCAAAACTTGGGCAACATCATAATATGGTGGGAGGAGTCATTTGGTGAGTTTTGAGTGAAATCCAATTGCTAGAAGTATGGAATATACCGACCACTCCAATTAGGAACGAACTGCCGTTGAACTTGAATTGTCCAATTTCTCACACCTATTGATTCCGGGTCGAGCCCAAAACTTGGGCAACATCATAATATGGTGGGAGGAGTCATTTGGTGAGTTTTGAGTGAAATCCAATCGCTAGAAGTATGGAATATACCGACCACTCCAATTAGGAACGAACTGCCGTTGAACTTGAATTGTCCAATTTCTCACACCTATTGATTTCGGATCGAGCCCAAAACTTGGGCAACATCATAATATGGTGGGAGGAGTCATTTGGTGAGTTTTGAGTGAAATCCAATCGCTAGAAGTATGGAATACACCAACCACCCCAATTAGGAACGAACTGCCGTTGAACTTGAATTGTCCAATTTCTCACACCTATTGATTTCGGATCGAGCCCAAAACTTGGGCAACATCATAATGTGGTGGGAGGAGTCATTTGGTGAGTTTTGAGTGAAATCCAATCGCTAGAAGTATGGAATACACCAACCACTCCAATTAGGAACGAACTGCCGTTGAACTTGAATTGTCCAATTTCTCACACCTATTGATTTCGGATCGAGCCCAAAACTTGGGCAACATCATAATATGGTGGGAGGAGTCATTTGGTGAGTTTTGAGTGAAATCCAATTGCTAGAAGTATGGAATATACCGACCACTCCAATTAGGAACGAACTTCCGTTGAACTTGAATTGTCCAATTTCTCACACCTATTGATTTCGGATCGAGCCCAAAACTTGGGCAACATCATAATATGGTGGGAGGAGTCATTTGGTGAGTTTTGAGTGAAATCCAATCGCTCGAAGTATGGAATACACCAACCACTCCAATTAGGAACGAACTGCCGTTGAACTTGAATTGTCCAATTTGGAACACCTATTGATTACGGATCGAGCCCAAAACATGGGCAACATCATAATGTGGTGGGAGGAGTCATTTGGTGAGTTTTTAGTGAAATCCAATCGCGAGAAGTATGGAATACACCAACTACTCCAATTAGGAACGAACTGCCGTTGAACTTGAATTGTCCAATTTCTCACACCTATTGATTTCGGATCGAGCCCAAAACTTGGGCAACATCATAATATGGTGGGAGGAGTCATTTGGTGAGTTTTGAGTGAAATCCAATTGCTAGAAGTATGGAATATACCGACCACTCCAATTAGGAACGAACTGCCGTTGAACTTGAATTGTCCAATTTCTCACACCTATTGATTCCGGGTCGAGCCCAAAACTTGGGCAACATCATAATATGGTGGGAGGAGTCATTTGGTGAGTTTTGAGTGAAATCCAATCGCTAGAAGTATGGAATATACCGACCACTCCAATTAGGAACGAACTGCCGTTGAACTTGAATTGTCCAATTTCTCACACCTATTGATTTCGGATCGAGCCCAAACCTTGGGCAACATCATAATATGGTGGGAGGAGTCATTTGGTGAGTTTTGAGTGAAATCCAATCGCTAGAAGTATGGAATACACCAACCACTCCAATTAGGAACGAACTGCCGTGGAACTTGAATTGCCGAATTTCTCACACCTATTGATTTCGGATCGAGCCCAAAACTTGGGCAACATCATAATATGGTGGGAGGAGTCATTTGGTGAGTTTTGAGTGAAATCCAATTGCTAGAAGTATGGAATATACCGACCACTCCAATTAGGAACGAACTGCCGTTGAACTTGAATTGTCCAATTTCTCACACCTATTGATTCCGGGTCGAGCCCAAAACTTGGGCAACATCATAATGTGGTGGGAGGAGTCATTTGGTGAGTTTTGAGTGAAATCCAATCGCTAGAAGTATGGAATACACCAACCACTCCAATTAGGAACGAACTGCCGTTGAACTTGAATTGTCCAATTTCTCACACCTATTGATTTCCTATCGAGCCCAAAACTTGGGCAACATCATAATATGGTGGGAGGAGTCATTTGGTGAGTTTTGAGTGAAATCCAATCGCTAGAAGTATGGAATACACCAACCACCCCAATTAGGAACGAACTGCCGTTGAACTTGAATTGTCCAATTTCTCACACCTATTGATTTCGGATCGAGCCCAAAACTTGGGCAACATCATAATATGGTGGGAGGAGTCATTTGGTGAGTTTTGAGTGAAATCCAATCGCTAGAAGTATGGAATACACCAACCACTCCAATTAGGAACGAACTGCCGTTGAACTTGAATTGTCCAATTTCTCACACCTATTGATTTCCTATCGAGCCCAAAACTTGGGCAACATCATAATATGGTGGGAGGAGTCATTTGGTGAGTTTTGAGTGAAATCCAATCGCTAGAAGTATGGAATACACCAACCACCCCAATTAGGAACGAACTGCCGTTGAACTTGAATTGTCCAATTTCTCACACCTATTGATTTCGGATCGAGCCCAAAACTTGGGCAACATCATAATATGGTGGGAGGAGTCATTTGGTGAGTTTTGAGTGAAATCCAATCGCTAGAAGTATGGAATACACCAACCACTCCAATTAGGAACGAACTGCCGTTGAACTTGAATTGTCCAATTTCTCACACCTATTGATTTCGGATCGAGCCCAAAACTTGGGCAACATCATAATATGGTGGGAGGAGTCATTTGGTGAGTTTTGAGTGAAATCCAATTGCTAGAAGTTTGGAATATACCGACCACTCCAATTAGGAACGAACTTCCGTTGAACTTGAATTGTCCAATTTCTCACACCTATTGATTTCGGATCGAGCCCAAAACTTGGGCAACATCATAATATGGTGGGAGGAGTCATTTGGTGAGTTTTGAGTGAAATCCAATCGCTCGAAGTATGGAATACACCAACCACTCCAATTAGGAACGAACTGCCGTTGAACTTGAATTGTCCAATTTGGAACACCTATTGATTACGGATCGAGCCCAAAACTTGGGCAACATCATAATGTGGTGGGAGGAGTCATTTGGTGAGTTTTTAGTGAAATCCAATCGCGAGAAGTATGGAATACACCAACTACTCCAATTAGTAACGAACTGCCGTTGAACTTGAATTATCCAATGTCTCACACCTATTGATTTCGGATCGAGCCCAACACTTGGGCAACATCGTAATATGGTGGGAGGAGTCATTTGGTAAGTTTTGAGTGAAATCCAATCGCTAGAATTATGGAATACACCAACCACTCCAATTAGGAACGAACTGCCGTTGAACTTGAATTGTCCAATTTCTCACACCTATAGATTTCGGATCGAGCTCAAAACTTGGGCAACATCATAATATGGTGGGAGGAGTCATTTGGTTAGTTTTGAGTGAAATCCAATCGCTAGAAGTATGGAATACACCAACCGCTCCAATTAGGAACGAACTACCGGGGAACTTGAATTGTCCAATTTCTCACACCTATTGATTTCGGATCGAGCCCAAAACTTGGGCAACATCATAATATGGTGGGAGGAGTCATTTGGTGAGTTTTGAGTGAAATCCAATCGCTAGAAGTATGGGATACAACAACCACTCCAATTAGGAACGAACTGCCGTTGAACTTAAATTGTCCAATTTCTCACACCTATTGAGTTCGGATCGAGCCCAAAACTTGGGCAACATCATAATATGGTGGGAGGAGTCATTTGGTGAGTTTTGAGTGAAATCCAATCGCTAGAAGTATGGAATACACCAACCACTCCAATTAGGAACGAACTGCCGTGGAACTTGAATTGTCCAATTTCTCACACCTATTGATTTCGGATCGAGCCCAAAACTTGGGCACCATCATAATATGGTGGGAGGAGTCATTTGGTGAGTTTTGAGTGAAATCCAATCGCTAGAAGTATGGAATACACCAACCACTCCAATTAGGAACGAACTGCCGTTGAACTTGAATTGTCCAATTTCTCACACCTATTGATTTCGGATCGAGCCCAAAACTTGGGCAACATCATAATATGGTGGGAGGAGTCATTTGGTGAGTTTTGAGTGAAATCCAATTGCTAGAAGTATGGAATATACCGACCACTCCAATTAGGAACGAACTGCCGTTGAACTTGAATTGTCCAATTTCTCACACCTATTGATTTCGGATCGAGCCCAAAACTTGGGCAACATCATAATATGGTGGGAGGAGTCATTTGGTGAGTTTTGAGTGAAATCCAATCGCTAGAAGTATGGAATACACCAACCGCTCCAATTAGGAACGAACTGCCGTGGAACTTGAATTGTTCAATTTCTCACACCTATTGATTTCGGATCGAGCCCAAAACTTGGGCAACATCATAATATGGTGGGAGGAGTTGTTTGGTGAGTTTTGAGTGAAATCCAATCGCTAGAAGTATGGAATACACCAACAACTCCAATTAGGAACGAACTGTCGTTGAACTTGAATTGTCCAATTTGGAACACCAATTGATTTCGGACCGAGCCCCAAACTTGGGCAACATCATAATATGGTGGGAGGAGTCATTTGGTGAGTTTTGAGTGAAATCCAATCGCTAGAAGTATGGAATACACCAACCACTCCAATTAGGAACGAACTGCCGTTGAACTTGAATTGTCCAATTTCGAACACCTATTGATTTCGGATCGTGCCCAAAACTTGGGCAACATCATAATATGGTGGGAGGAGTCATTTGGTGAGTTTTGAGTGAAATCCAATCGCTAGAAGTATGGAATACACCAACCACTCGCATTAGGAACGAACTGCCGTTGACCTTCAATTGTCCAATTTCTCACACCTATTGATTTCGGATCGAGCCCCAAACTTGGGCAACATCATAATATATTAGGAGGAGTCATTTGGTGAGTTTTGAGTGAAATCCAATCTTTAGAAGTTTGGAATACACCAACCACCCCAATTAGGAACGAACTGCCGTTGAACTTGAATTGTCCAATTTCTCACACCTATTGATTTCGGATCGAGCCCAAAACTTGGATAACATCATAATATGTTGGGAGGAGTCATTTGGTGAGTTGTCAGTGAAATCCAATCGCTAGAAGTATGGAATACACCAACCACTCCAATTAGGAACGAACTGCCGTTGAACTTGAGTTGTCCAATTTGGAACACCTATTGATTTCGGATCGAGACCAAAACTTGGGCAACATCATAATATGGTGGGAGGAGTCATTTAGTGAGTTTTGAGTGAAATCCAATCGCTAGAAGTATGGAATACACCAACCAGTATAATTAGGAACGAACTGCCGTTGAACTTGAATTGTCCAATTTCTCACACCAATTGATTTCGGACCGAGCCCCAAACTTGGGCAACATCATAATATGGTGGGAGGAGTCATTTGGTTAGTTTTGAGTGAAATCCAATCGCTAGAAGTATGGAATACACCAACCACTCCAATTAGGAACGAACTGCCGTTGAACTTGAATTGTCCAATTTCGAACACCTATTGATTTCGGATCGTGCCCAAAACTTGGGCAACATCATAATATGGTGGGAGGAGTCATTTGGTGAGTTTTGAGTGAAATCTAATCGCTAGAAGTATGGAATACACCGACCACTCCAATTAGGAACGAACTGCCGTTGAACTTGAATTGTCCAATTTCGACCACCTATTGATTTCGGATCGAGCCCAAAACTTGGGCAACATCATAATATGGTGGATGGCGTCCTTTGGTGAGTTTTCAGTGAAACCCAATCGCTAGAAGTATGGAATACACCAACCACTCCAATTAGGAAAGAACTGCCGTTGAACTTGAATTGTCCAATTTGGAACACCTATTGATTTCGGATCGAGCATCAAACTTGGGCAACATCATAATATATCGGGAGGAGTCATTTGTTGAGTTTTGAGTGAAATCCAATCTTTAGAAGTATGGAATACACCAACCACTCCAATTAGGAACGAACTGCCGTTGAACTTCAATTGTCCAATTTCTCACACCTATTGATTTCGGATCGAGCCCAAAACTCGGGCAACATCATAATATGGTGGGGGAAGTCATTTGGTGAGTTTTGAGTGAAATCCAATTGCTAGAAGTATGGAATACACCAACCACTCCAATTAGGAACGAACTGCCGTGGAACTTGAATTGTCCAATTTCTCACACCTATTGATTTCGGATCGAGCCCAAAACTTGGGCAACATCATAATATGGTGGGAGGAGTTGTTTGGTGAGTTTTGAGTGAAATCCAATCGCTAGAAGTATGGAATACACCAACAACTCCAATTAGGAACGAACTGTCGTTGAACTTGAATTGTCCAATTTGGAACACCTATTGATTTCGGATCGAGACGAAAACTTGGGCAACATCATAATATGGTGGGAGGAGTCATTTGGTGAGTTTTGAGTGAAATCCAATCGCTAGAAGTATGGACTACACCAACCACTCCAATTGGGAACGAACTGCCGTTGAACTTGAATTGTCCAATTTGGAACACCTATTGATTTCGGATCGAGCCCAAAACTTGGGCAACATCATAATATGGTGGGAGGAGTCATTTGGTGAGTTCTGAGAGAAATCCAATTGCTAGAAGTATGGAATACACCAACCACTCCAATTAGGAACGAACTGCCGTTGAACTTGAATTGTCCAATTTCTCACACCAATTGATTTCGGACCGAGCCCCAAACTTGGGCAACATCATAATATGGTGGGAGGAGTCATTTGGTTAGTTTTGAGTGAAATCCAATCGCTAGAAGTATGGAATACACCAACCACTCCAATTAGGAACGAACTGCCGTTGAACTTGAATTGTGCAATTTCGAACACCTATTGATTTCGGATCGTGCCCAAAACTTGGGGAACATCATAATATGGTGGGAGGAGTCATTTGGTGAGTTTTGAGTGAAATCCAATCGCTAGAAGTATGGAATACAACAACCACTCCAATTACGAACGAACTGCCGTTGAACTTGAATTGTCCAATTTGGAACACCTATTGATTTCGGATCGAGCATTAAACTTGGGCAACATCATAATATATCGGGAGGAGTCATTTGTTGAGTTTTGAGTGAAATCCAATCTTTAGAAGTATGGAATACACCAACCACTCCAATTAGGAACGAACTGCCGTTTAACTTCAATTGTCCAATTTCTCACACCTATTGATTTCGGATCGAGCCCAAAACTTGGGCAACATCATAATATGGTGGGGGAAGTCATTTGGTGAGTTTTGAGTGAAATCCAATCGCTAGAAGTATGGAATACACCAACCACTCCAATTAGGAACGAACTGCTGTTGAACTTGAATTGTCCAATTTGGAACACCTATTGATTACGGATCGAGCCCAAAACTTGGGCAACATCATAATATGGTGGGAGGGGTCATTTGGTGAGTTTTGAGTGAAATCCAATCGCTAGAAGTATGGAATACACCAACCACTCCAATTAGGAACGAACTGCCGTTGAACTTGAATTGTCCAATTTGGAACACCTATTGATTTCGGATTGAGCCCAAAACTTGGGCAACATCATAATATGGTGGGAGGGGTCATTTGGTGAGTTTTGAGTGAAATCCAATCGCTAGAAGTATGGAATACACCAACCACTCCAATTAGGAACGAACTGCCGTTGAACTTGAATTGTCCAATTTCTCACTCCTACTGATTTCGGATTGAGCCCAAAACTTGGGCAACATCATAATATGGTGGGAGGAGTCATTTGGTGAGTTTTGAGTGAAATCCAATTGCTAGAAGTATGGAATACACCAACCACTCCAATTTGGAACGAACTGCCGTTGAACTTGAATTGTCCAATTTCTCACACCTATTGATTTCGGATCGAACCCAAAACTTGGGCAACATCATAATATGGTGGGAGGAGTCATTTGGTGAGTTTTGAGTGAAATCCAATCGCTAGAAGTATGGAATACACCAACCACTCCAATTAGGAACGAACTGCCATTGAACTTGAATTGTCCAATTTGGAACACCTATTGATTTCGGATCGAGCCCAAAACTTGGGCAACATCATAATATGGTGGGAGGAGTCATTTGGTGAGTTTTGAGTGAAATCCAATCGATAGAAGTATGGAATACACCAACCACTCCAATTAGGAATGAACTGCCGTTGAACTTGAATTGTCCAATTTGGAACACCTATTGATTTCGGATTGTGCCCAAAACTTGGGCAACATCATAATATGGTCGGAGGAGTCATTTGGTGAGTTTTGAGTGAAATCCAATCGCCAAAAATATGGAATACACCAACCACTCCAATTAGTAACGAACTGCCGTTGAAATTGAATTGTCCAATTTGGAAAACCTATTGATTTCGGATCGAACCCAAAACTTGGGCAACATCATAATATGGTGGGAGGAGTCATTTGGTGAGTTTTGAGTGAAATCCAATCGCTAGAAGTATGGAATACACCAACCACTCCAATTAGGAACGAACTGCCATTGAACTTGAATTGTCCAATTTCTCACTCCTACTGATTTCGGATTGAGCCCAAAACTTGGGCAACATCATAATATGGTGGGAGGAGTCATTTGGTAAGTTTTGAGTGAAATCCAATCGCTAGAAGTATGGAATACCCCAACCACTCCAATTAGGAACGAACTGCCGTTGAACTTGAATTGTCCAATTTGGAACACCTATTGATTTCGGATCAAGCGCAAAACTTGGGCAACATCATAATATGGTGGGAGGAGTCATTTTTTGAGTTTTGAGTGAAATCCAATCACTAGAAGTATGGAATACACGAACCAGTCCAATTAGGAACGAACTGCAGTTGAACTTGAATTGTCCAATTTGGAACACCTATTGATTTCGGATCGAGCCCAAAACTTGGCGAACATCATAATATGGTGGGAGGAGTCATTTGGTGAGTTTTGAGTGAAATCCAATCGATAGAAGTATGGAATACACCAACCACTCCAATTAGGAACGAACTACCGTTGAACTTGAATTGTCCAATTTCTCACACCTATTGATTTCGGATCGAGCCCAAAACTTGGGCAACATCATAATATGGTGGGGGGAGTCATTTGGGGAGTTTTGAGTAAAATCCAATCGCTAGAAGTATGGAATACACCAACCACTCCAATTAGGAACGAACTGCCGTTGAACTTGAATTGTCCAATTTGGAACACCTATTGATTACGGATCGAGCCCAAAACTTGGGCAACATCATAATATGGTGGGAGGGGTCATTTGGTGAGTTTTGAGTGAAATCCATTCGCTAGAAGTATGGAATACACCGACCACTCCAATTAGGAACGAACTGCTGTTGAACTTGAATTGTCCAATTTGGAACACCTATTGATTTCGGATCGAGCCCAAAACTTGGCCAACATCATAATATGGTGGGAGGAGTCATTTGGTGAGTTTTGAGTGAAATCCAATCGCTAGAAGTATGGAATACACCAACCACTCCAATTAGGAACGAACTGCCGTTGAACTTGAATTGTCCAATTTCTCACACCTATTGATTTCGGATCGAGCCCAAAACTTGGGCAACATCATAATATGGTGGGGGGAGTCATTTGGTCAGTTTTGAGTGAAATCCAATCGCTAGAAGTATGGAATACACCAACCACTCCAACTAGGAACGAACTGCCGTTGAACTTGAATTGTCCAATTTGGAACACCTATTGATTTCGGATCGACCCCAAAACTTGGGCAACATCATAATATGGTGGGAGGGGTCATTTGGTGAGTTTTGAGTGAAATCCAATCGATAGAAGTATGGAATACACCAACCACTCCAATTAGGAATGAACTGCCGTTGAACTTGAATTGTCCAATTTGGAACACCTATTGATTTCGGATAGAGCCCAAAACTTGGGCAACACCATAACATGGTGGGAGGAGTCATTTGGTGAGTTTTGAGTGAAATCCAATCGCTAGAAGTGTTGAATACACCAACCACTCCAATTAGGAACAAACTGCCGTTGAATTTGAATTGTCCAATTTGGAACACCTATATATTTCACATCGAGCCCAAAACTTGGGCAACATCATAATATGGTGGGAGAAGTCATTTGGTGAGTTTTGAGTGAAATCCAATCGCTAGAAGTATGGAATACACCAACCACTCCAATTAGGAACGAACTGCTGTTGAACTTGAATTGTCCAATTTCTCACACCTATTGATTTCGGATCGAGACCAAAAGTTGGGGAACATCATAATATGGTGGGAGGAGTCATTTGGTGAGTTTTGAGTGAAATCCATTCGCTAGAAGTATGGAATACACCGACCACTCCAATTAGGAACGAACTGCCGTTGAACTTGAATTGTCCAATTTGGAACACCTATCGATTTCGGATCGAGCCCAAAACTTGGGCAACATCATAATATGGTGGGAGGAGTCATTTGGTGAGTTTTGAGTGAAATCCAATCGCTAGAAGTGTTGAATACACCAACCACTCCAATTAGGAACAAACTGCCGTTGAACTTGAATTGTCCAATTTGGAACACCTATATATTTCAGATCGAGCCCAAAACTTGGGCAACATCATAATATGGTTGGAGGAGTCATTTGGTGAGTTTTGAGTGAAATCCAATCGCTAGAAGTATGGAATACACCGACCACTCCAATTAGGAACGAACTGCCGTTGAACTTGAATTGTCCAATTTGGAACACCTATCGATTTCGGATCGAGCCCAAAACTTGGGCAACATCATAATATGGTGGGAGGAGTCATTTGGTGAATTTTCAGTGAAATCCAATCGCTAGAAGTATGGAATACACCAACCACTCCAATTAGGAACGAACTGCCGTTGAACTTGAATTGTCCAATTTGGAACACCTACTGATTTCGGATCGAGCCCAAAACTTGGGCAACAACATAATATGGTGGGAGGAGTCATTTGGTGATTTTTGAGTGAAATCCAATCGCTAGAAGTATGGAATACACCAACCACTCCAATTAGGAACGAACTGCTGTTGAACTTGAATTGTCCAATTTCTCACACCTATTGATTTCGGATCGAGCCCAAAACTTGGGCAACATCATAATACGGTGGGAGGAGTCATTTGGTGAGTTTTGAGTGAAATCCATTCGCTAGAAGTATGGAATACACCAACCACTCCAATTAGGAACGAACTGCCGTTGAACTTCAATTGTCCAATTTTTCACACCTATTGATTTCGGATCGCGCCCGAAACTTGGGCAACATCATAATATGGTGGGAGGAGTCATTTGGTGAGTTTTGAGTGAAATCCAATCGCTCGAAGTATGGAATACACCAACCACTCCAATTAGGAACGAACTGCCGTTGAACTTGAATTGTCCAATTTCTCACTCCTACTGATTTCGGATTGAGCCCAAAACTTGGGCAACATCATAATATGGTGGGAGGAGTCATTTGGTAAGTTTTGAATGAAATCCAATCGCTAGAAGTATGGAATACCCCAACCACTCCAATTAGGAACGAACTGCCGTTGAACTTGAATTGTCCAATTTGGAACACCTATTGATTTCGGATCAAGCGCAAAACTTGGGCAACATCATAATATGGTGAGAGGATTCATTTGGTGAGTTTTGAGTGAAATCCAATCGCTAGAAGTATGGAATACACCAACCACTCCAATTAGGAACGAACTGCCTTTGAACTCGAATTGTCCAATTTGGAACACCTATTGATTTCGGATCAAGCGCAAAACTTGGGCAACATCATAATATGGTGAGAGGATTCATTTGGTGAGTTTTGAGTGAAATCCAAACGCTAGAAGTATGGAATACACCAACCACTCCAATTAGGAACGAACTGCCTTTGAACTTGAATTGTCCAATTTGGAACACCTACTGATTTCGGATCGAGCCCAAAACTTGGGCAACATCATAATATGGTGGGAGGATTCATTTGGTGAATTTTCAGTGAAATCCAATCGCTAGAAGTATGGAATACCCCAACCACTCCAATTAGGAACGAACTGCCGTTGAACTTGAATTGTCCAATTTGGAACACCTATTGATTTCGGATCAAGCGCAAAACTTGGGCAACATCATAATATGGTGAGAGGATTCATTTGGTGAGTTTTGAGTGAAATCCAATCGCTAGAAGTATGGAATACACCAACCACTCCAATTAGGAACGAACTGCTGTTGAACTTGAATTGTCCAATTTGGAACACCTATATATTTCAGATCGATCCCAAAACTTGGGCAACATCATAATATGGTTGGAGGAGTCATTTGGTGAGTTTTGAGTGAAATCCAATCGCTAGAAGTATGGAATACACCGACCACTCCAATTAGGAACGAACTGCCGTTGAACTTGAATTGTCCAATTTGGAACACCTATCGATTTCGGATCGAGCCCAAAACTTGGGCAACATCATAATATTGTGGGAGGAGTCATTTGGTGAATTTTCAGTGAAATCCAATCGCTAGAAGTATGGAATACCCCAACCACTCCAATTAGGAACGAACTGCCGTTGAACTTGAATTGTCCAATTTGGAACACCTACTGATTTCGGATCGAGCCCAAAACTTGGGCAACATCATAATATGGTGGGAGGAGTCATTTGGTGAATTTTCAGTGAAATCCAATCGCTAGAAGTATGGAATACCCCAACCACTCCAATTAGGAACGAACTGCCGTTGAACTTGAATTGTCCAATTTGGAACACCTATTGATTTCGGATCAAGCGCAAAACTTGGGCAACATCATAATATGGTGAGAGGATTCATTTGGTGAGTTTTGAGTGAAATCCAATCGCTAGAAGTATGGAATACACCAACCACTCCAATTAGGAACGAACTGCTGTTGAACTTGAATTGTCCAATTTCTCACACCTATTGATTTCGGATCGAGCCCAAAACTTGGGCAACATCATAATATGGTGGGAGGAGTCATTTGGTGAGTTTTGAGTGAAATCCATTCGCTAGAAGTATGGAATACCCCGACCACTCCAATTAGGAACGAACTGCCGTTGAACTTGAATTGTCCAATTTGGAACACCTATTGATTTCGGATCGAGCCCAAAACTTGGGCAACATCATAATATAGTGGGAGGAGTCATTTGGTGAGTTTTGAGTGAAATCCAATCGCTAGAAGTATGGAATACCCCAACCACTCCAATTAGGAACGAACTGCCGTTGAACTTGAATTGTCCAATTTCTCACACCTACTGATTTCGGATTGAGCCCAAAACTTGGGCAACAACATAATTTGGTGGGAGAAGTCTTTTGGGGAGTTTTGAGTGAAATCCAATCGCTAGAAGTATAGAATACACCAACCACTCCAATTAGGAACGAACTGCC
Source organism: Prunus avium (assembly GCF_965620075.1). NCBI lineage: Eukaryota > Viridiplantae > Streptophyta > Magnoliopsida > Rosales > Rosaceae > Prunus > Prunus avium. Next base: position 1,983,693 of record NC_142287.1, read on the forward strand.
GTTGAACTTGAATTGTCCAATTTCTCATCCCTATTGATTTCAGATCGAGCGCAAAACTTGGGCAACATCATAATATGGTGAGAGGATTCATTTGGTGAGTTTTGAGTGAAATCCAATCGCTAGAAGTATGGAATCAAAACTCCCCAAAAAGACTTCTACCACCATATTATGATGTTGCCCAAGTTTTGGTCTCGCTCTTAAATCAATAGGCGTTCCAAATTGGACAATTCAAGTTCAACGGCAGTTCGTTCCTAATTGGAGGGGTTGGTGTATTCCATACTTCTAGCGATTGGATTTCACTCAAAACTCACCAAATGACTCCTCCCACTATATTATGATGTTGCCCAAGTTTTGGGCTCGATCCGAAATCAATAGGTGTTCCAAATTGGACAATTCAAGTTCAACGGCAGTTCGTTCCGAATTGGAGTGGTTGGTGTATTCCATACTTCTAGCGATTGGATTTCCCTCAAAACTCACCAAATGACTCCTCCCATCATATTATGAAGTTCTACAAGTTTGGGGTTCCATCTGAAATCAATAGGTGTGAGAAATTGGACAATTCAAGTTCAACGGCAGTTCGTTCCTAAGTGCAGTGGTTGGTGTATTCCATACTTCTAGCGATTCGATTTCACTCAAAACTTTCCAAATGACTCCTCCCACCATATTATGATGTTGCCCAAGTTTTGGGCTCGATCCGAACTCAATAGGTGTGAGAAATTGGACAATTTAAGTTCAACGGCAGTTCGTTCCTAATTGGAGTGGTTGGTGTATTCCATACTTCTAGTGATTGGATTTCACTCAAAACTCACCAAATGGCTCCTCCCATCATATTATGATGTTGCACAAGTTTGGGTTTCCATCCGAAACCAATAGGTGTGAGAAATTGGAAAATTCAAATTCAACGGCAGTTCGTTCCTAATTGGAGTGGTTGGTGTATTCCATACTTCTAGCGATTGGATTTCACTCAAAACTCGCCAAATGACTCCTCCCACCATATTATGATGTTGCCCAAGTTTGGGGCTCGATCTGAAATCAATAGGGATGAGAAATTGGACAATTCAAGTTCAACGGCAGTTCGTTCCTAAGTGGAGTGGTTGGTGTATTCTACACTTCTAGCGATTGGATTTCACTTAAAACTCACCAAATGACTCCTCCCACCATATTATGATGTTGCCCAAGTTTGGGGCTCGATCTGAAATCAATAGGGATGAGAAATTGGACAATTCAAGTTCAACGGCAGTTCGTTCCTAATTGGAGTGGTTGGTGTATTCTATACTTCTAGCGATTGGATTTCACTCAAAACTCCCCAAAAGACTTCTCCCACCAAATTATGTTGTTGCCCAAGTTTTGGGCTCGACCCGAAATCCATACGTGTTCCAAATTGGACAATTCAAGTTCAACGGCGGTTCGTTCCTAATTGGAGTGGTTGGTGTATTCCATATTTCTAGCGATTGGATTTCACTCAAAACTCACCAAATGACTCCTCCCACCATATTATGATGTTGCCCAAGTTTGGGGCTCGATCCGAAATCAATAGTTGTTCCAAATTGGACAATTCAAGTTCAACGGCAGTTCGTTCCTATTTGGAGTGGTTGGTGTATTCCATACTTCCAGCGATTGGATTTCACTCAAAACTCACCAAATGACTCCTCCCACCATATTGTGATGTTGCCCAAGTTTTGGGCTCGATCCGAAATCAATAGGTGTTCCAAATTGGACAATTCAAGTTCAACGGCAGTTCGTTCCTAATTGGAGTGGTTGGTGTATTCCATACTTCTAGCGATTGGATTTCACTCAAAACTCACCAATGACTCTTCCCACCATATTATGATGTTGCCCAAGTTTTGGGCTCGATCCGAAATCAATAGGTGTTCCAAATTGGACAATTCAAGTTCAACGGCAGTTCGTTCCGAATTGGAGTGGTTGGTGTGTTCCATACTTCTAGCGATTGGATTTCACTCAAAACTCACCAAATGACTCCTCCCACCATATTATGATGTCGCCCAAGTTTTGGGCTCGATCTGAAATCAATAGGTCTTCCAAATTGGACAATTGAAGTTCAACGGCAGTTCGTTCCTAATTGGAGTGGTTGGTGTATTCCATACTTCTAGCGATTGGATTTCACTCAAAATTCACCAATTGACTCCACCCACCATATTATGATGTCGCCCAAGTTTTGGGCTCGATCTGAAATCAATAGGTCTTCCAAATTGGACAATTCAAGTTCAACGGCAGTTCGTTCCTAATTGGAGTGGTTGCTGTATTCCATACTTCTAGTGATTGGATTTCACTCAAAACACACCAAATGACTCCTCCCACCATATCATGATGTTGCCCAAGTTTTGGGCTCGATCCGAAATCAATAGGTGTGAGAAATTGGACAATTCAAGTTCAACGGCAGTTCGTTCCTAATTGGAGTGGTTGGCGTATTCCGTACTTCTCGCGATTGGATTTCACTCAAAACTCTCCAAATGACTCCTCCCACCATATTATGATGTTGCCCAAGTTCGGGGTTCGATCCGAAATCAATAGGTGTGAGAAATTGGACAATTCAAGTTCAACGGCAGTTCGTTCCTAATTGGAGTGGTTGGTGTATTCCATACTTCTAGCGATCGGATTTCACTCAAAACTCTCCAAATGACTCCTCCCACCATATTGTGATGTTGCCCAAGTTTTGGGCTCGATCCGAAATCAATAGGTGTGCGAAATTGGACAATTCAAGTTCAACGACAGTTCGTTCCTAATTGGAGTGGTTGGTGTATTCCATACTTCTAGCGATCGGATTTCACTCAAAACTCACCAAATGACTCCTCCCACCATATTATGATGTTGCCCAAGTTTTGGGCTTGATCCGAAATCAATAGTTGTTCCAAATTGGACAATTCAAGTTCAACGGCAGTTCGTTCCTAATTGGAGTGGTCGGTGTATTCCACACTTCTAGCGATTCGATTTAACTCAAAACTCACCAAATGACTCCTCCCACCATATTACGATGTTGCCCAAGTTTTGGTCTCGATCCGAAATCAATCGGTGTTCCAAATTGGACAATTCAAGTTCAACGGCAGTTCGTTCCTAATTGGAGTGGTTGGTGTATTCCATACTTCTAGCGATTGGATTTCACTCAAAACTCACCAAATGACTCCCCCCACCATATTATGATGTTGCCCATGTTTGGGGCTCGATCCGAAATCAATAGGTGTGAGAAATTGGACAATTCAAGTTCATTGGCAGTTCGTTCCTAATTGGAGTGGTTCGTGTATTCCATACTTCTAGCGATTGGATTTCACTCAAAACTCACCAAATGACTCCTCCCACCATATTGTGATGTTGCCCAAGTTTTGGGCTCGATCCGAAATCAATAGGTGTGCGAAATTGGACAATTCAAGTTCAACGGCAGTTCGTTCCTAATTGGAGTGGTTGGTGTATTCCATACTTCTAGCGATCGGATTTCACTCAAAACTCACCAAATGACTCCTCCCACCATATTATGATGTTGCCCAAGTTTTGGGCTTGATCCGAAATCAATAGTTGTTCCAAATTGGACAATTCAAGTTCAACGGCAGTTCGTTCCTAGTTGTATTGGTTGGTGTATTCCGCACTTGTAGCGATTGGATTTCACTCAAAACTCCCCAAATGACTCCTCCCACCATATTACGTTGTTGCCCAAGTTTTGGTCCTGATCCGAAATCAATTGGTGTTCCAAATTGGACAATTCAAGTTCAACGGCAGTTCGTTCCTAATTGGAGTGGTTGGTGTATTCCATACTTCTAGCGATTGGATTTCACTAAAAACTCACCAAATGACTCCCCCCACCATATTATGATGTTGCCCATGTTTGGGGCTCGATCCGAAATCAATAGGTGTGAGAAATTGGTCAATTCAATTTCAACGACAGTTTGTTCCCAATTGGAGTGGTTGGTGTATTCCGTACGTCTAGCGCTTGGATTTCACTCAAAACTTACCAAATGACTCCTCCCACCATATTATGATGTTGCCCAAGTTTTGGGCTCGATCCGAAATCAATTGGTGTTCCAAATTGGACAATTCAAGTTCAACGGCAGTTCGTTCCTAATTGGAGTGGTTGGTGTATTCCATACTTCTAGCGATTGGATTTCACTCAAAACTCACCAAATGACTCCCCCCACCATATTATGATGTTGCCCATGTTTGGGGCTCGATCCGAAATCAATAGGTGTGAGAAATTGGTCAATTCAATTTCAACGACAGTTTGTTCCCAATTGGAGTGGTTGGTGTATTCCATACGTCTAGCGATTGGATTTCACTCAAAACTCACCAAATGACTCCTCCCACCATATTATGATGTTGCCCAAGTTTGTGGCTCGATCCGAAATCAATAGGTTTGAGAAATTGGACAACTCAAGATCAACGGCAGTTCGTTCAAAATTGTAGTGGTTGGTGTATTCTATACTTCTAGCCATTGGATTTCACTCAAAACTCACCAAATGACTCCTCCCACCATATTATGATGTTGCCCAAGTTATGGTCTCGATCCGAAATCAATAGGTGTGAGAAATTGGACAATTCAAGTTCAACGACAGTTCGTTCCGAATTGGAGTGGTTGGTGTATTCCATACTTCTAGCGATTGGATATCACTCAAAACTCACCAAATGACTCCTCCCACCATATTATGATGTCGCCCAAGTTTTGGGCTCGATCTGAAATCAATAGGTCTTCCAAATTGGACAATTCAAGTTCAACGGCAGTTCGTTCCTAATTGGAGTGGTTGGTGTATTCCATACTTCTAGCGATTGGATTTCACTCAAAACTCACCAAATGACTCCTCCCACCATATTATGATGTTGCCCAAGTTTTCGGCTCGATCCGAAATCAATAGGTGTGAGAAGTTGGACAATTCAAGTTCAACGGCAGTTCGTTCCTAATTGGAGTGGTTGGTGTATTCTATACTTCTAGCGTTTGGATTTCACTCAAAACTCACCAAATGACTCCTCCCACCATATTATGATGTTGCCCAAGTTATGGTCTCGATCCGAAATCAATAGGTATTCCAAATAGGACAATTCATGTTCAACGGCAGTTCGTTCCGAATTGGAGTGGTTGGTGTATTCCATACTTCTAGCGATTGGATTTGACTCAAACCTCACCAAATGACTCCTCCCACCATATTATGATGTCGCCCAAGTTTTGGGCTCGATCCGAAATCAATAGGTGTTCCAAATTGGACAATTCAAGTTCAACGGCAGTTCGTTCCTAATTGGAGTGGTTGGTGTATTCCATACTTCTAGCGATTGGATTTCACTCAAAACTCACCAAATGACTCCTCCCACCATATTATGATGTTGCCCAAGTTTTGGGCTCGATCCGAAATCAATACGTGTGAGAAATTGGACAATTCAAGTTCAACGGCATTTCGTTCCTAATTGGAGTGGTTGGTGTATTCCATACTTCTAGCGATTGGATTTCACTCAAAACTCACCAAATGACTCCTCCCACCACATTATGTTGTTGCCCTAGTTTTGGGCTCGACCCGAAATCAATACGTGTTCCAAATTGGACAATTCAAGTTCAACGGCGGTTCGTTCCTAATTGGAGTGGTTGGTGTATTCCAAACTTCTAGCGATTGGATTTCACTCAAAACTCACCAAATGACTCCTCCGACCATATTATGATGTTGCCCAAGTTTGGGGCTCGATCCGAAATCAATAGGTGTTCCAAATTGGACAATTCAAGTTCAGCGGCAGTTCGTTTCTAACTGGAGTGGTTGGTGTATTCCATACTTCTCGCGATTGGATTTCACTCAAAACCCACCAAAAGACTCCTCCCACCACATTATGTTGTCGCCCAAGTTTTGGGCTCGATCCGAAGTCAGTAGGTGTTCAAAATTGGACAATTCAAGTTCAACGGCGGTTCGTTCCTAATTGGAGTGGTTGGTGTATTCCATATTTCTAGCGATTGGATTTCACTTAAAACTCACCAAATGACTCCTCCCACCATATTATGATGTTGCCCAAGTTTTCGGCTCGATCCGAAATCAATAGGTGTTCCAAATTGGACAATTCAAGTTCAATAGCAGTTCGTTCTTAATTGGAGTGGTTGGTGTATTCCATACTTCTAGCGATTGGATTTCACTCAAAACTCACCAAATGACTCCTCCCACCATATTATGATTCTGCCCAAGTTTTGGGCTCGATCCGAAATCAATAGGTGTTCCAAATTGGACAATTCAAGTTCAACGGCAGTTCGTTCCTAACTGGAGTGGTTGGTGTATTCCATACTTCTAGCGATTGGATTTCACTCAAAACTCACCAAATGACTCCTCCCACCATATTATGTTGTTGCCCAAGTTTTGGGTTCGATCCGAAATCAATAGGTGTTCAAAATTGGACAATTCAAGATCAACGGCAGTTCGTTCCGAATTGGAGTGGTTGGTGTATTCCATACTTCTAGCGATTGGACTTCACTCAAAACTCACCAAATGACTCCTCAAAGCATATTATGATGTTGCCCAAGTTTTGGGCTCGATCCGAAATCAAGAGGTGTCAAAAATTGGACAATTCAAACTGAACGGCAGTTCGTTCCTAATTGGAGTGGTTGGTGTATTTCATACTTCTAGCGATTGGATTTCACTCAAAATTCACCAAATGACTCCTCCCACCATATTATGAAGTTGCCCAAGTTTGGTCCCGATCCGAAATCAATAGGTGTGAGAAATTGGACAATTCATGTTCAACGGCAGTTCGTTCCTAACTGGAGTGGTTGGTGTATTCCATACTTCTAGCGATTGGATTTCACTCAAAACTCACCAAATGACTCCTCCCACCATATTATGTTGTTGCCCAAGTTTTGGGCTCCATCCGAAATCAATAGGTGTTCCAAATTGGACAATTCAAGTTCAACGGCAGTTCGTTCCTAATTGGAGTGGTTGGTGTATTCCATACTTCTAGCGATTGGATTTCACTCAAAACTTACCAAATGACTCCTCCCACCATATTATGTTGTTGCCCAAGTTTTGGGCTCGATCCGAAATCAATATGTGTTCCAAATTGGACAATTCAAGATCAACGGCAGTTCGTTCCGAATTGGAGTGGTTGGTGTATTCCATACTTCTAGCGATTGGATTTCACTCAAAACTCACCAAATGACTCCTGAAACCATATTATGATGTTTCCCAAGTTTTGGGCTCGATCCGAAATCAAGAGGTGTCAAAAATTGGACAATTCAAACTGAACGGCAGTTCGTTCCTAATTGGAGTGGTTGGTGTATTTCATACTTCTAGCGATTGGGTTTCACTCAAAACTCACCAAACGACTCCTCCCACCATATTATCATGTTGCCCAAGTTTGGGGTTCGATCCGAAATCAATAGGTGTGAGAAATTGCACAATTCAAGTTCAACGGCAGTTCGTTCCTAATGGGAGTGGTTGGTGTATTCCATACTTCTATGGATTGGATTTCACTCAAAACTCACCAAATGACTCCTCCCACCATATTATGTTGTTGCCCAAGTTTTGGGCTCGATCCGAAATCAATAGGTGTTCCAAATTGGACAATTCAAGATCAACGGCAGTTCGTTACGAATTGGAGTGGTTGGTGTATTCCATACTTCTAGCGATTGGATTTCACTCAAAACTCACCAAATGACTCCTCAAACCATATTATGATGTTGCCCAAGTTTTGGGCTCGATCCGAGATCAAGAGGTGTCAAAAATTGGACAATTCAAACTGAACGGCAGTTCGTTCCTAATTGGAGTGGTTGGTGTATTTCATACTTCTAGCGATTGGATTTCACTCAAAACTCACCAAACGACTCCTCCCACCATATTATCATGTTGCCCAAGTTTGGGGTTCGATCCGAAATCAATAGGTGTGAGAAATTGCACAATTCAAGTTCAACGGCAGTTCGTTCCTAATGGGAGTGGTTGGTGTATTCCATACTTCTAGCGATTGGATTTCACTCAAAACTCACCAAATGACTCCTCAAACCATATTATGATGTTGCCCAAGTTTTGGGCTCGATCCGAGATCAAGAGGTGTCAAAAATTGGACAACTCAAACTGAACGGCAGTTCGTTCCTAATTAGAGTGGTTGGTGTATTCCATACATCTAGCGATTGGATTTCACTCAAAACTCACCAAATGACTCCTCCCACCATATTATGATGTTGCACAAGTTTGGGGTTCGATCCGAAATCAATAGGTGTGAGAAATTGCACAATTCAAGTTCAACGGCAGTTCGTTCCTAATTGGAGTGGTTGGTGTATTCCATACTTCTACCCACTGGATTTCACTCAAAACTCAACAAATCACTCCTACCACCATATTATGACGTTGCCCAAGTTTGGGGCTCGGTCCGAAATCAATAGGTGTGAGAAATTGGACAATTCAAGTTCAACGGCAGTTCGTTCCTAATTGGAGTGGTTGGTGTATTCCATACTTCTAGCGATTGGATTTCACTCAAAACTCACCAACTGACTCCTCCCACCATATTTTGATGTTGCCCAAGTTTGGGGCTCGATCCGAAATCAATAGGTGTTCCAAATTGGACAATTCAAGTTCAACGGCAGTTCGTTCCTAACTGGAGTGGTTGGTGTATTCCATACTTCTAGCGATTGGATTTCACTCAAAACTCACCAAATGACTCCTCCCACCATATTATGATGTTGCCCAAGTTTTGGGCCCGATCCGAAATCAATAGGTGTGAGAAATTGGACAATTCAAGTTCAACGGCAGTTCGTTCCTAATTGGAGTGGTTGGTGTATTCCACACTTCTAGCAGTTGGATTTCAGTCAAAACTCACCAAATGATTCCTCCCACCATATTACGATGTTGCCCAAGTTTGGGGCTTGATCCGAAATCAATAGGTGTGAGAAATTGGACAATTCAAGTTCAACGGCAGTTCGTTCGTAATTGGAGTGGTTGGTGTATTCCACACTTCTAGCGATTGGATTTCACTCAAAACTCACCAAATGACTCCTCCCACCATATTATGTTGTTGCCCAAGTTTTGGGCTCCATCCGAAATCTATAGGTGTTCCAAATTGGACAATTCAAGTTCAACGGCAGTTCGTTCCTAATTGGAGTGGTTGGTGTATTCCATACTTCTAGCGATTGGATTTCACTCAAAACTCACCAAATGACTCCTCCCACCAGATTATGATCTTGCCCAAGTTTTGGGCTCGATCCGAAATCAATAGGTGTTCCAAATTGGACAATTCAAGTTCAACGGCAGTTCGTTCCGAATTGGAGTGGTTGGCGTATTCCATACTTCTAGCGATTGGATTTCACTCAAAACTCACCAAATGACTCCTCAAACCATATTATGATGTTGCCCAGGTTTTGGGCTCGATCCAAAATCAATAGGTGTCAAAAATTGGACAATAAAAAACTAAACGGCAGTTCGTTCCTAATTGGAGTGGTTGGCGAATTTCATACTTCTAGCGATTGGATTTCACTCAAAACTCACCAAATGACTCCTCCCACCATATTATCATGTTGCCCAAGTTTGGGGTTCGATCCGAAATCAATAGGTGTGAGAAATTGAACAATTCAAGTTCAACGGCAGTTCGTTCCTAATGGGAGTGGTTGGTGTATTCCTTACTTCTATGGATTGGATTTCACTCAAAACTCACCAAATGACTCCTCCCACCATATTATGATGTTGCCAAAGTTTTGGGCTCGATCCGAATTCAATAGGTGTTCCAAATTGGACAATTCAAGTTCAATGGCAGTTCGTTCCTAATTGGAGTGGTTGGTGTATTCCATACTTCTAGCGATTGGATTTCACTCAAAACTCACCAAATGACTCCTCCCACCATATTATGATGTTGCACAAGTTTCGGGTTCGATCCGAAATCAATTGGTGTGAGAAATTGCACAATTCAAGTTCAACGGCAGTTCGTTCCTAATTGGAGTGGTTGGTGTATTCCATACTTCTACCAACTGGATTTCACTCAAAACTCAACAAATGACTCCTCCCACCATATTTTGACGTTGCCCAAGTTTGGGGCTCGATCCGAAATCAATAGGTGTGAGAAATTGGACGATTCAAGTTCAACGGCAGTTCGTTCCTAATTGGAGTGGTTGGTGTATTACATACTTCTAGCGATTGGATTTCCCTCAAAACTCACCAAATGACTCCTCCCACCATATTATGATGTTGCCGAAGTTTGGGCTCGATCCGAAATCAATAGGTGTGAGAAATTGGACAATTCAAGTTCAACGGCAGTTCGTTCCTAATTGTAGTGGTTGGTGTATTCCATACTTCTAGCGATTGGATTTCACTCAAAATTCACCAAATGACTCCTCCCACCATATTATGATGTTGCTCAAGTTTGGGGCTCGATCCGAAATCAATAGGTGTGAGAAATTGGGCAATTCAAGTTCAACGGCAGTTCGTTCCTAATTGGAGTGGTTGGTGTATTCCATACTCCAAGCGATTGAATTTCACTCAAAACTCACCAAATGACTCCTCCCACCATATTATGGTGTTGCCCAAGTTTTGGGATCGATCCGAAATCAATAGGTGTTCCAAATTGGACAATTCAAGTTCAACGACAGTTCGTTCCTAATTGGAGTGGTTGGTGTATTCCATACTTCTAGCGATTGGATTTCACTCAAAACTCACCAAATGACTCCTCCCACCATATTATGATGTTGCCCAAGTTTTGGGCTCGATCCGAAATCAATAGGTGTTCCAAATTGGACAATTCAAGTTTAACGGCAGTTTGTTCCTAATTGGAGTGGTTGGTGTATTCCATACTTCTAGCGATTGGATTTCACTCAAAACTCACCAAATGACTCCTCCCACCATATTATGATGTTGCCCAAGTTTTGGGCTCGATCCGAAATCAATAGGTGTTCCAAATTGGACAATTCAAGTTCAACGGCAGTTCGTTCCTAATTGGAGTGGTTGGTGTATTCCAAACTTCTAGCGATTGGATTTCACTCAAAACTCACCAAATGACTCCTCCCACCATATTATGATGTTGCCCAAGTTTTGGGCTCGATCCGAAATCAATAGGTGTTCCAAATTGGACAATTCAAGTTCAACGGCAGTTCGTTCCTAACTGGAGTGGTTGGTGTATTCCATACTTCTAGCGATTGGATTTCACTCAAAACTCACCAAATGACTCCTCCCACCATATTATGATGTTGCCCAAGTTTTGGGATCGATCCGAAATCAATAGGTGTTCCAAATTGGACAATTCAAGTTCAACGGCAGTTCGTTCCTAATTGGAGTGGTTGGTGTATTCCATACTTCTAGCGATTGGATTTCACTCAAAACTCACGAAATGACTACTCCCACCATATTATGATGTTGCCAAAGTTTTGGACTCGATCCGAAATCAATAGGTGTTCCAAATTGGTCAATTCAAGTTCAACGGCAGTTCGTTCCTAATTGGAGTGGTTGGTGTATTCCATACTTCTAGCGATTGGATTTCACTTAAAACTCACCAAATGACTCCTCCCACCATATTATGATGTTGCCCAAGTTTTGGACTCGATCTGAAATCGATAGGTGTTCCAAATTGGACAATTCAAGTTCAACGGCAGTTCGTTCCTAATTGGAGTGGTTGGTGTATTCCATACTTCTAGCGATTGGATTTCACTCAAAACTCACCAAATGACTCCTCCCACCATATTTTGATGTTGCCCAAGTTTGGGGATCGATCCGAAATCAATAGGTGTTCAAAATTGGACAATTCAAGTTCAACGGCAGTTCGTTCCTAATTGGAGTGGTTGGTGTATTCCATACTTCTAGCGATTGGATTTCACTCAAAACTCACCAAATGACTCCTCCCACCATATTATGATGTTGCCCAAGTTTTGGGCTCGATCCGAAATCAATAGGTGTGAGAAATTGGACAATTCAAGTTCAACGGCAGTTCGTTCCTAATTGGAGTGGTTGGTGTATTCCATACTTCTAGCGATTGGATTTCACTCAAAACTCACCAAATGACTCCTCCCACCATATTTTGATGTTGCCCAAGTTTGGGGCTCGATCCGAAATCAATAGGTGTGAGAAATTGGACAATTCAAGTTCAACGGCAGTTCGTTCCTAATGGGTGTGTTTATTGTATTCCATACTCCTAGCGATTGGATTTCACTCAAAACTCACCAAATGACTCCTCCCACCATATTATGATGTTGCCCAAGTTTTGGGCTCGATCCGAAATCAATAGGTGTGAGAAATTGGACAATTCAAGTTCAACGGCGGTTCGTTCCTAATTGGAGTGGTTGGTGTATTCCATACTTCTCGCGATTGGATTTCACTCAAAACTTACCAAATGACTCCTCCCACCATATTATGATGTTGCCGAAGTTTTGGGCTTGATCCGAACTCAATAGGTGTGAGAAATTGGACAATTCAAGTTCAACGGCAGTTCGTTCCTAATTGCAGTTTTGGTGTATTCCACACTTCTAGCGATTGGATTTCACGCAAAACTCACCAAATGACTACTCCCACCATATTTTGATGTTGCCCAAGTTTTGGCCTCGATCCGAAATCAATAGGTGTTCCAAATTGGACAATTCAAGTTCAACGGCAGGTCGTTCCTAATTGGAATGGTTCGTTTCTTCCATACTTCTAGAAATTGGATTTCACTCAAAACTCACCAAATGACTCCTCCCACCATATTATGATGTTGCCCAAGTTTTGGGCTCGATGCGAAATCAATAGGTGTGAGAAATTCGACAATTCAAGTTCAACGGCAGTTCGTTCCTAGTTGGTGTGGTTGGTGTATTCCATACTTCTAGCGATTGGATTTCACTCAAAACTCACTAAATGACTCCTCCCACCATATTATGATGTTGCCCAAGTTTTGGACTCGATCCGAAATCAATAGGTGTTCCAAATTGGACAATTCAAGTTCAACGGCAGTTCGTTCGTAATTGGAGTGGTTGGTGTATTCCATACTTCTAGCGATTGGATTTCGCTCAAAATTCCCCAAATGACTCCTCCCACCATATTATGATGTTGGCCAAGTTTTGGGCTCGATCCGAAATCAATAGGTGTTCCAAATTGGACAATTCAAGTTCAACGGCAGTTCATTCCTAATTGGAGTGGTTGGTGTATTCCATACTTCTAGCGATTGGATTTCACTCAAAACTCACCAAATGACTCCTCCCACCATATTATGATGTTGCCCAAGTTTTGGGCTCGATCCGAAATCAATAGGTGTTAGAAATTGGACAACTCAAGTTCAACGGCAGTTCGTTCCAAATTGGAGTGGTTGGTGAATTCCATACTTCTAGCGATTGGAGTTCACTCAAAACTCACCAAATGACTCCTACCACCATATTATGATGTTGCCCAAGTTTTGGACTCGATCCGAAATCAATAGGTGTTCCAAATTGGACAATCCAAGTGCTACGGCAGTTCGTTCCTAATTGGAGTGGTTGGTGTATTCCATACTTCTAGCGATTGGATTTCACTCAAAACTCACCAAATGACTCCTCCCACCATATTATGATGTTGCCCAAGTTTTGGGCTCGATGCGAAATCAATAGGTGTGAGAAATTCGACAATTCAAGTTCAACGTCAGTTCGTTCCTAATTGGAGTGGTTGGTGTATTCCATACTTCTAGCGATTGGATTTCACTCAAATCTCACCAAATGACTCCTCCCACCATATTATGATGTTGCCGAAGTTTTGGGCTCGATCCCAACTCAATAGGTGTGAGAAATTGGACAATTCAAGTTCAACGGCAGTTCGTTCCTAATTGGAGTGGTTGGTGTATTCCATACTTCTAGCGATTGGATTTCACTCAAAACTCACCAAATGACTCCTCCCACCATATTATGATGTTGCCCAAGTTTTGGGCTCGATCCGGAATCAATAGGTGTTCCAAATTGGACAATTCAAGTTCAACGGCAGCTCATTCCTAATTGGAGTGGTTGGTGTATTCCATACTTCTAGCGATTGGATTTCACTCAAAACTCACCAAATGACTCCTCCCACCATATTATGATGTTGCCCAGGTTTGGGGATCGATCCGAAATCAATAGGTGTGAGAAATTGGACAATTCAAGTTCAACGGCAGTTCGTTCCTAGTTGGTGTGGTTGGTGTATTCCATACTTCTAGCGATTGGATTTCACTCAAAACTCACTAAATGACTCCTCCCACCATATTATGATGTTGCCCAAGTTTTGGTCTCAAACCGAAATCAATAGGTGTTCCAAATTGGACAATTCAAGTTCAACGGCAGTTCGTTCCTAATTGGAGTGGTTGGTGTATTCCATACTTCTAGCTATTGGATTTCACTCAGAACCCCCCAAATGACTCCTCCCACCATATTATGATGTTGCCCAAGTTTTGGGCTCGATCCGAAATCAATAGGTGTTCCAAATTGGACAATTCAAGTTCAACGGCAGTTCGTTCCTAATTGGAGTGGTTGGTGTATTCCATACTTCTAGCGATTGGATTTCACTCAAAACTCACCAAATGACTCCTCCCACCATATTATGATGTTGCCCAAGTTTGGGGATCGATCCGAAGTCAATAGGTGTGAGAAATTGGACAATTTAAGTTCAACGGCAGTTCATTCCTAATTGGAGTGGTTGGTGTATTCCATACTTCTAGCGATTGGATTTTACTCAAAACTCACCAAATGACTCCTCCCACCACATTATGATGTCGCACAAGTTTGGGGTTCCATCCGAAATCAATGGGTGTGAGAAATTGGACAATTCAAGTTCAACGGCAGTTCGTTCCTAATTGGAGTGGTTGGTGTATTCCACACTTCTAGCGATTGGATTTCACTAAAAACTCACAAATGACTCCTCCCACCATTTTATGATGTTGCCCAAGTTTGGGGCTCGATCCGAAATCAATAGGTGTAAGAAATTCGACAATTCAAGTTCAACGACAGTTCGTTCCTAATTGGAGTGGTTGGTGTATTCCATACTTCTAGTGATTGGATTTCACTCAAAACTCACCAAATGACTCCTCCCACCATATTATGATGTGGCCCAAGTTTTGGGCTCGATCCGAAATCAATAGGTGTGAGAAATTGGACAATTCAAGTTCAACGGCAGTTCGTTCCTAATTGGAGTGGTTGGTGTATTCCATACTTCTAGCGATTGGATTTCACTCAAAACTCACCAAATGACTCCTCCCACCATATTATGATGTTGCCCAAGTTTGGGGCTCGATCCGAAATCAATAGGTGTGAGAAGTTGGACAATTCAAGTTCAACGGCAGTTCGTTCCTAATTGGAGTGGTTGGTGTATTCCACACTTCTAGCGATTGGATTTCACTAAAAACTCACAAATGACTCCTCCCACCATTTTATGATGTTGCCCAAGTTTTGGGCTCGATCCGAAATCAATACGTGTGAGAAATTGGACAATTCAAGTTCAACGGCAATTCGTTCCTAATTGTAGTGGTAGCTGTATTCCATACTTCTAGCGATTGGATTTCACTCAAAACTCACCAAATGACTCCTCCCACCATATTATGATGTTGCCCAAGTTTTGGGCTCGATCCGAAATCAATAGGTTTGAGAAATTGGACAATTTAAGTTCAACGGCAGTTCGTTCCTAATTGGAGTGGTTGGTGTATTCCATACTTCTAGCGATTGGATTTCACTCCAAACTCACCAAATGACTCCTCCCACCATATTATGATATTGCCCAAGTTTTGGGCTCGATCCGGAATCGATAGGTGTTCCAAATTGGACAATTCAAGTTCAACGGCAGTTCATTCCGAATTGGAGTGGTTGGTGTATTCCATACTTCTAGCGATTGGATTTCACTCAAAACTCACCAAATGACTCCTCCCACCATATTATGATGTTGCCCAAGTTTGGGGATCGATCCGAAATCAATAGGTGTGAGAAATTGCACAATTCAAGTTCAACGGCAGTTCGTTCCTAGTTGGAGTGGTTGGTGTATTCCATACTTCTAGCGATTGGATTTCACTCAAAACTCACCAAATGACTCCTCCCACCATATTATGATGTTGCCCAAGTTTTGGGCTCGTTCCGAAATCAATGGGTGTGAGAAATTGGACAATTCAAGTTCAACGACAGTTCGTTCCTAATTGGAGTGGTTGGTGTATTCCATACTTGTAGCAATTGAATTTCACTCAAAACTCACCAAATGACTCCTCCCACCATATTATGATGTTGCCCAAGTTTTGGGCTCGTTCCGAAATCAATAGGTGTGAGAAATTGGACAATTCAAGTTCAACGGCAGTTCGTTCCTAATTGGAGTGGTTGGGGTATTCCATACTTCTAGCGATTTGATTTCACTCAAAACTCACCAAATGACTCCACCCACCATATGTTGCCTAAGTTTGGGGCTCGATCCGAAATCAATAGGTGTGAGAAATTGGACAATTCAAGTTCAACGGCAGTTCGTTCCTAATTGGAGTGGTTGGTGTATTCCAAACTTATAGCGATTGGATTTCACTCAAAACTCACCAAGTGACTCCTCCCACCATATTATGATGTTGCAAAAGCTTGGGGTTCGATCCGAAATCAATTGTTGTGAGAAATTGGACAATTCAAGTTCAACGGCAGTTCGTTCCTAATTGGAGTGGTTGGTGTATTCTATACTTCTAGCGATTGGATTTCACTAAAAACTTACCAAATGACTCCTCCCACCATATTATGATGTTGCCCAAGTTATGGCCTCGATCCGAAATCAATAGGTGTGAGAAATTGGACAATTCATGTTCAACGGCAGCTCGTTCCTAATTGGAGTGGTTGTTGTATTCCATACTTCTAGCGATTGGATTTCACTGAAAACTCACCGAATGACTCCTCCCACCATATTATGATGTTGCCCTAGTTTTGGGCTCGATCCGAAATCAATAGGTGTGAGAAATTGGACAATTCAAGTTCAACGGCAGTTCGTTCCTAATTGGAGTGGTTAGGGTATTCCATACTTCTAGCGATTGGATTTCACTCAAAACACACCAAATGACTCCTCCCACCATATGTTGCCTAAGTTTGGGGCTTGATCCGAAATCAATAAGTGTGAGAAATTGGACAATTCAAGTTCAACAGCAGTTCGTTCCTAATTGGAGTGGTTGGAGTATTCCATACTTCTAGCGATTGGATTTCACTTAAAACTCATCAAATGACTCCTCCCACCATATTATGATGTTTCCCAAGTTTGGGGCTCGATCCGAAATCAATAGGTGTGAGAAATTGGACAATTCAAGTTCAACGGCAGTTCGTTCCTAATTGGAGTGGTTGGTGTATTCTATACTTCTAGCAATTGGATTTCACTCAAAACTCCCCAAATGACTCCTCCCACCATATTATGATGTTGCCCAAGTTATGGTGTCGATCCGAAATCAATAGGTTTTCCAAATTGGACAATTCAAGTTCAACGGCAGTTCGTTCCTAATTGGAGTGGTTGGTGTATTCCAAACTTCTAGCGATTGGATTTCACTCAAAACTCACCAAGTGACTCCTCCCACCATATTATGATGTTGCCCAAGCTTGGGGTTCGATCCGAAATCAATTGGTGTGAGAAATTGGACAATTCAAGTTCAACGGCAGTTCGTTCCTAATTGGAGTGGTTGTTGTATTCCATACTTCTAGCGATTGGATTTCACTTAAAGCTCACCAAATGACTCCTCCCACCATATTATGATGTTGCCCAAGTTTTGGGCTCGTCCCGAAATCAATAGGTGTGAGACATTGGACAATTCAAGTTCAACGGCAGTTCGTTCCTAATTGGAGTGGTTGGTGTATTCCAAACTTCTAGCGATTGGATTTCACTCAAAACTCACCAAGTGACTCCTCCCACCATATTATGATGTTGCCCAAGCTTGGGGTTCGATCCGAAATCAATTGGTGTGAGAAATTGGACAATTCAAGTTCAACGGCAGTTCGTTCCTAATTGGAGTGGTTGGTGTATTCCATACTTCTAGCGATTGGATTTCACTCAAAACTCACCAAATGACTCCTCCCACCATATTTTGATGTTGCCCAAGTTTTGGGATCGATCCGAAATCAATAGGTGTTCCAAATTGGACAATTCAAGTTCAACGGCAGTTCGTTCCTAATTGGAGTGGTTGGTGTATTCCATACTTCTATTGATTGGATTTCACTCAAAACTCAACAAATGACTCCTCCCACCATATTATGATGTTGCCCAAGTTTTGGGCTCGATCCGAAATCAATAGGTGTGAGAAATTGGACAATTCAAGTTCAACGGCAGTTCGTTCCTAATTGGAGTGGTTGGTGTATTCCATACTTCTAGCGATTGGATTTCACTCAAAACTCACCAAATGACTCCTCCCACCATATTATGATGTTGCCCAAGTTTTGGGCTCGATCCGAAATCAATAGGTGTGAGAAATTGGACAATTCAAGTTCAACGGCAGTTCATTCCTAATTGGAGTGGTTGGTGTATTCCATACTTCTAGCGATTGGATTTCACTCAAAACTCACCAAATGACTCCTCCCACCATATTTTGATGTTGCCCAAGTTTGGGGCTCGATCCGAAATCAATAGGTGTTCAAAATTGGACAATTCAAGTTCAACGGCAGTTCGTTCCTAATTGGAGTGGTTGTTGTATTCCATACTTCTAGCGTTTGGATTTCACTCAAAACTCACCAAATGACTCCTCCCACCATATTTTGTTGTTGCCCAAGTTTTGGGCTCGATCCGAAATCAATTGGTGTTCCAAATTGGACAATTCAAGTTCAACGGCAGTTCGTTACTAATTGGAGTGGTTGGTGTATTCCATACTTCTATTGATTGGATTTCACTCAAAACTCACCAAATGACTCCTCCCACCATATTATGATGTTGCCCAAGTTTGGGGATCGATCCGAAATCAATAGGTGCGAGAAATTGGACAATTCAAGTTCAACGGCAGTTCGTTCCTAATTGGAGTGGTTGGTGTATTCCAAACTTCTAGCGAATGGATTTCACTCAAAACTCACCAAATGACTCCTCCCACCATATTATGATGTTGCCCAAGTTTTGGGCTCGATCCGAAATCAATAGGTGTGAGAAATTGGACAATTCAAGTTCAATGATAGTTCGTTCTAAATTGGAGTGGTTGGTGTATTCCATACTTCTAGCGATTGGAGTTTACTCAAAACTCACCAAATGACTCCTCCCACCATATTATGATGTTGCCCAAGTTTTCGGCTTGATCCGAAATCAACAGGTGTTCCAAATTGGACAATTTCAAGTTCAACGCCAGTTCGTTCCTAATTGGAGTGGTTGGTGTATTCCATACTTCTAGCAATTGGATTTCCCTCAAAACTCACCAAATGACTCCTCCCACCATATTATGATGTTGCCCAAGTTTTGGGCTCGATCTGGAATTAATAGGTGTTCCAAATTGGACAATTCAAGTTCAACGGCAGCTCATTCCTAATTGGAGTGGTTGGTGTATTCCATACTTCTAGCGATTGGATTTCACTCAAAACTCACCAAATGACTCCTCCCACCACATTATCATGTCGCACAAGTTTGGGCTTCCATCCGAAATCAATGGGTGTGAGAAATTGGACAATTCAAGTTCAACGACAGTTCGTTGCTAATTGGAGTGGTTGGTGTATTCCATACTTCTAGCGATTGGATTTCACCCAAAACTCACCAAATGACTCCTCCCACCATATTATGATGTTGCCCAGGTTTGGGGATCGATCCGAAATCAATAGGTGTGAGAAATTGGACAATTCAAGTTCAGCGGCAGTTCGTTCCTAGTTGGTGTGGTTGGTGTATTCCATACTTCTAGCGATTGGATTTCACTCAAAACTCACTAAATGACTCCTCCCACCATATTATGATGTTGCCCAAGTTTTGGTCTCGAACCGAAATCAATAGGTGTTCCAAATTGGACAATTCAAGTTCAACGGCAGTTCGTTCCTAATTGGAGTGGTTGGTGTATTCCATACTTCTAGCGATTGGATTTCACTCAAAACTCACCAAATGACTCGTCCCACCATATTATGATGTTGCCCAAGTTTTGGGCTCGATCTGGAATCAATAGGTGTTCCAAATTGGACAATTCAAGTTCAACGGCAGCTCATTCCTAATTGGAGTGGTTGGTGTATTCCATACTTCTAGCGATTGGATTTCACTCAAAACTCACCAAATGACTCCTCCCACCACATTATCATGTCGCACAAGTTTGGGGTTCCATCCGAAATCAATGGGTGTGAGAAATTGGACAATTCAAGTTCAACGACAGTTCGTTGCTAATTGGAGTGGTTGGTATATTCCATACTTCTAGCGATTGGATTTCACTCAAAACTCACCAAATGACTCCTTCCACCGTATTACGATGTTGCCCAAGTTTTGGGCTCGATCCGAAACCAATAGGTGTTCCAAATTGGACAATCCAAGTTTACGCCAGTGCGTTCCTAATTGGAGTGATTGGTGTATTCCATACTTCTAGCGATTGGATTTCACTCAAAACTCACCAAATGACTCCTCCCACCATATTATGATGTTGCCCAAGTTTTGGGCTCGATCCGAAATCAATAGGTGTTCCAAATTGGACAATTCAAGTTCAACGGCAGGTCGTTCCTAATTGGAGTGGTTGGTGTATTCCATACTTCTAGCGATTGGATTTCACTCAAAACTCACCAAATGACTCCTCCCACCATATTATGATTTTGCCCAAGTTTTGGGCTCAATCCGAAATCAATACGTGTGAGAAATTGGACAATTCAAGTTCAACGGCAGTTCGTTCCTAATTGGAGTGGTTGGTGTATTCCATACTTCTAGGGATTGGATTTCACTCAAAACTCACCAAATGACTCCTCCCACCATATTATGATGTTGCCCAGGTTTGGGGATCGATCCGAAATCAATAGGTGTGAGAAATTGGACAATTCAAGTTCAGCGGCAGTTCGTTCCTAGTTGGTGTGGTTGGTGTATTCCATACTTCTAGCGATTGGATTTCACTCAAAACTCACTAAATGACTCCTCCCACCATATTATGATGTTGCCCAAGTTTTGGTCTCGAACCGAAATCAATAGGTGTTCCAAATTGGACAATTCAAGTTCAACGGCAGTTCGTTCCTAATTGGAGTGGTTGGTGTATTCCATACTTCTAGCTATTGGATTTCACTCAAAACTCCCCAAATGACTCCTCCCACCATATTATGATGTTGCCCAAGTTTTGGGCTCGATCCGAAATCAATAGGTGTTCCAAATTGGACAATTCAAGTTCAACGGCAGTTCGTTCCAAGTTGGAGTGGTTGGTGTATTCCATACTTCTAGCGACTGGATTTCACTCAAAACTCACCAAATGACTCCTCCCACCCTATTATGATGTTGCCCAACTTTGGGGTCGATCCGAAATCAATAGGTGTGAGAAATTGGACAATTCAAGTTCAACGGCAGTTCGTTCCTAATTGGAGTGGTTGGTGTATTCCATACTTCTAGCGACTGGATTTCACTCAAAACTCACCAAATGACTCCTCCCACCCTATTATGATGTTGCCCAACTTTGGGGCTCGATCCGAAATCAATAGGTGTGAGAAATTGGACAATTCAAGTTCAACGGCAGTTCGTTCCTAATTGGAGTGGTTGGTGTATTCCATACTTCTAGGGATTGGATTTCACTCAAAACTCACCAAGTGACTCCTCCCACCATATTATGATGTTGCCCAAGTTTTGGGCTCGATCCGAAATCAATAGGTGTGAGAAATTGGACAAGTTAAGTTCAACGGCAGTTCGTTCCTAATTGGAGTGGTTGGTGTATTCCATACTTCTAGCGACTGGATTTCACTCAAAACTCACCAAATGACTCCTCCCACCCTGTTATGTTGTTGCCCAACTTTGGGGCTCGATCCGAAATCAATGGGTGTGAGAAATTGGACAATTCAAGTTCAACGACAGTTCGTTCCTAATTGGAGTGGTTGGTGTATTCCATACTTCTAGCGATTGGATTTCACTCAAAACTCACCAAATGACTCCCCCACCATATTATGATGTTGCCCAAGTTTTGGGCTCGATCCGAAATCAATAGGTGTTAGAAATTGGACAATTTAAGTTCAACGGGTGTTCGTTCCTAATTGGAGTGGTTGGTGTATTCCATACTTCTAGCGATTGGATTTCACTCAAAACTCACCAAATGACTCCTCCCACCATATTATGATGTTGCCCAAGTTTGGGGCTCGATCCGAAATCCATAGGTGTTCCAAATTGGACAATTCAAGTTCAACGGCAGTTCGTTCCTAATTGGAGGGGTCGGTGTATTCCACACTTCTAGCGATTGGATTTCCCTCAAAACTCACCAAATTACTGCTCCCACCATATTATGATGTTGCCCAAGTTTGGGGCTCGATCCGAAATCAATAGGTGTGAGAAATTCGACAATTCAAGTTCAACGACAGTTCGTTCCTAATTGGAGTGGTTGGTGTATTCCATACTTCTAGTGATTGGATTTCACTCAAAACTCACCAAATGACTCCTCCCAATATATTATGATGTGGCCCAAGTTTTGGGCTCGATCCGAAATCAATAGGTGTGAGAAATTGGACAATTCAAGTTCAACGGCAGTTCGTTCCTAATTGGAGTGGTTGGTGTATTCCATACTTCTAGCGATTGGATTTCACTCAAAACTCACCAAATGACTCCTCCCACCATATTATGATGTTGCCCAAGTTTGGGGCTCGATCCGAAATCCATAGGTGTTCAAAATTGGACAATTCAAGTTCAACGGCAGTTCGTTCCTAATTGGAGGGGTCGGTGTATTCCACACTTCTAGCGATTGGATTTCACTCAAAACTCACCAAATTACTGCTCCCACCATATTATGATGTTGTCCAAGTTTGGGGCTCGATCCGAAATCAATAGGTGTGAGAAATTGGACAATTTAAGTTCAACGGCAGTTCGTTCCTAATTGGAGTGGTTGGTGTATTCCATACTTCTAGCGATTGGATTTCACTCCAAACTCACCAAATGACTCCTCCCACCGTATTATTATATTACCCAAGTTTTGGGCTCGATCCGGAATCGATAGGTGTTCCAAATTGGACAATTCAAGTTCAACGGCAGTTCATTCCGAATTGGAGTGGTTGGTGTATTCCATATTTCTAGCGATTGGATTTCACTCAAAACTCACCAAATGACTCCTCCCACCATATTATGATGTTGCCCAAGTTTGGGGATCAATCCGAAATCAATAGGTGTGAGAAATTGCACAATTCAAGTTCAACGGCAGTTCGTTCCAAGTTGGAGTGGTTGGAGTATTCCATACTTCTAGCGATTGGATTTCACTCAAAACTCACTAAATGACTCCTCCCACCATATTATGATGTTGCCCAAGTTTTGGTCTCGAACCGAAATCAATAGGTGTTCCAAATTCGACAATTCAAGTTCAACGGCAGTTCGTTCCTAATTGGAGTGGTTGGTGTATTCCATACTTCTAGCTATTGGATTTCACTCAAAACTCACCAAATGACTCCTCCCACCATATTATGATGTTGCCCAAGTTTTGGGCTCGATCCGAAATCAATAGGTGTGAGAAATTGGACAATTCAAGTTCAACGGCAGTTCGTTCCTAATTGGAGTGGTTGGTGTATTCCATACTTCTAGCGATTGGATTTCACTCAAAACTCACCAAATGACTCCTCCCACCATATTATGATGTTGCCCAAGTTTGGGGCTCGATCCGAAATCAATAGGTGTTCCAAATTGGACAATTCAAGTTCAACGGCAGTTCGTTCCTAATTGGAGGGGTTGGTGTATTCCACACTTCTAGCGATTGGATTTCACTCAAAACTCACCAAATTACTGCTCCCACCATATTATGATGTTGCCCAAGTTTGGGGCTCGATCCGAAATCAATAGGTGTGAGAAATTCGACAATTCAAGTTCAACGACAGTTCGTTCCTAATTGGAGTGGTTGGTGTATTCCACACTTCTAGCGATTGGATTTCACTCAAAACTCACCAAATGACTCCTCCCACCATATTATGATGTGGCCCAAGTTTTGGGCTCGATCCGAAATGAATAGGTGTGAGAAATTGGACAATTCAAGCTCAACGGCGGTTCGTTCCTAATTGGAGTGGTTGGTGTATTCCATACTTCTAGCGATTGGATTTCACTCAAAACTCACCAAATGACTCCTCCCACCATATTATGATGTTGCCCAAGTTTGGGGCTCGATCCGAAATCAATAGGTGTGAGAAATTGGACAATTCAAGTTCAACGGCAGTTCGTTCCTAATTGGAGTGGTTGGTGTATTCCACACTTCTAGCAATTGGATTTCACTAAAAACTCACAAATGACTCCTCCCACCATTTTATGATGTTGCCCAAGTTTTGGGCTCGATCCGAAATCAATACGTGTGAGAAATTGGACAATTCAAGTTCAACGGCAGTTCGTTCCTAATTGGAGTGGTTGGTGTATTCCATACTTCTAGCGATTGGATTTCACTCAAAACTCACCAAATGACTCCTCCCACCATATTATGATGTTGCCCAAGTTTTGGGCTCGATCCGAAACCAATAGGTGTTCCAAATTGTACAATTCAAGTTCAACGGCAGTTCGTTCCTAATTGGAGTGGTTGGTGTATTCCACACTTCTAGCGATTGGATTTCACTCAAAACTCACCAAATGACTCCTCCCACCATATTATGATGTTGCCCAAGTTTTGGGCTCGATCCGAAATCAATCGGTGTGAGAAATTGGACAATTTAAGTTCAACGGCAGTTCGTTCCTAATTGGAGTGGTTGGTGTATTCCATACTTCTAGCGATTGGATTTCACTCAAAACTCACCAAATGACTCCTCCCACCATATTATGATGTTGCCCAAGTTTTGGGCTCGTCCCGAAATCAATAGGTGTGAGAAATTGGACAATTCAAGTTCGACGGCAGTTCGTTCCTAATTGGAGTGGTTGGAGTATTCCATACTTCTAGCGATTGGATTTCACTCAAAACTCACCAAATGACTCCTCCCACCATATTATGATGTTGCCAAGTTTTGGGCTCGATCCGAAATCAATAGGTGTGAGAAATTGGACAATTTAAGTTCAACGGCAGTTCGTTCCTAATTGGAGTGGTTGGTGTATTCCATACTTCTAGCGATTGGATTTCACTCAAAACTCACCAAATGACTCCTCCCACCATATTATGATGTTGCCCAAGTCTTGGGCTCGTCCCGAAATCAATAGGTTTGAGAAATTGGACAATTCAAGTTCAACGGCAGTTCGTTCCTAATTGGAGTGGTTGGTGTATTCCAAACTTCTAGCGATTGGATTTCACTCAAAACCATATTATGATGTTGCAAAAGCTTGGGGTTCGATCCGAAATCAATTGTTGTGAGAAATTGGACAATTCAAGTTCAACGGCAGTTCGTTCCTAATTGGAGTGGTTGGTGTATTCTATACTTCTAGCGATTGGATTTCACTAAAAACTTACCAAATGACTCCTCCCACCATATTATGATGTTGCCCAAGTTATGGTCTCGATCCGATATCAATAGGTGTTCCAAATTGGACAATTGAAGTTCAACGGCAGCTCGTTCCTAATTGGAGTGGTTGTTGTATTCCATACTTCTAGCGATTGGATTTCACTGAAAACTCACCGAATGACTCCTCCCACCATATTATGATGTTGCCCTAGTTTTGGGCTCGATCCGAAATCAATAGGTGTGAGAAATTGGACAATTCAAGTTCAACGGCAGTTCGTTCCTAATTGGAGTGGTTCGGGTATTCCATACTTCTAGCGATTGGATTTCACTCAAAACACACCAAATGACTCCTCCCACCATATGTTGCCTAAGTTTGGGGCTTGATCCGAAATCAATAAGTGTGAGAAATTGGACAATTCAAGTTCAACGGCAGTTCGTTCCTAATTGGAGTGGTTGGAGTATTCCATACTTCTAGCGATTGGATTTCACTTAAAACTCATCAAATGACTCCTCCCACAATATTATGATGTTTCCCAAGTTTGGGGCTCGATCCGAAATCAATAGGTGTGAGAAATTGGACAATTCAAGTTCAACGGCAGTTCGTTCCTAATTGGAGTGGTTGGTGTATTCTATACTTCTACCAATTGGATTTCACTCAAAACTCACCAAATGACTCCTCCCACCATATTATGATGTTGCCCAAGCTTGGGGTTCGATCCGAAATCAATTGGTGTGAGAAATTGGACAATTCAAGTTCAACGGCAGTTCGTTCCTAATTGGAGTGGTTGTTGTATTCCATACTTCTAGCGATTGGATTTCACTTAAAACTCACCAAATGACTCCTCCCACCATATTATGATGTTGCCCCAGTTTTGGGCTCGATCCGAAATCAATAGGTGTGAGAAATTGGACAATTCATGTTCAACGGCAGTTCGTTCCTAATTGGAGTGGTTGGTGTATTCTATACTTCTAGCGATTGGATTTCACTCAAAACTCACCAATTGACTCCTTCCACCATATTATGATGTTGCCCAAGTTATGGTCTCGATCCGAAATCAATAGGTGTTCCAAACTGGACAATTGAAGTTCAACGGCAGCTCGTTCGTAATTGGAGTGGTTGTTGTATTCCATACTTCTAGCGATTGGATTTCACTCAAAACTCACCGAATGACTCCTCCCACCATATTATGATGTGCCCCTAGTTTTGGGCTCGATCCGAAATCAATAGGTGTGAGAAATTGGACAATTCAAGTTCAACGGCAGTTCGTTCCTAATTGGAGTGGTTGGGGTATTCCATACTTCTAGCGATTGGATTTCACTCAAAACACACCAAATGACTCCTCCCACCATATGTTGCCTAAGTTTGGGGCTTGATCCGAAATCAATAGGTGTGAGAAATTGGACAATTCAAGTTCAACGGCAGTTCGTTCCTAATTGGAGTGGTTGGTGTATTCCATACTTCTAGCGATTGGATTTCACTTAAAACTCACCAAATGACTCCTCCCACCATATTATGATGTTGCCCCAGTTTTGGGCTCGATCCGAAATCAATAGGTGTTCCAAATTGGACAATTCAAGTTCAACGGCAGTTCGTTTCTTATTGGAGTGGTTGGTGTATTCCATACTTCAAGCGATTGGATTTCACTAAAAACTCAACAAATGACTCCTCCCACCATATTATGATGTTGCCCAAGTTTTGGTGTCGATCCGAAATCAAGAGGTGTTCCAAATTGAACAATTCAAGTTCAACGGCAGTTCGTTCCTAATTGGAGTGGTTGGTGTATTCCCAACTTCTAGCGATTGGATTTCACTCAAAACTCACCAAGTGACTCCTCCCACCATATTATGATGTTGCCCAAGC
The DNA here is from genome assembly GCF_965620075.1 of Prunus avium. Taxonomy (NCBI): domain Eukaryota; kingdom Viridiplantae; phylum Streptophyta; class Magnoliopsida; order Rosales; family Rosaceae; genus Prunus; species Prunus avium. The sequence goes on from NC_142287.1 coordinate 2,010,881, forward strand.
TTGGGGTTTGATCCGAAATCAATTGGTGTGAGAAATTGGACAATTCAAGTTCAACGGCAGTTCGTTCCTAATTGGAGTGGTTGTTGTATTCCATACTTCTAGCGATTGGATTTCCCTGAAAACTCACCGAATGACTCCTCCCACCATATTATGATGTTGCCCTAGTTTTGGGCTCGATCCGAAATCAATAGGTGTGAGAAATTGGACAATTCATGTTCAACGGCAGTTCGTTCCTAATTGGAGTGGTTGGTGTATTCTATACTTCTAGCGATTGGATTTCACTCAAAACTCACCAATTGACTCCTTCCACCATATTATGATGTTGCCCAAGTTATGGTCTCGATCCGAAATCAATAGGTGTTCCAAATTGGACAATTCAAGTTCAACGGCAGTTCGTTCCTAATTGGAGTTGTTGGTGTATTCCATACTTCTAGCGATTGGATTTCACTTAAAACTCACCAAATGACTCCTCCCACCATATTATGATGTTGCCCCAGTTTTGGGCTCGATCCGAAATCAATAGGTGTTCCAAATTGGACAATTCAAGTTCAACGGCAGTTCGTTCCTTATTGGAGTGGTTGGTGTATTCCATACACCTAGCGATTGGATTTCACTAAAAACTCAACAAATGACTCCTCCCACCATATTATGATGTTGCCCAAGTTTTGGTGTCGATCCGAAATCAAGAGGTGTTCCAAATTGAACAATTCAAGTTCAACGGCAGTTCGTTCCTAATTGGAGTGGTTGGTGTATTCCATACTTCTAGCGATTGGATTTCACTTAAAACTCATCAAATGACTCCTCCCACCATATTATGATGTTTCCCAAGTTTGGGGATCGATCCGAAATCAATAGGTGTGAGAAATTGGACAATTCAAGTTCAACGGCAGTTCGTTCCTAATTGGAGTGGTTGGTGTATTCTATACTTCTAGCGATTGGATTTCACTCAAAACTCACCAAATGACTGCTCCCACCATATTATGATGTTGCCCAAGTTATGGTGTCGATCTGAAATCAATAGGTGTTCCAAATTGGACAATTCAAGTTCAACGGCAGTTCGTTCCTAATTGGAGTGGTTGGTGTATTCCAAACTTCTAGCGATTGGATTTCACTCAACACTCACCAAGTGACTCCTCCCACCATATTATGATGTTGCCCAAGCTTGGGGTTCTATCCGAAATCAATTGGTGTGAGAAATTGGACAATTCAAGTTCAACGGCAGTTCGTTCCTAATTGGAGTGGTTGTTGTATTCCATACTTCTAGCGATTGGATTTCACTGAAAACTCACCGAATGACTCCTCCCACCATATTATGATGTTGCCCTAGTTTTGGGCTCGATCCGAAATCAATAGGTGTGAGAAATTGGACAATTCATGTTCAACGGCAGTTCGTTCCTAATTGGAGTGGTTGGTGTATTCTATACTTCTAGCGATTGGATTTCACTCAAAACTCACCAATTGACTCCTTCCACCATATTATCATGTTGCCCAAGTTATGGTCTCGATCCGAAATGAATAGGTGTTCCAAATTGGACAATTCAAGTTCAACGGCAGTTCGTTCCTAATTGGAGTGGTTGGTGTATTCCATACTTCTAGCGATTGGATTTCACTTAAAACTCACCAAATGACTCCTCCCACCATATTATGATGTTGCCCCAGTTTTCGGCTCGATCCGAAATCAATAGGTGTTCCAAATTGGACAATTCAAGTTCAACGGCAGTTCGTTCCTTATTGGAGTGGTTGGTGTATTCCATACTTCTAGCGATTGGATTTCACTAAAAACTCAACAAATGACTCCTCCCACCATATTATGATGTTGCCCAAGTTTTGGTGTCGATCCGAAATCAAGAGGTGTTCCAAATTGAACAATTCAAGTTCAACGGCAGTTCGTTCCTAATTGGAGTGGTTGGTGTATTCCATACTTCTAGCGATTTGATTTCACTCAAAACTCACCAAATGACTCCTCCCCCCATATTATGAAGTTGCCCCAGTTTTGGGATCGATCCGAAATCGATAGGTGTTCCAAATTGGACAATTCAAGTTCAACGGCAGTTCGTTCCTTATTGGAGTGGTTGGTGTATTCCGTACTTCTAGCGATTGGATTTCCCTAAAAACTCAACAAATGACTCCTCCCACCATATTATGATGTTGCCCAAGTTTTGGTCTCGATCCGAAATCAATAGGTGTTCCAAATTGGACAATTCAAGTTCAACGGCAGTTCGTTCCTAATTGGAGTGGTTGGTGTATTCCAAACTTCTAGCGATTGGATTTCACTCAAAACTCACCAAGTGACTCCTCCCACCATATTATGATGTTGCCCAAGCTTGGGGTTCGATCCGAAATCAATTGGTGTGAGAAATTGGACAATTCAAGTTCAACGGCAGTTCGTTCCTAATTGGAGTGGTTGGTGTATTCTATACTTCTAGCGATTGGATTTCACTCAAAACTCACCAATTGACTCCTTCCACCATATTATGAGGTTGCCCAAGTTATGGTCTCGATCCGAAATCCATAGGTGTTCCAAATTGGACAATTCAAGTTCAACGGCAGTTCGTTCCTAATTGGAGTGGTTGGTGTATTCCATACTTCTAGCGATTGGATTTCACTTAAAACTCACCAAATGACTCCTCCCACCATATTATGATGTTGCCCCAGTTTTGGGCTCGATCCGAAATCAATAGGTGTTCCAAATTGGACAATTCAAGTTCAACGGCAGTTCGTTCCTTATTGGAGTGGTTGGTGTATTCCATACTTCTAGCGATTGGATTTCACTAAAAACTCAACAAATGACTCCTCCCACCGTATTATGATGTTGCCCAAGTTTTGGTGTCGATCCGAAATCAAGAGGTGTTCCAAATTGAACAATTCAAGTTCAACGGCAGTTCGTTCCTAATTGGAGTGGTGGGTGTATTCCATACTTCTAGCGATTGGATTTCACTCAAAACTCACCAAATGACTCCTCCCACCATATTATGAAGTTGCCCCAGTTTTGGGATCGATCCGAAATCAATAGGTGTTCCAAATTGGACAATTCAAGTTCAACGGCAGTTCGTTCCTTATTGGAGTGGTTGGTGTATTCCATACTTCTAGCGATTGGATTTCCCTAAAAACTCAACAAATGACTCCTCCCACCGTATTATGACGTTGCCCATGTTATGGTCTCGATATGAAATCAATAGGTGCTCCAAATTGGACAATTCAAGTTCAACGGCAGTTCGTTCCTAATTGGAAAGGTTGGTGTATTCCATACTTCTAGCGATTGGATTTCACTCAAAAGTCACCAAATGACTCCTCCCACCATATTATGATGTTGCCCAAGTTTTTGGCTCGATCCGAAATCAATAGGTGTGAGAAATTGGACAATTCAAGTTCAACGGCAGTTCGTTCTGTTGTTAATTATTATGTTAACTCGCAATTGTACGGGGCAATTAGTAGTATAGCAAGACAAGTACGAGGTCGTACCCACGAAGACTGAGAAGTTCAAATTAGTTATGTACGTAGATTACCGAATTCAAGAAGTTAGGAAGTTAAGTCTAAAACAGAAATTAAAGTGAGAGTGATTGTGATTGTGAAAGGAAGTGAGCAAACTGAAATTGCAAATGAAAGCAAATAAACAAGTGTAACAAAGAGTGGTTTTAAGAGTTGGAAAACAGATTTGGAGACTAGGGCATTCGAATCACCATAACAATTCAATTCTGGGTTATATGGAGTCAAGTAACAAGTCTAATTCAAATTCAAAGATTGATTCTAGCTAAAGTATGATTAGGCCATGGTGTTTGGTCCTAACCTTGTGTTCCTAATTCCCTAATTTGATCATTTGTTGTCTAACCTAAAATTAAGCATTAGGAACCCATTAAGCATAGAAGAACAATTTAAACAACCAAGCATGTATCTAATCCCTGTTGTCGAATGTCCATACATACTCTTCCTATTCATAGTTCAATTCGAATTAAAGCATGGTGTCTACTCTTAATTCAAACCAATATAGTTAACAAACAAGTTCTAATGGTGATCAATCATTCAAACAAGCATGTTAACTTATAAGCATAATGAATAAGAACATGAATCATGAATCAAACTTGAAACTCCAAACTTATAAACCCAGAATATTCATGTTAGGTTACATCGAAGCCCTAGTTATGGATTTAGCTACTCATAATGGAAAAGAAACTAAAATAGAAATGGGAAAACATAATGAATGCCATAAGAGTAGAAAAACCCTTTTCTGAAGTTCTTGTAGTGTCCAATGCTTCTCCAAGAGCTTCTCCACGTCTAGAAGGATGTATGAAGGATATGGAGGTGATTTGAGATGAGCTTGAGTGAGTGGTGATGGCTGAGAAAGAGGAAATTCGTAGGGAAATGGAAGGGAGGTTTTCTGGAGCTGTTTTGGTGATTTTGGGGCAGTTTAGAGTATTGGGTTGATTGCTTGAGTGTTTGGGGTTGTGGGAATGTATGAGGATGATTTCTGGATGATGGAAGTGTGGAGGATGGCTGAAGTGAATTTTGTAGCTTGAAGACTCCTCTATTTATAGGGCTAAGAGGGAGGAACATCATGATGAAATCCAACACCACCATTCCTCATTTAATACAACCCATAACTCCCACTTCATCTTGTCTATGTAGTGTGGTTGGAATCAATCCCATCCCATACTTTTTTTGCTGCACCTCAAGCTTTCTTCTCATGGGATCAAAGGTGATCAATTGTGGCTCCCTTTTGCTGCCAACCCATGTGGTCTTCTTTTGGTTGTTGAACAAAAACGAGTCTTCTGAACCAGACTTGGTGTAGGAAGGCCAGAGGTTTCAAAACTTATCCAATGGGGCTCACATTTGGATATGTTATAGTAGACACCCATTGGAACAACTTCTATGAAGAAAGTATTCCCATCGGAGCAGTAGAAGTATTCGTTTTGGGCCTTGCAATTTGGCTGCCGAACAGAGACTGGAATTGACTTCATTTCATTTATGCTTTACATGCATGCACATGCTTTCTCAATAATAACTCCAGCATGTACCAACTTGATCCTTTAGACTTTCATAGCTGGAATGCCTCCCCACTTCACTCATTATGTTGGATCCAAAGTCAGTTGCAGCATGGGTGAGGCACATGGAGGCACATGACAAAGCTGGCAGCTGCAAATCCTCCTGAGCAGGGTTGAGTGTTGGGCGGGCTGAGCACTCCACAAATGTCCAATTGGGCTGCAATTTGGATATGTTGTACTAGACACCCATTGGAACAAGTTTCATGAAGATCTTCACTTCATCCAAGTCCCATAGCATGCTGATCCAAGGCCAAGAAGCTGACCTACGAAATTGGGCTGGAAAGGAGATGTAGCCAAAATGTGTTTGTCTTTAAGCCCTTCTTCCATTCACCCAAATCAAGCCTTAACATGCATGGATTGCATCATTTCCTACCCAAAGTCATCATTGTTACCTAAATGTCAATTAACTGAAAGATAAACACAAAAAGGATTAAAAGCACAAGTTTAACTCAAACACATAACCAAATCATAAGCTAGAAGGGTACAAAATGATATACAATTATGAACCGATCACGTTCCTACTTGGAGTGGTTGGTGTATTCCACACTTCTAGCGATTGGATTTCACTCAAAACTCACCAAATGACTCCTCCCACCATATTATGATGTTGCCCAAGTTTTGGGATCGATCCGAAATCAGTAGGTGTTCCAAATTGGACAATTCAAGTTCAACAGCAGTTCGTTCCAAATTGGAGTGGTTGGTGTATTCCATACTTCTAGCGATTGGATTTCACTCAAAACTCACCAAATGACTCCTCCCACCATATTATGATGTTGCCCCAGTTTTGGGCTCAATCCGAAATCAATAGGTGTTCCAAGTTGGACAATTCAAGTTCAACGGCAGTTCGTTCCTTATTGGAGTGGTTGGTGTATTCCATACTTCTAGCGATTGGATTTCACTAAAAACTCAACAAATGACTCCTCCCACCATATTATGATGTTGCCCAAGTTTTGGTCTCGATCCGAAATCAATAGGTGTTCCAAATTGGACAATTCATGTTCGACGGCAGTTCGTTCCTAATTGGAGTGGTTGGTGTATTCCATACTTCTAGCGATTGGATTTCACTCAAAACTCACCAAATGACTCCTCCCACCATATTATGATGTTGCCCAAGTTTTGGGCTCGATCCGAAATCAATAGGTGTTCCAAATATGACAATTCAAGTTCAACGGCAGGTCGTTCCTAAATGGAGTGGTTGGTCTATTCCACACTTCTAGCGATTGGATTTCACTCAAAACTCACCAAATGACTCCTCCCATCATATTATGAAGTTGCCCAAGTTTTGGGCTCGATCCGAAATCAATAGGTGTGAGAAATTAGACAATTCAAGTTCAACGGCAGTTCGTTCCTAATTGGAGTGGTTTGTGTATTCCATACGTCTAGCGATTGGATTTCACTAAAAACTCACCAAATGACTCCTCCCACCATATTATGATGTTGCCCAAGTTTTGGGCTCGATCCGAAATCAATAGGTGTTCCAAATTGGACAATTCAAGTTCAACGGCAGTTCGTTCCTAATTGGAGTGGTTGGTGCATTCCATACTTCTAGCGATTGGATTTCTCTCAAAACTCACCAAATGACTCCTCCCACCATATTATGATGTTGCCCAAGTTTTGGGCTCGATCCGAAATTAATAGGTGTGAGAAATTGGACAATTCAAGTTCAACGACAGTTCGTTCCTAATTGGAATGGTTGGTGTATTACATACGTCTAGCGATTGGATTTCACTCAAAACTCACCAAATGACTCCTCCCAACATATTATGATGTTGCCCAAGTTTTGGGCTCGATCCGAAATCAATAGGTGTGAGAAATTGGACAATTCAAGTTCAACGGCAGTTCGTTCCTAATTGGAGCGGTTGGTGTATTCCATACTTCTAGCGATTGGATTTCACTCAAAACTCACCAAATGACTCCTCCCACCATATTATGATGTTGCTCAAGTTTTGGGCTCGATCCGAAATCAATAGGTGTTCAAAATTGGACAATTCAAGTTCAACGGCTGTTCGTTCCTAATTGGAGTGGTTGGTGTATTCCATACCTCTAGCGATTGGATTTCACTCAAAACTCACCAAATGACTCCTCCCACCATATTATGATGTCGCCCAAGTTTTGGGCTCGATCCGAAATCAATAGGTGTTCCAAATTGGACAATTCAAGTTCAACGGCAGTTCGTTCCTAACTGAAGTGGTTGGTGTATTCCATATTTTAGCGATTGGATTTCACTCAAAACTCACCAAATGACTCCTCCCACCATATTATGAGGTTGCCCAAGTTTTGGGCTCGATCCGAAATCAATAGGTGTGAGAAATTGGTCAATTCAATTTCAACGACAGTTTGTTCCAAATTGGAGTGGTTTGTGTATTCGATACGTTTAGCGATTGGATTTCACTAAAAACTCACCAAATGACTCCTCCCACCATATTATGATGTTGCCCAAGTTTTGGGCTCGATCCGAAATCAATAGGTGTTCCAAATTGGACAATTCAAGTTCAACGGCAGTTCGTTCCTAACTGGAGTGGTTGGTGTATTCCATACTTCTAGCGATTGGATTTCACTCAAAACCCACCAAATGACTCCTCCCACCACATTATGTTGTTGCCCAAGTTTTGGGCTCGATCCGAAATCAGTAGGTGTTCCAAATTGGACAATTCAAGTTCAACGGCAGTTCGTTCCTAATTGGAGTGGTTGGTGTATTCCATACTTCCAGCGATTGGATTTCACTCAAAACTCACCAAATGACTCCTCCCACCATATTATGATGTTGCCCAAGTTTGGGGCTCGATCCGAAATCAATAGGTGTGAGAAATTGGACAATTCAACTTCAACGACAGTTCGTTCCTAATTGGAGTTGTTGGTGTATTCCATACGTCTAGCGATTGGATTTCACTCAAAACTCTCCAAATGACTCCTCCCACCATATTATGATGTTGCCCAAGTTTTGGGCTCTATCCGAAATCAATAGGTGTGAGAAATTGGACAATTCAAGTTCAACGGCAGTTCGTTCCTAATTTTTAGTGGTTGGTGTATTCCATACTTCTAGCGATTCGATTTCACTCAAAACTCACCAAATGACTCCTCCCACCATATTATGATGTTGCCCAAGTTTTGGACTCGATCCGAAATCAATAGGTGTTCCAAATTGGACAATTCAAGTTCAACGGAAGTTCGTTCCTAATTGGAGTGGTTGGTGTATTCCATACTTCTAGCGATTGGATTTCACTCAAAACTCACCAAATGACTCCTCCCACCATATTATGATGTTGCCCAAGTTTTGGACTCGATCCGAAATCAATAGGTGTTCCAAATTGGACAATTCAAGTTCAACGGAAGTTCGTTCCTAATTGGAGTGGTTGGTGTATTCCATACTTCTAGCGATTGGATTTCACTCAAAACTCACCAAATGACTCCTCCCACCATATTATGATGTTGCCCAAGTTTTGGGCTCGATCCGAAATCAATAGGTGTGAGAAATTGGACAATTCAAGTTCAACGGCAGTTCGTTCCTAATTGGAGTGGTTGGTGTATTCCATACTTCTAGCGATTGGATTTCACTCAAAACCCACCAAATGACTCCTCCCGCCATATTTTGATGTTGCCCAAGTTTGGGGCTCGATCCGAAATCAATAGGTGTGAGAAATTGGACAATTCAAGTTTAACGGCAGTTCGTTCCTAGTGGGAGTGTTTGGTGTATTCCATACTCCTAGCGATTGGATTTCACTCAAAACTCACCAAATGACTCCTCCGACCATATTATGATGTTGCCCAAGTTTTGGGATCGATCCGAAATCAATAGGTGTTCCAAATTGGACAATTGAAGTTCAACGGCAGTTCGTTCCTAATTGGAGTGGCTGGTGTATTCCATACTTCTAGCGATTGGATTTCACTAAAAACTCACCAAATGACTCCTCCCACCATATTATGATGTTGCCCAAGTTTTGGGCTCGATCCGAAATCAGTAGGTGTTCCAAATTGGACAATTCAAGTTCAACGGCAGTTCGTTCCTAATTGGAGTGGTTGGTGTATTCCATACTTCCAGCGATTGGATTTCACTCAAAACTCACCAAATGACTCCTCCCACAATATTTTGATGTTGCCCAAGTTTGGGGCTCGATCCGAAATCAATAGGTGTTAGAAATTGGACAATTCAACTTCAACGACAGTTCGTTCCTAATTGGAGTTGTTGGTGTATTCCATACGTCTAGCGATTGGATTTCACTCAAAACTCTCCAAATGACTCCTCCCACCATATTATGATGTTGCCCAAGTTTTGGGCTCTATCCGAAATCAATAGGTGTGAGAAATTGGACAATTCAAGTTCAACGGCAGTTCGTTCCTAATTTTTAGTGGTTGGTGTATTCCATACTTCTAGCGATTCGATTTCACTCAAAACTCACCAAATGACTCCTCCCACCATATTATGATGTTGCCCAAGTTTTGGACTCGATCCGAAATCAATAGGTGTTCCAAATTGGACAATTCAAGTTCAACGGAAGTTCGTTCCTAATTGGAGTGGTTGGTGTATTCCATACTTCTAGCGATTGGATTTCACTCAAAACTCACCAAATGACTCCTCCCACCATATTATGATGTTGCCCAAGTTTTGGACTCGATCCGAAATCAATAGGTGTTCCAAATTGGACAATTCAAGTTCAACGGAAGTTCGTTCCTAATTGGAGTGGTTGGTGTATTCCATACTTCTAGCGATTGGATTTCACTCAAAACTCACCAAATGACTCCTCCCACCATATTATGATGTTGCCCAAGTTTTGGGCTCGATCCGAAATCAATCGGTGTGAGAAATTGGACAATTCAAGTTCAACGGCAGTTCGTTCCTAATTGGAGTGGTTGGTGTATTCCATACTTCAAGCGATTGGATTTCACTCAAAACCCACCAAATGAGTCCTCCCGCCATATTTTGATGTTGCCCAAGTTTGGGGCTCGATCCGAAATCAATAGGTGTGAGAAATTGGACAATTCAAGTTCAACGGCAGTTCGTTCCTAATTGGAGTGGTTGGTGTATTCCATACTTCTAGCGATTGGATTTCACCCAAAACTCACTAAATGACTCCTCCCACCATATTATGTTGTTGCCCAAGTTTTGGTCTCGATCCGAAATCAATAGGTGTTCCAAATTGGACAATTCAAGTTCAACGGCAGTTCGTTCTTAATTGGAGTGGTTGGTGTATTCCAAACTTCTAGCGATTGGATTTCACTCAAAACTCACCAAATGACTCCTCCCACCATATTTTGATGTTGCCCAAGTTTGGGGCACGATCCGAAATCAATAGGTGTGAGGAATTGGACAATTCAAGTTCAACGGCAGTTCGTTCCAAATTGGAGTGGTTGGTGTATTCCATACTTCTAGCGATTTGAGTTCACTCAAAACTCTCCAAATGACTCCTACCACCATATTATGATGTTGCCCAAGTTTTGAGCTCGATCCGAAATCAATAGGTGTTCCAAATTGCACAATTCAAGTTCAACGGCAGTTCGTTCCTAATTGGAGTGGTTGGTGTATTCCAAACTTCTAGCGATTGGATTTCACTCAAAACTCACCAAATGACTCCTCCCACCATATTTTGATGTTGCCCAAGTTTGGGGCTCGATCCGAAATAAATAGGTGTGAGAAATTGGACAATTCAAGTTCAACGGCAGTTCGTTCCTAATTGGAGTGGTTGGTGTATTCCATACTTCTAGCGATTGGATTTCACTCAAAACTCACCAAATGACTCCTCCCACCATATTATGATGTTGCCCAAGTTTTTGGCTTGATCCGAAATCAACAGGTGTTCAAAATTGGACAATTTCAAGTTCAACGACAGTTCGTTCCTAATTGGAGTGGTTGGTGTATTCCATACTTCTAGCAATTGGATTTCACTGAAAACTCACCAAATGACTCCTCCCCACATATTGTGATGTTGCCCAAGTTTTGGGCTCGATCCGAAATCAATAGGTGTTCCAAATTGGACAATTCAAGTTCAACGGCAGTGCGTTCCTAATTGGAGTGGTTGGTGTATTCCATACTTCTAGCGATTGGATTTCACTCAAAACTCACAAAATGACTCCTTCCACCATATTATAATGTTGCTCAAGTTTTGGGCTCGATCCGAAATCAATAGGTGTTCAAAATTGGACAATTTCAAGTTCAACGACAGTTCGTTCCTAATTGGAGTGGTTGGTGTATTCCATACTTCTAGCAATTGGATTTCACTCAAAACTCACCAAATGACTCCTCCCACCATATTATGATGTTGCCCAAGTTTTTGGCTTGATCCGAAATCAACAGGTGTTCAAAATTGGACAATTTCAAGTTCAACGACAGTTCGTTCCTAATTGGAGTGGTTGGTGTATTCCATACTTCTAGCAATTGGATTTCACTGAAAACTCACCAAATGACTCCTCCCAACATATTATGATGTTGCCCAAGTTTTGGGCTCGATCCGAAATCAATAGGTGTGAGAAATTGGACAATTCAAGTTCAACGACAGTTCTTTCCTAATTGGAGTGGTTGGTGTATTCCATACTTCTAGCGATTGGATTTCACTCAAAACTCACAAAATGACTCCTTCCACCATATTATGATGTTGCTCAAGTTTTGGGCTCGATCCGAAATCAATAGGTGTTCCAAATTGGACAATTCAAGTTCAACGGCAGTTCGTTTCTAATTGGAGTGGTTGGTGTATTCCATACTTCTAGCGGTTGGATTTCACTCAAAATTAACCAAATGACTCCTCCCACCATATTATGATGTTGCAAAAATTTTGGTTTCGATCCGAAATCAATAGGTGTGAGAAATTGGACAATTCAAGTTCAATGACACTTCGTTCCTAATTGGAGTGGTTGGTGTATTCCATACTTCTAGCGATTGGATTTCACTCAAAACTCACCAAATGACTCCTCCCACCATATTATGATGTTGCAAAAATTTTGGTTTCGATCCGAAATCAATAGGTGTGAGAAATTGGACAATTCAAGTTCAACGGCAGTTCGTTCCTAATTGGAGTGGTTGGTGTATTCCATACTTCTAGCATTTGGATTTCACTCAAAACTCACCAAATGACTCCTCCCAGCATATTATGATGTTGCCCAAGTTTTGGGCTCGATCCGAAATCAATAGGTGTTCCAAATTGGGCAATTCAAGTTCAACGACAGTTCGTTCCTAACTGGAGTGGTTGGTGTATTCCATACTTCTAGCAATTGGATTTCACTCAAAACTCACCAAATGACTCCTCCCCACATATTGTGATGTTGCCCAAGTTTTGGGCTCGATCCAAAATCAATCGGTGTTCCAAATTGGACAATTCAAGTTCAACGGCAGTTCGTTCCTAATTGGAGTGGTTGGTGTATTCCATACTTCTAGCGATTGGATTTCACTCAAAACTCACCAAATGACTCCTCCCACCATATTATGATGTGGCCCAAGGTTTCGGTTCGATCCGAAATCAATAGGTGTTCCAAATTGGACAATTCAAGTTCAACGACAGTTCGTTCCTAATTGGAGTGGTTGGTGTATTCCATACTTCTAGCATTTGGATTTCACTCAAAACTCACCAAATGACTCCTCCCAGCATATTATGATGTTGCCCAAGTTTTGGGCTCGATCCGAAATCAATAGGTGTTCCAAATTGGGCAACTCAAGTTCAACGACAGTTCGTTCCTAACTGGAGTGGTTGGTGTATTCCATACTTCTAGCGATTGGATTTCACTCAAAACTCACCAAATGACTCCTCCCACCATATTATGATGTTGCCCAAGTTTGGGGATCGATCCGAAATCAATAGGTGTGAGAAATTGGACAATTCAAGTTCAACGGCAGTTCGTTCCTAGTTGGAGTGGTTGGTGTATTCCATACTTCTAGCGATTGGATTTCACTCAAAACTCACTAAATGACTCCTCCCACCATATTATGATGTTGCCCAAGTTTTGGTCTCGAACCGAAATCAATAGGTGTTCCAAATTGGACAATTCAAGTTCAACGGCAGTTCGTTCCTAATTGGAGTGGTTGGTGTATTCCATACTTCTAGCTATTGGATTTCACTCAAAACTCACCAAATGACTCCTCCCACCATATTATGATGTTGCCCAAGTTTTGGGCTCCATCCGAAATCAATAGGTGTTCCAAATTGGACAATTTAAGTTCAACGGCAGTTCGTTCCTAATTGGAGTGGTTGGTGTATTCCATACTTCTAGCGATTGGATTTCACTCAAAACTCACCAAATGACTCCTCCCACCATATTATGATGTTGCCCAAGTTTTGGGCTCGATCCGAAATCAATAGGTGTGAGAAATTGGACAAGTTAAGTTCAACGGCAGTTCGTTCCTAATTGGAGTGGTTGGTGTATTCCATACTTCTAGCGACTGGATTTCACTCAAAACTCACCAAATGACTCCTCCCACCCTATTATGATGTTGCCCAACTTTGGGGCTCGATCCGAAATCAATGGGTGTGAGAAATTGGACAATTCAAGTTCAACGACAGTTCGTTCCTAATTGGAGTGGTTGGTGTATTCCATACTTCTAGCGATTGGATTTCACTCAAAACTCACCAAATGACTCCTCCCACCATATTATGATGTTGCCCAAGTTTTGGGCTCGATCCGAAATCAATAGGTGTTAGAAATTGGACAATTTAAGTTCAACGGGTGTTCGTTCCTAATTGGAGTGGTTGGTGTATTCCATACTTCTAGCGATTGGATTTCACTCAAAACTCACCAAATGACTCCTCCCACCAAATTATGATGTTGCCCAAGTTTGGGGCTCGATCCGAAATCCATAGGTGTTCCAAATTGGACAATTCAAGTTCAACGGCAGTTCGTTCCTAATTGGAGGGGTCGGTGTATTCCACACTTCTAGCGATTGAATTTCACTCAAAACTCACCAAATTACTGCTCCCACCATATTATGATGTTGTCCAAGTCTGGGGCTCGATCCGAAATCAATAGGTGTGAGAAATTCGACAATTCAAGTTCAACGACAGCTCGTTCCTAATTGGAGTGGTTGGTGTATTCCATACTTCTAGCGATTGGATTATACTCAAAACTCACCAAATGACTCCTCCCACCATATTATGATGTTGCCCAAGTTTTCGGCTTGATACGAAATCAACAGGTGTTCCAAATTGGACAATTTCAAGTTCAACGCCAGTTCGTTCCTAATTGGAGTGGTTGGTGTATTCCACACTTCTAGCAATTGGATTTCACTGAAAACTCACCAAATGACTCCTCCCACCATATTATGATGTTGCCCAAGTTTTGGGCTCGATCCGAAATCAATAGGTGTGAAAAATTGGACAATTCAAGTTCAACGGCAGTTCGTTCCTAATTGGTGTGGTTGTTGTATTCCATACTTCTAGCGATTGGATTTCACTCAAAACTCACCAAATGACTCCTCCCACCATATTATGATGTTGCCCAAGTTTTGGGCTCGATCCAAAATCAATAGGTGTTCCAAATTGGACAATCCAAGTTCAACGGCAGTGCGTTCCTAATTGTAGTGGTTGGTGTATTCCATACTTCTAGCGATTGGATTTCACTCAAAACTCACCTAATGACTCCTCCCACCAGATTATGATGTTGCCCAAGTTTGGGGATCGATCCGAAATCAATAGGTGTGAGAAATTGGACAATTCAAGTTCAACGGCAGTTCGTTCCTAGTTGGAGTGGTTGGTGTATTCCATACTTCTAGCGACTGGATTTCACTCAAAACCCACCAAAAGACTCCTCCCACCCTATTATGATGTTGCCCAACTTTGGGGCTCGATCCGAAATCAATGGGTGTGAGAAATTGGACAATTCAAGTTCAACGACAGTTCGTTCCTATTTGGAGTGGTTGGTGTCTTCCATACTTCTAGCGATTGGATTTCACTCAAAACTCACCAAATGACTCCTCCCACCATATTATGATGTTGCCCAAGTTTGGGGCTCGATCCGAAATCCATAGGTGTGAGAAATTGGACAATTCAAGTTCAACGGCAGTTCGTTCCTAATTGGAGGGGTTAGTGTATTCCACACTTCTAGCGATTGGATTTCACTCAAAACTCACCAAATTACTGCTCCCACCATATTATGATGTTGTCCAAGTCTGGGGCTCGATCCGAAATCAATAGGTGTGAGAAATTCGACAATTCAAGTTCAACGACAGTTCGTTCCTATTTGGTGTGGTTGGTGTATTCCATACTTCTAGCGATTGCATTTCACTCAAAACTCACCAAATGACTCCTCCCACCAAATTATGATGTTGCCCAAGTTTGGGGCTCGATCCGAAATCCATAGGTGTTCCAAATTGGACAATTCAAGTTCAACGGCAGTTCGTTCCTAATTGGAGGGGTCGGTGTATTCCACACTTCTAGCGATTGAATTTCACTCAAAACTCACCAAATAACTGCTCCCACCATATTATGATGTTGTCCAAGTCTGGGGGTCGATCCGAAATCAATAGGTGTGAGAAATTCGAGAATTCAAGTTCAACGACAGTTCGTTCCTAATTGGAGTGGTTGGTGTATTCCACACTTCTAGCGATTGGATTTCACTCAAAACTCACAAATGACTCCTCCCACCATTTTATGATGTTGCCCAAGTTTTGGGCTCGATCCGAAATCAATACGTGTGTGAAATTGGACAATTCAAGTTCAACGGCAGTTCGTTCCTAATTGGAGTGGTAGGTGTATTCCATACTTCTAGCGATTGGATTTCACTCAAAACTCACCAAATGACTCCTCCCACCATATTATGATGTTGCCCAAGTTTTGGGCTCGATCCGAAATCAATAGGTGTGAGAAATTGGACAATTTAAGTTCAACGGCAGTTCGTTCCTAGTTGGAGTGGTTGGTGTATTCCATACTTCCAGCGATTGGATTTCACTCAAAACTCACCAAATGACTCCTCCCACCATATTATGATGTTGCCCAAGTTTTGGGCTCGATCCGAAATCAATAGGTGTGAGAAATTGGACAATTAAAGTTCAACGGCAGTTCGTTCCTAATTGTAGTGGTTGGTGTATTCCATACTTCTAGCGATTGGATTTCACTCAGAACTCACCAAATGACTCCTCCCACCATATTATGATGTTGCCAAAGTTTTGGGCTCGATCCGAACTCAATAGGTGTGAGAAATTTTTACAGTTTAGGTTCAACGGCATTTCGTTCCTAATTGGAGTGGTTGGTGTATTCCATACTTCTAGCGATTGGATTTCATTCGAAACTCACCAAATGACTTCTCCCACCATATTTTGATGTTGCCCAAGTTTTGGGCTCGATCCGAAATCAATAGGTGTGAGAAATTGGACAATTCAAGTTCAACGGCAGTTCGCTCCAAATTGGAGTGGTTGGTGTATTCCATACTTCTAGCGATTGGATTTCACTCAAAACTCACCAAATGACTCCTCCCACCATATTATCATGTTGCCCAAGTTTTGAGCTCGATCCGAAATCAATAGGTGTTCCAAATTGGACAATTCAAGTTCAACGGCAGTTCAATCCTAATTGGTGTGGTTGGTGTATTCCATACTTCTAGCGATTGGATTTCACTCAAAACTCACCAAATGACTCCTCCCACCATATTATGATGTTGCCCAAGTTTGGGGCTCGATCCGAAATCCATAGGTGTTCCAAATTGGACAATTCAAGTTCAACGGCAGTTCATTCCTAATTGGTGTGGTTGGTGTATTCCATACTTCTAGCGATTGGATTTCACTCAAAACTCACCAAATGACTCCTCCCACCATATTATGATGTTGCACAAGTTTGGGGTTCCATCCGAAATCAATAGGTGTGAGAAATTGGACAATTCAAGTTCAACGACAGTTCGTTCCTAATTGGAGAGGTCGGTGTATTCCATACTTCTAGCGATTGGATTTCACTCAAAACTCACCAAATGACTCCTCCCACCATATTATGATGTGGCCCAAGTTTTGGGCTCGATCCGAAATCAATCGGAGTGAGAAATTGGACAATTCAAGTTCAACGGCAGTTCGTTCCTAATTGGAGTGGTTGGTGTATTCCATACTTCTAGCGATTGGATTTCACTCAAAACTCACCAAATGACTCCTCCCACCATATTATGATATTGCCAAAGTTTGGGGTTCGATCCGAAATCAATAGGTGTGAGAAATTGGACAATTCAAGTTCAACGGCAGTTCGTTCCAAATTGGAGTGGTTGGTGTATTCCATACTTCTAGCGATTGGATTTCATTCGAAACCCACCAAATGACTTCTCCCACCATATTTTGATGTTGCCCAAGTTTTGGGTTCGATCCGAAATCAATAGGTGTGAGAAATTGGACAATTAAAGTTCAACGGCAGTTCGTTCCTAATTGGAGTGGTTGGTGTATTCCGTACTTCTAGCGATTGGATTTCACTCAAAACTCACCAAAAGACTCCTCCCACCATGTTATGATGTTGCCCAAGTTTGGGGCTCGATCCGAAATCAATAGGTTTGAGAAATTGGACAACTCAAGTTCAACGGCAGTTCTTTCCTAATTGGAGTGGTTGGTGTATTCTATACTTCTAGCGATTGGATTTCACTCAAAACTCAACAAATGACTCCTCCCACCATATTATGATGTTGCCCAAGTTTTGGTCTCGATCCGAAATCAATAGGTGTTCCGAATTGGACAATTCAAGTTCAACGGCAATTCGTTCCTAATTGGAGTGGTTGGTGTATTCCATACTTCTAGCGATTGGATTTCATTCAAAACTCACCAAATGACTTCTCCCACCATATTTTGATGTTGCCCAAGTTTTGGGCTCGATCCGAAATCAATAGGTGTGAGAAATTGGACAATTCAGGTTCAACGGCAGTTCGTTCCTAATTGGAGTGGTTGGTGTATTCCATACTTCTAGCGATTGGATTTCACTCAAAACTCACCAAGTGGCTCCTCCCACCTTATTATGATGTTTCCCATGTTTTGGGCTCGATCCGAAATCAATAGGTGTGAGAAATTGGACAATTCAGGTTCAACGGCAGTTCGTTCCTAATTGGAGTGGTTGGTGTATTCCATACTTCTAGCGATTGGATCTCACTCAAAACTCACCAAATGACTCCTCCCACCATATTATGATGTTGCCCAAGTTTGGGGCTCGATCCGAAATCAATAGGAGAGAGAAATTGGACAATTCAAGTTCAACGGCAGTTCGTTCCTAATTGGAGTGGTTGGTGTATTCCATATTTCTAGCGATTGGATTTCACTCAAAACACACCGAATGACTCCTCCCACCATATTATGATGTTGCCCAAGTGTTGGGCTCGATCCGAAATCAATAGGTGTTCCAAATTGGAAAATTCAAGTTCAACGGCATTTCGTTCCTAATTGGAGTGGTTTGTGTATTCTATACTTCTAGCGATTGGATTTCACTCAAAACTCACCAAATGACCCCTCCCACCATATTATGAAGTTTCCCATGTTTGGGGCTCGATCCGAAATCAATAGGTGTGAGAAATTGGACAATTCAAGTTCAACGGCAGTTCGTTCCTAATTGGAGAGGTTGGTGTATTCCATACTTCTAGCGATTGGATTTCACTCAAAACTCACCAAATGACTCCTCCCACCATATTATGATGTGGCCCAAGTTTTGGGCTCGATCCGAAATCAATCGGAGTGAGAAATTGGACAATTCAAGTTCAACGGCAGTTCGTTCCTAATTGGAGTGGTTGGTGTATTCCATACTTCTAAAGATTGGATTTCACTCAAAACTCACCAAATGACTCCTCCCAATATATTATGATTTTGCCCAAGTTTGGGGCTCGATTCGAAATCAATAGGTGTTCCAAATTGGACAATTAAAGTTCAACGGCAGTTCGTTCCTAATTGGAGTGGTTGGTGTATTCCATACTTCTAGCGATTGGATTTCACTCAAAACTCACCAAATGACTCCTCCCACCATATTATGATGTTGCCCAAGTTTTGGGCTCGATCCGAAATCAATAGGTGTGAGAAATTGGACAATTCAAGTTCAACGGCAGTTCGTTCCTAATTGGAGTGGTTGGTGTATTCCATACTTCTAGCGATTGGATTTCACTCAAAACTCACCAAATGACTCCACCCACCATATGTTGCCTAAGTTTGGGGCTCGATCCGAAATCAATCGGTGTGAGAAATTGGACAATTCAAGTTCAACGGCAGTTCGTTCCAAATTGGAGTGGTTGGTGTATTCCAAACTTCTAGCGATTGGATTTCACTCAAAACTCACCAAGTGACTCCTCCCACCATATTATGATGTTGCCCAAGTTTGGGGTTCGATCCGAAATCAATAGGTGTGAGAAATTGGACAATTCAAGTTCAACGGCAGTTCGTTCCTAATTGGAGTGGTTGGGATATTCCATACTTCTAGCGATTGGATTTCACTCAAAACTCACCAAATGACTCCTCCCACCATATGTTGCCTAAGTTTGATGCTCGATCCGAAATCAATAGGTGTGAGAAATTTGACAATTCAAGTTCAACAGCAGTTCGTTCCTAATTGGAGTGGTTGGTGTATTCCGTACTTCCAGCGATTGGATTTCACTCAGAACTCAGCAAATGACTCCTCCCACCATATTATGATGTTGCCCAAGTTATGCTCTCGATCCGAAATCAATAGGTGTTCCAAATTGGACAATTCAAGTTCAACGGCAGTTCGTTCCTAATTGGTGTGGTTGGTGTATTCCATACTTCTAGCGATTGGATTTCACTCAAAACACACCGAATGACTCCTCCCACCATATTATGATGTTGCCTTAGTTTTGGGCTCGATCCGAAATCAATAGGTGTGAGAAATTGGACAATTCAAGTTCAACGGCAGTTCGTTCCTAATTGGAGTGGTTGGTGTATTCCATACTTCTAGAGATAGGATTTCAATCAAAACTCACCAAATGACTCCTCCTACCATATTATGATGTTGCCCATGTTATGGTCTCGATCCGAAATCAATAGGTGTTCCAAATTGGACAATTCAAGTTCAACGGCAGTTCGTTCCTAATTGGAGTGGTTGGTGTATTCCATACTTCTAGAGATAGGATTTCAATCAAAACTCACCAAATGACTCCTCCTACCATATTATGATGTTGCCCATGTTATGGTCTCGATCCGAAATCAATAGGTGTTCCAAATTGGACAATTCAAGTTCAACGGCAGTTCGTTCCTAATTGGAGTGGTTGGCGTATTCCAAACTTCTAGCGATTGGATTTCACTCAAAACTCACCAAATGACTCCTCCCACCATATTATGATGTTACCCAAGTCATGGGCTCGATCCGAAATCAATAGGTGTTCCAAATTGGACAATTCAAGTTCAACGGCAGTTCGTTCCTTATTGGAGTGGTTGGTGTATTCCATACTTCTAGCGATTGGATTTCTCTAAAAACTCAACAAATGACTCCTCCCACCATATTATGATGTTGCCCAAGTTTTGGTCTCGATCCGAAATCAATAGGTGTTCCAAATTGGACAATTCATGTTCAACGGCAGTTCGTTCCTAATTGGAGTGGTTGGTGTATTCCATACTTCTAGCGATTGGATTTCACTCAAAACTCACCAAATGACTCCTCCCACCATATTATGATGTTGCCCAAGTTTTGGGCTCGATCCGAAATCAATAGGTGTTCCAAATTGGACAATTCAAGTTCAATGGCAGTTCGTTCCTAATTGGAGTGGTTGGTGTATTCCATACTTCTAGCGATTGGATTTCACTCAAAACTCACCAAATGACTCCTCCCACCATATTATGATGTTGCCCAAGTTTTGGGCTCGACCCGAAATCAATAGGTGTGAGAAATTGGACAATTCAAGTTCAACGGCAGTTCGTTCCTAATTGGAGTGGTTGGTGTTTTCCATACTTCTAGCAATTGGATTTCACTCAAAACTCACCAAATGACTCCTCCCACCATATTATGATGTTGCCCAAGTTTTGGGCTCGGTCCGAAATCAATAGGTGTGAGAAATTGGACAATTCAAGTTCAACGGCAGTTCGTTCCTAATTGAAGTTGTTGGTGTATTCCATACTTCTAGCGATTGGATTTCACTCAAAACTCACCACATGACTCCTCCCACCATATTATGATGTTGTCCAAGTTTTGGGCTCGATCCGAAATCAATAGGTGTGAGAAATTGGACAAGTCAAGTTCAACGGCAGTTCGTTCCTAATCGGAGTGGTTGGTGTATTCCATACTTCTAGCGATTTGATTTCACTGAAAACTCACCAAATGACTCCTCCCACGATATTATGATGTTGCCCAAGTTTTGGGCTCGATCCGAAATCAATAGGTGTTCCAAATTGGACAATTCAAGTTGAACGGCAGTTCGTTCGTAATTCGAGTGGTTGGTGTATTCCATACTTCGAGCGATTGGATTTCACTCAAATCTCACCAAATGACTCCTCCCACCATATTATGATGTTGCCCAAGTTTTGGGCTCGATCCGAAATCAATAGGTGTGAGAAATTGGACAAGTCAAGTTCAACGGCAGTTCGTTCCTAATTGGAGTGGTTGGTGTATTCCATACTTCTAGCGATTGGATTTCACTGAAAACTCACCAAATGACCCCTCCCACCATATTATGATGTTGCCCAAGTTTTGGGCTCGATCCGAAATCAATAGGTGTTCGAAATTGGACAATTCAAGTTCAATGGCAGTTCGTTCGTAATTGGAGTGGTTGGTGTATTCCGTACTTCTAGCGATTCGATTTCACTCAAAACCCACCAAATGACTCCTCCCACCATATTATGATGTTGCCCAAGTTTGGGGCCTGATCGGTTCATAATTGTATATCATTTTGTACCCTTCTAGCTTATGATTTGGTTATGTTTTTGAGTTAAACTTGTGCTTTTAATCCTTTTTGTGTTTATCTTTCAGTTCATTGAGCTTTAAGTAATAATGATGGCTTTAGAGAGCATAATTCATGCAATTCAAGCATGTTAAGGCCTAATTTGGATGAATGGATGAAGAGCTTAAAGACAAACTCATTTTGGCTACAGCCCCCTGCCAGTCCAGTTCCGTAGGTCATATTGCAAGCTTTGTTTCAACAACCTACATTGCTCGAATGAGGCCACATTTTTCATGCAAGTTGTTCCAATTGGTGTGTACTATAACATATCCAAAATTCAGCCCCATTGGATAAATCTGGAGTCCGTTACCTAGCAAACACAGAACCATGCTCAGGATGGATCTTATCAGCGCGGAAAATGAGTTAGCAATTTGTTTTGGCCTTAACTTCCTCCTCCGACCTTGGATTGGCCCAAATAACATATGGCTGGAAAGAAGACATTCTGAACTTCAATTTCGAGTGCTTAAAGTCCTAATTTGATTAAGAGAAGCCCAAGTTGTAAGCCCTTGAAGTTGCTGGTCATGCTGACCTCAGCATGTGCTGGTTGGATGCTTGGTCATGGTGAGCTAGGTATGAGCTATCATTTCTGGTTGGAAGCTTGGTCATGGTGACATGAAGATGAGCTAGGGCTGCTGGTGGGATCTATTGGTGAAGTACATCAACCAATTCAAGATTTTCTAATACAAGTGCATCACCTAATTTAGATTTTCTAATACAAGTGCATCAACCATTTCAGATTTTATAAAACAAGTGTTGTATGCATTAGCCATATTGAATTCAGATTTTCACTTCCCCTAGGCCTATAAATAGGGAAGTTCTCTAAGCTTGTAAACACACCCCAAGGGGGGGAGCTCTCAAACACTTCTCTAGAGCTCCCTTCCCTTCTCTCCCTCAAATTCTCTTAGTTTTCCTTTCTAGTTCTCAATTCTAGATTTCTTTAATGTTTTCTTAGTTGTAATTTATTTTTCTTGTAATGTACATTCTTTCTTAAGTATTCAAGTTTGATTAGTTTCCAAGTTTCAATTATGGTTCATGTTCTTATTCATTATGCTTATAAGTTAATATGCTAGTTTGAATGATTGATCACCATTGAGGCTTGCATGTTAGCTATCTTGGTTTGAATTAAGAGTATACACCATGCTTTAATTCGAATTGAACTATGAATAGGAAGAGTATGTATGGACATTCGACAACAGGGATTAGATACATGCTTGGTTGTTTAAAATGTTCTTCTATGCTTAATAGGTTCCTAATGCTTAATTTTAGGTTAGACAACAAATGATCAAATTAGGGAATTAGGAACACAAGGTTATGACCACACACCATGGCTTAATCATACATTAGCTAGAATCAATCCGTTAATCTAATTGAACTTGGGAACTTATCTGCTTGAGTTAGTTATTTTATTTCTTCCTTGTTTTATTTATTTCCTTTCTTTTTCATTTCTGTTTTGTGTAGGAAAAATGAATTGGATCATTCAATCACCAATCCTCGTGGGATCGACCTCGCACTTACATATGCTATACTACCAAACGGCTCGTGCACTTGCGAGTATCACAAGTTGAGGATGCAACTGAATCCATTTTGGTGCAGCTGTATTTACGCAACAAGTTTTTGGCGCCGTTGCCGGGGATTGGCAACATAGTTTGGTTCTATTTCTTTTCCCTACTTGTTTTATTTTTATTTTTCATTTTCATGTTCTTCTAAACAATTTCAAGTTTTAAAGTTAATGATGTTAATGGACCAGTTGTGTTTGTAGTCCAACAGAAAAGGACAATTGCCCAACAAGCAAGAGAACTGGGTTTAAGTCCCAGCTTACACAACCCATTGATGCTTGTTGCTTTGAAGCATGGAATTGGATGTGTGTTGATATTCCTTTTCAATTTAGTTTTTATTTCCTAATCCTTTTAATTCCATTTCAAGTTTGTGTGTTTGTTTTAGAAATTTATGACAGGTTAATAAAGAGGGAGAAAGAAGGAAATTTCAAAGATAGGAAGTGTGGAGTAGTGAGAGAAGTCGCGACCTCCAAATGCATCACGCTCGACCTAATCGCTTCAAGGGGAAGTATTTCGATCCTTTCTCTTTACTTGTTTTGTTTTTATTTTAGTAATTTTAAGTTTATGTTTCTTTTATATATAAAAAAAAAATTAAAAAGATTTTTTATATGAGCTGACTCGTGGTAACTCCAGTGAGCGTCTCCGTCAATACAGTGTCTAGGAGTTCTTTAGGCGACACCTTCGGTGTCTAAGAAGTTTGGGTTTTAAGCGGGACCATTGTGACCCCTCCAACCTTCCCGGATCCCCTGGCTGTGTTTTCTGAGGCCCTTAACTGGTCATCCTTGAGTTACTTGTATATTTGTGTGTTTTAATAAATTTAAAAAAAAAATTATTCAATTTGCAATTTGAAACCTCTCGTTTTTCTTTTTTGTTTCTTTTCTTTGAGTCATTTTCAGTTTTCCTTCCCACACCAATGATAAATCTTGAGTCTAACTTCTAATATGGCTCTTAGGAATTTGATAAGCATTGTGTTAGGTCTGAATCTTATTCTTTTGCTAGCTAAGTCTCACATAATTATTCTTGAGCTTTCTATGCACCTAAGCCATGACTATACACCTCTTGCATGTCTTACCCAATTGTATGCATTTTTTTGCTTGTGTGATTCACTGGAATGTTAAGTTATAACTAAGATATGATTTAGGCCATCTTTGTTAAGCCTCTTTCTTTTTCCTCCATCAACCCATACAATACATATTCCATTGTAAACCCTTTTGTGCCCAAACACTTAGCCATTTCTTTCTATCACCTTATCATCCATTAAACATCCTACCATCTAGGGGACATGTAGAGTATGATTGTATTTGAGATTGTAATGTATTCAAGGCAATAAATGAGCTATAAAAAAAAAAAATCAAAAGAAAAAGAGAAAAGAAGTGTGGCCAATGTAGTCACGACCCTAGGGTGATATAAGGAGAAATCAAGGTGATCTAGGGTAAAGAGCCGCAAAATTGGGCCAAATATTATACAAAGTATGTAAATGTCAAAATCAAATTGTGAAGTGATTCAATTGCAAAATCTGGTGTTGTGAGCTTTTCAATTTATGTGCCTTACATTTCAAATGTCCATGATCTTGTTTATATGACATGCTCTACTTTGTTCCTTAGACTTTGTGCTTCATTATCCATTACTTTTCTAACCATTACATTACATCCATGAGTAAAGTCCTATTGATTTTGGTTTAGCTTGGCAAACTTGTGTTCATTCTTGCAGGAATTCATATTGTTGTTTGAGAAGCATGAGTTGTATCTTCATGGCTACTTCACACACACACCTTGAGCATGATTTTTGTGAGATTGTGGTAGCACTTGAATAATGTTTAGAACTTCCTTAGTGCTTGTTTTGTTCCTTGTTGAGCCATGTCTATGAAGTTTAACATTTTTGTCCGGTTGGAAGGTTAACGTTTTTGTTTTTTTTTGTTTTTTTTGTTTTTCTTAAGAACTAACAAATCTTTTAAGTTTTCTAATTACTTTATTTTACAGAGTCAGTAAAACGTTTGTGGGTATCGTATCTGTTAAACCCTCAGGAGACACAACTCCTCCTACTAGGGATGCCTAGAGGTTTAAAGGCTTGTTGCATACGCTCAATGCAATCGAGTTACCTACGAAAGTGGTCTAGTTAACTTCTTATTTTGTTTTATTTTTCTTTGTTTTCCTTTTGTTTTGCTTGAGGACTAGCAAAATCTAGGTTTGGGGGTATTTGATCGGTTCATAATTGTATATCATTTTGTACCCTTCTAGCTTATGATTTGGTTATGTTTTTGAGTTAAACTTGTGCTTTTAATCCTTTTTGTGTTTATCTTTCAGTTCATTGAGCTTTAGGTAATAATGATGGCTTTAGAGAGCATAATTCATGCAATTCAAGCATGTTAAGGCCTAATTTGGATGAATGGATGAAGAGCTTAAAGACAAACTCATTTTGGCTACAGCCCCCTGCCAGTCCAGTTCCGTAGGTCATATTGCAAGCTTTGTTTCAACAACCTACATAGCTCGAATGAGGCCACATTTTTCATGAAAGTTGTTCCAATTGGAGTGTACTATAACATATCCAAAATTCAGCCCCATTGGATAAATCTGGAGTCCGTTACCTAGCAAACACAGAACCATGCTCAGGATGGATCTTATCAGCGCGGAAAATGAGTTAGCAATTTGTTTTGGCCTTAACTTCCTCCTCCGACCTTGGATTGGCCCAAATAACATATGGCTGGAAAGAAGACATTCTGAACTTCAATTTCGAGTGCTTAAAGTCCTAATTTGATTAAGAGAAGCCCAAGTTGTAAGCTCTTGAAGTTGCTGGTCATGCTGACCTCAGCATGTGCTGGTTGGATGCTTGGTCATGGTGAGCTAGGTATGAGCTATCATTTCTGGTTGGAAGCTTGGTCATGGTGACATGAAGATGAGCTAGGGCTGCTGGTGGGATCTATTGGTGAAGTGCATCAACCAATTCAAGATTTTCTAATACAAGTGCATCACCCAATTTAGATTTTCTAATACAAGTGCATCAACCATTTCAGATTTTATAAAACAAGTGTTGTATGCATTAGCCATATTGAATTCAGATTTTCACTTCCCCTAGGCCTATAAATAGGGAAGTTCTCTAAGCTTGTAAACACACCCCAAGGGGGGGAGCTCTCAAACACTTCTCTAGAGCTCCCTTCCCTTCTCTCCCTCAAATTCTCTTAGTTTTCCTTTCTAGTTCTCAATTCTAGATTTCTTTAATGTTTTCTTAGTTGTAATTTATTTTTCTTGTAATGTACATTCTTTCTTAAGTATTCAAGTTTAATTAGTTTCCAAGTTTCAATTATGGTTCATGTTCTTATTCATTATGCTTATAAGTTAATATGCTAGTTTGAATGATTGATCACCATTAAGGCTTGCATGTTAGCTATCTTGGTTTGAATTAAGAGTATACACCATGCTTTAATTCGAATTGAACTATGAATAGGAAGAGTATGTATGGACATTCGACAACAGGGATTAGATACATGCTTGGTTGTTTAAATTGTTCTTCTATGCTTAATGGGTTCCTAATGCTTAATTTTAGGTTAGACAACAAATGATCAAATTAGGGAATTAGGAACACAAGGTTATGACCACACACCATGGCTTAATCATACATTAGCTAGAATCAATCCGTTAATCTAATTGAACTTGGGAACTTATCTGCTTGAGTTAGTTATTTTATTTCTTCCTTGTTTTCTTTATTTCCTTTCTTTTTCATTTCTGTTTTGTGTAGGAAAAATGAATTGGATCATTCAATCACCAATCCTCGTGGGATCGACCTCGCACTTACATATGCTATACTACCAAACGGCTCGTGCACTTGTGAGTATCACAAGTTGAGGATGCAACTGAATCCATTTTGGTGCAGCTGTATTTACGCAACAGCGCCCGGTCCGAAATCAATAGGTGTGAGAAATTGGACAATTCAAGTTCAACGGCAGTTCGTTTCTAATTGGAGTGGTTGGAGTTTTCCATACTTCTAGCGATTGGATTTCACTCAAAACTCACCAAATGACTCCTCCCACCATATTATGATGTTGCCCAAGTTTGGGGCTCGATCCGAAATCAATAGGTGTGAGAAATTGGACAATTCAAGTTCAACGACAGTTCGTTCCTAATTGGAGTGGTTGGCATATTCCATACTTCTAGCGATTGGATTTCACTCAAAACTCACCAAATGACTCCTCCCACCATATTATGACGTTGCCCAAGTTTGGGGATCGGTCCGAAAACAATTGGTGTGAGAAATTGGACAATTCAAGTTCAACGGCAGTTCGTTCCTAATTCGAGTGGTTGGTGTATTCCATACTTCTAGCGATTGGATTGCACTCAAAACACGCCAAACGACTCCTCCCACCATATTATGATGTTGTCCAAGTTTTGGGCTCGATCCGAAATCAATAGGTGTTCGAAATTGGACAATTCAAGTTCAACGGCAGTTCGTTTCTAATTGGAGTGGTTGGAGTTTTCCATACTTCTAGCGATTGGATTTCACTCAAAACTCACCAAATGACTCCTCCCACCATATTATGATGTTGCCCAAGTTTTGGGCTCGATCCTAAATCAATAGGTGTGAGAAATTGGACAATTCAAGTTCAACGGCAGTTTGTTCCTAATTGGAGTGGTTGGTGTATTCCATACTTCTAGCGATTGGATTGCACTCAAAACTCACCAAATGACCCCTCTCACCATATTATGATGTTGCCTAGGTTTTGGGCTCGATCCGAAATCAATAGGTGTTCGAAATTGGACAATTCAAGTTCAACGGCAGTTCGTTCCTATTTGGGGTGGTTGGTGTATTCCGTACTTCTAGCGATTGGATTTCACTCAAAACTCACCAAATGAATCCTCCCAGCATATTATGACGTTGCCCAAGTTTGGGGTTCGGTCCGAAATCAATAGGTGTGAGAAATTGGACAATTCAAGTTCAACGGCAGTTCGTTCCTAATCGGAGTGGTTGGTGTATTCCATACTTCTAGCGATTGGATTGCACTCAAAACTCACCAAACGACTCCTCCCACCATATTATGATGTTGTCCAAGTTTTGGGCTCGATCCGAAATCAATAGGTGTTCGAAATTAGACAATTCAAGTTCAACGGCAGTTCCTTTCTAATTGGAGTGGTTGGAGTTTTCCATACTTCTAGCGATTGGATTTCACTCAAAACTCACCAAATGACTCCTCCCACCATATTATGATGTTGCCCAAGTTTTGGGCTCGACCCGAAATCAACAGGTGTGAGAAATTGGACAATTCAAAAATCAACGGCAGTTCGTTCCTAATTGGAGTGGTTGGTGTATTCCATACTTCTAGCGATTGCATTTCACTCAAAACTCACCAAATGACTCCTCCCAGCATATTATGACGTTGCCCAAGTTTGGGCTCGGTCCGAAATCAATAGGTGTGAGAAATTGGACAATTGAAGTTCAACGGCAGTTCGTTCCTGATCGGAGTGGTTGGTGTATTCCATACTTCTAGCGATTGAATTTCACTCAAAACTCACCAAATGACTCCCCCCACCATATTATGATGTTGCCCAAGTTTTGGGCTCGATCCGAAATCAATAGGTGTGAGAAATTGGACAATTCAAGTTCAACGGCAGTTCGTTCCTAATTGGAGTGGTTGGTGTATTCCATACTTCTAGCGATTGGATTTCACTAAAAACTCACCAAATGACTCCTCCCACCATATTATGATGTTGCCCAAGTTTTGGGCTCGATCCGAAATCAATAGGTGTTCCAAATTGGACAATTCAAGTTCAACGGCAGTTCGTTCCTAATTGGAGTGGTTGGTGTATTCCAAACTTCTAGCGATTGGATTTCACTCAAAACTCACCAACTGACTCCTCCCACCATATTATGATGTTGCCCAAGTTTTGGGCTCGATCCGAAATCAATAGGTGTTCCAAATTGGACAATTCAAGTTCAACGGTAGTTCGTTCCTAATTGGAGTGGTTGGTGTATTTCATACTTCTAGCGATTGGATTTCACGCAAAACTCACCAAATGACTCCTCCCACCATATTATGATGTTGCCCAAGTTTTGGGCTCGATCCGAAATCAATAGGTGTTCCAAATTGGACAATTCACGTTCAACGGCAGTTCGTTCCTAATTGGAGTGGTTGGTGTATTCCATACTTCTAGCGATTGGATTTCACTCAAAACTCACCAAATGACTCCCCCCACCATATTACGATGTTGCCCAAATTTTGGGCACGATCCGAAATCAATAGGTGTTCCAAATTGGACAATTCAAGTTCTACGGCAGTTCGTTCCTAATTGGAGTGGTAGGTGTATTCCATACTTCTAGCGATTGGATTTCACTCAAAACTGACCAAATGACTCCTCCCACCATATTATGATGTTACTCAAGTTTTGGGCTCGATCCGAAATCAGTAGGTGTTCCAAATTGGACAATTCAAGTTCAAAGGCAGTTCGTTCCTAATTGGAGTGGTTGGTGTAATCCATACTTCTAGCGATTGGATTTTACTCAAAACTAACCAAATGACTCCCCCCACCATATTATGATGTTGCCGAAGTTTTGGGCTTGATCCGAAATCAATGGGTGTGAGAAATTGGACAATTCAAGTTCGACGGCAGTTCGTTCCTAATTGGAGTGGTTGGCGTATTCCATACTTCTATGGATTGGATTTCACTCAAAACTCACCAAATGACTCCCCCCACCATATTATGATGTTGACCAAGTTTGGGGCTCGATCCGAAATCAATAGGTGTGAGAAATTGGACAATTCAAGTTCAACGGCAGTTCGTTCCCAATTGGAGTGGTTGGTGTATTCCATACTTCTAGTGATTGGATTTCACTCAAAACTCACCAAATGACTCCTCCCACAATATTATGATGTTACTCAAGTTTTGGGCTCGATCCGAAATCAATAGGTGTTCCAAATTGGACAATTCAAGTTCGAAGGCAGTTCGTTCCTAATTGGAGTGGGTGGTGTAATCAATACTTCTAGCGATTGGATTTTACTCAAAACTAACCAAATGACTCCCCCCGCCATATTATGATGTTGCCCAAGTTTTGGGCTCGATCCGAAATCAATAGGTGTGAGAAACTGGACAATTCAAGTTCAACGGCAGTTCGTTCCTAATTGGAGTGGTTGGTGTATTCCATACTTCTAGCGATTGGATTTCACACAAAACTCACCAAATGACTCCTCCCACCATATTATGATGTTGCCCAAGTTTTGGGCTCGATCCGAAATCAATAGGTGTTCCAAATTGGACAATTCAAGTTCAACGGCAGTTCGTTCCTAATTGGAGTGGTTGGTGTATTCCGTACTTCTAGCGATTGGATTTCACTCAAAACTCACCAACTGACTCCTCCCACCATATTATGATGTTGCCCAAGTTTTGGGCTCGTTCCTAAATCAATAGGTGTGAGAAATTGGACAATTCAAGTTCAACGGCAGTTTGTTCCTAATTGGAGTGGTTGGTGTATTCCATACTTCTAGCGATTGGATTGCACTCAAAACTCACCAAATGACCCCTCTCACCATATTATGATGTTGCCTAGGTTTTGGGCTCGATCCGAAATCAATAGGTGTTCGAAATTGGACAATTCAAGTTCAACGGCAGTTCGTTTCTAATTGGAGTGGTTGGAGTTTTCCATACTTCTAGCGATTGGATTTCACTCAAAACTCACCAAATGACTCCCCCCACCATATTATGATGTTGCCCAAGTTTTGGGCTCGATCCGAAATCAATAGGTGTTCCAAATTGGACAATTCAAGTTCAACTGCAGTTCGTTCCTAATTGGATTGGTTGGCGTATTCCATACTTCTAGCGATTGGATTTCACTCAAAACTCACCAAATGACTCCCCCCACCATATTATGATGTTGCCCATGTTTTGGGCTCGGTCCGAAATCAATAGGTGTGAGAAATTGGACAATTCAAGTTCAACGGCAGTTCGTTCCTAATTGGAGTGGTTGATGTATTCCATACTTCTAGCGATTGGATTTCCCTCAAAACTCACCAAATGACTCCTCCCACCATATTATGATGTTGCCCAAGTTTTGGGCTCGATCCGAAATCAATAGGTGTTCCAAATTGGACAATTCAAGTTCAACGGCAGTTCGTTCCTAATTGGAGTGGTTGGTGTATTCCATACTTCTAGCGATTGGATTTCACTCAAAACTCAACAAATGACTCCTCCCACCACAGTATGACGTTGCCCAAGTTTTGGGCTCGATCCGAAATCAATAGGTGTGAGAAATTGGACAATTGAAGTTCAACGGCAGTTCGTTCCTAATTGGAGTGGTTGGCGTATTCCATACTTCTAGCGATTGGATTTCACTCAAAACTCACCAAATGACTCCCTCACCATATTATGATGTTTCCCAAGTTTTGGGCTCGATCCGAAATCAATAGGTGTGAGAAATTGGACAATTCAAGTTCAACGGCAGTTCGTTCCTAATTGGAGTGGTTGGTGTATTCCATACTTCTAGCGATTGGATTTCACTCAAAACTCCCCAAATGACTCCTCCCACCATACTATGATGTTGCCCAAGTTTTGGGCACGATCCGAAGTCAATAGGTGTTCGAAATTGGACAATTCAAGCTCAGCGGCAGTTCGTTCCTAATTGGAGTGGTTGGTGTATTCCGTACTTCTAGCGATTGGATTTCACTCAAAACTCACCAAATGACTCCTCCCACGATATTATGATGTTGCCCAAGTTTTGGGCTCGATCCGAAATCATTAGGTGTTTGAAATTGGACAATTCAATTCCAACGGCAGTTCGTTCCTAATTGGAGTGGTTGGTGTATTCCATACTTCTAGCGATTGGATTTCACTCAAAACTCACCAAATGACTCCTCCCACCATATTATGAAGTTGCCCAAGTTTTGGGCTCGATCCGAAATCAATAGGTGTGAGAAATTGGACAATCCAAGTTCAACGACAGTTCGTTCCTAATTGGAGTGGTTGGTGTATTCCATACTTCTAGCGATTGGATTTCACTCAAAACTCACCAAATGACTCCCCCCACCATATTATGATGTTGCCCAAGTTTGGGGCTCGGTCCGAAATCAATAGGTGTGAGAAATTGGACAATTCAAGTTCAACGGCAGTTCGTTCCTAATTGGAGTGGTTGGTGTATTCCGTACTTCTAGCGATTGGATTTCACTCAAAACTCACCAAATGACTCCTCCACAATATTATGATGTTGCCCAAGTTTTGGGCACGATCCGAAATCAATAGGTGTGAGAAATTGGACAATTCAAGTTCAACGGCAGTTCGTTCCTAATTGGAGTGGTTGGTGTATTCCATACTTCTAGCGATTGGATTTCACTCAAAACTCACCAAATGACTCCTCCCACCATATTATGATGTTGCCCAAGTTTTGGGCACGATCCGAAATCAATAGGTGTTCGAAATTGGACAATTCAAGTTCAACGACAGTTCGTTACTAATTCGAGTGGTTGGTGTATTCCATACTTCTAGCCATTGGATTTCACTCAAAACTCACCAAATGACTCCTCCCACCATATTATGATGTTGCCCAAGTTTTGGGCACGATCCGAAATCAATAGGTGTGAGAAATTGGACAATTCAAGTTCAACGGCAGTTCGTTCCTAATTGGTGTGGTTGGTGTATTCCATACTTCTAGCGATTGGATTTCACTCAAAACTCACCAAATGACTCCTCCCACCATATTACGATGTTGCCCAAGTTTTGGGCTCGATCCGAAATCAAAAGGTGTGAGAAATTGGACAATCCAAGTTCAACGACAGTTCGTTCCTAATTGGAGTGGTTGGTGTACTCCATACTTCTAGCGATTGGATTTCACTCAAAACTCACCAAATGACTCCTCCCACCATATTATGATGTTGCCCAAGTTTGGGGCTCGGTCCGAAATCAATAGGTGTGAGAAATTGGACAATTCAAGTTCAACGGCAGTTCGTTCCTAATTGGAGTGGTTGGTGTATTCCATACTTCTAGCGATTGGATTTCACTCAAAACTCACCAAATGACTCCTCCCACCATATTATGATGTTGCCCAAGTTTTGGGCTCGATCCGTAATCAAGAGGTGTGAGAAATTGGACAATTCAAGTTCAACGGCAGTTCGTTCCTAATTGGAATGGTTGGTGTATTCCATACTTCTAGCGATTGGATTTCACTCAAAACTCAACAAATGACGCCTCCCACCACAGTATGACGTTGCCCAAGTTTTGGGCTCGATCCGAAATCAATAGGTGTGAGAAATTGGACAATTGAAGTTCAGCGGCAGTTCGTTCCTAATTGGAGTGGTTGGTGTATTCCATACTTTTAGCGATTGGATTTCACTCAAAACTCACCAAATGACTCCTCCCACCATATTATGATGTTGCCCAAGTTTGGGGCTCGGTCCGAAATCAATAGGTGTGAGAAATAGGACAATTCAAGTTCAACGGCAGTTCGTTCCTAATTGGAGAGGTTGGTGTATTCCATACTTCTAGCGATTGGATTTCACTCAAAACTCATAAAATAGTCCTACCACCGTATTATGATGTTGCCCAAGTTTTGGGCACGATCCGAAATCAATAGGTGTTCCAAATTGGACAATTCAAGTTCAACGGCAGTTCGTTCCTAATTGGAGTGGTTGGTGTATTCCGTACTTCTAGCGATTGGATTTCACTCAAAACTCACCAAATGACTCCTCCCACCACATTATGATGTCGCCCAAGTTTTGGGCTCGATCCGAAATCAATAGGTGTTCCAAATTGGACAATTCAATTTCAAGGGCAGTTCGTTCCTAATTGGAGTGGTTGGTGTATTCCGTACTTCTAGCGATTGGATTTCACTCAAAACTCACCAAATGACTCCTCCCACCATATTATGATGTTGCCCAAGTTTTGGGCTCGATTCGAAATCAATAGGTGTGAGAAATTGGACAATTCAAGTTCAACGGCAGTTCGTTCCTAATTCGAGTGGTTGGTGTATTCCATACTTCTAGCGATTGGATTTCACTCAAAACTCACCAAATGACTCCTCCCACCATATTATGATGTTGCCCAAGTTTTGGGCACGATCCGAAATCAATAGGTGTTCGAAATTGGACAATTCAAGTTCAACGGCAGTTCGTTACTAATTCGAGTGGTTGGTGTATTCCATACTTCTAGCGATTGGATTTCACTCAAAACTCACCAAATGACTCCTCCCACCATATTATGATGTTGCCCAAGTTTTGGGCACGGTCCGAAATCAATAGGTGTGAGAAATTGGACAATTCAAGTTCAACGGCAGTTCGTTCCTAATTGGTGTGGTTGGTGTATTCCATACTTCTAGCGATTGGATTTCACTCAAAACTCACCAAATGACTCCTCCCACCATATTATGATGTTGCCCAAGTTTTGGGCTCGATCCGAAATCAAAAGGTGTGAGAAATTGGACAATCCAAGTTCAACGACAGTTCGTTCCTAATTGGAGTGGTTGGTGTACTCCATACTTCTAGCGATTGGATTTCACTCAAAACTCACCAAATGACTCCTCCCACCATATTATGATGTTGCCCAAGTTTGGGGCTCGGTCCGAAATCAATAGGTGTGAGAAATTGGACAATTCAAATTCAACGGCAGTTCGTTCCTAATTGGAGTGGTTGGTGTATTCCATACTTCTAGCGATTGGATTTCACTCAAAACTCACCAAATGACTCCTCCCACCATATTATGATGTTGCCCAAGTTTTGGGCTCGATCCGTAATCAAGAGGTGTGAGAAATTGGACAATTCAAGTTCAATGGCAGTTCGTTCCTAATTGGAGTGGTTGGTGTATTCCATACTTCTAGCGATTGGATTTCACTCAAAACTCACCAAATGACTCCTCCCACCATATTATGATGTTGCACAAGTTTGGGGCTCGATCCGAAACCAATAGGTGTGAGAAATTGGACAATTCAAGTTCAACGGCAGTTAGTTCCTAATTGGAGGGGTTGGTGTATTCCATACTTCTAGCGATTGGATTTCACTCAAAACTCACCAAATGACTCCTCCCACCATATTATGATGTTGCCCAAGTTTTGGGCACGATCCGAAATCAATAGGTGTTCGAAATTGGACAATTCAAGTTCAACGGCAGTTCGTTACTAATTCGAGTGGTTGGTGTATTCCATACTTCTAGCGATTGGATTTCACTCAAAACTCACCAAATGACTCCTCCCACCATATTATGATGTTGCCCAAGTTTTGGGCACGGTCCGAAATCAATAGGTGTGAGAAATTGGACAATTCAAGTTCAACGGCAGTTCGTTCCTAATTGGTGTGGTTGGTGTATTCCATACTTCTAGCGATTGGATTTCACTCAAAACTCACCAAATGACTCCTCCCACCATATTATGATGTTGCCCAAGTTTTGGGCTCGATCCGAAATCAAAAGGTGTGAGAAATTGGACAATCCAAGTTCAACGACAGTTCGTTCCTAATTGGAGTGGTTGGTGTACTCCATACTTCTAGCGATTGGATTTCACTCAAAACTCACCAAATGACTCCTCCCACCATATTATGATGTTGCCCAAGTTTTGGGCACGATCCGAAATCAATAGGTGTTCGAAATTGGACAATTCAAGTTCAACGACAGTTCGTTCCTAATTGGAGTGGTTGGTGTATTCCATACTTCTAGCGATTGGATTTCACTCAAAACGCACCAAATGACTCCTCCCACCATATTATAATGTTGCCCAATTTTTGGGCTCGATCCGAAATCAATAGGTGTGAGAAATTGGACAATTCAAGTTCAACGGCAGTTCGTTACTAATTGGGGTGGTTGGTGTATTCCATACTTCTAAAGATTGGATTTCCCTCAAAACTCACCAAATGACTCCTCCCAATATATTATGATGTTGCCCAAGTTTGGGGCTCGATCCGAAATCAATAGGTGTTCCAAATTGGACAATTCAAGTTCAACGGCAGTTCGTTCCTAATTGGAGTGGTTGGTGTATTCCATACTTCTAGCGATTGGATTTCACTTAAAACTCACTAAATGACTCCTCCCACCATATTATGATGTTGCCCAAGTTTTGGGCTCGATCCGAAATCAATAGGTGTGAGAAATTGGACAATTCAAGTTCAACGGCAGTTCGTTCCTAATTGGAGTGGTTGGTGTATTCCATACTTCTAGCTATTGGATTTCACTCAAAACTCACCAAATG
Source organism: Prunus avium (assembly GCF_965620075.1). Taxonomy (NCBI): domain Eukaryota; kingdom Viridiplantae; phylum Streptophyta; class Magnoliopsida; order Rosales; family Rosaceae; genus Prunus; species Prunus avium. The sequence goes on from NC_142287.1 coordinate 2,047,413, forward strand.
ACTCCTCCCACCATATTATGATGTTGCCCAAGTTTTGGGCTCGACCCGAAATCAACAGGTGTGAGACATTGAACAATTCAAAAATCAACGGCAGTTCGTTCCTAATTGGAGTGGTTGGTGTATTCCATACTTCTAGGGATTGGATTTCACTCAAAACTCACCAAATGACTCCTCCCACCATATTATGATGTTGCCCAAGTTTTGGGCACGATCCGAAATCAATAGGTGTTCGAAATTGGACAATTCAAGTTCAACGGCAGTTCGTTCCTAATTGGAGTGGTTGGTGTATTCCGTACTTCTAGCGATTGGATTTCACTCAAAACTCACCAAATAACTCCTCCCACCACATTATGATGTCGCCCAAGTTTTGGGCTCGATCCGAAATCAATAGGTGTTCCAAATTGAACAATTCAATTTCAAGGGCAGTTCGTTCCTAATTGGAGTGGTTGGTGTATTCCACACTTCTAGCGATTGGATTTCAATCAAAACTCACCAAATGACTCCTCCCATCATATTATGATGTTGCCCAAATTTTGGGCTCGATCCGAAATCAATAGGTGTTCCAAATTGGACAATTCAAGTTCAACGGCAGTTCGTTCCTAATTGGAGTGGTTGGTGTATTCCATACTTCTAGCGATTCGGTTTCACTCAAAACTCACCAAATGACTCTTGCCACCATATTATGATGTTGCCCAAGTTTGGGGCTCGATCAGAAATCAATTGGTGTGAGAAATTGGATAATTCAAGTTCAACGGCAGTTCGTTCCTAATTGGAGTGGTTGGTGTTTTCCACACTTCTAGCGATTGAATTTCACTCAAAACTCACCAAATGACTCCTCCCACCATATTATGATGTTGCACAAGTTTGGGGTTCCATCCGAAATCAATGGGTGTGAGAAATTGGACAATTCAAGTTCAACGGCAGTTCGTTCCTAATTGGAGTGGTTGGTGTATTCCATACTTCTAGCGATTGGATTTCACTCAAAACTCACCAAATGACTCTTCCCACCATATTATGATGTTGCCCAAGTTTGGGTTTCGATCAGAAATCAATTGGTGTGAGAAATTGGACAATTCAAGTTCAACGGCAGTTCGTTCCTAATTGGAGTGGTTGGTGTATTCCATACTTCTAGCGATTGGATTTCACTCAAAACTCACCAAATGACTCCTCCCACCATATTATGATGTTGCCCAAGTTTTGGGCTCGATCCGAAATCAATAGGTGTTCCAAATTGGACAATTCAAGTTCAACGGCAGTTCGTTCCGAATTGGAGTGGTTGGTGTATTCCATACTTCTAGCGATTGGATTTCACTCAAAACTCACCAAATGACTCCTCCCACCATATTATGTTGTTGCCCGAGTTTTGGGCACGATCCGAAATCAATAGGTGTGGGAAATTGGACAATTCAAGTTCAATGGCAGTTCGTTCCTAATTGGAGTGGTTGGTGTATTCCATACTTCTAGCGATTGGATTTCACTCAAAACTCACCAAATGACTCCTCCCCCCATATTATGATGTTGCCCAAGTTTTGGGCACGATCCGAAATCAATAGGTGTTCGAAATTGGACAATTCAAGTTCAACGGCAGTTCGTTCCTAATTAGAGTGGTTGGTGTATTCCGTACTTCTAGCGATTGGATTTCACTCAAAACTCACCAAATGACTCCTCCCACCACATTATGTTGTCGCCCAAGTTTTGGGCTCGATCCGAAATCAATAGGTGTTCCAAATTGGACAATTCAATTTCAAGGGCAGTTCGTTCCTAATTGGAGTGGTTGGTGTATTCCACACTTCTAGCGATTCGATTTCAATCAAAACTCACCAAATGACTCCTCCCATCATATTATGATGTTGCCCAAATTTTGGGCTCGATCCGAAATCAATAGGTGTTCCAAATTGGACAATTCAAGTTCAACGGCAGTTCGTTCCTAATTGGAGTGGTTGGTGTTTTCCACACTTCTAGCGATTGAATTTCACTCAAAACTCACCAAATGACTCCTCCCACCATATTATGATGTTGCACAAGTTTGGGGTTCCATCCGAAATCAATGGGTGTGAGAAATTGGACAATTCAAGTTCAACGGCAGTTCGTTCCTAATTGGAGTGGTTGGTGTATTCCATACTTCTAGCGATTGGATTTCACTCAAAACTCACCAAATGACTCCTCCCACCATATTATGATGTTGCCCAAGTTTTGGGCTCGATCCGAAATCAATAGGTGTTCCAAATTGGACAATTCAAGTTCAACGGCAGTTCGTTCCGAATTGGAGTGGTTGGTGTATTCCATACTTCTAGCGATTGGATTTCACTCAAAACTCACCAAATGACTCCTCCCACCATATTATGTTGTTGCCCAAGTTTTGGGCACGATCCGAAATCAATAGGTGTGGGAAATTGGACAATTCAAGTTCAATGGCAGTTCGTTCCTAATTGGAGTGGTTGGTGTATTCCATACTTCTAGCGATTGGATTTCACTCAAAACTCACCAAATGACTCCTCCCCCCATATTATGATGTTGCCCAAGTTTTGGGCACGATCCGAAATCAATAGGTGTTCGAAATTGGACAATTCAAGTTCAACGGCAGTTCGTTCCTAATTGGAGTGGTTGGTGTATTCCGTACTTCTAGCAATTGGATTTCACTCAAAACTCACCAAATGACTCCTCCCACCACATTATGTTGTCGCCCAAGTTTTGGGCTCGATCCGAAATCAATAGGTGTTCCAAATTGGACAATTCAATTTCAAGGGCAGTTCGTTCCTAATTGGAGTGGTTTGTGTATTCCACACTTCTTGCGATTGGATTTCACTCAAAACTCACCAAATGACTCCTCCCATCATATTATGATGTTGCCCAAATTTTGGGCCCGATCCGAAATCAATAGGTGTGAGAAATTGGACAATTCAAGTTCAATGACAGTTCGTTCCTAATGGGAGTGGTTGGTGTATTCCATACTTCTATGGATTGGATTTCACTCAAAACTCACCAAATGACTCCTCCCACCATATTATGATGTTGCCCAAGTTTTGGGCTGGCTCCGAAATCAATAGGTGTGAGAAATTGGACAATTCAAGTTCAACGGCAGTTCGTTCCTAATTGGAGTGGTTGGTGTATTCCATACTTCTAGCGATTGGATTTCACTCAAAACTCACCAAATGACTCCTCCCACCATATTATGATGTTGCCCAAGTTTTGGGCTCGCTCCGAAATCAATAGGTGTGAGAAATTGGACAATTCAAGTTCAACGGCAGTTCGTTCCTAATTGGAGTGGTTGGTGTATTCCATACTTCTAGCGATTGGATTTCACTCAAAACTCACCAAATGACTCTTCCCACCATATTATGATGTTGCCCAAGTTTGGGGCTCGATCAGAAATCAATTGGTGTGAGAAATTGGACAATTCAAGTTCAACGGCAGTTCGTTCCGAATTGGAGTGGTTGGTGTATTCCATAATTCTAGCGATTGGATTTCACTCAAAACTCAACAAATGACTCCTCCCACCATATTATGATGTTGCCCAAGTTTTGGGCTCGATCCGAACTCAATAGGTTTGAGAAATTGGACAATTTGAGTTCAACGGCAGTTCGTTCCGAATTGGAGTTGTTGGTGTATTACATACTTCTAGCGATTGGATTTCACTCAAAACTCACCAAACGACTCCTCCCACCATATTATGATGTTGCCCAAGTTTTGGGCCCGATCCGAAATCAGTAGGTGTGAGAAATTGGACAATTCAAGTTCAACGGCAGTTCGTTCCTAATTGGAGTGGTTGGTGTATTCCATACTTCTAGCGATTGGATTTCACTCAAAACTCACCAAATGACTCCTCCCATCATATTATGATGTTGCACAAGTTTGGGGTTCCATCCGAAATCAATAGGTGTAAGAAATTGGACAATTCAAATTCAACGGCACTTCGTTCCTAATTGGAGTGGTTGGTGTATTCCATACTTCTAGCGATTGGATTTCACTCAAAACTCACCAAATGACTCCTCCCACCATATTACGATGTTGCCCAAGTTTTGGGCTCGATCCGAAATCTATAGGTGTTCCAAATTGGACAATTCAAGTTCAACGGCAGTTCGTTCCTAATTGGAGTGGTTGGTGTATTCCGTACTTCTAGCGATTGGATTTCACTCAAAACTCACTAAATGACTCCTCCCACCATATTATGATGTTGCCCAAGTTTTGGTCTCGATCCGAAGTTAATAGGTGTTCCAATTGGACAATGCAAGTTCAACGGCAGTTCGTTCCTAATTGGAGTGGTTGGTGTATTCCGTACTTCTAGCGGTTGGATTTCACTCAAAACTAACCAAATGACTCCTCCCACCATATTATGATGTTGCCCAAATTTTGGGCCCGATCCGAAATCAATAGGTGTGAGAAATTGGACAATTCAAGTTCAATGACAGTTCGTTCCTAATGGGAGTGGTTGGTGTATTCCATACTTCTATGGATTGGATTTCACTCAAAACTCACCAAATGACTCCTCCCACCATATTATGATGTTGCCCAAGTTTTGGGCTGGCTCCGAAATCAATAGGTGTGAGAAATTGGACAATTCAAGTTCAACGGCAGTTCGTTCCTAATTGGAGTGGTTGGTGTATTCCATACTTCTAGCGATTGGATTTCACTCAAAACTCACCAAATGACTCCTCCCACCATATTATGATGTTGCCCAAGTTTTGGGCTCGCTCCGAAATCAATAGGTGTGAGAAATTGGACAATTCAAGTTCAATGGCAGTTCGTTCCTAATTGGAGTGGTTGGTGTATTCCATACTTCTAGCGATTGGATTTCAAACTCACCAAATGACTCCTCCCACCATATTATGATGTTGCCCAAGTTTTGGGCTCAATCCGAAATCAATAGGTGTGAGAAATTGGACAATTCAAGTTCAATGGCAGTTCGTTCCTAATTGGAGTGGTTGGTGTATTTCATACTTCTAGCGATTGGATTTCACTCAAAACTCACCAAATGACTCCTCCCACCATATTATGATGTTGCCCAAGTTTGGGGCTCGATCTGAAATCAATAGGGATGAGAAATTGGACAATTCAAGTTCAACGGCAGTTCGTTCCTAATTGGAGTGGTTGGTGTATTCTATACTTCTAGCGATTGGATTTCACTCAAAACTCCCCAAAATACTTCTCCCACCATATTATGATGTTGCCCAAGTTTTGGTCTCGCTCTTAAATCAATAGGCGTTCCAAATTGGACAATTCAAGTTCAACGGCAGTTCGTTCCTAATTGGAGGGGTTGGTGTATTCCATACTTCTAGCGGTTGGATTTCACTCAAAACTCACCAAATGACTTCTCCCACTATATTATGATGTTGCCCAAGTTTTGGGCTCGATCCGAAATCAATAGGTGTTCCAAATTGGACAATTCATGTTCAACGGCAGTTCGTTCCTAATTGGAGTGGTTGGTGTATTCCATACTTCTAGCTATTGGATTTCACTCAAAACTCACCAAATGACTGCTCCCACCATATTATGATGTTGCCCAAGTTTTGGGCTCGATCAGAAATCAATAGGTGTTCCAAATTGGACAATTCAAGTTCAACGGCAGTTCGTTCCTAATTGGAGTGGTTGGTGTATTCCATACTTCTAGCGATTGGATTTCCCTCAAAACTCACCAAATGACTCCTCCCATCATATTATGATGTTCCACAAGTTTGGGGTTCCATCTGAAATCAATAGGTGTTCCAAATTGGACAATTCAAGTTCAACGGCAGTTCGTTCCTAAGTGGAGTGGTTGGTGTATTCCATACTTCTAGCGATTCGATTTCACTCAAAACTTTCCAAATGACTCCTCCCACCATATTATGATGTTGCCCAAGTTTTGGGCTCGATCCGAACTCAATAGGTGTGAGAAATTGGACAATATAAGTTCAACGGCAGTTCGTTCCTAATTGGAGTGGTTGGTGTATTCCATACTTCTAGTGATTGGATTTCACTCAAAACTCACCAAATGGCTCCTCCCATCATATTATGATGTTGCACAAGTTTGGGTTTCCATCCGAAATCAATAGGTGTGAGAAATTGGACAATTCAAATTCAACGGTAGTTCGTTCCTAATTGGAGTGGTTGGTGTATTCCATACTTCTAGCGATTGGATTTCACTCAAAACTCACCAAATGACTCCTCCCACCATATTATGATGTTGCCTAAGTTTTGGGCTCGATCCGAATCAATAGGTGTGAGAAATTGGACAATTCAAGTTCAACGGCAGTTCGTTCCTAATTGGAGTGGTTGGTGTATTCCATACTTCTAGCGATTGGATTTCACTCAAAACTCACCAAATGACTCCTCCCACCATATTATGATGTTGCCCAAGTTTTGGGCACGATCCGAAATCAATAGGTGTGAGAATTTGGACAATTCAAGTTCAATGGCACATCGTTCCTAACTGGAGTGGTTGGTGTATTCCATACTTCTAGCCATTGAATTTCACTCAAAACTCACCAAATGTCTCCTCCCACCATATTATGATGTTGCCCAAGTTTTGGGCTCGATCCGAAATCAATAGGTGTTCCAAATTGGACAATTCAAGTTCAACGGCAGTTCGTTCCTAATTGGAGTGGTTGGTGTATTCCATACTTCTAGCGATTGGATTTCCCTCAAAACTCACCAAATGACTCCTCGCATCATATTTTGATGTTCCACAAGTTTGGGTTCCCATCCGAAATCAATAGGTGTGAGAAATTGGACAATTCAAGTTCAACGGCAGTTCGTTCCTAATTGGAGTGGTTGGTGTATTCCACACTTCTAGCGATTGGATTTCACTCAAAACTCACCAAATGACTCCTCCCACCATATTATGATGTTGCCCAAGTTTTGGGCTCGCTCCGAAATCAATAGGTGTGAGAAATTGGACAATTCAAGTTCTATGGCAGTTCGTTCCTAATTGGAGTGGTTGGTGTATTTCATACTTCTGGCGATTGGATTTCACTCAAAACTCACCAAATGACTCCTCCCACCATATTATGATGTTGCCCAAGTTTGGGGCTCGATCTGAAATCAATAGGGATGAGAAATTGGACAATTCAAGTTCAACGGCAGTTCGTTCCTAATTGGAGGGGTTGGTGTATTCCATACTTCTAGCGATTGGATTTCACTCAAAACTCACCAAATGACTCCTCCCACTATATTATGATGTTGCCCAAGTTTTGGGCTCGATCCGAAATCAATAGGTGTTCCAAATTGGACAATTCAAGTTCAACGGCAGTTCGTTCCGAATTGGAGTGGTTGGTGTATTCCATACTTCTAGCGATTGGATTTCACTTAAAACTTACCAAATGACTCCTCCCACCATATTATGATGTTGCCCAAGTTTGGGGCTCGATCTGAAATCAATAGGGATGAGAAATTGGACAATTCAAGTTCAACGGCAGTTCGTTCCTAATTGGAGTGGTTGGTGTATTCTATACTTCTAGCGATTGGATTTCACTCAAAACTCCCCAAAAGACTTCTCCCACCATATTATGATGTTGCCCAAGTTTTGGTCTCGCTCTTAAATCAATAGGCGTTCCAAATTGGACAATTCAAGTTCAACGGCAGTTCGTTCCTAATTGGAGGGGTTGGTGTATTCCATACTTCTAGCGATTGGATTTCACTCAAAACTCACCAAATGACTCCTCCCACTATATTATGATGTTGCCCAAGTTTTGGGCTCGATCAGAAATCAATAGGTGTTCCAAATTGGACAATTCAAGTTCAACGGCAGTTCGTTCCTAATTGGAGTGGTTGGTGTATTCCATACTTCTGGCGATTGGATTTCCCTCAAAACTCACCAAATGACTCCTCCCATCATATTATGATGTTCCACAAGTTTGGGGTTCCATCTGAAATCAATAGGTGTGAGAAATTGGACAATTCAAGTTCAACGACAGTTCGTTCCGAAGTGGAGTGGTTGGTGTATTCCATACTTCTAGCGATTCGATTTCACTCAAAACTCTCCAAATGACTCCTCCCACCATATTATGATGTTGCCCAAGTTTTGGGCTCGATCCGAACTCAATAGGTGTGAGAAATTGGACAATTTAAGTTCAACGGCAGTTCGTTCCTAATTGGAGTGGTTGGTGTATTCCATACTTCTAGTGATTGGATTTCACTCAAAACTCACCAAATGGCTCCTCCCATCATATTATGATGTTGCACAAGTTTGGGTTTCCATCCGAAATCAATAGGTGTGAGAAATTGGACAATTCAAATTCAACGGCAGTTCGTTCCTAATTGGAGTGGTTGGTGTATTCCATACTTCTAGCGATTGGATTTCACTCAAAACTCACCAAATGAATCCTCCCACCATATTATGATGTTGCCTAAGTTTTGGGCTCGATCCGAAATCAATAGGTGTGAGAAATTGGAAAATTCAAGTTCAACGGCAGTTCGTTCCTAATTGGAGTGGTTGGTGTATTCCATACTTCTAGCGATTGGATTTCACTCAAAACTCACCAAATGACTCCTCCCACCATATTGTGATGTTGCCCAAGTTTTGGGCTCGATCCGAACTCAATAGGTGTGAGAAATTGGACAATTTAAGTTCAACGGCAGTTCGTTCCTAATTGGAGTGGTTGGTGTATTCCATACTTCTAGTGATTGGATTTCACTCAAAACTCACCAAATGGCTCCTCCCATCATATTATGATGTTGCACAAGTTTGGGTTTCCATCCGAAATCAATAGGTGTGAGAAATTGGACAATTCAAATTCAACGGCAGTTCGTTCCTAATTGGAGTGGTTGGTGTATTCCATACTTCTAGCGATTGGATTTCACTCAAAACTCACCAAATGAATCCTCCCACCATATTATGATGTTGCCCAAGTTTTGGGCTCGATCCGAAATCAATAGGTGTGAGAAATTTGACAATTCAAGTTCAATGGCACATCGTTCCTAACTGGAGTGGTTGATGTATTCCATACTTCTAGCCATTGAATTTCACTCAAAACTCACCAAATGACTCCTCCCACCATATTATGATGTTGCCCAAGTTTTGGGCTCGATCCGAAATCAATAGGTGTTCCAAATTGGAGAATTCAAGTTCAACGGCAGTTCGTTCCTAATTGGAGTGGTTGGTGTATTCCATACTTCTAGCGATTGGATTTCCCTCAAAACTCACCAAATAACTCCTCCCATCATATTTTGATGTTCCACAAGTTTGGGTTTCCATCCGAAATCAATAGGTGTGAGAAATTGGACAATTCAAGTTCAACGGCAGTTCGTTCCTAATTGGAGTGGTTGGTGTATTCTATACTTCTAGCGATTGGATTTCACTCAAAACTCACCAAATGGCTCCTCCCACCATATTATGATGTTGCCCAAGTTTTGGGCTCCATCCGAAATCAATAGGTGTTAAAAATTTGACAATTCAAGTTCAACGGCAGTTCGTTCCAAATTGGAGTGCTTGGTGTATTCCATACTTCTAGCGATTGTATTTCACTCAAAACTCACCAAATGACTCCTCCCACCATATTATGATGTTGCCCAAGTTATGATCTCGATCCGAAATCAATAGGTGTGAGAAATTGGCAAATTCAAGATCAACGGCAGGTCGTTCCAAATTGTAGTGGTTGGTGTATTCTATACTTCTAGCGATTGAATTTCACTCAAAACTCACCAAATGACTCCTCCCTCCATATTATGATGTTGCCCAAGTTATGGTCTCGATCCGAAATCAATAGGTGTTCCAAATTGGACAATTCAAGTTCAACGGCAGTTCGTTCCGAATTGGAGTGGTTGGTGTATTCCATACTTCTAGCGATTGGATTTCACTCAAAACTCACCAAATGACTCCTCCCACCATATTATGATGTCGCCCAAGTTTTGGGCTCGATCTGAAATCAATAGGTGTTCCAAATTGGACAATTGAAGTTCAACGGCAGTTCGTTCCTAATTGGAGTGGTTGGTGTATTCCATACTTCTAGCGATTGGATTTCACTCAAAACTCACCAATTGACTCCTCCCACCATATTATGATGTCGCCCAAGTTTTGGGCTTGATCTGAAATGAATAGGTCTTCCAAATTGGACAATTCAAGTTCAACGGCAGTTCGTTCCTAATTGGAGTGGTTGGTATATTCCATACTTCTAGCGATTCGATTTCACTCAAAACTCACCAAATGACTCCTCCCACCATATTATGATGTTGCCCAAGTTTTGGGCTCGCTCCGAAATCAATAGGTGTGAGAAATTGGACAATTCATGTTCAACGGCAGTTCGTTCCTAATTGGAGTGGTTGGTGTATTCCATACTTCTAGCGGTTGGATTTCACTCAAAACTCACCAAAAGACTCCTCCCACCAAATTATGTTGTTGCCCAAGTTTTGGGCTCGACCCGAAATCGATACGTGTTCCAAATTGGACAATTCAAGTTCAACGGCGGTTCGTTCCTAATTGGAGTGGTTAGTGTATTCCATACTTCTAGCGATTGGATTTCACTCAAAACTCACCAAATGACTCCTCCCACCATATTATGATGTTGCCCAAGTTTGGGGCTCGATCCGAAATCAATAGTTGTTCCAAATAGGACAATTCAAGTTCAACGGCAGTTCGTTCCTATTTGGAGTGGTTGGTGTATTCCATACTTCCAGCGATTGGATTTCACTCAAAACTCACCAAATGACTCCTCCCACCATATTGTGATGTTGCCCAAGTTTTGGGCTCGATCCGAAATCAATAGGTGTTCCAAATTGGACAATTCAAGTTCAACGGCAGTTCGTTCCTAATTGGAGTGGTTGGTGTATTCCATACTTCTAGCGATTGGATTTCACTCAAAACCCACCAATGACTCCTCCCACCATATTATGATGTTGCCCAAGTTTTGGGCTCGATCCGAAATCAATAGGTGTTCCAAATTGGACAATTCAAGTTCAACGGCAGTTCGTTCCGAATTGGAGTGGTTGGTGTGTTCCATACTTCTAGCGATTGGATTTCACTCAAAACTCACCAAATGACTCCTCCCACCATATTATGATGTCGCCCAAGTTTTGGGCTGGATCTGAAATCAATAGGTGTTCCAAATTGGACAATTCAAGTTCAAGGGCAGTTCGTTCCTAATTGGAGTGGTTGGTGTATTCCATACTTCTAGCGATTTGATTTCATTCAAAATTCACCAATTGACTCCACCCACCATATTATGTTGTCGCCCAAGTTTTGGGCTCGATCTGAAATCAATAGGTCTTCCAAATTGGACAATTCAAGTTCAACGGCAGTTCGTTCCTAATTGGAGTGGTTGGTGTATTCCATACTTCTAGCGATTGGATTTCACTCAAAACTCACCAAATGACTCCTCCCACCATATCATGATGTTGCCCAAGTTTTGGGCTCGATCCGAAATCAATAGGTGTGAGAAATTGGACAATTCAAGTTCAACGGCAGTTCGTTCCTAATTGGAGTGGTTGGTGTATTCCATACTTCTAGCGATTGGATTTCACTCAAAACTCACGAAATGACTCCTCCCACCATATTATGAGGTTGCCCAAGTTATGGTCTCGATCCGAAATGAATAGGTGTTCCAAATTGAACAATTCAACGGCAGTTCGTTCCTAATTGGAGTGGTTGGTGTATTCCATACTTCTAGCGATTGGATTTCACTCAAAACTCACCAAATGACTCCTCCCACCATATTATGATGTTGCCCAAATTTTGGGCTCGATCCCAAATCAATAGGTGTTAAAAATTTGACAATTCAAGTTCAACGGCAGTTCGTTCCTAATTGGAGTGCTTGGTGTATTCCATACTTCTAGCGATTGGATTTCACTCAAAACTCACCAAATGACTCCTCCCACCATATTACGATGTTGCCCAAGTTTTGGTCCTGATCCGAAATCAATAGGTGTGAGAAATTGGACAATTCAAGATCAACGGCAGTTCATTCCAAATTGTAGTGGTTGGTGTATTCCATACTTCTAGCGATTGGATTTCACTCAAAACTCACCAAATGACTCCTCCCTCCATATTATGATGTTGCCCAAGTTATGGTCTCGATCCGAAAGCAATAGGTGTTCCAAATTGGACAATTCAAGTTCAACGGCAGTTCGTTCCGAATTGGAGTGGTTGGTGTATTCCATACTTTTAGCAATTGGATTTCACTCAAAACTCACCAAATGACTCCCCCCACCATATTATGATGTCGCCCAAGTTTTGGGCTCGATCTGAAATCAATAGGTGTTCCAAATTGGACAATTCAAGTTCAACGGCAGTTCGTTCCTAATTGGAGTGGTTGGTGTATTCCATACTTCTAGCGATTGGATTTCACTCAAAACTCACCAATGACTCCTCCCACCATATTATGATGTTGCCCAAGTTTTGGGCTCGATCCCAAATCAATAGGTGTTCCAAATTGGACAATTCAAGTTCAAGGGCAGTTCGTTCCGAATTGGAGTGGTTGGTGTGTTCCATACTTCTAGCGATTGGATTTCACTCAAAACTCACCAAATGACTCCTCCCACCATATTATGATGTCGCCCAAGTTTTGGGCTCAATCTGAAATCAATAGGTGTTCCAAATTGGACAATTCAAGTTCAACGGCAGTTCGTTCCTAATTGGAGTGGTTGGTGTATTCCATACTTCTAGCGATTTGATTTCATTCAAAATTCACCAATTGACTCCACCCACCATATTATGATGTCGCCCAAGTTTTGGGCTCGATCTGAAATCAATAGGTCTTCCAAATTGGACAATTCAAGTTCAACGGCAGTTCGTTCCTAATTGGAGTGGTTGGTGTATTCCATACTTCTAGCGATTGGATTTCACTCAAAACTCACCAAATGACTCCTCCCACCATATCATGATGTTGCCCAAGTTTTGGGCTCGATCCGAAATCAATAGGTGTGAGAAATTGGACAATTCAAGTTCAACGGCAGTTCGTTCCTAATTGGAGTGGTTGGTGTATTCCATACTTCTAGCGATTGGATTTCACTCAAAACTCACCAAATGACTCCTCCCACCATATTATGAGGTTGCCCAAGTTATGGTCTCGATCCGAAATGAATAGGTGTTCCAAATTGAACAATTCAACGGCAGTTCGTTCCTAATTGGAGTGGTTGGTGTATTCCATACTTCTAGCGATTGGATTTCACTCAAAACTCACCAAATGACTCCTCCCACCATATTATGATGTTGCCCAAGTTTTGGGCTCGATCCCAAATCAATAGGTGTTAAAAATTTGACAATTCAAGTTCAACGGCAGTTCGTTCCTAATTGGAGTGCTTGGTGTGTTCCATACTTCTAGCGATTGGATTTCACTCAAAACTCACCAAATGACTCCTCCCACCATATTATGATGTTGCCCAAGTTATGGTCTCGATCCGAAATCAATAGGTGTGAGAAATTGGACAATTCAAGATCAACGGCAGTTCATTCCAAATTGTAGTGGTTGGTGTATTCTATACTTCTAGCGATTGGATTTCACTCAAAACTCACCAAATGACTCCTCCCTCCATATTATGATGTTGCCCAAGTTATGGTCTCGATCCGAAAGCAATAGGTGTTCCAAATTGGACAATTCAAGTTCAACGGCAGTTCGTTCCGAATTGGAGTGGTTGGTGTATTCCATACTTTTAGCAATTGGATTTCACTCAAAACTCACCAAATGACTCCCCCCACCATATTATGATGTCGCCCAAGTTTTGGGCTCGATCTGAAATCAATAGGTGTTCCAAATTGGACAATTCAAGTTCAACGGCAGTTCGTTCCTAATTGGAGTGGTTGGTGTATTCCATACTTCTAGCGATTGGATTTCACTCAAAACTCACCAAATGACTCCTCCCACCATATTATGATGTTGCCCAAGTTTTGGGCTCGATCCGAAATCAATAGGTGTGAGAAATTGGACAATTCAAGTTCAACGGCAGTTCGTTCCTAATTGTATTGGTTGGTGTATTCCACACTTCTAGCGATTGGATTTCACTCAAAACTCACCAAATGACTCCTCCCACCATATTACGATGTTGCCCAAGTTTTGGTCCTGATCCGAAATCAATTGGTGTTCCAAATTGGACAATTCAAGTTCAACGGCAGTTCGTTCCTAATTGGAGTGGTTGGTGTATTCCATACTTCTAGCGATTGGATTTCACTCAAAACTCACCAATTGACTCCTCCCACCATATTATGACGTCGCCCAAGTTTTGGGCTCGATCTGAAATCAATAGGTCTTCCAAATTGGACAATTCAAGTTCAACGGCAGTTCGTTCCTAATTGGAGTGGTTGGTGTATTCCACACTTCTAGCGATTGGATTTCACTCAAAACTCACCAAATGACTCCTCCCACCATATTATGATGTTGCCCAAGTTTGTGCCTCGATCCGAAATCAATAGGTGTGAGAAATTGGACAATTCAAGATCAACGGCAGTTCGTTAAAAATTGTAGTGGTTGGTGTATTCTATACTTCTAGCGATTGGATTTCACTCAAAACTCACCAAATGTCTCCTCCCACCATATTATGATGTTGCCCGAGTTATGGTCTCGATCCGAAATCAATAGGTGTTCCAAATTGGACAATTCAAGTTCAACGGCAGTTCGTTCCTATTTGGAGTGGTTGGTGTATTCCATACTTCTAGCGATTGGATTTCACTCAAAACTCACCAAATGACTCCTCCCACCATATTGTGATGTTGCCCAAGTTTTGGGCTCGATCCGAAATCAATAGGTGTTCCAAATTGGACAATTCAAGTTCAACGGCAGTTCGTTCCCAATTGGAGTGGTTGGTGTATTCCATACTTCTAGCGATTGGATTTCACTCAAAACTCACCAATGACTCCTCCCACCATATTATGATGTTGCACAAGTTTGGGGTTCCATCCGAAATCAATATGTGTGAGAAATTGGACAATTCAAGTTCAACGACAGTTCGTTCCTAAATGGAGTGGTTGGTGTATTCCATACTTCTAGTGATTGGATTTCACTCTAAACTCCCCAAATGACTCCTCCCACCATATTATGATGTTGCCCAGGTTTTGGGCTCGATTCGAAATCAATAGGTATGAGAAATTGGACAATTCAAGTTCAACGGCAGTTCATTCCTAATTGGAGTGGTTGGTGTATTCCATACTTCTAGAGATTGGATTTCACTCAAAACTCACCAAGTGACTCCTCCCACCATATTATGATGATGCCCAAGTTTTGGGCTCGATCCGAAGTCAATAGGTGTTCCAAATTGGACACTTCAAGTTCAACGGCGGTTCGTTCCTAATTGGAGTGGTTGGTGTATTCCATACTTCTAGCGATTGGATTTCACGTAAAACTCACCAAATGACTCCTCCCACCATATTACGATGTTGCCCAAGTTTTCGGCTCGATCCGAAATCAATAGGTGTTCCAAATTGGACAATTCAAGTTCAACGGCAGTTCGTTCCTAATTGGAGTGGTTGGCGTATTCCGTACTTCTCGCGATTGGATTTCACTCAAAACTCAATAAATGACTCCTCCCACCATATTGTGATGTTGCCCAAGTTTTGGGCTCGATCCGAAATCAATAGGTGTGCGAAATTGGACAATTCAAGTTCAACGGCAGTTCGTTCCTAATTGTAGTGGTTGGTGTATTCCATACTTCTAGCGATTGGATTTCACTCAAAAATCCCCAAATAACTCCTCCCACCATATTATGATGTTGCCCAAGTTTTGGGCTTGATCCGAAATCAATAGTTGTTCCAAATTGGACAATTCAAGTTCAACGGCAGTTCGTTCCTAATTGTATTGGTTGGTGTATTCCACACTTCTAGCGATTGGATTTCACTCAAAACTCACCAAATGACTCCTCCCACCATATTACGATGTTGCCCAAGTTTTGGTCCTGATCCGAAATCAATTGGTGTTCCAAATTGGACAATTCAAGTTCAACGGCAGTTCCTTCCTAATTGGAGTGGTTGGTGTATTCCATACTTCTAGCGATTGGATTTCACTCAAAACTCACCAAATGACTCCCCCCACCATATTATGATGTTGCCCATGTTTGGGGCTCGATCCGAAATCAATTGGTGTGAGAAATTGGACAATTCAAGTTCATTGGCAGTTCGTTCCTAATTGGAGTGGTTCGTGTATTCCATACTTCTAGCGATTGGATTTCACTCAAAACTCACCAAATGACTCCTCCCACCATTTTGTGATGTTGCCCAAGTTTTGGGCTCGATCCGAAATCAATAGGTGTGCGAAATTGGACAATTCAAGTTCAACGGCAGTTCGTTCCTAATTGAAGTGGTTGGTGTATTCCATACTTCTAGCGATCGGATTTCACTCAAAACTCACCAAATGACTCCTCCCACCATATTATGATGTTGGCCAAGTTCTGGGCTTGATCCGAAATCAATAGGTGTTCCAAATTGGACAATTCAAGTTCAACGGCAGTTCGTTCCTAATTGGAGTGGTTGGTGTATTCCACACTTCTAGCGATTCGATTTCCCTCAAAACTCACCAAATGACTCCTCCCACCATATTACGATGTTGCCCAAGTTTTGGTCTCGATCCGAAATCAATTGGTGTTCCAAATTGGACAATTCAAGTTCAACGGCAGTTCGTTCCTAATTGGAGTGGTTGGTGTATTCCATACTTCTAGCGATTGGATTTCACTCAAAACTCACCAAATGACTCCCCCCACCATATTATGATGTTGCCCATGTTTGGGGCTCGATCCGAAATAAATAGGTGTGAGAAATTGGACAATTCAAGTTCATTGGCAGTTCGTTCCTAATTGGAGTGGTTCGTGTATTCCATACTTCTAGCGATTGGATTTCACTCAAAACTCACCAAATGACTCCTCCCACCATATTGTGATGTTGCCCAAGTTTTGGGCTCGATCCGAAATCAATAGGTGTGCGAAATTGGACAATTCAAGTTCAACGGCAGTTCGTTCCTAATTGGAGTGGTTGGTGTATTCCATACTTCTAGCGATCGGATTTCACTCAAAACTCACCAAATGACTCCTCCCACCATATTATGATGTTGCCCAAGTTTTGGGCTTGATCCGAAATCAATAGTTGTTCCAAATTGGACAATTCAAGTTCAACGGCAGTTCATTCCTAATTGTATTGGTTGGTGTATTCTGCACTTCTAGGGATTGGATTTCACTCAAAACTCACCAAATGACTCCTCCCACCATATTACGATGTTGCCCAAGTTTTGGTCCTGTTCCGAAATCAATTGGTGTTCCAAATTGGACAATTCAAGTTCAACGGCAGTTCGTTCCTAATTGGAGTGGTTGGTGTATTCCATACTTCTAGCGATTGGATTTCACTCAAAACTCACCAAATGACTCCCCCCACCATATTATGATGTTGCCCATGTTTGGGGCTCGATCCGAAATCAATAGGTGTGAGAAATTGGACAATTCAAGTTCATTGGCAGTTCGTTCCTAATTGGAGTGGTTCGTGTATTCCATACTTCTAGCGATTGGATTTCACTCAAAACTCACCAAATGACTCCTCCCACCATATTGTGATGTTGCCCAAGTTTTGGGCTCGATCCGAAATCAATAGGTGTGCGAAATTGGACAATTCATGTTCAACGACAGTTCGTTCCTAATTGGAGTGGTTGGTGTATTCCATACTTCTAGCGATCGGATTTCACTCAAAACTCACCAAATGACTCCTCCCACCATATTATGATGTTGCCCAAGTTTTGGGCTTGATCCGAAATCAACAGGTGTTTCAAATTGGACAATTCAAGTTCAACGGCAATTCGTTCCTAATTGGAGTGGTTGGTGTATTCCACACTTCTAGCGATTGGATTTCACTCAAAACTCACCAAATGACTCCTCCCACCATATTACGATGTTGCCCAAGTTTTGGTCTCGATCCGAAATCAATTGGTGTTCCAAATTGGACAATTCAAGTTCAACGGCAGTTCGTTCCTAATTGGAGTGGTTGGTGTATTCCATACTTCTAGCGATTGGATTTCACTCAAAACTCACCAAATGACTCCTCCCATCATATTATGATGTTGCCCATGTTTGGGGCTTGATCCGAAATCAATAGGTGTGAGAAATTGGACGATTCAAGTTCAGTGGCAGTTCGTTCCTAATTGGAGTGGTTCGTGTATTCCATACTTCTAGCGATTGGATTTCACTCAAAACTCACCAAATGACTCCTCCCACCATATTATGATGTTGCCCAAGTTTTGGGCTCGATCCGAAATCAATAGGTGTTCCAAATTGGACAATTCAAGTTCAACGGCAGTTCGTTCCTAACTGGAGTGGTTGGTGTATTCCATACTTCTAGCGATTGGATTTCACTCAAAACTCACCAAATGACTCCTCCCACCATATTATGTTGTTGCCTAAGTTTTGGGCCCGATCCGAAATCAATAGGTGTTCCAAATTGGACAATTCAAGATCAACGGCAGTTCGTTCCGAATTGGAGTGGTTGGTGTATTTCATACTTCTAGCGATTGGATTTCACTCAAAACTCACCAAATGACTCCTCCCACCATATTATGAAGTTGCCCAAGTTTGGTCCCGATCCGAAATCAATAGGTGTGAGAAATTGGACAATTCATGTTCAACGGCAGTTCGTTCCTAACTGGAGTGGTTGGTGTATTCCATACTTCTAGCGATTGGATTTCACTCAAAACTCACCAAATGACTCCTCCCACCATATTATGTTGTTGCCCAAGTTTTGGGCTCCATCCGAAATCAATAGGTGTTCCAAATTGGACAATTCAAGTTCAACGGCAATTCGTTCCTAATTGGAGTGGTTGGTGTATTCCATACTTCTAGCGATTGGATTTCGTTCAAAACTCACCAAATGACTCCTCCCACCAAATTATGTTGTTGCCCAAGTTTTGGGCTCGATCCGAAATCAATAGGTGTTCCAAATTGGACAATTCAAGATCAACGGCAGTTCGTTCCGAATTGGAGTGGTTGGTGTATTCCATACTTCTAGCGATTGGATTTCACTCAAAACTCACCAAATGACTCCTCAAACCATATTATGACGTTGCCCAAGTTTTGGGCTCGATCCGAGATCAAGAGGTGTCAAAAATTGGACAATTCAAACTGAACGGCAGTTCGTTCCTAATTGGAGTGGTTGGTGTATTTCTTACTTCTAGCGATTGGATTTCACTCAAAACTCACCAAACGACTCCTCCCCCCATATTATGATGTCGCCCAAGTTTTGGGCTCGATCCGAAATCAATAGGCGTTCCAAATTGGACAATTCAAGTTCAACGGCAGTTCGTTCCTAATGGGAGTGGTTGGTGTATTCCATACTTCTATGGATTGGATTTCACTCAAAACTCACCAAATGACTCCTCCCACCATATTATGATGTTGCCAAAGTTTGGGGCTCGGTCCGAAATCAATAGGTGTGAGAAATTGGACAATTCAAGTTCAATGGCAGTTCGTTCCTAATTAGAGTGGTTGGTGTATTCCATACATCTAGCGATTGGATTTCACTCAAAACTCACCAAATGACTCCTCCCACCATATTATGATGTTGCACAAGTTTGGGGTTCGATCCGAAATCAATAGGTGTGAGAAATTGCACAATTCAAGTTCAACGGCAGTTCGTTCCTAATTGGAGTGGTTGGTGTATTCCATACTTCTACCCACTGGATTTCACTCAAAACTCAACAAATCACTCCTACCACCATATTATGACGTTGCCCAAGTTCGGGGCTCGGTCCGAAATCAATAGGTGTGAGAAATTGGACAATTCAAGTTCAACGGCAGTTCGTTCCTAATTGGAGTGGTTGGCGTAGTCCATACTTCTAGCGATTGGATTTCACTCAAAACTCACCAAATGACTCCTCAAACCATATTATGATGTTGCCCAGGTTTTGGGCCCGATCCAAAATCAATAGGTGTCAAAAATTGGACAATAAAAAACTAAACGGCAGTTCGTTCCTAATTGGAGTGGTTGGCGAATTTCATACTTCTAGCGATTGGATTTCACTCAAAACTCACCAAATGACTCCTCCCACCATATTATCATGTTGCCCAAGTTTGGGGTTCGATCCGAAATCAATAGGTGTGAGAAATTGCACAATTCAAGTTCAACGGCAGTTCGTTCCTAATGGGAGTGGTTGGTGTATTCCATACTTCAATGGATTGGATTTCACTCAAAACTCACCAAATGACTCCTCCCACCATATTATGATGTTGCCAAAGTTTTGGGCTCGATCCGAATTCAATAGGTGTTCCAAATTGGACAATTCAAGTTCAATGGCAGTTCGTTCCTAATTGGAGTGGTTGGTGTATTCCATACTTCTAGCGATTGGATTTCACTCAAAACTCACCAAATGACTCCTCCCACCATATTATGATGTTGCACAAGTTTCGGGTTCGATCCGAAATCAATTTGTGTGAGAAATTGCACAATTCAAGTTCAACGGCAGTTCGTTCCTAATTGGAGTGGTTGGTGTATTCCATACTTCTACCTACTGGATTTCACTCAAAACTCAACAAATGACTCCTCCCACCATATTTTGACGTTGCCCAAGTTTGGGGCTCGATCAGAAATCAATAGGTGTGAGAAATTGGACAATTCAAGTTCAACGGCAGTTCGTTCCTAATTGGAGTGGTTGGTGTATTACATACTTCTAGCGATTGGATTTCACTCAAAACTCACCAAATGACTCCTCCCACCATATTATGATGTTGCTCAAGTTTGGGGCTCGATCCGAAATCAATAGGTGTGAGAAATTGGGCAATTCAAGTTCAACGGCAGTTCGTTCCTAATTGGAGTGGTTGGTGTATTCCATACTCCAAGCGATTGAATTTCACTCAAAACTCACCAAATGACTCCTCCCACCATATTATGGTGTTGCCCAAGTTTTGGGATCGATCCGAAATCAATAGGTGTTCCAAATTGGACAATTCAAGTTCAACGGCAGTTCGTTCCTAATTGGAGTGGTTGGTGTATTCCATACTTCTAGCGATTGGATTTCACTCAAAACTCACCAAATGTCTCCTCCCACCATATTATGATGTTGCCCAAGTTTTGGGCTCGATCCGAAATCAATAGGTGTTCCAAATGGGACAATTCAAGTTCAACGGCAGTTCGTTCCTAATTGGAGTGGTTGGTGTATTCCATACTTCTAGCGATTGGATTTCACTCAAAACTCACCAAATGACTCCTCCCACCATATTATGATGTTGCCCAAGTTTTGGGCTCGATCCGAAATCAATAGGTGTGAGAAATTGGACAATTCAAGTTCAACGGCAGTTCATTCCTAATTGGAGTGGTTGGTGTATTCCATACTTCTAGTGATTGGATTTCACTCAAAACTCACCAAATGACTCCTCCCACTATATTTTGACGTTGCCCAAGTTTGGGGCTCGATCCGAAATCAATAGGTGTGAGAAATTGGACAATTCAAGTTCAACGGCAGTTCGTTCCTAATTGGAGTGGTTGGTGTATTCCATACTTCTAGCGATTGGATTTCACTCAAAACTCACCAAATGACTCCTCCCACCATATTATGATGTTGCCCAAGTTTTGGGCTCGATGCGAAATCAATAGGTGTGAGAAATTGGACAATTTAAGTTCAACGGCAGTTCGTTCCTAATTGGAGTGGTAGGTGTATTCCATACTTCTGGCGATTCGATTTCACTCAAAACTCACCAAATGACTTCTCGCACCATGTTATGATGTTGCACAGGTTTGGGGTTCCATCCGAAATCAATAGGTGTGAGAAATTGGACAATTCAAGTTCAACGGCAGTTCGTTCCTAATTGGAGTGGTTGGTGTATTCCATACTTCTAGCGATTGGATTTCACTCAAAACTCACCAAATGACTCCTCCCACCATATTATGATGTTGCCCAAGTTTTGGGCTCGATCCGGAATCAATAGGTGTTCCAAATTGGACAATTCAAGTTCAACGGCAGTTCGTTCCTAATTGGAGTGGTTGGCGTAGTCCATACTTCTAGCGATTGGATTTCACTCAAAACTCACCAAATGACTCCTCAAACCATATTATGATGTTGCCCAGGTTTTGGGCCCGATCCAAAATCAATAGGTGTCAAAAATTGGACAATAAAAAACTAAACGGCAGTTCGTTCCTAACTGGAGTGGTTGGCGAATTTCATACTTCTAGCGATTGGATTTCACTCAAAACTCACCAAATGACTCCTCCCACCATATTATCATGTTGCCCAAGTTTGGGGTTCGATCCGAAATCAATAGGTGTGAGAAATTGCACAATTCAAGTTCAACGGCAGTTCGTTCCTAATGGGAGTGGTTGGTGTATTCCATACTTCAATGGATTGGATTTCACTCAAAACTCACCAAATGACTCCTCCCACCATATTATGATGTTGCCAAAGTTTTGGGCTCGATCCGAATTCAATAGGTGTTCCAAATTGGACAATTCAAGTTCAATGGCAGTTCGTTCCTAATTGGAGTGGTTGGTGTATTCCATACTTCTAGCGATTGGATTTCACTCAAAACTCACCAAATGACTCCTCCCACCATATTATGATGTTGCACAAGTTTCGGGTTCGATCCGAAATCAATTGGTGTGAGAAATTGCACAATTCAAGTTCAACGGCAGTTCGTTCCTAATTGGAGTGGTTGGTGTATTCCATACTTCTACCTACTGGATTTCACTCAAAACTCAACAAATGACTCCTCCCACCATATTTTGACGTTGCCCAAGTTTGGGGCTCGATCAGAAATCAATAGGTGTGAGAAATTGGACAATTCAAGTTCAACGGCAGTTCGTTCCTAATTGGAGTGGTTGGTGTATTACATACTTCTAGCGATTGGATTTCACTCAAAACTCACCAAATGACTCCTCCCACCATATTATGATGTTGCTCAAGTTTGGGGCTCGATCCGAAATCAATAGGTGTGAGAAATTGGGCAATTCAAGTTCAACGGCAGTTCGTTCCTAATTGGAGTGGTTGGTGTATTCCATACTCCAAGCGATTGAATTTCACTCAAAACTCACCAAATGACTCCTCCCACCATATTATGGTGTTGCCCAAGTTTTGGGATCGATCCGAAATCAATAGGTGTTCCAAATTGGACAATTCAAGTTCAACGGCAGTTCGTTCCTAATTGGAGTGGTTGGTGTATTCCATACTTCTAGCGATTGGATTTCACTCAAAACTCACCAAATGTCTCCTCCCACCATATTATGATGTTGCCCAAGTTTTGGGCTCGATCCGAAATCAATAGGTGTTCCAAATTGGACAATTCAAGTTCAACGGCAGTTCGTTCCTAATTGGAGTGGTTGGTGTATTCCATACTTCTAGCGATTGGATTTCACTCAAAACTCACCAAATGACTCCTCCCACCATATTATGATGTTGCCCAAGTTTTGGGCTCGATCCGAAATCAATAGGTGTGAGAAATTGGACAATTCAAGTTCAACGGCAGTTCATTCCTAATTGGAGTGGTTGGTGTATTCCATACTTCTAGTGATTGGATTTCACTCAAAACTCACCAAATGACTCCTCCCACTATATTTTGACGTTGCCCAAGTTTGGGGCTCGATCCGAAATCAATAGGTGTGAGAAATTGGACAATTCAAGTTCAACGGCAGTTCGTTCCTAATTGGAGTGGTTGGTGTATTCCATACTTCTAGCGATTGGATTTCACTCAAAACTCACGAAATGACTCCTCCCACCATATTATGATGTTGCCAAAGTTTTGGACTCGATCCGAAATCAATAGGTGTGAGAAATTGGACAATTCAAGTTCAACGGCAGTTCGTTCGTAATTGGAGTGGTTGGTGTATTCCATACTTCTAGCGACTGGATTTCGCTCAAAACTCACCAAATGACTCCTCCCACCGTATTATGATGTTGCCCAAGTTTTGGGCTCGATCCGAAATCAATAGGTGTGAGAAATTGGACAATTCAAGTTCAACGGCAGTTCGTTCCTAATTGGAGTGGTTGGTGTATTCCATACTTCTAGCGATTGAATTTCAGTCAAAACTCACCAAATGACTCCTCCCACCACATTATGATGTTGCCCAAGTTTTGGACTCGATCCGAAATCAATAGGTGTGAGAAATTGGACAATTCAAGTTCAACGGCAGTTCGTTCCTAATTGGAGTGGTTGGTGTATTCCATACTTCTAGCGATTGGATTTCACTCAAAACTCACTAAATGACTCCTCCCACCATATTATGTTGTTGCCCAAGTTTTGGTCTCGATCCGAAATCAATAGGTGTTCCAAATTGGACAATTCAAGTTCAACGGCAGTTCGTTCCTAATTGGAGTGGTTGGTGTATTCCATATTTCTAGCGATTGGATTTCACTCAAAACTCACCAAATGACTCCTCCCACCATATTTTGATGTTGCCCAAGTTTTGGGCTCGATCCGAAATCAATAGGTGTTCCAAATTGGACAATTCAAGTTGAACGGCAGTTCGTTCCTAATTGGAGTGGTTGGTGTATTCCATACTTCTAGCGATTGGATTTGACTCAAAACTCACCAAAACGACTCCTCCCACCATATTATGATGTTGCCCAAGTTTTGGACTCGATCCGAAATCAATAGGTGTGAGAAATTGGACAATTCAAGTTCAACGGCAGTTCGTTCCTAATTGTAGTGGTTGGTGTATTCCATACTTCTAGCGATTGGATTTCACTCAAAACTCACGAAATGACTCCTCCCACCATATTATGATGTTGCCCAAGTTTTGGGCTCGATCCGAAATCAATAGGTGTTCCAAATTGGACAATTCAAGTTCAACGGCAATTCGTTCGTAATTGGAGTGGTTGGTGTATTCCATACTTCTAGCGATTGGATTTCGCTCAAAACTCACCAAATGACTCCTCCCACCATATTATGATGTTGCTCAAGTTTGGGGATCGATCCGAAATCAATAGGTGTGAGAAATTGGGCAATTCAAGTTCAACGGCAGTTCGTTCCTAATTGGAGTGGTTGGTGTATTCCATACTCCAAGCGATTGAATTTCACTCAAAACTCACCAAATGACTCCTCCCACCATATTATGGTGTTGCCCAAGTTTTGGGATCGATCCGAAATCGATAGGTGTTCCAAATTGGACAATTCAAGTTCAACGGCAGTTCGTTCCTAATTGGAGTGGTTGGTGTATTCCATACTTCTAGCGATTGGATTTCACTCAAAACTCACCAAATGACTCCTCCCACCATATTATGATGTTGCCCAAGTTTTGGGCTCGATCCGAAATCAATAGGTGTGAGAAATTGGACAATTCAAGTTCAACGGCAGTTCATTCCTAATTGGAGTGGTTGGTGTATTCCATACTTCTAGTGATTGGATTTCACTCAAAACTCACCAAATGACTCCTCCCACTATATTTTGACGTTGCCCAAGTTTGGGGCTCGATCCGAAATCAATAGGTGTGAGAAATTGGACAATTCAAGTTCAACGGCAGTTCGTTCCTAATTGGAGTGGTTGGTGTATTCCATACTTCTAGCGATTGGATTTCACTCAAAACTCACGAAATGACTCCTCCCACCATATTACGATGTTGCCAAAGTTTTGGACTCGATCCGAAATCAATAGGTGTGAGAAATTGGACAATTCAAGTTCAACGGCAGTTCGTTCGTAATTGGAGTGGTTGGTGTATTCCATACTTCTAGCGACTGGATTTCGCTCAAAACTCACCAAATGACTCCTCCCACCGTATTATGATGTTGCCCAAGTTTTGGGCTCGATCCGAAATCAATAGGTGTGAGAAATTGGACAATTCAAGTTCAACGGCAGTTCGTTCCTAATTGGAGTGGTTGGTGTATTCCATACTTCTAGCGATTGAATTTCACTCAAAACTCACCAAATGACTCCTCCCACCACATTATGATGTTGCCCAAGTTTTGGACTCGATCCGAAATCAATAGGTGTGAGAAATTGGACAATTCAAGTTCAACGGCAGTTCGTTCCTAATTGGAGTGGTTGGTGTATTCCATATTTCTATCGATTGGATTTCACTCAAAACTCACCAAATGACTCCTCCCACCATATTTTGATGTTGCCCAAGTTTTGGGCTCGATCCGAAATCAATAGGTGTTCCAAATTGGACAATTCAAGTTCAACGGCAGTTCGTTCCTAATTGGAGTGGTTGGTGTATTCCATACTTCTAGCGATTGGATTTGACTCAAAACTCACCAAACGACTCCTCCCACCATATTATGATGTTGCCCAAGTTTTGGACTCGATCCGAAATCAATAGGTGTGAGAAATTGGACAATTCAAGTTCAACGGCAGTTCGTTCCTAATTGTAGTGGTTGGTGTATTCCATACTTCTAGCGATTGGATTTCACTCAAAACTCACGAAATGACTCCTCCCACCATATTATGATGTTGCCCAAGTTTTGGGCTCGATCCGAAATCAATAGGTGTTCCAAATTGGACAATTCAAGTTCAACGGCAGTTCGTTCGAAATTGGAGTGGTTGGTGTATTCCATACTTCTAGCGATTGGATTTCGCTCAAAACTCACGAAATGACTCCTCCCACCATATTATGATGTTGCCCAAGTTTTGGGCTCGATCCGAAATCAATAGGTGTTCCAAATTGGACAATTCAAGTTCAACGGCAGTTCGTTCGTAATTGGAGTGGTTGGTGTATTCCATACTTCTAGCGATTGAATTTCACTCAAAACTCACCAATGTCTCCTCCTACTAGATGTTGCCCTAGTTTTGGACTCGATCCGAAATCAATAGGTGTGAGAAATTGGACAATTCAAGTTCAACGGCAGTTCGTTCCTAATTGGAGTGGTTGTTGTATTCCATACTTCTAGCGATTGGATTTCACTCAAAACTCACCAAATGACTCCTCCCACCATATTTTGATCGTGCCCAAGTTTTGGGCTCGATCCGAAATCAATAGGTGTTCCAAATTGGACAATTCAAGTTCAACGGCAGTTCGTTCCTAATTGGAGTGGTTGGTGTATTCCATACTTCTATTGATTGGATTTCACTCAAAACTCACCAAATGACTCCTCCCACCATATTATGATGTTGCCCAAATTTTGGGCTCGATCCGAAATCAATAGGTGTTCCAAATTGGACAATTCAAGTTCAACGGCAGTTCGTTCCTAATTGGAGTGGTTGGTGTATTCCATACTTCTAGCGATTGGATTTCACTCAAAACTCACCAAATGACTCCTCCCACCATATTATGTTGTTGCCCAAGTTTTGGGCTCGATCCGGAATCAATAGGTGTTCCAAATTGGACAATTCAAGTGCAACGGCAGCTCATTCCTAATTGGAGTGGTTGGTGTATTCCATACTTCTAGCGATTGGATTTCACTCAAAAGTCACCAAATGACTCCTCCCACCATATTATGATGTTGCCCAGGTTTGGGGATCGATCCGAAATCAATAGGTGTGAGAAATTGGACAATTCAAGTTCAACGGCAGTTCGTTCCTAGTTGGTGTGGTTGGTGTATTCCATACTTCTAGCGATTGGATTTCACTCAAAACTCACTAAATGACTCCTCCCACCACATTATGACGTTGCCCAAATTTTGGGCTCGATCCGAAATCAATAGGTGTTCCAAATTGGACAATTCAAGTTCAACGGCAGTTCGTTCCTAATTGGAGTGGTTGGTGTATTCCATACTTCTAGCTATTGGATTTCACTCAGAACTCCCCAAATGACTCCTCCCACCATATTATGATGTTGCCCAAGTTTTGGGCTCGATCCGAAATCAACAGGTGTTCCAAATTGGACAATTCAAGTTCAACGGCAGTTCGTTCCTAAATGGAGTGGTTGGTGTATTCCATACTTCTAACGATTGGATTTCACTGAAAACTCACCAAATGACTCCTCCCACCATGTTATGATGTTGCCCAAGCTTTGGGCTCGATCCGAAATCAATAGGAGTGAGAAATTGGACAATTCAAGTTCAACGGCAGTTCGTTCCTAATTGGAGTGGTTGGTGTATTCCACACTTCTAGCGATTGGATTTCACTCAAAACTCACCAAATGACTCCTCCCACCATATTATGATGTTGCCCAAGTTTTGGGCTCGATCCGAAATCAATAGCTGTGAGAAATTGGACAATTCAAGTTCAACGGCAGTTCGTTCCTAATTGGAGTGGTTGGTGTATTCCATACTTCTAGCGACTGGATTTCACTCAAAACTCACCAAATGACTCCTCCCACCCTATTATGATGTTGCCCAACTTTGGGGCTCGATCCGAAATCAATAGGTGTGAGAAATTGGACAATTCAAGTTCAGCGGCAGTTCTTTCCTAGTTGGAGTGGTTGGTGTATTCCATACTTTTAGCGATTGGATTTCACTCAAAACTCACTAAATGACTCCTCCCACCATATTATGATGTTGCCCAAGTTTTGGTCTCGAACCGAAATCAATAGGTGTTCCAAATTGGACAATTCAAGTTCAACGGCAGTTCGTTCCTAATTGGAGTGGTTGGTGTATTCCATACTTCTAGCGATTGGATTTCACTCAAAACTCACCCAATGACTCCTCCCACCATATTATGATGTTGCCCAAGTTTTGGGCTCGATCCGAACTCAATAGGTGTGAGAAATTGGACAATTTAAGTTCAACGGCAGTTCATTCCTAATTGGAGTGGTTGGTGTATTCCATACTTCTAGCGATTGGATTTCACTCAAAACTCACCAAATGACTCCTCCCACCACATTATGATGTCGCACAAGTTTGGGGTTCCATCCGAAATCAATGGGTGTGAGAAATTGGACAATTCACTAATTGGAGTGGTTGGTATATTCCATACTTCTAGCGATTGGATTTCACTCAAAACTCACCAAATGACTCCTCCCACCATATTACGATGTTGCCCAAGTTTTGGGCTCGATCCGAAACCAATAGGTGTTCCAAATTGGACAATCCAAGTTTACGGCAGTGCGTTCCTAATTGGAGTGATTGGTGTATTCCATACTTCTAGCGATTGGATTTCACTCAAAACTCACCAAACGACTCCTCCCACCATATTATGATGTTGCCCAAGTTTTCGGCTTGATCCGAAATCAACAGGTGTTCCAAATTGGACAATTTCAAGTTCAACGCCAGTTCGTTCGTAATTGGAGTGGTTGGTGTATTCCATACTTCTAGCAATTGGATTTCACTCAAAACTCACCAAATGACTCCTCCCACCATATTATGATGTTGCCCAAGTTTTGGGCTCGATCCGAAATCAATAGGTGTGAAAAATTGGACAATTCAAGTTCAACGGCAGTTCGTTCCTAATTGGAGTGGTTGGTGTATTCCATACTTCTAGCGATTGGATTTCACGCAAAACTCACCAAATGACTCCTCCCACCATATTATGATTTTGCCCAAGTTTTGGGCTCAATCCGAAATCAATACGTGTGAGAAATTGGACAACTCAAGTTCAACGGCAGTTCGTTCCTAATTGGAGTGGTAGGTGTATTCCATACTTCTAGCGATTGGATTTCACTCAAAACTCACCAAATGACTCCTCCCACCATATTATGATGTTGCCCAAGTTTTGGGCTCGATCCGAAATCAATAGTTGTGAGAAATTGGACAATTTAAGTTCAACGGCAGTTCGTTCCTAATTGGAGTGGTAGGTGTATTCCATACTTCTAGCGATTCGATTTCACTCAAAACTCACCAAATGACTTCTCGCACCATATTATGATGTTGCACAAGTTTGGGGTTCCATCCGAAATCAATAGGTGTGAGAAATTGGACAATTCAAGTTCAACGGCAGTTCGTTCCTAATTGGAGTGGTTGGTGTATTCCATACTTCTAGCGATTGGATTTCACTCAAAACTCACCAAATGACTCCTCCCACCATATTATGATGTTGCCCAAGTTTTGGGCTCGATCCGAAATCAATAGGTGTGAAAAATTGGACAATTCAAGTTCAACGGCAGTTCGTTCCTAATTGGAGTGGTTGGTGTATTCCATACTTCTAGCGATTGGATTTCACGCAAAACTCACCAAATGACTCCTCCCACCATATTATGATTTTGCCCAAGTTTTGGGCTCAATCCGAAATCAATACGTGTGAGAAATTGGACAACTCAAGTTCAACGGCAGTTCGTTCCTAATTGGAGTGGTAGGTGTATTCCATACTTCTAGCGATTGGATTTCACGCAAAACTCACCAAATGACTCCTCCCACCATATTATGATTTTGCCCAAGTTTTGGGCTCGATCCGAAATCAATACGTGCGAGAAATTGGACAACTCAAGTTCAACGGCAGTTCGTTCCTAATTGGAGTGGTAGGTGTATTCCATACTTCTAGCGATTGGATTTCACTCAAAACTCACCAAATGACTCCTCCCACCATATTATGATGTTGCCCAAGTTTTGGGCTCGATGCGAAATCAATAGGTGTGAGAAATTGGACAATTTAAGTTCAACGGCAGTTCGTTCCTAATTGGAGTGGTAGGTGTATTCCATACTTCTGGCGATTCGATTTCACTCAAAACTCACCAAATGACTTCTCGCACCATGTTATGATGTTGCACAGGTTTGGGGTTCCATCCGAAATCAATAGGTGTGAGAAATTGGACAATTCAAGTTCAACGGCAGTTCGTTCCTAATTGGAGTGGTTGGTGTATTCCATACTTCTAGCGATTGGATTTCACTCAAAACTCACCAAATGACTCCTCCCACCATATTATGATGTTGCCCAAGTTTTGGGCTCGATCCGGAATCAATAGGTGTTCCAAATTGGACAATTCAAGTTCAACGGCAGTTCATTCCTAATTGGAGTGGTTGGTGTATTCCATACTTCTAGCGATTGGATTTCACTCAAAACTCACCAAATGACTCCTCCCACCATATTATGATGTTGCCCAGGTTTGGGGATCGATCCGAAATCAATAGGTGTGAGAAATTGGACAATTCAAGTTCAGCGGCAGTTCGTTCCTAGTTGGTGTGGTTGGTGTATTCCATACTTCTAGCGATTGGATTTCACTCAAAACTCACTAAATGACTCCTCCCACCATATTATGATGTTGCCCAAGTTTTGGTCTCGAACCGAAATCAATAGGTGTTCCAAATTGGACAATTCAAGTTCTACGGCAGTTCGTTCCTAATTGGAGTGGTTGGTGTATTCCATACTTCTAGCTATTGGATTTCACTCAAAACTCCCCAAATGACTCCTCCCACCATATTATGATGTTGCCCAAGTTTTGGGCTCGATCCGAAATCAACAGGTGTTCCAAATTGGACAATTCAAGTTCAGCGGCAGTTCGTTCCTAATTGGAGTGGTTGGTGTATTCCATACTTCTAGCGATTGGATTTCACTCAAAACTCACCAAATGACTCCTCCCACCATATTATGATGTTGCCCAAGTTTTGGGCTCGATCCGAAATCAATTGGTGTGAGAAATTGGACAAGTTAAGTTCAACGGCTGTTCGTTCCTAATTGGAGTGGTTGGTGTATTCCATACTTCTAGCGACTGGATTTCACTCAAAACTCACCAAATGACTCCTCCCACCCTATTATGATGTTGCCCAACTTTGGGGCTCGATCCGAAATCAATAGGTGTGAGAAATTGGACAATTCAAGTTCAACGGCAGTTCGTTCCTAATTGGAGTGGTTGGTGTATTCCATACTTCTAGGGATTGGATTTCACTCAAAACTCACCAAGTGACTCCTCCCACCATATTATGATGTTGCCCAAGTTTTGGGCTCGATCCGAAATCAATAGGTGTGAGGAATTGGACAAGTTAAGTTCAACGGCAGTTCGTTCCTAATTGGAGTGGTTGGTGTATTCCATACTTCTAGCGACTGGATTTCACTCAAAACTCACCAAATGACTCCTCCCACCCTGTTATGTTGTTGCCCAACTTTGGGGCTCGATCCGAAATCAATGGGTGTGAGAAATTGGACAATTCAAGTTCAACGACAGTTCGTTCCTAATTGGAGTGGTTGGTGTATTCCATACTTCTAGCGATTGGATTTCACTCAAAACTCACCAAATGACTCCCCCCACCATATTATGATGTTGCCCAAGTTTTGGGCTCGATCCGAAATCAATAGGTGTTAGAAATTGGACAATTTAAGTTCAACGGGTGTTCGTTCCTAATTGGAGTGGTTGGTGTATTCCATACTTCCAGCGATTGGATTTCACTCAAAACTCACCAAATGACTTCTCCCACCATATTATGATGTTGCCCAAGTTTGGGGCTCGATCCGAAATCCATAGGTGTTCGAAATTGGACAATTCAAGTTCAACGGCAGTTCATTCCTAATTGGAGGGGTTGGTGTATTCCACACTTCTAGCGATTGGATTTCACTCAAAACTCACTAAATGACTCCTCCCACCATATTATGATGTTGCCCAAGTTTTGGTCTCGAACCGAAATCAATAGGTGTTCCAAATTGGACAATTCAAGTTCAACGGCAGTTCGTTCCTAATTGGAGTGGTTGGTGTATTCCATACTTCTAGCTATTGGATTTCACTCAAAACTCCCCAAATGACTCCTCCCACCATATTATGATGTTGCCCAAGTTTTGGGCTCGATCCGAAATCAATAGGTGTGAGAAATTGGACAATTCAAGTTCAACGGCAGTTCGTTCCTAATTGGAGTGGTTGGTGTATTCCATACTTCTAGCGATTGGATTTCACTCAAAACTCACCAAATGACTCCTCCCACCATATTATGATGTTGCCCAAGTTTTGGGCTCGATCCGAAATCAATAGGTGTGAGAAATTGGACAAGTTAAGTTCAACGGCAGTTCGTTCCTAATTGGAGTGGTTGATGTATTCCATACTTCTAGCGACTGGATTTCACTCAAAACTCACCAAATGACTCCTCCCACCATATTGTGATGTTGCCCAAGTTTGGGGCTCGATCCGAAATCCATAGGTGTTCCAAATTGGACAATTCAAGTTCAACGGCAGTTCATTCCTAATTGGAGGGGTTGGTGTATTCCACACTTCTAGCGATTGGATTTCACTCAAAACTCACTAAATGACTCCTCCCACCATATTATGATGTTGCCCAAGTTTTGGTCTCGAACCGAAATCAATAGGTGTTCCAAATTGGACAATTCAAGTTCAACGGCAGTTCGTTCCTAATTGGAGTGGTTGGTGTATTCCATACTTCTAGCTATTGGATTTCACTCAAAACTCCCCAAATGACTCCTCCCACCATATTATGATGTTGCCCAAGTTTTGGGCTCGATCCGAAATCAATAGGTGTGAGAAATTGGACAATTCAAGTTCAACGGCAGTTCGTTCCTAATTGGAGTGGTTGGTGTATTCCATACTTCTAGCGATTGGATTTCACTCAAAACTCACCAAATGACTCCTCCCACCATATTATGATGTTGCCCAAGTTTTGGGCTCGATCCGAAATCAATAGGTGTGAGAAATTGGACAAGTTAAGTTCAACGGCAGTTCGTTCCTAATTGGAGTGGTTGATGTATTCCATACTTCTAGCGACTGGATTTCACTCAAAACTCACCAAATGACTCCTCCCACCCTATTATGATGTTGCCCAACTTTGGGGCTCGATCCGAAATCAATAGGTGTGAGAAATTGGACAATTCAAGTTCAACGGCAGTTCGTTCCTAATTGGAGTGGTTGGTGTATTCCATACTTCTAGCGATTGGATTTCACTCAAAACTCACCAAGTGACTCCTCCCACCATATTATGATGTTGCCCAAGTTTTGGGCTCGATCCGAAATCAATAGGTGTGAGAAATTGGACAAGTTAAGTTCAACGGTAGTTCGTTCCTAATTGGAGTGGTTGGTGTATTCCATACTTCTAGCGACTGGATTTCACTCAAAACTCACCAAATGACTCCTCCCACCCTATTATGATGTTGCCCAACTTTGGGGCTCGATCCGAAATCAATGGGTGTGAGAAATTGGACAATTCAAGTTCAACGACAGTTCGTTCCAAATTGGAGTGGTTGGTGTATTCCATACTTCTAGCGATTGGATTTCACTCAAAACTCCCCAAATGACTCCTCCCACCATATTATGATGTTGCCCAAGTTTGGGGCTCGATCCGAAATCCATAGGTGTTCCAAATTGGACAATTCAAGTTCAACGGCAGTTCGTTCCTAATTGGAGGGGTCGGTGTATTCCACACTTCTAGCGATTGGATTTCACTCAAAACTCACCAAATTATTGCTCCCACCATATTATGAGGTTGCCCAAGTTTTGGGCTCGATCCGAAATGAATAGGTGTGAGAAATTGGACAATTCAAGTTCAACGGCAGTTCGTTCCTAATTGGAGTGGTTGGTGTATTCCATACTTCTAGCGATTGGATTTCACTCAAAACTCACCAAATGACTCCTCCCACCATATTATGATGTTGCCCAAGTTTGGGGCTCGATCTGAAATCAATAGGTGTGAGAAATTGGACAATTCAAGTTCAACGGCAGTTCGTTCCTAATTTTAGTGGTTGGTGTATTCCACACTTCTAGCAATTGGATTTCACTAAAAACTCACAAATGACTCCTCCCACCATTTTATGATGTTGCCCAAGTTTTGGGCTCGATCCGAAATCAATACGTGTGAGAAATTGGACAATTCAAGTTCAACGGCAGTTCGTTCCTAATTGGAGTGGTTGGTGTATTCCATACTTCTAGCGATTGGATTTCACTCAAAACTCACCAAATGACTCCTCCCACCATATTATGATGTTGCCCAAGTTTTGGGCTCGATCCGAAACCAATAGGTGTTCCAAATTGTACAATTCAAGTTCAACGGCAGTTCGTTCCTAATTGGAGTGGTTGGTGTATTCCACACTTCTAGCGATTGGATTTCACTCAAAACACACAAATGACTTCTCCCACCATTTTATGATGTTGCCCAAGTTTTGGGCTCGATCCGAAATCAATACGTGTGAGAAATTGGACAATTCAAGTTCAACGGCAGTTCGTTCCTAATTGGAGTGGTAGGTGTATTCCATACTTCTAGCGATTGGATTTCACTCAAAACTCACCAAATGACTCCTCCCACCATATTATGATGTTGCCCAAGTTTTGGGCTCGATCCGAAATCAATAGGGGTGAGAAATTGGACAATTTAAGTTCAACGGCAGTTCGTTCCTAATTGGAGTGGTTGGTGTATTCCATACTTCTAGCTATTGGATTTCACTCAAAACTCACCAAATGACTCCTCCCACCATATTATGATGTTGCCCAAGTTTGGGGCTCGATCCGAAATCAATGGGTGTGAGAAATTGGACAATTCAAGTTCAACGACAGTTCGTTCCTAATTGGAGTGGTTGGTGTATTCCATACTTCTAGCGATTGAATTTCACTCAAAACTCACCAAATGACTCCTCCCACCATATTATGATGTTGCCCAAGTTTTGGGCTCGATCCGAAATCAATAGGTGTGAGAAATTGGACAATTCAAGTTCAACGGCAGTTCGTTCCTAATTGGAGTGGTTGGGGTATTCCATACTTCTAGCGATAGGATTTCACTCAAAACTCACCAAATGACTCCACCCACCATATGTTGCCTAAGTTTGGGGCTCGATCCGAAATCAATAGGTGTGAGAAATTGGACAATTCAAGTTCAACGGCAGTTCGTTCCTAATTGGAGTGGTTGGTGTATTCTATACTTCTAGCGATTGGATTTCACTCAAAACTCACCAAATGACTCCTCCCGCCATATTATGATGTTGCCCAAGTTTTGGGCTCGTCCCGAAATCAATAGGTGTGAGAAATTGGACAATTCAAGTTCGACGGTAGTTCGTTCCTAATTGGAGTGATTGGAGTATTCCATACTTCTAGCGATTGGATTTCACTCAAAACTCACCAAATGACTCCTCCCACCATATTATGATGTTGCCCAAGTTTTGGGCTCGATCCGAAATCAATAGGTGTGAGAAATTGGACAATTTAAGTTCAACGGCAGTTCGTTCCTAATTGGAGTGGTTGGTGCATTCCATACTTCTAGCGATTGGATTTCACTCAAAACTAACCAAATGACTCCTCCCACCATATTATGATGTTGCCCAAGTTATGGTGTCGATCCGAAATCAATAGGTGTTCCAAATTGGACAATTCAAGTTCAACGGCAGTTCGTTCCTAATTGGAGTGGTTGGTGTATTCCAAACTTCTAGCGATTGGATTTCACTCAAAACTCACCAAGTGACTCCTCCCACCATATTATGATGTTGCCCAAGCTTGGGGTTCGATCCGAAATCAATTGGTGTGAGAAATTGGACAATTCAAGTTCAACGGCAGTTCGTTCCTAATTGGAGTGGTTGTTGTATTCCATACTTCTAGCGATTGGATTTCACTTAAAACTCACCAAATGACTCCTCCCACCATATTATGATGTTGCCCCAGTTTTGGGCTCGATCCGAAATCAATAGGTGTGAGAAATTGGACAATTCATGTTCAACGGCAGTTCGTTCCTAATTGGAGTGGTTGGTGTATTCTATACTTCTAGCGATTGGATTTCACTCAAAACTCACCAATTGACTCCTTCCACCATATTATGATGTTGCCCAAGTTATGGTCTCGATCCGAAATCAATAGGTGTACCAAATTGGACAATTCAAGTTCAACGACAGTTCGTTCCTAATTGGAGTGGTTGGTGTATTCCATACTTCTAGCGATTGGATTTCACTTAAAACTCACCAAATGACTCCTCCCACCATATTATGATGTTGCCCCAGTTTTGGGCTCGATCCGAAATCAATAGGTGTTCCAAATTGGACAATTCAAGTTCAACGGCAGTTCGTTCCTTATTGGAGTGGTTGTTGTATTCCATACTTCTAGCGATTGGATTTCACTCAAAACTCACCAAATGACTCCTCCCACCATATTATGATGTTGCCCAAGTTTTGGGCTCGTCCCGAAATCAATAGGTGTGAGAAATTGGACAATTCAAGTTCAACGGCAGTTCGTTCCTAATTGGAGTGGTTGGTGTATTCCAAACTTCTAGCGATTGGATTTCACTCAAAACTCACCAAGTGACTCCTCCCACCATATTATGACGTTGCAAAAGCTTGGGGTTCGATCCGAAATCAATTGGTGTGAGAAATTGGACAATTCAAGTTCAACGGTAGTTCGTTCCTAATTGGAGTGGTTGGTGTAGTCTATACTTCTAGCGATTGGATTTCACTAAAAAGTTACCAAATGACTCCTCCTACCATATTATGATGTTGCCCAAGTTATGGTCTCGATCCGAAATCAATAGGTGTTCCAAATTGGACAATTGAAGTTCAACGGCAGCTCGTTCCTAATTGGAGTGGTTGTTGTATTCCATACTTCTAGCGATTGGATTTCACTGAAAACTGACCGAATGACTCCTCCCACCATATTATGATGTTGCCCTAGTTTTGGGCTCGATCCGAAATCAATAGGTGTGAGAAATTGGACAATTCAAGTTCAACGGCAGTTCGTTCCTAATTGGAGTGGTTGGGGTATTCCATACTTCTAGCGATTGGATTTCACTCAAAACACACCAAATGACTCCTCCCACCATATGTTGCCTAAGTTTGGGGCTTGATCCGAAATCAATAGGTGTGAGAAATTGGACAGTTCAAGTTCAACGGTAGTTCGTTCCTAATTGGAGTGGTTGGTGTATTCCATACTTCTAGCGATTGGATTTCACTTAAAACTCACCAAATGACTCCTCCCACCACATTATGATGTTGCCCCAGTTTTGGGCTCGATCCGAAATCAATAGGTGTTCCAAATTGGACAATTCAAGTTCAACGGCAGTTCGTTCCTTATTGGAGTGGTTGGTGTATTCCATACTTCTAGCGATTGGATTTCACTAAAAACTCAACAAATGACTCCTCCCACCATATTATGATGTTGCCCAAGTTTTGGTGTCGATCCGAAATCAAGAGGTGTTCCAAATTGAACAATTCAAGTTCAACGGCAGTTCGTTCCTAATTGGAGTGGTTGGTGTATTCCATACTTCTAGCGATTGGATTTCACTTAAAACACATCAAATGACTGCTCCCACCATATTATGATGTTTCCCAAGTTTGGGGCTCAATCCGAAATCAATAGGTGTGAGAAATTGGACAATTCAAGTTCAACGGCAGTTCGTTCCTAATTGGAGTGGTTGGTGTATTCTATACTTCTAGCGATTGGATTTCACTCAAAACTCACCAAATGACTCCTCCCACCATATTATGATGTTGGCCAAGTTATGGTGCCGATCTGAAATCAATAGGTGTTCCAAATTGGACAATTCAAGTTCAACGGCAGTTCGTTCCTAATTGGAGTGGTTCGTGTATTCCAAACTTCTAGCGATTGGATTTCACTCAAAACTCACCAAGTGACTCCTCCCACCATATTATGATGTTGCCCAAGCTTGGGGTTCGATCCGAAATCAATTGGTGTGAGAAATTGGACAATTCAAGTTCAACGGCAGTTCGTTCCTAATTGGAGTGGTTGTTGTATTCCATACTTCTAGCGATTGGATTTCACTGAAAACTCACCGAATGACTCCTCCCACCATATTATGATGTTGCCCTAGTTTTGGGCTCGATCCGAAATCAATAGGAGTGAGAAATTGGACAATTCATGTTCAACGGCAGTTCGTTCCTAATTGGAGTGGTTGGTGTATTCTATACTTCTAGCGATTGGATTTCACTCAAAACTCACCAATTGACTCCTTCCACCATATTATGATGTTGCCCAAGTTATGGTCTCGATCCGAAATCAATAGGTGTTCCAAATTGGACAATTCAAGTTCAACGGCAGTTCGTTCCTAATTGGAGTGGTTGGTGTATTCCATACTTCTAGCGATTGGATTTCACTTCAAACTCACCAAATGACTCCTCCCACCATATTATGATGTTGCCCCAGTTTTGGGCTCGATCCGAAATCAATAGGTGTTCCAAATTGGACAATTCAAGTTCAACGGCAGTTCGTTCCTAATTGGAGTGGTTGGTGTATTCCAAACTTCTAGCGATTGGATTCCACTCAAAACTCACCAAATGACTCCTCCCCCCATATTATGATATTGCCGAAATTTGGGGCTCCATCCGAAATCAATACGTGTGAGAAATTGGACAATTCAAGTTCAACTACAGTTCGTTCCTAGTTGGAGTGGTTGGTGTATTCTATACTTCTAGCGATTGGATTTCACTCAAAACTCACCAAATGACTCCTCCCACCATATTATGACGTTCCCCAAGTTATGGTCTCGATCCGAAATCAATAGGTGTTCCAAATTGGACAATTCAAGTTCAACGGCAGTTCGTTCCTAATTGGAGTGGTTGGTGTATTCCATACTTGTAGCGATTGGATTTCACTCAAAACTCACCAAATGACTCCTCCCACCATATTATGACGTTGCCCAAGTTATGGTCTCGATCCGAAATCAATAGGTGTTCCAAATTGGACAATTCAAGTTCAACGGCAGTTCGTTCCTAATTGGAGTGGTTGATGTATTCCATACTTCTAGCGATTGGATTTCACTCAAAACTCACCAAATGACTCCTCCCACCATATTATGATGTTGCCCATGTTATGGTCTCGATCTGAAATCAATAGGTGTTCCAAATTGGACAATTCAAGTTCAACGGCAGTTCGTTCCTTATTGGAGTGGTTGGTGTTTTCCATACTTCTAGCGATTGGATTTCACTAAAAACTCACCAAATGACTCCTCCCACCATATTATGATGTTGCCCAAGTTTTGGTCTCGATCTGAAATCAATAGGTGTTCCAAATTGGACAATTCAAGTTCAACGGCAGGTCGTTCCTAATTGGAGTGGTTGGTGTATTCCATACTTCTAGCGATTGGATTTCACTCAAAACTCACCAAATGACTCCTCCCACCATATTATGATGTTACTCAAGTTTTGGGCTCGATCCTTAATCAATAGGTGTTCCAAATTGGACAATTCAAGTTCGAAGGCAGTTCGTTCCTAATTGGTGTGGTTGGTGTATTTCATACTTCTAGCGATTGGATTTCACTCAAAACTCACCAACTGACTCCTCCCACCATATTATGATGTTGCCCAAGTTTTGGGCTCGATCCGAAATCAATAGGTGTTCCAAATTGGACAATTCACGTTCAACGGCAGTTCGTTCCAAATTGGAGTGGTTGGTGTATTCCATACTTCTAGGGATTGGATTTCACTCAAAACTCACCAAATGACTCCCCACACCACATTACGATGTTGCCCAAGTTTTGGGCTCGATCCGAAATCAATAGGTGTGAGAAATTGGACAATTCAAGTTCAACGGCAGTTCGTTCCTAATTGGAGTGGTTGGTGTATTCCATACTTCTAGCGATTTGATTTTACTCAAAACTAACCCAATGACTCCCCCCACCATATTATGATGTTGACCAAGTTTTGGGCTCGATCCGAAATCAATAGGTGTGAGAAATTGGACAATTCAAGTTCAACGGCAGTTCGTTCCCAATTGGAGTGGTTGGTGTATTCCATACTTCTAAAGATTGGATTTCACTCAAAACTCACCAAATGACTCCTCCCAATATATTATGATGTTGCCCAAGTTTGGGGCTCGATTCGAAATCAATAGGTGTTCCAAATTGGACAATTCAAGTTCAACGACAGTTCGTTCCTAATTGGAGTGGTTGGTGTATTTCATACTTCTAGCGATTGGATTTCACTAAAAACTCACCAAATGACTCCTCCCACCATATTATGATGTCGCCCAAGTTTTGGGCACGATCCGAAATCAATAGGTGTTCCAAATTGGACAATTCGAGTTCAACGGCAGTTCCTTCATAATTGGAGTGGTTGGTGTATTCCATACTTCTAGCGATTGGATTTCACTCAAAACTCACCAAATGACTCCTCCCACCATATTATGATGTTACTCAAGTTTTGGGCTCGATCCGAAATCAATAGGTGTTCCAAATTGGACAATTCAAGTTCAAAGGCAGTTCGTTCCAAATTGGATTTTACTCAAAACTAACCAAATGACTCCCCCCACCATATTATGATGTTGACCAAGTTTTGGGCTCGATCCGAAATCAATAGGTGTGAGAAATTGGACAATTCAAGTTCAACGGCAGTTCGTTCCTAATTGGAGTGGTTGGTGTATTCCTTACTTCTAGCGATTGGATTTCACTAAAAACTCACCAAATGACTCCTCCCACCATATTATGATGTTGCCCAAGTTTTGGGCACGATCCGAAATCAATAGGTGTTCCAAATTGGACAATTCAAGTTCAAAGGCAGTTCGTTCCTATTTGGAGTGGTTGGTGTAATCCATACTTCTAGGGATTGGATTTTACTCAAAACTAACCAAATGACTCCCCCCACCATATTATGATGTTGCCGAAGTTTTGGGCTCGATCCGAAATCAATGGGTGTGAGAAATTGGACAATTCAAGTTCAACGGCAGTTCGTTCCTAATTGGAGTGGTTGATGTATTCCATACTTCTAGCGATTGGATTTCACTCAAAACTCACCAAATGACTCCCCCCACCATATTACGATGTTGCCCAAGTTTTGGGCTCGATCCGAAATCAATAGGTGTGAGAAATTGGACAATTCAAGTTCAACGGCAGTTCGTTCCTAATTGGAGTGGTTGGTGTATTCCATACTTCTAGCGATTGGATTTCACTCAAAACTCACCAAATGACTCCTCCCACCATATTATGACGTTGCCCAAGTTATGGTCTCGATCCGAAATCAATAGGTGTTCCAAATTGGACAATTCAAGTTCAACGGCAGTTCGTTCCTAATTGGAGTGGTTGATGTATTCCATACTTCTAGCGATTGGATTTCACTCAAAACTCACCAAATGACTCCTCCCACCATATTATGATGTTGCCCATGTTATGGTCTCGATCTGAAATCAATAGGTGTTCCAAATTGGACAATTCAAGTTCAACGGCAGTTCGTTCCTTATTGGAGTGGTTGGTGTTTTCCATACTTCTAGCGATTGGATTTCACTAAAAACTCACCAAATGACTCCTCCCACCATATTATGATGTTGCCCAAGTTTTGGTCTCGATCTGAAATCAATAGGTGTTCCAAATTGGACAATTCAAGTTCAACGGCAGGTCGTTCCTAATTGGAGTGGTTGGTGTATTCCATACTTCTAGCGATTGGATTTCACTCAAAACTCACCAAATGACTCCTCCCACCATATTATGATGTTACTCAAGTTTTGGGCTCGATCCTTAATCAATAGGTGTTCCAAATTGGACAATTCAAGTTCGAAGGCAGTTCGTTCCTAATTGGTGTGGTTGGTGTATTTCATACTTCTAGCGATTGGATTTCACTCAAAACTCACCAACTGACTCCTCCCACCATATTATGATGTTGCCCAAGTTTTGGGCTCGATCCGAAATCAATAGGTGTTCCAAATTGGACAATTCACGTTCAACGGCAGTTCGTTCCAAATTGGAGTGGTTGGTGTATTCCATACTTCTAGGGATTGGATTTCACTCAAAACTCACCAAATGACTCCCCACACCACATTACGATGTTGCCCAAGTTTTGGGCTCGATCCGAAATCAATAGGTGTGAGAAATTGGACAATTCAAGTTCAACGGCAGTTCGTTCCTAATTGGAGTGGTTGGTGTATTCCATACTTCTAGCGATTTGATTTTACTCAAAACTAACCCAATGACTCCCCCCACCATATTATGATGTTGCACAAGTATTGGGCTCGATCCGAAATCATTAGGTGTTCGAAATTGGACAATTCAATTCCAACGGCAGTTCGTTCCTAATTGGAGTGGTTGGTGTATTCCATACTTCTAGCGATTGGATTTCACTCAAAACTCACCAAATGACTCCTCCCATCATATTATGATGTTGCCCAAGTTTTGGGCTCGATCCGAAATCAATAGGTGTGAGAAATTGGACAATTGAAGTTCAACGGCAGTTCGTTCCTAATTGGAGTGGTTGGTGTATTCCATACTTCTAAAGATTGGATTTCACTCAAAACTCACCAAATGACTCCTCCCATCATATTATGATGTTGCCCAAATTTTGGGATTGATCCGAAATCAATAGGTGTGAGAAATTGGACAATTCAAGTTCAACGGCAGTTCGTTCCTAATTGGAGTGGTTGGTGTATTCCCTATTTCTAGCGATTGGATTTCACTCAAAACTCATCAAATGACTCCTCCCACCATATTATGATGTTGCCCAAGTTTGGGGCTCGATCCGAAATCAATAGGTGTGAGAAATTGGACAATTCAAGTTCAACGGCACTTCGTTCCTTATTGGAGTGGTTGGTGTATTCCATACTTCTAGCGATTGGATTTAACTCAAAACTCACCAAAAGACTCCTCCCACCATATTATGATGTTGCCCAAGTTTTGGGCTCGATCCGAAATCAATAGGTGTTCGAAATTGGACAATTCAAGTTCAACGACAGTTCGTTCCTAATTGGAGTGGTTGGTGTATTCCATACTTCTAGCGATTGGATTTCACTCGAAACTCACCAAATGACTCCTGCCACCATATTATGACGTTGCCCAAGTTTTGGGCTCGATCCGAAATCAATTGGTGTTCCAAATTGGACAATTCAAGTTCAACGGCAATTCGTTCCTAATTGGAGTGGTTGGTGTATTCCATACTTCTAGCGATTGGATTTCACTCAAAACTCACCAAATGACACCTCCCACCATATTATGATGTTGCCCAAGTTTTGGGCTCGATCCGAAATCAATAGGTGTTTGAAAGTGGAGAATTCAAGTTCAACGGTAGTTCGTTCCTAATTGGAGTGGTTGGTGTATTCCACACTTCTAGCGATTGGATTTCACTCAAAACTCACCAAATGACTCCTCCCACCATATTATGATGTTGCCCAAGTTTTGGGCTCGTTCCGAAATCAATAGGTGTTCGAAATTGGACAATTCAAGTTCAATGGCAGTTCGTTCCTAATTGGAGTGGTTGGTGTATTCCATACTTCTAGCGATTGGATTTCACTCAAAACTCACCAAATGACTCCTCCCAACATATTATGATGTTGCCCAAATTTTGGGCTCGATCCGAAATCAATAGGTGTGAGAAATTGGACAATTGAAGTTCAACGGCAGTTCGTTCCTAATTG
The DNA here is from genome assembly GCF_965620075.1 of Prunus avium. Classification (NCBI taxonomy): domain Eukaryota; kingdom Viridiplantae; phylum Streptophyta; class Magnoliopsida; order Rosales; family Rosaceae; genus Prunus; species Prunus avium. The sequence goes on from NC_142287.1 coordinate 2,091,250, forward strand.
GAGTGGTTGGTGTATTCCATACTTCTAAAGATTGGATTTCACTCAAAACTCACCAAATGACTCCTCCCAATATATTATGATGTTGGCCAAGTGTGGGGCTCGATCCGAAATCAATAGGTGTGAGAAATTGGACAATTCAAGTTCAACGGCAGTTCGTTCCTAATTGGAGTGGTTGGTGTACTCCATACTTGTAGCGATTGGATTTCACTCAAAACTCACCAAATGACTCGTCCCACCATATTATGATGTTGCCCAAGTTTTGGGCACGATCCGAAATCATTAGGTGTTCGAAATTGGACAATTCAATTCCAACGGCAGTTCGTTCCTAATTGGATTGGTTGGTGTATTCCATACTTCTAGCGATTGGATTTCACTCAAAACTCACCAAATGACTCCTCCCATCATATTATGATGTTGCCCAAATTTTGGGCTCGATCTGAAATCAATAGGTGTGAGAAATTGGACAATTCAAGTTCAACGGCAGTTCGTTCCCAATTGGAGTGGTTGGTGTATTCCATACTTCTAACGATTGGATTTCACTCAAAACTCACCAAATGACTCCTCCCACGATATTATGATGTTGCACAAGTATTGGGCTCGATCCGAAATCATTAGGTGTTCAAAATTGGACAATTCAATTCCAACGGCAGTTCGTTCCTAATTGGAGTGGTTGGTGTATTCCATACTTCTAGCGATTGGATTTCACTCAAAACTCACCAAATGACTCCTCCCACCGTATTATGATGTTGCCCAAGTTTTGGGCACGATCCGAAATCATTAGGTGTTCGAAATTGGACAATTCAATTCCAACTGCAGTTCGTTCCTAATTGGAGTGGTTGGTGTATTCCATACTTCTAGCGATTGGATTTCACTCAAAACTCACCAAATGACTCCTCCCACCATATTATGATGTTGCCCAAGTTTTGGGCTCGATCCGAAATCAATAGGTGTTAGAAATTGGACAATTGAAGTTCAACGGCAGTTCGTTCCTAATTGGAGTGGTTGGTGTATTCCATACTTCTAAAGATTGGATTTCACTCAAAACTCAACAAATGACTCCTCCCATCATATTATGATGTTGCCCAAATTTTGGGCTCGATCCGAAATCAATAGGTGTGAGAAATTGGACAATTCAAGTTCAACGGCAGTTCGTTCCTAATTGGAGTGGTTGGTGTATTCCCTATTTCTAGCGATTGGATTTCACTCAAAACTCATCAATTGACTCCTCCCACCATATTATGATGTTGCCCAAGTTTGGGGCTCGATCCGAAATCAATAGGTGTGAGAAATTGGACAATTCAAGTTCAACGGCAGTTCGTTCCTTATTGGAGTGGTTGGTGTATTCCATACTTCTAGCGATTGGATTTAACTCAAAACTCACCAAAAGACTCCTCCCACCATATTATGATGTTGCCCAAGTTTTGGGCTCGATCCGAAATCAATAGGTGTTCCAAATTGGACAATCCAGGTTCAACGACAGTTCGTTCCTAACTGGAGTGGTTGGTGTATTCCATACTTCTAGCGATTGGATTTCACTCGAAACTCACCAAATGACTCCTCCCACCATATTATGACGTTGCCCAAGTTTTGGGCTCGATCCGAAATCAATTGGTGTTCCAAATTGGACAATTCAAGTTCAACGGCAGTTCGTTCCTAATTGGAGTGGTTGGTGTATTCCATACTTCTAGCGATTGGATTTCACTCAAAACTCACCAAATGACTCCTCCCACCATATTATGATGTTGCCCAAGTTTTGGGCTCGATCCGAAATCAATAGGTGTGAGAAATTGGACAATTCAAGTTCCACGGCAGTTCGTTCCTAATTGGAGTGGTTGGTGTATTCCACACTTCTAGCGATTGGATTTCACTCAAAACTCACCAAATGACTCCTCCCACCATATTATGATGTTGCCCAAGTTTTGGGCTCGATCCGAAATCAATAGGTGTGAGAAATTGGACAATTCAAGTTCATCGGCAGTTCGTTCCTAATTGGAGTGGTTGGTGTATTCCATACTTCTAGCGATTGGATTTCAGTCAAAACTCACCAAATGACTCCTCCCACCATATTATGAACAGCCCAAGTTTTCGTCTCGATCCAAAATCAATAGGTGTTCCAAGTTGGACAATTCAAGTTCAACGACAGTTCGTTCATAATTGGAGTGGTTGGTGTATTCCACACTCCAAGCGATTGGATTTCACTCAAAACTAACCAAACGACTCCTCCCATCATATTATGATGTTGCCCAAGTTTTGGGCTCGATCCGAAATCAACAGGTGTTCCAAATTGGACAATTCAAGTTCAACGGCAGTTCGTTCCTAATTGGAGTGGTTGGTGTATTCCATACTTCTAGCAATTGGATTTCACTCAAAACTCACCGAATGACTCCTCCCACCATATTATGATGTTGCCCAAGTTTTGGGCTCGATCCGAATTCAATAGGTGTTCCAAATTGGACAATTCAAGTTCCACGGCAGTTCGTTCCTAATTGGAGTGGTTGGTGTATTCCAAACTTCTAGCGATTGGATTTCACTCAAAACTCACCAAATGACTCCTCCCACCACATTATGATGTTGCCCAAGTTTTGGGCTCGATCCGAAATCAATAGGTGTGAGAAATTGGACAATTCATGTTCAACGGCAGTTCGTTCCAAATTGGAGTGGTCGTATATTCCATACTTCTAGCGATTGGATTTCACTCAAAACTCACCAAATAACTCCTCCCACCATATTATGATGTTGCCCAAGTTTTGGGCTCGATCTGAAATCAATAGGTGTGAGAAATTGGACAATTCAAGTTCAACGGCAGTTCGTTCCTAATTGGAGTGGTTGGTGTATTCCATACTTCTAGCGATTGGATTTCACTCAAAACTCACCAAATGACTCCTCCCATCATATTATGATGTTGCCCAAGTTTTGGGATCGATCCGAAATCAATAGGTGTGAGAAATTGGACAATTCAAGTTCAACAGCAGTTCGTTCCTAATTGGAGTGGTTGGTGTATTCCATACTTCTAACGATTGGATTTCACTCAAAACTCATCAAATGACTCCTCCCATCATATTATGATGTTGCCCAAGTTTTGGGATCGATCCGAAATCAATAGGTGTTCCAAATTGGACAATTCAAGTTCAACGACAGTTCGTTCCTAATTGGAGTGGTTGGTGTATTCCATACTTCAAGCGATTGGATTTCACTCAAAACTCACCAAACGACTCCTCCCATCATATTATGATGTTGCCCAAGTTTTGGGCTCGATCCGAAATCAACAGGTGTTCCAAATTGGACAATTCAAGTTCAACGGCAGTTCGTTCCCAATTGGAGTGGTTGGTGTATTCCATACTTCTAGCGATTGGATTTCACTCAAAACTCACCAAATGACTCCTCCCACCATGTTATGATGTTGCCCAAGCTTTGGGCTTGATCCGAAATCAATAGGAGTGAGAAATTGGACAATTCAAGTTCAACGGCAGTTCGTTCCTAATTGGAGTGGTTGGTGTATTCCATACTTCTAGCGATTGGATTTCACTCAAAACTCACCAAATGACTCTTCCCACCATATTATGATGTTGCCCAAGTTTGGGGCTCGATCCGAAATCAATTGGTGTGAGAAATTGGACAATTCAAGTTCAACGGCAGTTCGTTCCTAATTGGAGTGGTTGGTGTATTCCACACTTCTAGCGATTGAATTTCACTAAAAACTCACCAAATGACTCCTCCCACCATATTATGATGTTGGACAAGTTTGGGGTTCCATCCGAAATCAATGGGTGTGAGAAATTGGACAATTCAAGTTCAACGGCAGTTCGTTCCTAATTGGAGTGGTCGGTATATTCCATACTTCTAGATATTGGATTTCACTCAAAACTCATCAAATGACTCCTCCCACCATATTATGATGTTGCCCAAGTTTTGGGCTCGATCCGAAATCAATAGGTGTTCGAAATTGGACCATTCATGTTCAACGGCAGTTCGTTCCTAATTGGAGTGGTTGGTGTATTCCATACTTCTGGCGATTGGATTTCACTCAAAACTCACCAAATGACTCCTCCGACCATACTATGATGTTGCCCAAGTTTTGGGCACGATCCAAAATCAAAAATTGTTCCAAATTGGACAATTCAAGTTCAACGGCAGTTCGTTCCTAATTAGAGTGGTTGGTGTATTCCATACTTCTAGCGATTGGATTTCACTCAAAACTCACCAAATGACTCCTCCCACCATATTATGATGTTGACCAAGTTTTGGGCTCGATCCGAAATCAATACGTGTTCCAAATTGGACAATTCAAGTTCAACGGCAGTTCGTTCCTAATTGGAGTGGTTGGTGTATTCCATAGTTCTAGCGATTGGATTTCACTCAAAACTCACCAAATGACTCCTCCCACCATATTATGATGTTGCCCAAGTTTTGGGCTCGATCCGAAATCAATAGGTGTTCCAAATATGACAATTCAAGTTCAACAGCAGTTCGTTCCTAAATGGAGTGGTTGGTCTATTCCACACTTCTAGCGATTGGATTTCACTCAAAACTCACCAAATGACTCCTCCCACCCTATTATGATGTTGCCCAGGTTTTGGGCTCGATCCGAAATCAATAGGTGTTCCAAATTGGACAATTCAAGTTCAACGGCAGTGCGTTCCTAATTGGAGTGGTTGGTGTATTCCATACTTCTAGAGATTGGATTTCACTCAACACTCACCAAATGACTCCTCCCACCATATTATGATGTTGCCCAAGTTTTGGGCTCGATCCGAAATCAATAGGTGTGAGAAATTGGACAATTCAAGTTCCACGGCAGTTCGTTCCTAATTGGAGTGGTTGGTGTATTCCATACTTCTGGCGATTGGATTTCACTCAAAACTCACCAAATGACTCCTCCGACCATACTATGATGTTGCCCAAGTTTTGGGCACGATCTGAAATCAATAGGTGTTTGAAATTGGACAATTCAAGTTCAACAGCAGTTCGTTCCTAATTGGAGTGGTTGGTGTATTCCATACTTCTAGCGATTGGATAGCACTCAAAACTCACCAAATGACTCCTCCCATCATATTATGATGTTGCCCAAGTTTTGGGATCGATCTGAAATCAATAGGTGTTCCAAATTGGACAATTCAAGTTCAACGGCAGTGCGTTCCTAATTGGAGTGGTTGGTGTATTCCATACTTCTAGCGATTGGATTTCACTCAAAACTCACCAAATGACTCCTCCCACCATATTATGATGTTGCCCAAGTTTTGGGCTCGATCCGAAATCAATAGGTGTTCCAAATATGACAATTCAAGTTCAACGGCAGTTCGTTCCTAAATGGAGTGGTTGGCCTATTCCACACTTCTAGCGATTGGATTTCACTCAAAACTCACCAAATGACTCCTCCCACCCTATTATGATGTTGCCCAGGTTTTGGGCTCGATCCGAAATCAATAGGTGTTCCAAATTGGACAATTCAATTTCAACGGCAGTGCGTTCCTAATTGGAGTGGTTGGTGTATTCCATACTTCTAGCGATTGGATTTCACTCAAAACTCACCAAATGACTCCTCCCAACATATTATGAAGTTGCCCAAGTTTTGGGCTCGATCCGAAATCAATAGGTGTGAGAAATTGGACAATTCAAGTTCAACGGCAGTTCGTTCCTAATTGGAGTGGTTGGTGTATTCCATACTTCTAGCGATTGGATTTCACTCAAAACTCACCAAATGACTCCTCCCACCATATTATGATGTTGCCCAAGTTTTGGGCTTGATCCGAAATCAATAGGTGTGAGAAATTGGACAATTCAAGTTCAACAGCAGTTCGTTCCTAATTGGAGTGGTTGGTGTATTCCATAGTTCTAGCGATTGGATTTCACTCAAAACTCACCAAATGACTCCTCCCATCATATTATGATGTTGCCCAAGTTTTGGGATCGATCCGAAATCAATAGGTGTGAGAAATTGGACAATTCAAGTTCAACAGCAGTTCGTTCCTAATTGGAGTGGTTGGTGTATTCCATACTTCGAGCGATTGGATTTCACTCAAAACTCATCAAATGACTCCTCCCATCATATTATGATGTTGCCCAAGTTTTGGGATCGATCCGAAATCAATAGGTGTTCCAAATTGGACAATTCAAGTTCAACGGCAGTTCGTTCCTAATTGGAGTGGTTGGTGTATTCCATACTTCTAGCGATTGGATTTCACTCAAAACTTACCAAATGACTCCTCCCACCATATTATGATGTTGCCCAAGTTTTGGGCTCGATCGGAAATCAATAGGTGTGAGAAATTGGACAATTCAAGTTCCACGGCAGTTCGTTCCTAATTGGAGTGGTTGGTGTATTCCATACTTCTAGCGATTGGATTTCACTCAAAACTCACCAAATGACTCCTCCCACCATATTATGATGTTGCCCAAGTTTTGGGCTCGATCCGAAATCAATAGGTGTGAGAAATTGGACAATTCAAGTTCAACGGAAGTTCGTTCCTAATTGGAGTGGTTGGTGTATTCCATACTTCTAGCGATTGGATTTCACTCAAAACTCACCAAATGACTCCTCCCACCATGTTATGATGTTGCCCAAGCTTTGGGCTCGATCCGAAATCAATAGGAGTGAGAAATTGGACAATTCAAGTTCAATGGCAGTTCGTTCCTAATTGGAGTGGTTGGTGTATTCCACACTTCTAGTGATTGGATTTCACTCAAAACTCACCAAATGACTCCTCCCACCATATTATGATGTTGCCCAAGTTTTGGGCTCGATCCGAAATCAATAGGTGTGAGAAATTGGACAATTCAAGTTCATCGGCAGTTCGTTCCTAATTGGAGTGGTTGGTGTATTCCATACTTCTAGCGATTGGATTTCACTCAAAACTCACCAAACGACTCCTCCCACCATATTATGAACAGCCCAAGTTTTCGTCTCGATCCAAAATCAATAGGTGTTCCAAATTGGACAATTCAAGTTCAACGACAGTTCGTTCCTAATTGGAGTGGTTGGTGTATTCCATACTTCAAGCGATTGGATTTCACTCAAAACTCACCAAACGACTCCTCCCATCATATTATGATGTTGCCCAAGTTTTGGGCTCGATCCGAAATCAACAGGTGTTCCAAATTGGACAATTCAAGTTCAACGGCAGTTCGTTCTTAATTGGAGTGGTTGGTGTGTTCCATACTTCTAGCAATTGGATTTCACTCAAAACTCACCAAATGACTCCTCCCACCATATTATGATGTTGCCCAAGTTTTGGGCTCGATCCGAAATCAATAGGTGTTCCAAATTGGACAATTCAAGTTCCACGGCAGTTCGTTCCTAATTGGAGTGGTTGGTGTATTCCAAACTTCTAGAGATTGGATTTCACTCAAAACTCACCAAATGACTCCTTCCACCATATTATAATGTTGCCCAAGTTTTGGGCTCGATCCGAAATCAATAGGTGTGAGAAATTGGACAATTCAAGTTCCACGGCTGTTCGTTCCTAATTGGAGTGGTTGGTGTATTCCATACTTCTATCGATTGGATTTCACTCAAAACTCACCAAATGACTCCTCCCACCATATTATGATGTTGCCCAAGTTTTGAGCTCGATCCGAAATCAATAGGTGTGAGAAATTGGACAATTCAAGTTCAACGGCAGTTCGTTCCTAATTTTAGTGGTCGGTATATTCCATACGTCTAGCGATTGCATTTCACTCAAAACTCACCAAATAACTCCTCCCACCATATTATGATGTTGCCCAAGTTTTGGGCTCGATCTGAAATCAATAGGTGTGAGAAATTGGACAATTCAAGTTCAACGGCAGTTCGTTCCTAATTGGAGTGGTTGGTGTATTCCATACTTCTAACGATTGGATTTCACTCAAAACTCACCAAATGACTCTTCCCACCATGTTATGATGTTGCCCAAGCTTTGGGCTCGATCCGAAATCAATAGGAGTGAGAAATTGGACAATTCGAGTTCAACGGCAGTTCGTTCCTAATTGGAGTGGTTGGTGTATTCCACACTTCTAGCGATTGGATTTCACTCAAAACTCACCAAATGACTCCTCCCACCATATTATGATGTTGCCCAAGTTTTGGGCTCGATCCGAAATCAATAGGTGTGAGAAATTGGACAATTCAAGTTCAACGGCAGTTCGTTCCTAATTGGAGTGGTTGGTGTATTCCATACTTCTAGCGATTGGATTTCACTCAAAACTCACCAAATGACTCCTCCCACCATATTATGAACAGCCCAAGTTTTCGTCTCGATCCAAAGTCAATAGGTGTTCCAAATTGGACAATTCAAGTTCAACGGCGGTTCGTTCCTAATTGGAGTGGTTGGTGTATTCCATACTTCTAGCGATTGGATTTCACTCAAAACTCACCAAATGACTCCTCCCACCAAATTATGATGTTGCCCAAGTTTTCGTCTCGATCCGAAATCAATAGGTGTTCCAAATTGGACAATTCAAGTTCAACGAGAGTTCGTTCCTAATTGGAGTGGTTGGTGTATTCCATACTTCAAGCGATTGGATTTCACTCAAAACTCACCAAACGACTCCTCCCATCATATTATGATGTTGCCCAAGTTTTGGGCTCGATCCGAAATCAATAGGTGTGAGAAATTGGACAATTCAAGTTCAACGGCAGTTCGTTCCTAATTGGAGTGGTCGGTGTATTCCATACTTCTAGCGATTGGATTTCACTCAAAACTCACCAAATGACTCCTCCCACCATATTATGCTGTTGCCCAAGCTTTGGGCTCGATCCGAAATCAATAGGTGTGAGAAATTGGACAATTCAAGTTCAACGGCAGTTCGTTCCTCATTGGAGTGGTTGGTGTATTCCATACTTCTAGCGATTGGATTTCACTCAAAACTCACCAAATGACTCCTCCCACCAAATTATGATGTTGCCCAAGTTTTCGTCTCGATCCGAAATCAATAGGTGTTCCAAATTGGACAATTCAAGTTCAACGAGAGTTCGTTCCTAATTGGAGTGGTTGGTGTATTCCATACTTCAAGCGATTGGATTTCACTCAAAACTCACCAAACGACTCCTCCCACCATATTATGATGTTGCCCAAGTTTTGGGCTCGATCCGAAATCAATAGGTGTGAGAAATTGGACAATTCAAGTTCAACGGCAGTTCGTTCCTAATTTTAGTGGTCGGTATATTCCATACGTCTAGCGATTGCATTTCACTCAAAACTCACCAAATAACTCCTCCCACCATATTATGATGTTGCCCAAGTTTTGGGCTCGATCTGAAATCAATAGGTGTGAGAAATTGGACAATTCAAGTTCAACGGCAGTTCGTTCCTAATTGGAGTGGTTGGTGTATTCCATACTTCTAACGATTGGATTTCACTCAAAACTCACCAAATGACTCTTCCCACCATGTTATGATGTTGCCCAAGCTTTGGGCTCGATCCGAAATCAATAGGAGTGAGAAATTGGACAATTCGAGTTCAACGGCAGTTCGTTCCTAATTGGAGTGGTTGGTGTATTCCACACTTCTAGCGATTGGATTTCACTCAAAACTCACCAAATGACTCCTCCCACCATATTATGATGTTGCCCAAGTTTTGGGCTCGATCCGAAATCAATAGGTGTGAGAAATTGGACAATTCAAGTTCAACGGCAGTTCGTTCCTAATTGGAGTGGTTGGTGTATTCCATACTTCTAGCGATTGGATTTCACTCAAAACTCACCAAATGACTCCTCCCACCATATTATGAACAGACCAAGTTTTCGTCTCGATCCAAAGTCAATAGGTGTTCCAAATTGGACAATTCAAGTTCAACGGCGGTTCGTTCCTAATTGGAGTGGTTGGTGTATTCCATACTTCTAGCGATTGGATTTCACTCAAAACTCACCAAATGACTCCTCCCACCAAATTATGATGTTGCCCAAGTTTTCGTCTCGATCCGAAATCAATAGGTGTTCCAAATTGGACAATTCAAGTTCAACGAGAGTTCGTTCCTAATTGGAGTGGTTGGTGTATTCCATACTTCAAGCGATTGGATTTCACTCAAAACTCACCAAACGACTCCTCCCATCATATTATGATGTTGCCCAAGTTTTGGGCTCGATCCGAAATCAATAGGTGTGAGAAATTGGACAATTCAAGTTCAACGGCAGTTCGTTCCTAATTGGAGTGGTCGGTGTATTCCATACTTCTAGCGATTGGATTTCACTCAAAACTCACCAAATGACTCCTCCCACCATATTATGCTGTTGCCCAAGCTTTGGGCTCGATCCGAAATCAATAGGTGTGAGAAATTGGACAATTCAAGTTCAACGGCAGTTCGTTCCTAATTGGAGTGGTTGGTGTATTCCATACTTCTAGCGATTGGATTTCACTCAAAACTCACCAAATGACTCCTCCCACCAAATTATGATGTTGCCCAAGTTTTCGTCTCGATCCGAAATCAATAGGTGTTCCAAATTGGACAATTCAAGTTCAACGAGAGTTCGTTCCTAATTGGAGTGGTTGGTGTATTCCATACTTCAAGCGATTGGATTTCACTCAAAACTCACCAAACGACTCCTCCCATCATATTATGATGTTGCCCAAGTTTTGGGCTCGATCCGAAATCAATAGGTGTGAGAAATTGGACAATTCAAGTTCAACGGCAGTTCGTTCCTAATTGGAGTGGTCGGTGTATTCCATACTTCTAGCGATTGGATTTCACTCAAAACTCACCAAATGACTCCTCCCACCATATTATGCTGTTCCCCAAGCTTTGGGCTCGATCCGAAATCAATAGGTGTGAGAAATTGGACAATTCAAGTTCAACAGCAGTTCGTTCCTAATTGGAGAGGTTGGTGTATTCCATACTTCTAGCGATTGGATTTCACTCAAAACTCACCAAATGACTCCTCCCACCATATTATGCTGTTGCCCAAGCTTTGGGCTCGATCCGAAATCAATAGGTGTGAGAAATTGGACAATTCAAGTTCAACGACAGTTCGTTCCTAATTGGAGTGGTTGGTGTATTCCATACTTCAAGCGATTGGATTTCACTCAAATCTCACCAAACGACGCCTACCATCATATTATGATGTTGCCCAAGTTTTGGGCTCGATCCGAAATCAACAGGTGTTCCAAATTGGACAATTCAAGTTCAACGGCGGTTCGTTCCTAATTGGAGTGGTCGGTGTATTCCATACTTCTAGTGATTGGATTTCACTCAAAACTCACCAAATGACTCCTCCCACCATATTATGATGTTGCCCAAGTTTTGGGCTCGATCCGAAATCAATAGGTGTGAGAAATTGGACAATTCAAGTTCAACAGCAGTTCGTTCCTAATTGGAGTGGTTGGTGTATTCCATACTTCTAGCGATTGGATTTCACTCAAAACTCACCAAATGACTCCTCCCACCAAATTATGATGTTGCCCAAGTTTTGGGCTCGATCCGAAATCAATAGGTGTTCCAAATTGGACAATTCAAGTTCCACGGCAGTTCGTTCCTAATTGGAGTGGTTGGTGTATTCCAAACTTCTAGCGATTGGATTTCACTCAAAACTCACCAAATGACTCCTTCCACCATATTATAATGTTGCCCAAGTTTTGGGCTCGATCCGAAATCAATAGGTGTGAGAAATTGGACAATTCAAGTTCCACGGCTGTTCGTTCCTAATTGGAGTGGTTGGTGTATTCCATACTTCTATCGATTGGATTTCACTCAAAACTCACCAAATGACTCCTCCCACCATATTATGATGTTGCCCAAGTTTTGGGCTCGATCTGAAATCAATAGGTGTGAGAAATTGGACAATTCAAGTTCAACGGCAGTTCGTTCCTAATTGGAGTGGTTGGTGTATTCCATACTTCTAACGATTGGATTTCACTCAAAACTCACCAAATGACTCTTCCCACCATGTTATGATGTTGCCCAAGCTTTGGGCTCGATCCGAAATCAATAGGAGTGAGAAATTGGACAATTCGAGTTCAACGGCAGTTCGTTCCTAATTGGAGTGGTTGGTGTATTCCACACTTCTAGCGATTGGATTTCACTCAAAACTCACCAAATGACTCCTCCCACCATATTATGATGTTGCCCAAGTTTTGGGCTCGATCCGAAATCAATAGGTGTGAGAAATTGGACAATTCAAGTTCAACGGCAGTTCGTTCCTAATTGGAGTGGTTGGTGTATTCCATACTTCTAGCGATTGGATTTCACTCAAAACTCACCAAATGACTCCTCCCACCATATTATGAACAGCCCAAGTTTTCGTCTCGATCCAAAGTCAATAGGTGTTCCAAATTGGACAATTCAAGTTCAACGGCGGTTCGTTCCTAATTGGAGTGGTTGGTGTATTCCATACTTCTAGCGATTGGATTTCACTCAAAACTCACCAAATGACTCCTCCCACCAAATTATGATGTTGCCCAAGTTTTCGTCTCGATCCGAAATCAATAGGTGTTCCAAATTGGACAATTCAAGTTCAACGAGAGTTCGTTCCTAATTGGAGTGGTTGGTGTATTCCATACTTCAAGCGATTGGATTTCACTCAAAACTCACCAAACGACTCCTCCCATCATATTATGATGTTGCCCAAGTTTTGGGCTCGATCCGAAATCAATAGGTGTGAGAAATTGGACAATTCAAGTTCAACGGCAGTTCGTTCCTAATTGGAGTGGTCGGTGTATTCCATACTTCTAGCGATTGGATTTCACTCAAAACTCACCAAACGACGCCTACCATCATATTATGATGTTGCCCAAGTTTTGGGCTCGATCCGAAATCAACAGGTGTTCCAAATTGGACAATTCAAGTTCAACGGCGGTTCGTTCCTAATTGGAGTGGTCGGTGTATTCCATACTTCTAGTGATTGGATTTCACTCAAAACTCACCAAATGACTCCTCCCACCATATTATGATGTTGCCCAAGTTTTGGGCTCGATCCGAAATCAATAGGTGTGAGAAATTGGACAATTCAAGTTCAACAGCAGTTCGTTCCTAATTGGAGTGGTTGGTGTATTCCATACTTCTAGCGATTGGATTTCACTCAAAACTCACCAAATGACTCCTCCCACCAAATTATGATGTTGCCCAAGTTTTGGGCTCGATCCGAAATCAATAGGTGTTCCAAATTGGACAATTCAAGTTCCACGGCAGTTCGTTCCTAATTGGAGTGGTTGGTGTATTCCAAACTTCTAGCGATTGGATTTCACTCAAAACTCACCAAATGACTCCTTCCACCATATTATAATGATGCCCAAGTTTTGGGCTCGTTCCGAAATCAATAGGTGTTCGAAATTGGACCATTCATGTTCAACGGCAGTTCGTTCCTAATTGGAGTGGTTGGTGTATTCCATACTTCTGGGGATAGGATTTCACTCAAAACTCACCAAATGACTCCTCCCCCCAAATTACGATGTTGCCCAAGTTTTCGTCTCGATCCGAAATCAATAGGTGTTCCAAATTGGACAATTCAAGTTCAACGAGAGTTCGTTCCTAATTGGAGTGGTTGGTGTATTCCATACTTCAAGCGATTGGATTTCACTCAAAACTCACCAAACTACTCCTCCCATCATATTATGATGTTGCCCAAGTTTTGGGCTCGATCCGAAATCAATAGGTGTGAGAAATTGGACAATTCAAGTTCAACGACAGTTCGTTCCTAATTGGAGTGGTTGGTGTATTCCATACTTCAAGCGATTGGATTTCACTCAAAACTCACCAAACGACTCCTCCCATCATATTATGATGTTGCCCAAGTTTTGGGCTCGATCCGAAATCAACAGGTGTTCCAAATTGGACAATTCAAGTTCAACGGCAGTTCGTTCCTAATTGGAGTGGTTGGTGTATTCCATACTTCTAGCAATTGGATTTCACTCAAACCTCACCAAATGACTCCTCCCACCATATTATGATGTTGCCCAAGTTTTGGGCTCGATCCGAAATCAATACGTGTGAGAAATTGGACAATTCAAGTTCAACGGCAGTTCGTTCCTAATTGGAGTGGTTGGTGTATTCCATACTTCTAGCGATTGGATTTCACTCAAAACTCGCTAAATCACTCCTCCCACCATATTGTGATGTTGCCCACGTTTTGGGCTCGATCCGAAATGAATAGGTGTTCCAAATTGGACAATTCAAGTTCAACGGCAGTTCGTTCCTAATTGGAGTGGTTGGTGTATTCCATACTTCTAGCAATTGGATTTCACTCAAAACTCACCAAATGACTCCTCCCACCATATTATGATGTTGCCCAAGTTTTGGGCTCGATCCGAAATCAATAGGTGTGAGAAATTGGACAATTGAAGTTCCACGGCAGTTCGTTCCTAATTGGAGTGGTTGGTGTATTCCATACTTCAAGCGATTGGATTTCACTCAAAACTCACCAAATAACTCCTCCCACCATATTATGATGTTGCCCAAGTTTGGGGCTCGATCCGAAATCAATAGGTGTGAGAAATTGGACAATTCAAGTTCAACGGCAGTTCGTTCCTAATTGGATAGGTTGGTGTATTCCATACTTCTAGCGATTGGATTTCACTCAAAACTCAATAAATGACTCCTCCCACCATATTATGATGTTGCCCAAGTTTTGGTCTCGATCCGAAATCAATAGGTGTTTCAAATTGGACAATTCAAGTTCAACGGCAGTTCGTTCCTAATTGGAGTGGTTGGTGTATTCCATACTTCTAGCGATTGGATTTCACTGAAAACTCACCAAATGACTCCTCCCACCATATTGTGATGTTGCCCAAGTTTTGGGGTCGATCCGAAATCAATAGGTGTTCCAAATTGGACAATTCAAGTTCAACAGCAGTTCGTTCCTAATTGGAGTGGTTGGTGTATTCCATACTTCTAGCGATTGGATTTCACTCAAAACTCGCTAAATCACTCCTCCCACCATATTATGATGTTGCCCAAGTTTTGGGCTCGATCCGAAATGAATAGGTGTTCCAAATTGGACAATTCAAGTTCAACGGCAGTTCGTTCCTAATTGGAGTGGTTGGTGTATTCCATACTTCTAGCAATTGGATTTCACTCAAAACTCACCAAATGACTCCTCCCAACATATTATGATGTTGCCCAAGTTTTGGGCTCGATCCGAAATCAATAGGTGTTCCAAATTGGACAATTCAAGTTCAATGGCATTTCGTTCCTAATTGGAGTGGTTGGTGTATTCCATACTTATAGCGATTGGATTTCACTCAAAACTCACCAAATGACTCCTCCCACCATATTATGATGTTGCCCAAGTTTTGCTCTCGATCCGAAATCAATAGGTGTTCCAAATTGAACAATTCAAGTTCAACGGCAGTTCGTTCCTAATTGGAGTGGTTGGTGTATTCCATACTTCTAGCGATTGGATTTCACTCAAAACTCACTAAATCACTCCACCCACCATATTATGATGTTGCCCAAGTTTTGGGCTCGATCCGAAATGAATAGGTGTTCCAAATTGGACAATTCAAGTTCAACGGCAGTTCGTTCCTAATTGGAGTGGTTGGTGTATTCCATACTTCTAGCAATTGGATTTCACTCAAAACTCGCCAAATGACTCCTCCCAACATATTATGATGTTGCCCAAGTTTTGGTCTCGATCCGAAATCAATAGGTGTTTCAAATTGGACAATTCAAGTTCAACGGCATTTCGTACCTAATTGGAGTGGTTGGTGTATTCCATACTTCTAGCGATTGGATTTCACTCAAAACTCCCCAAATGACTCCTCCCACCATATTATGATGTTGCCCAAATTTTGGGCTCGGTCCGAAATCAATAGGTGTGATAAATTGGACAATTCAAGTTCAACGGCAGTTCGTTCTTAATTGGAGTGGTTGGTGTATTCCATACTTCTATTGATTGGATTTCACTCAAAACTCACCAAATGACTGCTCCCAACATATTATGATGTTGCCCAAGTTTTGGGCTCGATCCGAAATGAATAGGTGTTCCAAATTGGACAATTCAAGTTCAACGGCAGTTCGTTCCTAATTGTAGTGGTTGGTGTATTCCATACTTCTAGCGATTGGATTTCACTCAAAACTCCCCAAATGACTCCTCCCACCATATTATGATGTTGCCCAAGTTTTGGGCTCGATCCGAAATCAATAGGTGTGAGAAATTGGACAATTCAAGTTCAAGGGCAGTTCGTTCCTAATTGGAGTGGTTGGTGTATTCCATACTTCTAGCGATTGGATTTCACTCAAAACTCACCAAATGACTCCTCCCACCATATTATGATGTTGCCCAAGTTTTGGGCTCGATCCGAAATCAATAGGTGTTCCAAATTGGACAATTCAAGTTCAACGGCAGTTCGTTCCTAATTGGAGTGGTTGGGGTATTCCATACTTCTAGCGATTGGATTTCACTCAAAACTGACCAAATGACTCTTCCCACCATATTATGATGTTGCCCAAGTTTTGGGCTCGATCCGAAATCAATCGGTGTGAGAAATTGGACAATTCAAGTTCAACGGCTGTTCGTTCCTAATTGGAGTGGTTGGTGTATTCCATACTTGTAGCCATTGGATTTCACTCAAAACTCACCAAATGACTCCTCCCACCATGTTATGATGTTGCCCAAGTTTTGGGCTCGATCCGAATTCAATAGGTGTTCCAAATTGGACAATTCAAGTTCAACGGCATTTCGTTCCTAATTGGAGTGGTTGGTGTATTCCATACTTCTAGCGATTGGATTTCACTCAAAACTCACCAAATGACTCCTCCCACCATATTATGATGTTGCCCAAGTTTGGGGCTCGATCCGAAATCAATAGGTGTGAGAAATTGGACAATTCAAGTTCAACGGCAATTCGTTCCTAATTGGAGTGGTTGGTGTATTCTATACTTCTAGCGATTGGATTTCACTCAAAACTCACCAAATGACTCCTCCCACCATATTATGATGTTGCAAAAGTTTTGGGCTCGATCCGAAATCAATAGGTGTTCCAAATTGGACAATTCAAGTTCCACGGCAGTTCGTTCCTAATTGGAGTGGTTGGTGTATTCCATACTTCTAGCGATTGCATTTCACTCTAAACTCACCAAATGACTCCTCCCACCATATTATGATGTTGCCCAAGTTTGGGGCTCGATCCGAAATCAATAGGTGTGAGAAATTGGACAATTCAAGTTCAACGGCGGTTCACTCCTAATTGGAGTGGTTGGTGTATTCCATACTTCTAGCGATTGGATTTCACTCAAAACTCACCAAATGACTCCTCCCACCATATTATGATGTTGCCCAAGTTTTGAGCTCGATCCGAAATCAATAGGTGTGAGAAATTGGACAACTCAAGTTCAACGGCAGTTCGTTCCTAATTGGAGTGGTTGGTGTATTCCATACTTCTAGCAATTGGATTTCACTCAAAACTCACCAAATGACTCCTCCCACCATATTATGAAGTTGCCCAAGTTTGGGGCTCGATCCGAAATCAATAGGTGTGAGAAATTGGACAATTCAATTTCAACGGCAGTTCGTTCCTAATTGGAGTGGTTGGGGTATTCCATACTTCTAGCGATTGGATTTCACTCAAAACTCACCAAATGACTCATCCCACCATATTATGATGTTGCACAAGTTTTGGGCTCGATCCGAAATCAATAGGTGTGAGAAATTGGACAATTCAAGTTCAACGGCAGTTCGTTCCTAATTGGAGTGGTTCGTGTATTCCATACTTCTAGCTATTGGATTTCACTCAAAACTCACCAAATGACTCCTCCCACCATATTATGATGTTGCCCAAGTTTTGGGTTCGATTCGAACTCAATAGGTGTGAGAAATTGGACAATTCAAGTTCAACGGCAGTTCGTTCCTAATTGAAGCGGTTGGTGTATTCCATACTTCTAGCGATTGGATTTCACTCAAAACTAACCAAATGACTCCTCCCACCATATTATGATTTGCCCAAGTTTTGGGCTCGATCCGAAATCAATAGGTGTTCCAAATTGGACAATTCAAGTTCAACGGCAGTTCGTTCCTAATTGGAGTGGTTGGTGTATTCCATACTTCTAGCGATTGGATTTCACTCAAAACTCACCAAGTGACTCCTCCCACCATATTATGATGTTGCCCAAGTTTGGGGCTCGATCCGAAATCAATAGGTGTGAGAAATTGGACAATTCAAGTTCAACGGCAGTTCGTTCCTAATTGGAGTGGTTGGTGTATTCTATACTTCTAGCGATTGGATTTCACTCAAAACTCACCAAATGACACCTCCCACCATATTATGTTGTTGCCCAAGTTTGGGGCTCGATCCGAAATCAATAGGTGTGAGAAATTGGACAATTCAAGTTCAACGGCAATTCGTTCCTAATTGGAGTGGTTGGTGTATTCCATACTTCTAGCGATTGGATTTCACTCAAAACCCACCGAACGACTCCTCCCACCATATTATGATGTTGCCCTAGTTTTGGGCTCGATCCGAATTCAATAGGTGTGAGAAATTAGACAATTCAAGTTCAACGGCAGTTCGTTCCTAATTGGAGTGGTTGGGGTATTCAATACTTCTAGCGATTGGATTTCACTCAAAACTCACCAAATGACTCCTCCCACCATATGTTGCCTAAGTTTGGGGCTCGATCCGAAATCAATAGTTGTGAGAAATTGGACAATTCAAGTTCATCGGCAGTTCGTAAATAATTGGAGTGGTTGGTGTATTCTATACTTCTAGCGATTGGATTTCACTCAAAACTCACCAAATGACTCCTCCCACCATATTATGATGTTGCCCAAGTTTTGGGCTCGTCCCAAAATCAATAGGTGTGAGAAATTGGACAATTCAAGTTCAACGGCAGTTCGTTCCTAATTGGAGTGGATGTTTATTCCATACTTCTAGCGATTGGATTTCACTTAAAACTCACCAAATGACTCCTCCCACCATATTATGATGTTTCCCAAGTTTGGGGCTCGATCCGAAATCAATAGGTGTGAGAAATTGGACAATTCAAGTTCAACGGCAGTTCGTTCCTAATTGGAGTGGTTGGTGTATTCTATACTTCTAGCGATTGGATTTCACTCAAAACTCACCAAATGACTCCTCCCACCATATTATGATGTTGCCCAAGTTTGGGGCTCGATCCGAAATCAATAGGTGTGAGAAATTTGACAATTCCAGTTCAACGGCAGTTCGTTCCTAGTAGGAGTGGTTGGTGTGTTCTATACTTCTAGCGATTGGATTTCACTCAAAACTCACCAAATGACTCCTCCATCCATATTATGATGTTGCCCAAGTTTTGGGCTCGACCCGAAATCAATAGGTGTTAGAAATTGGACAATTCAAGTTCATCGGCAGTTCGTTCCTAATTGGAGTGGTTGGTGTATTCCATACTTCTGGCGATTGGATTTCACTCAAAACACACCGAATGACTCCTCCCACCATATTATGATGTTGCCCTACTGTTGGCTCGATCCGAAATCAATAGGTGTTCCAAATTGCAAAATTCAAGTTCAACGGCAGTTCGTTCCTAATTGGAGTGGTTGGTGTATTCTATACTTCTAGCGATTGGATTTCACTCAAAACTCACCAAATGACTCCTCCCACCATATAATGATGTTGCCCAAGTTTGGGGCTCGATCCGAAATCAATAGGTGTGAGAAATTGGACAATTCCAGTTCAACGGCAGTTCGTTCCTAATTGGAGTGGTTGGTGTATTCTATACTTCTAGCGATTGCATTTCACTCAAAACTCACCAAATGACTCCTCCCACCATATTATGATGTTGCCCAAGTTTTGGGCTCGACCCGAAATCAATAGGTGTGAGAAATTGGACAATTCAAGTTCAACGGCAGTTCGTTCCTAATTGGAGTGGTTGGTGTATTCCATACTTCTAGCGATTGGATTTCACTCAAAACTCACCAAATGACTCCTCCCACCATATTATGATGTTTCCCAAGTTTCGGGCTCGATCCGAAATCAATAGGTGTGAGAAATTGGACAATTCAAGTTCAACGGCTGTTCGTTCCTAATTGGAGTGGTTGGTGTATTCCATACTTCTAGCGATTGGATTTCACTCAAAACTCACCAAATGACTCCTCCCACCATATTATGATGTTGCCCAAGTTTTGGGCTCGATCCGATATCAATAGGTGTGAGAAATTGGACAATTCAAGTTCAACGGCAGTTCGTTCCTAATTGGAGTGGTTGGGGTATTCCATACTTCTCGCGATTGGATTTCACTCAAAACTCACCAAATGACTCCTCCCACCATATTATGATGTTGCCCAAGTTTGGGGCTCGATCCGAAATCAATAGGTGTGAGAAATTGGACAATTCAAGTTCAACGGCAGTTCGTTCCTAATTGGAGTGGTTGGTGTATTCCATACTTCTAGCGATTGGATTTCACTCAAAACTCACCAAATGACTCCTCCCACCATATTATGATGTTGCCCAAGTTTTGGGCTCGATCCGAATTCAATAGGTGTTCCAAGTTGGACAGTTCAAGTTCAACGGCAGTTCGTTCCTAATTGGAGTGGTTCGTGTATAACATACCTCTAGCGATTGGATTTCATTCAAAACTCACCAAATGACTCCTCCCACCCTATTATGATGTTGCCCAAGTTTGGGGCTCGATCCAAAATCAATAGGTGTTCCAAATTGGACAATTCATGTTCAACGACAGTTCGTTCCTAATTGGAGTGGTTGGTGTATTCCATACTTCTAGCGATTGGTGTTGCGTAGATTCAGCTGCACCAAAATGGGTTCAACTGCATCCTCAACTTGTGATACTCGCAAGTGCACGAGCCGTTCGGTAGTATAGCATATGTAAGTGCGAGGTCGATTCCACAGGGATTGGTGATTGAATGATCCAATTCAATTTTCCTACACAAAACAAAAATGAAAACAAAAGAAACAAAACAAGAAGAAAGAATGTACATTACAAGAAAAATAAATTACAACTAAGAAAACATTAAGGAAACTAAGAGAACTTTGAGGAAGAAAGGAGAAGTGTTTGGGAAAAGTGTTTGAGGACATGGAGGCTTTTTGAAGAAGAAAGTAGAAGTAGAGAATTGTTTGAGAAAGAGTTTGGAGAATTTGATGAAGAAAGTGTTTGGAAACTTGGAGGATTTTGGAAGAGAAGGTTTGAGAACATTGGGAATTTGGAAGGGAAAGGAAGGTGTTTGGGAAGCTTGAGGATTTTGTGAACTTGGAGAATTTGAGAACTTAGGGAAGGGAGAGAAAGGTGTTTGTGAAGTGTTTGAGACATGGAGACTTTTGAAGAGAAGAAAGTGGTGTTTGAGAATTTGATGAAGGAATGAGAAGGTGTTTGAGAAAGAGAAGGGATTAGTGTTTGAGAACTTGGAGGATTTTGGAAGAGAAGGGAGAAGTGTTTGGGAACAAGGAGACTTTTGGAGAAGAAAGTAGAGAGATGTTTGAGAGCATAGAGAACTTTGAAAGGGAAGAGACATGTGTTTAGGGTTTGGAGAATGTTTGGAAGAGAATAGAGAAGTGTTTGGGAAGTGTTTGAGAACTTAGAGAATTTGGTGAATGAATGGGAGAAGTGTTTAAGAACATGGAGACTTTGAGAAGAGAATGTAGAAGTGTTTGGGAAGTGTTTGAAGATTTAGTAAAAGGATCATATTACAACAATTGAGAACTACAAAGGGAAACTAAGAGAATTTGAGGGAGATTGTTGCATTCCTAAGAGGACACAAATTAATGTGCAAACAACCAATTAAAAATACCCGCAAATGCACGAATCTATTGAAGTATAGATTATGTAAGTACGGGGTCGATCCCACGAAGAACTTGTCGGCTTCCTATAAGTTCTAATTTGAGTACGTAAAGAACACTTAATTGACACACCACAAATGCACAAATGCGAAATGGAAACTAAAAATGAGTAAAGAAGTGTAAAAGAAATGAAACAACACAAGAAAACTAAACAAAAACACAAACAGCATTTTCTATCGCCATTTTGTCACCACTTTATCACCTGTGAACAGTGCTGTGAACAGTGAACAGTGTCGTGAACAGTGAACAGTTCGACCGGTCGCTGAACAGTAACGACCGGTCGTTTTTGGGCAGATTCGTTTCTCTGTTTTTCCAGTTTCGACCTCTGTCCAGTGTTTTGCCTATAACTTTCCAACCGCATGTCCAAAATTCAAGTTCTTTATACGGTTGGATTCAGCACAGAAAATGCAAGAACACAACGCGGACCAAACGTCCAAAACAATTACAGAAACAAATAAAATTCAGTAACAAAGACACAAAACGTGTCAAACACGCAACTCACACACACATTTTGGGGGGGGGGGGTTTGATTTGTTTCAAGTGACCTATTTCTATTGCATGAATGTAAATGAACTCTAAATTTAACAAGAATGGCATAGATGAATTATCAAGATGTGAAATTAAAATGTAACACACACTAGGGTTTCGGAATCCACCCTAAACAATTCTACCAAAGTTCATGAATACTCAAGTGATGAACTCTCTAAACGTGTTGATGAAGATGTTCGCAATCAAGACCATGGGTCGTGGCTCAAGACGCATTGATTCTCTCTAATATACGTAAAGTGCATGGTTCGTGCTACAATACTTGTGCTCTCCTCATAACCGAACCTAGGTATGGTTCGTACTTCGATTCGATTACAAGGAAAACCCATTAAGTTCAAAGAGAATATGAACATCACAAGAATCCTAATAGCATGGTGTTTACATTAGGTATTCAAGAAACCAATTCACATGGATGGTTCTTACTCCATCCATCTATTGCTTAGGAAAACATGAAGATACACATAATCCCAACAATCTCAAGAGGCATGCTTTCAAAGATGGCCAACCAAGGAAAAACACACATCAAGGATAGATTAATTTGGTGAATTGGAATTCATCAACAATATTTAGAAATTCATACACTCAAGCATCAAAACAATAAGGTAATCATGTTTAGGGCTTCAACCTAAGCCCTAGCTATGGAGTTTAGTTGCTCATACTTATTCCAAATACAAACTCAAAATAAAATTAGAAAGAGTTTACAGATTTTCAGAAAATGATGAAAGCTTCAAGATCATCAATGGTGGAAGTCTTCTTCTCCACTTTTCTTGGCTGCACCTTGGCTTTCTCTTAGCTCCAACTCTCCCAAAATCTGCTCTCAATGTGTAGACTGATGGAATAGCCTCTCTCTCCCGTTGCAAAGCTCCCCCAAATCAGATTGCCCTTTGACTTCTTCTCCATCTCTCCTCCTTTCCAGCTTTTACCTTTTAATATAAAACTACCACCTTTGATAAAGCCTTAGCCCATTGTCCCCTTGCCATCATGAAGCTTTGTCCTCACAAAGATGCCAATTGCTTCAGAAATTATCTCAAAGCTAAGGTAACTTCTTGTTACCAAGAGTTATGGTAACAAGAAAATCAAAATAACACAAAGGAGGTAAAAGCTGGCCAAGTTCGGATTTTCAGAGCTGTGGTAACATGCTGGATTGGTTGGATGGGCAATACTTGTCCAATGGAGCTCAAATTTGGATATGTTGTAGTTAACATCCATTGGAACAAGTCTCGTGAAGATCATGACCTCATCCGAGCACCGGAGCATGTTGATCCCAGGCCAAGAAGTTGACCTACGAAAATGAACAAAAACAGAAATTATAACAAATAGTGCACTTTTAGCTCATTTTCATTCCAACCAAGGTAAAATCTAAGAAAACACAAAAAGGAAGTAAAAAGCTATAAAATGTCAAGAACTAACTCAAAATAGTGGGTGAATAACATGAAAAATCATGTGTAAAAATGAACCGAACAAACTTCCCAAACTTATCTTTTGCTAGTCCTCGAGCAAAACAGAAACTAAAACAAGACTCGAAACAAAACTTTCCGAACACTTTCCAAAGAGAGAGTGACTTATGCAAATGACTCAGAAATTTTCACAAGAAAAACTTAGTTTAGACATTAGTCACAAGGCGGCAAAGTTCAGAACACAACATGCTCAAGTGTAGTAGTGTGATGGCCAAATGAAACTCATTCTCCAATTTCAGTTTTCACACAACTTCAAAAAATCATACCAAGCACAAATGTAACTTCAAATCTCACCAAAGTTGTCCTCTCACAAATGAATCACTCGGGAGAGGGTTACAATGCAACACTCAATAATAGACATGAGAATAGAGTTAAACCATAAGGGACTTAACTCAAAATTAGCAAGCTGAAAAACATGCATGAATATGATCTCAAGAAGGATGCTAAACACTCAAAAGCTGAAAAATGTGTGCAAATCAACCACATGACATTTAGGATCAATTTAGGTCTTTATTATAGGTTGTAATGGGGCTAAGGGTGCAAGGTGAGTAAGAAATGAAGGATATGGATACAACAAAGTCCAAGGAACTCACAATGTAAGAGCATATAATCGTTGACTAAAAGACTTTGAAACATCACGCTTAAGATTTTCAAATTTTTTTTTTATTTTTTTTTTATTTTTTTTTATTTTTAGGGGTGATCAAATAGACCACAAAGCCTTGTACCTCCACTAATTATGATTCACACTCCTTCCTTCCATTCGAACAACCAAGAAACATGGAATTGGATTTGAAACCATTGCCACTTAACCACAACTTTTCTCTTTTCTTTCACCCTTTGAGTGAAGTACTCTTTTTTTTTTTTTTTTTTTTTTTTGAAATGTAATAACCCTTCCCAAACTTAGCATGAAAAACACATCTAAATTAAAGCTCATGAGTTCCTTAGAAAGGTATATTCTTGTTTTTCAGGCTAAGGCTAGAAGTAAAAATTGGTTACTTGAAAGAAAAGGCTTACATACATATAGGCTCAAGGTGGTTAACAATGGAAAATCATGCTTAAGCATGCATACGGTTAGCTTGAAAGGCACAAACGGTCCAAAGAGGGCCTCAATATCATTTCTCAAATGTCATGTAATCAAATTGCACAAGAATGAGTGACTTTTAAGTGCTCAACCAAATCAATGAATAATGAGATCAAACAACAACTCGGATGACAAGAAAATAAGAATATGTGTATAACACTCATGAATTGAAGCAAAAGGCTCAAAGCTCACATTATATGGTTATACAAGTCTAATTCATGCTTGATACAATTCTTTGGATCATGCAAATCCCTCAACTGGAGAATTATGAAACAAATGGCAAGTGCATAGAGGGTTTCAAACATATCATGCTAGAACGATGCCATTTAGTGAATAACAAATTTTATTTTTTTTTAGCATTTTCAATCAAGTCATGTAAACATTCATCACAATCTCATCGTATATGTCCGGAAAGTGACTTGAAAACAAAAAGACTCAAAACAGAAAAGAAAACAAAATAAAAGAAAGCAAGAGTTTAAGTGAAACGAAAAAGACTTGCTATCCCTTCCCAAACTTAGAAATAAACATTGTCCTCAATGTTAAAGAACTTAGGCATCAACAATGTTATAACAAGAAATAAAGGGATAAAGAAATTAAAAACAAGAACAAACATGAAATAAAATTACAACAAAGCTGCAAAAACAAAAACAAAAACGAAACCAAATAAAAAATAATAAAAAAATAAAACAGTAAGCCCTAACAACAGTCTCAGACATGCAGAAATCCAACCCAAAGAAACGCACAAACCAAAATGAAAGCCCAACCCAAATGAAAGCCCAAGAGCGAAGAAAGTATATAAAACAAAGAAACCAAGTCAGAAGCACAAAGAGCGAGAACTCAGAAAAATAGAAATAGTGGGCCCTGATGTCTCGGCTATTGTGAGTCACGGGATACAAAGTGAGAGACGTGTCGACAAGCCAGAATTATTGCCTTCATAGGAAGGCGTGACGACTTTCGTTTCTTGAAAGCGCTGAAAGGCGGAAATGCAATTAAAGGGGTTGGGGGACAGGTGAGGCGATAGAGGGGGATAGGCCGCAAGGGCCGCGCCAAACCAGAAGCGCAGTGGCTAGGGTTACGTAGAAACTAACTCTATAAAAGAAGAAGAGAAAGAGTTGGGGGAAAATACACAAAACTCAGAAACACACAAAAGAGAAAAGCAAGAACAAAAGAAAAGAAAGTTCAAATGGCCTCTTCCTACCCATTCTCGTTGGATCTCAACCTAGCTCAACCAACTCAGACTCAGGGCCAAGCAGTGGCACCAGTGTGGATGCCCTACTTTGCCTCAGCACGGGGGCACGTGACAGTGAATGACTCGATACTGCTGGACAACGATGTTGCCCTTGGAGTTGCTAGAAATCTAGTGACTCCCAAGGATATACGGGTGCTGGGATCAAGGGATGACAACCGGGTCGTGAGCGATGCTCTGGCACTAAGCGTGCAAAGCACAACAACAGTCGCAAGTGTGGGTCATCGCCTAATTGCGAAGTCCCATGAGGTGGAGGTGCTAAGAGGTCAGTTGGCGGCAGAGCGAAGTATGGTTGAAGAGTGCCAGAGTATTATTAAAAGTTTAAAAACAGAAAGGGCAAGGATACTAGAGGTGAATCGACACCAGCTGGAGGCGTTGCGGGAAGAGAACAAAAATCTCTCAAAGATGGTAAGTGTTTACGCCCATGACATGAGAAAGCAGCTGGAGGACATAGACCGACCGGGAAAACGCAAGAAAACAGACCGCGAGAGTGGTTACGCTCAAGCTAAGAATGCAATCTTTGGGAGCTCGAGTGATGAGCCCCAAGAGGCTGTGCGTGAAGCCCCGGAAGTGGATAGCCAAAGGGCTAAACTCAAGGGTCCTATGGTCGAGACACCGAGCACTGGAAAAAAATGATTCTAGTGTATTATTGGTGTGCCTGTTTGTCTTTGCCTTTCGGTGAATTTATTTATTTATTTTTTTTTTCAATTTCTCGTTTTCGGAAATAAAAGAAAAGAAAGTTGCAAAAGACAAAGAAGAAAAACAAAACGCACTTCCCAAACTTGAATAAAGGGAATGCGACAAACTAAAAAGAAACAAAGCACACTTCCCCAACGGAAATAAAACAAAGACGACAAACTAAAAAGAAATCAAAACACAATGCACCAGAAAACAGGGAGGGAAAGAAAGTAAAGTGAAAGCAGAAATGCTTCCCTGTTTAACTTGACTCATCCGCAAATTGCTCCGGAAATACAAAGTGGTGTCGGCTCCCCTATGAGAATAAGTCTATTTAAACCACTTCTCGGTTGAAAGAAGGAGCATCCTGCATTTCAACCTGCAAACTCAAGAAAAACCATCAAAAAGCCCAGATAGAAAAATCAATGGCATCCCCAGATATGCTTGTTGATGACCTTAACCTTGAGTTGTCGCTTGCACCACCAAATGCCCAGATACGGGCTCCTCCAAACCCTATCTTCCCAAACTCCTCATACCATCATGGCTCGGCCTCAAACTTCTCTGAGGTGGTGCCGCGAAGGGCAGTAATGCCGGAGGGCATGACTGTCAGCAGACTTACAGTTGCAGATCATCTGCATGTGGCGCAGAGGTCTGACCAGATGGCAGTGGACGAGTCCCACAATCTAACCGTGCTCAACGCGGTCTCGGCCACAAATTTGGGCATGCGCCTACTGGCGAGAACACGAGAGTGCGGGGCACTGAGTGAGGAGGTGGCGGCCCTGAAAGCTCTGGTGGCGGACCTGCAGAAGCGGCTCTACAGTGCCAACCAGCATGTAGAGATGCTGCAAAAAAGGAATGATGATCATGTAGAGCTGCTGCAGATTCTACAAGCAAGAACAGATAGAGGCAATTAGCAGAAGCCTCAGGTGGCGCAGAATGCAACAATGAACGTGTGATTAGGAATTTTATGTATGCATTTTCAAGTTTATAAATGTAATCACATGTTATGAAATGGAATAAGCATTTGAGCCAAAGTTCAGAGTGTGCAATCATGAAGCAATCTACTTCCCAAACTTACTAACAAAATAGAAACACAAACAAATAAAAGAAAGAAAGAGTAAGAAAAACAAAGAGAAACAACAAGAAATTCGAAATTACCTTGGTTGGAAAAATGTAACCCTAACTCAAAAATAAAATAAAATAAAATAAAATAAAAATAAAATAAAAGAAAGTTTGAGTCTAGAGAAACTCCACTTTGAATCGATTAGGACGACAACAAACTTCTTCTATTCACCTTGGGTTGCCTCCCAAGAAGCGCTAAGTTTAAAGTCTTTTGCCGGACTTCCAACATACCATGGTCACTTAGGGGGTTTTGGCTCAATCGCCTCCTTGTGCCGAACATGAAGTTTCTTCAAATCTCTTTGCCATCTAATCAACCCATTTCGTATTCTTTTCTTTTTATGCGCATGAGTAGATTTCAAAAGCAATTTTAAGCGCTCTTCAATATGTTGATTAGATGGATGAGGCACATATTTAGGATTGGGTGGCCTTCTCATTTGAGTAGAAGGAATGACATTGAACATATGGTTGGTACTTGGAACATGGATGTTCAACTTGTCTTCCTCTAGTACTTCAAAAACAGAATAAGGCATTAGATTAATTGAAGCACCTAAATCAATTAAAGATTTCTCAAACAATTTATCATCAATTACACATGGAATTGTGAAACTTCCTGGATCTTCCAACTTGGGAGGAAGCTTCCTTTGTAAAACAGCAGAAACCTCTTCCGTTAGTGCAACCGTTTCATCATTTTTGAAGTTCCTCTTGTTGGTACAAAGATCCTCCAATAGAGGAATGTTGACTTGCACTTTCCTACAAGTTTCCAATATGTCCTTGGTATGTTGAATTTTTTTGGAACTCATAAGCCTGTGAGGAAAAGGAGCACGTAAGATTTCTTCATCAGTAGGTTCACGACTTACCTTCTCCTTTCTTGCCCTTCTTGCAAGTTCATGCTTTGGGATCCATTCGGATGAAGAAGCTGCTTGTTTATCTTTCTCTTTGTTGCTTTCATCCTTTTCTTTAGGCTCAGTCACTTGTTCAACCTGCATGTCATCAACATTGTGAATCAAATTTTTAGAACCATCAATTTCACCAATTACCTTACCAGTTCTCAAGGTAACTGCTTGAACATGCTCATGCCCGGTTGGTATCACTGTTTGGTTAGGCATCATCCCAACTTCCCTTTGACTCAAAGCTATAGCAATTTGCCCCACTTGATTTTCTAGATTGGCAATGGCCTTATTCATTTTCTGCATGTGGGTATCATTCCTCTGCATGTGAGTGTCATTCCTCTGCATGATGAAATTATCTGTGTTTCTAATCATTGAAGCAACAATTTCTTCCAAAGTTGGTCCTTGAGGTTGTTGGTAAGATTGTGGTGGAGTGTAATGTCGAGGTTGATCATGAGGTGGACAAGTATTATGTTGGCCTTGATATGGTTGATATGGCCCTTGTTGAAAATTTGGATTATCGGTCCACCAGAAGTTTGAATGATTTCTCCACTCCGGATTGTATGTTTGTTGGAAATATTCATTCATAGTCAACTCATTCTGAAATGAGCCAAATGCATTTGCTTCCTCCATCCCAAATTTATTGGAGTATTCTTGCATAGTAAGTTCCACAATTTCAGTTGCGGCTGCCATTGGAGATGGTGGAGATGACTCCTCGGATGTTCCTGTAAGAAAAAGAAACAAAAACAAATCAAGATAAAATGAAACAACAATCAATAAACAAAAATAAAACTAAGTACTCTAAACATACTCAAACAAAACAGATAAGCAACCGTGCCAGTTCCCCGGCAACGGCGCCAAAAATTGTTGCATTCCTAAGAGGACACAAATTAATGTGCAAACAACCAATTAAAAATACCCGCAAATGCACGAATCTATTGAAGTATAGATTATGTAAGTACGGGGTCGATCCCACGAAGAACTTGTCGGCTTCCTATAAGTTCTAATTTGAGTACGTAAAGAACACTTAATTGACACACCACAAATGCACAAATGCGAAATGGAAACTAAAAATGAGTAAAGAAGTGTAAAAGAAATGAAACAACACAAGAAAACTAAACAAAAACACAAACAGCATTTTCTATCGCCATTTTATCACAACTTTATCACCTGTGAACAGTGTGTGAACAGTGAACAGTGCCGTGAACAGTTCGACCGGTCGCTGAACAGTAACGACCGGTCGTTTTTGGGCAGATTCGTTTCTCTGTTTTTCCAGTTTCGACCTCTGTCCAGTGTTTTGCCTATAACTTTCCAACCGTATGTCCAAAATTCAAGTTCTTTATACGGTTGGATTCAGCACAGAAAATACAAGAACACAACGCGGACCAAAAGTCCAAAACAATTACAGAAACAAATAAAATTCAGTAACAAAGACACAAAACGTGTCAAACACGCAACTCACACACACATTTTGGGGGGGGGGTTTGATTTGTTTCAAGTGACCTATTTCTATTGCATGAATGTAAATGAACTCTAAATTTAACAAGAATGGCATAGATGAATTATCAAGATGTGAAATTAAAATGTAACACACACTAGGGTTTCGGAATCCACCCTAAACAATTCTACCAAAGTTCATGAATACTCAAGTGATGAACTCTCTAAACGTGTTGATGAAGATGTTCGCAATCAAGACCATGGGTCGTGGCTCAAGACGCATTGATTCTCTCTAATATACGTAAAGTGCATGGTTCGTGCTACAATACTTGTGCTCTCCTCATAACCGAACCTAGGTATGGTTCGTACTTCGATTCGATTACAAGGAAAACCCATTAAGTTCAAAGAGAATATGAACATCACAAGAATCCTAATAGCATGGTGTTTACATTAGGTATTCAAGAAACCAATTCACATGGATGGTTCTTACTCCATCCATCTATTGCTTAGGAAAACATGAAGATACACATAATCCCAACAATCTCAAGAGGCATGCTTTCAAAGATGGCCAACCAAGGAAAAACACACATCAAGGATAGATTAATTTGGTGAATTGGAATTCATCAACAATATTTAGAAATTCATACACTCAAGCATCAAAACAATAAGGTAATCATGTTTAGGGCTTCAACCTAAGCCCTAGCTATGGAGTTTAGTTGCTCATACTTATTCCAAATACAAACTCAAAATAAAATTAGAAAGAGTTTACAGATTTTCAGAAAATGATGAAAGCTTCAAGATCATCAATGGTGGAAGTCTTCTTCTCCACTTTTCTTGGCTGCACCTTGGCTTTCTCTTAGCTCCAACTCTCCCAAAATCTGCTCTCAATGTGTAGACTGATGGAATAGCCTCTCTCTCCCGTTGCAAAGCTCCCCCAAATCAGATTGCCCTTTGACTTCTTCTCCATCTCTCCTCCTTTCCAGCTTTTACCTTTTAATATAAAACTACCACCTTTGATAAAGCCTTAGCCCATTGTCCCCTTGCCATCATGAAGCTTTGTCCTCACAAAGATGCCAATTGCTTCAGAAATTATCTCAAAGCTAAGGTAACTTCTTGTTACCAAGAGTTATGGTAACAAGAAAATCAAAATAACACAAAGGAGGTAAAAGCTGGCCAAGTTCGGATTTTCAGAGCTGTGGTAACATGCTGGATTGGTTGGATGGGCAATACTTGTCCAATGGAGCTCAAATTTGGATATGTTGTAGTTAACATCCATTGGAACAAGTCTCGTGAAGATCATGACCTCATCCGAGCACCGGAGCATGTTGATCCCAGGCCAAGAAGTTGACCTACGAAAATGAACAAAAACAGAAATTATAACAAATAGTGCACTTTTAGCTCATTTTCATTCCAACCAAGGTAAAATCTAAGAAAACACAAAAAGGAAGTAAAAAGCTATAAAATGTCAAGAACTAACTCAAAATAGTGGGTGAATAACATGAAAAATCATGTGTAAAAATGAACCGAACAGAGATAAGGGAAGGGAGCTCTAGAGAAGTGCTTGAGAGCTCCCCCCCTTGGGGTGTTATTACAAACTTAGAGAACTTCCCTATTTATAGGCCTAAGGGAAGTGAAAAATCTGAATTATACAATTGAATTTTCTAAACACACTAACTTCACCTAACACACAACACTTAATTCACCAACTTAACCTAACACACAATTGCATTTGAAAACAATTCCTCTTGTCTTTAGGCTTAGTGTTCAGCTCCCACTTCATCATCTTTTGGCTGCTGCAAAATTCCACTCAAAATAGGTATTGAATATGCTTCACCAAACTTTCCCACATTCAACAACAATTCATCATGCATATGTCATGCATGACAATGCATTGCAGCCAGCTTGTGGGCTCGTTTTGGGCTTGTTCATCCAATCTGAAAAATCTGCAAAAATATGGATCTTCAAGCTCTTTGTCTTATCTTTCCAAGCATATGCAGCCCAGCTCAAGGAAAAAACGGAAAGGCCTTCAAATGTGATTTTTGGCCCAGTAACGCAGATGCTGCCGAATTTGACCTTAAGTTGGCAAAACATGTATAACTTTCTCTAGAAGACTCGGAATCATGAACCGTAACATTCTACAGAAACTAGACTTCCGTATCTTTCCAATGATATATGGCTCATCATCTGATTCTTCTTGAGTAAGTACAGTCCAATCCGTGAAGTTGACTGATCTGCAGACACTGTTTTCAGCTAACTTGTCTCCCAAATGCATTTATTGAGTCTCAAGCTTATTAAACTGAAACAAACCCAAAACAAATTAAAAGCACAAGTTTAACTCAAAAACATAACCAAATCATAAGTTAAAAGGGTACAAAATGATATGTAATTTATGCACCGATCAATTGGATTTCACTCAAAACTCACGAAATGACTCCTCCCACCATATTATGATGTTGCCCAAGTTTTGGGCTCGATCCAAAATCAATAGGTGTTCCAAATTGGACAATTCAAGTTCAACGGCAGTTAGTTCCTAATTGGAGTGGTTGGTGTATTCCATACTTCTAGCGATTGGATTTCATTCAAAACTCACCAAATGACTCCTCCCACCATATTATGATGTTGCCCAAGTTTTGGGATCGATCCGAAATCAATAGGTGTTCCAAATTGGACAATTCAAGTTCAACGGCAGTTCGTTCCAAATTGGAGTGGTTGGTGTATTCCATACTTCTAGCGATTGAATTTCACTCAAAACTCACCAAATGACTCCTCCCACCATATTATGATGTTGCCTAAGTTTATGGCTCGATCCGAAATCTATAGGTGTGCGAAATTGGACAATTCAAGTTCAACGACAGTTCGTTCCTAATTGGAGTGGTTGGTGTATTCCATACTTCTAGTGATTGGATTTCACTCAAAACTCACTAAATGACTACTCCCACCATTTTATGATGTTGCCCAACTTTTGGTCTCGATCCGAAATCAATAGGTGTTCCAAATTGGACAATTCAAGTTCAACGGCAGTTCGTTCCTAATTGGAGTGGTTGGTGTATTCCACACTTCTAGCGATTGGATTTCACTTAAAACTCACCAAATGACTCCTCCCACCATATTATGATGTTGCCCAAGTTTTCGGCTCGATCCGAAATCAATAGGTGTTCCAAATTGGACAATTCAAGTTCAACGGCAGTTCCTTCCTGATTGGAGTGGTTGGTGTATTCCATACTTCTAGCGATTGGATTTCACTCAAAACTCACCAAATGACTCCTCCCACCATATTATGATGTTTCCCAAGTTTTGGGCTCGATCCGAAATCAATAGGTGTGAGAAATTGGACAAGTGAAGTTCAACGGCAGTTCGATCCTAATTGGAGTGGTTGGTGTATTCCATACTTCTAGCGATTGGATTTCCCTCAAAACTCACCAAATGACTCCTCCCACCATATTATGATGTTGCCCAAGTTTGGGGCTCGATCCGAAATCAATAGGTGTGAAAAATTGGACAATTCAAGTTCAACGGCAGTTCGTTCCTAATTGGAGTGGTTGGTGTATTCCATACTTCTAGCGATTGGATTTCACTCAAAACTCACCAAATGACTCCTCCCACCATATTATGATGTTGCCCAAGTTTGGGGCTCGATCCGAAATCAATAGGTGTGAGAAATTGGACAATTCTAGTTCAACGAAAGTTCGTTCCTAATTGGAGTGGTTCGTGTATTCCATACTTCTAGCGATTGGATTTCACTCAAAACTCACCAAATGACTCCTCCCACCATATTATGATGTTGCCCAAGTTTGGGGCTCGATCCGAAATCAATAGGTGTGAGAAATTGGAAAATTCAAGTTCAACGGCAGTTCGTTCCTAATTGGAGTGGTTGGTGTATTCCATACTTCTAGCGATTGGATTTCACTCAAAACTCACCAAATGACTCCTCCCACCATATTATGATGTTGCCCAAGTTTTGGGCTCGATCCGAAATCAATAGGTGTTCCAAATTGGACAATTCAAGTTCAACGGCAGTTCGTTCCTAATTGGAGTGGTTGGTGTATTCCATATTTCTCGCGATTGGATTTCACTCAAAACTCACCAAATGACTCCTCCCACCATATCATGATGTTGCCCAAGTTTTGGGCTCGATCCGAAATCAATAGGTGTTCCAAATTGGACAATTCAAGTTCAACGGCAGTTCGTTCCTAATTGGAGTGGTTGGTGTATTCCATACTTCTAGCGATCGGATTTCACTCAAAACTCACCAAATGACTCCTCCCACCATATTATGATGTTGCCCAAGTTTTGGGCTCGATCCGAAATCAATAGGTGTTCCAAATTGGACAATTCAAGTTCAACGGCAGCTCGTTCCTAATTGGAGTGGTTGGTGTATTCCATATTTCTCGCGATTGGATTTCACTCAAAATTCACCAAATGACTCCTCCCACCATATTATGATATTGCCCAAGTTTTGGGCTCGATCCGAAATCAATAGGTGTGAGAAATTGGACAATTCAAGTTCAACGGCAGTTCGTTCCTAATTGGAGTGGTTGGTGTATTTCATACTTCTAGCGATTGGATTTCTCTTACAACTCACCAAATGACTCCTCCCACCATATTATGATGTTGCCCAAGTTTTGGGCTCGATCCGAAATCAATAGGTGTGAGAAATTGGACAATTCAAGTTTAACGGTAGTTCGTTACTAATTGGAGTGGTTGGTGTATTCCATATTTCTAGCGATTGGATTTCAGTCAAAACTCACCAAATGACTACTCCCACCGTATTATGATGTTGCACAAGTTTGGGGTTCGATCCGAAATCAAAAGGTGTGAGAAATTGGACAATTCAAGTTCAACGGCAGTTCATTCCTAATTGGAGTGGTTGGTGTATTCCACACTTCTAGCGATTGGATTTCACTCAAAACTCACCAAATGAGTCCTCCCACCATATTATGATGTTGCCCAAGTTTTGGGGTCGATCCGAAATCAATAGGTGTTCCAAATTGGACAATTCAAGTTCAACGGCAGTTCGTTCCTAATTGGAGTGGTTGGTGTATTCCATACTTCTAGCGATTGGATTTCACTCAAAACTCACCAAATGACTCCTCCTACCATATTATGATGTTGCCCAAGTTTTGGGCTCGATCCGAAATCAATTGGTGTTCCAAATTGGACAATTCAAGTTCAACGGCAGTTCGTTCCTAATTGGAGTGGTTGGTGTATTCCATATTTCTCGCAATTGGATTTCACTCAAAACTCACCAAATGACTCCTCCCACCATATCATGATGTTGGCCAAGTTTTGGGCTCGATCCGAAATCAATAGGTGTTCTAAATTGGACAATTCAAGTTCAACGGCAGTTCGTTCCTAATTGGAGTGGTTGGTGTATTCCATACTTCTAGCGATTGGATTTCACTCAAAACTCACCAAATGACTCCTCCCACCATATTATGATGTTGCCCAAGTTTTGGGCTCGATCCGAAATCAATTGGTGTTCCAAATTGGACAATTCAAGTTCAACGGCAGTTCGTTCCTAATTGGAGTGGTTAGTGTATTCCGTACTTCTAGCGATTGAATTTCACTCAAAACTCACCAAATGAGTCCTCCCACCATATTATGATGTTGCCCAAGTTTGGGGCTCGATCCGAAATCAATAGCTGTGAGAAATTGGACAATTCAAATTCAACGGCAGTTCGTTCCAAATTGGAGTGGGTGGTGTATTCCATACTTCTAGCGATTGGATTTCACTAAAAACTCACCAAATGACTCCTCCCACCACATTATGATGTTGCCGAAGTTTTGGACTCGATCCGAAATCAATAGGTGTTCCAAATTGAACAATTCAAGTTCAACGGCAATTCGTTCCTAATTGGAGTGGTTGGTGTATTCCATACTTCTAGCGATTGGATTTCACTCAAAACTCACCAAATGACTCCTCCCACCGTATTATGTTGTTGCCCAAGTTTTTGGCTCGATCCGAAATCAATAGGTGTTCCAAATTGGACAATTCAAGTTCAACGGCAGTTCGTTCCTAATTGGAGTGGTTGGTGTATTCCATACTTCTAGCGATTGGATTTCGCTCAAAAATCACCAAATGACTCCTCCCACCATATTATGATGTTGCCCAACTTTTGGGCTCGATCCGAAATCAATAGGACTTCCAAATTGGACAATTCAAGTTCGATGGAAGTTCGTTCCTAATTGGAGTGGTTGGTGTTGCGTAGATACAGCTGCACCAAAATGGATTCAGTTGCATCCTCAACTTGTGATACTCGCAAGTGCACGAACCGTTGGTAGTTTAGCGTATGTAAGTGCGAGGTCGATTCCACAGGGATTGGTGATTGAATGATCCAATTTAGTTTCCCTACACAAAACAGAAATGAAAAAGAAAGGAAATAAATAAAACAAGGAAGAAAGAAATAACTAACTCAAGCAGATAAGTTCCCAAGTTCAATTAGATTAACGGATTGATTCTAGCTAAAGTATGATTAAGCCATGGTGTTTGGTCATAACCTTGTGTTCCTAATTCCCTAATTTGATCATTTGTTGTCTAACCTAAAATTAAGCATTAGGAACTCATTAAGCATAGAAGAACAATTTAAACAACCAAGCATGTATCTAATCCCTGTTGTCGAATGTCCATACATACTCTTCCTATTCATAGTTCAATTCGAATTAAAGCATGGTGTCTACTCTTAATTCAAACCAAGATAGCTAACATGCAAGCCTAAATGGTGATCAATCATTCAAACTAGCATATTAACTTATAAGCATAATGAATAAGAACAAAAATCATAATTGAAACTTGGAAACTAATCAAACTTGAAACTAAAGAAAAGAATTTACATAACAATGAAAATTAAAGTAGAACTTTGAAAGACTTAAAGTAAAATTTAGTAAAAGGATTTTTTGTTACAATCAATTAAGAACTAGAAAGGAAAACTAAGAGAATTTGAGGGAGAGAAGGGAAGGGAGCTCTAGAGAAGTGTTTGAGAGCTCCCCCCCTTGGGGTGTGTTTACAAGCTTAGAGAACTTCCCTATTTATAGGCCTAGGGGAAGTGAAAATCTGAATTCAATATGGCTAATGCATACAACACTTGTATTAGAAAATCTAAATTGGGTGATGCACTTGTATTATAAAATCTTGAATTGGTTGATGCACTTCACCAATAGATCCCACCAGCAGCCCTAGCTCATCTTCATGTCACCATGACCAAGCTTCCAACCAGAAATGATAGCTCATACCTAGCTCACCATGACCAAGCATCCAACCAGCACATGCTGAGGTCAGCATGACCAGCAAGTTCAAGGGCTTACAACTTGGGCTTCTCTTAATCAAATTAGGACTTTAAGCACTCGAAATTGAAGTTCAGAATGTCTTCGTTCCAGCCATATGTTATTTGGGCCAATCCAAGGTCGGAGGAAAAAGTTAAGGCCGAAACAAAATGCTAACTCATTTTCCGCGCTGATAAGATCCATCCTGAGCATGGTTCTGTGTTTGCTATGTAACGGACTCCAGATTTATCCAATGGGGCTGAATTTTGGATATGTTATAGTACACACCAATTCGAACAACTTTCATGAAGAAGGTGGCCTCATTCGAGCTATGTAGGTTGTTGGAACAAAGCTTACAATATGACCTACGGAACTGGACTGGCAGGGGGCTGTAGCCAAAATGAGTTTGTCTTTAAGCTCTTCATCCATTCATCCAAATTAGGCCTTAACATGCTTGAATTGCATGAATTATGCTCTCTAAAGACATCATTATTACCTAAAGCTCAACGAACTGAAAGATAAACACAAAAAGGATTAAAAGCACAAGTTTAACTCAAAAACATAACCAAATCATAAGCTAGAAGGGTACAAAATGATATACAATTATGAACCGATCAGTTGGTGTATTCCATACTTCTAGCGATTGGATTTCACTCAAAACTCACCAAATGACTCCTCCCACCATATTATGATGTTGCCCAAGTTTGGGGCTCGATCCGAAATCAATAGGTGTGAGAAATTGAACAATTCAAGTTCAACGGCAGTTCGTTCCAAATTGGAGTGGTTGGTGTATTCCATACTTCTAGCGATTGGATTTCACTAAAAACTCACCAAATGACTCCTCCCACCATATTATGTTGTTGCCCAAGTTTTGGGCTCGATCCGAAATCAATAGGTGTGAGAAATTGGACAATTCAAGTTCAACGGCAGTTCGTTCCTAATTGGAGTGGTTGGTGTATTCCATACTTCTAGCGATTGGGTTTCACTCAAAACTCACCAAATGACTCCTCCCACCATATTATGATGTTGCCCAAGTTTTGGGCTCGATCCGAAATCAATTGGAGTTCCAAATTGGACAATACAAGTTCAATGGCAGTTCATTCCTAATTGGAGTGGTTGGTGTATTCCATACTTCTAGCGATTGGATTTCACTCAAAACTCACCAAATGACCCCTCCCACCATATTATGTTGTTGCCCAAGTTTTTGGCTCGATCCGAAATCAATAGGTGTTCCAAATTGGACAATTCAAGTTCAACGGCAGTTCGTTCCTAATTGGAGTGGTT
This sequence comes from Prunus avium, assembly GCF_965620075.1. Taxonomy (NCBI): domain Eukaryota; kingdom Viridiplantae; phylum Streptophyta; class Magnoliopsida; order Rosales; family Rosaceae; genus Prunus; species Prunus avium. The sequence continues at coordinate 2,129,912 of NC_142287.1, forward strand.
GGTGTATTCCATACTTCTAGCGATTTGATTTCACTCAAAACTCACCAAATGACTCCTCCCACCATATTATGATGTTGCCCAAGTTTTGGGCACGATCCAAAATCAATAGGTGTTCCAAATTGGACAATTCAAGTTCAACAGCAGTTCGTTCCTAATTGGAGTGGTTGGTGTATTCCATACTTCTAGCGAATGGATTTCACTCAAAACTCACCAAATGACTACTCCCACCATATTATGATGTTGCCCAAGTTTGGGGCTCGATCCGAAATCAATAGGTGTGAGAAATTGGACAATTCAAGTTCAACGGCAGTTCATTCCTAATTGGAGTGGTTGGTGTATTCCATACTTCTAGGTTTTGGATTTCACTCAAAACTCACCAAATGACTCCTCCCACCATATTATGATGTTGCCCAAGTTTTGGGCTCGATCCGAACTCAATAGGTGTGAGAAATTGGACAATTCAAGTTCCACGGCAGTTCGTTCCAAATTGGAGTTGTTGGGGTATTCCATACTTCTAGCGATTGGATTTCACTCAAAACTCACCGAATGACTCCTCCCACCATATTATGATGTTGCCCTAGTGTTGGCTCGATCCGAAATCAAAAGGTGTTCCAAATTGGACAATTCAAGTTCAACAGCAGTTCGTTCCTAATTAGAGTGGTTGGTGTATTCCATAGTTCTAGCGATTGGATTTCACTCAAAACTCACCAAATGACTCCTCCCACCATATTATGTTGTTGCCCAAGTTTGGGGCTCGATCCGAAATCAATAGGTGTTCCAAATTGGACAATTCAAGTTCAACGGCAGTTCGTTCCTAATTGGAGTGGTTGGTGTATTCCATACTTCTAGCGATTGGATTTCACTCAAAACTCACCAAATGACTCCTCCCACCGTATTATGATGTTGCCCAAGTTTTGAGCTCGATCGGAAATCAATAGGACTTCCAAATTGGACAATTCAAGTTTAATGGCAGTTCGTTCCTAATTGGAGTGGTTGGTGTATTCCATACTTCTAGCGATTGGATTTCACTCAAAACTCACGAAATGACTCCTCCCACCATATTATTATGTTGCACAGGTTCGGGGTTCCATCCGAAATAAATAGGTGTGAGAAATTGGACAATTCAAGTTCAACGGCAGTTCGTTCCTAATTGGAGTGGTTGGTGTATTCCATACTTCTAGTGATTGGATTTCACTCAAAACTCACCAAATGACTCGTCCCACCATATTATGATGTTGCCCAAGTTTTGGACTCGATCCGGAATCAATAGGTGTAAGAAATTGGACAATTCCAGTTCAAAGGCAGTTCGTTCCTAATTGGAGTGGTTGGTGTATTCCATACTTCTAGCGATTGGATTTCTCTCAAAACTCACCAAATGACTGCTCCCACCATATTATGATGTTGCCCAAGTTTGGGGCTCGATCCGAAATCAATAGGTGTGAGAAATTGGACAATTCAAGTTCAACGGCAGTTCGTTCCTAATTGGAGTGGTTGGTGTATTCCACACTTCTAGCGATTGGATTTCACTCAAAACTCACCAAATGACTCCTCCCACCATATTATTATGTTGCCCAAGTTTTGGGCTCGATCCGAACTCAATAGGTGTGAGAAATTGGACAATTTAAGTTCAACGGCAGTTTGTTCCTAATTGGAGTGGTTGGTGTATTCCATACTTCTAGCGATTGGATTTCAGTCAAAACTCACCAAATGACTCCTCCCACCGTATTATGATGTTGCACAAGTTTGGGGATCGATCCGAAATCATTAGGTGTGAGAAATTGGACAATTCAAGTTCAACGGCAGTTCGTTCCTAATTGGATTGGTTGGTGTATTCTATACTTCTAGCGATTGGATTTCACTCAAAACTCACCAAATGACTCCTCCCACCATATTATGATGTTGCCCAAGTTTTGGGCTCTATCCGAACTCAATAGGTGTGAGAAATTGGACAATTCAAGTTCAACGGCAGTTCGTTCCGAATTGGAGTTGTTGGTGTATTCCATAATTCTAGCGATTGGATTTCACTCAAAACTCACCAAATGACTCCTCCCACCATATTATGATGTTGCACATGTTTCGGGTTCCATCCGAAATCAATAGGTGTTCAAAATTGGACAATTCAAGTTCAACGGCAGTTCGTTCCTAATTGGAGGGGTTGGTGTATTCCATACTTCTAACGATTGGATTTCACTCAAAACTCACCAAATGACTCCTCCCACCATATTATGATGTTGTCCAAGTTTTGGGCTCGATCCGAAATCAATAGGTGTTCGAAATTGGACAATTCAAGTTCAACGGCAGTTCGTTCCTAATTGGAGTGGTTGGTGTATTCCATACTTCTAGCAATTGGATTTCACTCAAAACTCGCCAAATGACTCCTCCCACCATATTATGATGTTGCCCAAGTTTGGGGTTCCATCCTAAATCAATAGGTGTTCCAAATTGGACAATTCAAGTTCAACGGCAGTTCGTTCCTAATTCGAGTGGTTGGTGTATTCCACACTTCTAGCGATTGGATTTCACTCAAAACACACCAACTGACTCCTCCCACCATATTATGATGTTGCCCAAGTTTTGGGCTCGATTCGAAACAAATAGGTGTTCCAAATTGGACAATTCAAGTTCAATGGCAGTTCGTTCCTAATTGGAGTGGTTGGTGTATTCCACACTTCTAGCGATTGGATTTCACTCAAAACTCACCAAATGACTCCTCCCACCATATTATGATGTTGCCCAAGTTTGGGGCTCGATCCGAAATCAATAGGTGTTCGAAATTGGAGAATTCAAGTTCAACGACAGTTCGTTCCTAATTGGAGTGGTTGGTGTATTCCATACTTCTAGCGATTGGATTTCACTCAAAACTCACCAAATGGCTCCTCCCACCATATTATGTTGTTGCCCAAGTTTGGGGCTCGATCCGAAATCAATAGGTGTTCCAAATTGGACAATTCAAGTTCAACGGCAGTTCGTTCCTAATTGGAGTGGTTGGTGTATTCCATACTTCTAGCGATTGGATTTCACTCAAAACTCACCAAATGACTCCTCCCACCGTATTATGAGGTTGCCCAAGTTTTGTGCTCGATCGGAAATCAATAGGACTTCCAAATTGGACAATTCAAGTTTAATGGCAGTTCGTTCCTAATTGGAGTGGTTGGTGTATTCCATAGTTCTAGCGATTGGATTTCACTCAAAACTCACGAAATGACTCCTCCCACCATATTATTATGTTGCACAGGTTCGGGGTTCCATCCGAAATAAATAGGTGTGAGAAATTGGACAATTCAAGTTCAACGGCAGTTCGTTCCTAATTGGAGTGGTTGGTGTATTCCATACTTACAGCGATTGGATTTGACTCAAAACTCACCAAATGACTCCTCCCACCATATTATGATGTTGCCCAAGTTTTGGACTCGATCCGGAATCAATAGGTGTAAGAAATTGGACAATTCCAGTTCAAAGGCAGTTCGTTCCTAATTGGAGTGGTTGGTGTATTCCATACTTCTAGCGATTGGATTTCTCTCAAAACTCACCAAATGATTGCTCCCACCATATTATGATGTTGCCCAAGTTTGGGGCTCGATCCGAAATCAATAGGTGTGAGAAATTGGACAATTCAAGTTCAACGGCAGTTCGTTCCTAATTCGAGTGGTTGGTGTATTCCACACTTCTAGCGATTGGATTTCACTCAAAACTCACCAAATGACTCCTCCCACCATATTATGATGTTGCCCAAGTTTTGGGCTCGATCCGAACTCAATAGGTGTGAGAAATTGGACAATTTAAGTTCAACGGCAGTTTGTTCCTAATTGGAGTGGTTGGTGTATTCCATACTTCTAGCGATTGGATTTCAGTCAAAACTCACCAAATGACTCCTCCCACCGTATTATGATGTTGCACAAGTTTGGGGATCGATCCGAAATCATTAGGTGTGAGAAATTGGACAATTCAAGTTCAACGGCAGTTCGTTCCTAATTGGATTGGTTGGTGTATTCTATACTTCTAGCGATTGGATTTCACTCAAAACTCACCAAATGACTCCTCCCACCATATTATGATGTTGCCCAAGTTTTGGGCTCTATCCGAACTCAATAGGTGTGAGAAATTGGACAATTCAAGTTCAACGGCAGTTCGTTCCTAATTGGAGTTGTTGGTGTATTCCATAATTCTAGCGATTGGATTTCACTCAAAACTCACCAAATGACTCCTCCCACCATATTATGATGTTGCACATGTTTGGGGTTCCATCCGAAATCAATAGGTGTTCAAAATTGGAAAATTCAAGTTCAACGGCAGTTCGTTCCTAATTGGAGGGGTTGGTGTATTCCATACTTCTAGCGATTGGATTTCACTCAAAACTCACCAAATGACTCCTCCCACCATATTATGATGTTGTCCAAGTTTAGGGCTCAATCCGAAATCAATAAGTGTTCGAAATTGGACAATTCAAGTTCAACGGCAGTTCGTTCCTAATTGGAGTGGTTGGTGTATTCCACACTTCTAGCAATTGGATTTCACTCAAAACTCACCAAATGACTCCTCCCACCATATTATGATGTTGCCCAAGTTTGGGGTTCCATCCTAAATCAATAGGTGTTCCAAATTGGACAATTCAAGTTCAACGGCAGTTCGTTCCTAATTGGAGTGGTTGGTGTATTCCACACTTCTAGCGATTGGATTTCACTCAAAACTCACCAAATGACTCCTCCCACCATATTATGATGTTGCCCAAGTTTTGGGCTCGATCCAAAATCAATAGGTGTTCCAAATTGGACAATTCAAGTTCAACGGGAGTTCGTTCCTAATTGGAGTGGTTGGTGTATTCCATACTTCTAGCGATTGGATTTCACTCAAAACTCACCAATTGACTCCTCCCACCATATTATGATGTTGCCCAAGTTTTGGGCTCGATCCGAACTCAAGAGGTGTGAGAAATTGGACAATTCAAGTTCAACGACAGTTCGTTCCTAATTGGAGTGGTTGGTGTATTCCACACTTCTAGCGATTCGATTTCACTCAAAACTCACCAATTGACTCCTCCCACCAAATTATGATGTTGCCCAAGTTTTGGGCTCGATCCGAAATCAATAGGTGTTCCAAATTGGACAATTCAAGTTCAACGGCAGTTCGTTCCTAATTGGAGTGGTTGGTGTATTCCATACTTCTAGCGATTGGATTTCACTCAAAACTCACCAAATGACTCCTCCCACCACATTATGATGTTGCCCAAGTTTTGGGCTCGATCCGAAATCAATAGGTGTGAGAAATTGGAAAATTCAAGTTCAACGGCAGTTCGTTCCTAATTGGAGTGGTTGGTGTATTCCATACTTCTAGCGATTCGATTTCACTCAAAACTCACCAAATGACTCGTCCCACCAAATTATGATGTTGCCCAAGTTTTGGGCTCGATCCGAAATCAATAGGTGTGAGAAATTGGACAATTCAAGTTCAACGGCAGTTCGTTCCTAATTGGAGTGGTTGGTGTATTCCATACTTCTAGCGATTGGATTTCACTCAAAACTCACCAATTGACTCCTCCCACCATATTATGATGTTGCCCAAGTTTTGGGGTCGATCCGAAATCAATAGGTGTTCCAAATTGGACAATTCAAGTTCAACGGCAGTTCGTTCCTAATTGGAGTGGTTGGTGTATTCCATACTTCTAGCGATTGGATTTCACTCAAAACTCACCAAATGACTCCTCCCACCACATTATGATGTTGGCCAAGTTTTGGGCTCGATCCGAAATCAATAGGTGTTCCAAATTGGACAATTCAAGTTCAACGGCAGTTCGTTCCTAATTGGAGTGGTTGGTGTATTCCATACTTCTAGCGATTGGATTTCACTCAAAACTCACCAATTGAGTCCTCCGACCATATTACGATGTTGCCCAAGTTTTGGGCTCGATCAGAAATCAATAGGTGTTCCAAATTGGACAATTCAAGTTCAACGGCAGTTCGTTCCTAATTGGAGTGGTTGGTGTATTCCATACTTCTAGCGATTGGATTTCACTCAAAACTCACCAACTGACTCCTCCCACCATATTATGATGTTGCCCCAGTTTTGGGCTCGATCCGAACTCAATAGGTGTGAGAAATTGGACAATTCAAGTTAAACGACAGTTCGTTCCTAATTGGAGTGGTTGGTGTATTCCATACTTCTAGCGATTGGATTTCACTCAAAACTCACCAAATGACTCCTCCCACCATATTATGATGTTGCCCAAGTTTTGGGCTCGATCCGAACTCAATAGGTGTGAGAAATTGGACAATTCAAGTTCAACGGCAGTTCGTTCCTAATTGGAGTTGTTGGTGTATTCCATACTTCTAGCGATTGGATTTCATTCAAAACTCACCAAATGACTCCTCCCACCAAATTATGATGTTGCCCAAGTTTTGGGCTCGATCCGAACTCAATAGGTGTGAGAAATTGGACAATTCAAGTTCAACAGCAGTTCGTTCCTAATTGGAACGGTTGGTGTATTCCATACTTCTAGCGATTGGATTTCATTCAAAACTCACCAAATGACTCCTCCCACCAAATTATGATGTTGCCCAAGTTTTGGGCTCGATCCGAACTCAATAGGTGTGAGAAATTGGACAATTCAAGTTCAACAGCAGTTCGTTCCAAATTGGAACAGTTGGTGTATTCCATACTTCTAGCGATTGGATTTCACTCAAAACTCACCAAATGACTCCTCCCGCCATGATATGATGTTGCCCAAGTTTTGGGCTCGATTCGAAATCAATAGGAGTTCCAAATTGGACAATTCAAGTTCAACGGCAGTTCGTTCCTAATTGGAGTGGTTGGTGTATTCCATACTTCTAGCGATTGGATTTCACTCAAAACTCACCAAATGACTCCTCCCACCATATTAAGATGTTGCCCAAGTTTTGGGCTCGATCTGAAATCAATAGGTGTGAGAAATCGGACAATTCAAGTTCAACAGCAATTCGTTCCTAATTGGAATGGTTGGTGTATTCCATTCTTCTAGCGATTGGATTTCACTCAAAACTCACCAATTGACTCCTCCCACCATATTATGATGTTGCCCAAGTTTTGGGCTCGATCCAAAATCAATAGGTGTTCCAAATTGGACAATTCAAGTTCAACGGCAGTTCGTTCCTAATTGGAGTGGTTGGTGTATTCCATACTTCTAGCGATTGGATTTCACTCAAAACTCACCAATTGACTCCTCCCACCATATTACGATGTTGCCCAAGTTTTGGGCTCGATCAGAAATCAATAGGTGTTCCAAATTGGACAATTCAAGTTCAACGGCAGTTCGTTCCTAATTCGAGTGGTTGGTGTATTCCATACTTCTAGCGATTGGATTTCACTCAAAACTCACCAAATGACTCCTCCCACCATATTATGATGTTGCCCAAGTTTTGGGCTCGATCCGAACTCAATAGGTGTTCCAAATTGGACAATTCAAGTTCAACGGCAGTTCGTTCCTAATTGGGGGTGGTTGGTGTATTCCATACTTCTAGCGATTGGATTTCACTCAAAACTCACCAAATGACTCCTCCCACCATATTATGATGTTGCCCAAGTTTTGGGCTCGATCCAAAATCAATAGGTGTTCCAAATTGGACAATTCAAGTTCAACGAATGTTCGTTCCTAATTGGGGTGGTTGGTGTATTCCATACTTCTAGCGATTGGATTTCACTCAAAACTCACCAAATGACACCTCCCACCATATTATGATGTTCCCCAAGTTTTGGGCTCGATCCGAAATCAATAGATTTGAGAAATTGGACAATTCAAGTTCAACGGCAGTTCGTTCCTAATTGGAGTGGTTGGTGTATTCCATACTTCTAGCGATTGGATTTCACTCAAAACTCACCAATTGACTCCTCCCACCATATTATGATGTTGCCCAAGTTTTGGGTTCGATCCGAAATCAATAGGTGTTCCAAATTGGACAATTCAAGTTCAACGGCAGTTCGTTCCTAATTGGAGTGGTTGGTGTATTCCATACTTCTAGCGATTGGATTTCACTCAAAACTCACCAAATGACTCCTCCCACCAAATTATGATGTTGCCCAAGTTTTGGGCTCGATCCGAACTCAATAGGTGTGAGAAATTGGACAATTCAAGTTCAACGGCAGTGCGTTCCTAATTGGAGTGGTTGGTGTATTCCATACTTCTAGCGATTGGATTTCACTCAAAACTCACTAAATGACTCCTCCCACCATATTATGATGTTGCCCAAGTTTTGGTCTCGATCCGAAATCAATAGGTGTTCCAAATTGGACAATTCAAGTTCAACGGCAGTTCGTTCCTAATTGGAGTGGTTGGTGTATTCCATACTTCTAGCGATTGGATTTCACTCAAAACTCACCAAATGACTCCTCCCACCATATTAAGATGTTGCCCAAGTTTTGGGCTCGATCCGAAATCAATAGGTGTGAGAAATCGGAAAATTCAAGTTCAACAGCAATTCGTTCCTAATTGGAATGGTTGGTGTATTCCATACTTCTAGCGATTGGATTTCACTCAAAACTCACCAAATGAATCCTCCCACCATATTATGATGTTGCACAAGTTTCGGGTTCCATCCGAAATCAATAGGTGTGAGAAATTGGACAATTCAAGTTCAACGGCAGTTCGTTCCTAATTGAAGTGGTTGGTATATTCCATACTTCTAGCGATTGGATTTCACTAAAAACTCACCAAATGACTCCTCCCACCATATTATGATGTTGACCAAGTTTTGGACTCGATCCGAAATCAATAGGTGTTCCGAATTGGACAATTCAAGTTCAACGGCAGTTCGTTCCAAATTGGAGTGGTTGGTGTATTCCCCACTTCTAGCGATTGGATTTCACTCAAAACTCACCAAATGACTCCTCCCACCATATTATGATGTTGCCCAAGTTTTGGGCTCGATCCGAAATCAATAGGTGTTCCAAATTGGACAATTCAAGTTCAACGGTAGTTCGTTCCTAATTGGAGTGGTTGGTGTATTCCATACTTCTAGCGATTGGATTTCACTCAAAACTCACCAAATGACTCCTCCCACCATATTATGATGTTGCTCAAGTTTTGGGCTCGGTCCGAAATCAATAGGTGTTCCAAATTGGACAATTCAAGTTCAACGGCAGTTCGTTCCTAATTGGAGTGGTTGGTGTATTCCATACTTCTAGCGATTGGATTTCCCTCAAAACTGACCACATGACTCCTCCCACCATATTATGATGTTGCCCAAGTTTTGGGCTTGATCCGAAATCAATAGGTGTTCCAAATTGGACAATTCAAGTTCAACGGCAGTTCGTTCCTAATTGGAGTGGTTGGTGTATTCCATACTTCTAGCGATTGGATTTCACTCAAAACTCACCAAATGACTCCTCCCACCATATTATGATGTTGCCCAAGTTTTCGGCTCGATCCGAACTCAATAGGTGTGAGAAATTGGACAATTCAAGTTCAACGACAGTTCGTTCCTAATTGGTGTGGTTGGTGTATTCCATACTTCTAGCGATTCGATTTCACTCAAAACTCACCATATGACTCCTCCCACCATATTATGATGTTGCCCAAGTTTTGGGCTCGATCCGAAATCAATAGGTGTTCCAAATTGGACAATTCAAGTTCAACGGCAGTTCGTTCCTAATTGGAGTGGTTGGTGTATTCCATACTTCTAGCGATTGGATTTCACTCAAAACTCACCAATTGACTCCTCCCACCATATTATGATGTTGCCCAAGTTTTGGGTTCGATCCGAAATCAATAGGTGTTCCAAATTGGACAATTCAAGTTCAACGGCAGTTCGTTCCTAATTGGAGTGGTTGGTGTATTCCATGGTTCTAGCAATTAGATTTCACTCAAAACTCACCAAATGACTCCTCCCACCAAATTATGATGTTGCCCAAGTTATGGGCTCGATCCGAAATCAATAGGTGTTCCAAATTGGACAATTCCAGTTCAACGGCAGTTCGTTCCTAATTGGAGTGGTTGGTGTATTCCATACTTCTAGCGATTCGATTTCACTCAAAACTCACCGTATGACTCCTCCCACCATATTATGATGTTGCCCAAGTTATGGGCTCGATCCGAAATCAATAGGTGTGAGAAATTGGACAATTCAAGTTCAACGGCAGTTCGTTCCTAATTGGTGTGGTTGGTGTATTCCATACTTCTAGCGATTCGATTTCACTCTAAACTCACCATATGACTCCTCCCACCATATTATGATGTTGCCCAAGTTTTGGGCTCGATCCGAAATCAATAGGTGTTCCAAATTGGACAATTCAAGTTCAACGGCAGTTCGTTCCTAATTGGAGTGGTTGGTGTATTCCATACTTCTAGCGATTGGATTTCCCTCAAAACTCACCAATTGACTCCTCCCACCATATTATGATGTTGCCCAAGTTTTGGGTTCGATCCGAAATCAATAGGTGTTCCAAATTGGACAATTCAAGTTCAACGGCAGTTCGTTCCTAATTGGAGTGGTTGGTGTATTCCATGGTTTTAGCAATTAGATTTCACTCAAAACTCACCAAATGACTCCTCCCACCAAATTATGATGTTGCCCAAGTTATGGGCTCGATCCGAAATCAATAGGTGTTCCAAATTGGACAATTCCAGTTCAACGGCAGTTCGTTCCTAATTGGAGTGGTTGGTGTATTCCATACTTCTAGCGATTCGATTTCACTCAAAACTCACCGTATGACTCCTCCCACCATATTATGATGTTGCCCAAGTTATGGGCTCGATCCGAAATCAATAGGTGTGAGAAATTGGACAATTCAAGTTCAACGGCAGTTCGTTCCTAATTGGTGTGGTTGGTGTATTCCATACTTCTAGCGATTCGATTTCACTCTAAACTCACCATATGACTCCTCCCACCATATTATGATGTTGCCCAAGTTTTGGGCTCGATCCGAAATCAATAGGTGTTCCCAATTGGACAATTCAAGTTCAACGGCAGTTCGTTCCTAATTGGAGTGGTTGGTGTATTCCATACTTCTAGCGATTGGATTTCACTCAAAACTCACCAATTGACTCCTCCCACCATATTATGATGTTGCCCAAGTTTTGGGTTCGATCCGAAATCAATAGGTGTTCCAAATTGGACAATTCAAGTTCAACGGCAGTTCGTTCCTAATTGGAGTGGTTGGTGTATTCCATACTTCTAGCAATTAGATTTCACTCAAAACTCACCAAATGACTCCTCCCACCAAATTATGATGTTGCCCAAGTTATGGGCTCGATCCGAAATCAATAGGTGTGAGAAATTGGACAATTCCAGTTCAACGGCAGTTCGTTCCTAATTGGAGTGGTTGGTGTATTCCATACTTCTAGCGATTCGATTTCACTCAAAACTCACCGTATGACTCCTCCCACCATATTATGATGTTGCCCAAGTTTTGGGCTCGATCCGAAATCAATAGGTGTTCCAAATTGGACAATTCAAGTTCAACGTCAGTTCGTTCCTAATTGGAGTGGTTGGTGTATTCCATACTTCTAGCGATTGGATTTCACTCAAAGCTCACCAAATGACTCCTCCCACCATATTATGATGTTGCCCAAGTTTGGGGCTCGATCCGAAATCAATAGGTGTGAGAAATTGGACAATTCAAGTTCAACGGCAGTTCGTTCCTAATTGGAGTGGTTGGTGTATTCAATACTTCTAGAAATTGGATTTCACTCACAACTCCCCAAATGACTCCTCCCACCATATTATGATGTTGCCCAAGTTTTGGGCTCGATCCGAAATCAATAGGTGTTCCAAATTGGACAATTCAAGTTCAACGGCAGTTCGTTCCTAATTGGAGTGGTTGGTGTATTCCATACTTCTAGCGATTGGATTTCACTCAAAACTCACCAAATGACTCCTCCCACCGTATTATGTTGTTGCCCAAGTTTTGGGATCGATCAGAAATCAATAGGTGTTCCAAATTGGACAATTCAAGTTCAACGGCAGTTCGTTCCTAATTGGAGTGGTTGGTGTATTCCATACTTCTAGCGATTCGATTTCACTCAAAACTCACCAAATGACTCCTCCCCCCAAATTATGATGTTGCCCAAGTTTTGGGCTCGATCCGAAATCAATAGGTTTTCCAAATTGGACAATTCAAGTTCAACGGCAGTTCGTTCCTAATTGGAGTGGTTGGTGTATTCCATACTTCTAGCGATTGGATTTCACTCAAAACTCACCAATTGACTCCGCCCACCATATTACGATGTTGCCCAAGTTTTGGGCTCGATCAGAAATCAATAGGTGTTCCAAATTGGACAATTCAAGTTCAACGGCAGTTCGTTCCAAATTGGAATGGTTGGTGTATTCCATACTTCTAGCGATTGGATTTCACTCAAAACTCACCAATTGACTCCTCCCACCATATTATGATGTTGGCGAAGTTTTGGGCTCTATCCGAAATCAATAGTTGTTCCAAATTGGACAATTCAATTTCAACGGCAGTTCGTTCCTAATTGGAGTGGTTGGTGTATTCCATACTTCTAGCGATTCGATTTCACTCAAAACTCACCAATTGACTCCTCCCCCCAAATTATGATGTTGCCCAAGTTTTGGGCTCGATCCGAAATGAATAGGTTTTCCAAATTGGACAATTCAAGTTCAACAGCAGTTCGTTCCTAATTGGAGTATTTGGTGTATTCCATACTTCTAGCGATTGGATTTCACTCAAAACTCACCAATTGACTCCTCCCACCATATTACGATGTTGCCCAAGTTTTGGGTTCGATCAGAAATCAATAGGTGTTCCAAATTGGACAATTCAAGTTCAACGGCAGTTCGTTCCTAATTGGAGTGGTTGGTGTATTCCATACTTCTAGCGATTCGATTTCACTCAAAACTCACCAAATGACTCCTCCCCCCAAATTATGATGTTGCCCAAGTTTTGGGCTCGATCCGAAATCAATAGGTTTGAGAAATTGGACAATTCAAGTTCAACGACAGTTCATTCCTAATTGGAGTGGTTGGTGTATTCCATACTTCTAGCGATTGGATTTCCCTCAAAACTGACCACATGACTCCTCCCACCATATTATGATGTTGCCCAAGTTTTGGGCTTGATCCGAAATCAATAGGTGTTCCAAATTGGACAATTCAAGTTCAACGGCAGTTCGTTCCTAATTGGAGTGGTTGGTGTATTCCATACTTCTAGCGATTGGATTTCACTCAAAACTCACCAAATGACTCCTCCCACCATATTATGATGTTGCCCAAGTTTTGGGCTCGATCCGAACTCAATAGGTGTGAGAAATTGGACAATTCAAGTTCAACGACAGTTCGTTCCTAACTGGAGTGGTTGGTGTATTCCATACTTCTAGCGATTGGATTTCACTCAAAACTCACCAAATGACTCCTCCCATCATATTATGATGTTGCCCAAGTTCTGGGCTCGATCCCAAATCAATAGCTGTTCCAAATTGGACAATTCAAGTTCAACGGCAGTTCGTTCCTAATTGGAGTGGTTGGTGTATTCCATACTTCTAGCGATTGGATTTCACTCAAAATTCACCAAATGACTCCTCCCACCATATTATGATGTTGCCCAAGTTTTGGGCTCTATCCGAAATCAATAGGTGTTCCAAATTGGACAATTGAAGTTCAATGGCAGTTCGTTCCTAATTGGGGTGGTTGGTGTATTCCATACTTCTAGCGATTGGATTTCACTCAAAACTCACCAAATGACTCCTCCCACCATATTATGATGTTGCCCAAGTTTGGGGCTCGATCCGAAATCAATAGGTGTGAGAAATTGGACAATTCAAGTTCAACGGCAGTTCGTTCCTAATTGGAGTGGTTGGTGTATTCCACACTTCTAGCGATTGGATTTCACTCAAAACTCACCAATTGACTCCTCCCACCATATTATGATGTTGCCCAAGTTTTGGGTTCAATCCGAAATGAATAGGTGTTCCAAATTGGACAATTCAAGTTCAACGGCAGTTCGTTCCTAATTGGAGTGGTTGGTGTATTCCATACTTCTTTCAATTGGATTTCACTCAAAATTCACCATATGACTCCTCCCACCATATTATGACGTTGCCCAAGTTTTGGGCTCGATCCAAAATCAATAGGTGTTCCAAATTGGACAATTCAAGTTCAACGGCAGTTCGTTCCTAATTGGAGTGGTTGGTGTATTCCATACTTCTAGCGATTGGATTTCACTCAAAACTCACCAATTGACTCCTCCCACCATATTATGATGTTGCCCAAGTTTTGGGTTCGATCCAAAATCAATAGGTGTTCCAAATTGGACAATTCAAGTTCAACGGCAGTTCGTTCCTAATTGGAGTGGTTGGTGTATTCCATACTTCTAGCAATTAGATTTCACTCAAAACTCACCAAATGACTCCTGCCACCAAATTATGATGTTGCCCAAGTTATGGGCTCGATCCGAAATCAATAGGTGTGAGAAATTGGACAATTCAAGCTCAACGGCAGTTCGTTCCTAATTGGAGTGGTTGGTGTATTCCATACTTCTAGCGATTGGATTTCACTCAAAGCTCACCAAATGACTCCTCCCACCATATTATGATGTTGCCGAAGTTTGGGGCTCGATCCGAAATCAATAGGTGTGAGAAATTGGACAATTCAAGTTCAATGGCAGTTCGTTCCTAATTAGAGTGGTCGGTGTATTCAATACTTCTAGAAATTGGATTTCACTCAAAACTCCCCAAATGACTCCTCCCACCATATTATGATGTTGCCCAAGTTTTGGGCTCGATCCGAAATCAATAGGTGTTCCAAATTGGACAATTCAAGTTCAACGGCAGTTCGTTCCTAATTGGAGTGCTTGGTGTATTCCATACTTCTAGCGATTCGATTTCACTCAAAACTCACCAATTGACTCCTCCCCCCAAATTATGATGTTGCCCAAGTTTTGGGCTCGATCCGAAATCAATAGGTTTTCCAAATTGGACAATTCAAGTTCAACGGCAGTTCGTTCCTAATTGGAGTGGTTGGTGTATTCCATACTTCTAGCGATTGGATTTCACTCAAAACTCACCAATTGACTCCTCCCACCAAATTACGATGTTGCCCAAGTTTTGGGTTCGATCAGAAATCAATAGGTGTTCCAAATTGGACAATTCAAGTTCAACGGCAGTTCGTTCCTAATTGGAGTGGTTGGTGTATTCCATACTTTTAGCAATTCGATTTCACTCAAAACTCACCAAATGACTCCTCCCCCCAAATTATGATGTTGCCCAAGTTTTGGGCTCGATCCGAAATCAATAGGTTTGAGAAATTGGACAATTCAAGTTCAACGACAGTTCATTCCTAATTGGAGTGGTTGGTGTATTCCATACTTCTAGCGATTGGATTTCCCTCAAAACTGACCACATGACTCCTCCCACCATATTATGACGTTGCCCAAGTTTTGGGCTTGATCCGAAATCAATAGGTGTTCCAAATTGGACAATTCAAGTTCAACGGCAGTTCGTTCCTAATTGGAGTGGTTGGTGTATTCCATACTTCTAGCGATTGGATTTCATTCAAAACTCACCAATTGACTCCTCCCACCATATTACGATGTTGCCCAAGTTTTGGGCTCGATCAGAAATCAATAGGTGTTCCAAATTGGACAATTCAAGTTCAACGGCAGTTCATTCCTAATTGGAGTGGTTGGTGTATTCCATACTTCTAGCGATTGGATTTCACTCAAAACTCACCAAATGACTCCTCCCACCATATTATGATGTTGCCCAAGTTTTGGGCTCGATCCGAACTCAATAGGTGTGAGAAATTGGACAATTCAAGTTCAACGACAGTTCGTTCCTAACTGGAGTGGTTGGTGTATTCCATACTTCTAGCGATTGGATTTCACTCAAAACTCACCAAATGACTCCTCCCATCATATTATGATGTTGCCCAAGTTCTGGGCTCGATCCCAAATCAATAGCTGTTCCAAATTGGACAATTCAAGTTCAACGGCAGTTCGTTCCTAATTGGAGTGGTTGGTGTATTCCATACTTCTAGCGATTGGATTTCACTCAAAATTCACCAAATGACTCCTCCCACCATATTATGATGTTGCCCAAGTTTTGGGCTCTATCCGAAATCAATAGGTGTTCCAAATTGGACAATTGAAGTTCAATGGCAGTTCGTTCCTAATTGGGGTGGTTGGTGTATTCCATACTTCTAGCGATTGGATTTCACTCAAAACTCACCAAATGACTCCTCCCACCATATTATGATGTTGCCCAAGTTTGGGGCTCGATCCGAAATCAATAGGTGTGAGAAATTGGACAATTCAAGTTCAACGGCAGTTCGTTCCTAATTGGAGTGGTTGGTGTATTCCACACTTCTAGCGATTGGATTTCACTCAAAACTCACCAATTGACTCCTCCCACCATATTATGATGTTGCCCAAGTTTTGGGTTCAATCCGAAATGAATAGGTGTTTCAAATTGGACAATTCAAGTTCAACGGCAGTTCGTTCCTAATTGGAGTGGTTGGTGTATTCCATACTTCTTTCAATTGGATTTCACTCAAAATTCACCATATGACTCCTCCCACCATATTATGATGTTGCCCAAGTTTTGGGCTCGATCCGAAATCAATAGGTGTTCCAAATTGGACAATTCAAGTTCAACGGCAGTTCGTTCCTAATTGGAGTGGTTGGTGTATTCCATACTTCTAGCGATTGGATTTCACTCAAAACTCACCAATTGACTCCTCCCACCATATTATGATGTTGCCCAAGTTTTGGGTTCGATCCAAAATCAATAGGTGTTCCAAATTGGACAATTCAAGTTCAACGGCAGTTCGTTCCTAATTGGAGTGGTTGGTGTATTCCATACTTCTAGCAATTAGATTTCACTCAAAACTCACCAAATGACTCCTGCCACCAAATTATGATGTTGCCCAAGTTATGGGCTCGATCCGAAATCAATAGGTGTGAGAAATTGGACAATTCAAGCTCAACGGCAGTTCGTTCCTAATTGGAGTGGTTGGTGTATTCCATACTTCTAGCGATTGGATTTCACTCAAAGCTCACCAAATGACTCCTCCCACCATATTATGATGTTGCCCAAGTTTTGGGCTCGATCCGAAATCAATAGGTGTGAGAAATTGGACAATTCAAGTTCAACGGCAGTTCGTTCCTAATTAGAGTGGTCGGTGTATTCAATACTTCTAGAAATTGGATTTCACTCAAAACTCCCCAAATGACTCCTCCCACCATATTATGATGTTGCCCAAGTTTTGGGCTCGATCCGAAATCAATAGGTGTTCCAAATTGGACAATTCAAGTTCAACGGCAGTTCGTTCCTAATTGGAGTGCTTGGTGTATTCCATACTTCTAGCGATTGGATTTCACTCAAAACTCACCAAATGACTCCTCCCACCATGTTATGTTGTTGCCCAAGTTTTGGGATCGATCCGAAATCAATAGGTGTTCCAAATTGGACAATTCAAGTTCAACGGCAGTTCGTTCCTAATTAAAGTGGTTGGTGTATTCCATACTTCTTGCGATTGGATTTCACTCAAAACTCACCAAATGATTCCTCCCACCATATTATGATGTTGCCCAAGTTTGGGGCTCGATCCGAAATCAATAGGTGTGAGAAATTGGACAATTCAAGTTCAACGGCAGTTCGTTCCTAATTGGAGTGGTTGGTGTATTCAATACTTCTAGAAATTGGATTTCACTCAAAACTCCCCAAATGACTCCTCCCACCAAATTATGATGTTGCCCAAGTTTTGGGCTCAATCCGAAATCAATAGGTTTTCCAAATTGGACAATTCAAGTTCAACGGCAGTTCGTTCCTAATTGGAGTGGTTGGTGTATTCCATACTTCTAGCGATTGGATTTCACTCAAAGCTCACCAAATGACTCCTCCCACCATATTATGATGTTGCCTAAGTTTTGGGCTCGATCCGAAATCCATAGGTGTTCCAAATTGGACAGTTCAAGTTCAACGGCAGTTCGTTCCTAATTGGAGCGGTAGGTGTATTCCATACTTCTAGCGATTGGATTTCACTCAAAGCTCACCAAATGACTCCTCCCACCATATTATGATGTCGCACAAGTTTGGGGTTCCATCCGAAATCAATGGGTGTGAGAAATTGGACAATTCAAGTTCAACGACAGTTCGTTCCTGATTGGAGTGGTTGGTGTATTCCATACTTCTAGCGATTGGATTTCACTCAAAACTCACCAAATGGCTCCTCCCACCATATTATGATGTTGCCCAAGTTTTGGGGTCGATCCGAACTCAATAGGTGTGAGAAATTGGACAATTCAAGTTCAACGACAGTTCGTTCCTAATTGGAGTGGTTGGTGTATTCCATACTTCTAGCGATTGGATTTCACTCAAAACTCACCAAATGACTCCTCCCACCATATTATGATGTTGCCTAAGTTTTGGGCTCGATCCGAACTCAAGAGGTGTGAGAAATTGGACAATTCAAGTTCAACGACAGTTCGTTCCTAATTGGAGTGGTTGGTGTATTCCACACTTCTAGCGATTGGATTTCACTCAAAACTCACCAAATGACTCCTCCCACCATATTATGATGTTGCCCAAGTTTCGGGCTCGATCCGAACTCAGTAGTTGTGAGAAATTGGACAATTCAAGTTCAACGACAGTTCGTTCCTAATTGGAGTGGTTGGTGTATTCCATACTTCTAGTGATTGGATTTCACTCAAAACTCACCAAATGACTCCTCCCACCATATTATGATGTTGCCCAAGTTTTGGGCTCGATCCGAAATCAATAGGTGTTCCAAATTGGACAATTCAAGTTCAACGGCAGTTCGTTCCTAACTGGAGTGGTTGGTGTATTCCATACTTCTAGCGATTGGATTTCACTCAAAATTCACCAAATGACTCCTCCCACCATATTATGATGTTGCCCAAGTTTTGGGCTCGATCCAAAATCAATAGTTCTTCCAAATTGGACAATTCAAGTTCAACGGCAGTTCGTTCCTAATTGGAGTGGTTGGTGTATTCCATACTTCTAGCAATTGGATTTCACTCAAAACTCACCAAATGACTCCTCCCACCAAATTATGTTGTTGCCCAAGTTATGGGATCGATCCGAAATCAATAGGTGTGAGAAATTGGACAATTCAAGTTCAACGGCAGTTCGTTCCTAATTGGAGTGGTTGGTGTATTCCATACTTCTAGCGATTCGATTTCACTCAAAACTCACCATATGACTCCTCCCACCATATTATGATGTTGCCCAAGTTTTGGGCTCGATCCGAAATCAATAGGTGTTCCAAATTGGACAATTCAAGTTCAACGGCAGTTCGTTCCTAATTGGAGTGGTTGATGTATTCCATACTTCTAGCGATTGGATTTCACTCAAAGCTCACCAAATGACTCCTCCCACCATATTATGATGTCGCACAAGTTTGGGGTTCCATCCGAAATCAATGGGTGTGAGAAATTGGACAATCCAAGTTCAACAGCAGTTCATTCCTAATTGGAGTGGTTGGTGTATTCCACACTTCTAGCGATTGGATTTCACTCAAAACTCTCCTCCCACCATATTATGATGTTGCACAAGCTTGGGGTTCCATCCGGAATCAATAGGTGTGAGAAATTGGACAATCCAAGTTCAACAGCAGTTCATTCCTAATTGGAGTGGTTGGTGTATTCCACACTTATAGCAATTGGATTTCACTCAAAACTCACCAAATGACTCCTCCCACCGTATTATGATGTTGCACAAGTTTGGGGTTTGATCCGAAATCAATAGGTGTGAGAAATTGGACAATTCAAGGTCAACTGCAGTTCGTTCCAAATTGGAGCGGTTGGTGTATTCCATACTTCTAGCGATTGGATTTCACTCAAAACTCACCAAATGACTCCTCCCACCATATTATGATGTTGCCCAAGTTTTGGGCTCGATCCGAATTCAATAGGTGTGAGAAATTGGACAATTCAAGTTCGACGGCAGTTCGTTCCTAATTGGAGTGGTTGGTGTATTCCATACTTCTAGGGATTGGATTTCACTCAAAACTCACCAAATGACTCCTCCCACCATATTATGATGTCGCACAAGTTTGGGGTTCGATCCGAAATCAATGGGTGTGAGAAATTGGACAATTCAAGTTCAACGACAGTTCGTTCCAAATTGGAGCGGTTGGTGTATTCCATACTTCTAGCGATGGGATTTCACTCAAAACTCACCAAAGGACTCCTCCCACCATATTATGATGTTGCCCAAATTTTGGGCTCGATCCGAAATCAATAGGTGTGAGAAATTGGACAATTTAAGTTCAACGGCAGTTCGTTCCTAATTGGAGTGGTTGGTGTATTCCATACTTCTAGTGATTGGATTTCACTCAAAACGCACCAAATGGCTCCTCCCACCATATTATGATGTTGCCCAAGTTTTGGGCTCGATCCGAAATCAATTGGTGTGAGAAATTGGACAATTTAAGTTCAACGGCAGTTCGTTCCTACTTGGAGTGGTTGGTGTATTCCATACTTCTAGCGATTGGATTTCACTCAAAACTCACCAAATGACTCCTCCCACCATATTATGATGTTGCACAAGTTTGGGGTTCCATCCGGAATCAATAGGGGTGAGAAATTGGACAATCCAAGTTCAACAGCAGTTCGTTCCTAATTGGAGTGGTTAGTGTATTCCACACTTATAGCAATTGGATTTCAGTCAAAACTCACCAAATGATTCCTCCCACCGTATTATGATGTTGCACAAGTTTGGGGTTTGATTCGAAATCAATAGGTGTGAGAAAGTGGACAATTCAAGTTCAACGGCAGTTCGTTCCTAATTGGAGTGGTTGGTGTATTCCATACTTCTAGCGATTGGATTTCACTCAAAACTCACCAAATGACTCCTCCCACCATATTATGATGTTGCACTAGCTTGGGGTTCCATCCGGAATCAATAGGTGTGAGAAATTGGACAATCCAAGTTCAACAGCAGTTCGTTCCTAATTGGAGTGGTTGGTGTATTCCACACTTATAGCAATTGGATTTCACTCAAAACTCACCAAATGACTCCTCCCACCGTATTATGTTGTTGCACAAGTTTGGGGTTTGATCCGAAATCAATAGGTGTGAGAAATTGGACAATTCAAGTTCAACTGCAGTTCGTTCCTAATTGGAGTGGTTGGTGTATTCCATACTTCTAGCGATTGGATTTCACTCAAAACACACCGAATGACTCCTCCCACCATATTATGATGTTGCCCAAGTTTTGGGCTCGATCCGAACTCAATAGGTGTTAGAAATTGGACAATTCAAGTTCAACGGCAGTTCGTTCCTAATTGGAGTGGTTGGTGTATTCCATACTTCTAGCGATTGGATTTCACTCAAAACTCACCAAATGACTCCTCCCACCATATTATGATGTTGGCCAGGTTTTGAGCTCGATCCGAAATCAATAGGTGTTCCAAATTGGACAATTCAAGTTCAACAGCAGTTCGTTCCTAATTGGAGTGGTTGGTGTATTCCATACTTCTAGCGATTGGATTTCACTCAAAACTCACCAAATGACTCCTCCCACCATATTATGATGTTGTACAAGTTTGGGGTTCCATCCCGAATCAATAGGTGTGAGAAATTGGACAACCCAAGTTCAAAAGCAGTTCGTTCCTAATTGGAGTGGTTGGTGTATTCCACACTTATAGCAATTGGATTTCACTCAAAACACACCAAATGACTCCTCGCACCAGATTATGATGTTGCCCAAGTTTTGGGCTCGATCCGAAATCAATAGGTGTTCCAAATTGGACAATCCAAGTTCAGCGGCAGTGCGTTCCTAATTGGAGTTGTTGGTCTATTCCATACTCCTAGCGATTGGATTTCACTCAAAACACCCCAAATGACTACTCCCACCGTATTATGATGTTGCACAAGTTTGGGGTTCGATCCGAAATCAATAGGTGTGAGAAATTGGACAATTCAAGTTCAACGACAGTTCGTTCCTAATTGGAGTGGTTGGTGTATTCCTTACTTCTAGCGATTGGATTTCACTCAAAACTCACCAAATGACTCCTCCCACCATATTATGATGTTGCCCAAGTTTTGGGTTCGATCCGAACTCAATAGGTGTGAGAAATTGGACAGTTCAAGTTCAACGGCAGTTCGTTCCTAATTGGAGTGGTTGGTGTATTCCATACTTCTAGCGATTGGATTTCACTCAAAACTCACCAAATGACTCCTCCCACAATATTATGATGTTGCCCAAGTTTTGGGCTCGATCCGAAATCAATAGGTGTGAGAAATTGGACAATTCAAGTTCAATGGCAGTTCGTTCCTAATTGGAGTGGTTGGTGTATTCCATACTTCTAGCGATTGGATTTCACTCAAAACTCACCAAATGACTCCTCCGACCATATTATGATGTTGCCCAAATTTTGGGCTCGATCCGAAATCAATAGGTGTGAGAAATTGGACAATTTATGTTCAACGGCAGTTCGTTCCTAATTGGAGTGGTTGGTGTATTCCATGCTTCTAGCGATTGGATTTCACTCAAAACTCACCAAATGACTCCTCCCCCCGTATTATGACGTTGCACAAGTTTGGGGTTCCATCCGGAATCAATAGGTGTGAGAAATTGGACAATCCAAGTTCAACGGAAGTTCGTTCCTAATTGGAGGGGTTGGTGTATTCCATACTTCTAGCGATTGGATTTCACTCAAAACACACCGAATGACTCCTCCCACCATATTATGATGTTGCCCAAGTTTTGGGCTCGATCCGAACTCAATAGGTGTTAGAAATTGGACAATTCAAGTTCAACGGCAGTTCGTTCCTAATTGGAGTGGTTGGTGTATTCCATACTTCTAGCGATTGGATTTCACTCAAAACTCACCAAATGACTCCTCCCACCATATTATGATGTTGTACAAGTTTGGGGTTCCATCCCGAATCAATAGGTGTGAGAAATTGGACAACCCAAGTTCAAAAGCAGTTCGTTCCTAATTGGAGTGGTTGGTGTATTCCACACTTATAGCAATTGGATTTCACTCAAAACTCACCAAATGACTCCTCGCACCAGATTATGATGTTGCCCAAGTTTTGGGCTCGATCCGAAATCAATAGGTGTTCCAAATTGGACAATCCAAGTTCAGCGGCAGTGCGTTCCTAATTGGAGTTGTTGGTCTATTCCATACTCCTAGCGATTGGATTTCAATCAAAACACCCCAAATGACTACTCCCACCGTATTATGATGTTGCACAAGTTTGGGGTTCGATCCGAAATCAATAGGTGTGAGAAATTGGACAATTCAAGTTCAACGACAGTTCGTTCCTAATTGGAGTGGTTGGTGTATTCCTTACTTCTAGCGATTGGATTTCACTCAAAACTCACCAAATGACTCCTCCCACCATATTATGATGTTGCCCAAGTTTTGGGTTCGATCCGAACTCAATAGGTGTGAGAAATTGGACAGTTCAAGTTCAACGGCAGTTCGTTCCTAATTGGAGTGGTTGGTGTATTCCATACTTCTAGCGATTGGACTCAAAACTCACCAAATGACTCCTCCCACCATATTATGATGTTGCCCAGGTTTTAGGCTCGATCCGAAATCAATAGGTGTTCCAAATTGGACAATTCAAGTTCAACGGCAGTTCGTTCCAAATTGGGGTGGTTGGTGTATTCCATACTTCTAGCGATTGGATTTCACTCAAAACTCACCAAATGACTCCTCCCACCATATTATGATGTTGCCCAGGTTTTAGGCTCGATCCGAAATCAATAGGTGTTCCAAATTGGACAATTCAAGTTCAACGGCAGTTCGTTCCTAATTGGAGTGGTTGGTGTATTCCATACTTCTAGCGATTGGATTTCACTCAAAACTCACCAAATGACTCCTCCCAACATATTATGATGTTGCCCAAATTTTGGGCTCTATCCGAAATCAATAGGTGTGAGAAATTGGACAATTCATGTTCAACGGCAGTTCGTTCCTAATTGGAGTGGTTGGTGTATTCCATACTTCTAGCGATTGGATTTCACTCAAAACTCACCAAATGACTCCTCCCACCATATTATGATGTTGCCCAGGTTTTGGGCACGATCCGAAATCAATTGGTGTTCCAAATTGGACAATTCAAGTTCAACGGCAGTTCGTTCCTAATTGGAGTGGTTGGTGTATTCCATACTTCTAGCGATTGGATTTCACTCAAAACTCACCAAATGACTCCTCCCACAATATTATGATGTTGCCCAAGTTTTGGGCTCGATCCGAAATCAATAGGTGTGAGAAATTGGACAATTCAAGTTCAATGGCAGTTCGTTCCTAATTGGAGTGGTTGGTGTATTCCATACTTCTAGCGATTGGATTTCACTCAAAACTCACCAAATGACTCCTCCGACCATATTATGATGTTGCCCAAATTTTGGGCTCGATCCGAAATCAATAGGTGTGAGAAATTGGACAATTTATGTTCAACGGCAGTTCGTTCCTAATTGGAGTGGTTGGTGTATTCCATGCTTCTAGCGATTGGATTTCACTCAAAACTCACCAAATGACTCCTCCCCCCGTATTATGACGTTGCACAAGTTTGGGGTTCCATCCGGAATCAATAGGTGTGAGAAATTGGACAATCCAAGTTCAACGGAAGTTCGTTCCTAATTGGAGGGGTTGGTGTTTTCCACACTTATTGCAACTGGATTTCACTCAGAACTAACCAAATGACACCTCCCACCGTATTATGATGTTGCACAAGTTTGGGGTTTGATCCGAAATCAATCGGTGTGAGAAATTGGACAATTCAAGTTCAACGGCAGTTCGTTCCTAATTGGAGTGGTTGGTGTATTCCATACTTCTAGCGATTGGATTTCACTCAAAACTCACCAAATGACTCCTCCCACCATATTATGATGTTGCCCAAGTTTTCGGCTCGATCCCAAAACAATAGGTGTTCCAAATTGGACAATTCAAGTTCAACGGCAGTTCGTTCCTAATTGGAGTGGTTGGTGTATTCCATACTTCTAGCGATTGGATTTCACTCAAAATTCCCCAAATGACTCCTCCCACCGTATTATGATGTTGCACAAGTTTGGGGTTCGATCCGAAATCAATAGGTGTGAAAAATTGGACAATTCAAGTTCAACGACAGTTCGTTCCTAATTGGAGTGGGTGGTGTATTCCATACTTCTAGCGATTGGATTTCACTCAAAACTCACCAAATGACTCCTCCCACCATATTATGATGTTGCCGAAATTTTAGGCTCGATCCGAAATCAATAGGTGTGAGAAATTGGACAATTCAAGTTCAACGGCAATTCGTCCCTAATTGGAGTGGTTGGTGTATTCCATACTTCTAGCGATTGGATTTCACTCAAAACTCACCAAATGACTCC
This sequence comes from Prunus avium, assembly GCF_965620075.1. Classification (NCBI taxonomy): domain Eukaryota; kingdom Viridiplantae; phylum Streptophyta; class Magnoliopsida; order Rosales; family Rosaceae; genus Prunus; species Prunus avium. The sequence continues at coordinate 2,155,185 of NC_142287.1, forward strand.
TCCCACCATATTGTGATGTTGCCCAAATTTTGGGCTCGATCCGAAATCAATTGGTGTGAGAAATTGGACAATTTAAGTTCAACGGCAGTTCGTTCCTACTTGGAGTGGTTGGTGTATTCCATACTTCTAGCGATTGGATTTCACTCAAAACTCACCAAATGACTCCTCCCCCCATATTATGACGTTGCACAAGTTTGGGGTTCCGTCCGGAATCAATAGGTGTGAGAAATTGGACAATCCAAGTTCAACGGCAGTTCGTTCCTAATTGGAGTGGTTGGTGTATTCCACACTTATAGCAACTGGATTTCACTCAAAATTCACCAAATGACTCCTCCCACCATATTATGTTGTTGCCCAAGTTTTGGGCTCGATCCGAAATCAATAGGTGCGAGAAATTGGACAATTCATGTTCAACGGCAGTTCGTTCCTAATTGGAGTGGTTGGTGTATTCATACTTCTAGCGATTGGATTTCACTCAAAACTCACCAAATGACTCCTCCCACCATATTATGATGTTGCCCAGGTTTTGGGTTCGATCCGAAATCAAGAGGTGTTCCAAATTGGACAATTCAAGTTCAACGGCAGTTCGTTCCTAATTAGAGTGGTTGGTGTATTCCATACTTCTAGCGATTGGATTTCACTCAAAACTCACCAAATGACGCCTCCCACAATATTATGATGTTGCCCATGTTTTGGGCTCGATCCGAAATCAATAGGTGTTCCAAATTGGACAATTCAAGTTCAACGGCAGTTCGTTCCGAATTGGAGTGGTTGGCATATTCCATACTTCTAGCGATTGGATTTCACTCAAAACTCACCAAATGACTCCTCCCACCATATTATGATGTTGCCCAAGTTTGGGGCTCGGTCCGAAATCAATTGGTGTGAGAAATTGGACAATTCAAGTTCAACGGCAGTTCGTTCCTAATTGGAGTGGTTGGTGTATTCCATACTTCTAGCGATTGGATTTCACTCAAAACTCACCAAATGACTCCTCCCACCATATTATGATGTTGCCCAAGTTTTGGGCACGATCAGAAATCAATAGGTGTTCCAAATTGGACAATTCAAGTTCAACGACAGTTCGTTCCTAATTGGAGTGGTTGGTGTATTCCATACTTCTTGCGATTGGATTTCACTCAAAACTCACCAAATGACTCCTCCCACCATATTATGATGTTGCCCTAGTTTTGGGCTCGATCCGAAATCAATAGGTGTGGGAAATTGGACAATTCAAGTTCAACGGCAGTTCGTTCCTAATTGGAGTGGTTGGTGTATTCCATACTTCTAGCGATTGGATTTCACTCAAAACTCACTAAATGACTCCTCCCATCATATTATGATGTTGCCCAAATTTTGGGCTCGATCCGAAATCAATAGGTGTTCCAAATTGGACAATTCAATTTCAAGGGCAGTTCATTCCTAGTTGGAGTGGTTGGTGTATTCCACACTTCTAGCGATTGGATTTCACTTAAAACTCACCAAAAGACTCCTCCCATCATATTATGATGTTGCACAAGTTTGGGGTTCCATCCGAAATCAATTGGTGTGAGAAATTGGACAATTCAAGTTCAACGGCAGTTCGTTCCTAATTGGAGTGGTAGGTGTATTCCACACTTCTAGCGATTGAATTTCACTCAAAACTCACCAAATGACTCCTCCCACCATATTATGATGTTGCACAAGTTTGGGGTTCCATCCGAAATCAATGGGTGTGAGAAATTGGACAATTCAAGTTCAACGGCAGTTCTTTCCTAATTGGAGAGGTTGGTGTATTCCATACTTCTAGCGATTGGATTTCACTCAAAACTCATCAAATGACTCCGCCCACCATATTATGATGTTGCCCAAGTTTTGGGCTCGATTCGAAATCAATAGGTGTTCCAAATTGGACCATTCATGTTCAACGGCAGTTCGTTCATAATTGGAGTGGTTGGTGTATTCCATACTTCTGGCGATTGGATTTCACTCAAAACTCACCAAATGACTCCTCCCACCCTATTATGATGTTGCCCAGGTTTTGGGCTCCATCCGAAATCAATAGGTGTTCCAAATTGGACAATTCAAGTTCAACGGCGGTGCGTTCCTAATTGGAGTGGTTGGTGTATTCCATAGTTCTAGCGATTGGATTTCACTCAAAACTCACCAAATGACTCCTCCCAACATATTATGAAGTTGCCCAAGTTTTGGGCTCGATCCGAAATCAATAGGTGTGAGAAATTGGACAATTCAAGTTCAACAGCAGTTCGTTCCTAATTGGAGTGGTTGGTGTATTCCATACTTCTAGCGATTGGATTTCACTCAAAACTCACCAAATGACTCCTCCCATCATATTATGAAGTTGCCCAAGTTTTGGGCTCGATCCGAAATCAATAGGTGTGAGAAATTGGACAATTCAAGTTCAACGGCAGTTCATTCCTAATTGGAGTGGTTGGTGTATTCCCTATTTCTAGCGATTGGATTTCACTCAAAACTCATCAAATGACTCCTCCTACCATATTATGATGTTGCCCAAGTTTGGGGCTAGATCCGAAATCAATAGGTGTGAGAAATTGGACAATTCAAGTTCAACGGCAGTTCGTTCCTAATTGGAGTGGTTGGTGTATTCCACACTTCTAGCGATTGGATTTAACTCAAAACTCACCAAATGACTCCTCCCACCATATTATGATGTTGCCCAAGTTTTGGGCTCGATCCGAAATCAATAGGTGTGAGAAATTGGACAATTCAAGTTCAACGACAGTTCGTTCCTAATTGGAGTGGTTGGTGTATTCCATACTTCAAGCGATTGGATTTCACTCAAAACTCACCAAACGACTCCTCCCATCATATTATGATGTTGCCCAAGTTCTGGGCTCGATCCGAAATCAACAGGTGTTCCAAATTGGACAATTCAAGGTCAACGGCAGTGCGTTCCTAATTGGAGTGGTCGGTGTTTTCCATACTTCTAGCGATTGGATTTCACTCAAAACTCACCAAATGACTCCTCCCACCATATTATGATGTTGCCCAAGGTTTGGGCTCGATCCGAAATCAATAGGTGTGAAAAATTGGACAATTCAAGTTCAACGGCAGTTCGTTCCTAATTGGAGTGGTCGGTATATTCCATACTTCTAGCGGTTGGATTTCACTCAAAACTCACCAAAAGACTCGTCCCACCATATTATGATGTTGCCCAAGTTTTGGGCTCGATCCGAAATCAATAGGTGTGAGAAATTGGACAATTCAAGTTCAACGGCAGTTCGTTCCTCATTGGAGTGGTTGGTGTATTCCAAACTTCTAGCGATTGGATTTCACTCAAAACTCACCAAATGACTCCTCCCACCATATTATGGTGTTGCCCAAGTTTTGGCCTCGATCCGAAATCAATAGGTGTGAGAAATTGGACAACTCAAGTTCAGCGGAAGTTCGTTCCTAATTGGAGTGGTTGGTGTATTCCATACTTCTAGCGATTGGATTTCACTCAAAACTCACCAAATGACTCCTCCCACCATGTTATGATGTTGCCCAAGCTTTGGGCTCGATCCGAAATCAATAGGTGTGAGAAATTGGACAATTCAAGTTCAACGGTAGTTCGTTCCTAATTGGAGTGGTTGGTGTATTCCATACTTCTTGCGATTGGATTTCACTTAAAACTCACCAAAAGACTCCTCCCATCATATTATGATGTTGCACAAGTTTGGGGTTCCATCCGAAATCAATTGGTGTGAGAAATTGGACAATTCAAGTTCAACGGCAGTTCGTTCCTAATTGGAGTGGTTGGTGTATTCCACACTTCTAGCGATTGAATTTCACTCAAAACTCACCAAATGACTCCTCCCACCATATTATGATGTTGCACAAGTTTGGGGTTCCATCCGAAATCAATGGGTGTGAGAAATTGGACAATTCAAGTTCAACGGCAGTTCGTTCCTCATTGGAGTGGTTGGTGTATTCCAAACTTCTAGCGATTGGATTTCACTCAAAACTCACCAAATCACTCCTCCGACCATACTATGATGTTGCCCAAGTTTTCGTCTCGATCCGAAATCAATAGGTGTTCCAAATTGGACAATTCAAGTTCAACGACAGTTCGTTCCTAATTGGAGTGGTTGGTGTATTCCATACTTCAAGCGATTGGATTTCACTCAAAACTCACCAAACGACTCCTCCCATCGTATTATGATGTTGCCCAAGTTCTGGGCTCAATCCGAAATCAACAGGTGTTCCAAATTGGACAATTCAAGTTCAACGGCAGTGCGTTCCTAATTGGAGTGGTCGGTGTATTCCATACTTCTAGCGATTGGATTTCACTCAAAACTCACCAAACGACTCCTCCCACCATATTATGATGTTGCCCAAGTTTCGGGCTCGATCCGAAATCAATAAGTGTGAGAAATTGGACAATTCAAGTTCAACGGCAGTTCGTTCCTAATTGGAGTGGTTGGTGTATTCCATACTTCTAGCGATTGGATTTCACTCAAAACTCACCAAATGACTTCTCCCACCATATTATGATGTTGCCCAAGTTTTGGGCTCGATCCGAAATCAATAGGTGAGAGAAATTGGACAATTCAAGTTCCACGGCAGTTCGTTCCTAATTGGAGTGGTTGGTGTATTCCATACTTCTAGCGATTGGATTTCACTCAAAACTCACCAAATGACTCCTCCCACCATATTATGATGTTGCCCAAGTTTTGGGCTCGATCCGAAATCAATAGGTGTGAGAAATTGGACAATTCAAGTTTCGCGGCAGTTCGTTCCTAATTGGAGTGGTTGGTGTATTCCATACTTCTAGCGATTCGATTTCACTCAAAACTTACCAAATGACTCCTCCTACAATATTATGATGTTGCCCAAGTTTTGGGCTCGATACGAAATCAATAGGTGTGAGAAATTGGACAATTCAAGTTCAACGGCAGTTCGTTCCTAATTGGAGTGGTCGTTGTGTCCCATACTTCTAGCGATTGGATTTCACTCAAAACTCATCAAATGACTCCTCCCACCATATTATGATGTTGCCCTAGTTTTGGGCTCGATCTGTAATCAATAGGTGTGAGAAATGGGACAATTCAAGTTCAACGGCAGTTCGTTCCTAATTGGAGTGGTCCGTGTATTCCATACTTCTAGCGATCGGATTTCACTCAAAACTCACCAAATGACTCCTCCCACCATATTATGATGGTGCCCAAGTTTTGGGCTCGATCCGAAATCAATAGGTGTGAGAAATTGGACAATTCAAGTTCAACGGCAGTTCGTTCCTAATTGGAGTGGTTGGTGTATTCCATACTTCTAGCGATTGGATTTCACTCAAAACTCACCAAATGACTCCTCCCACCATATTATGATGTTGCACAAGTTTGGGGTTCCATCCGAAATCAATAGGTGTGAGAAATTGGACAATTCAAGTTCAACGGCAATTCGTTCCTAATTGGAGTGGTTCGTGTATTCCATACTTCTAGATAATGGATTTCACTCAAAACTCACCATATGACTCCTCCCACCATATTATGATGTTGCCCAAGTTTTGGGCTCGTTCCGAAATCAATAGGTGTGAGAAATTGGACAATTCAAGTTCAACGGCAGTTTGTTCCTAATTGGAGTGGTTGGTGTATTCCATACTTCTAGCGATTGGATTTCACTCAAAACTCATCAAATGACTCCTCCCACCATATTATGATGTTGCCCAAGTTTTGGGCCCGATCCGAAATCAATAGGTGTTCCAAATTGGACAATTCAAGTTCAACGGCAGTTCGTTCCTAATTGGAGTGGTTGGTGAATTCCATAATTCTAGCGATTGGATTTCACTAAAAACTCACCAAATGACTCCTCCCACCATATTATGATGTTGCCCAAGTTTTGGGCTCGATCCGAACTCAATAGGTGTGAGAAATTGGACAATTTAAGTTCAACGGCAGTTCGTTCCTAATTGGAGTTGTTGGTGTAATGCATTCTTCTAGCGATTGGATTTCATTCAAAACTCACCAAATGACTCCTCCCACCATATTATGATGTTGCACAAGTTTGGGGTTCCATCCGAAATCAATAGGTGTGAGAAATTGGACAATTCAAGTTCAACGGCAATTCGTTCCTAATTGCAGTGGTTGGTGTATTCCATATTTCTAGCGATTGGATTTCACTCAAAACTCACTAAATGACTCCTCCCACCATATTAAGATGTTGCCCATGTTTTGGTCTCGATCCGAAATCGATAGGTGTTTCAAATTGGACAATTCAAGTTCAACGGCAGTTCGTTCCTAATTGGAGTGGTTGGTGTATTCCATACTCCTAGCGATTGGATTTCACTGAAAACTCACCAAATGACTCCTCCCACCATATTATGATGTTGCCCAAGTTTTGGGATCGATCCGAAATCAATAGGTGTGAGAAATTGGACAATTGAAGTTCAACGGCAGTTCGTTCCTAATTGGAGTGGTTGGTGTGTTCCATACTTCTAGCGATTGGATTTCACTGAAAACTCACCAAATGACTCCTCCCACCATATTATGATGTTGCCCAAGTTTTGGGCTCGATCCGAAATCAATAGGTGTTCCAAATTGGACAATTCAAGTTCAACGGCAGTTCGTTCCTAATTGGAGTGTTTGGTGTGTAACATACTTCTAGCAATTGGATTTCACTCAAAACTCACCAAATGACTCCTCCCACCATATTATGATGTTGCCCAAGTTTTGGGCTCGATCCGAAATCAATAGGTGTTTCAAATTGGACAATTCATGTTCAACGGCAGTTCGTTCCTAATTGGAGTGGTTGGTGTATTCCATACTTCTAGCGATTGGATTTCACTGAAAACTCACCAAAATGACTCCTCCCACCATATTATGATGTTGCCCAAGTTTTGGGCTCGATCCGAAATCTATAGGTGTTCCAAATTGAACAATTCAAGTTCAACGGCAGTTTGTTCCTAATTGGAGTGGATGGTGTATTCCATACTTCTAGCGATTGGATTTCACTCAAAAATCACCAAATGACTCCTCCCACCATATCATGATGTTGCCCAAGTTTTGGGCTCGATCCGAAAATAAATAGGTGTGAGAAATTGGACAATTCAAGTTCAACGGCAGTTCGTTCCTAATTGGAGTGGTTTGTGTATTCCATACTTCTAGCGATTGGATTTCACTCAAAACTCACCAAATGACTCCTCCCACCATATTATGAAGTTGCCCAAGTTTTGGGCTCGATCTGAAATCGATAGGTGTGAGACATTGGACAATTCAAGTTCAACGGCAGTTCGTTCCTAATTGGAGTGGTTGGTGTATTCCATACTTCTAGCGATTGGATTTCACTGAAAACTCACCAAATGACTCCTCCCACCATATTATGATGTTGCCCAAGTTTTGGGCTCGATCCGAAATCAATAGGTGTTCCAAATTGGACAATTCAAGTTCAACGGCAGTTCATTCCTAATTGGAGGGGTTGGTGTATTCCATACTTCTAGCGATTGGATTTCACTCAAAACCCACCAAATGACTCCTCCCACCATATTATGATGTTGCCCAAGTTTGGGGCTCGATCTGAAATCAATAGGTGTGAGAAATTGGACAATTAAAGTTCAACGGCAGTTCGTTCCTAATTGGAGTGGTTGGTGTATTCCATACCTCTTGCGATTGGATTTCACTCAAAACTCACCAAATGACTCCTCCCACCATATTATGATGTTGCCCAAGTCTTGGGCTCGATCCGAAATCAATAGGTGTGAGAAATTGGACAATTCTAGTTCAACGGCAGTTCGTTCCTAATTGGAGTGGTTGGTGTATTCCATACTTCTAGCGATTGGATTTCACTGAAAACTCACCAAATGACTCCTCCCACCATATTATGATGTTGCCCAAGTTTTGGGATCGATCCGAAATCAATAGGTGTGAGAAATTGGACAATTGAAGTTCAACGGCAGTTCGTTCCTAATTGGAGTGGTTGGTGTGTTCCATACTTCTAGCGATTGGATTTCACTGAAAACTCACCAAATGACTCCTCCCACCATATTATGATGTTGCCCAAGTTTTGGGCTCGATCCGAAATCAATAGGTGTTCCAAATTGGACAATTCAAGTTCAACGGCAGTTCGTTCCTAATTGGAGTGTTTGGTGTATAACATACTTCTAGCGATTGGATTTCACTCAAAACTCACCAAATGACTCCTCCCACCATATTATGATGTTGCCCAAGTTTTGGGCTCGATCCGAAATCAATAGGTGTTTCAAATTGGACAATTCAAGTTCAACGGCAGTTCGTTCCTAATTGGAGTGGTTGGTGTATTCCATACTTCTAGCGATTGGATTTCACTGAAAACTCACCAAAATGACTCCTCCCACCATATTATGATGTTGCCCAAGTTTTGGGCTCGATCCGAAATCTATAGGTGTTCCAAATTGAACAATTCAAGTTCAACGGCAGTTTGTTCCTAATTGGAGTGGATGGTGTATTCCATACTTCTAGCGATTGGATTTCACTCAAAAATCACCAAATGACTCCTCCCACCATATCATGATGTTGCCCAAGTTTTGGGCTCGATCCGAAAATAAATAGGTGTGAGAAATTGGACAATTCAAGTTCAACGGCAGTTCATTCCTAATTGGAGTGGTTTGTGTATTCCATACTTCTAGCGATTGGATTTCACTCAAAACTCACCAAATGACTCCTCCCACTATATTATGAAGTTGCCCAAGTTTTGGGCTCGATCTGAAATCGATAGGTGTGAGACATTGGACAATTCAAGTTCAACGGCAGTTCGTTCCTAATTGGAGTGGTTGGTGTATTCCATACTTCTAGCGATTGGATTTCACTGAAAACTCACCAAATGACTCCTCCCACCATATTATGATGTTGCCCAAGTTTTGGGCTCGATCCGAAATCAATAGGTGTTCCAAATTGGACAATTCAAGTTCAACGGCAGTTCATTCCTAATTGGAGTGGTTGGTGTATTCCATACTTCTAGCGATTGGATTTCACTCAAAACCCACCAAATGACTCCTCCCACCATATTATGATGTTGCCCAAGTTTGGGGCTCGATCTGAAATCAATAGGTGTGAGAAATTGGACAATTAAAGTTCAACGGCAGTTCGTTCCTAATTGGAGTGGTTGGTGTATTCCATACCTCTTGCGATTGGATTTCACTCAAAACTCACCAAATGACTCCTCCCACCATATTATGATGTTGCCCAAGTCTTGGGCTCGATCCGAAATCAATAGGTGTGAGAAATTGGACAATTCAAGTTCAATGGCAGTTCGTTCCTAATTGGAGTGGTCGGTGTATTCCATACTTCTAGCGATTGGATTTCACTCAAAACTCACCAAATGACTTCACCCACCATATTATGATGTTGCCCAAGTTTTGGGCTCGATCCGAAATCAATAGGTGTGAGAAATTGGACAATTCAAGTTCAACGGCAGTTCGTTCCTAATTCGAGTGGTTGGTGTATTCCATACTTCTAGCGATTGGATTTCACTCAAAAATCACCAAATGACTCCTCCCACCATATTATGATGTTGCCCAAGTTTTGGGCTCGATCCGAAATCAATAGGTGTTCCAAATTGGACAATTCAAGTTCAACGGCAGTTCGTTCCAAATTGGAGTGGTCGTTGTATTCCATACCTCTAGTGATTGGATTTCACTCAAAACTCACCAAATGACTCCTCCCACCATATTACGATGTTGCCCAAGTTTGGGGCTCGATCCGAAATCAATAGGTGTGAGAAATTGGACAATTCAAGTTCAACGGCAGTTCGTTCCTAATTGGAGTGGTTGGTGTATTCCATACTTCTACCGATTGGATTTCACTCAAAACTCACTAAATGACTCCTCCCACCATATTATGATGTTGCCCAAGTTTTGGTCTCGATCCGAAATTAATAGGTGTTCCAATTGGACAATTCAAGTTCAACGGCAGTTTGTGCCTAATTGGAGTGGTTGGTGTATTCCATACTTCTAGCGATTGGATTTCACTCAAAACTCACCAAATGACTCCTCCCACCATATTATGATGTTGCCCAAGTTTTGGGCTCGATCCGAAATCAATAGGTGTGAGAAATTGGACAATTCAAGTTCAATGGCAGTTCGTTCCTAATTGGAGTGGTTGGTGTATTCCATACTTCTAGCGATTGGATTTCACTCAAAACTCACCAAATGACTCCTCCCACCATATTATGATGTTGCCCAAGTTTTGGTCTCGATCCGAAATTAATAGGTGTTCCAATTGGACAATTCAAGTTCAACGGCAGTTTGTGCCTAATTGGAGTGGTTGGTGTATTCCATACTTCTAGCGATTGGATTTCACTCAAAACTCACCAAATGACTCCTCCCACCATATTATGATGTTGCCCAAGTTTTGGGCTCGATCCGAAATCAATAGGTGTTCCAAATTGGACAATTCAAGTTCAACGGCAGTTCGTTCCGAATTGGAGTGGTTGGTGTATTCCATACTTCTAGGGATTGGATTTCACTCATAACTCACCAAATGACTCCTCCCGCCATATTACGATGTTGCCCAAGTTTTGGGCTCGATTTGAAATCTATAGGTGTTCCAAATTGGACAATTCAAGTTCAACGGCAGTTCGTTCCTAATTGGAGTGGTTGGTGTATTCCGTACTTCTAGCGGTTGGATTTCACCCAAAACTCACCAAATGACTCCTCCCACCATATTATGATGTTGCCCAAATTTTGGGCCCGATCCGAAATCAATAGGTGTGAGAAATTGGACAATTCAAGTTCAATGGCAGTTCGTTCCTAATTGGAGTGGTTGGTGTATTCCATACTTCTAGCGGTTGGATTTCACTCAAAACTCACCAAATGACTCCTCCCACCATATTATGATGTTGCCCAAGTTTTGGGCTCGCTCCGAAATCAGTAGGTGTGAGAAATTGGACAATTCAAGTTCAACGGCAGTTCGTTCCTAATTGGAGTGGTTGGTGTATTCCATACTTCTAGCGATTGGATTTCACTCAAAACTTACCAAATGACTCCACCAACCATATTATGATGTTACCCAAGTTTTGGGCTCGATCCGAAATCAATAGGTGTGAGAAATTGGACAATTCAAGTTCAACGGCAGTTCGTTCCTAAGTGGAGTGGTTGGTGTATTCCATACTTCTAGCGATTGGATTTCACTCAAAACTCCCCAAATGACTCCTCCCACTATATTATTATGTTGCCCAAGTTTTGGGCCCGATCCGAAATCAATAGGTGTTCCAAATTGGACAATTCAAGTTCAACGGCAGTTCGTTCCAAATAGGAGTGGTCAGTGTATTCCATACCTCTAGTGATTGGATTTCACTCAAAACTCACCAAATGACTCCTCCCACCATATTACGATGTTGCCCAAGTTTGGGGCTCGATCCGAAATCAATAGGTGTGAGAAATTGGACAATTCAAGTTCAACGGCAGTTCGTTCCTAATTGGAGTGGTTGGTGTATTCCATACTTCTAGCGATTGGATTTCACTCAAAACTCACCAAATGACTCCTCCCACCATATTATGATGTTGCCCAAGTTTTGGGCTCGATCCGAAATCAATTGGTGTTACAAATTGGACAATTCAAGTTCAACAGCAGTTCGTTCCTAATTGGAATGGTTGTCGTATTCCATACTTCTAGCGATTGGATTTCACTCAAAACTTACCAAATGACTCCTCCAACCATATTATGATGTTACCCAAGTTTTGGGCTCGATCCGAAATCAATAGGTGTAAGAAATTGGACAATTCAAGTTCAACGGCAGTTCATTCCTAAGTGGAGTGGTTGGTGTATTCCATACTTCTGGCGATTGGATTTCACTCAAAACTCACCAAATGACTCCTCCCACTATATTATTATGTTGCCCAAGGTTTGGGCTCGATCCGAAATCAATAGGTGTTCCAAATTGGACAATTCAAGTTCAACGGCAGTTCGTTCCTAATTGGAGTGGTTGGTGTATTCCATACTTCTAGCGATTGGATTTCACTCAAAACTCACCAAATGACTCCTCCCACGATATTATGATGTTGCCCAAGTTATGGTCTCGATAAGAAATCAATAGGTGTTCCGAATTGGACAATTGAACGGCAGTTCGTTCCTAATTGGAGTGGTTGGTGTATTCCATACTTCTAGCGATTGGATTTCACTCAAAACTCACCAAATGACTCCTCCCACCATATTATGATGTTGCCCAAGTTTTGGGCTCGCTCCGAAATCAATAGGTGTGAGAAATTGGACAATTAAAGTTCAACGGCAGTTCGTTCCTAATTGGAGTGGTTGGTGTATTCCATACTTCTAGCGATTGGATTTCACTCAAAACTCACCAAATGACTCCTCCCAACATATTATGATGTTGCCCAAGTTTTAGGCTCGATCAGAAATCAATAGGTGTTACAAATTGAACAATTCATGTTCAACGGCAGTTCGTTCCTAATTGGAGTGGTTGGTGTATTCCATACTTCTAGCGATTGGATTTAACTCAAAACTCCCCAAATGATTTCTCCCACCATATTATGATGTTGCCCAAGTTTTGAGCTCGATCCGAATCAATAGGTGTTCCAAATTGGACAATTCAAGTTCAACGGCTGTTCGTTCCTAATTAGAGTGGTTGGTGTATTCCATACTTCTAGCGATTGGATTTCCCTCAAAACTCACCAAATGACTCCTCCGACCATATTATGATGTTGCCCAAGTTTTGGGCTCGCTCCGAAATCAGTAGGTGTGAGAAATTGGACAATTCAAGTTCAACGGTAGTTCGTTCCGAATTGGAGTGGTTGGTGTATTCCATACTTCTAGCGATTGGATTTCACTCAAAACTCACCAAATGACTCCTCCCACCATATTACGATGTTGCCCAAGTTTTGGGCTCGATCCGAAATCAATTGGTGTGAGAAATTGGACAACTCAAGTTCAACGGCAGTTCGTTCCTAATTGGAGTGGTTGGTGTATTCCATACTTCTAGCGATTGGATTTCACTCAAAACTCACCAAATGACTCCTCCCACTATATTATTATGTTGCCCAAGTTTTGGGCTCGATCCGAAATCAATAGGTGTTCCAAATTGGACAATTCAAGTTCAACGGCAGTTCGTTCCGAATTGGAGTGGTTGGTGTATTCCATACTTCTAGCGATTGGATTTCACTCAAAATTCACCAAATGACTCCTCCCACCATATTACGATGTTGCCCAAGTTTTGGGCCCGATCCGAAATCAATAGGTGTGAGAAATTGGACAATTCAAGTTCAACGGCAGTTCGTTCCTAATTGGAGTGGTTGGTGTATTCCATACTTCTAGCGATTGGATTTCACTCAAAACCCACCAAATGACTCCTCCCACCATATTATGATGTTGCCCAAGTTTGGGGCTCGATCTGAAATCAATAGGTGTGAGAAATTGGGCAATTAAAGTTCAACGGCAGTTCGTTCCTAATTGGAGTGGTTGGTGTATTCCATACCTCTTGCGATTGGATTTCACTAAAAACTCACCAAATTACTCCTCCCACCATATTATGATGTTGCCCAAGTCTTGGGCTCGATCCGAAATCAATAGGCGTGAGAAATTGGACAATTCAAGTTCAATGGCAGTTCGTTCCTAATTGGAGTGGTCGGTGTATTCCATACTTCTAGCGATTGGATTTCACTCAAAACTCACCAAATGACTCCTCCCACGATATTATGATGTTGCCCAAGTTTTGGGCTCGATCCGAAATCAATAGGTGTGAGAAATTGGACAATTCAAGTTCAACGGCAGTTCGTTCCTAATTGGAGTGGTTGGTGTATTCCATACTTCTAGCGATTGGATTTCACTCAAAAATCACCAAATGACTCCTCCCACCATATTATGATGTTGCCCAAGTTTTGGGCTCGATCCGAAATCAATAGGTGTTCCAAATTGGACAATTCAAGTTCAACGGCAGTTCGTTCCAAATTGGAGTGGTCGGTGTATTCCATACCTCTAGTGATTGGATTTCACTCAAAACTCACCAAATGACTCCTCCCACCATATTACGATGTTGCCCAAGTTTGGGGCTCGATCCGAAATCAATAGGTGTGAGAAATTGGACAATTCAAGTTCAACGGCAGTTCGTTCCTAATTGGAGTGGTTGGTGTATTCCATACTTCTAGCGATTGGATTTCACTCAAAACTCACTAAATGACTCCTCCCACCATATTATGATGATGCCCAAGTTTTGGTCTCGATCCGAAATTAATAGGTGTTCCAATTGGACAATTCAAGTTCAACGGCAGTTTGTGCCTAATTGGAGTGGTTGGTGTATTCCATACTTCTAGCGATTGGATTTCATTCAAAACTCACCAAATGACTCCTCCCACCATATTATGATGTTGCCCAAGTTTTGGGCTCGATCTGAAATCAATAGGTGTGAGAAATTGGACAATTCAAGTTCAATGACAGTTCGTTCCTAATTGGAGTGGTTGGTGTATTCCATACTTCTAGCGATTGGATTTCACTCAAAACTCACTAAATAACTCCTCCCACCATATTATGTTGTTGCCCAAGTTTTGGTCTCGATCCGAAATCAATTGGTGTTCCAAATTGGACAATTCAAGTTCAACGGCAGTTCGTTCCTAATTGGAGTGGTTGGTGTATTCCATATTTCTAGCGATTGGATTTCACTCAAAACTCACCAAATGACTCCTTCTACCATATTATGATGTTGCCCAAGTTTTGGGCTCGATCCGAAATCAATAGGTGTTCCAAATTGGATAACTCAAGTTCAACGGCAGTTCGTTCCTAATTGGAGTGGTTGGTGTATTCCATACTTCTAGCGTTTGGATTTCACTCAAAACTCACAAAATGACTCCTCCCACCATACTATGATGTTGCCCAAGTTTTGGACTCGATCCGAAATCAATAGGTGTGAGAAATTGGACAATTCAAGTTCAACGGCAGTTCGTTCCTAATTGGAGTGGTTGGTGTATTCCATACTTCTAGCGATTGGATTTCACTCAAAACTCACCAAATGACTCCTCCCACCATATTATGATGTTACCCAAGTTTTGGGCTCGATCCGAACTCAATAGGTGTGAGGAATTGGACAATTCAAGTTCAACGGCAGTTCGTTCCTAATTGGAGTGGTTGGTGTATTCCATACTTCTAGCGATTGGATTTCACTCAAAACAAACCAAATGACTCCTCCCACCATATTATGATGTTACCCAAGTTTGGGGCTCGATCCGAACTCAATAGGTGTGAGAAATTGGACAATTCAAGTTCAACGGCAGTTCGTTCCTAATTGGAGTGGTTGGTGTATTCCACACTTCTAGCGATTGGATTTCACTCAAAACTCAACAAATGACTCCTCCCACCATATTATGATGTTGCACAAGTTTGGGGTTCGATCCGAAATAAATAGCTGTTCCAAATTGGACAATTCAAGTTCAACGGCAGGTCGTTCCTAATTGGAATGGTTGGTGTATTCCATACTTCTAGCGATTGGATTTCACTCAAAACTCACCAAATGACTCCTCCCACCATATTATGATGTTGCCCAAGTTTTGGGCTCGATCCGAAATCAATAGGTGTTCCAAATTGGACAACTCAAGTTCAACGGCAGTTCGTTCCTAATTGGAGTGGTTGGTGTATTCCATACTTCTAGCGATTGGATTTCACTCAAAACTCAACAAATGACTCCTCCCACCATACTATGATGTTGCCCAAGTTTTGGGCTCGATCCGAAATCAATAGGTGTTCCAAATTGGACAATCCAAGTTTACGGCAGTGCGTTTCTAATTGGAGTGGTTGGTGTATTCCATACTTCTAGCGATTGGATTTCACTCAAAACTCACCAAATGACTCCTCCCACCATATTATGTTGTTGCCCAAGTTTTGGGCTTGATCCGAAATCAATAGGTGTTCCAAATTGGACAATTCAAGTTCAACGGCAGTTCGTTCCTAGTTGGAGTGGTTGGTGTATTCTATACTTCTTGCGATTGGATTTCACTCAAAACTCACCAAATGACTCCTGCCACCATATTATGATGTTGCCCACGTTTTGGGCTCGATCCAAAAACAATAGGTGTTCCAAATTGGACAATTCAAGTTCAACGGCAGTTCGTTCCTAATTGGAGTGGTTGGTGTATTCCATACTTCTAGCGATTGGATTTCACTCAAAACTCACCAAATGACTCCTCCCACCATATTATGATGTTGCCCTAGTTTTGGGCTCGATCCGAACTCCATAGGTGTGAGAAATTGGACAATTTAAGTTCAACGGCAGTTCGTTCCTAATTGCCGTGGTTGGTGTATTCCATACTTCTAGCGTTTGGATTTCACTCAAAACTCCCCAAATGACTCCTCCCACCATATTATGATGTTGCACATGTTTGGGGTTCCATCCGAAAACAATAGGTGTTCCAAATTGGACAATTCAAGTTCAACGGCAGTTCGTTCCTAATTGGAGTCGTTGGTGTATTCCATACTTCTGGCGATTGGATTTTACTCAAAACTCACCAAATGACTCCTCACACCATATTATGATGTTGCCCAAGTTTTGGGCTCGATCCGAAATCAATAGGTGTGAGAAATTGGACAATTCAAGTTCAACGGCAGTTCGTTCCTACTTGGAGTGGTTGGTGTATTCCATACTTCTAGCGATTGGATTTCACTCAAAACTCACCAAATGACTCCTCCCACCATATTACGATGTTGCCCAAGTTTTGGGCTCGATCCGAAACCAATAGGTGTTCCAAATTGGACAATCCAAGTTTACGGCAGTGCGTTCCTAATTGGAGTGATTGGTGTATTCCATACTTCTAGCGATTGGATTTCACTCAAAACTCACCAAATGACTCCTCCCACCATATTATGCGGTTGCCCAAGTTTTCGGCTTGATCCGAAATCAACAGGTGTTCCAAATTGGACAATTTCAAGTTCAACGCCAGTTCGTTCCTAATTGAAGTGGTTGGTGTATTCCATACTTCTTGCAATTGGATTTCACTCAAAACTCACCAAATGACTCTTCCCACCATATTATGATGTTGCCCAAGTTTTGGGCTCGATCCGAAATCAATAGGTGTGAAAAATTGGACAATTCAAGTTCAACGGCAGTTCATTCCTAATTGGAGTGGTTGGTGTATTCCATACTTCTAGCGATTGGATTTCACTCAAAACTCACCAAATGACTCCTCCCACCATATTATGATGTCGCACAAGTTTGGGGTTCCATCCGAAATCAATGGGTGTGAGAAATTGGACAATTCAAGTTCAACGACAGTTCGTTCCTAATTGGAGTGGTTGGTGTATTCCATACTTCTAGCGATTGGATTTCACTCAAAACTCACCAAATGACTCCTCCCACCATATTACGATGTTGCCCAAGTTTTGGGCTCGATCCGAAACCAATAGGTGTTCCAAATTTGACAATCCTAGTTTACGGCAGTGCGTTCCTAATTGGAGTGATTGGTGTATTCCATACTTCTAGCGATTGGATTTCACTCAAAACTCACCACATGACTCCTCCCACCATATTATGGTGTTGCCCAAGTTTTCGGCTTGATCCGAAATCAACAGGTGTTCCAAATTGGACAATTTCAAGTTCAACGCCAGTTCGTTCCAAATTGGAGTGGTTGGTGTATTCCATACTTCTAGCAATTGGATTTCACTCAAAACTCACCAAATGACTCCTCCCACCATATTATGATGTTGCCCAAGTTTTGGGCTCAATGCGAAATCAATAGGTGTGAAAAATTGGACAATTCAAGTGCAACGGCAGTTCGTTCCTAATTGGAGTGGTTGGTGTATTCCATACTTCTAGCGATTGGATTTCACTCAAAACTCACCAAATGAATCCTCCCACCATATTATGATGTTGCCCAAGTTTTGGGCTCGATCCAAAATCAATAGGTGTTCCAAATTGCACAATCCAAGTTCAACGGCAGTGCGTTCCTAATTGGAGTGGTTGGTGTATTCCATACTTCTAGCGATTGGATTTCACTCAAAACTCACAAAATGACTCCTTCCACCATATTGTGATGTTGCCCAAGTTTTGGGCTCGATCCGAAATCAACAGGTGTGAGAAATTGGACAATTCAAGTTCAACGGCAGTTCGTTCCTAGTTGGAGTGGTTGGTGTATTCCATACTTCTAGCGATTGGATTTCACTCAAAACTCACTAAATGACTCCTCCCACCATATTATGATGTTGCCCAAGTTTTGGTCTCGAACCGAAATCAATAGGTGTTCCAAATTGGACAATTCAAGTTCAACGGCAGTTCGTTCCTAATTGGAGTGGTTGGTGTATTCCATACTTCTAGCTATTGGATTTCACTCAAAACTCACCAAATGACTCCTCCCACCATATTATGATGTTGCCCAAGTTTTGGGCTCGATCCGAAATCAATAGGTGTGAGAAATTGGACAATTCAAGTTCAACGGCAGTTCGTTCCTAATTGGAGTGGTTGGTGTATTCCATACTTCTAGCGATTGGATTTCACTCAAAACTCACCAAATGACTCCTCCCACCATATTATGATGTTGCCCCAGTTTTGGGGTCGATCCGAAATCAATAGGTGTTCCAAATTGGACAATTCAAGTTCAACGGCATTTCGTTCCTTATTGGAGTGGTTGGTGTATTCCATACTTCTAGAGATAGGATTTCACTCAAAACTCACCAAATGACTCCTCCCACCATATTATGATGTTGCCCAAGTTTTGGTCTCGAACCGAAATCAATAGGTGTTCCAAATTGGACAATTCAAGTTCAACGGCAGTTCGTTCCTAATTGGAGTGGTTGGTGTATTCCATACTTCTAGCTATTGGATTTCACTCAAAACTCACCAAATGACTCCTCCCACCATATTATGATGTTGCCCAAGTTTTGGGCTCGATCCGAAATCAATAGGTGTGAGAAATTGGACAATTCAAGTTCAACGGCAGTTCGTTCCTAATTGGAGTGGTTGGTGTATTCCATACTTCTAGCGATTGGATTTCACTCAAAACTCACCAAATGACTCCTCCCACCATATTATGATGTTGCCCCAGTTTTGGGGTCGATCTGAAATCAATAGGTGTTCCAAATTGGACAATTCAAGTTCAACGGCATTTCGTTCCTTATTGGAGTGGTTGGTGTATTCCATACTTCTAGAGATAGGATTTCACTCAAAACTCACCAAATGACTCCTCCCACCATATTATGATGTTGCCCATGTTATGGTCTCGATCCGAAATCAATAGGTGTTCCAAATTGGACAATTCAAGTTCAACGGCAGTTCGTTCCTAATTGGAGTGGTTGGTGTATTCCATACTTCTAGCGATTGGATTTCACTCAAAACTCACCAAATGACTCCTCCCACCATATTATGATGTTGCCCAAGTTTTGGGCTCCATCCGAAATGAATAGGTGTTCGAAATTGAACAATTCAAGTTCAACGGCAGTTCGTTCCTAATTGGAGTGGTTGCTGTATTCCGTACTTCTAGCGATTGGATTTCACTCAAAACTAACCAAATGACTCCTCCCACCATATTATGATGTTGCCCAAGTTTTAGGCTCGATCCGAATTCAGTAGGTGTGAGAAATTGGACAATTCAAGTTCAACGGCAGTTCGTTCCTAATTGGAGTGGTTGGTGTATTCCATATTTCTAGCGCTTGGATTTCGCTCAAAACACACCAAATGACTCCTCCCACCATATTATGATGTTGCCCAAGTTTTGGGCTCGATCCGAAATCAATAGGTGTTAGAAATTGGACAATTCAAGTTCAACTGCAGTTCGTTCCTAATTGGCGTGGTTGGTGTATTCCATACTTCTAGCGATTGGATTTCACTCAAAACTCACCAAATGACTCCTCCCACCATATTATGATGTTGTCCAAGTTTTGGGCTCGGTCCGAAATCAACAGGTGTGAGAAATTGAACAATTCAAGTTCAACGGCAGTTCGTTCCTAAATGGAGTGGTTGGTGTATTCCATACTTCGAGCGATTGGATTTCACTCAAAACTCCCCAAATGACTCCTCCCACCATATTATGATGTTGCCCATGTTTTGGGCTAGATCCGAAATCAATAGGTGTGAGAAATTGGACAATTCAAGTTCAACGGCAGTTCGTTCCTAAATGGAGTGGTTGGTGTATTCCATACTTCTAGCGATTGGATTTCACTCAAAACTCACCAAATGACTCCTCCCACCATATTATGATGTTGCCCAAGTTATGGTGTCGATCCGAAATCAATAGGTGTGAGAAATTGGACAATTCAAGTTCAACGGCAGTTCGTTCCTAATTGGAGTGGTTGGTGTATTCCATACTTCGAGCGATTGGATTTCACTCAAAACTCACCAAATGACTCCTCCCACCATATTATGATGTTGCCCATGTTTTGGGCTAGATCCGAAATCAATAGGTGTGAGAAACTGGACAATTCAAGTTCAACGGCAGTTCGTTCCTAATTGGAGTGGTTGGTGTATTCCATACTTCTAGTGATTGGATTTCACTCAAAACTCACCAAATGACTCCTCCCACCATATTATGATGTTGCCCAAGTTTTGGTGTCGATCCGAAATCAAGAGGTGTTCCAAATTGGACAATTCAAGTTCAACGGCAGTTCGTTCCTAATTTGAGTGGTTGGTGTATTCCATACTTCTAGCGATTGGATTTCACTCAAAACTCACCAAATGACTCCTCCCACCATATTATGATGTTGCCCCAGTTTTGGGCTCGATCCGAAATCAATAGGTGTTCCAAATTGGACAATTCAAGTTCAACGGCAGTTCGTTCCTTATTCGAGTGGTTGGTGTATTCCATACTTCTAGCGATTGGATTTCCCTAAAAACTCAACAAATGACTCCTCCCACCATATTATGATGTTGCCCAAGTTTTGGTCTCGATCCGAAATCAATAGGTGTTCCAAATTGGACAATTCAAGTTCAACGGCAGTTCGTTCCTAATTGGAGTGGTTGGTGTATTCCATACTTCTAGCGATTGGATTTCACTCAAAACTCACCAAATGACTCCTCCCACCATATTATGATGTTGCCCAAGTTTTAGGCTCGATCCGAAATCAATAGGTGTGAGAAATTGGACAAGTCAAGTTCAACGGCAGTTCCTTCCTAATTGGAGTGGTTGGTGTATTCCATACTTCTAGCGATTGGATTTCACTCAAAACTCACCAAATGACCCCTCCCACCATATTATGATGTTGCCCAAGTTTTGGGCTCGATCCGAAATCAATAGGTGTTCGAAATTGGACAATTCAAGTTCTACGGCAGTTCGTTCCTAATCGGAGTGGTTGGTGTATTCCATACTTCTAGCGATTGGATTTCACTCAAAACTCACCAAATGACTCCTCCCACGATATTATGATGTTGCCCAAGTTTTGGGCTCTATCCGAAATCAATAGGTGTTCCAAATTGGAGAATTCAAGTTCAACGGCAGTTCGTTCCTAATTCGAGTGGTTGGTGTATTCCATACTTCGAGCGATTGGATTTCACTCAAAACTCACCAAATGACTCCTCCCACCATATTATGATGTTGCCCAAGTTTTGGGCTCGATCCGAAATCAATAGGTGTGAGAAATTGGACATTTCAAATTCAACGGCAGTTCGTTCCTAACTGGTGTGGTTGGTGTATTCCATACTTCTAGCGATTGGATTTCACTCAAAACTCCCCAAATGACTCCTCCCACCATATTATGATGTTGCCCAAGTTTGGGGCTCGATCCGAAATCAATAGGTGTTCCAAATTGGACAATTCAAGTTCAACGGCAGTTCGTTCCTAAATGGAGTGGTTGGTGTATTCCATACTTCTAGCGATTGGATTTCACTCAAAACTCACCAAATGACTCCTCCCACCATATTATGATGTTGCCCAAGTTATGGTCTCGATCCGAAATCAATAAGTGTGGGAAATTGGACAATTCAAGTTCAACGGCAGTTCGTTCCTAATTGGAGTGGTTGGTGTATTCCATAGTTCTAGCGATTGGATTTCACTCAAAACTCACCAAATGACTCCTCCCACCATATTATGATGTTGCCCATGTTTTGGGCTCGATCCGAAATCAATAGGTGCGAGAAATTGGACAATTCAAGTTCAACGGCAGTTCGTTCCTAATTGGAGTGGTTGGTGTATTCCATACTTCTAGCGATTGGATTTCCCTAGAAACTCAACAAATGACTCCTCCCACCATATTATGATGTTGCCCAAGTTTTGGTCTCGATCCGAAATCAATAGGTGTTCCAAATTGGACAATTCAAGTTCAACGGCAGTTCGTTCCAAATTGGAGTGGTTGGTGTATTCTATACTTCTAGCGATTGGATTTCACTCAAAACTCACCAAATGACTCCTCCCACCATATTATGATGTTGCCTAAGTTTTGGGCTCGATCCGAAATCAATAGGTGTTCCAAATTGGACAATTCAAGTTCAACGGCAGTTCGTTCCTAATTGGAGTGGTTGGTGTATTCCATACTTCTAGCGATTGGATTTCACTCAAAACTCACCAAATGACTCCTCCCAGCATATTATGATGTTGCCCCAGTTTTGGGGTCGATCCGAAATCAATAGGTGTTCCAAATTGGACAATTCAAGTTCAACGGCAGTTAGTTCCTTATTGGAGTGGTTGGTGTATTCCACACTTCTAGCGATTGGATTTCACTAAAAACTTAACAAATGACTCCTCCCACCATATTATGATGTTGCCCAAGTTTTGGTCTCGATCCGAAATCAATAGGTGTTCCAAATTGGACAATTCAAGTTCAACGGCAGTTCGTTCCTAATTGGAGTGGTTGGTGTATTCCATACTTGTAGCGATTGGATTTCACTCAAAACTCACCAAATGACTCCTCCCACCATATTATGCTGTTGGCCAAGTTTTGGGCTCCATCCGAAATCAATAGGTGTGAGAAATTGGACAATTCAAGTTCAACGGCAGTTCGTTCCTAATTGAAGTCGTTGGTGTATTCCATACTTCTAGCGATTGGATTTCACTCAAAACTCACCACATGACTCCTCCCACCATATTATGATTTTGCCCAAGTTTTGGGCTCGATCCGAAATCAATAGGTGTTCCAAATTGGACAATTCAAGTTCAACGGCAGTTCGTTCCTAATTGGAGTGGTTGGTGTATTCCATACTTCTAGCGATTGGATTTCACTCAAAACTCACCAAATGACTCCTCCCACCATATTATGATGTTGCCCAAGTTTTAGGCTCGATCCGAAATCAATAGGTGTGAGAAATTGGACAAGTCAAGTTCAACGGCAGTTCCTTCCTAATTGGAGTGGTTGGTGTATTCCATACTTCTAGCGATTGGATTTCACTCAAAACTCACCAAATGACCCCTCCCACCATATTATGATGTTGCCCAAGTTTTGGGCTCGATCCGAAATCAATAGGTGTTCGAAATTGGACAATTCAAGTTCTACGGCAGTTCGTTCCTAATCGGAGTGGTTGGTGTATTCCATACTTCTAGCGATTGGATTTCACTCAAAACTCACCAAATGACTCCTCCCACGATATTATGATGTTGCCCAAGTTTTGGGCTCTATCCGAAATCAATAGGTGTTCCAAATTGGAGAATTCAAGTTCAACGGCAGTTCGTTCCTAATTCGAGTGGTTGGTGTATTCCATACTTCGAGCGATTGGATTTCACTCAAAACTCACCAAATGACTCCTCCCACCATATTATGATGTTGCCCAAGTTTTGGGCTCGATCCGAAATCAATAGGTGTGAGAAATTGGACATTTCAAATTCAACGGCAGTTCGTTCCTAACTGGTGTGGTTGGTGTATTCCATACTTCTAGCGATTGGATTTCACTCAAAACTCCCCAAATGACTCCTCCCACCATATTATGATGTTGCCCAAGTTTGGGGCTCGATCCGAAATCAATAGGTGTTCCAAATTGGACAATTCAAGTTCAACGGCAGTTCGTTCCTAAATGGAGTGGTTGGTGTATTCCATACTTCTAGCGATTGGATTTCACTCAAAACTCACCAAATGACTCCTCCCACCATATTATGATGTTGCCCAAGTTATGGTCTCGATCCGAAATCAATAGGTGTGGGAAATTGGACAATTCAAGTTCAACGGCAGTTCGTTCCTAATTGGAGTGGTTGGTGTATTCCATAGTTCTAGCGATTGGATTTCACTCAAAACTCACCAAATGACTCCTCCCACCATATTATGATGTTGCCCACGTTTTGGGCTCGATCCGAAATCAATAGGTGTGAGAAATTGGACAATTCAAGTTCAACGGCAGTTCGTTCCTAATTGGAGTGGTTGGTGTATTCCATACTTCTAGCGATTGGATTTCCCTAGAAACTCAACAAATGACTCCTCCCACCATATTATGATGTTGCCCAAGTTTTGGTCTCGATCCGAAATCAATAGGTGTTCCAAATTGGACAATTCAAGTTCAACGGCAGTTCGTTCCAAATTGGAGTGGTTGGTGTATTCTATACTTCTAGCGATTGGATTTCACTCAAAACTCACCAAATGACTCCTCCCACCATATTATGATGTTGCCTAAGTTTTGGGCTCGATCCGAAATCAATAGGTGTTCCAAATTGGACAATTCAAGTTCAACGGCAGTTCGTTCCTAATTGGAGTGGTTGGTGTATTCCATACTTCTAGCGATTGGATTTCACTCAAAACTCACCAAATGACTCCTCCCAGCATATTATGATGTTGCCCCAGTTTTGGGGTCGATCAGAAATCAATAGGTGTTCCAAATTGGACAATTCAAGTTCAACGGCAGTTCGTTCCTTATTGGAGTGGTTGGTGTATTCCACACTTCTAGCGATTGGATTTCACTAAAAACTCAACAAATGACTCCTCCCACCATATTATGATGTTGCCCAAGTTTTGGTCTCGATCCGAAATCAATAGGTGTTCCAAATTGGACAATTCAAGTTCAACGGCAGTTCGTTCCTAATTGGAGTGGTTGGTGTATTCCATACTTGTAGCGATTGGATTTCACTCAAAACTCACCAAATGACTCCTCCCACCATATTATGCTGTTGGCCAAGTTTTGGGCTCCATCCGAAATCAATAGGTGTGAGAAATTGGACAATTCAAGTTCAACGGCAGTTCGTTCCTAATTGAAGTCGTTGGTGTATTCCATACTTCTAGCGATTGGATTTCACTCAAAACTCACCACATGACTCCTCCCACCATATTATGATTTTGCCCAAGTTTTGGGCTCGATCCGAAATCAATAGGTGTTCCAAATTGGACAATTCAAGTTCAACGGCAGTTCGTTCCTTATTGGAGTGGTTGGTGTATTCCACACTTCTAGCGATTGGATTTCACTAAAAACTCAACAAATGACTCCTCCCACCATATTATGATGTTGCCCAAGTTTTGGTCTCGATCCGAAATCAATAGGTGTTCCAAATTGGACAATTCAAGTTCAACGGCAGTTCGTTCCTAATTGGAGTGGTTGGTGTATTCCATACTTGTAGCGATTGGATTTCACTCAAAACTCACCAAATGACTCCTCCCACCATATTATGCTGTTGGCCAAGTTTTGGGCTCCATCCGAAATCAATAGGTGTGAGAAATTGGACAATTCAAGTTCAACGGCAGTTCGTTCCTAATTGAAGTCGTTGGTGTATTCCATACTTCTAGCGATTGGATTTCACTCAAAACTCACCACATGACTCCTCCCACCATATTATGATTTTGCCCAAGTTTTGGGCTCGATCCGAAATCAATAGGTGTTCCAAATTGGACAATTCAAGTTCAACGGCAGTTCGTTCCTAATTGGAGTGGTTGGTGTATTCCATACTTCTAGCGATTGGATTTCACTCAAAACTCACCAAATGACTCCTCCCACCATATTATGATGTTGCCCAAGTTTTAGGCTCGATCCGAAATCAATAGGTGTGAGAAATTGGACAAGTCAAGTTCAACGGCAGTTCCTTCCTAATTGGAGTGGTTGGTGTATTCCATACTTCTAGCGATTGGATTTCACTCAAAACTCACCAAATGACCCCTCCCACCATATTATGATGTTGCCCAAGTTTTGGGCTCGATCCGAAATCAATAGGTGTTCCAAATTGGACAATTCAAGTTCTACGGCAGTTCGTTCCTAATCGGAGTGGTTGGTGTATTCCATACTTCTAGCGATTGGATTTCACTCAAAACTCACCAAATGACTCCTCCCACGATATTATGATGTTTCCCAAGTTTTGGGCTCTATCCGAAATCAATAGGTGTTCCAAATTGGAGAATTCAAGTTCAACGGCAGTTCGTTCCTAATTCGAGTGGTTGGTGTATTCCATACTTCGAGCGATTGGATTTCACTCAAAACTCACCAAATGACTCCTCCCACCATATTATGATGTTGCCCAAGTTTTGGGCTCGATCCGAAATCAATAGGTGTGAGAAATTGGACATTTCAAATTCAACGGCAGTTCGTTCCTAACTGGTGTGGTTGGTGTATTCCATACTTCTAGCGATTGGATTTCACTCAAAACTCCCCAAATGACTCCTCCCACCATATTATGATGTTGCCCAAGTTATGGTCTCGATCCGAAATCAATAGGTGTGGGAAATTGGACAATTCAAGTTCAACGGCAGTTCGTTCCTAATTGGAGTGGTTGGTGTATTCCATAGTTCTAGCGATTGGATTTCACTCAAAACTCACCAAATGACTCCTCCCACCATATTATGATGTTGCCCATGTTTTGGGCTCGATCCGAAATCAATAGGTGTGAGAAATTGGACAATTCAAGTTCAACGGCAGTTCGTTCCTAAATGGAGTGGTTGTTGTATTCCATACTTCTAGCGATTGGATTTCACTCAAAACTCACCAAATGACTCCTCCCACCATATTATGATGTTGCCCAAGTTATGGTCTCGATCCGAAATCAATAGGTGTGGGAAATTGGACAATTCAAGTTCAACGGCAGTTCGTTCCTAATTGGAGTGGTTGGTGTATTCCATAGTTCTAGCGATTGGATTTCACTCAAAACTCACCAAATGACTCCTCCCACCATATTATGATGTTGCCCATGTTTTGGGCTCGATCCGAAATCAATAGGTGTGAGAAATTGGACAATTCAAGTTCAACGGCAGTTCGTTCCTAATTGGAGTGGTTGGTGTATTCTATACTTCTAGCGATTGGATTTCACTCAAAACTCAGCAAATGACTCCTCCCACCATATTATGATGTTGCCTAAGTTTTGGGCTCGATCCGAAATCAATAGGTGTTCCAAATTGGACAATTCAAGTTCAACGGCAGTTCGTTCCTAATTGGAGTGGTTGGTGTATTCCATTCTTCTAGCGATTGGATTTCACTCAAAACTCACCAAATGACTCCTCCCAGCATATTATGATGTTGCCCCAGTTTTGGGGTCGATCCGAAATCAATAGGTGTTCCAAATTGGACAATTCAAGTTCAACGGCAGTTCGTTCCTTATTGGAGTGGTTGGTGTATTCCATACTTCTAGCGATTGGATTTCACTAAAAACTCAACAAATGACTCCTCCCACCATATTATGATGTTGCCCAAGTTTTGGTCTCGATCCGAAATCAATAGGTGTTCCAAATTGGACAATTCAAGTTCAACGGCAGTTCGTTCCTAATTGGAGTGGTTGGTGTATTCCATACTTCTAGACATAGGATTTCACTCAAAACTCACCAAATGACTCCTCCCACCATATTATGATGTTGCCCATGTTATGGTCTCGATCCGAAATCA
Organism: Prunus avium; assembly: GCF_965620075.1. Taxonomy (NCBI): domain Eukaryota; kingdom Viridiplantae; phylum Streptophyta; class Magnoliopsida; order Rosales; family Rosaceae; genus Prunus; species Prunus avium. The sequence continues at coordinate 2,182,782 of NC_142287.1, forward strand.
ATAGGTGTTCCAAATTGGACAATTCAAGTTCAACGGCAGTTCGTTCCTAATTGGAGTGGTTGGTGTATTCCATACTTCTAGCGATTGGATTTCACTCAAAACTCACCAAATGACTCCTCCCACCATATTATGATGTTGCCCAAGTTTTGGGCTCGATCCGAAATCAATAGGTGTGAGAAATTGGACATTTCAAATTCAACGGCAGTTCGTTCCTAACTGGTGTGGTTGGTGTATTCCATACTTCTAGCGATTGGATTTCACTCAAAACTCCCCAAATGACTCCTCCCACCATATTATGATGTTGGCCAAGTTTGGGGCTCGATCCGAAATCAATAGGTGTTCCAAATTGGACAATTCAAGTTCAACGGCAGTTCGTTCCTAAATGGAGTGGTTGGTGTATTCCATACTTCTAGCGATTGGATTTCACTCAAAACTCACCAAATGACTCCTCCCACCATATTATGATGTTGCCCAAGTTATGGTCTCGATCCGAAATCAATAGGTGTGGGAAATTGGACAATTCAAGTTCAACGGCAGTTCGTTCCTAATTGGAGTGGTTGGTGTATTCCATAGTTCTAGCGATTGGATTTCACTCAAAACTCACCAAATGACTCCTCCCACCATATTATGATGTTGCCCATGTTTTGGGCTCGATCCGAAATCAATAGGTGTGAGAAATTGGACAATTCAAGTTCAACGGCAGTTCGTTCCTAATTGGAGTGGTTGGTGTATTCCATACTTCTAGCGATTGGATTTCACTCAAAACTCACCAAATGACTCCTCCCACCATATTATGATGTTGCCCAAGTTTTGGTGTCGATCCGAAATCAAGAGGTGTTCCAAATTGGACAAGTCAAGTTCAACGGCAGTTCGTTCCTAATTGGGGTGGTTGGTGTATTCCATACTTCTAGCGATTGGATTTCACTCAAAACTCACCAAATGACTCCTCCCACCATATTATGATGTTGCCCCAGTTTTGGGCTCGATCCGAAATCAATAGGTGTTCCAAATTGGACAATTCAAGTTCAACGGCAGTTCGTTCCTTATTGGAGTGGTTGGTGTATTCCATACTTCTAGCGATTGGATTTCCCTAAAAACTCAACAAATGACTCCTCCCACCATATTATGATGTTGCCCAAGTTTTGGTCTCGATACGAAATCAATAGGTGTTCCAAATTGGACAATTCAAGTTCAACGGCAGTTCGTTCCTAATTGGAGTGGTTGGTGTATTCTATACTTCTAGCGATTGGATTTCACTCAAAACTCACCAAATGACTCCTCCCACCATATTATGATGTTGCCTAAGTTTTGGGCTCGATCCGAAATCAATAGGTGTTCCAAATTGGACAATTCAAGTTCAACGGCAGTTCGTTCCTAATTGGAGTGGTTGGTGTATTCCATACTTCTAGCGATTGGATTTCACTCAAAACTCACAAAATAACTCCTCCCAGCATATTATGATGTTGCCCCAGTTTTGGGGTCGATCCGAAATCAATAGGTGTTCCAAATTGGACAATTCAAGTTCAACGGCAGTTCGTTCCTTATTGGAGTGGTTGGTGTATTCCATACTTCTAGCGATTGGATTTCACTAAAAACTCAACAAATGACTCCTCCCACCATATTATGATGTTGCCCAAGTTTTGGTCTCGATCCGAAATCAATAGGTGTTCCAAATTGGACAATTCAAGTTCAACTGCAGTTCGTTCCTAATTGGAGTGGTTGGTGTATTCCATACTTCTAGAGATAGGATTTCACTCAAAACTCACCAAATGACTCCTCCCACCATATTATGATGTTGCCCATGTTATGGTCTCGATCCGAAATCAATAGGTGTTCCAAATTGGACAATTCAAGTTCAACGGCAGTTCGTTCCTAATTGGAGTGGTTGGTGTATTCCATACTTCTAGCGATTGGATTTCACTCAAAACTCACCAAATGACTCCTCCCACCATATTATGATGTTGGCCAAGTTTTGGGCTCCATCCGAAATCAATAGGTGTTCGAAATTGAACAATTCAAGTTCAACGGCAGTTCGTTCCTAATTGGAGTGGTTGCTGTATTCCGTACTTCTAGCGATTGGATTTCACTCAAAACTAACCAAATGACTCCTCCCACCATATTATGATGTTTCCCAAGTTTTAGGCTCGATCCGAATTCAGCAGGTGTGAGAAATTGGACAATTCAAGTTCAACGGCAGTTCGTTCCTAATTGGAGTGGTTGGTGTATTCCATACTTCTAGCGCTTGGATTTCACTCAAAACACCCCAAATGACTCCTCCCACCATATTATGATGTTGCCCAAGTTTTGGGCTCGATCCGAAATCAATAGGTGTTAGAAATTGGACAAGTCAAGTTCAACTGCAGTTCGTTCCTAATTGGCGTGGTTGGTGTATTCCATACTTCTAGCGATTGGATTTCACTCAAAACTCACCAAATGACTCCTCCCACCATATTATGATGTTGTCCAAGTTTTGGGCTCGGTCCGAAATCAATAGGTGTGAGAAACTGGACAATTCAAGTTCAACGGCAGTTCATTCCTAATTCGAGTCGTTGGTGTATTCCATACTTCTAGCGATTGGATTCCACTCAAACCTAACCAAATGACTCCTCCAACCGTATTATGATGTTGCCCAAGTTTTGGGCTCGATCCGAAATCAATAGGTGTTCCAAATTGGACAATTCAAGTTCAACGGCAGTTCGTTCCTAATTGCAGTGGTTGGTGTATTCCATAGTTGTAGCGATTGGATTTCACTCAAAACTCACCAAATGACTCCTCCCACCATATTATGCTGTTGGCCAAGTTTTGGGCTCCATCCGAAATCAATAGGTGTGAGAAATTGGACAATTTAAGTTCAACGGCAGTTCGTTCCTAATTGAAGTGGTAGGTGTATTCCATACTTCTAGCGATTGGATTTCACTCAAAACTCACCACATGACTCCTCCCACCATATTATGATTTTGCCCAAGTTTTGGGTTCGATCCGAAATCAATAGGTGTTCCAAATTGGACAATTCAAGTTCAACGGCAGTTCGTTCCTAATTGGAGTGGTTGGTGTATTCCATACTTCTAGCGATTGGATTTCACTCAAAACTCACCAAATGACTCCTCCCACCATATTATGATGTTGCCCAAGTTTTGGGCTCGATCCGAAATCAATAGGTGTGGGAAATTGGACAAGTCAAGTTCAACGGCAGTTCCTTCCTAATTGGAGTGGTTGGTGTATTCCATACTTCTAGCGATTGGATTTCACTCAAAACTCACCAAATGACCCCTCCCACCATATTATGATGTTGCCCAAGTTTTGGGCTCGATCCGAAATCAATAGGTGTTCGAAATTGGACAATTCAAGTTCAACGGCATTTCGTTCCTAATCGGAGTGGTTGGTGTATTCCATACTTCTAGCGATTGGATTTCACTCAAAACTCACCAAATGACTCCTCCCACGATATTATGATGTTGCCCAAGGTTTGGGCTCTATCCGAAATCAATAGGTGTTCCAAATTGGACAATTCAAGTTCAACGGCAGTTCGTTCCTAATTCGAGTGGTTGGTGTATTCCATACTTCGAGCGATTGGATTTCACTCAAAACTCACCAAATGACTCCTCCCACCATATTATGATGTTGCCCAAGTTTTGGGCTCGATCCGAAATCAATAGGTGTTAGAAATTGGACAAGTCAAGTTCAACTGCAGTTCGTTCCTAATTGGCGTGGTTGGTGTATTCCATACTTCTAGCGATTGGATTTCACTCAAAACTCACCAAATGACTCCTCCCACCATATTATGATGTTGTCCAAGTTTTGGGCTCGGTCCGAAATCAATAGGTGTGAGAAACTGAACAATCCAAGTTCAACGGCAGTTCATTCCTAATTCGAGTCGTTGGTGTATTCCATACTTCTAGCGATTGGATTCCACTCAAACCTAACCAAATGACTCCTCCAACCGTATTATGATGTTGCCCAAGTTTTGGGCTCGATCCGAAATCAATAGGTGTTCCAAATTGGACAATTCAAGTTCAACGGCAGTTCGTTCCTAATTGCAGTGGTTGGTGTATTCCATAGTTGTAGCGATTGGATTTCACTCAAAACTCACCAAATGACTCCTCCCACCATATTATGCTGTTGGCCAAGTTTTGGGCTCCATCCGAAATCAATAGGTGTGAGAAATTGGACAATTTAAGTTCAACGGCAGTTCGTTCCTAATTGAAGTGGTAGGTGTATTCCATACTTCTAGCGATTGGATTTCACTCAAAACTCACCACATGACTCCTCCCACCATATTATGATTTTGCCCAAGTTTTGGGTTCGATCCGAAATCAATAGGTGTTCCAAATTGGACAATTCAAGTTCAACGGCAGTTCGTTCCTAATTGGAGTGGTTGGTGTATTCCATACTTCTAGCGATTGGATTTCACTCAAAACTCACCAAATGACTCCTCCCACCATATTATGATGTTGCCCAAGTTTTGGGCTCGATCCGAAATCAATAGGTGTGGGAAATTGGACAAGTCAAGTTCAACGGCAGTTCCTTCCTAATTGGAGTGGTTGGTGTATTCCATACTTCTAGCGATTGGATTTCACTCAAAACTCACCAAATGACCCCTCCCACCATATTATGATGTTGCCCAAGTTTTGGGCTCGATCCGAAATCAATAGGTGTTCGAAATTGGACAATTCAAGTTCAACGGCATTTCGTTCCTAATCGGAGTGGTTGGTGTATTCCATACTTCTAGCGATTGGATTTCACTCAAAACTCACCAAATGACTCCTCCCACGATATTATGATGTTGCCCAAGGTTTGGGCTCTATCCGAAATCAATAGGTGTTCCAAATTGGACAATTCAAGTTCAACGGCAGTTCGTTCCTAATTCGAGTGGTTGGTGTATTCCATACTTCGAGCGATTGGATTTCACTCAAAACTCACCAAATGACTCCTCCCACCATATTATGATGTTGCCCAAGTTTTGGGCTCGATCCGAAATCAATAGGTGTGAGAAATTGGACATTTCAAATTCAACGGCAGTTCGTTCCTAATTGGTGTGGTTGGTGTATTCCATACTTCTAGCGATTGGATTTCACTCAAAACTCCCCAAATGACTCCTCCCACCATATTATGATGTTTCCCAAGTTTGGGGCTCGATCCGAAATCAATAGGTGTGAGAAATTGGACAATTCAAGTTCAACGGCAGTGCGTTCCTAAATGGAGTGGTTGGTGTATTCCATACTTCTAGCGATTGGATTTCACTCAAAACTCACCAAATGACTCCTCCCACCATATTATGATGTTGCCCAAGTTATGGTCTCGATCCGAAATCAATAGGTGTGAGAAATTGGACAATTTAAGTTCAACGGCAGTTCGTTCCTAATTGGAGTGGTTGGTGTATTCCATACTTCTAGCGATTGGATTTCACTCAAAACTCACCAAATGACTCCTCCCACCATATTATGATGTTGCCCATGTTTTGGGCTCGATCCGAAATCAATAGGTGTGAGAAATTGGACAATTCAAGTTCAACGGCAGTTCGTTCCTAATTGGAGTGGTTGGTGTATTCCATACGTCTAGCGATTGGATTTCACTCAAAACTCACCAAATGACTCCTCCCACCATATTATGATTTTGCCCAAGTTTTGGGCTCGATCCGAAATCAATAGGTGTGAGAAATTGGACAATTCAAGTTCAACGGCAGTTCGTTCCTAATTGGAGTGGTTGGTGTATTCCATACTTCTAGCGATTGGATTTCACTCAAAACTCACCAAATGACTCCTCCCACCATATTATGATGTTCCCCAAGTTTTGGGCTCGATCCGAAATCAATAGGTGCGCGAAATTGGACAATTCAAGTTCAACGGCAGTTCGTTCCTAATTGGAGTGGTTAGTGTATTCCATACTTCTAGCGATTGGATTTCACTCAAAACTCACCAAATGACTCCTCCCACCATATTATGATGTTTCCCAGGTTTTGGGTTCGATCCGAAATCAATAGGTTTTCCAAATTGGACAATTGAAGTTCAACGGCAGTTTGTTCCTAATTGGAGTGGTTGGTGTATTCCATACTTCTAGCGATTGGATTTCACTCACAACTCACCAAATGACTCCTCCCACCATATTATGATGTTGCCCAAGTTTGGGGCTCGATCCGAAATCAATTCGTGTTCCAAATTGGACAATTCAAGTTCAACGGCAGTTCGTTCCTAATTGGAGTGGTTGGTGTATTGTTGTTAATAATATGTTAACTCGCAATTGTACGGGGCAATTAGTAGTATAGGAAGACAAGTACGAGGTCGTACCCACGAAGACTGAGAAGTTCAAATTAGTTATGTACTTTAGATTACCAAATTCAAGAAGTTAGGAAGTTAAATCTAAAACAGAATTTAAAGCAAGAGTGAGTTTGAAAACAAATGCAGCAAGATTAAAATGAACTTTGAAGTGAGAATGCTTGTGATTATAGAAAGAAATGAACAAACTGAAATTGCAACGGAAAGCAAGTAAACAAAAGTAACAAAGGGTGGTTTTGAAGGTTAAAACACAGGTTTGGAGACTAGGGCATTCGATTCACCATAACAATTCAATTCTGGGTTATAAAGATTCAAGTAACAAGTCTAATTCAGATTCAAAGATTGATTCTAGCTAAAGTATGATTAGGCCATGGTGTTTGGTCCTAACCTTGTGTTCCTAATTCCCTAATTTGATCATTTGTTGTCTAACCTAAAATTAAGCATTAGGAACCCATTAAGCATAGAAGAACATTTTAAACAACCAAGTATGTATCTAATCCCTGTTGTCGAATGTCCATACATACTCTTCCTATTCATAGTTCAATTCGAATTAAAGCATGGTGTATACTCTTAATTTAAACCAAGATAGTTAACAAACAAGTTCTAATGGTGATCAATCATTCAAACAAGCATGTTAACTTATAAGCATAATGAATAAGAACATGAATCATGAATCAAACTTGAAACTCCAAACTTATAAACCCAGAATATTCATGTTAGGTTACATCGAAGCCCTAGTTATGGATTTAGCTACTCATAATGGAAAAGAGACTTGAACAGAAATGAGAAAACATAATGAATGCAATAAGAGTAGAAAAACCCTTTTTCTGAAGTTCTTGTGGTGTCCAAGGCTTCTCCAAGTGCTTCTCCACTTCTAATGCTTCTCCAAGAGCTTCCCCACTTCTAGAAAGATGTATGAAGGATATGGAGGTGATTTGGGATGAGTTTGAGTGAGTGGTGATGGCTAAGGAAGATGAAATTCGTAGGGAAATGGAAGAGAAGAAAGCTGGAGTTGTTTTGGTGATTGTTGGAGTGTTTGGGATTGTGAGAGTGTTTGAGGATGGATGGAGTGAATTGTGGGGTTGTGAATCCCAGGATTTGTTGTGTCTTGAATGTGGAATGGATGTGGTATTTATAGGGAGAGGGGAGTGATAAATCTGAATTCAATATGGCTAATGCATACAACACTTGCATTATAAAAGATGAATTGGTTGATGCACTTCACTAATGCATACAACACTTGCATTATAAAATCTGAATTGGTTGATGCACTTCACCAATAAATCCCACCAGCAGCCCTAGCTCATCTTCATGTCACCATTACAAAGCTTCCAACCAGCTACAATAGCTCATGCCTAGCTCACCATGACCAAGCTTCCAACAAGCTCATCCTCATGTCAGCATGACCAGCAACTTCAAGGGCTTACAACTTGGGCTTCTCTTAAGATGTCCATTGTGAAGTTTAGAATGTGTATGATCCAACCACACAAGTATTGGCCCAATCCAAGCTCGGAGGAGGAAGTTAAGGCCGAAAAAAATTGCTAACTCGTTTTGCTCGCTGACAAAAATCCATCCTGAGCATGGTTCAGTGTTTGCTAGGTTACGGACTCCAGAGTTATCCAATGGGGCTGAATTTTGGATATGTTATAGTACACACCCATTGGCACAACGTTCATGAAGAATGCGGCCTCATCCGAGCTGTGTAAGTTGCTGAAACAGATCTTGCAATGTGACCCACGAAACTGGACTGGCAAGGGGCTGTAGGAAAAATGAGTTTCTCTTTAAGCTCTTCTTCCATTCATCCAAATTAGGCCTTAACATGCTTGAATTGCATGAATTATGCTCTCTTGCTCTATTGGCCTACAAAACACACAAATAGAGGCAAATAACTCAGAATTATAGGAAACTAAGCAAAAGAAGTAAGTAAATTGGGCATGTATATGTATGAAATTATGAGCTTAACATGTATTCCATACTTCTAGCGATAGGATTTCACTCAAAACACACCAAATGACTCCTCCCACCATATTATGATGTTGCCCAAGTTTTGGGCTCGATCCGAACTCAATAGGTGTGAGAAATTGGACAATTCAAGTTCAACGGCAGTTCTTTCCTAATTGGAGTGGTTGGTGTATTCCATACTTCTAGTGATTGGATTTCACTCAAAACTCACCAAATGACTCGTCCCACCACATTATGATGTTGCCCAAGTTTTGGGCTCGATCCGAAATCAATAGGTGTTCCAAATTGGACAATTCAAGTTCAACGGCAGTTCGTTCCTAACTGGAGTGGTTGGTGTATTCCATACGTCTAGCGATTGGATTTCACTCAAAACTCACCAAATAATTCCTCCCACCATATTATGATGTTGCCCAAGTTTTGGGCTCAATCCGAAATCAATAGGTGTGAGAAATTGCACAATTCAAGTTCAACGGCAGTTCGTTCCTAATTGGAGTGGTTGGCGTATTCCATACCTCTAGCGATTGGATTTCACTCAAAACTCACCAAATGACTCCTCCCACCATATTATGATGTTGCCCAAGTTTTGGGCTCGATCCGAAATCAATAGGTGTTCCAAATTGGACAATTCAAGTTCAACGGCAGTTCGTTCCTAATTGGAGTGGTTGGTGTATTCCAAACCTCTAGCGATTTGATTTCACTCAAAACTCACCAAATGACTCCTCCCACCATATTATGATGTTGCCCAAATTTTGGGATCGATCCAAAATCAATAGGTGTTCCAAATTGGACAATTCAAGTTCAACGGCAGTTCGTTCCTAATTGGAGTGGTTGGTGAATTCCATATTTCCAGCGATTGGATTTCACTCAAAACTCACCAAATGACTCCTCCCACCATATTATGATGTTGCCAAAGTTTTGGGCTCGATCCGAACTCAATAGGTGTGAGAAATTGGACAATTCAAGTTCAACGGCAGTTCTTTCCTAATTGGAGTGGTTGGTGTATTCCATACTTCTAGCGATTGGATTTCACTCAAAACTCACCAAATGACTCCTCCCACCATATTATGATGTTGCCCAAGTTTGGGGCTCGATCCGAAATCAATAGGTGTCAGAAATTAGACAATTCAAGTTGAACGGCAGTTCGTTCCTAATTGGAGTGGTTGGTGTATTCCATACTTCTAGCGATTGGATTTCACTCAAAACCCACCAAATGACTCCTCCCACCATATTATGACGTTGCCCAAATTTTGGGCTCGATCCGAAATCAATAGGTGTTCCAAATTGCACAATTCAAGTTCAACGGCAGTTCGTTCCTAATTGGAGTGGTTGGTGTATTCCACACTTCCAGCGATTGGATTTCACTCAAAACTCACCAAATGACTCCTCCCACCATATTATGACGTTGCCCATGTTATGGTCTCGATCTGAAATCAACAGGTGCTCCAAATTGGACAATTCAAGTTCAACGGCAGTTCGTTCCTAATTGGAAAGGTTGGTGTATTCCATACTTCTAGCGATTGGATTTCACTCAAAACTCACCAAATGACTCCTCCCACCATATTATGATGTTGCCCAAGTTTTTGGCTCGATCCGAAATCAATAGGTGTGAGAAATTGGACAATTCAAGTTCAACGGCAGTTCGTTCCTAATTGGAGTGGTTGGGGTATTCCACACTTCTAGCGATTGGATTTCACTCAAAACTCACCAAATGACTCCTCCCACCATATTATGATGTTGCCCAAGTTTTGGGATCGATCCGAAATCAGTAGGTGTTCCAAATTGGACAATTCAAGTTCAACAGCAGTTCGTTCCTAATTGGAGTGGTTGGTGTATTCCATACTTCTAGCGATTGGATTTCACTCAAAGCTCACCAAATGACTCCTCCCACCATATCATGATGTTGCCCAAGTTTTGGGCTCGATCCGAAATCAATAGGTTTTCGAAATTGGACAATTCAAGTTCAACGGCAGTTCGTTCCTAATTGGAGTGGTTGCTGTATTCCATACGTCTAGCGATTCGATTTCACTAAAACCTCACCAAATGAATCCTCCCACCATATTATGATGTTGCACAAGTTTAGGGTTCGATCAGAAATCAATAGGTGTGAGAAATTGGACAATTCAAGTTCAACGGCAGTTCTTTCCTAATTGGAGTGGTTGGTTTATTCCATACTTCTAGCGATTGGGTTTCACTCAAAACTCACCAAAGGACGCCATCCACCATATTATGATGTTGCCCATGTTTTGGGCACGATCCGAAATCAATAGGTGTTCCAAATTGGACAATTCAAGTTCAACGGTAGTCCGTTCCTAATTGGAGTGGTTTTTGTATTCCATTCTTCTAGCGATTGGATTTCACTCAAAACTCACCAAATGACTCCTCCCACCATATTATGATGTTGCCCAAGTTTTGGGCACGATCCGAAATCAATAGGTGTTCCAAATTGGACAATTCAAGTTCAAAGGCAGTTCGTTCCTAATTGGAGTGGTTGGTGTAATCCATACTTCTAGCGATTGGATTTTACTCAAAACTAACCAAATGACTCCCCCCACCATATTATGATGTTGCCGAAGTTTTGGGCGTGATCCGAAATCAATGGGTGTGCGAAATCGGACAATTCAAGTTCAACGGCAGTTCGTTCCTAATTGGAGTGGTTGCCGTATTCCATACTTCTAGCGATTGGATTTCACTCAAAACTCACCAAATGACTCCTCCCACCATATTATGATGTTGCCCAAGTTTTGGGCTCGATCCGAAATAAATAGGTGTGAGAAATTGGACAATCCAAGTTCAACGACAGTTCGTTCCTAATTGGAGTGGTTGGTGTATTCCATACTTCTAGCGATTGGATTTCACTCAAAACTCACCAAATGACTCCTCCCACCATATTATGATGTTGCCCAAGTTTTGGGCACGATCCGAAATCAATAGGTGTTCAAAATTGGACAATTCAAGTTCAACGGCAGTTCGTTCCTAATTGGAGTGGTTGGTGTATTCCGTACTTCTAGGGATTGGATTTCACTCAAAACTCACCAAATGACTCCTCCCACGATATTATGGTGTTGCCCAAGTTTTGGGCTCGATCCGAAATCATTAGGTGTTCGAAATTGGACAATTCAATTCCAACGGCAGTTCGTTCCTAATTGGAGTGGTTGGTGTATTCCGTACTTCTAGCGATTGGATTTCACTCAAACCTCACCAAATGACTCCTCCCACCATATTATGGTGTTGCCCATGTTTGGGGCTCGGTCCGAAATCAATAGGTGTGAGAAATTGGACAATTCAAGTTCAACGGCAGTTCGTTCCTAATCGGAGTGGTTGGTGTTTTACATACTTCTAGCGATTGGATTTCACTCAAAACTCACCAAATGACTCCTCCCACTATATTATTATGTTGCCCAAGTTTTGGGCTCGATCCGAAATCAATAGGTGTTCCAAATTGGACAATTCAAGTTCAACGGCAGTTCGTTCCAAATAGGAGTGGTCAGTGTATTCCATACCTCTAGTGATTGGATTTCACTCAAAACTCACCAAATGACTCCTCCCACCATATTACGATGTTGCCCAAGTTTGGGGCTCGATCCGAAATCAATAGGTGTGAGAAATTGGACAATTCAAGTTCAACGGCAGTTCGTTCCTAATTGGAGTGGTTGGTGTATTCCATACTTCTAGCGATTGGATTTCACTCAAAACTCACCAAATGACTCCTCCCACCATATTATGATGTTGCCCAAGTTTTGGGCTCGATCCGAAATCAATTGGTGTTACAAATTGGACAATTCAAGTTCAACAGCAGTTCGTTCCTAATTGGAATGGTTGTCGTATTCCATACTTCTAGCGATTGGATTTCACTCAAAACTTACCAAATGACTCCTCCAACCATATTATGATGTTACCCAAGTTTTGGGCTCGATCCGAAATCAATAGGTGTAAGAAATTGGACAATTCAAGTTCAACGGCAGTTCATTCCTAAGTGGAGTGGTTGGTGTATTCCATACTTCTGGCGATTGGATTTCACTCAAAACTCACCAAATGACTCCTCCCACTATATTATTATGTTGCCCAAGTTTTGGGCTCGATCCGAAATCAATAGGTGTTCCAAATTGGACAATTCAAGTTCAACGGCAGTTCGTTCCTAATTGGAGTGGTTGGTGTATTCCATACTTCTAGCGATTGGATTTCACTCAAAACTCACCAAATGACTCCTCCCACGATATTATGATGTTGCCCAAGTTATGGTCTCGATAAGAAATCAATAGGTGTTCCGAATTGGACAATTGAACGGCAGTTCGTTCCTAATTGGAGTGGTTGGTGTATTCCATACTTCTAGCGATTGGATTTCACTCAAAACTCACCAAATGACTCCTCCCACCATATTATGATGTTGCCCAAGTTTTGGGCTCGCTCCGAAATCAATAGGTGTGAGAAATTGGACAATTAAAGTTCAACGGCAGTTCGTTCCTAATTGGAGTGGTTGGTGTATTCCATACTTCTAGCGATTGGATTTCACTCAAAACTCACCAAATGACTCCTCCCAACATATTATGATGTTGCCCAAGTTTTGGGCTCGATCAGAAATCAATAGGTGTTACAAATTGAACAATTCATGTTCAACGGCAGTTCGTTCCTAATTGGAGTGGTTGGTGTATTCCATACTTCTAGCGATTGGATTTAACTCAAAACTCCCCAAATGATTTCTCCCACCATATTATGATGTTGCCCAAGTTTTGAGCTCGATCCGAATCAATAGGTGTTCCAAATTGGACAATTCAAGTTCAACGGCTGTTCGTTCCTAATTAGAGTGGTTGGTGTATTCCATACTTCTAGCGATTGGATTTCCCTCAAAACTCACCAAATGACTCCTCCGACCATATTATGATGTTGCCCAAGTTTTGGGCTCGCTCCGAAATCAGTAGGTGTGAGAAATTGGACAATTCAAGTTCAACGGTAGTTCGTTCCGAATTGGAGTGGTTGGTGTATTCCATACTTCTAGCGATTGGATTTCACTCAAAACTCACCAAATGACTCCTCCCACCATATTACGATGTTGCCCAAGTTTTGGGCTCGATCCGAAATCAATTGGTGTGAGAAATTGGACAACTCAAGTTCAACGGCAGTTCGTTCCTAATTGGAGTGGTTGGTGTATTCCATACTTCTAGCGATTGGATTTCACTCAAAACTCACCAAATGACTCCTCCCACTATATTATTATGTTGCCCAAGTTTTGGGCTCGATCCGAAATCAATAGGTGTTCCAAATTGGACAATTCAAGTTCAACGGCAGTTCGTTCCGAATTGGAGTGGTTGGTGTATTCCATACTTCTAGCGATTGGATTTCACTCAAAATTCACCAAATGACTCCTCCCACCATATTACGATGTTGCCCAAGTTTTGGGCCCGATCCGAAATCAATAGGTGTGAGAAATTGGACAATTCAAGTTCAACGGCAGTTCGTTCCTAATTGGAGTGGTTGGTGTATTCCATACTTCTAGCGATTGGATTTCACTCAAAACCCACCAAATGACTCCTCCCACCATATTATGATGTTGCCCAAGTTTGGGGCTCGATCTGAAATCAATAGGTGTGAGAAATTGGGCAATTAAAGTTCAACGGCAGTTCGTTCCTAATTGGAGTGGTTGGTGTATTCCATACCTCTTGCGATTGGATTTCACTAAAAACTCACCAAATTACTCCTCCCACCATATTATGATGTTGCCCAAGTCTTGGGCTCGATCCGAAATCAATAGGCGTGAGAAATTGGACAATTCAAGTTCAATGGCAGTTCGTTCCTAATTGGAGTGGTCGGTGTATTCCATACTTCTAGCGATTGGATTTCACTCAAAACTCACCAAATGACTCCTCCCACGATATTATGATGTTGCCCAAGTTTTGGGCTCGATCCGAAATCAATAGGTGTGAGAAATTGGACAATTCAAGTTCAACGGCAGTTCGTTCCTAATTGGAGTGGTTGGTGTATTCCATACTTCTAGCGATTGGATTTCACTCAAAAATCACCAAATGACTCCTCCCACCATATTATGATGTTGCCCAAGTTTTGGGCTCGATCCGAAATCAATAGGTGTTCCAAATTGGACAATTCAAGTTCAACGGCAGTTCGTTCCAAATTGGAGTGGTCGGTGTATTCCATAGCTCTAGTGATTGGATTTCACTCAAAACTCACCAAATGACTCCTCCCACCATATTACGATGTTGCCCAAGTTTGGGGCTCGATCCGAAATCAATAGGTGTGAGAAATTGGACAATTCAAGTTCAACGGCAGTTCGTTCCTAATTGGAGTGGTTGGTGTATTCCATACTTCTAGCGATTGGATTTCACTCAAAACTCACTAAATGACTCCTCCCACCATATTATGATGATGCCCAAGTTTTGGTCTCGATCCGAAATTAATAGGTGTTCCAATTGGACAATTCAAGTTCAACGGCAGTTTGTGCCTAATTGGAGTGGTTGGTGTATTCCATACTTCTAGCGATTGGATTTCATTCAAAACTCACCAAATGACTCCTCCCACCATATTATGATGTTGCCCAAGTTTTGGGCTCGATCTGAAATCAATAGGTGTGAGAAATTGGACAATTCAAGTTCAATGGCAGTTCGTTCCTAATTGGAGTGGTTGGTGTATTCCATACTTCTAGCGATTGGATTTCACTCAAAACTCACTAAATAACTCCTCCCACCATATTATGTTGTTGCCCAAGTTTTGGTCTCGATCCGAAATCAATTGGTGTTCCAAATTGGACAATTCAAGTTCAACGGCAGTTCGTTCCTAATTGGAGTGGTTGGTGTATTCCATATTTCTAGCGATTGGATTTCACTCAAAACTCACCAAATGACTCCTTCTACCATATTATGATGTTGCCCAAGTTTTGGGCTCGATCCGAAATCAATAGGTGTTCCAAATTGGATAACTCAAGTTCAACGGCAGTTCGTTCCTAATTGGAGTGGTTGGTGTATTCCATACTTCTAGCGTTTGGATTTCACTCAAAACTCACAAAATGACTCCTCCCACCATACTATGATGTTGCCCAAGTTTTGGACTCGATCCGAAATCAATAGGTGTGAGAAATTGGACAATTCAAGTTCAACGGCAGTTCGTTCCTAATTGGAGTGGTTGGTGTATTCCATACTTCTAGCGATTGGATTTCACTCAAAACTCACCAAATGACTCCTCCCACCATATTATGATGTTACCCAAGTTTTGGGCTCGATCCGAACTCAATAGGTGTGAGGAATTGGACAATTCAAGTTCAACGGCAGTTCGTTCCTAATTGGAGTGGTTGGTGTATTCCATACTTCTAGCGATTGGATTTCACTCAAAACAAACCAAATGACTCCTCCCACCATATTATGATGTTACCCAAGTTTGGGGCTCGATCCGAACTCAATAGGTGTGAGAAATTGGACAATTCAAGTTCAACGGCAGTTCGTTCCTAATTGGAGTGGTTGGTGTATTCCACACTTCTAGCGATTGGATTTCACTCAAAACTCAACAAATGACTCCTCCCACCATATTATGATGTTGCACAAGTTTGGGGTTCGATCCGAAATAAATAGCTGTTCCAAATTGGACAATTCAAGTTCAACGGCAGGTCGTTCCTAATTGGAATGGTTGGTGTATTCCATACTTCTAGCGATTGGATTTCACTCAAAACTCACCAAATGACTCCTCCCACCATATTATGATGTTGCCCAAGTTTTGGGCTCGATCCGAAATCAATAGGTGTTCCAAATTGGACAACTCAAGTTCAACGGCAGTTCGTTCCTAATTGGAGTGGTTGGTGTATTCCATACTTCTAGCGATTGGATTTCACTCAAAACTCAACAAATGACTCCTCCCACCATACTATGATGTTGCCCAAGTTTTGGGCTCGATCCGAAATCAATAGGTGTTCCAAATTGGACAATCCAAGTTTACGGCAGTGCGTTTCTAATTGGAGTGGTTGGTGTATTCCATACTTCTAGCGATTGGATTTCACTCAAAACTCACCAAATGACTCCTCCCACCATATTATGTTGTTGCCCAAGTTTTGGGCTTGATCCGAAATCAATAGGTGTTCCAAATTGGACAATTCAAGTTCAACGGCAGTTCGTTCCTAGTTGGAGTGGTTGGTGTATTCTATACTTCTTGCGATTGGATTTCACTCAAAACTCACCAAATGACTCCTGCCACCATATTATGATGTTGCCCACGTTTTGGGCTCGATCCAAAAACAATAGGTGTTCCAAATTGGACAATTCAAGTTCAACGGCAGTTCGTTCCTAATTGGAGTGGTTGGTGTATTCCATACTTCTAGCGATTGGATTTCACTCAAAACTCACCAAATGACTCCTCCCACCATATTATGATGTTGCCCTAGTTTTGGGCTCGATCCGAACTCCATAGTTGTGAGAAATTGGACAATTTAAGTTCAACGGCAGTTCGTTCCTAATTGCCGTGGTTGGTGTATTCCATACTTCTAGCGATTGGATTTCACTCAAAACTCCCCAAATGACTCCTCCCACCATATTATGATGTTGCACATGTTTGGGGTTCCATCCGAAAACAATAGTTGTTCCAAATTGGACAATTCAAGTTCAACGGCAGTTCGTTCCTAATTGGAGTCGTTGGTGTATTCCATACTTCTGGCGATTGGATTTTACTCAAAACTCACCAAATGACTCCTCCCACCATATTATGATGTTGCCCAAGTTTTGGGCTCGATCCGAAATCAATAGGTGTGAGAAATTGGACAATTCAAGTTCAACGGCAGTTCGTTCCTACTTGGAGTGGTTGGTGTATTCCATACTTCTAGCGATTGGATTTCACTCAAAACTCACCAAATGACTCCTCCCACCATATTACGATGTTGCCCAAGTTTTGGGCTCGATCCGAAACCAATAGGTGTTCCAAATTGGACAATCCAAGTTTACGGCAGTGCGTTCCTAATTGGAGTGATTGGTGTATTCCATACTTCTAGCGATTGGATTTCACTCAAAACTCACCAAATGACTCCTCCCACCATATTATGCGGTTGCCCAAGTTTTCGGCTTGATCCGAAATCAACAGGTGTTCCAAATTGGACAATTTCAAGTTCAACGCCAGTTCGTTCCTAATTGAAGTGGTTGGTGTATTCCATACTTCTAGCAATTGGATTTCACTCAAAACTCACCAAATGACTCTTCCCACCATATTATGATGTTGCCCAAGTTTTGGGCTCGATCCGAAATGAATAGGTGTGAAAAATTGGACAATTCAAGTTCAACGGCAGTTCATTCCTAATTGGAGTGGTTGGTGTATTCCATACTTCTAGCGATTGGATTTCACTCAAAACTCACCAAATGACTCCTCCCACCATATTATGATGTCGCACAAGTTTGGGGTTCCATCCGAAATCAATGGGTGTGAGAAATTGGACAATTCAAGTTCAACGACAGTTCGTTCCTAATTGGAGTGGTTGGTGTATTCCATACTTCTAGCGATTGGATTTCACTCAAAACTCACCAAATGACTCCTCCCACCATATTACGATGTTGCCCAAGTTTTGGGCTCGATCCGAAACCAATAGGTGTTCCAAATTTGACAATCCTAGTTTACGGCAGTGCGTTCCTAATTGGAGTGATTGGTGTATTCCATACTTCTAGCGATTGGATTTCACTCAAAACTCACCAAATGACTCCTCCCACCATATTATGGTGTTGCCCAAGTTTTCGGCTTGATCCGAAATCAACAGGTGTTCCAAATTGGACAATTTCAAGTTCAACGCCAGTTCGTTCCAAATTGGAGTGGTTGGTGTATTCCATACTTCTAGCAATTGGATTTCACTCAAAACTCACCAAATGACTCCTCCCACCATATTATGATGTTGCCCAAGTTTTGGGCTCAATGCGAAATCAATAGGTGTGAAAAATTGGACAATTCAAGTGCAACGGCAGTTCGTTCCTAATTGGAGTGGTTGTTGTATTCCATACTTCTAGCGATTGGATTTCACTCAAAACTCACCAAATGAATCCTCCCACCATATTATGATGTTGCCCAAGTTTTGGGCTCGATCCAAAATCAATAGGTGTTCCAAATTGCACAATCCAAGTTCAACGGCAGTGCGTTCCTAATTGGAGTGGTTGGTGTATTCCATACTTCTAGCGATTGGATTTCACTCAAAACTCACAAAATGACTCCTTCCACCATATTATGATGTTGCCCAAGTTTTGGGCTCGATCCGAAATCAACAGGTGTGAGAAATTGGACAATTCATGTTCAACGGCAGTTCGTTCCTAGTTGGAGTGGTTGGTGTATTCCATACTTCTAGCGATTGGATTTCACTCAAAACTCACTAAATGACTCCTCCCACCATATTATGATGTTGCCCAAGTTTTGGTCTCGAACCGAAATCAATAGGTGTTCCAAATTGGACAATTCAAGTTCAACGGCAGTTCGTTCCTAATTGGAGTGGTTGGTGTATTCCATACTTCTAGCTATTGGATTTCACTCAAAACTCACCAAATGACTCCTCCCACCATATTATGATGTTGCCCAAGTTTTGGGCTCGATCCGAAATCAATAGGTGTGAGAAATTGGACAATTCAAGTTCAACGGCAGTTCGTTCCTAATTGGAGTGGTTGGTGTATTCCATACTTCTAGCGATTGGATTTCACTCAAAACTCACCAAATGACTCCTCCCACCATATTATGATGTTGCCCCAGTTTTGGGGTCGATCCGAAATCAATAGGTGTTCCAAATTGGACAATTCAAGTTCAACGGCATTTCGTTCCTTATTGGAGTGGTTGGTGTATTCCATACTTCTAGAGATAGGATTTCACTCAAAACTCACCAAATGACTCCTCCCACCATATTATGATGTTGCCCATGTTGTGGTCTCGATCCGAAATCAATAGGTGTTCCAAATTGGACAATTCAAGTTCAACGGCAGTTCGTTCCTAATTGGAGTGGTTGGTGTATTCCATACTTCTAGCGATTGGATTTCACTCAAAACTCACCAAATGACTCCTCCCACCATATTATGATGTTGCCCAAGTTTTGGGCTCCATCCGAAATGAATAGGTGTTCGAAATTGAACAATTCAAGTTCAACGGCAGTTCGTTCCTAATTGGAGTGGTTGCTGTATTCCGTACTTCTAGCGATTGGATTTCACTCAAAACTAACCAAATGACTCCTCCCACCATATTATGATGTTGCCCAAGTTTTAGGCTCGATCCGAATTCAGTAGGTGTGAGAAATTGGACAATTCAAGTTCAACGGCAGTTCGTTCCTAATTGGAGTGGTTGGTGTATTCCATATTTCTAGCGCTTGGATTTCGCTCAAAACACACCAAATGACTCCTCCCACCATATTATGATGTTGCCCAAGTTTTGGGCTCGATCCGAAATCAATAGGTGTTAGAAATTGGACAATTCAAGTTCAACTGCAGTTCGTTCCTAATTGGCGTGGTTGGTGTATTCCATACTTCTAGCGATTGGATTTCACTCAAAACTCACCAAATGACTCCTCCCACCATATTATGATGTTGTCCAAGTTTTGGGCTCGGTCCGAAATCAACAGGTGTGAGAAACTGGACAATTCAAGTTCAACGGCAGTTCATTCCTAATTCGAGTCGTTGGTGTATTCCATACTTCTAGCGATTGGATTCCACTCAAACCTAACCAAATGACTCCTCCAACCGTATTATGATGTTGCCCAAGTTTTGGGCTCGATCCGAAATCAAAAGGTGTTCCAAATTGGACAATTCAAGTTCAACGGCAGTTCGTTCCTAATTGGAGTGGTTGGTGTATTCCATACTTGTAGCGATTGGATTTCACTCAAAACTCACCAAATGACTCCTCCCACCATATTATGCTATTGCCCAAGTTTTGGGCTCCATCCGAAATCAATAGGTGTGAGAAATTGGACAATTCAAGTTCAACGGCAGTTCGTTCCTAATTGAAGTGGTTGGTGTATTCCATACTTCTAGCGATTGGATTTCACTCAAAACTCACCAAATGACTCCTCCCACCATATTATGATGTTGCCCAAGTTTGGGGCTCGATCCGAAATCAATAGGTGTGAGAAATTGAACAATTCAAGTTCAACGGCAGTTCGTTCCTAAATGGAGTGGTTGGTGTATTCCATACTTCTAGCGATTGGATTTCACTCAAAACTCACCAAATGACTCCTCCCACCATATTATGATGTTGCCCAAGTTATGGTGTCGATCCGAAATCAATAGGTGTGAGAAATTGGACAATTCAAGTTCAACGGCAGTTCGTTCCTAATTGGAGTGGTTGGTGTATTCCATACTTCGAGCGATTGGATTTCACTCAAAACTCCCCAAATGACTCCTCCCACCATATTATGATGTTGCCCATGTTTTGGGCTAGATCCGAAATCAATAG
The DNA here is from genome assembly GCF_965620075.1 of Prunus avium. Classification (NCBI taxonomy): domain Eukaryota; kingdom Viridiplantae; phylum Streptophyta; class Magnoliopsida; order Rosales; family Rosaceae; genus Prunus; species Prunus avium. The sequence continues at coordinate 2,203,400 of NC_142287.1, forward strand.
GTGTGAGAAATTGGACAATTCAAGTTCAACGGCAGTTCGTTCCTAAATGGAGTGGTTGGTGTATTCCATACTTCTAGCGATTGGATTTCACTCAAAACTCACCAAATGACTCCTCCCACCATATTATGATGTTGCCCAAGTTATGGTGTCGATCCGAAATCAATAGGTGTGAGAAATTGGACAATTCAAGTTCAACGGCAGTTCGTTCCTAATTGGAGTGGTTGGTGTATTCCATACTTCGAGCGATTGGATTTCACTCAAAACTCACCAAATGACTCCTCCCACCATATTATGATGTTGCCCATGTTTTGGGCTAGATCCGAAATCAATAGGTGTGAGAAATTGGACAATTCAAGTTCAACGGCGGTTCGTTCCTAATTGGAGTGGTTGGTGTATTCCATACTTCTAGTGATTGGATTTCACTCAAAACTCACCAAATGACTCCTCCCACCATATTATGATGTTGCCCAAGTTTTGGTGTCGATCCGAAATCAAGAGGTGTTCCAAATTGGACAATTCAAGTTCAACGGCAGTTCGTTCCTAATTGGAGTGGTTGGTGTATTCCATACTTCTAGCGATTGGATTTCACTCAAAACTCACCAAATGACTCCTCCCACCATATTATGATGTTGCCCCAGTTTTGGGCTCGATCCGAAATCAATAGGTGTTCCAAATTGGACAATTCAAGTTCAACGGCAGTTCGTTCCTTATTCGAGTGGTTGGTGTATTCCATACTTCTAGCGATTGGATTTCCCTAAAAACTCAACAAATGACTCCTCCCACCATATTATGATGTTGCCCAAGTTTTGGTCTCGATCCGAAATCAATAGGTGTTCCAAATTAGACAATTCAAGTTCAACGGCAGTTCGTTCCTAATTGGAGTGGTTGGTGTATTCCATACTTCTAGCGATTGGATTTCACTCAAAACTCACCAAATGACTCCTCCCACCATATTATGATGTTGCCTAAGTTTTGGGCTCGATCCGAAATCAATAGGTGTTCCAAATTGGACAATTCAAGTTCAACGGCAGTTCGTTCCTAATTGGAGTGGTTGGTGTATTCCATACTTCTAGCGATTGGATTTCACTCAAAACTCACCAAATGACTCCTCCCAGCATATTATGATGTTGCCACAGTTTTGGGGTCGATCCGAAATCAATAGGTGTTCCAAATTGGACAATTCAAGTTCAACGGCAGTTCGTTCCTTATTGGAGTGGTTGGTGTATTCCATACTTCTAGCGATTGGATTTCACTAAAAACTCAACAAATGACTCCTCCCACCATATTATGATGTTGCCCAAGTTTTGGTCTCGATCCGAAATCAATAGGTGTTCCAAATTGGACAATTCAAGTTCAACGGCAGTTCGTTCCTAATTGGAGTGGTTGGTGTATTCCATACTTCTAGCGATTGGATTTCACTCAAAACTCACCAAATGACTCCTCCCACCATATTATGATGTTGCCCAAGTTTTAGGCTCGATCCGAAATCAATAGGTGTGAGAAATTGGACAAGTCAAGTTCAACGGCAGTTCCTTCCTAATTGGAGTGGTTGGTGTATTCCATACTTCTAGCGATTGGATTTCACTCAAAACTCACCAAATGACCCCTCCCACCATATTATGATGTTGCCCAAGTTTTGGGCTCGATCTGAAATCAATAGGTGTTCGAAATTGGACAATTCAAGTTCTACGGCAGTTCGTTCCTAATCGGAGTGGTTGGTGTATTCCATACTTCTAGCGATTGGATTTCACTCAAAACTCACCAAATGACTCCTCCCACGATATTATGATGTTGCCCAAGTTTTGGGCTCTATCCGAAATCAATAGGTGTTCCAAATTGGAGAATTCAAGTTCAACGGCAGTTCGTTCCTAATTCGAGTGGTTGGTGTATTCCATACTTCGAGCGATTGGATTTCACTCAAAACTCACCAAATGACTCCTCCCACCATATTATGATGTTGCCCAAGTTTTGGGCTCGATCCGAAATCAATAGGTGTGAGAAATTGGACATTTCAAATTCAACGGCAGTTCGTTCCTAACTGGTGTGGTTGGTGTATTCCATACTTCTAGCGATTGGATTTCACTCAAAACTCCCCAAATGACTCCTCCCACCATATTATGATGTTGCCCAAGTTTGGGGCTCGATCCGAAATCAATAGGTGTTCCAAATTGGACAATTCAAGTTCAACGGCAGTTCGTTCCTAAATGGAGTGGTTGGTGTATTCCATACTTCTAGCGATTGGATTTCACTCAAAACTCACCAAATGACTCCTCCCACCATATTATGATGTTGCCCAAGTTATGGTCTCGATCCGAAATCAATAGGTGTGGGAAATTGGACAATTCAAGTTCAACGGCAGTTCGTTCCTAATTGGAGTGGTTGGTGTATTCCATAGTTCTAGCGATTGGATTTCACTCAAAACTCACCAAATGACTCCTCCCACCATATTATGATGTTGCCCATGTTTTGGGCTCGATCCGAAATCAATAGGTGTGAGAAATTGGACAATTCAAGTTCAACGGCAGTTCGTTCCTAATTGGAGTGGTTGGTGTATTCCATACTTCTAGCGATTGGATTTCCCTAGAAACTCAACAAATGACTCCTCCCACCATATTATGATGTTGCCCAAGTTTTGGTCTCGATCCGAAATCAATAGGTGTTCCAAATTGGACAATTCAAGTTCAACGGCAGTTCGTTCCAAATTGGAGTGGTTGGTGTATTCTATACTTCTAGCGATTGGATTTCACTCAAAACTCACCAAATGACTCCTCCCACCATATTATGATGTTGCCTAAGTTTTGGGCTCGATCCGAAATCAATAGGTGTTCCAAATTGGACAATTCAAGTTCAACGGCAGTTCGTTCCTAATTGGAGTGGTTGGTGTATTCCATACTTCTAGCGATTGGATTTCACTCAAAACTCACCAAATGACTCCTCCCAGCATATTATGATGTTGCCCCAGTTTTGGGGTCGATCCGAAATCAATAGGTGTTCCAAATTGGACAATTCAAGTTCAACGGCAGTTCGTTCCTTATTGGAGTGGTTGGTGTATTCCACACTTCTAGCGATTGGATTTCACTAAAAACTTAACAAATGACTCCTCCCACCATATTATGATGTTGCCCAAGTTTTGGTCTCGATCCGAAATCAATAGGTGTTCCAAATTGGACAATTCAAGTTCAACGGCAGTTCGTTCCTAATTGGAGTGGTTGGTGTATTCCATACTTGTAGCGATTGGATTTCACTCAAAACTCACCAAATGACTCCTCCCACCATATTATGCTGTTGGCCAAGTTTTGGGCTCCATCCGAAATCAATAGGTGTGAGAAATTGGACAATTCAAGTTCAACGGCAGTTCGTTCCTAATTGAAGTCGTTGGTGTATTCCATACTTCTAGCGATTGGATTTCACTCAAAACTCACCACATGACTCCTCCCACCATATTATGATTTTGCCCAAGTTTTGGGCTCGATCCGAAATCAATAGGTGTTCCAAATTGGACAATTCAAGTTCAACGGCAGTTCGTTCCTAATTGGAGTGGTTGGTGTATTCCATACTTCTAGCGATTGGATTTCACTCAAAACTCACCAAATGACTCCTCCCACCATATTATGATGTTGCCCAAGTTTTAGGCTCGATCCGAAATCAATAGGTGTGAGAAATTGGACAAGTCAAGTTCAACGGCAGTTCCTTCCTAATTGGAGTGGTTGGTGTATTCCATACTTCTAGCGATTGGATTTCACTCAAAACTCACCAAATGACCCCTCCCACCATATTATGATGTTGCCCAAGTTTTGGGCTCGATCCGAAATCAATAGGTGTTCGAAATTGGACAATTCAAGTTCTACGGCAGTTCGTTCCTAATCGGAGTGGTTGGTGTATTCCATACTTCTAGCGATTGGATTTCACTCAAAACTCACCAAATTACTCCTCCCACGATATTATGATGTTGCCCAAGTTTTGGGCTCTATCCGAAATCAATAGGTGTTCCAAATTGGAGAATTCAAGTTCAACGGCAGTTCGTTCCTAATTCGAGTGGTTGGTGTATTCCATACTTCGAGCGATTGGATTTCACTCAAAACTCACCAAATGACTCCTCCCACCATATTATGATGTTGCCCAAGTTTTGGGCTCGATCCGAAATCAATAGGTGTGAGAAATTGGACATTTCAAATTCAACGGCAGTTCGTTCCTAACTGGTGTGGTTGGTGTATTCCATACTTCTAGCGATTGGATTTCACTCAAAACTCCCCAAATGACTCCTCCCACCATATTATGATGTTGCCCAAGTTTGGGGCTCGATCCGAAATCAATAGGTGTTCCAAATTGGACAATTCAAGTTCAACGGCAGTTCGTTCCTAAATGGAGTGGTTGGTGTATTCCATACTTCTAGCGATTGGATTTCACTCAAAACTCACCAAATGACTCCTCCCACCATATTATGATGTTGCCCAAGTTATGGTCTCGATCCGAAATCAATAGGTGTGGGAAATTGGACAATTCAAGTTCAACGGCAGTTCGTTCCTAATTGGAGTGGTTGGTGTATTCCATAGTTCTAGCGATTGGATTTCACTCAAAACTCACCAAATGACTCCTCCCACCATATTATGATGTTGCCCACGTTTTGGGCTCGATCCGAAATCAATAGGTGTGAGAAATTGAACAATTCAAGTTCAACGGCAGTTCGTTCCTAATTGGAGTGGTTGGTGTATTCCATACTTCTAGCGATTGGATTTCCCTAGAAACTCAACAAATGACTCCTCCCACCATATTATGATGTTGCCCAAGTTTTGGTCTCGATCCGAAATCAATAGGTGTTCCAAATTGGACAATTCAAGTTCAACGGCAGTTCGTTCCAAATTGGAGTGGTTGGTGTATTCTATACTTCTAGCGATTGGATTTCACTCAAAACTCACCAAATGACTCCTCCCACCATATTATGATGTTGCCTAAGTTTTGGGCTCGATCCGAAATCAATAGGTGTTCCAAATTGGACAATTCAAGTTCAACGGCAGTTCGTTCCTAATTGGAGTGGTTGGTGTATTCCATACTTCTAGCGATTGGATTTCACTCAAAACTCACCAAATGACTCCTCCCAGCATATTATGATGTTGCCCCAGTTTTGGGGTCGATCCGAAATCAATAGGTGTTCCAAATTGGACAATTCAAGTTCAACGGCAGTTCGTTCCTTATTGGAGTGGTTGGTGTATTCCACACTTCTAGCGATTGGATTTCACTAAAAACTCAACAAATGACTCCTCCCACCATATTATGATGTTGCCCAAGTTTTGGTCTCGATCCGAAATCAATAGGTGTTCCAAATTGGACAATTCAAGTTCAACGGCAGTTCGTTCCTAATTGGAGTGGTTGGTGTATTCCATACTTGTAGCGATTGGATTTCACTCAAAACTCACCAAATGACTCCTCCCACCATATTATGCTGTTGGCCAAGTTTTGGGCTCCATCCGAAATCAATAGGTGTGAGAAATTGGACAATTCAAGTTCAACGGCAGTTCGTTCCTAATTGAAGTCGTTGGTGTATTCCATACTTCTAGCGATTGGATTTCACTCAAAACTCACCACATGACTCCTCCCACCATATTATGATTTTGCCCAAGTTTTGGGCTCGATCCGAAATCAATAGGTGTTCCAAATTGGACAATTCAAGTTCAACGGCAGTTCGTTCCTTATTGGAGTGGTTGGTGTATTCCACACTTCTAGCGATTGGATTTCACTAAAAACTCAACAAATGACTCCTCCCACCATATTATGATGTTGCCCAAGTTTTGGTCTCGATCCGAAATCAATAGGTGTTCCAAATTGGACAATTCAAGTTCAACGGCAGTTCGTTCCTAATTGGAGTGGTTGGTGTATTCCATACTTGTAGCGATTGGATTTCACTCAAAACTCACCAAATGACTCCTCCCACCATATTATGCTGTTGGCCAAGTTTTGGGCTCCATCCGAAATCAATAGGTGTGAGAAATTGGACAATTCAAGTTCAACGGCAGTTCGTTCCTAATTGAAGTCGTTGGTGTATTCCATACTTCTAGCGATTGGATTTCACTCAAAACTCACCACATGACTCCTCCCACCATATTATGATTTTGCCCAAGTTTTGGGCTCGATCCGAAATCAATAGGTGTTCCAAATTGGACAATTCAAGTTCAACGGCAGTTCGTTCCTAATTGGAGTGGTTGGTGTATTCCATACTTCTAGCGATTGGATTTCACTCAAAACTCACCAAATGACTCCTCCCACCATATTATGATGTTGCCCAAGTTTTAGGCTCGATCCGAAATCAATAGGTGTGAGAAATTGGACAAGTCAAGTTCAACGGCAGTTCCTTCCTAATTGGAGTGGTTGGTGTATTCCATACTTCTAGCGATTGGATTTCACTCAAAACTCACCAAATGACCCCTCCCACCATATTATGATGTTGCCCAAGTTTTGGGCTCGATCCGAAATCAATAGGTGTTCGAAATTGGACAATTCAAGTTCTACGGCAGTTCGTTCCTAATCGGAGTGGTTGGTGTATTCCATACTTCTAGCGATTGGATTTCACTCAAAACTCACCAAATGACTCCTCCCACGATATTATGATGTTTCCCAAGTTTTGGGCTCTATCCGAAATCAATAGGTGTTCCAAATTGGAGAATTCAAGTTCAACGGCAGTTCGTTCCTAATTCGAGTGGTTGGTGTATTCCATACTTCGAGCGATTGGATTTCACTCAAAACTCACCAAATGACTCCTCCCACCATATTATGATGTTGCCCAAGTTTTGGGCTCGATCCGAAATCAATAGGTGTGAGAAATTGGACATTTCAAATTCAACGGCAGTTCGTTCCTAACTGGTGTGGTTGGTGTATTCCATACTTCTAGCGATTGGATTTCACTCAAAACTCCCCAAATGACTCCTCCCACCATATTATGATGTTGCCCAAGTTATGGTCTCGATCCGAAATCAATAGGTGTGGGAAATTGGACAATTCAAGTTCAACGGCAGTTCGTTCCTAATTGGAGTGGTTGGTGTATTCCATAGTTCTAGCGATTGGATTTCACTCAAAACTCACCAAATGACTCCTCCCACCATATTATGATGTTGCCCATGTTTTGGGCTCGATCCGAAATCAATAGGTGTGAGAAATTGGACAATTCAAGTTCAACGGCAGTTCGTTCTTAAATGGAGTGGTTGTTGTATTCCATACTTCTAGCGATTGGATTTCACTCAAAACTCACCAAATGACTCCTCCCACCATATTATGATGTTGCCCAAGTTATGGTCTCGATCCGAAATCAATAGGTGTGGGAAATTGGACAATTCAAGTTCAACGGCAGTTCGTTCCTAATTGGAGTGGTTGGTGTATTCCATAGTTCTAGCGATTGGATTTCACTCAAAACTCACCAAATGACTCCTCCCACCATATTATGATGTTGCCCATGTTTTGGGCTCGATCCGAAATCAATAGGTGTGAGAAATTGGACAATTCAAGTTCAACGGCAGTTCGTTCCTAATTGGAGTGGTTGGTGTATTCTATACTTCTAGCGATTGGATTTCACTCAAAACTCAGCAAATGACTCCTCCCACCATATTATGATGTTGCCTAAGTTTTGGGCTCGATCCGAAATCAATAGGTGTTCCAAATTGGACAATTCAAGTTCAACGGCAGTTTGTTCCTAATTGGAGTGGTTGGTGTATTCCATTCTTCTAGCGATTGGATTTCACTCAAAACTCACCAAATGACTCCTCCCAGCATATTATGATGTTGCCCCAGTTTTGGGGTCGATCCGAAATCAATAGGTGTTCCAAATTGGACAATTCAAGTTCAACGGCAGTTCGTTCCTTATTGGAGTGGTTGGTGTATTCCATACTTCTAGCGATTGGATTTCACTAAAAACTCAACAAATGACTCCTCCCACCATATTATGATGTTGCCCAAGTTTTGGTCTCGATCCGAAATCAATAGGTGTTCCAAATTGGACAATTCAAGTTCAACGGCAGTTCGTTCCTAATTGGAGTGGTTGGTGTATTCCATACTTCTAGACATAGGATTTCACTCAAAACTCACCAAATGACTCCTCCCACCATATTATGATGTTGCCCATGTTATGGTCTCGATCCGAAATCAATAGGTGTTCCAAATTGGACAATTCAAGTTCAACGGCAGTTCGTTCCTAATTGGAGTGGTTGGTGTATTCCATACTTCTAGCGATTGGATTTCACTCAAAACTCACCAAATGACTCCTCCCACCATATTATGATGTTGCCCAAGTTTTGGGCTCGATCCGAAATCAATAGGTGTGAGAAATTGGACATTTCAAATTCAACGGCAGTTCGTTCCTAACTGGTGTGGTTGGTGTATTCCATACTTCTAGCGATTGGATTTCACTCAAAACTCCCCAAATGACTCCTCCCACCATATTATGATGTTGGCCAAGTTTGGGGCTCGATCCGAAATCAATAGGTGTTCCAAATTGGACAATTCAAGTTCAACGGCAGTTCGTTCCTAAATGGAGTGGTTGGTGTATTCCATACTTCTAGCGATTGGATTTCACTCAAAACTCACCAAATGACTCCTCCCACCATATTATGATGTTGCCCAAGTTATGGTCTCGATCCGAAATCAATAGGTGTGGGAAATTGGACAATTCAAGTTCAACGGCAGTTCGTTCCTAATTGGAGTGGTTGGTGTATTCCATAGTTCTAGCGATTGGATTTCACTCAAAACTCACCAAATGACTCCTCCCACCATATTATGATGTTGCCCATGTTTTGGGCTCGATCCGAAATCAATAGGTGTGAGAAATTGGACAATTCAAGTTCAACGGCAGTTCGTTCCTAATTGGAGTGGTTGGTGTATTCCATACTTCTAGCGATTGGATTTCACTCAAAACTCACCAAATGACTCCTCCCACCATATTATGATGTTGCCCAAGTTTTGGTGTCGATCCGAAATCAAGAGGTGTTCCAAATTGGACAAGTCAAGTTCAACGGCAGTTCGTTCCTAATTGGGGTGGTTGGTGTATTCCATACTTCTAGCGATTGGATTTCACTCAAAACTCACCAAATGACTCCTCCCACCATATTATGATGTTGCCCCAGTTTTGGGCTCGATCCGAAATCAATAGGTGTTCCAAATTGGACAATTCAAGTTCAACGGCAGTTCGTTCCTTATTGGAGTGGTTGGTGTATTCCATACTTCTAGCGATTGGATTTCCCTAAAAACTCAACAAATGACTCCTCCCACCATATTATGATGTTGCCCAAGTTTTGGTCTCGATACGAAATCAATAGGTGTTCCAAATTGGACAATTCAAGTTCAACGGCAGTTCGTTCCTAATTGGAGTGGTTGGTGTATTCTATACTTCTAGCGATTGGATTTCACTCAAAACTCACCAAATGACTCCTCCCACCATATTATGATGTTGCCTAAGTTTTGGGCTCGATCCGAAATCAATAGGTGTTCCAAATTGGACAATTCAAGTTCAACGGCAGTTCGTTCCTAATTGGAGTGGTTGGTGTATTCCATACTTCTAGCGATTGGATTTCACTCAAAACTCACCAAATAACTCCTCCCAGCCTATTATGATGTTGCCCCAGTTTTGGGGTCGATCCGAAATCAATAGGTGTTCCAAATTGGACAATTCAAGTTCAACGGCAGTTCGTTCCTTATTGGAGTGGTTGGTGTATTCCATACTTCTAGCGATTGGATTTCACTAAAAACTCAACAAATGACTCCTCCCACCATATTATGATGTTGCCCAAGTTTTGGTCTCGATCCGAAATCAATAGGTGTTCCAAATTGGACAATTCAAGTTCAACTGCAGTTCGTTCCTAATTGGAGTGGTTGGTGTATTCCATACTTCTAGAGATAGGATTTCACTCAAAACTCACCAAATGACTCCTCCCACCATATTATGATGTTGCCCATGTTATGGTCTCGATCCGAAATCAATAGGTGTTCCAAATTGGACAATTCAAGTTCAACGGCAGTTCGTTCCTAATTGGAGTGGTTGGTGTATTCCATACTTCTAGCGATTGGATTTCACTCAAAACTCACCAAATGACTCCTCCCACCATATTATGATGTTGGCCAAGTTTTGGGCTCCATCCGAAATCAATAGGTGTTCGAAATTGAACAATTCAAGTTCAACGGCAGTTCGTTCCTAATTGGAGTGGTTGCTGTATTCCGTACTTCTAGCGATTGGATTTCACTCAAAACTAACCAAATGACTCCTCCCACCATATTATGATGTTTCCCAAGTTTTAGGCTCGATCCGAATTCAGCAGGTGTGAGAAATTGGACAATTCAAGTTCAACGGCAGTTCGTTCCTAATTGGAGTGGTTGGTGTATTCCATACTTCTAGCGCTTGGATTTCACTCAAAACACACCAAATGACTCCTCCCACCATATTATGATGTTGCCCAAGTTTTGGGCTCGATCCGAAATCAATAGGTGTTAGAAATTGGACAAGTCAAGTTCAACTGCAGTTCGTTCCTAATTGGCGTGGTTGGTGTATTCCATACTTCTAGCGATTGGATTTCACTCAAAACTCACCAAATGACTCCTCCCACCATATTATGATGTTGTCCAAGTTTTGGGCTCGGTCCGAAATCAATAGGTGTGAGAAACTGGACAATTCAAGTTCAACGGCAGTTCATTCCTAATTCGAGTCGTTGGTGTATTCCATACTTCTAGCGATTGGATTCCACTCAAACCTAACCAAATGACTCCTCCAACCGTATTATGATGTTGCCCAAGTTTTGGGCTCGATCCGAAATCAATAGGTGTTCCAAATTGGACAATTCAAGTTCAACGGCAGTTCGTTCCTAATTGCAGTGGTTGGTGTATTCCATAGTTGTAGCGATTGGATTTCACTCAAAACTCACCAAATGACTCCTCCCACCATATTATGCTGTTGGCCAAGTTTTGGGCTCCATCCGAAATCAATAGGTGTGAGAAATTGGACAATTTAAGTTCAACGGCAGTTCGTTCCTAATTGAAGTGGTAGGTGTATTCCATACTTCTAGCGATTGGATTTCACTCAAAACTCACCACATGACTCCTCCCACCATATTATGATTTTGCCCAAGTTTTGGGTTCGATCCGAAATCAATAGGTGTTCCAAATTGGACAATTCAAGTTCAACGGCAGTTCGTTCCTAATTGGAGTGGTTGGTGTATTCCATACTTCTAGCGATTGGATTTCACTCAAAACTCACCAAATGACTCCTCCCACCATATTATGATGTTGCCCAAGTTTTGGGCTCGATCCGAAATCAATAGGTGTGGGAAATTGGACAAGTCAAGTTCAACGGCAGTTCCTTCCTAATTGGAGTGGTTGGTGTATTCCATACTTCTAGCGATTGGATTTCACTCAAAACTCACCAAATGACCCCTCCCACCATATTATGATGTTGCCCAAGTTTTGGGCTCGATCCGAAATCAATAGGTGTTCGAAATTGGACAATTCAAGTTCAACGGCATTTCGTTCCTAATCGGAGTGGTTGGTGTATTCCATACTTCTAGCGATTGGATTTCACTCAAAACTCACCAAATGACTCCTCCCACGATATTATGATGTTGCCCAAGGTTTGGGCTCTATCCGAAATCAATAGGTGTTCCAAATTGGACAATTCAAGTTCAACGGCAGTTCGTTCCTAATTCGAGTGGTTGGTGTATTCCATACTTCGAGCGATTGGATTTCACTCAAAACTCACCAAATGACTCCTCCCACCATATTATGATGTTGCCCAAGTTTTGGGCTCGATCCGAAATCAATAGGTGTGAGAAATTGGACATTTCAAATTCAACGGCAGTTCGTTCCTAATTGGTGTGGTTGGTGTATTCCATACTTCTAGCGATTGGATTTCACTCAAAACTCCCCAAATGACTCCTCCCACCATATTATGATGTTTCCCAAGTTTGGGGCTCGATCCGAAATCAATAGGTGTGAGAAATTGGACAATTCAAGTTCAACGGCAGTGCGTTCCTAAATGGAGTGGTTGGTGTATTCCATACTTCTAGCGATTGGATTTCACTCAAAACTCACCAAATGACTCCTCCCACCATATTATGATGTTGCCCAAGTTATGGTCTCGATCCGAAATCAATAGGTGTGAGAAATTGGACAATTTAAGTTCAACGGCAGTTCGTTCCTAATTGGAGTGGTTGGTGTATTCCATACTTCTAGCGATTGGATTTCACTCAAAACTCACCAAATGACTCCTCCCACCATATTATGATGTTGCCCATGTTTTGGGCTCGATCCGAAATCAATAGGTGTGAGAAATTGGACAATTCAAGTTCAACGGCAGTTCGTTCCTAATTGGAGTGGTTGGTGTATTCCATACGTCTAGCGATTGGATTTCACTCAAAACTCACCAAATGACTCCTCCCACCATATTATGATTTTGCCCAAGTTTTGGGCTCGATCCGAAATCAATAGGTGTGAGAAATTGGACAATTCAAGTTCAACGGCAGTTCGTTCCTAATTGGAGTGGTTGGTGTATTCCATACTTCTAGCGATTGGATTTCACTCAAAACTCACCAAATGACTCCTCCCACCATATTATGATGTTCCCCAAGTTTTGGGCTCGATCCGAAATCAATAGGTGCGCGAAATTGGACAATTCAAGTTCAACGGCAGTTCGTTCCTAATTGGAGTGGTTAGTGTATTCCATACTTCTAGCGATTGGATTTCACTCAAAACTCACCAAATGACTCCTCCCACCATATTATGATGTTTCCCAGGTTTTGGGTTCGATCCGAAATCAATAGGTTTTCCAAATTGGACAATTGAAGTTCAACGGCAGTTTGTTCCTAATTGGAGTGGTTGGTGTATTCCATACTTCTAGCGATTGGATTTCACTCACAACTCACCAAATGACTCCTCCCACCATATTATGATGTTGCCCAAGTTTGGGGCTCGATCCGAAATCAATTCGTGTTCCAAATTGGACAATTCAAGTTCAACGGCAGTTCGTTCCTAATTGGAGTGGTTGGTGTATTGTTGTTAATAATATGTTAACTCGCAATTGTACGGGGCAATTAGTAGTATAGGAAGACAAGTACGAGGTCGTACCCACGAAGACTGAGAAGTTCAAATTAGTTATGTACTTTAGATTACCAAATTCAAGAAGTTAGGAAGTTAAATCTAAAACAGAATTTAAAGCAAGAGTGAGTTTGAAAACAAATGCAGCAAGATTAAAATGAACTTTGAAGTGAGAATGCTTGTGATTATAGAAAGAAATGAACAAACTGAAATTGCAACGGAAAGCAAGTAAACAAAAGTAACAAAGGGTGGTTTTGAAGGTTAAAACACAGGTTTGGAGACTAGGGCATTCGATTCACCATAACAATTCAATTCTGGGTTATAAAGATTCAAGTAACAAGTCTAATTCAGATTCAAAGATTGATTCTAGCTAAAGTATGATTAGGCCATGGTGTTTGGTCCTAACCTTGTGTTCCTAATTCCCTAATTTGATCATTTGTTGTCTAACCTAAAATTAAGCATTAGGAACCCATTAAGCATAGAAGAACATTTTAAACAACCAAGTATGTATCTAATCCCTGTTGTCGAATGTCCATACATACTCTTCCTATTCATAGTTCAATTCGAATTAAAGCATGGTGTATACTCTTAATTTAAACCAAGATAGTTAACAAACAAGTTCTAATGGTGATCAATCATTCAAACAAGCATGTTAACTTATAAGCATAATGAATAAGAACATGAATCATGAATCAAACTTGAAACTCCAAACTTATAAACCCAGAATATTCATGTTAGGTTACATCGAAGCCCTAGTTATGGATTTAGCTACTCATAATGGAAAAGAGACTTGAACAGAAATGAGAAAACATAATGAATGCAATAAGAGTAGAAAAACCCTTTTTCTGAAGTTCTTGTGGTGTCCAAGGCTTCTCCAAGTGCTTCTCCACTTCTAATGCTTCTCCAAGAGCTTCCCCACTTCTAGAAAGATGTATGAAGGATATGGAGGTGATTTGGGATGAGTTTGAGTGAGTGGTGATGGCTAAGGAAGATGAAATTCGTAGGGAAATGGAAGAGAAGAAAGCTGGAGTTGTTTTGGTGATTGTTGGAGTGTTTGGGATTGTGAGAGTGTTTGAGGATGGATGGAGTGAATTGTGGGGTTGTGAATCCCAGGATTTGTTGTGTCTTGAATGTGGAATGGATGTGGTATTTATAGGGAGAGGGGAGTGATAAATCTGAATTCAATATGGCTAATGCATACAACACTTGCATTATAAAAGATGAATTGGTTGATGCACTTCACTAATGCATACAACACTTGCATTATAAAATCTGAATTGGTTGATGCACTTCACCAATAAATCCCACCAGCAGCCCTAGCTCATCTTCATGTCACCATTACAAAGCTTCCAACCAGCTACAATAGCTCATGCCTAGCTCACCATGACCAAGCTTCCAACAAGCTCATCCTCATGTCAGCATGACCAGCAACTTCAAGGGCTTACAACTTGGGCTTCTCTTAAGATGTCCATTGTGAAGTTTAGAATGTGTATGATCCAACCACACAAGTATTGGCCCAATCCAAGCTCGGAGGAGGAAGTTAAGGCCGAAAAAAATTGCTAACTCGTTTTGCTCGCTGACAAAAATCCATCCTGAGCATGGTTCAGTGTTTGCTAGGTTACGGACTCCAGAGTTATCCAATGGGGCTGAATTTTGGATATGTTATAGTACACACCCATTGGCACAACGTTCATGAAGAATGCGGCCTCATCCGAGCTGTGTAAGTTGCTGAAACAGATCTTGCAATGTGACCCACGAAACTGGACTGGCAAGGGGCTGTAGGAAAAATGAGTTTCTCTTTAAGCTCTTCTTCCATTCATCCAAATTAGGCCTTAACATGCTTGAATTGCATGAATTATGCTCTCTTGCTCTATTGGCCTACAAAACACACAAATAGAGGCAAATAACTCAGAATTATAGGAAACTAAGCAAAAGAAGTAAGTAAATTGGGCATGTATATGTATGAAATTATGAGCTTAACATGTATTCCATACTTCTAGCGATAGGATTTCACTCAAAACACACCAAATGACTCCTCCCACCATATTATGATGTTGCCCAAGTTTTGGGCTCGATCCGAACTCAATAGGTGTGAGAAATTGGACAATTCAAGTTCAACGGCAGTTCTTTCCTAATTGGAGTGGTTGGTGTATTCCATACTTCTAGTGATTGGATTTCACTCAAAACTCACCAAATGACTCGTCCCACCACATTATGATGTTGCCCAAGTTTTGGGCTCGATCCGAAATCAATAGGTGTTCCAAATTGGACAATTCAAGTTCAACGGCAGTTCGTTCCTAACTGGAGTGGTTGGTGTATTCCATACGTCTAGCGATTGGATTTCACTCAAAACTCACCAAATAATTCCTCCCACCATATTATGATGTTGCCCAAGTTTTGGGCTCAATCCGAAATCAATAGGTGTGAGAAATTGCACAATTCAAGTTCAACGGCAGTTCGTTCCTAATTGGAGTGGTTGGTGTATTCCATACCTCTAGCGATTGGATTTCACTCAAAACTCACCAAATGACTCCTCCCACCATATTATGATGTTGCCCAAGTTTTGGGCTCGATCCGAAATCAATAGGTGTTCCAAATTGGACAATTCAAGTTCAACGGCAGTTCGTTCCTAATTGGAGTGGTTGGTGTATTCCAAACCTCTAGCGATTTGATTTCACTCAAAACTCACCAAATGACTCCTCCCACCATATTATGATGTTGCCCAAATTTTGGGATCGATCCAAAATCAATAGGTGTTCCAAATTGGACAATTCAAGTTCAACGGCAGTTCGTTCCTAATTGGAGTGGTTGGTGAATTCCATATTTCCAGCGATTGGATTTCACTCAAAACTCACCAAATGACTCCTCCCACCATATTATGATGTTGCCAAAGTTTTGGGCTCGATCCGAACTCAATAGGTGTGAGAAATTGGACAATTCAAGTTCAACGGCAGTTCTTTCCTAATTGGAGTGGTTGGTGTATTCCATACTTCTAGCGATTGGATTTCACTCAAAACTCACCAAATGACTCCTCCCACCATATTATGATGTTGCCCAAGTTTGGGGCTCGATCCGAAATCAATAGGTGTCAGAAATTAGACAATTCAAGTTGAACGGCAGTTCGTTCCTAATTGGAGTGGTTGGTGTATTCCATACTTCTAGCGATTGGATTTCACTCAAAACCCACCAAATGACTCCTCCCACCATATTATGACGTTGCCCAAATTTTGGGCTCGATCCGAAATCAATAGGTGTTCCAAATTGCACAATTCAAGTTCAACGGCAGTTCGTTCCTAATTGGAGTGGTTGGTGTATTCCACACTTCCAGCGATTGGATTTCACTCAAAACTCACCAAATGACTCCTCCCACCATATTATGACGTTGCCCATGTTATGGTCTCGATCTGAAATCAATAGGTGCTCCAAATTGGACAATTCAAGTTCAACGGCAGTTCGTTCCTAATTGGAAAGGTTGGTGTATTCCATACTTCTAGCGATTGGATTTCACTCAAAACTCACCAAATGACTCCTCCCACCATATTATGATGTTGCCCAAGTTTTTGGCTCGATCCGAAATCAATAGGTGTGAGAAATTGGACAATTCAAGTTCAACGGCAGTTCGTTCCTAATTGGAGTGGTTGGTGTATTCCACACTTCTAGCGATTGGATTTCACTCAAAACTCACCAAATGACTCCTCCCACCATATTATGATGTTGCCCAAGTTTTGGGATCGATCCGAAATCAGTAGGTGTTCCAAATTGGACAATTCAAGTTCAACAGCAGTTCGTTCCTAATTGGAGTGGTTGGTGTATTCCATACTTCTAGCGATTGGATTTCACTCAAAGCTCACCAAATGACTCCTCCCACCATATTATGATGTTGCCCAAGTTTTGGGCTCGATCCGAAATCAATAGGTTTTCGAAATTGGACAATTCAAGTTCAACGGCAGTTCGTTCCTAATTGGAGTGGTTGCTGTATTCCATACGTCTAGCGATTCGATTTCACTAAAACCTCACCAAATGAATCCTCCCACCATATTATGATGTTGCACAAGTTTAGGGTTCGATCAGAAATCAATAGGTGTGAGAAATTGGACAATTCAAGTTCAACGGCAGTTCTTTCCTAATTGGAGTGGTTGGTTTATTCCATACTTCTAGCGATTGGGTTTCACTCAAAACTCACCAAAGGACGCCATCCACCATATTATGATGTTGCCCATGTTTTGGGCACGATCCGAAATCAATAGGTGTTCCAAATTGGACAATTCAAGTTCAACGGTAGTCCGTTCCTAATTGGAGTGGTTTTTGTATTCCATTCTTCTAGCGATTGGATTTCACTCAAAACTCACCAAATGACTCCTCCCACCATATTATGATGTTGCCCAAGTTTTGGGCACGATCCGAAATCAATAGGTGTTCCAAATTGGACAATTCAAGTTCAAAGGCAGTTCGTTCCTAATTGGAGTGGTTGGTGTAATCCATACTTCTAGCGATTGGATTTTACTCAAAACTAACCAAATGACTCCCCCCACCATATTATGATGTTGCCGAAGTTTTGGGCGTGATCCGAAATCAATGGGTGTGCGAAATCGGACAATTCAAGTTCAACGGCAGTTCGTTCCTAATTGGAGTGGTTGGCGTATTCCATACTTCTAGCGATTGGATTTCACTCAAAACTCACCAAATGACTCCTCCCACCATATTATGATGTTGCCCAAGTTTTGGGCTCGATCCGAAATAAATAGGTGTGAGAAATTGGACAATCCAAGTTCAACGACAGTTCGTTCCTAATTGGAGTGGTTGGTGTATTCCATACTTCTAGCGATTGGATTTCACTCAAAACTCACCAAATGACTCCTCCCACCATATTATGATGTTGCCCAAGTTTTGGGCACGATCCGAAATCAATAGGTGTTCAAAATTGGACAATTCAAGTTCAACGGCAGTTCGTTCCTAATTGGAGTGGTTGGTGTATTCCGTACTTCTAGGGATTGGATTTCACTCAAAACTCACCAAATGACTCCTCCCACGATATTATGGTGTTGCCCAAGTTTTGGGCTCGATCCGAAATCATTAGGTGTTCGAAATTGGACAATTCAATTCCAACGGCAGTTCGTTCCTAATTGGAGTGGTTGGTGTATTCCGTACTTCTAGCGATTGGATTTCACTCAAACCTCACCAAATGACTCCTCCCACCATATTATGGTGTTGCCCATGTTTGGGGCTCGGTCCGAAATCAATAGGTGTGAGAAATTGGACAATTCAAGTTCAACGGCAGTTCGTTCCTAATCGGAGTGGTTGGTGTTTTACATACTTCTAGCGATTGGATTTCACTCAAAACTCACCAAATGACTCCCCCCACGATATTATGATGTTGCCCAAGTTTTGGGCTCGATCCGAAATCAATAGGTGTTCCAAATTGGACAAGTCAAGTTCAACGGCAGTTCGTTCCTAATTGGAGTGGTTGGTGTATTCCATACTTCTAGCGATTGGATTTCACTCAAAACTCACCAAAGGACTCCTCCCACCATATTATGATGTTGCCCAAGTTTGGGGCTCGATCCGAAATCAATAGGTGTGAGACATTGGACAATTCAAGTTCAACGGCAGTTTGTTCCTAATTGGAGTGGTTGGTGTATTCCATAGTTCTAGCGATTGGATTGCACTCAAAACTCACCAAATGACCCCTCTCACCATATTATGATGTTGCCTAGGTTTTGGGCTCGATCCGAAATCAATAGGTGTTCGAAATTGGACAATTAAAGTTCAACGGCAGTTCGTTCCTAATTGGAGTGGTTGGTGTATTCCGTACTTCTAGCGATTGGATTTAACTCAAAACTCACCAAATGACTCCTCCCAGCATATTATGATGTTACCCAAGTTTGGGGCTCGGTCCGAACTCAATAGGTGTGAGAAATTGGACAATTCAAGTTCAACGGCAGTTCGTTCCTAATCGGAGTGGTTGGTGTATTCCATACTTCTAGCGATTGGATTTCACTCAAAACTCACCAAATGACTCCTCCCACGATATTATGATGTTGCCCAAGTTTTGGGCTCGATCCGAAATCAATAGGTGTTCCAAATTGGACAATTCAAGTTCAATGGCACTTCGTTCCTAATTGGAGTGGTTGGTGTATTCCATACTTCGAGCGATTGGATTTCACTCAAAACTCACCAAATGACTCCTCCCACCATATTATGATGTTGCCCAAGTTTTGGGCTCGATCCGAAATCAATAGGTGTGAGAAATTGGACATTTCAAATTCAACGGCAGTTCGTTCCTAATTGGAGTGGTTGGTGTATTCCATACTTCTAGCGATTGGATTTCACTCAAAACTCCCCAAATGACTCCTCCCACCATATTATGATGTTGCCCAAGTTTGGGGGATGTTGCCCAAGTTTGGGGCTCGATCCGAAATCAATAGGTGTGAGAAATTGGACAATTCAAGTTCAACGGGAGTTCGTTCCTAATTGGAGTGGTTGGTGTATTCCATACTTCTAGCGATTGGATTGCACTCAAAACTCACCAAACGACTCCTCCCACCATATTATGATGTTGTCCAAGTTTTGGGCTCGATCCGAAATCAATAGGTGATCGAAATTGGACAATTCAAGTTCAACGGCAGTTCGTTTCAAATTGGAGTGGTTGGAGTTTTCCATACTTCTAGCGATTGGATTTCACTCAAAACTCACCAATTGACTCCTCCCACCATATTATGATGTTACCCAAGTTTTGGGCTCGACCCGAAATCAATAGGTGTGAGAAATTGGACAATTCAAAAATCAACGGCAGTTCGTTCCTAATTGGAGTGGTTGGTGTATTCCATACTTCTAGCGATTGCATTTCACTCAAAACTCACCAAATGACTCCTCCCACCATATTATGTTGTTGCCCCGGTTTTGGGCTCGATCCGAAATCAATAGGTGTGAGAAATTGGACAATTCAAGTTCAACAACAGTTCGTTCCTAATGGGAGTGGTTGGTGTATTCCATACTTCTAGCGATTGGATTTCACTCAAAACTCACCAAATGACTCCCCCCACAATATTATGATGTTGCCCAAGTTTTGGGCTCGATCCGAAATCAATAGGTGTGAGAAATTGGACAAGTCAAGTTCAATGGCAGTTCGTTCCTAATTGGAGTGGTTGGTGTATTCCATACTTCTAGCGATTGGATTTCACTCAAAACTCACCAAATGACTCCTCCCACCATATTATGATGTTGCCCAAGTTTGGGGCTCGATCCGAAATCAATAGGTGTGAGAAATTGGACAATTCAAGTTCAACAGCAGTTTGTTCCTAATTGGAGTGGTTGGTGTATTCCATACTTCTAGCGATTGGATTGCACTCAACACACGCCAAACGACTCCTCCCACCATATTATGATGTTGTCCAAGTTTTGGGCTCGATCCGAAATCAATAAGTGTTCGAAATTGGACAATTCAAGTTCAACGGCAGTTCATTTCAAACTGGAGTGGTTGGAGTTTTCCATACTTCTAGCGGTTGGATTTCACTCAAAACTCACCAAATTACTCCTCCCACCATATTATGATGTTGCCCAAGTTTTGGGCGCGATCCAAAATCAATAGGTGTGTGAAATTGGACAAGTCAAGTTCAACGGCAGTGCGTTCCTAGTAGGAGTGGTTGGTGTATTCCATACTTCTAGCGATTGGATTTCACTCAAAACTCACCAAATGACCCCTCTCACCATATTATGATGTTGCCCAGGTTTTGGGCTCGATCCGAAATCAATTGGTGTTCGAAATTGGACAATTCAAGTTCAACGGCAGTTCGTTCCCAATTGGAGTGGTTGGTGTATTCCGTACTTCTAGCGATTGGATTTCACTCAAACCTCACCAAATGACTCCTCCCACCATATTATGGTGTTGCCCATGTTTGGGGCTCGGTCCGAAATCAACAGGTGTGAGAAATTGGACAATTCAAGTTCAACGGCAGTTCGTTCCTAATCCGAGTGGTTGGTGTTTTCCATACTTCTAGCGATTGGATTTCACTCAAAACTCACCAAATGACTCCTCCCACGATATTATGATGTTGCCCAAGTTTTGGGCTCTATCCGAAATCAATAGGTGTTCCAAATTGGACAATTCAAGTTCAACGGCAGTTCGTTCCTAATTGGAGTGGTTGGTGTATTCAATATTTCCAGCGATTGGATTTCACTCAAAACTCACCAAATGACTCCTCGCACCATATTATGTTGTTGCCAAAGTTTTGGGCTCGATCCGAACTCAACAGGTGTGAGAAATTGGACAATTCAAGTTCAACGGCTGTTCGTTCCTAATTGGAGTGGTAGGTGTATTCCATACTTCTAGCGATTGGATTTCACTCAAAACTCACCAAATGACTCCTCCCACCATATTATGAAGTTGCCCAAGATTTGGGCTCGATCTGAAATCAATAGGTTTTCCAAATTGGACAATTCAAGTTCAACGGCAGTTCGTCCCTAACTGGAGTGGTTGGTGTATTCCACACTTCTAGCGATTGGATTTTACTCAAAACTCACCAAATGACTCCCCACACCAAATTATGATGTTGCCCAAGTTTCGGGCTCGATCCGAAATCAATAGGTGTGAGAAATTGGATAATTCAAGTTCAACAGCAGTTCGTTCCAAATTGGAGTGGTTGGTGTATTCCATACTTCTAGCGATTGGATTTCACTCAAAACTCACCAAATGACTCCTCTCACCATATTATGATGTTGCCCAAGTTTTGCGCTCGATCCGAAATCAATAGGTGTTCCAAATAGGACAATTCAAGTTCAACGGCAGTTCGTTCCTAATTGGAGTGGTTGGTGTATTCCATACTTCGAGCGATTGGATTTCACTCAAAACTCACCAAATGACTCCTCCCACAATATTATGATGTTGCCCAAGTTTCGGGCGCGATCCGAAATCAATAGGTGTGAAAAATTGGACAATTCAAGTGCAACGGCAGTTCGTTCCTAATTGGAGTAGTTGGTGTATTCCATACTTCTAGCGAATGGATTTCACTAAAAGCTCACCAAATGACTCCTCCCACCATATTATGATGTTGCCCAAGTTTTGGGCTCGATCCGAAATCAATAGGTGTGAGAAATTGGATAATTCAAGTTCAACAGCAGTTCGTTCCAAATTGGAGTGGTTGGTGTATTCCATACTTCTAGCGATTGGATTTCACTCAAAACTCACCAAATGACTTCTCCCACCATATTATGATGTTGCCCAAGTTTTGGGCTCGATCCAAAATCAATAGGTTTTCCAAAAAGACAATTCAAGTTCAACGGCATTTAGTTCCTAATTGTAGTGGTTGGTGTATACCATACTTCTAGCGATTGGATTTCACTCAAAACTCACCAAATGACTCCTCCCACCATATTATCATGTTGCCCAAGTTTTGGGCTCGATCCGAAATCAATAGGTGTTCGAAATTGGACAATTCAAGTTCAACGGCTGTTCGTTCCTAATTGGAGTGGTTGGTGTATTCCAAACTTCTAGCGATTGGATTTCACTCAAAACTCACCAACTGACTCCTCCCACCATATTATGATGTTGCCCAAGTTTTGGGCTCGATCCGAAATCAATAGGTGTTCCAAATTGGACAATTCAAGTTCAACGGCAGTTCGTTCCTAATTGGAGTGGTTGGTGTATTCCATACTTCTAGCGATTGGATTTCACTCAAAACTCACCAAATGACTCCTCCCACCATATTATGATGTTACTCAAGTTTTGGGCTCGATCCGAAATCAATAGGTGTTCGAAATTGGACAATTCAAGTTCAACGGCTGTTCGTTCCTAATTGGAGTGGTTGGTGTATTCCATACTTCTAGCGATTGGATTTCACTCAAAACTCACCAACTGACTCCTCCCACCATATTATGATGTTGCCCAAGTTTTGGGCTCGATCCGAAATCAATAGGTGTTCCAAATTGGACAATTCAAGTTCAACGGCAGTTCGTTCCTAATTGGAGTGGTTGGTGTATTCCATACTTCTAGCGATTGGATTTCACTCAAAACTAACCAAATGACTCCTCCCACCATATTATCATGTTGCCCAAGTTTTGGGCTCGATCCGAAATCAATAAGTGTTCGAAATTGGACAGTTCAAGTTCAACGGCTGTGCGTTCCTAATTGGAGTGGTTAGTGTATTCCATACTTCTAGCGATTGGATTTCACTCAAAACTCACCAACTGACTCCTCCCACCATATTATGATGTTGCCCAAGTTTTGGGCTCGATCCGAAATCAATAGGTGTTCCAAATTGGACAATTCAAGTTCAACGGCAGTTCGTTCCTAATTGGAGTGGTTGGTGTATTCCATACTTCTAGCGATTGGATTTCACTCAAAACTCACCAAATGACTCCTCCCACCATATTATGATGTTACTCAAGTTTTGGGCTCGATCCGAAATCAATAGGTGTTCCAAATTGGACAATTCAAGTTCAGAGGCAGTTCATTCCGAATTGGAGTGGTTGGTGTATTCCATACTTCTAGCGATTGGATTTCACTCAAAACTCATCAAATGACTCCTCCCACCACATTATCATGTTACTCAAGTTTTGGGCTCGATCCGAAATCAATAGGTGTTCCAAATTGGACAATTCAAGTTCAAAAGCAGTTCGTTCGTAATTGGAGTGGTTGGTGTATTCCATACTTCTAGCGATTGGATTTCACTCAAAACTCACCAAATGACTCCTCCCACCCCGTTATGGTGTTGCCCAAGTTTTGGGCTCGATCCGAAATCAATAGGTGTTCCAAATTGGACAATTCAAGTTCAACGGCAGTTCGTTCCTAATTGGAGTGGTTGGTGTATTCCATACTTCTAGCGATTGGATTTCACTCAAAACTAACCAAATGACTCCTCCCACCATATTATCATGTTGCCCAAGTTTTGGGCTCGATCCGAAATCAATAGGTGTTCGAAATTGGACAGTTCAAGTTCAACGGCTGTTCGTTCCTAATTGGAGTGGTTAGTGTATTCCATACTTCTAGCGATTGGATTTCACTCAAAACTCACCAACTGACTCCTCCCACCATATTATGATGTTGCCCAAGTTTTGGGCTCGATCCGAAATCAATAGGTGTTCCAAATTGGACAATTCAAGTTCAACGGCAGTTCGTTCCTAATTGGAGTGGTTGGTGTATTCCATACTTCTAGCGATTGGATTTCACTCAAAACTCACCAAATGACTCCTCCCACCATATTATGATGTTACTCAAGTTTTGGGCTCGATCCGAAATCAATAGGTGTTCCAAATTGGACAATTCAAGTTCAGAGGCAGTTCGTTCCTAATTGGAGTGGTTGGTGTAATCCATACTTCTAGCGATTGGATTTTACTCAAAACTAACCAAATGACTCCCCCCACCATATTATGATGTTGCCGAGGTTTTGGGCTTGATCCGAAATCAATGGGTGTGAGAAATTGGACAATTCAAGTTCGACGGCAGTTCGTTCCTCATTGGAGTGGTTGGCGTATTCCATACTTCTAGCGATTGGATTTCACTCAAAACTCACCAAATGACTCCCCCCACCATATTATGATGTTGCCCAAGTTTTGGGCTCGATCCGAAATGAATAGGTGTGAGAAATTGGACAATTCAAGTTCAACGGCAGTTCATTCCCAATTGGAGTCGTTGGTGTATTCCATACTTCTAAAGATTGGATTTCACTCAAAACTCACCAAATGACTCCTCCCAATATATTATGATTTTGCCCAAGTTTGGGGCTCGATTCGAAATCAATAGGTGTTCCAAATTGGACAATTCAAGTTCAACGGCAGTTCGTTCCTAATTGGAGTGGTTGGTGTATTCCATACTTCTAGCGATTGGATTTCACTCAAAACTCACCAAATGACTCCTCCCACCATGTTATGGTGTTGCCCAAGTTTTGGGCTCGATCCGAAATCAATAGGTGTTCGAAATTGGACAATTCAAGTTCAACGGCAGTTCGTTCCTAATTGGAGTGGTTGGTGTATTCCATACTTCTAGTGATTGGATTTCACTCAAAACTCACCAAATGACTCCTCCCACAATGTTATGATGTTACTCAAGTTTTGGGCTCGATCCGAAATCAATAGGTGTTCCAAATTGGACAATTCAAGTTCAAAAGCAGTTCGTTCGTAATTGGAGTGGTTGGTGTATTCCATACTTCTAGCGATTGGATTTCACTCAAAACTCACCAAATGACTCCTCCCACCCCGTTATGGTGTTGCCCAAGTTTTGGGCTCGATCCGAAATCAATAGGTGTTCCAAATTGGACAATTCAAGTTCAACGGCAGTTCGTTCCTAATTGGAGTGGTTGGTGTATTCCATACTTCTAGCGATTGGATTTCACTCAAAACTAACCAAATGACTCCTCCCACCATATTATCATGTTGCCCAAGTTTTGGGCTCGATCCGAAATCAATAGGTGTTCGAAATTGGACAGTTCAAGTTCAACGGCTGTTCGTTCCTAATTGGAGTGGTTAGTGTATTCCATACTTCTAGCGATTGGATTTCACTCAAAACTCACCAACTGACTCCTCCCACCATATTATGATGTTGCCCAAGTTTTGGGCTCGATCCGAAATCAATAGGTGTTCCAAATTGGACAATTCAAGTTCAACGGCAGTTCGTTCCTAATTGGAGTGGTTGGTGTATTCCATACTTCTAGCGATTGGATTTCACTCAAAACTCACCAAATGACTCCTCCCACCATATTATGATGTTACTCAAGTTTTGGGCTCGATCCGAAATCAATAGGTGTTCCAAATTGGACAATTCAAGTTCAGAGGCAGTTCGTTCCTAATTGGAGTGGTTGGTGTAATCCATACTTCTAGCGATTGGATTTTACTCAAAACTAACCAAATGACTCCCCCCACCATATTATGATGTTGCCGAGGTTTTGGGCTTGATCCGAAATCAATGGGTGTGAGAAATTGGACAATTCAAGTTCGACGGCAGTTCGTTCCTCATTGGAGTGGTTGGCGTATTCCATACTTCTAGCGATTGGATTTCACTCAAAACTCACCAAATGACTCCCCCCACCATATTATGATGTTGCCCAAGTTTTGGGCTCGATCCGAAATGAATAGGTGTGAGAAATTGGACAATTCAAGTTCAACGGCAGTTCATTCCCA
The DNA here is from genome assembly GCF_965620075.1 of Prunus avium. NCBI lineage: Eukaryota > Viridiplantae > Streptophyta > Magnoliopsida > Rosales > Rosaceae > Prunus > Prunus avium. The sequence goes on from NC_142287.1 coordinate 2,229,566, forward strand.
ATTGGAGTCGTTGGTGTATTCCATACTTCTAAAGATTGGATTTCACTCAAAACTCACCAAATGACTCCTCCCAATATATTATGATTTTGCCCAAGTTTGGGGCTCGATTCGAAATCAATAGGTGTTCCAAATTGGACAATTCAAGTTCAACGGCAGTTCGTTCCTAATTGGAGTGGTTGGTGTATTCCATACTTCTAGCGATTGGATTTCACTCAAAACTCACCAAATGACTCCTCCCACCATGTTATGGTGTTGCCCAAGTTTTGGGCTCGATCCGAAATCAATAGGTGTTCGAAATTGGACAATTCAAGTTCAACGGCAGTTCGTTCCTAATTGGAGTGGTTGGTGTATTCCATACTTCTAGTGATTGGATTTCACTCAAAACTCACCAAATGACTCCTCCCACAATGTTATGATGTTACTCAAGTTTTGGGCTCGATCCGAAATCAATAGGTGTTCCAAATTGGACAATTCAAGTTCAAAGGCAGTTCGTTCCTAATTGGAGTGGTTGGTGTAATCCATACTTCTAGCGATTGGATTTTACTCAAAACTAACCAAATGACTCCCCCCACCATATTATGATGTTGCCGAAGTTTTGGGCTCGATCCGAAATCAATGGGTGTGAGAAATTGGACAATTCAAGTTCAACGGCAGTTCGTTCCTAATTGGAGTGGTTGGTGTATTCCAAACTTCTAGCGATTGGATTTCACTCAAAACTCACCAACTGACTCCTCCCACCATATTATGATGTTGCCCAAATTTTGGGATCGATCCGAAATCAATAGGTGTTCCAAATTGGACAATTCAAGTTCAACGGCAGTTTGTTCCTAATTGGAGTGGTTGTTGTATTCCATACTTCTAGCGATTGGCTTTCAATCAAAACTTACCAAATGACTCCTCCCACCATATTATGATGTTGCCCAAGTTTTGGGCCCGATCCCAAATCAATAGGTGTTCCAAATTGGACAATTCAAGTTCAACGGCAGTTCGTTCCTAATTGGAGTGGTTGGTGTATTCCATAATTCTAGCGATTGGATTTCACTCAAAAGTCACCAAATGACTCCTCCCACCATATTATGATGTTGCACAAGTTTGGGGTTCCATCCGAAATTAATAGGTGTGAGAAATTGGACAATTCATGTTCAACGGCAATTCGTTCCTAATTGGAGTGGTTCGTGTATTCCATACTTCTAGCTAATGGATTTCACTCGAAACTCACCATATGACTCCTCCCACCATATTATGATGTTGCCCAAGTTTTGGGCTCGTTCCGAAATCAATAGGTGTGAGAAATTGGACAATTCAAGTTCGACGGCAGTTCGTTCCTAATTGGAGTGGTCGGTCTATTCCATACTTCTAGCGATTGGATTTCATTCAAAACTCACCAAATGACTCCTCCCACCATATTATGATGTTGCCCAAGTTTTGGGCTCGATCCGAAATCAATACGTGTGAGAAATTGGACAGTTCAAGGTCCACGGCAGTTCGTTCCTAATCCGAGTGGTTGGTGTATTCCAAACTTCTAGCGATTGGATTTCACTCAAAACTCACCAAATGACTCCCCCCACCATATTATGATGTTGACCAAGTTTGGGGCTCGATCCGAAATCAATAGGTGTGAGAAATTGGACAATTCAAGTTCAACGGCAGTTCGTTCCCAATTGGAGTGGTTGGTGTATTCCATACTTCTAAAGATTGGATTTCACTCAAAACTCACCAAATGACTCCTCCCAATATATTATGATGTTGCCCAAGTTTGGGGCTCGATTCGAAATCAATAGGTGTTCCAAATTGGACAATTCAAGTTCAACGGCAGTTCGTTTCTAATTGGAGTGGTTGGTGTATTCCATACTTCTAGCGATTGGATTTCACTCAAAACTCACCAAATGACTCCTCCCACAAAATTATGATGTTACTCAAGTTTTGGGCTCGATCCGAAATCAATAGGTGTTCCAAATTGGACAATTCAAGTTCAAAGGCAGTTCGTTCCTAATTGGAGTGGTTGGTGTAATCCATACTTCTAGCGATTGGATTTTACTCAAAACTAACCAAATGACTCCCCCCACCATATTATGATGTTGCCGAAGTTTTGGGCTCGATCCGAAATCAATGGGTGTGAGAAATTGGACAATTCAAGTTCAACGGCAGTTCGTTCCTAATTGGAGTGGTTGGTGTATTCCAAACTTCTAGCGATTGGATTTCACTAAAAACTCACCAACTGACTCCTCCCACCATATTATGATGTTGCCCAAGTTTTCGGCTCTATCCGAAATCAATAGGTGTGAGAAATTGGACAATTCAAGTTCAACGGCAGTTCGTTCCTAATTGGAGTGGTTGGTGTATTCCATACTTCAAGCGATTGGATTTCACTCAAAACTCACCAAATTACTCCTCCCACCATATTATGTTGTTGCCCAAGTTTTGGGCTCGATCCGAAATCAATAGGTGTGAGAAATTGGACAATTCAAGTTCAACGGCAGTTCGTTCCTAATTCGAGTGGTTGGTGTATTCCATACTTCTAGCGATTGGATTTCACTCAAAACCCACCAAATGACTCCTCCCACCACATTATGTTGTTGCCCAAGTTTTGGGCTCGACCCAAAATCAATACGTGTTCCAAATTCGACAATTCAAGTTCAACGGCGGTTAGTTACTAATTGGAGTGGTTGGTGTATTCCATACTTCTAGCGATTGGATTTCACTTAAAACTCACCAAATGACTCCTCCCACCATATTATGATGTTGCCCAAGTTTGGGGCTCGATCCGAAATCAATAGTTGTTCCAAATTGGACAATTCAAATTCAACGGCATTTCGTTCCTAACTGGAGTGGTTGGTGTATTCCATACTTCTAGCGATTGGATTTCACTCAAAACTCACCAAATGACACCTCCCACCACATTATGTTGTTGCCCAAAAATTGGGCTCGATCCGAAGTCAGTAGGTGTTCAAAATTGGACAATTCAAGTTCAACGGCGGTTCGTTCCTAATTGGAGTGGTTGGTGTATTCCATACTTCTAGCGATTGGATTTCACTTAAAACTCACCAAATGACTCCTCCCACCATATTATGATGTTGCCCAAGTTTTGGGCTCGATCCGAAATCAATAGGTGTGAGAAATTGGACAATTCAAGATCAACGACAGTTCGTTCCAAATTGTAGTGGTTGGTGTATTCTATACTTCTAGCGATTGGATTTCACTCAAAACTCACCAAATGACTCCTCCCTCCATATTATGATGTTGCCCAAGTTATGGTCTCGATCCGAAATCAATAGGTGTTCCAAATTGGACAATTCAAGTTCAACGGCAGTTCGTTCCGAATTGGAGTGGTTGGTGTATTCCATACTTCTAGCGATTGGATTTCACTCAAAACTCACCAAATGACTCCTCCTACCATATTCTGATGTTGCCCAAGTTTTGGGCTCGATCCGAAATCAATAGGTGTGAGAAATTGGACAATTCAAGTTCAACGGCAGTTCGTTCCTAATTGGAGTGGTAGGTGTATTCCATACTTCTAGCGATTGGATTTCACTCAAAACTCACCAAATGACTCCTCCCACCATATTGTGATGTTGCCCAAGTTTTGGGCTCGATCCGAAATCCATAGGTGTTCCAAATTGGACAATTCAAGTTCAACGGTAGTTCGTTCCTAATTGGAGTGGTTGGTGTATTCCATACTTCTAGGAATTGGATTTCACTCAAAACTCACCAATGACTCCTCCCACCATATTATGATGTTGCCCAAGTTTTGGGCTCGATCCGAAATCAATAGGTGTTCCAAATTGGACAATTCAAGTTCAACGGCAGTTCGTTCCTAATTGGAGTGGTTGGTGTATTCCATACTTCTAGCGATTGGATTTCACTCAAAACTCACCAAATGACTCCTCCCACCATATTGTGATGTTGCCCAAGTTTTGGGCTCGATCCGAAATCCATAGTTGTTCCAAATTGGACAATTCAAGTTCAACGGCAGTTCGTTCCTAATTGGAGTGGTTGGTGTATTCCATACTTCTAGCAATTGAATTTCACTCAAAACTCACCAATGACTCCTCCCACCATATTATGATGTTGCCCAAGTTTTGGGCTCGATCCGAAATCAATAGGTGTTCCAAATTGGACAATTCAAGTTCAACGGCAGTTCGTTCCTAATTGGAGTGGTTGGTGTATTCCATACTTCTAGCGATTGGATTTCACTCAAAACTCCCCAAATGACTCCTCCCACCGTATTATGATGTTTCACAAGTTTGGGGTTCGATCCGAAATCAATAGGTGTTCCAAATTGGACAATTCAAGTTCAACGGCAGTTCGTTCCTAATTGGTGTGGTTGGTGAATTCCATACCTCTAGCGATTGGATTTCACTCAAAACTCACCAAATGACTCCTCCCACCATATTATGATGTTGCCCAAGTTTGGGGCTCAATTCGAAATCAATAGGTGTGAGAAATTGGACAATTCAAGTTCAACGGCAGTTCTTTCCTAGTTGGAGTGGTTGGTGTATTCCATACTTTTAGCGATTGGATTTCACTCAAAACTCACTAAATGACTCCTCCCACCATATTATGATGTTGCCCAAGTTTTGGTCTCGAACCGAAATCCATAGGTGTTCCAAATTGGACAATTCAAGTTCAACGGCAGTTCGTTCCTAATAGGAGTGGTTGGTGTATTCCATACTTCTAGCGATTGGATTTCACTCAAAACTCACCAAATGACTCCTCCCACCACATTATGATGTCGCACAAGTTTGGGGTTCTATCCGAAATCAATGGGTGTGAGAAATTGGACAATTCAAGTTCAACGACAGTTCGTTGCTAATTGGAGTGGTTGGTATATTCCATACTTCTAGCGATTGGATTTCACTCAAAACTCACCAAATGACTCCTCCAACCATATTACGATGTTGCCCAAGTTTTGGGCTCGATCCCAAACCAATAGGTGTTCCAAATTGGATAATCCAAGTTTACGGCAGTGCGTTCCTAATTGGAGTGATTGGTGTATTCCATACTTCTAGCGATTGGATTTCACTCAAAACTCACCAATGACTCCTCCCACCATATTATGATGTTGCCCAAGTTTTGGGCTCGATCCGAAATCAATAGGTGTTCCAAATTGGACAATTCAAGTTCAACGGCAGTTCGTTCCTAATTGGAGTGGTTGGTGTATTCCATACTTCTAGCGATTGGATTTCACTCAAAACTCACCAAATGACTCCTCCCACCATATTGTGATGTTGCCCAAGTTTTGGGCTCGATCCGAAATCCATAGTTGTTCCAAATTGGACAATTCAAGTTCAACGGCAGTTCGTTCCTAATTGGAGTGGTTGGTGTATTCCATACTTCTAGCAATTGAATTTCACTCAAAACTCACCAATGACTCCTCCCACCATATTATGATGTTGCCCAAGTTTTGGGCTCGATCCGAAATCAATAGGTGTTCCAAATTGGACAATTCAAGTTCAACGGCAGTTCGTTCCTAATTGGAGTGGTTGGTGTATTCCATACTTCTAGCGATTGGATTTCACTCAAAACTCCCCAAATGACTCCTCCCACCGTATTATGATGTTTCACAAGTTTGGGGTTCGATCCGAAATCAATAGGTGTTCCAAATTGGACAATTCAAGTTCAACGGCAGTTCGTTCCTAATTGGTGTGGTTGGTGAATTCCATACCTCTAGCGATTGGATTTCACTCAAAACTCACCAAATGACTCCTCCCACCATATTATGATGTTGCCCAAGTTTGGGGCTCAATTCGAAATCAATAGGTGTGAGAAATTGGACAATTCAAGTTCAACGGCAGTTCTTTCCTAGTTGGAGTGGTTGGTGTATTCCATACTTTTAGCGATTGGATTTCACTCAAAACTCACTAAATGACTCCTCCCACCATATTATGATGTTGCCCAAGTTTTGGTCTCGAACCGAAATCCATAGGTGTTCCAAATTGGACAATTCAAGTTCAACGGCAGTTCGTTCCTAATAGGAGTGGTTGGTGTATTCCATACTTCTAGCGATTGGATTTCACTCAAAACTCACCAAATGACTCCTCCCACCACATTATGATGTCGCACAAGTTTGGGGTTCTATCCGAAATCAATGGGTGTGAGAAATTGGACAATTCAAGTTCAACGACAGTTCGTTGCTAATTGGAGTGGTTGGTATATTCCATACTTCTAGCGATTGGATTTCACTCAAAACTCACCAAATGACTCCTCCAACCATATTACGATGTTGCCCAAGTTTTGGGCTCGATCCCAAACCAATAGGTGTTCCAAATTGGATAATCCAAGTTTACGGCAGTGCGTTCCTAATTGGAGTGATTGGTGTATTCCATACTTCTAGCGATTGGATTTCACTCAAAACTCACCAAATGACTCCTCCCACCATATTATGATGTTGCCCAAGTTTTCGGCTTGATCCGAAATCAACAGGTGTTCCAAATTGGACAATTTCAAGTTCAACGCCAGTTCGTTCCTAATTGGAGTGGTTGGTGTATTCCATACTTCTAGCAATTGGATTTCCCTCAAAAATCACCAAATGACTCCTCCCACCATATTATGATGTTGCCCAAGTTTTGGGCTCGATCCGAAATCAATAGGTGTGAAAAATTGGACAATTCAAGTTCAACGGCAGTTCGTTCCTAATTGGAGTGGTTGGTGTATTCCATACTTCTAGCGATTGGATTTCACTCAAAACTCACCAAATGACTCCTCCCACCATATTATGATTTTGCCCAAGTTTTGGGCTCGATCCGAATTCAATACGTGTGAGAAATTGGACAATTCAAGTTCAACGGCAGTTCGTTCCTAATTGGAGTGGTAGGTGTATTCCATACTTCTAGCGATTGGATTTCACTCAAAACTCACCAAATGACTCCTCCCACCATATTATGATGTTGCCCAAGTTTTGGGCTCGATCCGAAATCAATAGGTGTGAGAAATTGGACAATTTAAGTTCAACGGCAGTTCGTTCCTAATTGGAGTGGTTGGTGTATTCCATACTTCTAGCGATTGGATTTCACTCAAAACTCACCAAATGACTTCTCGCACCATATTATGATGTTGCACAAGTTTGGGGTTCCATCCGAAATCAATAGGTGTGAGAAATTGGACAATTCAAGTTCAACCGCAGTTCGTTCCTAATTGGAGTGGTTGGTGTATTCCATACTTCTAGCGATTGGATTTCACTCAAAACTCACCAAATGACTCCTCCCACCATATTATGATGTTGCCCAAGTTTTGGGCTCGATCCGGAATCAATAGGTGTTCGAAATTGGACAATTCAAGTTCAACGGCAGTTCGTTCCTAATTGGAGTGGTTGGTGTATTCCATACTTCTAGCAATTGGATTTCACTCAAAACTCACCAAATGAATCCTCCCACCATATTATGATGTTGCACAAGTTTGGGGTTCGATCCGAAATCAATAGGTGTTCGAAATTGGACAATTCAAGTTCAACGGCAGTTCGTTCCTAATTGGAGTGGTTGGTGTATTCCATACTTCTAGCGATTGGATTTCACTCAAAACTCACCAAATGAATCCTCCCACCATATTATGATGTTGCACAAGTTTGGGGTTCGATCCGAAATCAATAGGTGTGAGAAATTGGACAATCCAAGTTGAACGACAGTTCGTTCCTAATTGGAGTGGTTGGTGTATTCCACACTTCTAGCGATTGGATTTCACTCAAAACTCACCAAATGACTCCTCCCACCATATTATGACGTTGCCCAACTTATGGTCTCGATCTGAAATCAATAGGTGTGACAAATTGGACAATTCAAGTTCAATGGCAGTTCGTTCCTAATTGGAGTGGTTGGTGTATTCCATACTTCTAGCGATTGGATTTCACTCAAAACTCACCGAATGACTCCTCCCACCAAATTATGATGTTGCCCTAGTTTTGGGCTCGATCCGAACTCAATCGGTGTGAGAAATTGGACAATTTAAGTTCGACGACTGTTCGTTCCTAATTGGAGTGGTTCGTGTATTCCACACTTCTAGAGATAGGATTTCACTCAAAACTCACCAAATGACTACTCCCACCATATTATGATGTTGCCCATGTTATGGTCTCGATCCGAAATCAATAGGTGTTCCAAATTGGACAATTCAAGTTCAACGGCAGTTCGTTCCTAATTGGAGTGGTTGGTGTATTCCATACTTCTAGCGATTGGATTTCACTCAAAACTCACCAAATGAATCCTCCCACCATATTATGATGTTGCACAAGTTTGGGGTTCGATCCGAAATCAATAGGTGTGAGAAATTGGACAATTCAAGTTGAACGACAGTTCGTTCCTAATTGGAGTGGTTGGTGTATTCCACACTTCTAGCGATTGGATTTCACTCAAAACTCACCAAATGACTCCTCCCACCATATTATGACGTTGCCCAACTTATGGTCTCGATCTGAAATCAATAGGTGTGACAAATTGGACAATTCAAGTTCAACGGCAGTTCGTTCCTTATTAGAGTGGTTGGTGTTTTCCATACTTCTAGCGATTGGATTTCACTAAAAACTCACCAAACGACTCCTCCCACCATATTATGATGTTGCCCAAGTTTTGGTCTCGATCCGAAATCAATAGGTGTTCGAAATTGGACAATTCAAGTTCAACGGCAGTTCGTTCCTAATTGAAGTGGTTGGTGTATTCCATACTTCTAGCGATTGGATTTCACTCAAAACTCACCAAATGTCTCCTCCCACCATATTATGATGTTGCTCAAATTTTGGGCTCGACCCGAAATCAATAGGTGTGAGAAATTGGACAATTCAAGTTCAACGGCAGTTCGTTCCTAATTGGAGTGGTTGGTGTATTCCATACTTCTAGCGATTGGATTTCACTCAAAACTCACCGAATGACTCCTCCCACCATATTATGATGTTGCCCTAGTTGTGGGCTCGATCCGAAATCAATAGGTGTGAGAAATTGGACAATTCAAGTTCGACGGCAGTTCGTTCCTAATTGGAGTGGTCGGTGTATTCCATACTTCTAGAGATAGGATTTCACTCAAAACTCACCAAATGACTCCTCCCACCATATTATGATGTTGCCCATGTTATGGTCTCGATCCGAAATCAATAGGTGTTCCAAATTGGACAATTCAAGTTCAACGGCAGTTCGTTCCTAATTGGAGTGGTTGGTGTATTCCATACTTCTAGCGATTGGATTTCACTCAAAACACACCAAATGACTACTCCCACCATATTATGATGTTGCCCAAGTTTTGGGGTCGACCCGAAATCAATAGGTGTGAGAAATCGGACAATTCAAATTCAACGGCAGTTCGTTCCTAATTGGAGTGGTTGGTGTATTCCATACTTCTAAAGATTGCATTTCACTCAAAACTCACCAAATGACTCCTCCCACCATATTATGATGTTGCCCCGGTTTTGGGCTCGATCCGAAATCAATAGGTGTGAGAAATTGGACAATTCAAGTTCAACAACAGTTCGTTCCGAATGGGAGTGGTTGGTGTATTCCATACTTCTAGCGATTGGATTTCACTGAAAACTCACCAAAGCACTCCTCCCACCATATTATGATGTTGCCCAAGTTTTGGGCTCGATCCGAAATCAATAGGTGTTCGAAATTGGACAATTCAAGTTCAACGGCAGTTCGTTCCTAATTGGAGTGGTTGGTGTATTCCATACTTCTAGCGATTGGATTTCACTCAAAACTCACCGAATGACACCTCCCACCATATTATGATGTTGCCCTAGTTTTGGGCTCGATCCGAAATCAATAGGTGTGAGAAATTGGACAATTCAAGTTCAACGGCAGTTCGTTCCTAATTGGAGTGGTTGGTGTATTCCATACTTCTAGAGATAGGATTTCACTCAAAACTCACCAAATGACTCCTCCCACCATATTATGATGTTGCCCCGGTTTTGGGCTCGATCCGAAATCAATAGGTGTGAGAAATTGGACAATCCAAGTTCAACAACAGTTCGTTCCGAATGGGAGTGGTTGGTGTATTCCATACTTCTAGCGATTGGATTTCACTGAAAACTCACCAAAGCACTCCTCCCACCATATTATGATGTTGCCCAAGTTTTGGGCTCAATCCGAAATCAATAGGTGTTCGAAATTGGACAATTCAAGTTCAACGGCAGTTCGTTCCTAATTGGAGTGGTTGGTGTATTCCATACTTCTAGCGATTGGATTTCACTCAAAACTCACCGAATGACTCCTCCCACCATATTATGATGTTGCCCTAGTTTTGGGCTCGATCCGAAATCAATAGGTGTGAGAAATTGGACAATTCAAGTTCAACGGCAGTTCGTTCCTAATTGGAGTGGTTGGTGTATTCCATACTTCTAGAGATAGGATTTCACTCAAAACTCACCAAATGACTCCTCCCACCATATTATGATGTTGCCCATGTTATGGTCTCGATCCGAAATCAATAGGTGTTCCAAATTGGACAATTCAAGTTCAACGGCAGTTCGTTCCTAATTGGAGTGGTTGGTGTATTTCATACTTCTAGCGATTGGATTTCACTCAAAACTCACCAACTGACTCCTCCCACCATATTATGATGTTGCCCAAGTTTTGGGCTCGATCCGAAATCAATAGGTGTTCCAAATTGGACAATTCATGTTCAACGGCAGTTCTTTCCAAATTGGAGTGGTTGATGTATCCCATACTTCTAGCGATTGGATTTCACTCAAAACTCACCGAATGACTCCTCCCACCATATTATGATGTTGCCCTAGTTTTGGGCTCGATCCGAAATCAATAGGTGTGAGAAATTGGACAATTCAAGTTCAACGGCAGTTCGTTCCTAATTGGAGTGGTTGGTGTATTCCATACTTCTAGAGATAGGATTTCACTCAAAACTCACCAAATGACTCCTCCCACCATATTATGATGTTGCCCATGTTATGGTCTCGATCCGAAATCAATAGGTGTTCCAAATTGGACAATTCAAGTTCAACGGCAGTTCGTTCCTAATTGGAGTGGTTGGTGTATTTCATACTTCTAGCGATTGGATTTCACTCAAAACTCACCAACTGACTCCTCCCACCATATTATGATGTTGCCCAAGTTTTGGGCTCGATCCGAAATCAATAGGTGTTCCAAATTGGACAATTCATGTTCAACGGCAGTTCTTTCCTAATTGGAGTGGTTGGTGTATTCCATACTTCTAGCGATTGGATTTCACTCAAAACTCACCGAATGACTCCTCCCACCATATTATGATGTTGCCCTAGTTTTGGGCTCGATCCGAAATCAATAGGTGTGAGAAATTGGACAATTCAAGTTCAACAACAGTTCGTTCCGAATGGGAGTGGTTGGTGTATTCCATACTTCTAGGGATTGGATTTCACTTAAAACTCACCAAATGACTCCTCCCACCATATTATGATGTTGCCCAAGTTTTGGGGTCGACCCGAAATCAATAGGTGTGAGAAATTGGACAATTCAAATTCAACGGCAGTTCGTTCCTAATTGGAGTGCTTGGTGTATTCCATACTTCTAGCGATTGCATTTCACTCAAAACTAACCAAATGACTCCTCCCACCATATTATGATGTTGCCCCGGTTTTGGGCTCGATCCGAAATCAATAGGTGTGAGAAATTGGACAATCCAAGTTCAACAACAGTTCGTTCCGAATGGGAGTGGTTGGTGTATTCCATACTTCTAGCGATTGGATTTCACTGAAAACTCACCAAAGCACTCCTCCCACCATATTATGATGTTGCCCAAGTTTTGGGCTCGATCCGAAATCAATAGGTGTTCGAAATTGGACAATTCAAGTTCAACGGCAGTTCGTTCCTAATTGGAGTGGTTGGTGTATTCCATACTTCTAGCGATTGGATTTCACTCAAAACTCACCGAATGACTCCTCCCACCATATTATGATGTTGCCCTAGTTTTGGGCTCGATTCGAAATCAATAGGTGTGAGAAATTGGACAATTCAAGTTCAACGGCAGTTCGTTCCTAATTGGAGTGGTTGGTGTATTCCATACTTCTAGAGATAGGATTTCACTCAAAACTCACCAAATGACTCCTCCCACCATATTATGATGTTGCCCCGGTTTTGGGCTCGATCCGAAATCAATAGGTGTGAGAAATTGGACAATTCAAGTTCAACAACAGTTCGTTCCGAATGGGAGTGGTTGGTGTATTCCATACTTCTAGGGATTGGATTTCACTCAAAACTCACCAAATGACTCCTCCCACCATATTATGATGTTGCCCAAGTTTTGGGGTCGACCCGAAATCAATAGGTGTGAGAAATTGGACAATTCAAATTCAACGGCAGTTCGTTCCTAATTGGAGTGCTTGGTGTATTCCATACTTCTAGCGATTGCATTTCACTCAAAACTAACCAAATGACTCCTCCCACCATATTATGATGTTGCCCCGGTTTTGGGCTCGATCCGAAATCAATAGGTGTGAGAAATTGGACAATCCAAGTTCAACAACAGTTCGTTCCGAATGGGAGTGGTTGGTGTATTCCATACTTCTAGCGATTGGATTTCACTGAAAACTCACCAAAGCACTCCTCCCACCATATTATGATGTTGCCCAAGTTTTGGGCTCAATCCGAAATCAATAGGTGTTCGAAATTGGACAATTCAAGTTCAACGGCAGTTCGTTCCTAATTGGAGTGGTTGGTGTATTCCATACTTCTAGCGATTGGATTTCACTCAAAACTCACCGAATGACTCCTCCCACCATATTATGATGTTGCCCTAGTTTTGGGCTCGATCCGAAATCAATAGGTGTGAGAAATTGGACAATTCAAGTTCAACGGCAGTTCGTTCCTAATTGGAGTGGTTGGTGTATTCCATACTTCTAGAGATAGGATTTCACTCAAAACTCACCAAATGACTCCTCCCACCATATTATGATGTTGCCCATGTTATGGTCTCGATCCGAAATCAATAGGTGTTCCAAATTGGACAATTCAAGTTCAACGGCAGTTCGTTCCTAATTGGAGTGGTTGGTGTATTTCATACTTCTAGCGATTGGATTTCACTCAAAACTCACCAACTGACTCCTCCCACCATATTATGATGTTGCCCAAGTTTTGGGCTCGATCCGAAATCAATAGGTGTTCCAAATTGGACAATTCATGTTCAACGGCAGTTCTTTCCAAATTGGAGTGGTTGATGTATCCCATACTTCTAGGGATTGGATTTCACTCAAAACTCACCAAATGACTCCCCCCACCACATTACGATGTTGCCCAAGTTTTGGGCTCGATCCGAAATCAATAGGTGTTCCAAATTGGACAATTCAAGTTCAACGGCAGTTCCTTCCTAATTGGAGTGGTTGGTGTATTCCATACTTCTAGCGATTGGATTTCACTCAAAACTCACCAAATGACTCCTCCCACCATATTATGATGTTACTCAAGTTTTGGGCTCGATCCGAAATCAATAGGTGTTCCATATTGGACAATTCAAGTTCAAAGGCAGTTCGTTCCTAATTGGAGTGGTTGGTGGAATCCATACTTCTAGCGATTGGATTTTACTCAAAACTAACCAAATGACTCCCCCCACCATATTATGATGTTGCCGAAGTTTTGAGCTTGATCCGAAATCAATGGGTGTGAGAAATTGGACAATTCAAGTTCGACGGCAGTTCGTTCCTAATTGGAGTGGTTTGGCGTATTCCATACTTCTAGCGATTGGATTTCACTCAAAACTCACCAAATGACTCCCCCCACCATATTATGATGTTGACCAAGTTTTGGGCTCGATCCGAAATCAATAGGTGTGAGAAATTGGACAATTCAAGTTCAACGGCAGTTCGTTCCCAATTGGAGTGGTTGGTGTATTCCATACTTATAGCGATTGGATTTCACTCAAAACTCACCAAATGACTCCTCCCACCATGTTATGGTGTTGCCCAAGTTTTGGGCTCGATCCGAAATCAATAGGTGTTCGAAATTGGACAATTCAAGTTCAACGGCAGTTCGTTTCTAATTGGAGTGGTTGGTGTATTCCATACTTCTAGTGATTGGATTTCACTCAAAACTCACCAAATGACTAATCCTACAATATTATGATGTTACTCAAGTTTTGGGCTCGATCCGAAATCAATAGGTGTTCCAAATTGGACAATTCAAGTTCAAAAGCAGTTCGTTCCTATTTGGAGTGGTTGGTGTAATCCATACTTCTAGTGATTGGATTTCACTCAAAACTCACCAACTGACTCCTCCCACCATATTATGATGTTGCCCAAGTTTTGGGCTCGATCCGAAATCAATAGGTGTTCCAAATTGGACAATTCATGTTCAACGGCAGTTCGTTCCTAATTGGAGTGGTTGGTGTATTCCATACTTCTAGATATTGGATTTCACTCAAAACTCACCAAATGACTCCCCCCACCATATTATGATGTTGCCCAAGTTTTTTGCTCGATCCGAAATCAATAGGTGTGAGAAACTGGACAATTCAAGTTCAACGGCAGTTCGTTCCTAACTGGAGTGGTTGGTGTATTCCATACTTCTGGCGATTGGATTTCATTCAAAACTCACCAAATGACTCCTCCCACCATATTATGATGTTGCCCAAGTTTTGGGCTCGATCCCCAATCAATAGGTGTTCCGAATTGGACAATTCAAGTTCAACTGCAGTTCGTTCCTAATTGGACTGGTTGGTGTATTCCATACTTCTCGTAATTGGATTTCACTCAAAACTCACCAAATGACTCCTCCCACCATATTATGATGTTGCCCAAGTTTTGGGCACGATCCGAAATCAATAGGTGTTCCAAATTGGACAATTCAAGTTCAACGGCAGTTCGTTCCTAATTGGAGTGGTTTTTGTATTCCATACTTCTAGCGATTGGATTTCACTCAAAACTCACCAAATGACTCCTCCCACCATATTATGATGTTACTCAAGTTTTGGGCTCGATCCGAAATCAATAGGTGTTCCAAATTGGACAATTCAAGTTCAAGGGCAGTTCGTTCCTAATTGGAGTGGTTGGTGTAATCCATACTTCTAGCGATTGGATTTTACTCAAAACTAACCAAATGACTCCCCCCACCATATTATGATGTGGCCGAAGTTTTGGGCTTGATCCGAAATCAATGGGTGTGAGAAATTGGACAATTCAAGTTCAACGGCAGTTCGTTCCTAATTGGAGTGGTTGGCGTATTCCATACTTTTAGCGATTGGATTTCACTCAAAACTCACCAAATGACTCCTCCCATCATATTATGATGTTGCCCAAATTTTGGGCTCGATCCGAAATCAATAGGTGTGAGAAATTGGACAATTCAAGTTCAACGGCAGTTCGTTCCCAATTGGAGTGGTTGGTGTATTCCATACTTCTAAAGATTGGATTTCACTCAAAACTCACCAAATGACTCCTCCCACGATATTATGATGTTGCACAAGTATTGGGCTCGATCCGAAATCATTAGGTGTTCGAAATTGGACAATTCAATTCCAACGGCAGTTCGTTCCTAATTGGAGTGGTTGGTGTATTCCATACTTCTAGCGATTGGATTTCACTCAAAACTCACCAAATGACTCCTCCCACCATATTATGATGTTGCCCAAGTTTTGGGCTCGATCCGAAATCAATAGGTGTGAGAAATTGGACAATTGAAGTTCAATGGCAGTTCGTTCCTAATTGGAGTGGTTGGTGTATTCCATACTTCTAAAGATTGGATTTCACTCAAAACTCACCAAATGACTCCTCCCATCATATTATGATGTTGCCCAACTTTTGGGCACGATCCGAAATCATTAGGTGTGAGAAATTGGACAATTCAAGTTCAACGGCAGTTCGTTCCTAATTGGAGTGGTTGGTGTATTCCCTATTTCTAGCGATTGGATTTCACTCAAAACTCATCAAATGACTCCTCCCACCATATTATGATGTTGCCCAAGTTTGGGGCTCGATCCGAAATCAATAGGTGTGAGAAATTGGACAATTCAAGTTCAACGGCAGTTCGTTCCTAATTGGAGTGGTTGGTGTATTCCATACTTCTAGCGATTGGATTTAACTCAAAACTCACCAAATGACTCCTCCCACCATATTATAATGTTGCCCAAGTTTTGGGCTCGATCCGAAATCAATAGGTGTTCCAAATTGGACAATTCATGTTTAACGACAGTTCGTTCCTAATTGGAGTGGTTGGTGTATTCCATACTTCTAGCTATTGGATTTCACTCGAAACTCACCAAATGACTCCTCCCACCATATTTTGACGTTGCCCAAGTTTTGGGCTCGATCCGAAATCAATTGGTGTTCCAAATTGGACAATTCAAGTTGAACGGCAATTCGTTCCTAATTGGAGTGGTTGGTGTATTCCATACTTCTAGCGATTGGATTTCACTCAAAACTCACCAAATGACACCTGCCACCATATTATGATGTTGCCCAAGTTTTGGGCTCGATCCGAAATCAATAGGTGTTTGAAAGTGGAGAATTCAAGTTCAACGGCAGTTCGTTCCTAATTGGAGTGGTTGGTGTATTCCACACTTCTAGCGATTGGATTTCACTCAAAACTCACCAAATGACTCCTCCCACCATATTATGATGTTGCCCAAGTTTTGGGATCGTTCCGAAATCAATAGGTGTTCGAAATTGGACAATTCAAGTTCAACGGCAGTTCGTTCCTAATTGGAGTGGTTGGTGTATTCCATACTTCTAGCGATTGGATTTCACTCAAAACTCACCAAATGACTCCTCCCACCATATTATGATGTTGCCCAAGTTTTGGGCACGATCCGAAATCAATAGGTGTTCGAAATTGGACAATTCAAGTTCAACGGCAGTTCGTTCCTAATTGGAGTGGTTGGTGTATTCCATACTTCTAGCGATTGGATTTCACTCAAAACTCACCAAATGACTCCTCCCACGATATTATGATGTTGCCCAAGTTTTGGGCTCGATCCGAAATCATTAGGTGTTCGAAATTGGACAATTCAATTCCAACGGCAGTTCGTTCCTAATTGGAGTGGTTGGTGTATTCCATACTTCTAGCGATTGGATTTCACTCAAAACTCACCAAATGACTCCTCCCACCATATTATGATGTTGCCCAAGTTTTGGGCACGATCCGAAATCAATAGGTGTTCGAAATTGGACAATTCAAGTTCAACGGCAGTTCGTTCCTAATTGGAGTGGTTGGTGTATTCCATACTTCTAGCGATTGGATTTCACTCAAAACTGACCAAATGACTCCTCCCACG
The DNA here is from genome assembly GCF_965620075.1 of Prunus avium. Lineage (NCBI taxonomy): Eukaryota > Viridiplantae > Streptophyta > Magnoliopsida > Rosales > Rosaceae > Prunus > Prunus avium. The sequence continues at coordinate 2,246,735 of NC_142287.1, forward strand.
ATATTATGATGTTGCCCAAGTTTTGGGCTCGATCCGAAATCATTAGGTGTTCGAAATTGGACAATTCAATTCCAACGGCAGTTCGTTCCTAATTGGAGTGGTTGGTGTATTCCATACTTCTAGCGATTGGATTTCACTCAAAACTCACCAAATGACTCCTCCCACCATATTATGATGTTGCCCAAGTTTTGGGCTCGATCCGAAATCAATAGGTGTGAGAAATTGGACAATTCAAGTTCAACGGCAGTTCGTTCCTAATTGGAGTGGTTGGCATATTCCATACTTCTAGCGATTGGATTTCACTCAAAACTCACCAAATGACTCCTCCCACCATATTATGATGTTGCCCAAGTTTGGGGCTCGGTCCGAAAACAATTGGTGTGAGAAATTGGACAATTCAAGTTCAACGGCAGTTCGTTCCTAATTGGAGTGGTTGGTGTATTCCATACTTCTAGCGATTGGATTTCACTCAAAACTCACCAAATGACTCCCCCCACCATATTATGATGTTGCCCAAGTTTTGGGCTCGATCCGAAATCGATAGGTGTTCCAAATTGGACAATTCAAGTTCAATGGCAGATCGTTCCTAATTGGAGTGGTTGGTGTATTCCATACTCCTAGCGATTGGATTTCACTCAAAACTCACCAAATGACTACTCCCACCATATTATGATGTTGCCCAAGTTTTGGGCACGATCCGAAATCAATAGGTGTTCCAAATTGGACAATTCAAGTTCAATGGCAGATCGTTCCTAATTGGAGTGGTTGGTGTATTTGTTCGGTTCATTTTTACACATGATTTTTCATGTTATTCACCCACTATTTTGAGTTAGTTTTTGACATTTTATAGTTTTTTACTTCCTTTTTGTGTTTTCTTAGATTTTACCTTGGTTAGATTGAAAATGAGCTAAAAGTGCACTACTTGTTATAATTTCTGTTTTTGTTCATTTTCGTAGGTCAACTTCTTGGCCTGGGATCAGCATGCTCTGGTGCTCGGATGAGGTCATGATCTTCATGAGACTTGTTCCAATGGATGTTAACTACAACATATCCAAATTTGAGCTCCATTGGACAAGTATTGCCTATCCAACCAATCCAGCATGTTACCACAGCTCTGGAAATCCGGAATTGGCCAGCTTTTACCTCCTTTGTGTCATCTTGATTCTTCTTGTTACCATAACTCTTGGTAACAAGAAATTACCTTTGTAAATGAGATATTTTCTGAAGCATTTGGCATCTTTGTGAAGTCAAGACTTCATCATGGCAAAGGGGACAAGGGCAAAGGCTTTAAGGAAAGTATGAGTTTTATATTATATTTGTGAGCTGGAAATTGATGGGCAATGGAAAGTTAATTGCAATCTGAAGTTGGGGAGCCTTTTGAACGTGGGGAAGGAAGTCATTGAGAGATTACACAGAGGAGAGCAGATTTTGGAGAGCTTGGAGCTTGGAGAAGGCCAAGGTGCAGCCAAGCTAAGTGGAGAAGAAGACTTCCACCATTGAAGACTTCAAGCTTTCATCATTTCCAAATCTGTAAACTCTTTCTAGTTATATTTCGAATTTGTGTTTGAAATGATTATGAGGAACTAAACTCCATAGCTAGGGCTTAGGTTGAAGCCCTAAACATGATTACCTTATTGTTTTGATGCTTGAGTGTATGAATTTCTAGATATTGTTGATGAATTCCAATTCACCAAATTAATCTATCCTTGATGTGTGTTTTTCCTTGGTTGGCCATCTTTGAAAGCATGCTTCTTGAGATTGTTGGGATTATGTGTATCTTCATGTTTTCCTAAGCAATAAATGGATGGAGTAAGAACCATCCATGTGAATTGGTTTCTTGAATACCTAATGTAAACACCATGCTATTAGGATTCTTGTGATGTTCATATTCTCTTTGAACTTAATGGGTTCTCCTTGTAATTGAATCGAAGTACGAACCATACCTAGGTTCGGTTATGGGGAGGGCACAAGTATTGTAGCACGAACCATGCACTTTACGTATATTAGAGAGAATCAATGCGTCTTGAGCCACGACCCATGGTCTTGATTGCGAACATTTTCATCAACAAGTTTAGAGTTCATCACTTGAGTATCCATGAACATAGGTAGAATTGTTTAGGGTGGATTCCGAAACCCTAGTGTTTGTTACTTGGTACTTTCACATTTTGATAATTCATCTCTGCCATTCTCATTTAAATTCAAAGTCCATTTACTTTCATGCAATAGAATTAGGTCACTTGAACCAAACCAAACCCCCCCCCCCCCCCCCCCCAATGTGTGTGTGAGTTGTGTGTTTGTTACATTGTGTGTCTTGTTTACTGAATTCTGTTTATTTTCGTAACTGTTTTGGACTTTTGGTCCGCGTTGTGTTCTTGCATTTTCTGTGCTGAATCCAACCGTATAAAGAACTTGAATTTTGGACGTACGGTTGGAAAGTTATAGGCAAAACACTGGACAGAGGTCGAAACTGAAAAACAGAGAAAACGAATCTGCCCAAAAACGACCGGTCGCTTTTACCTGACGACCGGTCGCTTTTCACGTCAAAATTTGAGTTTCGACTCTGCCCAAAAACGACCGGTCGCTTCTGCCTCACGACCGGTCGCTTTAGCACTGTTCATAGGTGATAAAAGGGTGATAAAAAGTGCTGTTTGTGTTTTTCTTTAGTTTTCTTGTGTTGTTTTATTTCTTTTACACTTCTTTACTCATTTCTAGTTTCCCTATTTCATTTGTGCATTTGTGGTGTGTTAATTAAGTGTTCTCTTTGTACTCAAATTAGAACTTATAGGAAGCCGACAAGTTCTTCGTGGGATCGACCCCGTACTTACATAATCTATACTTCATTAGATTCGTGCACTTGCGGGTATTTTTAATTGGTTGTTTGCACATTAATTTGTGTCCTTTTAGGAATGCAACAATTTTTGGCGCCGTTGCCGGGGAACTGGCACGGCTGCTTATCTGTTTTGTTTGAGTATGTTTAGAGTAGTTAGTTTTATTTTTGTTTATTGATTGTTGTTTCGTTTTATCTTGATTTGTTTTTGTTTCTTCTTCTTACAGGAACATCCAAGGAGTCACCTCCACCATCACCAGTGGCAGCCGCAACTAAAATTGTGGAACTTACTATGCAAGAATACTCCAATAAATTTGGGATGGAGGAAGCAAATGCTTTTGGCTCATTTCAGAATGAGTTGACTATGAATGAATATTTCCAACAAACATACAATCCGGAGTGGAGAAATCATTCGAACTTCTGGTGGACCGACAATCCAAATTTTTGACAAGGGTCATATCAACCATATCAAGGCCAACATAATACTTGTCCACCTTATGGTCAACCCCAATATTATAATCCACCACCACTTAGTCAATCTCACCAACCACCTCAAGGACCAACTTTGGAAGAAATTGTTGCTTCAATGGTTAGAAACACAGATAATTTCATCATGCAGAGGAATGACACCCACATGCAGAGGAATGATACCCACATGCAAAAAATGAATAAGGCCATTGCCAATCTAGAAAATCAAGTGGGGCAAATTGCTACAGCTTTGAGTCAAAGGGAAGTTGGGATGATGCCTAACCAAACAGTGATACCAACCGGGCATGAGCATGTTCAAGCAGTTACCTTGAGAACTGGTAAGGTAAATGGTGAGGTTGATAATTCTGAAAATCTAATTAAAATTGATGATGAGATGCAGGTTGAGCAAGTGACTGAGCCTAAGGAAAAGGATGAAATCAACATGAAGGAAAATAAACAAGCTGCTTCTCCATCCGAATGGATCCCAAAGCATGAACTTGCGAGAAGGGCAAGAAAGGAAAAGGTATGTCGTGAACCTACTGATGAAGATATCTCACGTGCTCCTTTTCCTCACAGGTTGATGGGTTCTAAAAAAATTCAACATGCCAAGGACATATTGGAAACTTGTAGGAAGGTGCAAGTCAACATTCCCCTCTTGGAGGATCTTTGTACCAACAAGAAGAACTTCAAAGATGATGAAACAGTTGCACTAACGGAAGAGGTTTCTGTTGTTTTGCAAAGGAAGCTCCCTCCCAAATTGAAAGATCCAGGAAGTTTTACAATTCCTTGCATTATTGGAGATAAATTGTTTGAAAAAGCTTTACTTGATCTAGGTGCTTCAATTAATCTAATGCCTTATTCTGCTTTTGAAGTACTAGAGGAAGACAAGCTGAACATCCATGTTCCAAGTACCAACCATATGTTCAATGTCATTCCTTCTACTCAAGTGAGAAGGCCACCCGATCCTAAATATGTGCCTCCTCCATCTAATCCACGTATTGAAGAGCGCTTAAAATTGCTTTTGAAATCTGCTCATGCGCATAAAAAGAAAAGAATACGAAATGGGTTGATTAGATGGCAAAGAGATTTGAAGAAACTTCATGTTCGGCACAAAGAGGCGATTGAGCCAAAACCCCCCGAGTGACCATGGTATGTTGGAAGTCCGGCAAAAGACTTTAAACTTAGCGCTTCTTGGGAGGCAACCCAAGGTGAAGAGAAGAAGTTTGTTGTCATCCTAATCGCTTCAAAGTGGAGTGTCTCTTGACTCAAACTTTCTTTTATTTTATTTTATTTTATTTTATTTTTTTTGAGTTAGGGTTACATTTTTCCAACCAAGGTAATTAAGATTTTCTTGTTGTTTCTCTTTGTTTTTCTTACTTTTGCTTTCTTTTACTTGTTTGTGTTTCTAACTTGTTTTTCTTTGTTTTTTTTCTTTATTGTAGTTTGTGGTTGTTTATTTTCTTTTTGTTCATCCCAATCTTTCTATATGGCATTGTTTAATTTTAAATCTCCATCAGTTATAAACAGTGTTTCATATAAGTTTGGGAAGTGTTTTCAATTCATTAATGCACAATCAGAACTTGGGCGTGAATACTTCTTCTTTTCATAACATGTGATTACATAAACACTAGTGAAAATGCGTACATTAAATTCCTAATCACATGTTCTTTGTTGCATTCTGCGCCACCAGAGGCTTCTGCTAATTGCCTCTGTCTGTTCTTGCTTGTAGAATCTGCAGCAGCTCTACATGATCTTCGTTCCTTTTCTGCAGCATCTCTACATGCTGGTTGGCACTGTAGAGCCGCTTCTGCAGGTCTGCCACCAGAGCTTTCAGGGCCGCCACCTCCTCACTCAGTGCCCCGCACTCTCGTGTTCTCGCCAGTAGGCGCATGCCCAAATTTGTGGCCGAGACCGCATTGAGCACGGTTAGATTGTGGGACTCGTCCACTGCCATCTGGTCAGACCTCTGCGCCACATGCAGATGATCTGCAACTGTAAGTCTGCTGACAGTCATGCCCTCCGGCAATACTGCCCTACGCGGCACCACCTCAGAGAAGTTTGAGGCTGAGCCATGGTGGTATGAGGAGTTTGGGAAGATAGGGTTTGGAGGAGCCCGTATCTGGGCATTTGGTGGTGCCAGCGACAACTCAAGGTTAAGGTCATCAACAAGCATATCTGGGGATGCCATTGATTTTTCTGTCTGGGCTTTTTGATGGTTTTCTTGAGTTTGCAGGTTGAAATCCAGGATGCTCCTTCTTTCAACCGAGAAGTGGTTTAAATAGCCATATGCTCATAAGGGAGCCGACACCACTTTGCATTTCCTGCGCAATTTGCGGTTGCGTCCGGTTAAAAGGGGAAGCATTTCTACTTTCGCTTTGCTTTCTTTTCCTCCCTGTTTTCTGGTGCATTATGTTTTGATTTCTTTTCAGTTTGTCGTTTTTGTTTTATTTCAGTTGGGGAAGTGTGATTTGTGTCTTTTTCGTTTGTCGCATTCCTTTTATTCCGGTTTGGGGAAGTGCGTTTTGTTTTTCTTCTTTGTCTTTTGCAACTTTCTTTTCTTTTTATTTCCGGAAACGAGAAATTTAAAATTTAAAATAAAATAAAATACACGGAAAGGGCAAAGACAACTAGGCACACCACTAATACATTAGAAATTATTCTTTCACAGTGCTCGGTGTCTCGGCCATTGGACCTTTGAGCTTAGCCCTATGGCTATCCTCTTCCGGGGCTTCACGCACAGCCTCTTGGGGCTCATCACTCGAGCTCCCAAAGATCGCACTCTTAGCTTGAGCGTACCTACTCTCGCGATCTGTTTTCTTGCGTTTACCCGGTTGGTCCAGGTCCTCCAGCTGCTTTCTCATGTCATGGGCGTAAACACTTACCATCTTTGAGAGATTTTTGTTCTCTTCCCGCAACGCCTCCAGCTGGTGTCGATTCACCTCCACTATCCTTGCCCTTTCCCTTTTTAAGCTTTTAATAATACTCTGGCATTCTTCCACCATACTTCGCTCCGCCGCCAACTGACCTCTCAGCACCTCCACCTCATGGGACTTCGCAAGTAGGCGATGACCCACACTTGCGACTGTTGCGGTGCTTTGCACGCTTAGTGCCAGAGCATCGCTCACGACCCGGTTGTCATCCCTTGATCCCAGCACCCGTATATCCTTGGGAGTTACTAGATTTCTAGCAACTCCAAGGGCAACATCGTTGTCCAGTAGTATCGAGTCGTTCACTGTCACGTGCCCCCGTGCAGAGGCAAAGTAGGGCATCCACACTGGTGCCACTGCTTGGCCCCGAGTCTGAGTCGGTGGAGCTAGGTTGAGATCCAGCGAGAATGGGTAGGAAGAAGCCATTTGAACTTTCTTTTCTTTTGTTCTTTCTTTCCTCTGTTGTGTGTTTCTACGTTTGTGTGTTTTTCCCCAACTCTTTCTCTTCTTCTTTTATAGAGTTAGTTTTTACGTAACCCTAGCCACTGCGCTTCTGCGTTTTGCGCGGCCCTTACGGCCTATCCCCTTAGGTCACCTCACCTGGTCCCCAACCCCTTTAATTACAGTTCCGCCTTTCAGCGTTTTTGAGAAACGAAAGTCGTCACGCCTTCCTATGAAGCCAATAATTCTGGCTTGGGACCGTGAGAGAGACCTCTGCTTGTCGACACGTCTCTCACTTTGTTTCCCGTGACTCACAGGTGTCGAGACTTCAGGGCCCACTTTTTCTATTTTACTGAGTCCTCGCTCTTTGTGCTTCTGACTTGGTTTCTTTGTTTTATTTACTTTCTTCGCTTTTGGGCTTTCGTTTGGGTTGGGCTTTCATTTGGTTTATGCGTTTCATTGGGTTGGATTTCTGCATGTGTAAGACTGTTGTTAGGGCTTACTGTTTTATTTGTTTCTGTTTGGTTTCATTTTTGTTTTTGTTTTTGCAACCGTGTTGTAGTTGTTTTTTCGTGTTTGTTCTTGTATTTAACTGCTTTATTCCCTTTAATTTTTGTTATAACGTTGTTGATGCCTGAATTCTTTAACATTGAGGACAATGTTTATTTCTAAGTTTGGGAAGGGATAGCAAGTCTTTTTCGTTTCGCTTAAATTCTTGCTTTAATTTGTTCTGTTTTCTTTTCAGTTTTGAGTCTTTGTGTTTTCAAGTCACTTTCCGGACATATATGATGAGATTGTGATGAATGTTTAAATGACTTGATTGAAAATGCTCTAAAAAAAAAAAATTAAAAAATTTGTTATTCACTAAATGGCATCGTTCTAGCATGATATGTTTGAAACCCTCTACGCACTTGCCATTTGTTTCATAATTCTCCAGTTGAGGGACTTGCATGATCCAAAGAATTGTATCAAGCATGAATTAGACTTGTATAACCATATAATGTGAGCTTTGAGCCTTGTGCTTCAATTCATGAGTGTTATACACATATTCCACTTTTCTTGTCATCTGAGTTGTTGTTTGATCTCATTATTCATTGATTTGGTTGAGCACTTAAAAGTCACTCATTCTTGTGCAATTTGATTACATGACATTTGAGAAATGATATTAAGGCCCTCTTTGGACCGTTTGTGCCTTTCAAGCTAACCCTATGCATGCTTAAGCATGATTTTTCATTGTTAACCATCTTGAGCCTATATGTAAGCCTTTTCTTTCAAGTAACCAGTTATTACTTCTAGCCTTAGCCTGAAAAACAAGAATTTACCTTTCTAAGGAACTCGTGAGCTTTAATTTAGATGTGTTTTTCATGCTAAGTTTGGGAAGGGTTATTACTTTCAAAAAAAAAAAAAAAAAAAAAAAAAAAGAATACTTCACTAAAAGGGTGAAAGAAAAGAGAAAAGTTGTGGTTAAGTGGCAATGGTCTCAAATTCAATTCCATGTTTCTTGGTTGTTCGAATGGAAGGAAGGAGTGTGAATCATAATTAGTGGAGGTATAAGGCTTTGTGGTCTAATTGATCACATACAAAAAAAATTTGAATGAAAATCTCAAGCGTGATGTTTCAAAGTCTTTTAGTCAACGATTATATGCTCTTACATTGTGAGTTCCTTGGACTTTGTTGTATCCATATCCTTCATTTCTTACTCACCTTACACCCTTAGCCCCATTACAACCTATAATAAAGACCTAAATTGATCCTAAATGTCATGTAGTTGATTTGCACACATTTTTCAGCTTTTAAGTGTTTAGCATCCTTCTTGAGATCATATTCATGCATGTTTTTCATCTTGCTAATTTTGAGTTAAGTCCCTTATGGTTTAACTCTATTCTCATATTTACTATTGAGTGATGCATTGTAACCCTCTTCCGAGTGATTCATTTGTGAGAGGACAACTTTGGTGAGATTTGAAGTTACATTTGTGCTTGGTATGATTTTTGAAGTTGTGTGAAAACTGAAATTGGAGAATGAGTTTCATTTGGCCATCACACTACTACACTTGAGCATGTTGTGTTCTGAACTTTGCCGCCTTGTGACTAATGTCTAAACTGAGTTTTTCTTGTGAAAACTTTTGAGTCGTTTGCATGAGTCGCTCTCTCTTTGGAAAGTGTTCGGAAAGTTTGTTTCGAGTCTTGTTTTAGTTTCTGTTTTGCTCGAGGACTAGCAAAAGATAAGTTTGGGAAGTTTGTTCGGTTCATTTTTACACATGATTTTTCATGTTATTCACCCACTATTTTGAGTTAGTTTTTGACATTTTATAGCTTTTTACTTCCTTTTTGTGTTTTCTTAGATTTTACCTTGGTTAGATTGAAAATGAGCTAAAAGTGCACTACTTGTTATAATTTCTGTTTTTGTTCATTTTCGTAGGTCAACTTCTTGGCCTGGGATCAGCATGCTCTGGTGCTCGGATGAGGTCATGATCTTCATGAGACTTGTTCCAATGGATGTTAACTACAACATATCCAAATTTGAGCTCCATTGGACAAGTATTGCCTATCCAACCAATCCAGCATGTTACCACAGCTCTGGAAATCCGGAATTGGCCAGCTTTTACCTCCTTTGTGTCATCTTGATTCTTCTTGTTACCATAACTCTTGGTAACAAGAAATTACCTTTGTAAATGAGATATTTTCTGAAGCATTTGGCATCTTTGTGAAGTCAAGACTTCATCATGGCAAAGGGGACAAGGGCAAAGGCTTTAAGGAAAGTATGAGTTTTATATTATATTTGTGAGCTGGAAATTGATGGGCAATGGAAAGTTAATTGCAATCTGAAGTTGGGGAGCCTTTTGAACGTGGGGAAGGAAGTCATTGAGAGATTACACAGAGGAGAGCAGATTTTGGAGAGCTTGGAGCTTGGAGAAGGCCAAGGTGCAGCCAAGCTAAGTGGAGAAGAAGACTTCCACCATTGAAGACTTCAAGCTTTCATCATTTCCAAATCTGTAAACTCTTTCTAGTTATATTTCGAATTTGTGTTTGAAATGATTATGAGGAACTAAACTCCATAGCTAGGGCTTAGGTTGAAGCCCTAAACATGATTACCTTATTGTTTTGATGCTTGAGTGTATGAATTTCTAGATATTGTTGATGAATTCCAATTCACCAAATTAATCTATCCTTGATGTGTGTTTTTCCTTGGTTGGCCATCTTTGAAAGCATGCTTCTTGAGATTGTTGGGATTATGTGTATCTTCATGTTTTCCTAAGCAATAAATGGATGGAGTAAGAACCATCCATGTGAATTGGTTTCTTGAATACCTAATGTAAACACCATGCTATTAGGATTCTTGTGATGTTCATATTCTCTTTGAACTTAATGGGTTCTCCTTGTAATTGAATCGAAGTACGAACCATACCTAGGTTCGGTTATGGGGGGGGCACAAGTATTGTAGCACGAACCATGCACTTTACGTATATTAGAGAGAATCAATGCGTCTTGAGCCACGACCCATGGTCTTGATTGCGAACATTTTCATCAACAAGTTTAGAGTTCATCACTTGAGTATCCATGAACATAGGTAGAATTGTTTAGGGTGGATTCCGAAACCCTAGTGTTTGTTACTTGGTACTTTCACATTTTGATAATTCATCTCTGCCATTCTCATTTAAATTCAAAGTCCATTTACTTTCATGCAATAGAATTAGGTCACTTGAACCAAACCAAACCCCCCCCCCCCCCCCCCAATGTGTGTGTGAGTTGTGTGTTTGTTACATTGTGTGTCTTGTTTACTGAATTCTGTTTATTTTCGTAACTGTTTTGGACTTTTAGTCCGCGTTGTGTTCTTGCATTTTCTGTGCTGAATCCAACCGTATAAAGAACTTGAATTTTGGACGTACGGTTTGAAAGTTATAGGCAAAACATTGGACAGAGGTCGAAACTGAAAAACAGAGAAAACGAATCTGCCCAAAAACGACCGGTCGCTTTTCACGTCAAAATTTGAGTTTCGACTTTGCCCAAAAACGACCGGTCGCTTTAGCACTGTTCATAGGTGATAAAAGGGTGATAAAAGTGCTGTTTGTGTTTTTCTTTAGTTTTCTTGTGTTGTTTTATTTCTTTTACACTTCTTTACTCATTTCTAGTTTCCCTATTTCATTTGTGCATTTGTGGTGTGTTAATTAAGTGTGCATTTGTGTCCTTTTAGGAATGCAACAGTATTCCATACTTCTAGCGATTGGATTTCACTCAAAACTCACCAAATGACTCCTCCCACCCTATTATGATGTTGCCCAGGTTTTGGGTTCGATCCGAAATCAATAGGTGTTCCAAATTGGACAATTCAATTTCAACGGCAGTGCGTTCCTAATTGGAGTGGTTGGTGTATTCCATACTTCTAGTGATTGGATTTCACTCAAAACTCACCAAATGACTCCTCCCAACATATTATGAAGTTGCCCAAGTTTTGGGCTCGATCCGAAATCAATAGGTGTGAGAAATTGGACAATTCAAGTTCAACGGCAGTTCGTTCCTAATTGGAGTGGTTGGTGTATTCCATACTTCTAGCGATTGGATTTCACTCAAAACTCACCAAATGACTCCTCCCACCATATTATGATGTTGCCCAAGTTTTGGGCTCTATCCGAAATCAATAGGTGTGAGAAATTGGACAATTCAAGTTCAACGGCAGTTCGTTCCTAATTGGAGTGGTTGGTGTATTCCATACTTCTAGCGATTGGATTGCACTCAAAACTCACCAAATGACTCCTCCCATCATATTATGATGTTGCCCAAGTTTTGGGATCGATCCGAAATCAATAGGGGTTCCAAATTGGACAATTCAAGTTCAACGACAGTTCGTTCCTAATTGGAGTGGTTGGTGTATTCCATACTTCTAGCGATTGGATTTCACTCAAAACTCACCAAATGACTCCTCCCACCATATTATGATGTTGCCCAAGTTTTGGGCTCGATCCGAAATCAATAGGTGTGAGAAATTGGACAATTCAAGTTCCACGGCAGTTCGTTCCTAATTGGAGTGGTTGGTGTATTCCATAATTCTAGCGATTGGATTTCACTCAAAACTCACCAAATGACTCCTCCCACCATATTATGATGTTGCCCAAGTTTTGGGCTCGATCCGAAATCTATAGGTGTGAGAAATTGGACAATTCAAGTTCAACGGAAGTTCGTTCCTAATTGGAGTGGTTGGTGTATTCCATACTTCTAGCGATTGGATTTCACTCAAAACTCACCAAATGACTCCTCCCACCATGTTATGATGTTGCCCAAGCTTTGGGCTCGATCCGAAATCAATAGGAGTGAGAAATTGGACAATTCAAGTTCAACGGCAGTTCGTTCCTAATTGGAGTGGTTGGTCTATTCCACACTTCTAGCGATTGGATTTCACTCAAAACTCACCAAATGACTCCTCCCACCATATTATGATGTTGCCCAAGTTTTGGGCTCGATCCGAAATCAATAGGTGTGAGAAATTGGACAATTCAAGTTCATCGGCAGTTCGTTCCTAATTGGAGTGGTTGGTGTATTCCATACTTCTAGCGATTGGATTTCACTCAAAACTCACCAAATGACTCCTCCCACCATATTATGAACAGCCCAAGTTTTCGTCTCGATCCAAAATCAATAGGTGTTCCAAATTGGACAATTCAAGTTCAACGACAGTTCGTTCCTAATTGGAGTGGTTGGTGTATTCCATACTTCAAGCGATTGGATTTCACTCAAAACTCACCAAACGACTCCTCCCATCATATTATGATGTTGCCCAAGTTTTGGGCTCGATCCGAAATCAACAGGTGTTCCAAATTGGACAATTCAAGTTCAACGGCAGTTCGTTCCTAATTGGAGTGGTTGGTGTATTCCATACTTCTAGCAATTGGATTTCACTCAAAACTCACCAAATGACTCCTCCCACCATATTAGGATGTTGCCCAAGTTTTGGGCTCGATCCGAAATCTATAGGTGTGAGAAATTGGACAATTCAAGTTCAACGGCAGTTCGTTCCTAATTGGAGTGGTTGGTGTATTCCATACTTCTAGCAATTGGATTTCACTCAAAACTCACCAAATGACTCCTCCCACCATATTATGATGTTGCCCAAGTTTTGGGCTCGATCCGAAATCAATAGGTGTGAGAAATTGGACAATTCAAGTTCAACGGCAGTTCGTTCCTAATTGGATTGGTCGGTGTATTCCATACTTCTAGCGATTGGATTTCACTCAAAACTCACCAAATGACTCCTCCCACCATATTATGATGTTGCCCGAGTTTTGGGCTCGATCCGAAACCAATAGGTGTGAGAAATTGGACAATTCAAGTTCAACGGCAGTTCGTTCCTAATTGGAGTGGTTGGTGTATTCCATACTTCTAGCGATTGGATTTCACTCAAAACTCACCAAATGACTCCTCCTACCATATTATGATGTTGCCCAAGTTTTGGGCTCGATCCGAAATCAATAGCTGTGAGAAATTGGACAATTCAAGTTCCACGGCAGTTCGTTCCTAATTGGAGTGGTTGGTGTATTCCATACTTCTAGCGATTGGATTTCACTCAAAACTCACCAAATGACTCCTCCCACCATATTATGATGTTGCCCAAGCTTTGGGCTCGATCCGAAATCAATAGGTGTGAGAAATTGGACAATTCAAGTTCAACGGCAGTTCGTTCCTAATTGGAGTGGTTGGTGTATTCCATACTTCTAGCGATTGGATTTCACTCAAAACTCACCAAATGACTCCTCCCACCATATTATGATGGTGCCCAAGTTTTGGGCTCGATCCGAAATCAATAGGTGTTCCAAATTGGACAATTCAAGTTCCACGGCAGTTCGTTCCTAATTGGAGTGGTTGGTGTATTCCAAACTTCTAGCGATTGGATTTCACTCAAAACTCACCAAATGACTCCTTCCACCATATTATAATATTGCCCAAGTTTTGGGCTCGATCGGAAATCAATAGGTGTGAGAAATTGGACAATTCAAGTTCAACGGCAGTTCATTCCTAATTGGAGTGGTCGGTATATTCCATAGTTCTAGCGATTGGATTTCACTCAAAACTCACCAAATAACTCCTCCCACCATATTATGATGTTGCACAAGTTTTGGGCTCGATCTGAAATCAATAGGTGTGAGAAATTGGACAATTCAAGTTCAACGGCAGTTCGTTCCTAATTGGAGTGGTTGGTGTATTCCATACTTCTAGCGATTGGATTTCACTCAAAACTCACCAAATGACTCCTCCCACCATGTTATGATGTTGCCCAAGCATTGGGCTCGATCCGAAATCAATAGGAGTGAGAAATTCGACAATTCAAGTTCAACGACAGTTCATTCCTAATTGGAGTGGTTGGTGTATTCCACACTTCTAGCGATTGGATTTCACTCAAAACTCACCAAATGACTCCTCCCACCATATTATGAACAGCCCAAGTTTTGGGCTCGATCCGAAATCAATAGGTGTTCCAAATTGGACAATTCAAGTTCCACGGCAGTTCGTTCCTAATTGGAGTGGTTGGTGTATTCCAAACTTCTAGCGATTGGATTTCACTCAAAACTCACCAAATGACTCCTTCCACCATATTATAATATTGCCCAAGTTTTGGGCTCGATCGGAAATCAATAGGTGTGAGAAATTGGACAATTCAAGTTCAACGGCAGTTCATTCCTAATTGGAGTGGTCGGTATATTCCATACTTCTAGCGATTGGATTTCACTCAAAACTCACCAAATAACTCCTCCCACCATATTATGATGTTGCACAAGTTTTGGGCTCGATCTGAAATCAATAGGTGTGAGAAATTGGACAATTCAAGTTCAACGGCAGTTCGTTCCTAATTGGAGTGGTTGGTGTATTCCATACTTCTAGCGATTGGATTTCACTCAAAACTCACCAAATGACTCCTCCGACCATATTATGATGTTGCCCAAGTTTTGGGCTCGATCCGAAATCAATAGGTGTGAGAAATTGGACAATTCAAGTTCCACGGCAGTTCGTTCCTAATTGGAGTGGTTGGTGTATTCCATACTTCTAGCAATTGGATTTCACTCAAAACTCACCAAATGACTCCTCCCACCATATTATGATGTTGCCCAAGTTTTGGGCTCGATCCGGAATCAATAGGTGTGAGAAATTGGACAATTCAAGTTCAACGGAAGTTCGTTCCTAATTGGAGTGGTTGGTGTATTCCATACTTCTAGCGATTGGATTTCACTCAAAACTCACCAAATGACTCCTCCCACCATATTATGAACAGCCCAAGTTTTCGTCTCGATCCAAAATCAATACGTGTTCCAAATTGGACAATTCAAGTTCCACGACAGTTCGTTCCTAATTGGAGTGGTTGGTGTATTCCATACTTCAAGCGATTGGATTTCACTCAAAACTCACCAAACGACTCCTCCCATCTTATTATGATGTTGCCTAAGTTTTGGGCTCGATCCGAAATCAATAGGTGTTCCAAATTGGACAATTCAAGTTCAACGACAGTTCGTTCCTAATTGGAGTGGTTGGGGTATTCCATACTTCAAGCGATTGGATTTCACTCAAAACTCACCAAACGACTCCTCCCATCATATTATGATGTTGCCCAAGTTTTGGGCTCGATCCGAAATCAACAGGTGTTCCAAATTGGACAATTCAAGTTCAACGGCAGTTCGTTCCTAATTGGAGTGGTTGGTGTATTCCATACTTCTAGCAATTGGATTTCACTCAAAACTCACCAAATGACTCCTCCCACCATATTATGATGTTGCCCAAGTTTTGGGCTCGATCCGAAATCAGTAGGTGTGAGAAATTGGACAATTCAAGTTCAACTGCAGTTCGTTCCTAATTGGAGTGGTCGGTGTATTCCATACTTCTAGCGATTGGATTTCACTCAAAACTCACCAAATGACTCCTCCCACCGTATTATGATGTTGCCCAAGTTTTGGGCTCGATCCGAAACCAATAGGTGTGAGAAATTGGACAATTCAAGTTCAACGGAAGTTCGTTCCTAATTGGAGTGGTTGGTGTATTCCATACTTCTAGCGATTGGATTTCACTCAAAACACACCAAATGACTCCTCCCACCATATTATGATGTTGCCCAAGCTTTGGGCTCGATCCGAAATCAATAGGTGTGAGAAATTGGACAATTCAAGTTCAACGGCAGTTCGTTCCTAATTGGAGTGGTCGGTATATTCCATACTTCTAGCGATTGGATTTCACTCAAAACTCACCAAATAACTCCTCCCACCATATTATGATGTTGCCCAAGTTTTGGGCTCGATCTGAAATCAATAGGTGTGAGAAATTGGACAATTCAAGTTCAACGGCAGTTCGTTCCTAATTGGAGTGGTTGGTGTATTCCATACTTCTAGCGATTGGATTTCACTCAAAACTCACCAAATGACTCCTCCCACCATGTTGTGATGTTGCCCAAGCTTTGGGCTCGATCCGAAATCAATAGGAGTGACAAATTGGACTATTCAAGTTCAACGGCAGTTCGTTCCTAATTGGAGTGGTTGGTGTATTCCATACTTCAAGGGATTGGATTTCACTCAAAACTCACCAAGTGACTCCTCCCACCATATTATGAACAGCCCAAGTTTTCGTCTCGATCCAAAGTCAATAGGTGTTCCAAATTGGACAATTCAAGTTCAACGGCAGTTCGTTCCTAATTGGAGTGGTCGGTGTATTCCATACTTCTAGCGATTGGATTTCACTCAAAACTCACCAAATGACTCCTCCCACCATATTATGATGTTGCCCAAGTTTGAGGCTCGATCCGAAATCAATATGTGTGAGAAATTGGACAATTCAAGTTCAACGGCAGTTCGTTCCTAATTGGAGTCGTTGGTGTATTCCATACTTCTAGCGATTCGATTTCACTCAAAACTCACCAAATGACTCCTCCCACCATATTATGATGTTGCCCAAGTTTTGGGCTCGATCCGAAATCAATAGGTGTCCCAAATTGGACAATTCAAGTTCAACGGCAGTTTGTTCCTAATTAGAGTGGTTGGTGTATTCCACACTTCTAGCGATTGGATTTCACTCAAAACTCACCAAAACACTCCTCCCACCGTATTATAAAGTTGCCCAAGTTTTGGGATCGATCCGAAATCGATACGTGTGAGACATTGGACAATTCAAGTTCAATGGCAGTTCGTTCCTAATTGGAGTGGTTGGTGTATTCCACACTTCTAGCGATTGGATTTCACTCAAAACTCACCAAATGACTCCTCCCACCATATTCTGATGTTGCCCAAGTTTTGGGCTCGATCCGAAATCAATAGGTGTGAGACATTGGACAATTCAAGTTCAACGGCAGTTCGTTCCTAATTGGAGTGGTTGGTGTATTCCGTACTTCTAGCGATTGGATTTCACTCAAAACTCACCAAATGACTCCTCCCACCATATTATGATGTTGACCAAGTTTTGGGCTCGATCCGAAATCAATAGGTGTGAGACATTGGACAATTCAAGTTCAACGGCAGTTCGTTCCTAATTGGAGTGGTTGGTGTATTCCGTACTTCTAGCGATTGGATTTCACTCAAAACTCACCAAACGACTCCTCCCACCATATTATGATGTTGACCAAGTTTTGGGCTCGATCCGAAATCAATAGGTGTGAGAAATTGGACAGTTCAAGTTCAACGGCAGTTCGTTCCTAATTGGAGTGGTTGGTGTATTCCATACTTCAAGCGATTGGATTTCACTCAAAACTCACCAAATTACTCCTCCCACCATATTATGATTTTGCCCAGGTTTTCGTCTCGATCCAAAATCAATAGGTGTTCCAAATTGGACAATTCAAGTTCAACGGCAGTTCGTTCCTAATTGGAGTGGTTGGTGTATTCCATACTTCTAGCGATTGGATTTCACTCAAAACTCACCAAATGACTCCTCCCACCATATTATGATGTCGCCCAAGTTTTGGGCTCGATCCGAAATGAATAGGTGTTCCAAATTGGACAATTCAAGTTCAACGGCAGTTCGTTCCTAATTGGAGTGGTTGGTGTATTCCATACTTCTAGCGATTGGATTTCACTCAAAACTCACCAAATGACTCCTCCCACCATATTATGATGTCGCCCAAGTTTTGGGCTCGATCCGAAATGAATAGGTGTTCCAAATTGGACAATTCAAGTTCAACGGCAGTTCGTTCCTAATTGGAGTGGTTGGTGTATTCCATACTTCTAGCGATTGGATTTCACTCAAAACTCAACAAATTACTCCTCCCACCATATTATGATGTTGCCCAAGCTTTGGGCTCTATCCGAAATCAATAGGTGTGAGAAATTGGACAATTCAAGTTCAACGGCAGTTCGTTCCTAATTGGAGTGGTTTTTGTATTCCATACTTCTAGCGATTGGATTTCACTCAAAACTCACCAAATGACTCCTCCCAACATATTATGATGTTGCCCAAGTTTTGGGCTCGATCCGAAATCAATAGGTGTGAGAAATTGGACAATTGAAGTTCAACGGCAGTTCGTTCCTAATCGGAGTGGTTGGTGTATTCCATACTTCTAAAGATTTGATTTCACTCAAAACTCACCAAATGACTCCTCCCAATATATTATGATGTTGCCCAAGTTTGGGGCTCGATCCGAAATCAATAGGTGTGAGAAATTGGACAATTCAAGTTCAACGGAAGTTCGTTCCTAATTGGAGTGGTTGGTGTATTCCCTATTTCTAGCGATTGGATTTCACTCAAAACTCATCAAATGACTCCTCCCACCATATTATGATGTTGCCCAAGTTTGGGGTTCGATCCGAAATCAATAGTTGTGAGAAATTGGACAATTCATGTTCAACGGCAGTTCGTTCCTAATTGGAGTGGTTGGTGTATTCCATACTTCTAGCGATTGGATTTAACTCAAAACTCACCAAATGACTCCTCCCACCATATTATGATGTTGCCCAAGTTTTGGGCTCGATCCGAAATCAATAGGTGTTCCAAATTGGATAATTCAAGTTCAACGACAGTTCGTTCCTAATTGGAGTGGTTGGTGTATTCCATACTTCTAGCGATTGGATTTCACTCAAAACACCCCAAATGACTCCTCCCACCATAGTACGATGTTGCCCAAGTTTTGGGCTCGATCCGAAATCAATTGGTGTTCCAAATTGGACAATTCAAGTTCAACGGCAATTCGTTCCTAATTGGGGTGGTTGGTGTATTCCATACTTCTAGCGATTGGATTTCACTCAAAACTCACCAAATGACTCCTCCCACCATATTATGATGTTGCCCAAGTTTTGGGCTCGTTCCGAAATCAATAGGTGTTCCAAATTGGACAATTCAAGTTCAACGGCAGTTCGTTCCTAATTGGAGTGGTTGGTGTATTCCATACTTCTAGCGATTGGATTTCACTCAAAACTCACCAAATGACTCCTCCCAACATATTATGATGTTGCCCAAGTTTTGGGCTCGATCCGAAATCAATAGGTGTGAGAAATTGGACAATTGAAGTTCAACGGCAGTTCGTTCCTAATTGGAGTGGTTGGTGTATTCCATACTTCTAAAGATTGGATTTCACTCAAAACTCACCAAATGACTCCTCCCAATATATTATGATGTTGGCCAAGTTTTGGGATCGATCCGAAATCAATAGGTGTGAGAAATTGGACAATTCAAGTTCAACAGCAGTTCGTTCCTAATTGGAGTGGTTGGTGTATTCCATACTTCTAGCGATTGGATTTCATTAAAAACTCACCAAATGACTCCTCCCATCATCTTATGATGTTGCCCAAGTTTTGGGATCGATCCGAAATCAGTAGGTGTTCCAAATTGGACAATTCAAGTTCAACGGCAGTTCGTTCCTAATTGGAGTGGTTGGTGTATTCCGTACTTCTAGCGATTGGATTTCACTCAAAACTCACCAAATGACTCCTCCCACGATATTATGATGTTGCCCAAGTTTTGGGCTCGATTCGAAATCATTAGGTGTTCGAAATTGGACAATTCAATTCCAACGGCAGTTCGTTCCTAATTAGAGTGGTTGGTGTATTCCATACTTCTAGCGATTGGATTTCACTCAAAACTCACCAAATGACTCCTCCCACCATATTATGATGTTGCCCAAGTTTGGGGATCAGTCCGAAAACCATTGGTGTGAGAAATTGGACAATTCAAGTTCAACGGCAGTTCGTTCCTAATTGGAGTGGTTGGTGTATTTCATACTTCTAGCGATTGGATTTCAATCAAAACTCACCAAATGACTCCCCCCACCATATTATGATGTTGCCCAAGTTTTGGGCTCGATCCGAAATCAATAGGTGTTCCAAATTGGACAATTCAAGTTCAATGGCAGATCGTTCCTAATTGGAGTGGTTGGTGTATTCCATACTTCTAGCGATTGGATTTCACTCAAAACTCACCAAATGACTCCTTCCACCATATTATGATGTTGCCCAAGTTTTGGGCTCGATCCGAAATCAATACGTGTTCCAAATTGGACAATTCAAGTTCAACGGCAGTTCGTTCCTAATTGGAGTGGTTGGTGTATTCCATACTTCTAGCGATTGGATTTCACTCAAAACTCACCAAATGACTCCTCCCACCATATTATGATGTTGCCCAAGTTTTGGGATCGATCCGAAATCAATAGGTGTTCCAAATATGACAATTCAAGTTCAACGGCACTTCGTTCCTAAATGGAGTGGTTGGCTATTCCACACTTCTAGCGATTGGATTTCACTCAAAACTCACCAAATGACTCCTCCCACCCTATTATGATGTTGCCCAGGTTTTGGGCTCGATCCGAAATCAATAGGTGTGAGAAATTGGACAATTCAAGTTCAACGGCAGTTCGTTCCTAATTGGAGTGGTTAGTGTATTCCACACTTCTAGAGATTGGATTTCACTCAAAACTCACCAAATGACTCCTCCCACCATATTATGATGTTGCCCAAGTTTTGGGCTCGATCCGAAATCAATAGGTGTGAGAAATTGGACAATTGAAGTTCAACAGCAGTTCGTTCCTAATTGGAGTGGTTGGTGTATTCCATACTTCTAGCGATTGGATTTCACTCAAAACTCACCAAATGACTCCTCCCATCATATTATGATGTTGCCCAAGTTTTGGGCTCGATCCGAAATCAATAGGTGTGAGAAATTGGACAATTCAAGTTCAACGGCAGTTCGTTCCTAATTGGAGTGGTTAGTGTATTCCACACTTCTAGAGATTGGATTTCACTCAAAACTCACCAAATGACTCCTCCCACCATATTATGATGTTGCCCAAGTTTTGGGCTCGATCCGAAATCAATAGGTGTGAGAAATTGGACAATTGAAGTTCAACAGCAGTTCGTTCCTAATTGGAGTGGTTGGTGTATTCCATACTTCTAGCGATTGGATTTCACTCAAAACTCACCAAATGACTCCTCCCATCATATTATGATGTTGCCCAAGTTTTGGGATCGATCCGAAATCAATAGGTGTGAGAAATTGGACAATTCAAGTTCAACAGCAGTTCGTTCCTAATTGGAGTGGTTGGTGTATTCCATACTTCTAGCGATTGGATTTCATTAAAAACTCACCAAATGACTCCTCCAATCATCTTATGATGTTGCCCAAGTTTTGGGATCGATCTGAAATCAGTAGGTGTTCCAAATTGGACAATTCAAGTTCAACGGCAGTTCGTTCCTAATTGGAGTGGTTGGTGTATTCCATACTTCTAGCGATTGGATTTCACTCAAAACTCACCAAATGACTCCTCCCACCATATTATGATGTTGCCCAAGTTTTGGGCTCGATCCGAAATCAATAGGTGTGAGAAATTGGACAATTCAAGTTCAACGGCAGTTCGTTCCTAATTGGAGTGGTTGGGGTATTCCCTATTTCTAGCGATTGGATTTCACTCAAAACTCATCAAATGACTCCTCCCACCATATTATGATGTTGCCCAAGTTTGGGGCTCGATCCGAAATCAATAGGTGTGAGAAATTGGACAATTCAAGTTCAACGGCAGTTCGTTCCTAATTGGAGTGGTTGGTGTATTCCATACTTCTAGCGATTGGATTTAACTCAAAACTGACCAAATGAATCCTCCCACCATATTATGATGTTGCCCAAGTTTTGGGCTCGATCCGAAATCAATAGGTGTTCCAAATTGGACAATTCAAGTTCAACGGCAGTTCGTTCCTAATGGGAGTGGTTGGTGTATTCCATACTTCTAGCGATTGGATTTCACTCAAAACTCACCAAATGACTCCTCCCACCATATTATGATGTTGCCCAAGTTTTGGGCTCGATCCGAATTCAATTGGTGTTCCAAATTGGACAATTCAAGTTCAACGGCAATTCGTTCCTAATTGGAGTGGTTGGTGTATTCCATACTTTTAGCGATTGGATTTCACTCAAAACTCACCAAATGACTCCTCCCGCCATATTATGATGTTGCCCGAGTTTTGGGCTCGATCCGAAATCAATAGGTGTGAGAAAGTGGAGAATTCAAGTTCAACGGCAGTTCGTTCCTAATTGGAGTGGTTGGTGTATTCCACACTTCTAGCGATTGGATTTCACTCAAAACTCACCAAATGACTCCTCCCACCATATTATGATGTTGCCCAAGTTTTGGGCTCGTTCCGAAATCAATAGGTGTTCCAAATTGGACAATTGAAGTTCAACGGCAGTTCGTTCCTAATTGGAGTGGTTGGTGTATTCCATACTTCTAGCGATTGGATTTCACTTAAAACTCACCAAATGACTCCTCCCACCATATTATGATGTTGCCCAAGTTTTCGTCTCGATCCGAAATCAGTAGGTGTTCCAAATTGGACAATTCAAGTTCAACGACAGTTCGTTCCTAATTGGAGTGGTTGGTGTATTCCATAATTCTAGGGATTGGATTTCACTCAAAACTCACCAAACGACTCCTCCCACCATATTATGATGTTGCCCAAGTTTTGGGCTCGATCCGAAATCAATAGGTGTGAGAAATTGGACAATTCAAGTTCCACGGCAGTTCGTTCCTAATTGGAGTGGTTGGTGTATTCCATACTTCTAGCGATTGGATTTCACTCAAAACTCACCAAATGACTCCTCCCACCATATTATGATGTTGCCCAAGTTTTGGGCTCGATCCGAAATCAATAGGTGTGAGAAATTGGACAATTCAAGTTCAACGGCAGTTTGTTCCGAATTGGAGTGGTCGGTGTATTCCACACTTCTAGCGATTGGATTTCACTCAAAACTCACCAAATGACTCCTCCCACCATATTATGATGTTGCCCAAGTTTTGGGCTCGATCCGAAATCAATAGGTATGAGAAATTGGACAATTCAAGTTCAACGGCAGTTCGTTCCTAATTGGAGTGGTTGGTGTATTCCATACTTCTAGCGATTGGATTTCACTCAAAACTCAATAAATGACTCCTCCCACCATATTATGATGTTGCCCAAGTTTTGGTCTCGATCCGAAATCAATAGGTGTTTCAAATTGGACAATTCAAGTTCAACGGCAGTTCGTTCCTAATTGGAGTGGTTGGTGTATTCCATACTTCTAGCGATTGGATTTCACTGAAAACTCACCAATGACTCCTCCCACCATATTGTGATGTTGCCCAAGTTTTGGGGTCAATCCGAAATCAATAGGTGTTCCAAATTGGACAATTCAAGTTCAACGGCAGTTCGTTCCTAATTGGAGTGGTTGGTGTATTCCATACTTCTAGCAATTGGATTTCACTCAAAACTCACCAAATGACTCCTCCCAACATATTATGATGTTGCCCAAGTTTTGGGCTCGATCCGAAATCAATAGGTGTTCCAAATTGGACAATTCAAGTTCAACGGCAGTTCGTTCCTAATTGGAGTGGTTGGTGTATTCCATACTTCTAGCGATTGGATTTCACTCAAAACTCACTAAATGACTCCTCCCACCATATTATGATGTTGCCCAAGTTTTGGGCTCGATCCGAAATGAATAGGTGTTCCAAATTGGACAATTCAAGTTCAACGGCAGTTCGTTCCTAATTGGAGTGGTTGGTGTATTCCATACTTCTAGCAATTGGATTTCACTCAAAACTCACCAAATGACTCCTCCCAACATATTATGATGTTGCCCAAGTTTTGGGCTCGATCCGAAATCAATAGGTGTTCCAAATTGGACAATTCAAGTTCAACGGCAGTTCGTTCCTAATTGGAGTGGTTGGTGTATTCCATACTTCTAGCGATTGGATTTCACTCAAAACTCACTAAATGACTCCTCCCACCATATTATGATGTTACCCAAGTTTTGGTCTCAATCCGAAATCAATAGGTGTTTCAAATTGGACAATTCAAGTTCAACGGCATTTCGTACCTGTTGAGGCCCAAAATGTTACGAGAAGCCGAAAGGTGTCTTAAGCCCAATATAACATACAATAATTGCTTCATGCTAACCCAAATTGTATTTTGGGAATTAATTCATTAATTAAATATACAAATAATGTACATGCCATGCCAAGCAAATAATACATTTTCTTATGCTAAACCACCCGACAAGCTTAAGTTGGCCCAAGCCACATATATGCATGGGGCTTGCTGAGCGGGTTGTGGTGTGGATGGTTACAAGGATCCATGAGGCCCATTAAAGGTTCAAAAGAATGGAGATTTTGGGCTGCTTGGGAGCCCCAAAATCCAAGCCCATGTTCTTGAGCCCGTTGAATGGGTAAGCAGAGAGAACACAGCCAACCTTCCAGCATTAAAGCCAAAGCTATCACGCGTTTTCCTCGAGCACTTAACCTACCAGCATTAAAGCCCATCTCTCACCGTCTCAACAATCCCTATTAAAAGCCTTAGACCAACGGCTGCTCCTCCAACGCCTATAAAAGGAGGCCTTAACCAAGAAATCAGGGGGGCCGGCATGAGCAAGCATATTCTCATTGCTGCCGGAAAGCACCTAGCCTTAGCCATTCCAAACCCAGAAACAAGCCTTACCATGCTTCAACAGCATTCAAGTATCAAAATCCTTAAACACACAACCGGGGGGACACCCAAAAACACCCAAGCTTTAGCCATTCCAAACCCAGAAACAACAACCGTTCTTGCTGTCATACCCTTGCTGCGTGCTCACCCCAAAACACCCCAAGCTTCAGCCATTCCAAACCCAGATACAAGCCCTAGCTATCCCAAGCTTAGACATACCAAACCAAGCAGAGGCAAGCTTATCCTCCACTTTCCAGAAAACCCATTGCTGTAAACACACAAAGCCCAAGCCTTCCTCCATCATACTTATCTTCTTTTATAAACCACTCCAAGCTATAAACATCCTCCAAAAACTATCTCAAGCCATCCCAAAACCAACCAACATAGAACAAGCCATAGTCTCACCGCTGGAAAACACTCAAGCTTAACCCAGAAACTATCATCTTCTTCTGCCGGCAACCAGAAACCATTTCAAGCCCTAAAATGTCTTTTATCCAGCATCCCATTTCAACTCAAGCAAACGCTCTCTCTTGCTAAACTCATGGAGACTTAGCTCCCACACCGCAAGCCTCTCATGCCAAGCTCTTCCATTTTAATTCATCGAAACGTGCTCTCATGCCAAGCTTGTATATTCTTTGTACAACATGAACTCTTTCCGGAGCCATCTCACACCATTCCATCAGCTGCCGTATGTTTTCCACCAGCTGCTGTATGCCATCCCAGCTGCCATGAACTCCGTCTTCCTCGAACATCTCCTCCAGCACTACCCCACTACCTGCAACACATACTCCACCTCAAGAAAGGCACTTCCAATACAACAAAATCGAGCAAAATCATTCCAGAACCTGTTATACATCTCAACCTGCAAGGAGCCACTGAAGATGACCAAAATATTCCCTAAGAATCAACATTCTTTCGGGATATTTTAGGACCTAGTCCTCGAACCCAAGAAAAGGGGCACTGTCACTCTTTCTTTACAGCAGCCCAAGTCCACCTAGAGCTGTTGCAACAAAAAGACCCCCACAGTACCTAATTGGAGTGGTTGGTGTATTCCATACTTCTAGCGATTGGATTTCACTCAAAACTCACCAAATGACTCCTCCCACCATATTATGATGTTGCCCAAGTTTTGGGCTCGATCCGAAATCAATAGGTGTGAGAAATTGGACAATTCAAGTTCAACGGCAGTTCGTTCCTAATTGGAGTGGTTGGTGTATTCCATACTTCTAGTGATTGGATTTCACTCAAAACTCACCAAATGACTGCTCCCAACATATTATGATGTTGCCCAAGTTTTGGGCTCGATCCGAAATGAATAGGTGTTCCAAATTGGACAATTCAAGTTCAACGGCAGTTCGTTCCTAATTGTAGTGGTTGGTGTATTCCATACTTCTAGCGATTGGATTTCACTCAAAACTCCCCAAATCACTCCTCCCACCATATTATGATGTTGCCCAAGTTTTGGGCTCGATCCGAAATCAATAGGTGTGAGAAATTGGACAGTTCAAGTTCAATGGCAGTTCGTTCCTAATTGGAGTGGTTGGTGTATTCCATACTTCTAGCGATTGGATTTCACTCAAAACTCACCAAATGACTCCTCCCACCATATTATGATGTTGCCCAAGTTTTGGGCTCGATCCGAAATCAATAGGTGTTCCAAATTGGACAATTCAAGTTCAACGGCAGTTCGTTCCTAATTGGAGTGGTTGGGGTATTCCATACTTCTAGCGATTGGATTTCACTCAAAACTCACCAAATGACTCCTCCCACCATATTATGATGTTGCCCAAGTTTTGGGCTCGATCCGAAATCAATCGGTGTGAGAAATTGGACAATTCAAGTTCAACGGCTGTTCGTTCCTAATTGGAGTGGTTGGTGTATTGCATACTTGTAGCCATTGGATTTCACTCAAAACTCACCAAATGACTCCTCCCACCATGTTATGATGTTGCCCAAGTTTTGGGCTCGATCCGAAATCAATAGGTGTTCCAAATTGGACAATTCAAGTTCAACGGCAGTTCGTTCCTAATTGGAGTGGTTGGTGTATTCCATACTTCTAGCGTTTGGATTTCACTCAAAACTCACCAAATGACTCCTCCCACCATATTATGATGTTGCCCAAGTTTTGGGCTCGGTCCGAAATCAATAGGTGTGAGAAATTGGACAATTCAAGTTCAACGGCAGTTCGTGTTGTTAAAAATATGTTAACTCGCAATTGTACCGGGCAATTAGTAGTCTAGCAAGACAAGTACGAGGTCGTACCCACGAAGACTGAGAAGTTCAAATTAGTTATGTATTTTAGATTACCGAATTCAATAGGTGTGAGAAATTGGACAATTCAAGTTCAACGGCAGTTCGTTCCTAATTGGAGTGGTTGGTGTATTCCATACTTCTAGCGATTGGATTTCACTCAAAACTCACCAAATGACTCCTCCCACCTTATTATGATGTTGCCCAAGTTTTGGGTTCGATCCGAAATCAATAGGTGTGAGAAATTGGACAATTCAAGTTCAACGGCAGTTCGTTCCTAATTGGAGTGGTTGGGGTATTCCATACTTCTAGCGATTGGATTTCACTCAAAACTCACCAACTGGCACCTCCCACCATATTATGATGTTGCCCAAGTTTTGGGCTCGATCCGAAATCAATAGGTGTGAGAAATTGGACAATTCAAGTTCAACGGCAGTTCGTTTCTAATTGGAGTAGTTGGTGTATTCCATACTTCTAGCGATTGGATTTCACTCAAAACTCACCAAATGTCTCCTCCCAAACTATTTTGATGTTGCCCAAGTTTTGGGCTCGATTCGAAATCAATTGGTGTGAGAAATTGGACAATTCAAGTTCAATGGCAGTTCGTTCCTAATTGGAGTGGTTGGTGTATTCCATACTTCTAGCGATTGGATTTCACTCAAAACTCACCAAATGACTCCTCCCACCATATTATGATGTTGCCCAAGTTTTGGGCTCGATCCGAAATCAATAGGTGTGAGAAATTGAACAATTCAAGTTCAACGGCAGTTCGTTCCTAATTGGAGTAGTTGGTGTATTCCATACTTCTAGCGATTGGATTTCACTCAAAACTCACCAAATGACTCCTCCCACCATATTATGTTGTTGCCCAAGTTTTGGGCTCGATCCGAAATCAATTGGTGTGAGAAATTGGACAATTCAAGTTCAATGGCAGTTCGTTCCTAATTGGAGTGGTTGGTGTATTCCATACTTGTAGCGATTGGATTTCACTCAAAACTCCCCAAATGACTCCTCCCACCATATTATGATGTTCCCCAAGTTTTGGGCTCGATCCGAAATCAATAGGTGTGAGAAATTGGACAATTCAAGTTCAACGGCAGTTCGTTCCTAATTGGAGTGGTTGGTGTATTCTATACTTCTAGCGATTGGATTTCACTCAAAACTCACCAAATGACTCCTCCCACCATATTATGATGTTGCCCAAGTTTTGGGCTCGATCCGAAATCAATAGGTGTGAGAAATTGAACAATTCAAGTTCAACGGCAGTTCGTTCCTAATTGGAGTGGTTGGTGTATTCCATACTTCTGTTGATTGGATTTCACTCAAAACTCACCAAATGACTGCTCCCAACATATTATGATGTTGCCCAAGTTTTGGGCTCGATCCGAAATGAATAGGTGTTCCAAATTGGACAATTCAAGTTCAACGGCAGTTCGTTCCTAATTGTAGTGGTTGGTGTATTCCATACTTCTAGCGATTGGATTTCACTCAAAACTCCCCAAATCACTCCTCCCACCATATTATGATGTTGCCCAAGTTTTGGGCTCGATCCGAAATCAATAGGTGTGAGAAATTGGACAGTTCAAGTTCCATGGCAGTTCGTTCCTAATTGGAGTGGTTGGTGTATTCCATACTTCTAGCGATTGGATTTCACTCAAAACACACCAAATGACTCCTCCCACCATATTATGATGTTGCCCAAGTTTTGGGCTCGATCCGAAATCAATAGGTGTTCCAAATTGGACAATTCAAGTTCAACGGCAGTTCGTTCCTAATTGGAGTGGTTGGGGTATTCCATACTTCTAGCGATTGGATTTCACTCAAAACTCACCAAATGACTCCTCCCACCATATTATGATGTTGCCCAAGTTTTGGGCTCGATCCGAAATCAATCGGTGTGAGAAATTGGACAATTCAAGTTCAACGGCTGTTCGTTCCTAATTGGAGTGGTTGGTGTATTGCATACTTGTAGCCATTGGATTTCACTCAAAACTCACCAAATGACTCCTCCCACCATGTTATGATGTTGCCCAAGTTTTGGGCTCGATCCGAAATCAATAGGTGTTCCAAATTGGACAATTCAAGTTCAACGGCAGTTCGTTCCTAATTGGAGTGGTTGGTGTATTCCATACTTCTAGCGTTTGGATTTCACTCAAAACTCACCAAATGACTCCTCCCACCATATTATGATGTTGCCCAAGTTTTGGGCTCGGTCCGAAATCAATAGGTGTGAGAAATTGGACAATTCAAGTTCAACGGCAGTTCGTGTTGTTAAAAATATGTTAACTCGCAATTGTACCGGGCAATTAGTATTCTAGCAAGACAAGTACGAGGTCGTACCCACGAAGACTGAGAAGTTCAAATTAGTTATGTATTTTAGATTACCGAATTCAATAGGTGTGAGAAATTGGACAATTCAAGTTCAACGGCAGTTCGTTCCTAATTGGAGTGGTTGGTGTATTCCATACTTCTAGCGATTGGATTTCACTCAAAACTCACCAAATGACTCCGCCCACCATATTATGATGTTGCCCAAGTTTTGGGTTCGATCCGAAATCAATAGGTGTGAGAAATTGGACAATTCAAGTTCAACGGCAGTTCGTTCCTAATTGGAGTGGTTGGGGTATTCCATACTTCTAGCGATTGGATTTCACTCAAAACTCACCAACTGGCACCTCCCACCATATTATGATGTTGCCCAAGTTTTGGGCTCGATCCGAAATCAAGAGGAGTGAGAAATTGGACAATTCAAGTTCAACGGCAGTTCGTTTCTAATTGGAGTAGTTGGTGTATTCCATACTTCTAGCGATTGGATTTCACTCAAAACTCACCAAATGTCTCCTCCCAAACTATTTTGATGTTGCCCAAGTTTTGGGCTCGATCCGAAATCAATTGGTGTGAGAAATTGGACAATTCAAGTTCAATGACAGTTCGTTCCTAATTGGAGTGGTTGGTGTATTCCATACTTCTAGCGATTGGATTTCACTCAAAACTCACCAAACGACTCCTCCCACCATATTATGATGTTGCCCAAGTTTTGGGCTCGATCCGAAATCAATAGGTGTGAGAAATTGAACAATTCAAGTTCAACGGCAGTTCGTTCCTAATTGGAGTAGTTGGTGTATTCCATACTTCTAGCGATTGGATTTCACTCAAAACTCACCAAATGACTCCTCCCACCATATTATGTTGTTGCCCAAGTTTTGGGCTCGATCCGAAATCAATTGGTGTGAGAAATTGGACAATTCAAGTTCAATGGCAGTTCGTTCCTAATTGGAGTGGTTGGTGTATTCCATACTTGTAGCGATTGGATTTCACTCAAAACTCACCAAATGACTCCTCCCACCATATTATGATGTTCCCCAAGTTTTGGGCTCGATCCGAAATCAATAGGTGTGAGAAATTGGACAATTCAAGTTCAACGGCAGTTCGTTCCTAATTGGAGTGGTTGGTGTATTCTATACTTCTAGCGATTGGATTTCACTCAAAACTCACCAAATGACTCCTCCCACCATATTATGATGTTGCCCAAGTTTTGGGCTCGATCCGAAATCAATAGGTGTGAGAAATTGAACAATTCAAGTTCAACGGCAGTTCGTTCCTAATTGGAGTAGTTGGTGTATTCCATACTTCTAGCGATTGGATTTCACTCAAAACTCACCAAATGACTCCTCCCACCATATTATGTTGTTGCCCAAGTTTTGGGCTCGATCCGAAATCAATTGGTGTGAGAAATTGGACAATTCAAGTTCAATGGCAGTTCGTTCCTAATTGGAGTGGTTGGTGTATTCCATACTTGTAGCGATTGGATTTCACTCAAAACTCACCAAATGACTCCTCCCACCATATTATGATGTTCCCCAAGTTTTGGGCTCGATCCGAAATCAATAGGTGTGAGAAATTGGACAATTCATGTTCAACGGCAGTTCGTTCCTAATTGGAGTGGTTGGTGTATTCCATACTTCTAGCGATTGGATTTCACTCAAAACTCACCAACTGACTTCTCCCACCATATTATGATGTTGCCCAAGTTTCGGGCTCGATCCGAAATCAATAGGTGTGAGAAATTGGACAATTCAAGTTCAATGGCAGTTCGTTCCTAATTGGAGTGGTTGGTGTATTCCATACTTCTAGCGATTGGATTTCACTCAAAACTCACCAAATGACTCCTCCCACCATATTATGATGTTGCCCAAGTTTTGGGCTCGATACCAAATCAATAGGTGTGAGAAATTGAACAATTCAAGTTCCACGGCAGTTCGTTCCTAATTGGAGTAGTTGGTGTATTCCATACTTCTAGCGATTGGATTTCACTCAAAACTCACCAAATGACTCCTCCCACCATATTATGATGTTGCCCAAGTTTTGGGCTCGATCCGAAATCAATAGGTGTGAGAAACTGGACAATTCAAGTTCAACGGCAGTTCGTTCCTAATTGGAGTGGTTGGCGTATTCAATACTTCTAGCGATTGGATTTCACTCAAAACTCACCAAATGACTCCTCCCACCATAAGTTGCCTAAGTTTGGGGCTCGATCCGAAATCAATAGGTGTGAGAAATTGGACAATTCAAGTTCAACGGCAGTTCGTTCATAATTGGAGTGGTTGGTGTATTCTATACTTCTAGCGATTGGATTTCACTCAAAACTCACCAAATGACTCCTCCCACCATATTATGATGTTGCCCAAGTTTTGGGCTCGTCCCAAAATCAATAGGTGTGAGAAATTGGACAATTCAAGTTCAACGGCAGTTCGTTCCTAATTGGAGTGGATGGTGTATTCCATACTTCTAGCGATTGGATTTCACTTAAAACTCACCAAATGACTCCTCCCACCATATTATGATGTTTCCCAAGTTTGGGGCTCGATCCGAAATCAATAGGTGTTCCAAATTGGACAATTCAAGTTCAACGGCAGTTCGTTCCTAATTGGAGTGGTTGGTGTATTCCATACTTCTAGCGATTGCATTTCACTCAAAACTCACCAAATGACTCCTCCCACCATATTATGATGTTGCCCAAGTTTGGGGCTCGATCCGAAATCAATTGGTGTGAGAAATTCGATAATTCCAGTTCAACGGCAGTTCGTTCCTAGTAGGAGTGGTTGGTGTGTTCTATACTTCTAGCGATTGGATTTCACTCAAAACTCACCAAATGACTCCTCCATCCATATTATGATGTTGCCCAAGTTTTGGGCTCGACCCGAAATCAATAGGTGTTAGAAATTGGACTATTCAAGTTCAACGGCAGTTCGTTCCTAATTGGAGTGGTTGGTGTATTCCATACTTCTAGCGATTGGATTTCACTCAAAACACACCGAATGACTCCTCCCACCATATTATGATGTTGCCCTAGTGTTGGCTCGATCCGAAATCAATAGGTGTTCCAAATTGCAAAATTCAAGTTCAACGGCAGTTCGTTCCTAATTGGAGTGGTTGGTGTATTCTATACTTCTAGCGATTGGATTTCACTCAAAACTCACCAAATTACTCCTCCCACCATATTATGATGTTGCCCAAGTTTGGGGCTCGATCCGAAATCAATAGGTGTGAGAAATTCGACAATTCCAGTTCAACGGCAGTTCGTTCCAAGTAGGAGTGGTTGGTGTGTTCTATACTTCTAGCGATTGGATTTCACTCAAAACTCACCAAATGACTCCTCCATCCATATTATGATGTTGCCCAAGTTTTGGGCTCGACCCGAAATCAATAGGTGTTAGAATTTGGACAATTCAAGTTCAACGGCAGTTCGTTCCTAATTGGAGTGGTTGGTGTATTCCATACTTCTAGCGATTGGATTTCACTCAAAACTCACCAAATGACTCCTCCCACCATATTATGATGTTGCACAAGTTTTGGGCTCGATCCGAAATCAATAGGTGTTCCAAATTGGACAATTCAAGTCCAACGGCAGTTCGTTCCTAATTGGAGTGGTTGGTGTATTCCATACTTCTAGCGATTGGATTTCACTCAAAACTAACCAAATGACTCCTCCCACCATATTATGATGTTGCCCAAGTTTGGGGCTCGATCCGAAATCAATAGGTGTGAGAAATTGGACAATTCAAGTTCAACGGCGGTTCATTCCTAATTGGAGTGGTTGGTGTATTCCATACTTCTAGCGATTGGATTTCACTCAAAACTCACCAAATGACTCCTCCCACCATATTATGATGTCGCCCAAGTTTTGAGCTCGATCCGAAATCAATAGGTGTTCCAAATTGGACAATTCAAGTTCAATGGCAGTTCGTTCCTAATTGGAGTGGTTGGTGTATTCCGTACTTCTAGCGATTGGATTTCACTCAAAACTCACCGAATGACTCCTCCCACCATATTATGATGTTGCCCAAGTTTTGGGCTCGATCCTAAATCAATAGGTGTTCCAAATTGGATAATTCAAGTTCAACGGCAGTTCATTCCTAATTGGAGTGGTTGTTGTATTCCATACTTCTAGCGATTGGATTTCACTCAAAACTCACCAAATGACTCCTCCCACCATATTATGATGTTGCCCAAGTTTGGGGCTCGATCCGAAATCAATAGGTGTGAGAAATTGGACAATTCAAGTTCAACGGCAGTTCATTCCTAATTGGAGTGGTTGCTGTATTCCGTACTTCTAGCGATTGGATTTCACTCAAAACTCACCAAATGACTCTTCCCACCATATTATGATGTTGCCCAAGTTTGGGGCTCGATCCGAAATCAATAGGTGTGAGAAATTGGACAATTCAAGTTCAACGGCAGTTCATTCCTAATTGGAGTGGTTGCTGTATTCCATACTTCTAGCGATTGGATTTCACTCAAAACTTACCAAATGACTCTTCCCACCATATTATGATGTTGCACAAGTTTTGGGCTCGATCCGAAATCAATAGGTGTGAGAAATTGGACAATTCAAGTTCAACGGCAGTTCGTTCCTAATTGGAGTGGTTCGTGTATTCCATACTTCTAGCTATTGGATTTGACTCAAAACTCACCAAATGACTCTTCCCACCATATTATGACGTTGCCCAAGTTTTGGGTTCGATCCGAACTCAATAGGTGTGAGAAATTGGACAATTCAAGTTCAACGGCAGTTCGTTCCTAATTGGAGTGGTTGGTGTATTCCATACTTCTAGCGATTGGATTTCACTCAAAACTCACCAAATGAATCCTCCCACCATATTATGATGTTGCCCAAGTTTCGGGCTCGATCCGAAATCAATAGGTGTTCCAAATTGGACAATTCAAGTTCAACGGCAGTTCGTTCCTAATTGGAGTGGTTGGTGTATTCCATACTTCTAGCGATTGGATTTCACTCAAAACTCACCAAATGTCTCCTCCCACCATATTATGATGTTGCCCAAGTTTGGGGCTCGATCCGAAATCAATAGGTGTGAGAAATTGGGCAATTCAAGTTCAACGGCAGTTCGTTCCTAATTGGAGTGGTTGGTGTATTCTATACTTCTAGCGCTTGGATTTCACTCAAAACTCACCAAATGACTCCTCCCACCATATTATGATGTTGCCCAAGTTTTGGGCTCGATCCGAAATGAATAGGTGTTCCAAATTGGACAATTCAAGTTCAACGGCAGTTCGTTCCTAATTGGAGTGGTTGGTGTATTCCGTACTTCTAGCGATTGGATTTCACTCAAAACTCACCAAATGACTCCTCCCACCATATTATGATGTTGCCCAAGTTTGGGGCTCGATCCGAAATCAATAGGTGTGAGAAATTGGACAATTCAAGTTCAACGGCGGTTCATTCCTAATTGGAGTGGTTGGTGTATTCCATACTTCTAGCGATCGGATTTCACTCAAAACTCACCAAATGACTCCTCCCACCATATTATGATGTTGCCCAAGTTTTGAGCTCGATCAGAAATCAATAGGTGTTCCAAATTGGACAATTCAAGTTCAACGGCAGTTCGTTCCTAATTGGAGTGGTTGGTGTATTCCATACTTCTAGCGATTGGATTTCACTCAAAACTCACCAAATGTCTCCTCCCACCATATTATGATGTTGCCCAAGTTTGGGGCTCGATCCGAAATCAATAGGTGTGAGAAATTGGGCAATTCAAGTTCAACGGCAGTTCGTTCCTAATTGGAGTGGTTGGTGTATTCTATACTTCTAGCGCTTGGATTTCACTCAAAACTCACCAAATGACTCCTCCCACCATATTATGATGTTGCCCAAGTTTTGGGCTCGATCCGAAATGAATAGGTGTTCCAAATTGGACAATTCAAGTTCAACGGCAGTTCGTTCCTAATTGGAGTGGTTGGTGTATTCCGTACTTCTAGCGATTGGATTTCACTCAAAACTCACCAAATGACTCCTCCCACCATATTATGATGTTGCCCAAGTTTGGGGCTCGATCCGAAATCAATAGGTGTGAGAAATTGGACAATTCAAGTTCAACGGCGGTTCATTCCTAATTGGAGTGGTTGGTGTATTCCATACTTCTAGCGATTGGATTTCACTCAAAACTCACCAAATGACTCCTCCCACCATATTATGATGTTGCCCAAGTTTTGAGCTCGATCAGAAATCAATAGGTGTGAGAAATTGGACAATTCAAGTTCAACGGCAGTTCGTTCCTAATTGGAGTGGTTGGTGTATTCCATACTTCTAGCAATTGGATTTCACTCAAAACTCACCAAATGACTCCTCCCACCATATTATGAAGTTACCCAAGTTTGGGCCTCGATCCGAAATCAATAGGTGTGAGAAATTGGACAATTCAATTTTAACGGCAGTTCGTTCCTAATTGGAGTGGTTGGGGTATTCCATACTTCTAGCGATTGGATTTCACTCAAAACTCACCAAATGACTCCTCCCACCATATTATGATGTTGCACAAGTTTTGGGCTCGATCCGAAATCAATAGGTGTGAGAAATTGGACAATTCAAGTTCAACGGCAGTTCGTTCCTAATTGGAGTGGTTCGTGTATTCCATACTTCTAGCTATTGGATTTCACTCAAAACTCACCGAATGACTCCTCCCACCATATTATGACGTTGCCCAAGTTTTGGGTTCGATCCGAACTCAATAGGTGTGAGAAATTGGACAATTCAAGTTCAACGGCAGTTCGTTCCTAATTGGAGTGGTTGGTGTATTCCATACTTCTAGCGATTGGATTTCACTCAAAACTCACCAAATGACTCCTCCCACCATATTATGATGTTGCCCAAGTTTTGGGCTCGATCCGAAATGAATAGGTGTTCCAAATTGGACAATTCAAGTTCAACGGCAGTTCGTTCCTAATTGGAGTGGTTGGGGTATTCCATACTTCTAGCGATTGGATTTCACTCAAAACTCACCAAATGACTCCTCCCACCATATTATGATGTTGCACAAGTTTTGGGCTCGATCCGAAATCAATAGGTGTGAGAAATTGGACAATTCAAGTTCAGCGGCAGTTCGTTCCTAATTGGAGTGGTTCGTGTATTCCATACTTCTAGCTATTGGATTTCACTCAAAACTCACCGAATGACTCCTCCCACCATATTATGACGTTGCCCAAGTTTTGGGTTCGATCCGAACTCAATAGGTGTGAGAAATTGGACAATTCAAGTTCAACGGCAGTTCGTTCCTAATTGGAGTGGTTGGTGTATTCCATACTTCTAGCGATTGGATTTCACTCAAAACTCACCAAATGACTCCTCCCACCATATTATGATGTTGCCCAAGTTTTGGGCTCGATCCGAAATGAATAGGTGTTCCAAATTGGACAATTCAAGTTCAACGGCAGTTCGTTCCTAATTGGAGTGGTTGGTGTATTCCATACTTCTAGCGATTGGATTTCACTCAAAACTCACCAAATGACTCCTCCCACCATATTATGATGTTGCCCAAGTTTTGGGCTCGATCCGAAATAAATAGGTGTTCCAAATTGGACAATTCAAGTTCAACGGCAGTTCGTTCCTAATTGGAGTGGTTGGTGTATTCCATACTTCTAGCGATTGGATTTCACTCAAAACTCACCAAGTGACTCCTCCCACCATATTATGATGTTGCCCAAGTTTTGGGCTCGATCTGAAATGAATAGGTGTTCCAAATTGGACAATTCAAGTTCAACGGCAGTTCGTTCCTAATTGGAGTGGTTGGTGTATTCCATACTTCTAGCGTTTGGATTTCACTCAAAACTCACCAAATGACTCCTCCCACCATATTATGATGTTGCCCAAGTTTTGAGCTCGATCCGAAATCAATAGGTGTGAGAAATTGGACAATTCAAGTTCAACGGCAGTTCGTTCCTAATTGGAGTGGTTGGTGTATTCCATACTTCTAGCAATTGGATTTCACTCAAAACTCACCAAATGACTCCTCCCACCATATTATGATGTTGCCCAAGTTTGGGGCTCGATCCGAAATCAACAGGTGTGAGAAATTGGACAATTCAAGTTCAACGGCAGTTCGTTCCTAATTGGAGTGGTTGGTGTATTCTATACTTCTAGCGATTGGATTTCACTCAAAACTCACCAAATGACTCCTCCCACCATATTATGATGTTGCCCAAGTTTTGGGCTCGATCCGAAATCAATAGGTGTTCCAAATTGGACAATTCAAGTTCAACGGCAGTTCGTTCCTAATTGGAGTGGTTGGTGTATTCCATACTTCTAGCGATTGCATTTCACTCAAAACTCACCAAATGACTCCTCCCACCATATTATGATGTTGCCCAAGTTTGGGGCTCGATCCGAAATCAATAGGTGTGAGAACTTGGACAATTCAAGTTCAACGGCGGTTCACTCCTAATTGGAGTGGTTGGTGTATTCCATACTTCTAGCAATTGGATTTCACTCAAAACTCACCAAATGACTCCTCCCACCATATTATGATGTTGCCCAAGTTTTGAGCTCGATCTGAAATCAATAGGTGTGAGAAATTGGACAATTCAAGTTCAACGGCAGTTCGTTCCTAATTGGAGTGGTTGGTGTATTCCATACTTCTAGCAATTGGATTTCACTCAAAACTCACCAAATGACTCCTCCCACCATACTATGAAGTTGCCCAAGTTTGGGGCTCGATCCGAAATCAATAGGTGTGAGAAATTGGACAATTCAATTTCAACGGCAGTTCGTTCCTAATTGGAGTGGTTGGGGTATTCCATACTTCTAGCGATTGGATTTCACTCAAAACTCACCAAATGACTCATCCCACCATATTATGATGTTGCACAAGTTTTGGGCTCGATCCGAAATCAATAGGTGTGAGAAATTGGACAATTCAAGTTCAACGGCAGTTCGTTCCTAATTGGAGTGGTTCGTGTATTCCATACTTCTAGCTATTGGATTTCACTCAAAACTCACCAAATGACTCCTCCCACCATATTATGATGTTGCCCAAGTTTTGGGTTCGATCCGAACTCAATAGGTGTGAGAAATTGGAAAATTCAAGTTCAACGGCAGTTCGTTCCTAATTGAAGCGGTTGGTGTATTCCATACTTCTAGCGATTGGATTTCACTCAAAACTCACCAAATGACTCCTCCCACCATATTATGATGTTGCCCAAGTTTTGGGCTCGATCCGAAATGAATAGGTGTTCCAAATTGGACAATTCAAGTTCAACGGCAGTTCGTTCCGAATTGGAGTGGTTGGTGTATTCCATACTTCTAGCGATTGGATTTCACTCAAAACTCACCAAGTGACTCCTCCCACCATATTATGATGTTGCCCAAGTTTGGGGCTCGATTCGAAATCAATAGGTCGGACAAATTGGACAATTGAAGTTCAACGGCAGTTCGTTCCTAATTAGAGTGGTTGGTGTATTCTATACTTCTAGCGATTGGATTTCACTCAAAACTCACCAAATGACTACTCCCACCATATTATGTTGTTGCCCAAGTTTGGGGCTCGATCCGAAATCAATAGGTGTGAGAAATTGGACAATTCCAGTTCAACGGCAGTTCTTTCCTAATAGGAGTGGTCGGTGTATTCTATACTTCTAGCGATTGGATTTCACTAAAAACTCACCGAATGACTCCTCCCACCATATTATGATGTTGCCCACGTTTTGGGCTCGACCCGAAATCAATAGGTGTGAGAAATTGGACAATTCAAGTTCAACGGCAATTCGTTCCTAATTGGAGTGGTTGGTGTATTCCATACTTCTAGCGATTGGATTTCACTCAAAACCCACCGAATGACTCCTCCCACCATATTATGATGTTGCCCTAGTTTTGGGCTCGATCCGAATTGAATAGGTGTGAGAAATTAGACAATTCAAGTTCAACGGCAGTTCGTTCCTAATTGGAGTGGTTGGGGTATTCAATACTTCTAGCGATTGGATTTCACCCAAAACTCACCAAATGACTCCTCCCACCATATGTTGCCTAAGTTTGGGGCTCGATCCGAAATCAATAGGTGTGAGAAATTGGACAATTCAAGTTCAACGGCAGTTCGTAAATAATTGGAGTGGTTGGTGTATTCTATACTTCTAGCTATTGGATTTCACTCAAAACTCACCAAATGACTCCTCCCACCATATTATGATGTTGCCCAAGTTTTGGGCTCGTCCCAAAATCAATAGGTGTGAGAAATTGGACGATTCAAGTTCAACGGCAGTTCGTTCCTAATTGGAGTGGATGGTGTATTCCATACTTCTAGCGATTGGATTTCACTTAAAACTCACCAAATGACTCCTCCCACCATATTATGATGTTTCCCAAGTTTGGGGCTCGATCCGAAATCAATAGGTGTGAGAAATTGGACAATTCAAGTTCAACGGCAGTTCGTTCCTAATTGGAGTGGTTGGTGTATTCTATACTTCTAGCGATTGGATTTCACTCAAAACTCACCAAATGACTCCTCCCACCATATTATGATGTTGCCCAAGTTTGGGGCTCGATCCGAAATCAATAGGTGTGAGAAATTCGACAATTCCAGTTCAACGGCAGTTCGTTCCTAGTAGGAGTGGTTGGTGTGTTCTATACTTCTAGCGATTGGATTTCACTCAAAACTCACCAAATGACTCCTCCATCCATATTATGATGTTGCCCAAGTTTTGGGCTCGACCCGAAATCAATAGGTGTTAGAAATTGGACAATTCAAGTTCAACGGCAGTTCGTTCCTAATTGGAGTGGTTGGTGTATTCCATACTTCTAGCGATTGGATTTCACTCAAAACACACCGAATGACTCCTCCCACCATATTATGATGTTGCCCTAGTGTTGGCTCGATCCGAAATCAATAGGTGTTCCGAATTGCAAAATTCAAGTTCAACGGCAGTTCGTTCCTAATTGGAGTGGTTGGTGTATTCTATACTTCTAGCGATTGGATTTCACTCAAAACTCACCAAATGACTCCTCCCACCATATTATGATGTTGCCCAAGTTTGGGGCTCGATCCGAAATCAATAGGTGTGAGAAATTGGACAATTCCAGTTCAACGGCAGTTCGTTCCTAATTGGAGTGGTTGGTGTATTCTATACTTCTAGCGATTGCATTTCACTCAAAACTCACCAAATGACTCCTCCCACCATATTATGATGTTGGCCAAGTTTTGGGCTCTACCCGAAATCAACAGGTGTGAGAAATTGGACAATTCAAGTTCAACGGCAGTTCGTTCCTAATTGGAGTGGTTGGTGTATTCCATACTTCTAGCGATAGGATTTCACTCAAAACCCACCGAATGACTCCTCCCACCATATTATGATGTTGCCCTAGTTTTGGGCTCGATCCGAAATGAATAGGTGTGAGAAATTGGACAATTCAAGTTCAACGACAGTTCGTTCCTAATTGGAGTGGTTGGTGTATTCCATACTTCTAGCGATTGGATTTCACTCAAAACTCACCAAATGACTCCTCCTACCATATGTTGCCTAAGTTTGGGGCTCGATCCGAAATCAATAGGTGTGAGAAATTGGACAATTCAAGTTCAACGGCAGTTCGTAAATAATTGGAGTGGTTGGTGTATTCTATACTTCTAGCTATTGGATTTCACTCAAAACTCACCAAATGACTCCTCCCACCATATTATGATGTTGCCCAAGTTTTGGGCTCGTCCCAAAATCAATAGGTGTGAGAAATTGGACGATTCAAGTTCAACGGCAGTTCGTTCCTAATTGGAGTGGATGGTGTATTCCATACTTCTAGCGATTGGATTTCACTTAAAACTCACCAAATGACTCCTCCCACCATATTATGATGTTTCCCAAGTTTGGGGCTCGATCCGAAATCAATAGGTGTGAGAAATTGGACAATTCAAGTTCAACGGCAGTTCGTTCCTAATTGGAGTGGTTGGTGTATTCTATACTTCTAGCGATTGGATTTCACTCAAAACTCACCAAATGACTCCTCCCACCATATTATGATGTTGCCCAAGTTTGGGGCTCGATCCGAAATCAATAGGTGTGAGAAATTCGACAATTCCAGTTCAACGGCAGTTCGTTCCTAGTAGGAGTGGTTGGTGTGTTCTATACTTCTAGCGATTGGATTTCACTCAAAACTCACCAAATGACTCCTCCATCCATATTATGATGTTGCCCAAGTTTTGGGCTCGACCCGAAATCAATAGGTGTTAGAAATTGGACAATTCAAGTTCAACGGCAGTTCGTTCCTAATTGGAGTGGTTGGTGTATTCCATACTTCTAGCGATTGGATTTCACTCAAAACACACCGAATGACTCCTCCCACCATATTATGATGTTGCCCTAGTGTTGGCTCGATCCGAAATCAATAGGTGTTCCAAATTGCAAAATTCAAGTTCAACGGCAGTTCGTTCCTAATTGGAGTGGTTGGTGTATTCTATACTTCTAGCGATTGGATTTCACTCAAAACTCACCAAATGACTCCTCCCACCATATTATGATGTTGCCCAAGTTTGGGGCTCGATCCGAAATCAATAGGTGTGAGAAATTGGACAATTCCAGTTCAACGGCAGTTCGTTCCTAATTGGAGTGGTTGGTGTATTCTGTACTTCTAGCGATTGCATTTCACTCAAAACTCACCAAATGACTCCTCCCACCATATTATGATGTTGGCCAAGTTTTGGGCTCTACCCGAAATCAACAGGTGTGAGAAATTGGACAATTCAAGTTCAACGGCAGTTCGTTCCTAATTGGAGTGGTTGGTGTATTCCATACTTCTAGCGATAGGATTTCACTCAAAACCCACCGAATGACTCCTCCCACCATATTATGATGTTGCCCTAGTTTTGGGCTCGATCCGAAATGAATAGGTGTGAGAAATTGGACAATTCAAGTTCAACGACAGTTCGTTCCTAATTGGAGTGGTTGGTGTATTCCATACTTCTAGCGATTGGATTTCACTCAAAACTCACCAAATGACTCCTCCCACCATATTATGATGTTTCCCAAGTTTCGGGCTCGATCCGAAATCAATAGGTGTGAGAAATTGGACAATTCAAGTTCAACGGCTGTTCGTTCCTAATTGGAGTGGTTGGTGTATTCCATACTTCTAGCGATTGGATTTCACTCAAAACTCACCAAATGACTCCTCCCACCATATTATGATGTTGCCCAAGTTTTGGGCTCGATCCGAAATCAATAGGTGTGAGAAATTGGACAATTCAAGTTCAACGGCAGTTCGTTCCTAATTGGAGTGGTTGGTGTATTCCATACTTCTAGCGATTGGATTTCACTCAAAACACACCGAATGACTCCTCCCACCATATTATGATGTTGCCCTAGTGTTGGCTCGATCCGAAATCAATAGGTGTTCCAAATTGCAAAATTCAAGTTCAACGGCAGTTCGTTCCTAATTGGAGTGGTTGGTGTATTCTATACTTCTAGCGATTGGATTTCACTCAAAACTCACCAAATGACTCCTCCCACCATATTATGATGTTGCCCAAGTTTGGGGCTCGATCCGAAATCAATAGGTGTGAGAAATTGCAAAATTCAAGTTCAACGGCAGTTCGTTCCTAATTGGAGTGGTTGGGGTATTCCATACTTCTCGCGATTGGATTTCACTCAAAACTCACCAAATGACTCCTCCCACCATATTATGATGTTGCCCAAGTTTGGGGCTCGATCCGAAATCAATAGTTGTGAGAAATTGGACAATTCAAGTTCAACGGCAGTTCGTTCCTAATTGGAGTGGTTGGTGTATTCCATAATTCTAGCGATAGGATTTCACTCAAAACCCACCGAATGACTCCTCCCACCATATTATGATGTTACCCTACTTTTGGGCTCGATCCGAAATCAATAGGTGTGAGAAATTGGACAATTCAAGTTCAACGACAGTTCGTTCCTAATTGGAGTGGTTGGTGTATTCCATACTTCTAGCGATTGGATTTCACTCAAAACTCACCAAATGACTCCTCCCACCATATTATGATGTTGCCCAAGTTTGGGGCTCGATCCGAAATCAATAGGTGTGAGAAATTGGACAATTCAAGTTCAACGGCGGTTCACTCCTAATTGGAGTGGTTGGTGTATTCCATACTTCTAGCGATTGGATTTCACTCAAAACTCACCAAATGACTCCTCCCACCATATTATGATGTTGCCCAAGTTTTGGAATCGATCCGAAATCAATAGGTGTTCCAAATTGGACAATTCAAGTTCAACGGCAGTTCGTTCCAAATTGGAGTGGTTGGTGTATTCCATACTTCTAGCGATTGAATTTCACTCAAAACTCACCAAATGACTCCTCCCACCATATTATGATGTTGCCTAAGTTTATGGCTCGATCCGAAATCTATAGGTGTGCGAAATTGGACAATTCAAGTTCAACGGCAGTTCGTTCCTAATTGGAGTGGTTGGTGTATTCCATACTTCTAGTGATTGGATTTCACTCAAAACTCACCAAATGACTCCACCCACCATTTTATGATGTTGCCCAACTTTTGGTCTCGATCCGAAATCAATAGGTGTTCCAAATTGGACAATTCAAGTTCAACGGCAGTTCGTTCCTAATTGGAGTGGTTGGTGTATTCCACACTTCTAGCGATTGGATTTCACTTAAAACTCACCAAATGACTCCACCCACCATATTATGATGTTGCCCAAGTTTTGGGCTCGATCCGAAATCAATAGGTGTTCCAAATTGGACAATTCAAGTTCAACGGCAGTTCGTTCCTGATTGGAGTGGTTGGTGTATTCCATACTTCTAGCGATTGGATTTCACTAAAAACTCACCAAATGACTCCTCCCACCATATTATGATGTTGCCCAAGTTTTGGGCTCGATCCGAAATCAATAGGTGTGAGAAATTGGACAAGTGAAGTTCAACGGCAGTTCGATCCTAATTGAAGTGGTTGGTGTATTCTCTACTTCTAGCGATTGGATTTCCCTCAAAACTCACCAAATGACTCCTCCCACCATATTATGATGTTGCCCAAGTTTGGGGCTCGATCCGAATTCAATAGGTGTGAGAAATTCGACAATTCCAGTTCAACGGCAGTTCGTTCCTAGTAGGAGTGGTTGGTGTGTTCTATACTTCTAGCGATTGGATTTCACTCAAAACTCACCAAATGACTCCTCCATCCATATTATGATGTTG
Source organism: Prunus avium (assembly GCF_965620075.1). Classification (NCBI taxonomy): domain Eukaryota; kingdom Viridiplantae; phylum Streptophyta; class Magnoliopsida; order Rosales; family Rosaceae; genus Prunus; species Prunus avium. The sequence goes on from NC_142287.1 coordinate 2,290,996, forward strand.
CCCAAGTTTTGGGCTCGACCCGAAATCAATAGGTGTTAGAAATTGGACAATTCAAGTTCAACGGCAGTTCGTTCCTAATTGGAGTGGTTGGTGTATTCCATACTTCTAGCGATTGGATTTCACTCAAAACACACCGAATGACTCCTCCCACCATATTATGATGTTGCCCTAGTGTTGGCTCGATCCGAAATCAATAGGTGTTCCAAATTGCAAAATTCAAGTTCAACGGCAGTTCGTTCCTAATTGGAGTGGTTGGTGTATTCTATACTTCTAGCGATTGGATTTCACTCAAAACTCACCAAATGACTCCTCCCACCATATTATGATGTTGCCCAAGTTTGGGGCTCGATCCGAAATCAATAGGTGTGAGAAATTGGACAATTCCAGTTCAACGGCAGTTCGTTCCTAATTGGAGTGGTTGGTGTATTCTATACTTCTAGCGATTGGATTTCACTAAAAACTCACCAAATGACTCCTCCCACCATATTATGATGTTGCCCAAGTTTTGGGCTCGATCCGAAATCAATAGGTGTGAGAAATTGGACAAGTGAAGTTCAACGGCAGTTCGATCCTAATTGAAGTGGTTGGTGTATTCTCTACTTCTAGCGATTGGATTTCCCTCAAAACTCACCAAATGACTCCTCCCACCATATTATGATGTTGCCCAAGTTTGGGGCTCGATCCGAATTCAATAGGTGTGAGAAATTCGACAATTCCAGTTCAACGGCAGTTCGTTCCTAGTAGGAGTGGTTGGTGTGTTCTATACTTCTAGCGATTGGATTTCACTCAAAACTCACCAAATGACTCCTCCATCCATATTATGATGTTGCCCAAGTTTTGGGCTCGACCCGAAATCAATAGGTGTTAGAAATTGGACAATTCAAGTTCAACGGCAGTTCGTTCCTAATTGGAGTGGTTGGTGTATTCCATACTTCTAGCGATTGGATTTCACTCAAAACACACCGAATGACTCCTCCCACCATATTATGATGTTGCCCTAGTGTTGGCTCGATCCGAAATCAATAGGTGTTCCAAATTGCAAAATTCAAGTTCAACGGCAGTTCGTTCCTAATTGGAGTGGTTGGTGTATTCTATACTTCTAGCGATTGGATTTCACTCAAAACTCACCAAATGACTCCTCCCACCATATTATGATGTTGCCCAAGTTTGGGGCTCGATCCGAAATCAATAGGTGTGAGAAATTGGACAATTCCAGTTCAACGGCAGTTCGTTCCTAATTGGAGTGGTTGGTGTATTCTATACTTCTAGCGATTGCATTTCACTCAAAACTCACCAAATGACTCCTCCCACCATATTATGATGTTGGCCAAGTTTTGGGCTCTACCCGAAATCAACAGGTGTGAGAAATTGGACAATTCAAGTTCAACGGCAGTTCGTTCCTAATTGGAGTGGTTGGTGTATTCCATACTTCTAGCGATAGGATTTCACTCAAAACCCACCGAATGACTCCTCCCACCATATTATGATGTTGCCCTACTTTTGGGCTCGATCCGAAATCAATAGGTGTGAGAAATTGGACAATTCAAGTTCAACGACAGTTCGTTCCTAATTGGAGTGGTTGGTGTATTCCATACTTCTAGCGATTGGATTTCACTCAAAACTCACCAAATGAGTCCTCCCACCATATTATGATGTTTCCCATGTTTCGGGTTCGATCCGAAATCAATAGGTGTGAGAAATTGGACAATTCAAGTTCAACGGCTGTTCGTTCCTAATTGGAGTGGTTGGTGTATTCCATACTTCTAGCGATTGGATTTCACTCAAAACTCACCAAATGACTCCTCCCACCATATTATGATGTTGCCCAAGTTTTGGGCTCGATCCGAAATCAATAGGTGTGAGAAATTGGACAATTCAAGTTCAACGGCAGTTCGTTCCTAATTGGAGTGGTTGGGGTATTCCATACTTCTCGCGATTGGATTTCACTCAAAACTCACCAAATGACTCCTCCCACCATATTATGATGTTGCCCAAGTTTGGGGCTCGATCCGAAATCAATAGTTGTGAGAAATTGGACAATTCAAGTTCAACGGCAGTTCGTTCCTAATTGGAGTGGTTGGTGTATTCCATAATTCTAGCGATAGGATTTCACTCAAAACCCACCGAATGACTCCTCCCACCATATTATGATGTTACCCTACTTTTGGGCTCGATCCGAAATCAATAGGTGTGAGAAATTGGACAATTCAAGTTCAACGACAGTTCGTTCCTAATTGGAGTGGTTGGTGTATTCCATACTTCTAGCGATTGGATTTCACTCAAAACTCACCAAATGACTCCTCCCACCATATTATGATGTTTCCCATGTTTCGGGTTCGATCCGAAATCAATAGGTGTGAGAAATTGGACAATTCAAGTTCAACGGCTGTTCGTTCCTAATTGGAGTGGTTGGTGTATTCCATACTTCTAGCGATTGGATTTCACTCAAAACTCACCAAATGACTCCTCCCACCATATTATGATGTTGCCCAAGTTTTGGGCTCGATCCGAAATCAATAGGTGTGAGAAATTGGACAATTCAAGTTCAACGGCAGTTCGTTCCTAATTGGAGTGGTTGGGGTATTCCATACTTCTCGCGATTGGATTTCACTCAAAACTCACCAAATGACTCCTCCCACCATATTATGATGTTGCCCAAGTTTGGGGCTCGATCCGAAATCAATAGTTGTGAGAAATTGGACAATTCAAGTTCAACGACAGTTCGTTCCTAATTGGAGTGGTTGGTGTATTCCATAATTCTAGCGATAGGATTTCACTCAAAACCCACCGAATGACTCCTCCCACCATATTATGATGTTACCCTACTTTTGGGCTCGATCCGAAATCAATAGGTGTGAGAAATTGGACAATTCAAGTTCAACGACAGTTCGTTCCTAATTGGAGTGGTTGGTGTATTCCATACTTCTAGCGATTGGATTTCACTCAAAACTCACCAAATGACTCCTCCCACCATATTATGATGTTGCCCAAGTTTGGGGCTCGATCCGAAATCAATAGGTGTGAGAAATTGGACAATTCAAGTTCAACGGCGGTTCAATCCTAATTGGAGTGGTTGGTGTATTCCATACTTCTAGCGATTGGATTTCACTCAAAACTCACCAAATGACTCCTCCCACCATATTATGATGTTGCCCAAGTTTTGGAATCGATCCGAAATCAATAGGTGTTCCAAATTGGACAATTCAAGTTCAACGGCAGTTCGTTCCAAATTGGAGTGGTTGGTGTATTCCATACTTCTAGCGATTGAATTTCACTCAAAACTCACCAAATGACTCCTCCCACCATATTATGATGTTGCCTAAGTTTATGGCTCGATCCGAAATCTATAGGTGTGCGAAATTGGACAATTCAAGTTCAACGGCAGTTCGTTCCTAATTGGAGTGGTTGGTGTATTCCATACTTCTAGTGATTGGATTTCACTCAAAACTCACCAAATGACTCCACCCACCATTTTATGATGTTGCCCAACTTTTGGTCTCGATCCGAAATCAATAGGTGTTCCAAATTGGACAATTCAAGTTCAACGGCAGTTCGTTCCTAATTGGAGTGGTTGGTGTATTCCATACTTCTAGCGATTGGATTTCACTCAAAACTCACCAAATGACTCCTCCCACCATATTATGATGTTGCCCAAGTTTTGGGCTCGATCCGAAATCAATTGGTGTTCCAAATTGGACAATTCAAGTTCAACGGCAGTTCGTTCCTAATTGGAGTGGTTGGTGTATTCCATATTTCTCGCGATTGGATTTCACTCAAAACTCACCAAACAACTCCTCCCACCATATCATGATGTTGCCCAAGTTTTGGGCTCGATCCGAAATCAATAGGTCTTCCAAATTGGACAATTCAAGTTCAACGGCAGTTTGTTCCTAATTGGAGTGGTTGGTGTATTCCATACTTCTAGCGATCGGATTTCACTCAAAACTCACCAAATGACTCCTCCCACCATATTATGATGTTGCCCAAGTTTTGGGCTCGATCCGAAATCAATAGGTGTGAGAATTTGGACAATTCAAGTTCAATGGCACATCGTTCCTAACTGGAGTGGTTGGTGTATTCCATATTTCTCGCGATTGGATTTCACTCAAAACTCACCAAATGACTAATCCCAACATATTATGATGTTGCCCAAGTTTTGGGCTCGATCCGAAATCAATAGGTGTGAGAAATTGGACAATTCAAGTTCAACGGCAGTTCGTTCCTAATTGGAGTGGTTGGTGTATTTCATACTTCTAGCGATTGGATTTCTCTTACAACTCTCCAAATGACTCCTCCCACCATATTATGATGTTGCCCAAGTTTTGGGCTCGATCCGAAATCAATAGGTGTGAGAAATTGGACAATTCAAGTTTAAAGGCAGTTCGTTACTAATTGGAGTGGTTGGTGTATTCCATATTTCTAGCGATTGGATTTCAGTCAAAACTCACCAAATGACTACTCCCACCGTATTATGATGTTGCACAAGTTTGGGGTTCGATCCGAAATCAAAAGGTGTGAGAAATTGGACAATTCAAGTTCAACGGCAGTTCATTCCTAATTGGAGTGGTTGGTGTATTCCATACTTCTTGCGATTGGATTTCACTCAAAACTCACCAAATGAGTCCTCCCACCATATTATGATGTTGCCCAAGTTTTGGGCTCGATCCGAAATCAATAGGTGTTCCAAATTGGACAATTCAAGTTCAACGGCAGTTCGTTCCTAATTGGAGTGGTTGGTGTATTCCATACTTCTAGCGATTGGATTTCACTCAAAACTCACCAAATGACTCCTCCCACCATATTATGATGTTGCCCAAGTTTTGGGCTCGATCCGAAATCAATTGGTGTTCCAAATTGGACAATTCAAGTTCAACGGCAGTTCGTTCCTAATTGGAGTGGTTGGTGTATTTCATACTTCTAGCGATTGGATTTCTCTTACAACTCTCCAAATGACTCCTCCCACCATATTATGATGTTGCCCAAGTTTTGGGCTCGATCCGAAATCAATAGCTGTGAGAAATTGGACAATTCAAATTCAACGGCAGTTCGTCCCTAATTGGAGTGGGTGGTGTATTCCATACTTCTAGCGATTGGATTTCACTAAAAACTCACCAAATGACTCCTCCCACCACATTATGATGTTGCCCAAGTTTTGGACTCGATCCGAAATCAATAGGTGTTCCAAATTGGACAATTCAAGTTCAACGGCAGTTCGTTCCTGATTGGAGTGGTTGGTGTATTCCATACTTCTAGCGATTGGATTTCACTCAAAACTCACCAAATGACTCCTCCCACCGTATTATGATGTTGCCCAAGTTTTGGGCTCGATCCGCAATCAATAGGTGTTCCAAATTGGACAATTCAAGTTCAACGGCAGTTCGTTCCTAATTGGAGTGGTTGGTGTATTCCATACTTCTAGCGATTTGATTTCACTCAAAACTCACCAAATGACTCCTCCCACCATATTATGATGTTGTCCAAGTTTTGGGCACGATCCAAAATCAATAGGTGTTCCAAATTGGACAATTCAAGTTCAGCGGCAGTTCGTTCCTAATTGGAGTGGTTGGTGTATTCCATACTTCTAGCGAATGGATTTCACTCAAAACTCACCAAAAGACTCCTCCCACCATATTATGATGTTGCCCAAGTTTGGGGCTCGATCCGAAATCAATAGTGTGAGAAATTGGACAATTCAAGTTCAACGGCAGTTCGTTCCTAATTGGAGTGGTTGGTGTATTCCATACTTCTAGCGATTGGATTTCACTCAAAACTCACCAAATGACTCCTCCCACCATATTATGATGTTGCCCAAGTTTTGGGCTCGATCCGAAATCAATAGGAGTTCCAAATTGGACAATTCAAGTTCATTGGCAGTTCGTTCCTAATTGGAGTGGTTGGTGTATTCCATACTTCTTGCGATTGGATTTCAGTCAAAACTCACCAAATGACTCCTCCCACCATATTATGTTGTTGCCCAAGTTTTTGGCTCGATCCGAAATCAATAGGTGTTCCAAATTGGACAATTCAAGTTCAACGGCAGTTCGTTCCTAATTGGAGTGGTTGGTGTATTCCATACTTCTGGCGATTGGATTTCGCTCAAAAATCACCAAATGACTCCTCCCACCATATTATGATGTTGCCCAACTTTTGGGCTCGATCCGAAATCAATAGGACTTCCAAATTGGACAATTCAAGTTCGATGGAAGTTCGTTCCTAATTGGAGTGGTTGGTGTTGCGTAGATACAGCTGCACCAAAATGGATTCAGTTGCATCCTCAACTTGTGATACTCGCAAGTGCACGAACCGTTGGTAGTTTAGCGTATGTAAGTGCGAGGTCGATTCCACAGGGATTGGTGATTGAATGATCCAATTTAGTTTCCCTACACAAAACAGAAATGAAAAAGAAAGGAAATAAATAAAACAAGGAAGAAAGAAATAACTAACTCAAGCAGATAAGTTCCCAAGTTCAATTAGATTAACGGATTGATTCTAGCTAAAGTATGATTAAGCCATGGTGTTTGGTCATAACCTTGTGTTCCTAATTCCCTAATTTGATCATTTGTTGTCTAACCTAAAATTAAGCATTAGGAACTCATTAAGCATAGAAGAACAATTTAAACAACCAAGCATGTATCTAATCCCTGTTGTCGAATGTCCATACATACTCTTCCTATTCATAGTTCAATTCGAATTAAAGCATGGTGTCTACTCTTAATTCAAACCAAGATAGCTAACATGCAAGCCTAAATGGTGATCAATCATTCAAACTAGCATATTAACTTATAAGCATAATGAATAAGAACAAAAATCATAATTGAAACTTGGAAACTAATCAAACTTGAAACTAAAGAAAAGAATTTACATAACAATGAAAATTAAAGTAGAACTTTGAAAGACTTAAAGGAAAATTTAGTAAAAGGATTTTTTGTTACAATCAATTGAGAACTAGAAAGGAAAACTAAGAGAATTTGAGGGAGAGAAGGGAAGGGAGCTCTAGAGAAGTGTTTGAGAGCTCCCCCCCTTGGGGTGTGTTTACAAGCTTAGAGAACTTCCCTATTTATAGGCCTAGGGGAAGTGAAAATCTGAATTCAATATGGCTAATGCATACAACACTTGTATTAGAAAATCTAAATTGGGTGATGCACTTGTATTAGAAAATCTTGAATTGGTTGATGCACTTCACCAATAGATCCCACCAGCAGCCCTAGCTCATCTTCATGTCACCATGACCAAGCTTCCAACCACAAATGATAGCTCATACCTAGCTCACCATGACCAAGCATCCAACCAGCACATGCTGAGGTCAGCATGACCAGCAACTTCAAGGGCTTACAACTTGGGCTTCTCTTAATCAAATTAGGACTTTAAGCACTCGAAATTGAAGTTCAGAATGTCTTCGTTCCAGCCATATGTTATTTGGGCCAATCCAAGGTCGGAGGAAGAAGTTAAGGCCGAAACAAAATGCTAACTCATTTTCCGCGCTGATAAGATCCATCCTGAGCATGGTTCTGTGTTTGCTAGGTAACGGACTCCAGATTTATCCAATGGGGCTGCATTTTGGATATGTTATAGTACACACCAATTGGAACAACTTTCATGAAGAAGGTGGCCTCATTCGAGCTATGTAGGTTGTTGGAACAAAGCTTGCAATATGACCTACGGAACTGGACTGGCAGGGGGCTGTAGCCAAAATGAGTTTGTCTTTAAGCTCTTCATCCATTCATCCAAATTAGGCCTTAACATGCTTGAATTGCATGAATTATGCTCTCTAAAGCCATCATTATTACCTAAAGCTCAATGAACTGAAAGATAAACACAAAAAGGATTAAAAGCACAAGTTTAACTCAAAAACATAACCAAATCATAAGCTAGAAGGGTACAAAATGATATACAATTATGAACCGATCAGTTGGTGTATTCCATACTTCTAGCGATTGGATTTCACTCAAAACTCACCAAATGACTCCTCCCACCATATTATGATGTTGCCCAAGTTTGGGGCTCGATCCGAAATCAATAGGTGTGAGAAATTGAACAATTCAAGTTCAACGGCAGTTCGTTCCAAATTGGAGTGGTTGGTGTATTCCATACTTCTAGCGATTGGATTTCACTAAAAACTCACCAAATGACTCCTCCCACCATATTATGTTGTTGCCCAAGTTTTGGGCTCGATCCGAAATCAATAGGTGTGAGAAATTGGACAATTCAAGTTCAACGGCAGTTCGTTCCTAATTGGAGTGGTTGGTGTATTCCATACTTCTAGCGATTGGGTTTCACTCAAAACTCACCAAATGACTCCTCCCACCATATTATGATGTTGCCCAAGTTTTGGGCTCGATCCGAAATCAATTGGAGTTCCAAATTGGACAATTCAAGTTCAATGGCAGTTCATTCCTAATTGGAGTGGTTGGTGTATTCCATACTTCTAGCGATTGGATTTCACTCAAAACTCACCAAATGACCCCTCCCACCATATTATGTTGTTGCCCAAGTTTTTGGCTCGATCCGAAATCAATAGATGTTCCAAATTGAACAATTCAAGTTCAACGGCAGTTCGTTCCAAATTGGAGTGGTTGGTGTATTCCATACTTCTAGCGATTTGATTTCACTCAAAACTCACCAAATGACTCCTCCCACCATATTATGATGTTGCCCAAGTTTTGGGCACGATCCAAAATCAATAGGTGTTCCGAATTGGACAATTCAAGTTCAACAGCAGTTCGTTCCTAATTGGAGTGGTTGGTGTATTCCATACTTCTAGCGAATGGATTTCACTCAAAACTCACCAAATGACTAGTCCCACCATATTATGACGTTGCCCAAGTTTGGGGCTCGATCCGAAATCAATAGGTGTGAGAAATTGGACAATTCAAGTTCAACGGCAGTTCATTCCTAATTGGAGTGGTTGGTGTATTCCACACTTCTAGGTTTTGGATTTCACTCAAAACTCACCAAATGACTCCTCCCACCATATTATGATGTTGCCCAAGTTTTGGGCTCGATCCGAACTCAATAGGTGTGAGAAATTGGACAATTCAAGTTCAACGGCAGTTCGTTCCTAATTGGAGTTGTTGGTGTATTCCATACTTCTAGCGATTGGATTTCACTCAAAACTCACCGAATGACTCCTCCCACCATTTTATGATGTTGCCCTAGTGTTGGCTCGATCCGAAATCAATAGGTGTTCCAAATTGGACAATTCAAGTTCAACAGCAGTTCGTTCCTAATTAGAGTGGTTGGTGTATTCCATACTTCTAGCGATTGGATTTCACTCAAAACTCACCAAATGACTCCTCCCACCATATTATGTTGTTGCCCAAGTTTGGGGCTCGATCCGAAATCAATAGGTGTTCCAAATTGGACAATTCAAGTTCAACGGCAGTTCGTTCCTAATTGGAGTGGTTGGTGTATTCCATACTTCTAGCGATTGGATTTCACTCAAAACTCACCAAATGACTCCTCCCACCGTATTATGATGTTGCCCAAGTTTTGGGCTCGATCGGAAATCAATAGGACTTCCAAATTGGACAATTCAAGTTTAATGGCAGTTCGTTCCTAATTGGAGTGGTTGGTGTATTCCATACTCCTAGCAATTGGATTTCACTCAAAACTCACCAAATGACTCCTCCCACCATATTATGATGTTGCCCAAGTTTGGGGCTCGATCCGAAATCAATAGGTGTGAGAAATTGGACAATTCAAGTTCAACGGCAGTTCGTTCCTAATTGGAGTGGTTGGTGTATTCCATACTTCTAGCGATTGGATTTCACTCAAAACTCACCAAATGACTCCTCCCACCATATTATGATGTTACCCAAGTTTTGGACTCGATCCGGAATCAATAGGTGTAAGAAATTGGACAATTCCAGTTCAAACGCAATTCGTTCCTAATTGGAGTGGTTGGTGTATTACATACTTCTAGCGATTGGATTTCACTCAAAACTCACCAAATGACTGCTCCCACCATATTATGATGTTGCCCAAGTTTGGGCTCGATCCGAAATCAATAGGTGTGAGAAATTGGACAATTCAAGTTCAACGGCAGTTCGTTCCTAATTGGAGTGGTTGGTGTATTCCACACTTCTAGCGATTGGATTTCACTCAAAACTCACCAAATGACTCCTCCCACCATATTATGATGTTGCCCAAGTTTTGGGCTCGATCCGAACTCAATAGGTGTGAGAAATTGGACAATTTAAGTTCAACGGCAATTTGTTCCTAATTGGAGTGGTTGGTGTATTCCATACTTCTAGCGATTGGATTTCAGTCAAAACTCACCAAATGACTCCTCCCACCGTATTATGATGTTGCACAAGTTTGGGGATCGATCCGAAATCAATAGCTGTGAGAAATTGGACAATTCAAGTTCAACGGCAGTTCGTTCCTAATTGGATTGGTTGGTGTATTCTATACTTCTAGCGATTGGATTTCACTCAAAACTCACCAAATGACTCCTCCCACCATATTATGATGTTGCCCAAGTTTTGGGCTCGATCCGAAATCAATAGGTGTTCCAAATTGGACAATTCAGGTTCAACGGCAGGTCGTTCCAAATTGGAGTGGTTGGTGTATTCCATACTTCTAGCGATTGGATTTCACTCAAAACTCACCAAATGACTCCTCCCACCATATTATGATGTTGCCCAAGTTTTGGACTCGATCCGAAATCAATAGGTGTTCCAAATTGGACAATTCATGTTCAACGGCAGTGCGTCCCTAATTGGTGTGGTTGGTGTACTCCACACTTCTAGCGATTGGATTTCACTCAAAACTCACCAAATGACTCCTCCCACCATATTATGAAATTGCCCAAGTTTTGGGCTCGATCCGAAATCAATAGGTGTTCCAAATTGGACAATTCAAGTTCAACGGCAGTTCGTTCCTAATTGGAGTGGTTGGTGTATTCCATACTTCTAGCGATTGAATTTCTCTCAAAACTCACCAAATGACTCCTCCCACCATATTATGATGTTGCCCAAGTTTTGGCCTCGATCCGAACTCAATAGATGTGGGAAATTGGACAATTCCAGTTCAAAGGCAATTCGTTCCTAATTGGAGTGGTTGGTGTATTACATACTTCTAGCGATTGGATTTCACTCAAAACTCACCAAATGACTGCTCCCACCATATTATGATGTTGCACAAGTTTGGGGATCGATCCGAAATCATTAGCTGTGAGAAATTGGACAATTCAAGTTCAACGGCAGTTCGTTCCTAATTGGATTGGTTGGTGTATTCTATACTTCTAGCGATTGGATTTCAGTCAAAACTCACCAAATGACTCCTCCCACCGTATTATGATGTTGCACAAGTTTGGGGATCGATCCGAAATCATTAGGTGTGAGAAATTGGATAATTCAAGTTCAACGGCAGTTCGTTCCTAATTGGAGTTGTCGGTGTATTCCATACTTCTAGCGATTGGATTTCACTCAAAACTCACCAAATGACTCCTCCCACCATATTATGATGTTGCCCACGTTTTGGGCTCGATCCGAAATCAATAGGGGTTCCAAATTGGACAATTCAAGTTCAACGGCAATTCGTTCCTAATTGGAGTGGTTCGTGTATTCCATACTTCTAGCAATTGGATTTCACCCAAAACTCACCAAATGACTCCTCCCACCATATTATGATGTTGCCCAAGTTTTGGGATCGATTCGAAACCAATAGGTGTTCCAAATTGGACAATTCAAGTTCAACGGCAGTTCGTTCCTAATTAGAGTGGTTGGTGTATTCCATACTTCTAGCGATTGGATTTCTCTCAAAACTCACCAAATGACTCCTCCCACCATATTATGATGTTCCCCAAGTTTGGGGCTCGATCCGAAATCAATAGGTGTTCGAAATTGGACAATTCAAGTTCAACGGCAGTTCGTTCCTAATCGGAGTGGTTGGTGTATTCAATACTTCTAGTGATTGGATTTCACTCAAAACTCACCAAATGACTCCTCCCACCATATTATGATGTTGCCCAAGTTTTGGGCTCTATCCGAACTCAATAGGTGTGAGAAATTGGACAATTCAAGTTCAACGGCAGTTCGTTCCTAATTGGAGTTGTTGGTGTATTCCATACTTCTAGCGATTGGGTTTCACTCAAAACTCACCAAATGACTCCTCCCACCATATTATGATGTTGCACATGTTTGGGGTTCCATCCGAAATCAATAGGTGTTCCAAATTGGACAATTCAAGTTCAACGGCAGTTCGTTCCTAATTGGAGGGGTTGGTGTATTCCATACTTCTAGCGATTGGATTTCACTCAAAACTCACCAAATGACTCCTCCCACCATATTATGATGTTGCCCAAGTTTTGGGCTCGATCCGAAATCAATAGGTGTTCCAAATTGGACAATTCAGGTTCAACGGCAGGTCGTTCCAAATTGGAGTGGTTGGTGTATTCCATACTTCTAGCGATTGGATTTCACTCAAAACTCACCAAATGACTCCTCCCACCATATTATGATGTTGCCCAAGTTTTGGACTCGATCCGAAATCAATAGGTGTTCCAAATTGGACAATTCATGTTCAACGGCAGTGCGTCCCTAATTGGTGTGGTTGGTGTACTCCACACTTCTAGCGATTGGATTTCACTCAAAACTCACCAAATGACTCCTCCCACCATATTATGAAATTGCCCAAGTTTTGGGCTCGATCCGAAATCAATAGGTGTTCCAAATTGGACAATTCAAGTTCAACGGCAGTTCGTTCCTAATTGGAGTGGTTGGTGTATTCCATACTTCTAGCGATTGAATTTCTCTCAAAACTCACCAAATGACTCCTCCCACCATATTATGATGTTGCCCAAGTTTTGGCCTCGATCCGAACTCAATAGATGTGAGAAATTGGACAATTCCAGTTCAAAGGCAATTCGTTCCTAATTGGAGTGGTTGGTGTATTACATACTTCTAGCGATTGGATTTCACTCAAAACTCACCAAATGACTGCTCCCACCATATTATGATGTTGCACAAGTTTGGGGATCGATCCGAAATCATTAGCTGTGAGAAATTGGACAATTCAAGTTCAACGGCAGTTCGTTCCTAATTGGATTGGTTGGTGTATTCTATACTTCTAGCGATTGGATTTCAGTCAAAACTCACCAAATGACTCCTCCCACCGTATTATGATGTTGCACAAGTTTGGGGATCGATCCGAAATCATTAGGTGTGAGAAATTGGATAATTCAAGTTCAACGGCAGTTCGTTCCTAATTGGAGTTGTCGGTGTATTCCATACTTCTAGCGATTGGATTTCACTCAAAACTCACCAAATGACTCCTCCCACCATATTATGATGTTGCCCACGTTTTGGGCTCGATCCGAAATCAATAGGTGTTCCAAATTGGACAATTCAAGTTCAACGGCAATTCGTTCCTAATTGGAGTGGTTCGTGTATTCCATACTTCTAGCAATTGGATTTCACCCAAAACTCACCAAATGACTCCTCCCACCATATTATGATGTTGCCCAAGTTTTGGGCTCGATTCGAAACCAATAGGTGTTCCAAATTGGACAATTCAAGTTCAACGGCAGTTCGTTCCTAATTAGAGTGGTTGGTGTATTCCATACTTCTAGCGATTGGATTTCTCTCAAAACTCACCAAATGACTCCTCCCACCATATTATGATGTTCCCCAAGTTTGGGGCTCGATCCGAAATCAATAGGTGTTCGAAATTGGACAATTCAAGTTCAACGGCAGTTCGTTCCTAATCGGAGTGGTTGGTGTATTCAATACTTCTAGTGATTGGATTTCACTCAAAACTCACCAAATGACTCCTCCCACCATATTATGATGTTGCCCAAGTTTTGGGCTCTATCCGAACTCAATAGGTGTGAGAAATTGGACAATTCAAGTTCAACGGCAGTTCGTTCCTAATTGGAGTTGTTGGTGTATTCCATACTTCTAGCGATTGGGTTTCACTCAAAACTCACCAAATGACTCCTCCCACCATATTATGATGTTGCACATGTTTGGGGTTCCATCCGAAATCAATAGGTGTTCCAAATTGGACAATTCAAGTTCAACGGCAGTTCGTTCCTAATTGGAGGGGTTGGTGTATTCCATACTTCTAGCGATTGGATTTCACTCAAAACTCACCAAATGACTCCTCCCACCATATTATGATGTTGTCCAAGTTTTGGGCTCGATCCGAAATCAATAGGTGTTCGAAATTGGACAATTCAAGTTCAACGGCAGTTCGTTCCTAATTGGAGTGGTTGGTGTATTCCATACTTCTAGCAATTGGATTTCACTCAAAACTCACCAAATGACTCCTCCCACCATATTATGATGTTGCCCAAGTTTGGGGTTCCATCCTAAATCAATAGGTGTTCCAAATTGGACAATTCAAGTTCAACGGCAGTTCGTTCCTAATTGGAGTGGTTGGTGTATTCCATACTTCTAGCGATTGGATTTCACTCAAAACTCACCAAATGACTCCTCCCACCATATTATGATGTTGCCCAAGTTTTGGGCTCGTTCCGAACTCAATAGGTGTGAGAAATTGGACAATTCAAGTTCAACGGCAGTTCGTTCCTAATTGGAGTGGTTGGTGTATTCCATACTTCGAGCGATTGGATTTCACTCAAAACTCACCAAATAACTCCTCCCACCATATTATGATGTTGCCCAAGTTTTGGGCTAGATCCAAAATCAATAGGTGTTCCAAATTGGACAATTCAAGTTCAACAGCAGTTCGTTCCTAATTGGAGTGGTTGGTGTATTCCATACTTCTAGCGATTCGATTTCACTCAAAACTCACCAAACGACTCCGCCCACCAAATTATGATGTTGCCCAAGTTTTGGGCTCGATCCGAAATCAATAGGTGTGAGAAATTGGACAATTCAAGTTCAACGGCAGTTCGTTCCTAATTGGAGTGGTTGGTGTATTCCATACTTCTAGCGATTGGATTTCACTCAAAACTCACCAATTGACTCCTCCGACCATATTACGATGTTGCCCAAGTTTTGGGCTCGATCAGAAATCAATAGCTGTTCCAAATTGGACAATTCAAGTTCAACGGCAGTTCGTTCCTAATTCGAGTGGTTGGTGTATTCCACACTTCTAGCGATTGGATTTCACTCAAAACTCACCAAATGACTCCTCCCACCATATTATGATGTTGCCCAAGTTTTGGGCTCGATCCGAACTCAATAGGTGTGAGAAATTGGACAATTCAAGTTCAACGGCAGTTCGTTCCTAATTGGAGTGGTTGGTGTATTTGATCGGTTCATAATTGTATATCATTTTGTACCCTTCTAGCTTATGATTTGGTTATGTGTTTGAGTTAAACTTGTGCTTTTAATCCTTTTTGTGTTTATCTTTCAGTTAATTGACATTTAGGTAACAATGATGACTTTGGGTAGGAAATGATGCAATCCATGCATGTTAAGGCTTGATTTGGGTGAATGGAAGAAGGGCTTAAAGACAAAACACATTTTGGCTACATCTCCTTTCCAGCCCAATTTCGTAGGTCAGCTTCTTGGCCTTGGATCAGCATGCTATGGGGCTTGGATGAAGTGAAGATCTGCATGAAACTTGTTCCAATGGGTGTCTAGTACAACATATCCAAATTGCAGCCCAATTGGACATTTGTGGAGTGCTCAGCCCGCCCAACACTCAACCCTGCTCAGGAGGATTTGCAGCTGCCAGCTTTGTCATGTGCCTCCATGTGCCTCACCCATGCTGCAACTGACTTTGGATCCAACATAATGAGTGAAGTGGGGAGGCATTCCAGCTATGAAAGTCTAAAGGATCAAGTTGGTACATGCTGGAGTTATTATTGAGAAAGCATGTGCATGCATGTAAAGCATAAATGAAATGAAGTCAATTCCAGTCTCTGTTCGGCAGCCAAATTGCATGGCCCAAAACGAATACTTCTACTGCTCCGATGGGAATACTTTCTTCATAGAAGTTGTTCCAATGGGTGTCTACTATAACATATCCAAATTTGAGCCCCATTGGATAAGTTTTGAAACCTCTGGCCTTCCTACACCAAGTCTGGTTCAGAAGACTCGTTTTTGTTCAACAACCAAAAGAAGACCACATGGGTTGGCAGCAAAAGGCAGCCACAATTGATCACCTTTGATCCCATGTGAAGAAAGCTTGAGGTGCAGCAAAAGAAGTATGGGATGGGATTGATTCCAACCACACTACATAGACAAGATGAAGTGGGAGTTATGGGTTGTATTAAATGAGGAATGGTGGTGTTGGATTTCATCATGATGTTCCTCCCTCTTAGCCCTATAAATAGAGGAGTCTTCAAGCTACAAAATTCACTTCAGCCATCCTCCACACTTCCATCATCCAGAAATCATCCTCATACATTCCCACAACCCCAAACACTCAAGCAATCAACCCAATACTCTAAACTGCCCCAAAATCACCAAAACAGCTCCAGAAAACCTCCCTTCCATTTCCCTACGAATTTCCTCTTTCTCAGCCATCACCACTCACTCAAGCTCATCTCAAATCACCTCCATATCCTTCATACATCCTTCTAGACGTGGAGAAGCTCTTGGAGAAGCATTGGACACTACAAGAACTTCAGAAAAGGGTTTTTCTACTCTTATGGCATTCATTATGTTTTCCCATTTCTATTTTAGTTTCTTTTCCATTATGAGTAGCTAAATCCATAACTAGGGCTTCGATGTAACCTAACATGAATATTCTGGGTTTATAAGTTTGGAGTTTCAAGTTTGATTCATGATTCATGTTCTTATTCATTATGCTTATAAGTTAACATGCTTGTTTGAATGATTGATCACCATTAGAACTTGTTTGTTAACTATATTGGTTTGAATTAAGAGTAGACACCATGCTTTAATTCGAATTGAACTATGAATAGGAAGAGTATGTATGGACATTCGACAACAGGGATTAGATACATGCTTGGTTGTTTAAATTGTTCTTCTATGCTTAATGGGTTCCTAATGCTTAATTTTAGGTTAGACAACAAATGATCAAATTAGGGAATTAGGAACACAAGGTTAGGACCAAACACCATGGCCTAATCATACTTTAGCTAGAATCAATCTTTGAATTTGAATTAGACTTGTTACTTGACTCCATATAACCCAGAATTGAATTGTTATGGTGATTCGAATGCCCTAGTCTCCAAATCTGTTTTCCAACTCTTAAAACCACTCTTTGTTACACTTGTTTATTTGCTTTCATTTGCAATTTCAGTTTGCTCACTTCCTTTCACAATCACAATCACTCTCACTTTAATTTCTGTTTTAGACTTAACTTCCTAACTTCTTGAATTCGGTAATCTACGTACATAACTAATTTGAACTTCTCAGTCTTCGTGGGTACGACCTCGTACTTGTCTTGCTATACTACTAATTGCCCCGTACAATTGCGAGTTAACATAATAATTAACAACAAATTTTGGCGCCGTTGCCGGGGACTGAACGAAAGTTCTTCCCTGGTTATGTGCCCAAGGTTACCCTATTCTTTTTAGTGTTTCTAATTAATCTAATTTTCTGTTTCAGGTAGTTTATGTCTAAAAGACCGTTCCTTGAACAAGTGAGGTCTTCGTTCCAACGCTCCAGATCTTTGAACGCAGGACCATCGTTGCAACCCAACCGGGTGATCTCTGAAGTTCATAATCGTCTAGAAAGAGAGTTGTCAACTGCAAAAGAGCAAGCTCTTGCCACATTTACAAGTATTGCTCTCCACACTGAACTTCCTGGTTCTTCACCTTCAAATTCGGAAGCAAGTTCAGACCAAGAAGAAGAAGAAGAAGAGATGGCTGCCAATGAGTTCATGGGAGAACTTGATATCCCAACAATTCCAGCATCTCCTTCAAGCATTTTGCTGCCCACTGTAGCTCGAAATTATGAGCTTAAATCTTCTCATCTTAATATGCTGCCTTCCTTTTATGGTTTACCTAATGAAGATCCATAACTCATATAAAGGATATTTTTAATGTTGTGAGTTCTTTTCCCTTGACAGGTGTGACAGAAGATCAACTTCGAATGAGAGTGTTTCCATACACTTTGAAGGATAAGGCGAAATATTGGTTGAATTCTTTGAAGCCTGGTTCACTCACTACATGGGCTGCCATTCAAAAGAAGTTCTTGGAGAAATACTTCTCCACGCAAAAGACCGACATGCTTAGGGATAAGATCTTGTTATTTGCACAGCAAGATGATGAATCATTTTGTGAAGCATGGGAGAGATTCAATGGGCTGCTCAACCAATGTCCTCATCATGGGATTCCATTGAAGCTTCAAATGCGTATGTTTTATAAAGGACTAACCCCTTCTAGTCATAATATAGTCACCAATTTTGCAGGTGGTTCTTTTAAAACCAAAACTCCAGAAGAAACATACGAACTCTTTGAGGAGATAGCAATGGAGACCCAACATACGGATACAAGAGGTAAACGTGTTATTAGTGGTTCTAATGATGCTTCTAGTGTGCAGATTTCAAAACTGGAACAAAAGCTAGATGCTCTTCTTGCATTAAACTCAAGAAGCCCTTCGAAGGAAGTGTGTAGTATTTGCGAAACTCCTGACCATGCTACCATAGCTTGTCCACTTGGGGCTGGATATCCAGAATTTGTGCAAGAGCAAGCTAAGTTGGTAAATTCCTACAACCAAGGTCCAAGAAATGATCCATACTCTCAAAGTTATAATCCAGGTTGGAGGAATCATCCAAACTTTTCAATAGGTGTTCCAAATTGGACAATTCAAGTTCAACGGCAGTTCGTTCCTAATTGGAGTGGTTGGTGTATTCCACACTTCTAGCGATTGGATTTCACTCAAAACTCACCAATTGACTCCTCCGACCATATTACGATGTTGCCCAAGTTTTGGGCTCGATCAGAAATCAATAGGTGTTCCAAATTGGACAATTCAAGTTCAACGGCAGTTCATTCCTAATTCGAGTGGTTGGTGTATTCCATACTTCTAGCGATTGGATTTCACTCAAAACTCACCAGATGAATCCTCCCACCATATTATGATGTTGCACAAGTTTGGGGTTCCATCCGAAATCAATAGGTGTGAGAAATTGGACAATTCAAGTTCAACAGAAGTTCGTTCCTAATTGGAGTGGTTGGTGTATTCCATACTTCTAGCGATTGGATTTCACTCAAAAGTCACCAAATGACTCCTCCCACCACATTATGATGTTGCCCAAGTTTTGGGCTCGATCCAAAATAAATAGGTGTTACAAATTGGACAATTCAAGTTCAACGGCAGTTCGTTCCTAATTGGAGTGGTTGGAGTATTCCATACTTCTAGCGACTCGATTTCACTCAAAACTCACCAAATGATTCCTCCCACCAAATTATGATGTTGCCCAAGTTTTGGGCTCGATCCGAAATCAATAGGTGTTCCAAATTGGACAATTCAAGTTCAACGGCAGTTCGTTCCTAATTCGAGTGGTTGGTGTATTCCATACTTCTAGGGTTTGGATTTCACTCAAAACTCACTAAATGACTCCTCCCACCATATTATGATGTTGCCCAAGTTTTGGTCTAGATCCGAAATCAATAGGTGTTCCAAATTGGACAATTCAAGTTCAACGGCAGTTCGTTCCTAATTGGAGTGGTTGGTGTATTCCATACTTCTAGCGATTGGATTTGACTGAAAACTCACCAAATCACTCCTCCCACCATATTATGATGTTGCCGAAGTTTTGGGCTCGATCCGAACTCAATCGGTGTGAGGAATTGGACAATTCAAGATCAACGGCAGTTCGTTCCTAATTGGAGTTGTTGGTGTGTTCCATATTTCTAGCGATTGGATTTCACTCAAAACCAACCAATTGACTCCTCCCACCATATTATGATGTTGGCCAAGTTTTGGGCTCTATCCGAAATCAATAGGTGTTCCAAATTGGACAATTCAAGTTCAACGGCAGTTCGTTCCTAATTGGAGTGGTTGGTGTATTCCATACTTCTAGCGATTGGATTTCACTCAAAACTCACCAAATGACTCCTCCCACCATATTATGATGTTGCCCAAGTTTTGGGCTCGATCCGAACTCAATCGGTGTGAGGACTTGGACAATTCAAGTTCAACGGCAGTTCGTTCCTAATTGGAGTTGTTGGTGTGTTCCATATTTCTAGCGATTGGATTTCACTCAAAACTCAGCAAATGACTCTTTCCACCGTATTACGATGTTGCACAAGTTTGGGGTTCCATCCGAAATCAATAGGTGTTCCAAATAGGACAATTCAAGTTCAACGGCAGTTCGTTCCTAATTGGAGTGGTTGGTGTATTCCATACTTCTAGCGATTGGATTTCACTCAAAACTCACCAAATGACTCCTCCCAACATATTATGTTGTTGCCCAAGTTTTGGGATCGATCCGAAATCAATAGGTGTTCCAAATTGGACAATTCAAGTTCAACGGCAGTTCGTTCCAAATTGCAGTGGTTGGTGTATTCCATACTTCTTGCGATTGGATTTCACTCAAAACTCACGAAATGACTCCTCCCACCATATCATGATGTTGCCCAAGTTTGGGGCTCGATCCGAAATCAATAGGTGTGAGAAATTGGACAATTCAAGTTCAACGGCAGTTCGTTTCTAATTGGAGTGGTTGGTGTATTCAATACTTCTAGAAATTGGATTTCACTCAAAACTCCCCAAATGACTCCTCCCACCATATTATGATGTTGCCCAAGTTTTGGGCTCGATCCGAAATCAATAGGTTTTCCAAATTCGACAATTCAAGTTCAACGGCAGTTCGTTCCTAATTGGAGTGGTTGGTGTATTCCATACTTCTAGCGATTGGATTTCCCTCAAAACTGACCAGATGACTCCTCCCACCATATTATGATGTTGCCCAAGTTTTGGGCTTGATCCGAAATCAATAGGTGTTCCAAATTGGACAATTCAAGTTCAACGGCAGTTCGTTCCTAATTCGAGTGGTTGGTGTATTCCATACTTCTAGCGATTGGATTTCACTCAAAACTCACCAATTGACTCCTCCCACCAAATTACGATGTTGCCCAAGTTTTGGGCTCGATCAGAAATCAATAGGTGTGAGAAATTGGACACTTCAAGTTCAATGACAGTTCGTTCCTAACTGGAGTGGTTGGTGTATTCCATACTTCTAGCGATTGGATTTCACTCAAAACTCACCAAATGACTCCTCTCACCATATTATGATGTTGCCCAAGTTTTGGGCTCGATCCGAACTCAATAGTTGTGAGAAATTGGACAATTCAAGTTCAACGACAGTTCGTTCCTAACTGGAGTGGTTGGTGTATTCCATACTTCTAGCGATTGGATTTCACTCAAAACTCACCAAATGACTCCTCCCACCATATTATGATGTTGCCCAAGTTTGGGGCTCGATCCGAAATCAAAAGGTGTGAGAAATTGGACAATTCAAGTTCAACGGCACTTCGTTCCTAATTGGAGTGGTTGCTGTATTCCATACTTCTAGCGATTGGATTTCACTCAAAACTCACCAATTGACTCCTCCCACCATATTACGTTGTTGCCCAAGTTTTGGGCTCGATCAGAAATCAATAGGTGTTCCAAATTGGACAATTCAAGTTCAACGGCAGTTCGTTCCTAATTGGAGTGGTTGGTGTATTCCATACTTCTAACGATTGGATTTCACTCAAAACTCACCAAATGACTCCTACCACCATATTATGATGTTGCCCAAGTTTTGGGCTCGATCCGAACTCAATAGGTATGAGAAATTGGACAATTCAAGTTCAACGACAGTTCGTTCCTAATTGTAGTGGTTGGTGTATTCCATACTTCTAGCGATTGGATTTCACTCAAAACTCACCAAATGACTCCTCCCACCATATTATGATGTTGCACAAGTTTGGGGTTCCATCCGAAATCAATAGGTGTGAGAAATTGGACAATTCAAGTTCAACGGCAGTTCGTTCCTAATTGGAGTGGTTGGTGTATTCCATACTTCTAGCGATTGGATTTCACTCAAAATTCACCAAAATACTCCTCCCACCATATTATGATGTTGCCCAAGTTTTGGGCTCGATCCGAAATCAATAGGTGTTCCAAATTGGACAATTCAAGTTCAACGGCAGTTTGTTCCTAATTGGAGTGGTTGGTGTATTCCATACTTCTAGCGATTGGATTTCACTCAAAACTCACCAATTGACTCCTCCCACCATATTACGGTGTTGCCCAAGTTTTGGGCTCGATCAGAAATCAATAGGTGTTCCAAATTGGACAATTCAAGTTCAACGGCAGTTCGTTCCTAATTGGAGTGGTTGGTGTATTCCATACTTCTAGCGATTGGATTTCACTCAAAACTCACCATATGACTCCTCCCACCATATTATGATGTTGCCCATGTTTTGGGCTCGATCCGAAATCAATAGGTGTTCCAAATTGGACAATTCAAGTTCAACGGCAGTTCGTTCCGAATTGGAGTGGTTGGTGTATTCCATACTTCTAGCGATTGGATTTCACTCAAAGCTCACCAAATGACTCCTCCCACCATATTATGATGTCGCACAAGTTTGGGGTTCCATCCGAAATCAATGGGTGTGAGAAATTGGACAGTTCAAGTTCAACGACAGTTCGTTCCAGATTGGAGTGGTTGGTGTATTCCATACTTCTAGCGATTGGATTTCACTCAAAACTCACCATATGACTCCTCCCACCATATTATGGTGTTGCCCAAGTTTTGGGCTCGATCCGAACTCAATAGGTGTGAGAAATTGGACAATTCAAGTTCAACGACAGTTCGTTCCTAATTGGAGTGGTTGGTGTATTCCATACTTCTAGCGATTGGATTTCACTCAAAACTCACCAAATGACTCCTCCCACCATATTATGATGTTGCCCAAGTTTTGGGCTCGATCCAAAATCAATAGGTGTTCCAAATTGGACAATTCAAGTTCAACGGCAATTCGTTCCTAATTGGGGTGGTTGGTGTATTCCATACTTCTAGCGATTGGATTTCACTCAAAACTCACCAAATGACTCCTCCCACCATATTATGATGTTGCCCAAGTTTGGGGCTCGATCCGAAATCAATAGGTGTGAGAAATTGGACAATTCAAGTTCAACGGCACTTCGTTCCTAATTGGAGTGGTTGCTGTATTCCATACTTCTAGCGATTGGATTTAACTTAAAACTCACCAATTGACTCCTCCCACCATATTGTGATGTTGCCCAAGTTTTGGGTTCGATCCGAAATCAATAGGTGTTCCAAATTGGACAATTCAAGTTCAACGGCAGTTCGTTCCTAATTGGAGTGGTTGGTGTATTCCATACTTCTAGCGATTCGATTTCACTCAAAACTAACCAATTGACTCCTCCCACCATATTATGATGTTGCCCAAGTTTTGGGTTCGATCCGAAATCAATAGGTGTTCCAAATTGGACAATTCAAGTTCAACGGCAGTTCGTTCCGAATTGGAGTGGTTGGTGTATTCCATACTTCTAGCGATTGGATTTCACTCAAAACTCACCAAATGACTCCTCCCACCATATTATGATGTTCCCCAAGTTTTGGGCTCGATCCGAACTCAGTAGGTGTGAGAAATTGGACAATTCAAGTTCAACGACAGTTCGTTCCTAATTGGAGTGGTTGGTGTATTCCATACTTCTAGCGATTGGATTTCACTCAAAACTCACCAAATGACTCCTCCCACCATATTATGATGTTGCCCAAGTTTGGGGTTCGATCCGAAATCAATAGGTGTGAGAAATTGGACAATTTAAGTTCAACGACAGTTCGTTCCTAATTGGAGTGGGTGGTGTATTCCATACTTCTAGCGATTGGATTTCACTTAAAACTCACCAAATGACTCCTCCCACCATATTATGATGTTGCCCAAGTTTGGGGTTCGATCCGAAATCAATAGGTGTGAGAAATTGGACAATTCAAGTTCAACGACAGTTCGTTCCTAATTGGAGTGGTTGGTGTATTCCATACTTGTAGCGATTCGATTTCACTCAAAACTCACCATATGACTCCTCCCACCATATTATGATGTTCCCCAAGTTTTGGGCTCGATCCGAAATCAATAGGTGTTCCAGATTGGACAATTCAAGTTCAACGGCAATTCGTTCCTAATTGGGGTGGTTGGTGTATTCCATAATTCTAGCAATTGGATTTCACTCAAAACTCACCAAATGACTCCTCCCACCATATTATGATGTTGCACAAGTTTGGGGTTCCATCCGCAATCAATAGGGGTGAGAAATTGGACAATCCAAGTTCAACAGCAGTTCGTTCCTAATTGGAGTGGTTAGTGTATTCCACACTTATAGCAATTGGATTTCAGTCAAAACTCACCAAATGACTCCTCCCACCGTATTATGATGTTGCACAAGTTTGGGGTTTGATTCGAAATCAATAGGTGTGAGAAATTGGACAATCCAAGTTCAACAGCAGTTCGTTCCTAATTGGAGTGGTTGGTGTATTCCACACTTATATCAATTGGATTTCACTCAAAACTCACCAAATGACTCCTCCCACCGTATTATGTTGTTGCACAAGTTTGGGGTTTGATCCGAAATCAATTGGTGTGAGAAATTGGACAATTCAAGTTCAATTGCAGTTCGTTCCTAATTGTAGTGGTTGGTGTATTCCATACTTCTAGCGATTGGATTTCACTCAAAACTCACCAAATGACTCCTCCCACCATATTATGATGTTGGCCAGGTTTTGAGCTCGATCCGAAATCAATAGGTGTTCCAAATTGGACAATTCAAGTTCAACAGCAGTTCGTTCCTAATTGGAGTGGTTGGTGTATTCCATACTTCTAGCGATTGGATTTCACTCAAAACTCACCAAATGACTCCTCCCACCATATTATGATGTTGTACAAGTTTGGGGTTCCATCCCGAATCAATAGGTGTGGGAAATTGGACAATCCAAGTTCAAAAGCAGTTCGTTCCAAATTGGAGTGGTTGGTGTATTCCACACTTATAGCGATTGGATTTCACTCAAAACTCACCAAATGACTCCTCGCACCAGATTATGATGTTGCCCAAGTTTTGGGCTCGATCCGAAATCAATAGGTGTTCCAAATTGGACAATCCAAGTTCAACGGCAGTGCGTTCCTAATTGGAGTTGTTGGTCTATTCCATACTTCTAGCGATTGGATATCACTCAAAACTCACCAAATGACTCCTCCCACCGTATTATGATGTTGCACAAGTTTGGGGTTCGATCCGAAATCAATAGGTGTGAGAAATTGGACAATTCAAGTTCAACGGCAGTTCGTTCCTAATTGGAGTGTTTGGTGTATTCCATACTCCTAGCGACTGGATTTCACTCAAAACACCCCAAATAACTCCTCCCACCGTATTATGATGTTGCACAAGTTTGGGGTTCGATCCGAAATCAATAGGTGTGAGAAATTGGACAATTCAGGTTCAACGGCAGTTCGTTCCTAATTGGAGTGGTTGGTGAATTCCATAGTTCTAGCGATTGGATTTCACTCAAAACTCATCAAAAGACTCCTCCCACCATATTATGTTGTTGCCCAAGTTTTGGGCTCGATCCGAAATCAATAGGTGTGAGAAATTGGACAATTCAAGTTCAATGGCAGTTCGTTCCTAATTGGAGTGGTTGGTGTATTCCATGCTTCTAGCGATTGGATTTCACTCAAAACTCACCAAATGACTCCTCCCCCCGTATTATGACGTTGCACAAGTTTGGGGTTCCATCCGGAATCAATAGGTGTGAGAAATTGGACAATCCAAGTTCAACGGCAGTTCGTTCCAAATTGGAGTGGTTGGTGTATTCCACACTTATAGCAACTGGATTTCACTCAAAACTCACAAATGACACCTCCCCCCGTATTATGACGTTGCACAAGTTTGGGGTTTGATCCGAAATCAATCGGTGTGAGAAATTGGACAATTCAAGTTCAACGGCAGTTCGTTCCTAATTGGAGTGGTTGGTGTATTCCATACTCCTAGCGACTGGATTTCACTCAAAACACCCCAAATAACTCCTCCCACCGTATTATGATGTTGCACAAGTTTGGGGTTCGATCCGAAATCAATAGGTGTGAGAAATTGGACAATTCAGGTTCAACGGCAGTTCGTTCCTAATTGGAGTGGTTGGTGAATTCCATAGTTCTAGCGATTGGATTTCACTCAAAACTCATCAAAAGACTCCTCCCACCATATTATGTTGTTGCCCAAGTTTTGGGCTCGATCCGAAATCAATAGGTGTGAGAAATTGGACAATTCAAGTTCAATGGCAGTTCGTTCCTAATTGGAGTGGTTGGTGTATTCCATGCTTCTAGCGATTGGATTTCACTCAAAACTCACCAAATGACTCCTCCCCCCGTATTATGACGTTGCACAAGTTTGGGGTTCCATCCGGAATCAATAGGTGTGAGAAATTGGACAATCCAAGTTCAACGACAGTTCGTTCCAAATTGGAGTGGTTGGTGTATTCCACACTTATAGCAACTGGATTTCACTCAAAACTCACCAACTGACACCTCCCCCCGTATTATGACGTTGCACAAGTTTGGGGTTTGATCCGAAATCAATCGGTGTGAGAAATTGGACAATTGAAGTTCAACGGCAGTTCGTTCCTAATTGGAGTGGTTGGTGTATTCCATACTTCTAGCGATTGGATTTCACTCAAAACTCACCAAATGACTCCTCCCACCATATTATGATGTTGCCCAAGTTTTCGGCTCGATCCGAAATCAATAGGTGTTCCAAATTGGACAATTCAACTTCAACGGCAGTTCGTTCCTAATTGGGGTGGTTGGTGTATTCCATACTTCTAGCGATTGGATTTCACTCAAAACTCACCAAATGACTCCTCCCAACATATTATGATGTTGCCCAAATTTTGGGCTCTATCCGAAATCAATAGGTGTGAGAAATTGGACAATTCATGTTCAACGGCAGTTCGTTCCTAATTGGAGTGGTTGGTGATTTCCATACTTCTAGCGATTGGATTTCACTCAAAACTCACCAAATGACTGCTCCCACCATATTATGATGTTGCCCAGGTTTTGGGCTCGATCCGAAATCAATTGGTGTTCCAAATTGGACAATTCAAGTTCAACGGCAGTTCGTTCCTAATTGGAGTGGTTGGTGTATTCCATACTTCTAGCGATTGGATTTCACTCAAAACTCACCAAATGACTCCTCCCACAATATTATGATGTTGCCCAAGTTATGGGCTCGATACGAAATCAATAGGTGTGAGAAATTGGACAATTCAAGTTCAATGGCAGTTCGTTCCTAATTGGAGTGGTTGGTGTATTCCATACTTCTAGCGATTGGATTTCACTCAAAACTCACCAAATGACTCCTCCCACCATATTATGATGTTGCCCAAGTTTTGGGCTCGATCCGAAATCAATAGGTGTGAGAAATTGGACAATTCAAGTTCAACGACAGTTCGTTCCTAATTGATGTGGCTGGTGTATTCCATACTTCTAGCGATTGGATTTCACTTAAAACTCACCAAATGACTCCTCCCACCATATCATGATGTTGCCCAAGTTTGGGGCTTGATCCGAAATCAATAGGTGTGAGAAATTGGACAATTCAAGTTCAACGACAGTTCGTTCCGAATTGGAGTGGTTGGTGTATTCCATACTTCTAGCGATTGGATATCACTAAAAACTCACCAAATGACTCCTCCCACCATATTATGATGTTGCCCAAGTTTTGGGCTCAATCTGAAATCAATAGGTGTTCCAAATTGGACAATTCAAGTTCAACGGCAGTTCGTTCCTAATTGGAGTGGTTGGTGTATTCCATACTTCTAGCGATTGGATATCACTCAAAACTCACCAAATGACTCCTCCCACCATATTATGATGTTGCCCAAGTTTGGGGATCTATCCGAAATCAATAGGTGTTCCAAATTGGACAATTCAAGTTCAACGGCAGTTCGTTCCTAATTGGAGTGGTTGGTGTATTCCATACTTCTAGCGATTGGATTTCACTCAAAACTCCCCAAATGACTCCTCCCACCGTATTATGATGTTGCACAAGTTTGGGGTTCGATCCGAAATCAATAGGTGTTCCAAATTGGACAATTCAAGTTCAACGGCAGTTCGTTCCTAATTGGAGTGGTTGGTGAATTCCATACTTCTAGCGATTGGATTTCACTCAAAACTCACCAAAGGACTCCTCCCACCATATTATGATGTTGCCCAAGTTTTGTGCTCGATCCGAAATCAATAGGTGTTCCAAATTGGACAATTCAAGTTCAACGGCAGTTCGTTCCTAATTGGAGTGGTTGGTGTATTCCATACTTCTAGCGATTGGATATCACTCAAAACTCACCAAATGACTCCTCCCACCATATTATGATGTTGCCCAAGTTTGGGGATCGATCCGAAATCAATAGGTGTTCCAAATTGGACAATTCAAGTTCAACGGCAGTTCGTTCCTAATTGGAGTGGTTGGTGTATTCCATACTTCTAGCGATTGGATTTCACTCAAAACTCCCCAAATGACTCCTCCCACCGTATTATGATGTTGCACAAGTTTGGGGTTCGATCCGAAATCAGTAGGTGTTCCAAATTGGACAATTCAAGTTCAACGGCAGTTCGTTCCTAATTGGAGTGGTTGGTGTATTCCATACTTCTAGCGATTGGGTTTCACTCAAAACTCACCAAAGGACGCCATCCACCATATTATGATGTTGCCCAAGTTTTGGGCTCGATCCGAAATCAATAGGTGGTCGAAATTGGACAATTCAAGTTCAACGGCAGTTCGTTCCTAATTGGAGTGGTTGGTGTATTCCATACTTCTAGCGATTGGATTTCACTCAAAACTCACCAAATGAATCCTCCCACCATATTATGATGTTGCACAAGTTTGGGGTTCGTTCCGAAATCAATAGGTGTGAGAAATTGGACAATTCAAGTTCAACAACAGTTCGTTCCTAATGGAAGTGGTTGGTGTATTCCGTACTTCTAGCGATTGGATTTCACTCAAAACTCACCAAATGACTCCTCCCGCCATATTATGACGTTTCCCAACTTATGGTCTCGATCTGAAATCAATAGGTGTGACAAATTGGACAATTCAAGTTCAACGGCAGTTCGTTCCTAATTGGAGTGGTTGGTGTTTTCCATACTTCTAGCGATTGGATTTCACTTAAAACTCACCAAACGACTCCTCCCACCATATTATGATGTTGCCCAAGTTTTGGTCTCGATCCGAAATCAATAGGTGTTCCAAATTGGACAATTCAACTTCAACGGCAGTTCGTTCCTAATTGGAGTGGTTGGTGTATTCCATACTTCTAGCGATTGGATATCACTCAAAACTCACCAAATGACTCCTCCCACCAAATTATGATGTTGCCCAAGTTTGGGGATCGATCCGAAATCAATAGGTGTTCCAAATTGGACAATTCAAGTTCAACGGCAGTTCGTTCCTAATTGGAGTGGTTGGTGTATTCCATACTTCTAGCGATTGGATTTCACTCAAAACTCCCCAAATGACTCCTCCCACCGTATTATGATGTTGCACAAGTTTGGGGTTCGATCCGAAATCAATAGGTGTTCCAAATTGGACAATTCAAGTTCAACGGCAGTTCGTTCCTAATTGGAGTGGTTGGTGAATTCCATACTTCTAGCGATTGGATTTCACTCAAAACTCACCAAATGACTCCTCCCACCATATTCTGATGTTGCCCAAGTTTTGGGCTCGATCCGAAATCAATAGGTGTGAGAAATTGGACAATTCAAGTTCAACGACAGTTCGTTCCTAATTGGAGTGGCTGGTGTATTCCATACTTCTAGCGATTGGATTTCACTTAAAACTCACCAAATGACTCCTCCCAACATATTATGTTGTTGCCCAAGTTTTGGGCTCGACCCGAAATCAATAGGTGTGAGAAATTGGACAATTCAACTTCAACGGCAGTTCGTTCCTAATTGGAGTGGTTGGTGTATTCCATACTTTTAGCGATTGGATATCACTCAAAACTCACTAAATGACTCCTCCCACCATATTATGATGTTGCCCAAGTTTTGGGCTCGATCCGAAATCAATAGGTGTTCCAAATTGGACAATTCAAGTTCAACGGCACTTCGTTCCTAATTGGAGTGGTTGGTGTATTCCATACTTCTAGCGATTGAATTTCACTCAAAACTCCACAAACGACTCCACCCAACATATTATGATGTTGCCCAAGTTTTGGGCTCGACCCGAAATCAATAATTGTGAGAAATTGGACAATTCAAGTTCAACGGCAGTTCATTCCTAATTGGAGTGGTTGGTGTATTCCATACTTCTAGCGATTGGATTTCACTCAAAACTCACCAAATGACTCCTCCCACCATATTATGATGTTCCCCAAGTTTTGGGCTCGATCCGAAATCAATAGGTGTGAGAAATTGGACAATTCCAGTTCAACGGCAGTTCGTTCCTAATAGGAGTGGTTGGTGTATTCCATACTTCTAACAATTGGATATCACTCAAAACTCACCAAATGACTCCTCCCACCATATTATGATGTTGCCCAAGTTTTGGGCTCAATCTGAAATCAATAGGTGTTCCAAATTGGACAATTCAAGTTCAACAGCAGTTCGTTCCTAATTGGAGTGGTTGGTGTATTCCATACTTCTAGCGATTGGATTTCACTCAAAACTCACCAAATGACTCCTCCCAACATATTATGTTGTTGCCCAAGTTTTGGGCTCAATCCGAATTCAATAGGTGTTCCAAATTGGACAATTCAAGTTCAACGGCAGTTCGTTCCTAATTGGAGTGGTTGGTGTATTCCATACTTCTAGCGATTGGATTTCACTCAAAACTCACCAAATGACTCCTCCCACCATATTATGATGTTAACCAAGTTGTGGGCTCGATCCGAAATCAATAGGTGTGAGAAATTGGACAATTGAAGTTCAACGGCAGTTCGTTCCTAATTGGAGTGGTTGGTGTATTCCATACTTCTAGCGATTGGATTTCACTCAAAACTCCCCAAATGACTCCTCCCACCGTATTATGATGTTGCATAAGTTTGGGGTTCGATCCGAAATCAATAGGTGTTCCAAATTGGACAATTCAAGTTCAACGGCAGTTCGTTCCTAATTGGAGTGGTTGGTGTATTCCATACTTCTAGCGATTGGATTTCACTCAAAACTCCCCAAATGACTCCTCCCACCATATTATGATCTTGTCAACAGTTTCGGGCTCGATCCTAAATCAATAGGTGTGAGAAATTGGACAATTCAAGTTCAACGGCAACTCATTCCTAATTGGAGTGGTTGGTGTATTCCGTACTTCTAGCGATTGGATTTGACTCAAAACTCACCAAATGGCTCCTCCCACAATATTATGATGTTGCCCAAGTTTTGGGCTCGATCCGAAATCGATAGGTGTGAGAAATTGGACAATTCATGTTCAACGACAGTTCGTTCCTAATTGGAGTGGTTGGTGTATTCCATACTTCTAGCGATTGGATATCACTCAAAACTCACTAAATGACTCCTCCCACCATATTATGATGTTGCCCAAGTTTTGGGCTCGATCCGAAATCAATAGGTGTTCCAAATTGGACAATTCAAGTTCAACGACAGTTCGTTCCTAATTGGAGTGGCTGGTGTATTCCATACTTCTAGCGATTGGATTTCACTTAAAACTCACCAAATGACTCCTCCCACCATATCATGATGTTGCCCAAGTTTGGGGTTCGATCCGAAATCAATAGGTGTTCCAAATTGGACAATTCAAGTTCAACGACAGTTCGTTCCTAATTGGAGTGGTTGGTGAATTCCATACTTCTAGCGATTGGATTTCACTCAAAACTCACCAAATGACTCCTCCCACCATATTATGATGTTGCCCAAGTTTTCTGCTCGATCCGAAATCAATAGGTGTTCCAAATTGGACAATTCAAGTTCAACGGCAGTTCGTTCCTAATTGGAGTGGTTGGTGTATTCCATACTTCTAGCGATTGGATATCACTCAAAACTCACCAAATGACTCCTCCCACCATATTATAATGTTGCCCAAGTTTGGGGATCGATCCGAAATCAATAGGAGTTCCAAATTGGACAATTCAAGTTCAACGGCAGTTCGTTCCTAATTGGAGTGGTTGGTGTATTCCATACTTCTAGAGATTGGATTTCACTCAAAACACCCCAAATGACTCCTCCCAACATATTATGATGTTGCCCAAGTTTTGGGCTCGATCCGAAATCAATAGGTGTGAGAAATTGGACAATTCAAGTTCAACGACAGTTCGTTCCTAATTGGAGTGGCTGGTGTATTCCATACTTCTAGCGATTGGATATCACTAAAAACTCACCAAATGACTCCTCCCACCATATTATGATGTTGCCCAACTTTTGGGCTCCATCTGAAATCAATAGGTGTTCCAAATTGGACAATTCAAGTTCAACAGCAGTTCGTTCCTAATTGGAGTGGTTGGCGTATTCCATACTTCTAGCGATTGGATTTCACTCAAAACTCACCAAATGACTCCTCCCAACATATTATGTTGTTGCCCAAGTTTTGGGCTCGACCCGAAATCAATAGGTGTGAGAAATTGGACAATTCAACTTCAACGGCAGTTCGTTCCTAATTGGAGTGGTTGGTGAATTCCATACTTCTAGCGATTGGATTTCACTCAAAACTCCCCAAATGACTCCTCCCACCGTATTATGATGTTGCACAAGTTTGGGGTTCGATTCGAAATCAATAGGTGTTCCAAATTGGACAATTCAAGTTCAACGGCAGTTCGTTCCTAATTGGAGTGGTTGGTGTATTCCATACTTCTAGCGATTGGATTTCACTCAAAACTCCCCAAATGACTCCTCCCACCATATTATGATCTTGTCAACAGTTTCGGGCTCGATCCTAAATCAATAGGTGTGAGAAATTGGACAATTCAAGTTCAACGGCAACTCATTCCTAATTGGAGTGGTTGGTGTATTCCGTACTTCTAGAGATTGGATTTGACTCAAAACTCACCAAATGGCTCCTCCCACAATATTATGATGTTGCCCAAGTTTTGGGCTCGATCCGAAATCGATAGGTGTGAGAAATTGGACAATTCATGTTCAACGACAGTTCGTTCCTAATTCGAGTGGTTGGTGTATTCCATACTTCTAGCGATTGGATATCACTCAAAACTCACTAAATGACTCCTCCCACCATATTATGATGTTGCCCAAGTTTTGGGCTCGATCCGAAATCAATAGGTGTTCCAAATTGGACAATTCAAGTTCAACGGCAGTTCGTTCCTAATTGGAGTGGTTGGTGTATTCCATACTTCTAGCGATGGGATTTCACTCAAAACTCCCCAAATGACTCCCCCCACCATATTATGATCTTGTCAAAAGTTTCGGGCTCGATCCTAAATCAATAGGTGTGAGAAATTGGACAATTCAAGTTCAACGGCAATTCATTCCTAATTGGAGTGGTTGGTGTATTCCGTATTTCTAGCGATTGGATTTGACTCAAAACTCACCAAATGGCTCCTCCCACAATATTATGATGTTGCCCAAGTTTTGGGCTCGATCCGAAATCAATAGGTGTTCCAAATTGGACAATTCAAGTTCAACGGCAGTTCGTTGCTAATTGGAGTGGTTGGTGTATTCCATACTTCTAGCGATTGGATTTCACTCAAAACCCACCAAATGACTCCTCCCACCATATTATGATGTTGCCCAAGTTTTGGGCACGATCCGAAATCTATAGGTGTGAGAAATTGGACAATTCCAGTTCAACGGCAGTTCGTTCCTAATTGGAGTGGTTGGGGTAATTCATAGTTCTAGCGATTGGATTTCACTCAAAACTCACCAAATGACTCCTCCCACCATATTATTATGTTGCCCAACTTTGGGGCCCGATCTGAAATCAATAGGTGGGTGAAATTGGACAATTCAAGTTCAACGGCAGTTCGTTCCTAATTGGTGTGGTTGGTGTACTCCACACTTCTAGCGATTGGATTTCACTCAAAACTCACCAAATGACTCCTCCCACCATATTATGAAATTGCCCAAGTTTTGGGCTCGATCCGAAATCAATAGGTGTTCCAAATTGGACAATTCAAGTTCAACGGCAGTTCGTTCCTAATTGGAGTGGTTGGTGTATTCCATACTTCTAGCGATTGGATTTCACTCAAAACTCACCAAATGACTCCTCCCACCATATTATGATGTTGCACAAGTTTGGGGTTCCATCCGGAATCAATAGGTGTGAGAAATTGGACAATCCAAGTTCAACAGCAGTTCGTTCCTAATTGGAGTGGTTAGTGTATTCCACACTTATAGCAATTGGATTTCAGTCAAAACTCACCAAATGACTCCTCCCACCGTATTATGATGTTGCTCAAGTTTGGGGTTTGATTCGAAATCAATAGGTGTGAGAAATTGGACAATTCAAGTTCAACGGCAGTTCGTTCCTTATTGGAGTGGTTGGTGTATTCCATACTTCTAGCGATTGGATTTCACTCAAAACTCACCAAATGACTCCTCCCACCATATTATGATGTTGCACTAGCTTGGGGTTCCATCCGGAATCAATAGGTGTGAGAAATTGGATAATCCAAGTTCAACAGCAGTTCGTTCCTAATTGGAGTGGTTGGTGTATTCCACACTTATAGCAATTGGATTTCACTCAAAACTCACCAAATGACTCCTCCCACCGTATTATGTTGTTGCACAAGTTTGGGGTTTGATCCGAAATCAATAGGTGTGAGAAATTGGACAATTTAAGTTCAACGGCAGTTCGTTCCTAATTTTAGTGGTTGGTGTATTCCATA
This sequence comes from Prunus avium, assembly GCF_965620075.1. Classification (NCBI taxonomy): domain Eukaryota; kingdom Viridiplantae; phylum Streptophyta; class Magnoliopsida; order Rosales; family Rosaceae; genus Prunus; species Prunus avium. The sequence goes on from NC_142287.1 coordinate 2,325,682, forward strand.
CTTCTAGCAATTGGATTTCACTCAAAACTCACCAAATGACTCCTCCCCCCATATTGTGATGTTGCACAAGTGTGGGGTTCCATCCGGAATCAATAGGTGCGAGAAATTGGACAATCCAAGTTCAACGGCAGTTCGTTCCAAATTGGAGTGGTTGGTGTATTCCATACTTCTAGCGATTGGATTTCACTTAAAACTCCCCAAATGACTCCTCCCACCATATTATGATGTTGCACAAGTTTGGGGTTCCATCCGGAATCAATAGGTGTGAGAAATTGGACAATCCAAGTTCAACAGCAGTTCGTTCCTAATTGGAGTGGTTAGTGTATTCCACACTTATAGCAATTGGATTTCAGTCAAAACTCACCAAATGACTCCTCCCACCGTATTATGTTGTTGCACAAGTTTGGGGTTTGATCCGAAATCAATAGGTGTGAGAAATTGGACAATCCAAGTTCAACAGCAGTTCGTTCCTAATTGGAGTGGTTGGTGTATTCCATACTTCTGGCGATTGGATTTCACTCAAACCTCACCAAATGACTCCTCCCCCCATATTATGATGTTGCACAAGTTTCGGGTTCCATCCGGAATCAATAGGTGTGAGAAATTGGACAATCCAAGTTCAACGGCACTTCGTTCCTAATTGGAGTGGTTGGTGTATTCCACACTTATAGCAACTGGATTTCACTCAAAACTCTCCAAATGACTCCTCCCACCTTATTATGATGTTGCACAAGTTTGGGGTTTGATCCGAAATCAATAGGTGTGAGAAATTGCACAATTTAAGTTCAACGGCAGTTCGTTCCTAATTGGAGTGGTTGGTGTATTCCATACTTCTGGCGATTGGATTTCACCCAAAACTCACCAAATGACTCCTCCCACCATATTATGATGTTGCCCAAGTTTTGGGCTCGATCCGAAATCGATAGGTGTGAGAAATTGGACAATTTATGTTCAACGGCAGTTCGTTCCTAATTTTATTGGTTGGTGTATTCCATACTTCTAGCGATTGGATTTCACTCAAAACTCACCAAATGACTCCTTCCCCCATATTATGATGTTGCACAAGTTTGGGGTTCCATCCGGAATCAATAGGTGTGAGAAATTGGACAATCCAACTTCAACGGCAGTTCGTTCCTAATTGGAGTGGTTGGTGTATTCCATACTTCTAGCGATTGGATTTCACTCAAAACTCACCACATGACTCCTCCCACCATATTGTGATGGTGCCCAAGTTTTGGGCTCGATCCGAACTCAATTGTTGTTAGAAATTGGACAATTCAAGTTCAACGGCAGTTCGTTCCTAATTGGAGTGGTTGGTGTATTCCATACTTCTGCGATTGGATTTCACCCAAAACTCACCAAATGACTCGTCCCACCATATTATGATGTTGTACAAGTTTGGGGTTCCTTCCGGAATCAATAGGTGTGAGAAATTGGACAATCCAAGTTCAAAAGCAGTTCGTTCCTAATTGGAGTGGTTGGTGTATTCCACACTTATAGCAATTGGATTTCACTCAAAACTCACCAAATGACTCCTCCCACCAGATTATGATGTTGCCCAAGTTTTGGGCTCGATCCGAAATCAATAGGTGTTCCAAATTGGACAATCCAAGTTCAACGGCAGTGCGTTCCTAATTGGAGTTGTTGGTCTATTCCATACTTCTAGCGATTGGATTTCACTCAAAACTCGACAAATGACTCCTCCCACCATATTATGTTGTGGCCCAAGTTTTGGACTCGATCCGAAATCAATAGGTGTGAGAAATTGGACAGTTCAAGTTCAACGGCAGTTCGTTCCTAATTGGAGTGGTTGGTGTATTCCATACTCCTAGCGATTGGATTTCACTCAAAACACCCCAAATGACTCCTCCCACCGTATTATGATGTTGCACAAGTTTGGGGTTCGATCCGAAATCAATAGGTGTGAGAAATTGGACAATTCAAGTTCAACGGCAGTTCGTTCCTAATTGGAGGGGTTGGTGAATTCCATACTTCTAGCGATTGGATTTCACTCAAAACTCATCAAAAGACTCCTCCCACCATATTATGTTGTTGCCCAAATTTTGGGCTCGATCCGAAATCAATAGGTGTGAGAAATTGGACAGTTCAAGTTCAACGGCAGTTCGTTTCTAATTGGAGTGGTTGCTGTATTCCCCACTTCTAGCGATTGGACTCAAAACTCACCAAATGACTCCTCCCACCATATTATGATGTTGGCCAGGTTTTGGGCTCGATCCGAAATCAATAGGTGTTCCAAATTGGACAATTCAAGTTCAACGGTAGTTCGTTCCTAATTGGGGTGGTTGGTGTATTCCAAACTTCTAGCGATTGGATTTCCCTCAAAACTCACCAAATGACTCCTCCCACCATATTATGATGTTGCCCAAGTTTTGGGCTCGATCCGAAATCAATAGGTGTTCCAAATTGGACAATTCAAGTTCAACGGGAGTTCGTTCCTAATTGGAGCGGTTGGTGTATTCCATACTTCTAGCGATTGGATTTCACTCAAAACTCACCAAAGGACTCCTCCCACCATATTATGATGTTGCCCAAATTTTGGGCTCGATCCGAAATCAATACGTGTGAGAAATTGGACAATTTAAGTTTAACGGCAGTTCGTTCCTACTTGGAGTGGTTGGTGTATTCCATACTTCTGGCGATTGGATTTCACTCAAAACTCACCAAATGACTCCTCCCCCCATATTATGATGTTGCACAAGTTTCGGGTTCCATCCGGAATCAATAGGTGTGAGAAATTGGACAATCCAAGTTCAACGGCACTTCGTTCCTAATTGGAGTGGTTGGTGTATTCCACACTTATAGCAACTGGATTTCACTCAAAACTCTCCAAATGACTCCTCCCACCTTATTATGATGTTGCACAAGTTTGGGGTTTGATCCGAAATCAATAGGTGTGAGAAATTGCACAATTTAAGTTCAACGGCAGTTCGTTCCTAATTGGAGTGGTTGGTGTATTCCATACTTCTGGCGATTGGATTTCACCCAAAACTCACCAAATGACTCCTCCCACCATATTATGATGTTGCCCAAGTTTTGGGCTCGATCCGAAATCAATAGGTGTGAGAAATTGGACAATTTATGTTCAACGGCAGTTCGTTCCTAATTTTATTGGTTGGTGTATTCCATACTTCTAGCGATTGGATTTCACTCAACACTCACCAAATGACTCCTTCCCCCATATTATGATGTTGCACAAGTTTGGGGTTCCATCCGGAATCAATAGGTGTGAGAAATTGGACAATCCAACTTCAACGGCAGTTCGTTCCTAATTGGAGTGGTTGGTGTATTCCATACTTCTAGCGATTGGATTTCACTCAAAACTCACCACATGACTCCTCCCACCATATTGTGATGGTGCCCAAGTTTTGGGCTCGATCCGAACTCAATTGTTGTTAGAAATTGGACAATTCAAGTTCAACGGCAGTTCGTTCCTAATTGGAGTGGTTGGTGTATTCCATACTTCTGCGATTGGATTTCACCCAAAACTCACCAAATGACTCGTCCCACCATATTATGATGTTGTACAAGTTTGGGGTTCCTTCCGGAATCAATAGGTGTGAGAAATTGGACAATCCAAGTTCAAAAGCAGTTCGTTCCTAATTGGAGTGGTTGGTGTATTCCACACTTATAGCAAGTGGATTTCACTCAAAACTCACCAAATGACTCCTCCCACCAGATTATGATGTTGCCCAAGTTTTGGGCTCGATCCGAAATCAATAGGTGTTCCAAATTGGACAATCCAAGTTCAACGGCAGTGCGTTCCTAATTGGAGTTGTTGGTCTATTCCATACTTCTAGCGATTGGATTTCACTCAAAACTCGACAAATGACTCCTCCCACCATATTATGTTGTGGCCCAAGTTTTGGACTCGATCCGAAATCAATAGGTGTGAGAAATTGGACAATTCAAGTTCAACGGCAGTTCGTTCCTAATTGGAGTGGTTGGTGTATTCCATACTTCTAGCGATTGGATTTCACCCAAAACTCATCAAAAGACTCCTCCCACCATATTATGTTGTTGCCCAAGTTTTGGGCTCGATCCGAAATCAATAGGTGTGAGAAATTGGACAGTTCAAGTTCAACGGCAGTTCGTTCCTAATTGGAGTGGTTGGTGTATTCCGTACTCCTAGCGATTGGATTTCACTCAAAACACCCCAAATGACTCCTCCCACCGTATTATGATGTTGCACAAGTTTGGGGTTCGATCCGAAATCAATAGGTGTGAGAAATTGGACAATTCAAGTTCAACGGCAGTTCGTTCCTAATTGGAGGGGTTGGTGAATTCCATACTTCTAGCGATTGGATTTCACTCAAAACTCATCAAAAGACTCCTCCCACCATATTATGTTGTTGCCCAAGTTTTGGGCTCGATCCGAAATCAATAGGTGTGAGAAATTGGACAGTTCAAGTTCAACGGCAGTTCGTTTCTAATTGGAGTGGTTGCTGTATTCCACACTTCTAGCGATTGGACTCAAAACTCACCAAATGACTCCTCCCACCATATTATGATGTTGCCCGGGTTTTAGGCTCGATCCGAAATCAATAGGTGTTCGAAATTGGACAATTCAAGTTCAACGGCAGTTCGTTCCTAATTGGAGTGGTTGGTGTATTCCATACTTCTAGCGATTGGATTTCACTCAAAACTCACCAAATGACTCCTCCCACCATATTATGATGTTGCCCAAGTTTTCGGCTCGATCCGAAATCAATAGGTGTTCCAAATTGGACAATTCAAGTTCAACGGCAGTTCGTTCCTAATTGGAGTGGTTGGTGTATTCCATACTTCTAGCGATTGGATTTCACTCAAAACTCACCAAATGACTCCTCCCACCATATTGTGATGTTGCCCAAGTTTTGGGCTCGTTCCGAACTCAATTGTTGTTAGAAATTGGACAATTCAAGTTCAACGGCAGTTCGTTCCGAATTGGAGTGGTTGGTGTATTCCATACTTCTAGCGATTGGATTTCACCCAAAACTCACCAAATGACTCCTCCCACCATATTATGATGTTGTACAAGTTTGGGGTTCCTTCCGGAATCAATAGGTGTGAGAAATTGGACAACCCAAGTTCAAAAGCAGTTCGTTCCTAATTGGAGTGGTTGGTGTATTCCACACTTATAGCAATTGGATTTCACTCAAAACTCACCAAATGACTCCTCCCACCAGATTATGATGTTGCCCAAGTTTTGGGCTCGATCCGAAATCAATAGGTGTTCCAAATTGGACAATCCAAGTTCAACGGCAGTGCGTTCCTAATTGGAGTTGTTGGTCTATTCCATACTTCTAGCGACTGGATTTCACTCAAAACTCGACAAATGACTCATCCCACCATATTATGTTGTGGCCCAAGTTTTGGGCTCGATCCGAAATCAATAGGTGTGAGAAATTGGACAATTCAAGTTCAACGGCAGTTCGTTCCTAATTGGAGTGGTTGGTGTATTCCATACTTCTAGCGATTGGATTTCACTCAAAACTCATCAAAAGACTCCTCCCACCATATTATGATGTTGCCCAAGTTTGGGGCTTGATCCGAAATCAATAGGTGTGAGAAATTGGACAATTCAAGTTCAACGGCAGTTCGTTCCTAATTGGAGTGGTTGGTGAATTCCATACTTCTAGCGATTGGATTTCACTCAAAACTCATCAAAAGACTCCTCCCACCATATTATGTTGTTGCCCATGTTTTGGGCTCGATCCGAAATCAATAGGTGTGAGAAATTGGACAGTTCAAGTTCAACGGCTGTTCGTTCCTAATTGGAGTGGTTGGTGTATTCCATACTTCTAGCAATTGGACTCAAAACTCACCAAATGACTCCTCCCACCATATTATGATGTTGCCCGGGTTTTAGGCTCGATCCGAAATCAATAGGTGTTCCAAATTGGACAATTCAAGTTCAACGGCAGTTCGTTCCTAATTGGAGTGGTTGGTGTATTCCATACTTCTGGCGATTGGATTTCACTCAAAACTCACCAAATGACTCCTCCCACCATATTATGATGTTGCCCAAGTTTTCGGCTCGATCCGAAATCAATAGGTGTTCCAAATTGGACAATTCAAGTTCAACGGCAGTTCGTTCCTAATTGGAGTGGTTGGTGTATTCCATACTTCTAGCGATTGGATTTCACTCAAAACTCACCAAATGACTCCTCCCACCATATTATGATGTTGCCGAAATTTTGGGCTCGATCCGAAATCAATAGGTGTGAGAAATTGGACAATTCATGTTCAGCGGCAGTTCGTTCCTAATTGGAGTGGTTGGTGTATTCCATACTTCTAGCGATTGGATTTCACTCAAAACTCACCAAATGACTCCTCCCACCATATTATGATGTTGCCCAGGTTTTGGGCTCGATCCAAAATCAATTGGTGTTCCAAATTGGACAATTCAAGTTCAACGGCAGTTCGTTCCTAATTGGAGTGGTTGGTGTATTCCATACTTCTAGCGATTGGATTTCACTCAAAACTCACCAAATGACTCCTCCCACAATATTATGATGTTGCCCAAGTTTTGGGCTCGATCCGAAATCAATAGGTGTGAGAAATTGGACAATTCAAGTTCAACGGCAGTTCGTTCCTAATTGGAGTGGTTGGTGTATTCCATACTTCTAGCGATTGGATTTCACTCAAAACTCACCAAATGACTCCTCCCACCATATTATGATGTTGCCCAAATTTTGGGCTCGATCCGAAATCAATAGGTGTGAGAAATTGGACAATTTATGTTCAACGGCAGTTCGTTCCTAATTGGAGTGGTTGGTGTATTCCATGCTTCTAGCGATTGGATTTTGATCGGTTCATAATTGTATATCATTTTGTACCCTTCTAGCTTATGATTTGGTTATGTTTTTGAGTTAAACTTGTGCTTTTAATCCTTTTTGTGTTTATCTTTCAGTTCATTGAGCTTTAGGTAATAATGATGGCTTTGGATAGTAAATGATGCAATCCGTGCATGTTAGGGCCTAATTTGGATGAATGGATGAAGAGCTTAAAGACAAACTCAATTTTGGCTACAGTCCCCTGCCAGCCCAGTTTCGTAGGTCATATTGCAAGCTTTGTTTCAGCAACCTACATAGCTCGGATGAGGCCACATTCTTCATGAAAGTTGTTCCAATGGGTGTATACTATAACATATCAGAAATTCAGCCCCATTGGATAATTGTGGAGTCTGTTACCTAGCAAACACAGAGCCATGCTCAGGATGGATTTTATCAGCGCGCAAAATGAGTTAGCATTTTGTTTTGGCCTTAACTTCCTCCTCCGATCTTGGATTGGCCCAAATGATATATGGCTGGAAAGAAGACATTCTGAACTTCAATTTCGAGTGCTTAAAGTCCTAATTTGATTAATAGAAGCCCAAGTTGTAAGCCCTTGAAGTTGCTGGTCATGCTGACCTCAGCATGTGCTGGTTGGATGCTTGGTCATGGTGAGCTAGGTATGAGCTATCATTTCTGGTTGGAAGCTTGGTCATGGTGACATGAAGATGAGCTAGGGCTGCTGGTGGGATCTATTGGTGAAGTGCATCAACCAATTCAAGATTTTCTAATACAAGTGCATCACCCAATTTAGATTTTCTAATACAAGTGCATCAACCATTTCAGATTTTATAAAACAAGTGTTGTATGCATTAGCCATATTGAATTCAGATTTTCACTTCCCCTAGGCCTATAAATAGGGAAGTTCTCTAAGCTTGTAAACACACCCCAAGGGGGGGAGCTCTCAAACACTTCTCTAGAGCTCCCTTCCCTTCTCTCCCTCAAATTCTCTTAGTTTTCCTTTCTAGTTCTCAATTCTAGCTTTCTCTAATGTTTTCTTAGTTGTAATTTATTTTTCTTGTTATGTAAATTCTTTTCTTTAGTTTCAAGTTTGATTAGTTTCCAAGTTTCAATTATGGTTTTTGTTCTTATTCATTATGCTTATAAGTTAATATGCTTGTTTGAATGATTGATCACCATTTAGGCTTGCATGTTAGCTATCTTGGTTTGAATTAAGAGTATACACCATGCTTTAATTCGAATTGAACTATGAATAGGAAGAGTATGTATGGACATTCGACAACAGGGATTAGATACATACTTGGTTGTTTAAAATGTTCTTCTATGCTTAATGGGTTCCTAATGCTTAGTTTTAGGTTAGACAACAAATGATCAAATTAGGGAATTAGGAACACAAGGTTATGACCACACACCATGGCTTAATCATACTTTAGCTAGAATCAATCCATTAATCTTAATTGAACTTGGGAACTTATTGGCTTGAGTTATTTCTTTTTTTCTTGTTGTATTTATTTCCTTTCTTTTTCATTTCTGTTTTGTGTAGGGAAAATGAATGGGATCATTCAATCACCAATCCTCGTGGGATCGACCTCGCACTTACATACGCTATACTACCAACGGTTCGTGCACTTGCGAGTATCACAAGTTGAGGATGCAACTGAATCCATTTTGGTGCAGCTGTATCTACGCAACAAGTTTTTGGCGCCGTTGCCGGGGATTGGCAACATAGTTTGGTTCTATTTCTTTTCCCTACTTGTTTTATTTTTATTTTTCATTTTCATGTTCTTCTAAACAATTTCAAGTTTTAAAGTTAATGATGTTAATGGACCAGTTGTGTTTGTAGTCCAACAGAAAAGGACAATTGCCCAACAAGCAAGAGAACTGGGTTTAAGTCCCAGCTTACACAACCCATTGATGCTTGTTGCTTTGAAGCATGGAATTGGATGTGTGTTGATATTCCTTTTCATTTTAGTTTTTATTTCCTAATCCTTTTAATTCCATTTCAAGTTTGTGTGTTTGTTTTAGCAATTTATGGTAGCTTAATAAAAATGGAGAGAGATGGCAACCTCAATCATAAAGATAGGAAGTGTGGAGCAGTAGGAGAAGTCGCGACCTCCAAGTGCATCACATTCGACCTAATCGCTTCAAGGGGGAGCATTTCAATCCTTTCTCTTCTTTGAATTATGTTTCTTTCCGTCATTGTTTTTACCTTTTGGTCCGCGTCGAGTTCTTTGTTTTTCTGTGCTGAATCCAACCATATAAAGAACGTAAAATTTGGACTTACGGTTGGAAAGTTATAGCCTAAAAACTGAACAGAGGTCGAAGCTGAAAAACATAGAAACGAATCTGTCCAAATGGTGATAAACGGGTGATAGAAAGTGCTGTTTGTGTTTTTCTTTGGTTTATTGGCTTGAGTTATTTCTTTTCACAAAATGTTCGGAAAGATTGTTTTGAGTTTTTATTTTGATTTTGTTTTTTTTGTTTTTTGTGTTTTGTGTTTTGTTTTTATTTTTATGTTTGTTTTTGGTTTTGGTTTTGCTTAAGAACTAACAAATCTAATAAGTTTTCTAACCATTTTGTTTTGTAGAGTTAGAAAAACGTTTGTGGGTATCGTAACTGTTAAACCCTCAGGAGACACAACTCCTCCTACTAGGGATGTCTAGAGGTTTAAAGGCTTGTTGCATTCGCTCAATGCAATCGAGTTACCTACGAAAGTGGTCTAGTTAACTTCTTGTTTTGTTTTTAACTTTGTTTTGTGTTGTTTTGCTCGAGGACTAGCAAAATCTAGGTTTGGGGGTATTTGATCGGTTCATAATTGTATATCATTTTGTACCCTTCTAGCTTATGATTTGGTTATGTTTTTGAGTTAAACTTGTGCTTTTAATCCTTTTTGTGTTTATCTTTCAGTTCATTGAGCTTTAGGTAATAATGATGGCTTTGGATAGTAAATGATGCAATCCGTGCATGTTAGGGCCTAATTTGGATGAATGGATGAAGAGCTTAAAGACAAACTCAATTTTGGCTACAGTCCCCTGCCAGCCCAGTTTCGTAGGTCATATTGCAAGCTTTGTTTCAGCAACCTACATAGCTCGGATGAGGCCACATTCTTCATGAAAGTTGTTCCAATGGGTGTATACTATAACATATCAGAAATTCAGCCCCATTGGATAATTGTGGAGTCTGTTACCTAGCAAACACAGAGCCATGCTCAGGATGGATTTTATCAGCGCGCAAAATGAGTTAGCATTTTGTTTTGGCCTTAACTTCCTCCTCCGATCTTGGATTGGCCCAAATGATATATGGCTGGAAAGAAGACATTCTGAACTTCAATTTCGAGTGCTTAAAGTCCTAATTTGATTAATAGAAGCCCAAGTTGTAAGCCCTTGAAGTTGCTGGTCATGCTGACCTCAGCATGTGCTGGTTGGATGCTTGGTCATGGTGAGCTAGGTATGAGCTATCATTTCTGGTTGGAAGCTTGGTCATGGTGACATGAAGATGAGCTAGGGCTGCTGGTGGGATCTATTGGTGAAGTGCATCAACCAATTCAAGATTTTCTAATACAAGTGCATCACCCAATTTAGATTTTCTAATACAAGTGCATCAACCATTTCAGATTTTATAAAACAAGTGTTGTATGCATTAGCCATATTGAATTCAGATTTTCACTTCCCCTAGGCCTATAAATAGGGAAGTTCTCTAAGCTTGTAAACACACCCCAAGGGGGGGAGCTCTCAAACACTTCTCTAGAGCTCCCTTCCCTTCTCTCCCTCAAATTCTCTTAGTTTTCCTTTCTAGTTCTCAATTCTAGCTTTCTCTAATGTTTTCTTAGTTGTAATTTATTTTTCTTGTTATGTAAATTCTTTTCTTTAGTTTCAAGTTTGATTAGTTTCCAAGTTTCAATTATGGTTTTTGTTCTTATTCATTATGCTTATAAGTTAATATGCTTGTTTGAATGATTGATCACCATTTAGGCTTGCATGTTAGCTATCTTGGTTTGAATTAAGAGTATACACCATGCTTTAATTCGAATTGAACTATGAATAGGAAGAGTATGTATGGACATTCGACAACAGGGATTAGATACATACTTGGTTGTTTAAAATGTTCTTCTATGCTTAATGGGTTCCTAATGCTTAGTTTTAGGTTAGACAACAAATGATCAAATTAGGGAATTAGGAACACAAGGTTATGACCACACACCATGGCTTAATCATACTTTAGCTAGAATCAATCCATTAATCTTAATTGAACTTGGGAACTTATTGGCTTGAGTTATTTCTTTTTTTCTTGTTGTATTTATTTCCTTTCTTTTTCATTTCTGTTTTGTGTAGGGAAAATGAATGGGATCATTCAATCACCAATCCTCGTGGGATCGACCTCGCACTTACATACGCTATACTACCAACGGTTCGTGCACTTGCGAGTATCACAAGTTGAGGATGCAACTGAATCCATTTTGGTGCAGCTGTATCTACGCAACAGATTTCACTCAAAACTCACCAAATGACTCCTCCCCCCCTATTATGATGTTGCACAAGTTTGGGGTTCCATCTGGAATCAATAGGTGTGAGAAATTGGACAATCCAAGTTCAACGGCAGTTCGTTCCTAATTGGAGTGGTTGGTGTATTCCACACTTATAGCAACTGGCTTTCACTCAAAACTCACCAAATGACACCTCCCACCGTATTATGATGTTGCACAAGTTTGGGGTTTGATCCGAAATCAATCGGTGTGAGAAATTGGACAATTCAAGTTCAACGGCAGTTCGTTCCTAATTGGAGTGGTTGGTGTATTCCATACTTCTAGCAACTGGATTTCACTCAAAATTCCTCAAATGACTCCTCCCACCGTATTATGATGTTGCACAAGTTTGGGGTTCGATCCGAAATCAATAGGTGTGAGAAATTGGACAATTCAAGTTCAACGACAGTTCGTTCCTAATTGGAGTGGTTGGTGTATTCCATACTTCTAGCGATTGGATTTCACTTAAAACTCACCAAATGACTCCTCCCACCATATTATGATGTTGCCCAAGTTTGGGGCTTGATCCGAAATCAATAGGTGTGAGAAATTGGACAATTCAAGTTCAACGACAGTTCGTTCCTAATTGGAGTGGTTGGTGTATTCCATACTTCTTGCGATTGGATATCACTCAAAACTCACCACATGAATCCTGCCACCATATTATGATGTTGCCCAAGTTTTGGGCTCAATCCGAAATCAATAGGTGTTCCAAATTGGACAATTCAAGTTCAACGGCAGTTCGTTCCTAATTGGAGTGGTTGGTGTATTCCATACATCTAGCGATTGGATTTCACTCAAAACTCACCAAATGACTCCTTCCAACATATTATGTTGTTGCCCAAGTTTTGGGCTCGATCCGAAATCAATAGGTGTTCCAGAATGGACAATTCAAGTTCAACGGCAGTTCCTTCCTAATTGGAGTGGTTGGTGTATTCCATACTTCTATCGATTGGATTTCACTTAAAACTCACCAAATGACTCCTCCCACCATATTATGATGTTGCCCAAGTTTGGGGCTTGATCCGAAATCAATAGGTGTGAGAAATTGGACAATTCAAGTTCAACGACAGTTCGTTCCTAATTGGAGTGGTTGGTGTATTCCACACTTATAGCAATTGGATTTCACTCAAAACTCACCAAATGACTCCTCCCACCAAATTGTGTTGTTGCCCAAGTTTTGGGCTCGATACGAAATCAATAGGTGTGAGAAATTGGACAATTCAAGTTCAACAGCAGTTCGTTCCTAATTGGAGTGGTTGGTGTATTCCGTACTTCTAGCGAATGGATTTCACTTAAAACTCACAAAATGACTCCTCCCACCATATTATGATGTTGCCCAAGTTTTGGGCTCGATACGAAATCAATAGTTGTGAGAAATTGGACAATTCAAGTCCAACGACAGTTCGTTCCTAATTGGAGTGGTTGGTGTATTCCATACTTCTAGCGATTCAAAACTCACCAAATGACTCCTCCCACCATATTATGATGTTGGCCAGGTTTTGAGCGCGATCCGAAATCAATAGGTGTTCCAAATTGGACAATTCAAGTTCAACGGCAGTTCGTTCCTAATTGGAGTGGTTGGTGTATTCCGTACTTCTAGCGATTGGATTTCACTCAAAACTCACCAAATGAGTCCTCCCACCATATTATGATGTTGTACAAGTTTGGGGTTCCATCCGGAATCAATAGGTGTGAGAAATTGGACAATCCAAGTTCAAAAGCAGTTCGTTCCTAATTGGAGTGGTTGGTGTATTCCACACTTATAGCAATTGGATTTCACTCAAAACTCACCAAATGACTCCTCCCACCAGATTATGATGTTGCCCAAGTTTTGGGCTCGATCCGAAATCAATAGGTGTTCCAAATTGGACAATTCAAGTTCAACGGCAGTTCGTTCCTAATTGGAGTGGTTGGTGTATTCCATACTTCTAGCGATTGGATTTCACTCAAAACTCACCAAATGACTCCTCCAACCATATTATGATGTTGCCCAAGTTTTCGGCTCGATCCGAAATCAATAGGTGTTCCAAATTGGACAATTCAAGTTCAACGGCAGTTCGTTCCTAATTGGAGTGGTTGGTGTATTCCATACTTCTAGCGATTGGATTTCACTCAAAACTCACCAAATGACTCCTCCCACCATATTGTGATGTTGCCCAAGTTTTGGGCTCGTTCCGAACTCAATTGTTGTTAGAAATTGGACAATTCAAGTTCAACGGCAGTTCGTTCCTAATTGGAGTGGTTGGTGTATTCCATACTTCTAGCGATTGGATTTCACCCAAAACTCACCAAATGACTCCTCCCACCATATTATGATGTTGTACAAGTTTGGGGTTCCTTCCAGAATCAATAGGTGTGAGAAATTGGACAACCCAAGTTCAAAAGCAGTTCGTTCCTAATTGGAGTGGTTGGTGTATTCCACACTTATAGCAACTGGATTTCACTCAAAGCTCACCAAATGACTCCTCCCACCGTATTATGATGTCGCACAAGTTTGGGGTTTGATCCGAAATCAATCGGTGTGAGAAATTGGACAATTCTAGTTCAACGGCAGTTCGTTCCTAATTGGAGTGGTTGGTGTATTCCATACTTCTAGCGATTGGATTTCACTCAAAACTCACCAAATGACTCCTCCCACCATATTATGATGTTGCCCAAGTTTTGGGCTCGATCCCAAAAAATAGGTGTTCCAAATTGGACAATTCAAGTTCAACGGCAGTTCGTTCCTAATTGGAGTGGTTGGTGAATTCCATACTTCTAGCGATTGGATTTCACTCAAAACTCACCAAATGACTCCTCCCACCATATTATGATGTTGCCCAAGTTTGGGGCTTGATCTGAAATCAAAAGGTGTGAGAAATTGGACAATTCAAGTTCAACGACAGTTCGTTCCGAATTGGAGTGGTTGGTGTATTCCATACTTCTAGCGATTGGATATCACTAAAAACTCAGCAAATGACTCCTCCCACCATATTATGATGTTGCCCAAGTTTTGGGCACAATCTGAAATCAATAGGTGTTCCAAATTGGACAATTCAAGTTCAACAGCAGTTCGTTCCTAATTGGAGTGGTTGGTGTATTCCATACTTCTAGCGATTGGATTTCACTCAAAACTCACCAAATGACTCCTCCCAACATATTATGTTGTTGCCCAAGTTTTAGGCTCGACCCGAAATCAATAGGTGTTCCAAATTGGACAATTCAAGTTCAACGGCAGTTCGTTCCTAATTGGAGTGGTTGGTGTATTCCATACTTCTAGTGATTGAATTTCACTCAAAACTCCCCAAACGACTCCACCCAACATATTATGATGTTGCCCAAGTTTTGGGCTCGACCCGAAATCAATAATTTTGAGAAATTGGACAATTCATGTTCAACGACAGTTCGTTCCTAATTGGAGTGGTTGGTGTATTCCATACTTCTAGCGATTGGATTTCACTCAAAACCCACCAAATGACTCCTCCCACCATATTATGATGTTAACCAAGTTGTGGGCTCGATCCGAAATCAATAGGTGTGAGAAATTGGACAATTCAAGTTCAACGGCAGTTCGTTCCTAATTGGAGTGGTTGGTGTATTCCGTACTTGTAGCGATTGGATTTCACTCAAAACTCACCAAATGACTCCTCCCACCATATTATTATGTTGCCCAAGTTTGGGGCCCGATCTGAAATCAATAGGTGGGTGAAATTCGACAATTCAAGTTCAACGGCAATTCGTTCCTAATTGGAGTGGTTGGTGTATTCGATACTTCTAGCGATTGGATTTCACTCAAAACTCACCAAATGACTCCTCCCACCATATTATGATGTTGCCCAAGTTTTGGGCTCAATCTGAAATCAATAGGTGTTCCAAATTGGACAATTCAAGTTCAACGGCAGTTCGTTCCTAATTGGAGTGGTTGGTGTATTCCATACTTCTAGCGATTGGATTTCACCCAAAACTCACCAAATGACTCGTCCCACCATATTATGATGTTGCCCAAGTTTTCGGCTCGATCCGAAATCAATAGGTGTAAGAAATTGGACAATTCAAGTTCAAAGGAAGTTCGTTCCAAATTGGAATGGTTGGGGTAATTCATAGTTCTGGCGATTGGATTTCACTCAAAACACCCCAAATGACTCCTCCCACCATACTATTATGTTGCCCAAGTTTGGGGCCCGATCTGAAATCATTAGGTGGGTGAAATTCGACAATTCAAGTTCAACGGCAGTTCGTTCCTAATTGGAGTGGTTGGTGTATTCGATACTTCTAGCGATTGGATTTCACTCAAAACTCACCGAATGACTCCTCCCACGATATTATGATGTTGCCCAAGTTTTGGGCTCGATCCGAAATCAATAGGTGTGAGAAATTGGACAATTCAAGTTCAAAGGAAGTTCGTTCCAAATTGAAGTGGTTGGGGCAATTCATAGTTCTTTGGATTGGATTTCACTCAAAACACACCAAATGACTCCTCCCACCATATGATGATGTTGCCCAATTTTTGGGCTCGTTCCGAAATCAATAGGTGTGAGAAATTGGACAATTCAAGTTCAAAGGAAGTTCGTTCCAAATTGGAGTGGTTGGGGTAATTCATAGTTCTTTGGATTGTCTTTCACTCAAAACTCACCAAATGACTCCTCCCACCATATTGTGATGTTGCCAAAGTTTTGGTCTCGATCCGAAATCAATAGGTGTGAGAAATTGGAGTGGTTGGTGTATTCCATACTTCTAGCGATTGGATTTCACTCAAAACTCACCAAATGACTCCTCCCACCATATTATCATGTTGCCCAAGTTTTAGGCTCGATCCGAAGTCAACAGGTGAAAGAAATTGGACAATTCAAGTTCAACGGCAGTTCGTTCCTAAGTGGAGTGGTTGGTGTATTCCATACTTCTAGCTATTGGATTTCACTCAAAACTCACCAAATGACTCCTCCCACCATATTATGATGTTGCCCAAGTTTTGGGCTCGATCCGAAATCAATATGTGCGAGACATTGGACAATTCAAGTTCAAACGCAGTTCGTTCCAAATTGGAGTGGTTCGGGTAATTCATAGTTCTAGCAGTTGGATTTCACTCAAAACACACCAAATGACTCCTCCCACCATATTATTATGTTGCCCAAGTTTGGGGCCCGATCTGAAATCAATAGGTGGGTGAAATTCGACAATTCAAGTTCAACGGCAATTCGTTCCAAATTGGAGTGGTTGGTGTATTCGATACTTCAAGCGATTGGATTTCACTCAAAACTCACCAAATGACTCCTCCCACCATATTATCTTGTTCCCCAGGTTTTGGGCTCGATCCGAAATCAATAGGTTTGAGAAATTGGACAATTCAAATTCAACGGCAGTTCGTTCCTAATTAGAGTGGTTGGTGTATTACATACTTCTAGCGATTGGATTTCACTCAAAACTCACCAAATGACTCCTCCCACCATATTATGATGTTGCCCAAGTTCTGGGCTCGATCCGAAATGAATCGGTATTCCAAATTGGACAATTCAAGTTCAACGGCAGTTCGTTCCTAATTCGAGTGGTTGGTGTATTCCATACTTCTAGAGATTGGATTTCACTCAAAACTCACTAAATGACTCCTCCCACCATATTACGATGTTCTCCAAGTTTTGGTCTCGATCCGAAATCAATAGGTGTGAGAAATTGGACAATTCAAGTTCAACGGCAGTTCGTTCCTAATTGAAGTGGTTGGTGTATTCCATACTTCTAGCGATTGGATTTCACCCAAAACTCACCAAATGACTCCTCCCACCATATTATCATGTTGCCCAAGTTTTGGGCTCGAACCGAAATCAATAGGTGTGAGAAATTGGACAATTCAAGTTCAAAGGCAATTCGTTCGAAATTGGAGTGGTTGGGGTAATTCATAGTTCTGGCGATTGGGTTTCACTCAAAACATTCCAAATGACTCCTCCCATCATATTATGATGTTACCGAAGTTTTGGGCTCGATCCGAAATCAATCGGTGTGAGAAATTGGACAATTCAAGTTCAACGGCAGTTCGTTCCTAATCGGAGTAGTTGGTGTATTCCATACTTCAAGCGATTGGATTTCACTCAAAAGTCACCAAATGACTCCTCCCACCATATTATGGTGTCCCCCAAGTTTGGGGCTCGATCCTAAATCAATAGGTGTGAGAAATTGGACAATTCAAGTTCAACGGCAATTCATTCCTAATTGGAGTGGTTGGTGTATTCCATACTTCTAGCGATTGGATTTTGACTCAAAACTCACCAAATGACTCCACCCACCATATTATGATGTTGCCCAAGTTTTGGGCACGATCCGAAATCTATATGTGTGAGAAATTGGACAATTCAAGTTCAACGACAGTACGTTCATAACTGGCGTGGTTTTTGTATTCCATACTTCTAGCGGTTGGATTTCACTCAAATAGGTGTAAGAAATTGGACAATTAAAGTTCAAAGGCAGTTCGTTCGAAATTGGAATGGTTGGGGAAATTCATAGTTCTGGCGATTGGATTTCACTCAAAACACCCCAAATGACTCCTCCCACCATATTATTATGTTGCCCAAGTTTGGGGCCCGATCTGAAATCAATAGGTGGGTGAAATTCGACAATTCAAGTTCAACGGAAGTTCGTTCATAATTGGAGTGGTTGGTGTATTCCATAGTTCTGGAGATTGGATTTCACTCAAAACTGACCAAATGACTCCTCCCACCATATTATGATGTTCCCCATGTTTTGGGCTCGATCCGAAATCAATAGGTGTGAGAAATTGGACAATTCAAGTTCAACGGCAGTTCGTTCCTAATTGGAGTGGTTGGTGTATTCCATACTTCTAGCGATTGGATTTCACTCAAAACTCACCAAATGACTCCTCCCACCATATCATGATGTTGCCCAAGTTTTGGGCTCGATCCCAAATCAACAGGTGTGAGAAATTGGACAATTCAAGTTCATCGGCAGTTCGTTCCTAACTGGAGTGGTTGGTGTATTCCAAACTTCTAGCGATTGGATTTCACTCAAAACTCACCAAATGACTCCTCGCACCATATTATGAGGTTGCCCAAGTTTTGGGCTCGATCCGAAATCAATAGGTGTAAGAAATTGGACAATTCAAGTTCAACGGCAGTTCGTTCCAAATTGGAGTGGTTGGTGTATTCCATAGTTCTGGAGATTGGATTTCACTCAAAACTGACCAAATGACTCCTCCCACCATATTATGATGTTCCCCATGTTTTGGGCTCGATCCGAAATCAATAGGTGTGAGGAATTGGACAATTAAAGTTCAACGGCAGTTCGTTCCTAATTGGAGTAGTTGGTGTATTCTATACTTCTAGCGATTGGATTTCACTCAAAACTGACCAAATGACTCCTCCCACCATATTATGATGTTCCCCATGTTTTGTGCTCGATCCAAATCAATAGGTGTAAGAAATTGGTCAATTCAAGTTCCACGGCAGTTCGTTCCTTATTGGAGTGGTTGGTATATTCCATACTTCTAGCGATTGGATTTCACTCAAAACTCATCAAATGACTACTCCGACCATATTATGATGTTGCCCAACTTTTGGGCTCGATCCGAAATCAAAAGGTGTGAGAAATCGGACAATTCAAGTTCAACGGCAGTTCGTTCCTAATTGGAGTGGTTGTTGTAATTCATGGTTCTGGCGATTGGATTTCACTCAAAACTTACCAAATGACTCCTCCCACCATATTATGATGTTGCCCAAGCTTTGGGCTCAATTCGAAATCAATAGGTGTAAGAAATTGGACAATTCAAGTTCAAAGGCAGTTCGTTCCAAATTTGAGTGGTTGGGGTAATTCATAGTTCTAACGAATGGATTTAACTCAAAACACACCAAATGACTCCTCCCACCATATTATGATGTTGCCCAAGTTTTGGGCTCGATCCGAAATCAATCGGTGTGAGAAATTGGACAATTCAAGTTCAACGGCAGTTCGTTCCTATTTGGAGTGGTTGATGTATTCCAAACTTCTAGCGATTGGATTTCTCTCAAAACTCACCAAATGACTCCTCCCACCATATTATGATGTTGCCCAAGTTCTGGGCTCGATCCGAAATGAATAGGTGAAAGAAATTGGACAATTCAAGTTGAAAGGCAGTTCGTTCCAAATTTCAGTGGTTGGGGTAATTCATAGTTCTAGCGAATGGATTTAATTCAAAGCACACCAAATGACTCCTCCCACCATATTATGATGTTGCCCAAGTTTTGGGCTCGATCCGAAATCAATAGGTTTGAGAAATTAGACAATTCAAGTTCAACGGCAGTTCCTAATTGGAGTGTTTGCTGTATTCCATACTTCTAGCGGTTGGATTTCACCCAAAACTCTCCAAACGACTCCTCCCACCATATTATGATGTAGCCCAAGTTTTGGGCTCGATCCGAAATTAATAGGTATAAGAAATTGGACAATTTAAGTTCAAGGGCAGTTCGTTCCAAATTTGAGTGGTTGGGGTAATTCATAGTTCTAGCGAATGGATTTAATTCAAAACACCCCAAATGACTCCTCCCACCATATTATGATGTTGCCCAAATTTGGGGCTCGATCCGAAATCAATAGGTGTAAGAAATTGGACAATTCAAGTTGAAAGGCAGTTCGTTCCAAATTGCTGTGGTTGGGGTAATTCATAGTTTTGGCGATTGGATTTCACTCAAAACACACCAAATCACTCCTCCCACCATATTATGATGTTGCCTAAGTTTTGGGCTCTATCCGAAATCAATAGCTGTAAGAAATTGGACAATTCAAATTCAAAGGCAGTTCGTTCCATATTTGAGTGGTTGGGGTAATTCATAGTTCTAGCGAATGGATTTCATTTAAAACACACCAAATGACTCCTCCCAACATATTATGATGTTGCCCAAGTTTTGGGCTCGATCCGAAATCAATAGTTGTGAGAAATTGGACAATTCAAGTTGAACGGCAGTTCGTTCCTAATTGGAGTGGTTGGTGTATTCCATACTTCTAGCGATTCGATTTCACTCAAAACTCACCAAATGACTCCTCCCACCATATTATGACGTTGCCCAAGTTTTGGGCTCGATCCGAAATCAATAGGTGTTTGAAATTGGACAATTCAAGTTCAAAGGCAATTCGTTCCAAATTTGAGTGGTTGGGGTAATTCATAGTTCTAGCGAATGGATTTCGTTCAAAACACACCAAATGACTCCTCCCACCATATTATGATGTTGCCCAAGTTTTGGGCTCTATCCGAAATCAATAGGTGTAAGAAATTGGACAATTCAAGTTCAACGGCAGTTCGTTCCTAATTGGAGTGGTTGGTGTATTCCATACTTCTAGCGATTGGATTTCACTCAAAACTCATCAAATGACTACTTCTACCATATTATGATGTTGCCTAAGTTTTGGGTTCGATCCGAAATCAATAGGTGTGAGAAATCGGACAATTCAAGTTCAACGGCAGTTCGTTCCTAATTGGAGTGGTTGTTGTAATTCATGGTTCTGGCGATTGGATTTCACTCAAAACTTACCAAATGACTCCTCCCACCATATTATGATGTTGCCCAAGCTTTGGGCTCGATCCGAAATGAATAGGTGTAAGAAATTGGACAATTCAAGTTCAAAGGCAGTTCGTTCCAAATTGGAGTGGTTGGGGTAATTCATAGTTCTAGCGATTGGATTTCACTCAAAACATACCAAATGACTCCTAATACGATATTAAGTGGTTGCCAAGTTTTGGGCTCGATCCGAAATCAATAGGTGTAAGAAATTGGACAATTCAAGTTTAAAGCCAGTTCGTTCCAAATTGGAGTGGTTGGAGTAACTCATAGTTCTGGCGATTGGATTCAACACAAAACACACCAAATGACTCCTCCCACCATATTATGATGTTGCCCAAGTTTTGGGCTCGTTCCGAAATCAATAGGTGTGAGAAATTGGACAATTCAAGTTCAACGGCAGTTCGTTCCAAAGTTGAGTGGTAGGGGTAATTCATAGTTCTAGCGATCGGCTCAAAACACACCAAATGACTCCTCCCACCATATTATGATGTTGCCCAAGTTTTGGACTCGATCCGAAATCAATAGGTGTAAGAAATTGGACAATTCATGACAAGACCCGACCCAAATTCCACTTTGGAATCCGAGTCGAACCCTGTGTGTGTCCGACACCTGGCGGGTGTCAGGCACAAATGACTAATTTGCCCTTCTTACTAAAATCCAAATTCTTTTTAGGTTTGACATCCGCCGAAAATTCGGCAGAGTCTCCTCTGTAAACTGAATCTTTTCCCAAATTTTCACCTGTTGGAAAGCATAAAAAAGAAAACATCACAACCGCCAGCATGCTTTCAATGTACATCCAAACAACTTAACCAACTAACCGGCCTGAGGCCATACAGAATTTAAGATAACAGTATAAATACAAAAAGAACTCCTACGTAGCGGAGGAGATGGATGGAGGAAAGTGACGGCCCTGTGGTGATGTCCCCGTACACGACTACTGCCTGGGGGCGCAAAACATTGAAAAACGTGAGTGGACAAAAATAAAGTTTTAGAACATAAGGTATCAACATACTAACCCCTCTGTTAAAACATTTAGAAAATTTAATCATATCCATGTTCAATATCCGTATGAAAATTCAGGCATGCAAATCCTCATACATATAGCTGAGCATATATTCAGTGAAACATTAACAAAATATCTGAGATTAATAAAGGGAAACAATTTCCTTCCACCTAGGTGTACCCATCATAAATCCGTCAATTCCATAATTTCCGTCAATTCCTCCTAGCAGGTCTCAGTAGCATAAAGTTACTCGAGCCGCATTCCTTGCAAGACTCAGAGGACACTTGGTCCACCCGAGCCGCATTCCTAGCACCACAAAGTTTGAGCGTCCCCGAACTTGTGGGCAATTGTCAAACGCACGCTGACTCATCTGAAGGCAACTGGGATGTCCTTGGACATCATTATAATCGAAAGCAACAATTTATCTGAAGGCAACATTTTTGGGTACCTATGGTGGTTTAAAAACAAAATACATGCCCTTCCTGGAAATTACCATTTTATTCCTCAACCAATCATTCAATATGATTAAAACCTCATTTCTTACTTTCCAAGCCATTTGCATTTAAATATAATAACATATAATCGAGAACATATATATAATTTCATTATTCCTGCTCGGAAAGTAATAGCCATAAATAAATCCTTCAAGATCAAATATTGAAACTTTAATAACATAAAATCCATTTATAAAACAAAAGTCCACTCACTGTGCGTCCGAGTTGCTCTGACCCTTTGAGGGTCCCTCCTTTGAATCAGCTGGTACCCGAGTACCTATTTAAGCCATCATAAATATTAAATCAATAAAATTGCTCAACACAATAATTTAATTTAAAGCCCTGACCCCCGGCTTCTAAAAGTGCGTGTACTAGTTTAAGACCATTCTTATCGAGTACGCTGAACCGGTGTACCATAATCCTTGAATCTTTCTGCAATGCACAAAGAATTCCCCCTAGGAGTAAAACTCCCAAACAACACTTGATAACGAGAGCGGAGTTTGTTTCAGTTATACTCTGTCCGAGAGGTCTAAACTTATTGAATAACCACTAATGTTGGATATGTTGTAGAAAACAGGAAACTGAACAACTTTCAAGAAGAAACCTTGGTCATCTGAACAAAGGAAATCGACATCCAAGAGTGAGTAAGGTGCTGTAGCATTTAAACAGCAGACTAGAGGACTTACTAACTTTGAACAAGGTTTCAGATGGTTATAGAACTTAAATTGCTGTGAATTTTGGATATGTCATATTTCTATAACTAAGGAACAACCTGTATGAAGAAAGTGTTGTCGACTGATCAATAGAAATTAACACACAAGAAAGAATTCGAGCCTACCTCAATACAGCAGAACAAAATAAGTAGGCAACACTTCAACCAGCCTTGAGATGACTACAATTCTTGGATGAAGCTCCAATTTTGACAGATTATAGCCAAGACAAAGACGAACAACTTTGATGAAAGGAACGAAGCCACTAGATCAGAGGAAGGCCACATGCAAGAGTGAATAAGGGCACACTAGAGTGAAACCAGCAAACAGAATGAAAGTGAAGACTAGTCTCAACTTGAACACGATTTACAGTAGATAGAAATCTCCGTTTGCCTTGGAATTTGGATATGTTGTAGATGTCGATCTCAGAAACAATTGTTATGAAGGAATAGAGGTAAGAATCGCAACAGAAACCCGCATGCAAAGAGAAATCCGTGCTTAACACAGAGTATCAGACAGAGATGAGCTGTTCATACTCCAACTGGGGTTTGAGGTGTTTATATTTCTCCGACTGGGCTAATTTTCGGATATGTTCGACTCATGAGGCAGACGAACAAGTTTGAAGAAGGAACTATTTCGTTTCGAGCTCAGGAAGTTGATGCTTTGGACCTGTGAACAGATCAGTAAGTCTTGAGGAGGTTCTGTCGGTTTTGGGATTATGATGGGTTTATGGGACTTGTGCAGAATAGAGAATATTTAGGGAATTTGTTGGGCTTATCAGATTTGGGGGCTCAACAATAACAGACGTGTCGGGAGAGTAAAAAGAGATTTTTTTTCTGGTTTTCTAAAAACAATCTTTGAACTGTTTACAAATTTGCCACCGGACAAATTCCTTCATCGCAACTTTTTCGTTACAACTCCGCTTCGAGCTCACTACGTGTCTAAGAACTCGTTTTGACGTGCTCTGCATAACGATCCAATCAAAATTTTCAAATTCCTTCCCGGTCAAAAAGTCAACTTTCATACCCGTTAAAATATTCCAGGGGCAAAATAGTCTTTTTCTAGAATAAAATAATAATTGAAAATTAATTAAGGATCGAGTTGTTACAATTCAAGTTCAAAGGCAGTTCGTTCCTGATTGGAGTGGTTGGTGTATTCCATACTTCTAGCGAATGGATTTCACTCAAAACACACCAAACGACTCCTCCCACCATATCATGATGTTGCCCAAGACTGGGGCTCGATCCGAAATCAATAGGTGTGAGAAATTGAACAATTCAAGTTCAACGACAGTTCGTTCCTAATTGGAGTGGTTGGTGTATTCCATACTTCTAGCGATTGGATTTCACTCAAAACTCACAAAATGACTCCTTCCACCATATTATGATGTTGCCCAAGTTTTGGGCTCGATCTGAAATCAATAGGTGTGAGAAATTGGACAATTCAAGTTCAACGGCAGTTCGTTCCTAATTGGAGTGGTTGGCGTATTCCATACTTCTAGCGATTGGATTTCACTCAAAACTAACCAAATGACTCCTCCCACCATATTACGATGTTGCCCAAGTTTTGGGCTCGAACCGAAATCAATTGGTGTGAGAAATTGGACAATTCAAGTTCAACGGCAGTTCGTTCCTAATTGGAGTGGTTGGTGTATTCCATACTTCTGGCGATTGGATTTCACTCAAAACTCACCAAATGACTCCTCCCACCATATTATCATGTTGCCCCAGTTTTGGGTTCGATCGGAAATCAATAGGTGTGAGAAATTGGACAATTCAAGTTCAACGGCAGTTCGTTCCTAATGGGAGTGGTTGGCGTATTCCATACTTCTAGCGATTGGATTTCACTCAAAACTCACCAAATGACTCCTCCCACCATATTATGATGTTGCCCAAGACTGGGGCTCGATCCGAAATCAATAGGTGTGAGAAATTGAACAATTCAAGTTCAACGGCAGTTCATTCCTAATTGGAGTGGTCGGTGAATTCCATACTTCTAGCGATTGGATTTCACTCAAAACTCACCAAATGACTCCTCCCACCATATTATGACGTTGCCCAAGTTTTGGGCTCGATCCGAAATCAATTGGTGTGAGAAATTGGACAATTCAAGTTCAACCGCAATTCGTTCCTAATTGGAGTGGTTGGTGTATTCCATACTTCTAGCGATTGGATTTCACTCAAAACTCACCAAATGACTCCTCCCACCATATTGTGATGTTGCCCAAGTTTGGGGCTCGATCCGAAATCAATAGGTGTGAGAAATTGGACAATTCAAGTTCAACGGCAGTTCGTTCCTAATTGGAGTGGTTGGTGAATTCCGTACTTCTAGCAATTTGATTTCACTCAAAACTCACCAAATGACTCCTCCCACCATATTATGATGTTGCAAAAGTTTTGGGCTCGATCAGAAATCAATAGTTGTGAGAAATTGGACAATTCAAGTTCAACGGCAGTTCGTTCCTAATTTTAGTGGTTGGTGTATTCCATACTTCTAGCGATTGGATTTCACTCAAAACTCACCAAATAACTGTTAAGCTCATAATTTCATACATATACATGCCCTATTTACTTACTTCTTTTGCTTAGTTTCTTAGATTTCTAAGTTATTTGCCTCCCTTTGTGTGTTTTGTAGGCAAATAGAGCAAGAGAGCATAATTCATGCAATTCAAGCGTGTTAAGGCCTAATTTGGATGAATGGATGAAGAGCTTAAAAGACAAACTCATTTTGGCTACAGCCCCCTGCCAGTCCAGTTCCGTAGGTCATATTGCAAGCTTTGTTTCAGCAACGTACACAGATCGGATGAGGCAGCATTCTTCATGAACGTTGTTCCAATGGGTGTGTACTATAACATATCCAAATTTCAGCCCCATTGGATAAATATGGAGTCTGTTACCTAGCAAACACAGAGCCATGCTCAGGATAGATTGTATCAGCGCGCAAAATGAGTTAGCAATTTGTTTTGGCCTTAACTTCCTCCTCCGACCTTGGATTGGCCCAAATGATATATGGATGGAAAGAAGACATTCTGAACTTTAAGTTTGAGTGCTTAAAGTCTTAATTTGCTTAAGGGAAGCCCAATTCGTAAGCCCTTGAAGTTGCTGGTCATGCTGACCTCAGGATGAGCTATTGTTTCTGGTTGGAAGCTTGGTCATGGTGAGCTAGGCATGAGCTATTGAGCTGGTTGGAAGCTTGGTCATGGTGACATGAAGATGAGCTAGGGCTGCTGGTGGGATTTATTGGTGAAGTGCATCAACCAATTCAAATTTTCTAATACAAGTGCATCAACCATTTCAGATTTTATAAAACAAGTGTTGTATGCATTAGCCATATTGAATTCAGATTTTTCACTTCCTTAGGCCTATAAATAGGGAGGTTCTCTAAGCTTGTAAACACACCCCAAGGGGGGGAGCTCTCAAACACTTCTCTAGAGCTCCCTTCCCTTCTCTCCCTCAAATTCTCTTAGTTTCCCTTTCTAGTTTTCAATTGTTATAATGAGATCTTTGTGCTGAAATTTTCCTTTAAGTCTTTCCAAGTTCTACTTTAATTTTCATTGTTATGTAAATTCTTTTCTTTAGTTTCAAGTTTGATTATTTTCCAAGTTTCAATTATGATTTTTGTTCTTATTCATTATGCTTATAAGTTAATATGCTAGTTTGAATGATTGATCACCATTTAGGCTTGCATGTTAGCTATCTTGGTTTGAATTAAGAGTAGACACCATACTTTAATTCGAATTGAACTATGAATAGGAAGAGTATGTATGGACATTCGACAACAGGGATTAGATACATGCTTGGTTGTTTAAATTGTTCTTCTATGCTTAATGGGTTCCTAATGCTTAATTTTAGGTTAGACAACAAATGATCAAATTAGGGAATTAGGAACACAAGGTTATGACCACACACCATGGCTTAATCATACATTAGCTAGAATCAATCCGTTAATCTAATTGAACTTGGGAACTTATCTGCTTGAGTTAGTTATTTTCTTTCTTCCTTGTTTTATTTATTTCCCTTTTTTTCATTTCTGTTTTGTGTAGGGAAAATGAATTGAATCATTCAATCAACAATCCTCGTGGGATCGACCTCGCACTTACATATGCTAAACTACCAACGGTTCGTGCACTTGCGAGTATCACAAGTTGAGGATGCAGCTTAATCCATTTTGGTGCAGCTAAAATCTACACAACAATAACTCCTCCCACCATATTATGATGTTGCCCAAGTTTGGGGCTCGATCCGAAATCAATAGGTGTGGGAAATTGGACAATTCAAGTTCAACAGCAGTTCGTTCCAAATTGGAGTGGTTGGGGTAACTCATAGTTCTGGCGATTGGATTCAACACAAAACACACCAAATGACTGCTCCCACCATATTATGATGTTGCCCAAGTTTGGGGCTCGATCCGAAATCAATAGGGGTGGGAAATTGGACAATTCAAGTTCAACAGCAGTTCGTTCCAAATTGGAGTGGTAGGGGTAACTCATAGTTCTGGCGATTGGATTCAACACAAAACACACCAAATGACTGCTCCCACCATATTATGATGTTGCCCAAGTTTTGGGCTCGAACCGAAATCAATTGGTGTGAGAAATTAGACAATTCATGTTCAACGGCAGTTCGTTCCTAATTGGAGTGGTTGGTGAATTCCGTACTTCTAGCTATTTGATTTCACTACAAACTCACCACATGACTCCTCCCACCATATTATGATGTTGCCCAAGTTTTGGGCTCGATCCGAAATCAATAGGTGTGAGAAATTGGACAATTCAAGTTCAACTGCAGTGCGTTCCTAATTGGAGTGGTTGGTGAATTCCGTACTTCTACCGATTGGATTTCACTCAAAACTCACCAAATGACTCCTCCCACCATATTATGATGTTGCCCAAGTTTTGGGCTCCATCCGATATCAATAGGTGTGAGAAATTGGACAATTCAAGTTCAACTGCAGTTCGTTCCTAATTGGAGTGGTTGGTGTATTCCATACTTCCAGCGATTGGATTTCACTGAAAACTCACCAAATGACTCCTCCCACCATATTATGATGTTGCCCAAGTTTGGGGCTCGATCCGAAAAGAACAGGTGTGAGAAATTGGACAATTCAAGTTCAACGGCAGTTCGTTCCTAATTGGAGTGGTTGGTGAATTCCATACTTCTAGCGATTGGATTTCACTCAAAACTCACCAAAGGACTCCTCCCACCGTATTATGATGTTGCCCAAGTTTTGTGCTCGATCCGAAATCAATAGGTGTTCCAAATTGGACAATTCAAGTTCAACGGCAGTTCGTTCCTTATTGGAGTGGTTGGTGTATTCCATACTTCTAGCGATTGGATTTCACACAAAATCACCAAATGACCCCTCCCACGATATTATCATGTTGCCCAAGTTTTGGGCTCGATCCGAAATCAATAGGTGTGAGAAATTGGACAATTCAAGTTCAACGACAGTTCATTCCTAATTGTAGTGGTTGGTGAATTCCATACTTCTAGCGATTGGATTTCACTCAAAACTCACCAAATGACCCCTCCCACGATATTATCATGTTGCCCAAGTTTTGGGCTCGATCCGAAATCAATAGGTGTGAGAAATTGGACAATTCAAGTTCAACGACAGTTCGTTCCTAATTGTAGTGGTTGGTGAATTCCATACTTCTAGCGATTGGATTTCACTCAAAACTCACCAAATGACACCTCCCACCATATTATCATGTTGCCCAAGTTTTGGGCTCGATCCGAAATCAATAGGTGTGAGAAATTGGACAATTCAAGTTCAACGGCAGTTCGTTCCTAATTGGAGTGGTTGGTGTATTCCATACTTTTAGCGATTGTATTTCACTCAAAACTCACCAAATGACTCCTCCCACCATATTATGATGTTGCCCAAGTTTGGGGCTCGATTCGAAATCAATAGGTGTGAGAAATTGGACAACTCAAGTTCAACGGCAGTTCGTTCCTAATTGGAGTGGTTGGTGTAATCCATACTTCTAGCGATTGGATTTCACTCAAAACTCACCAAATGACTCTTCCCACCATATTATGATGTTGCCCAAGTTTTGGGCTCGATCCGAAATCAATAGGTGTGAGAAATTGGACAATTCAAGTTCAACGGCATTTCATTCCTAATTGGAGTGGTTGGTGTATTCCATACTTGTAGCGATTGGATTTCACTCAAAACTCACCAAATGACTCTTCCCACAATATTATGATGTTGCCCAAGTTTTGGGCTCGATCCGAAATCAATAGGTGTGAGAAATTGGACAATTCAAGTTCAACGGCATTTCATTCCTAATTGGAGTGGTTGGTGTATTCCATACTTGTAGCGATTGGATTTCACTCAAAACTCACCAAATGACTCCCTCCACCATATTATGATGTTGCCGAAGTTTGGGGCTCGATCTGAAATCAATAGGTGTGGGAAATTGGACAATTCAAGTTCAACAGCAGTTCGTTCCTAATTGGAGTGGTTGGTGTATTCCATAATTTTAGCGATTCGATTTCACTCAAAACCCACCAAATGACTCCTCCCACCATATTATGATGTTGCCCAAGACTGGGGCTCGATCCGAAATCAATAGGTGTGAGAAATTGGACAATTCAAGTTCAACGGCAGTTCGTTCCTAATTGGAGTGGTTGGTGTATTCCATACTTCTAGCGATTGGATTTCACCAAAACCTCACCCTCCCACCATATTATCTTGTTGCCCAAGTTTTGGGGTCGATCCGAAATCAATTGGTGTGAGAAATTAGACAATTCAAGTTCAACGGCAGTTCGTTCCTAATTGGAGTGGTTGGTGTAATCCATACTTCTAGCGATTGGATTTCACTCAAAACTCACCAAATGACTCCTCCCACCATATTATGATGTTGCCCAAGTTTTGGGTTCGATCCGAAATCAATAGGTGTGAGAAATTGGAGAATTCAAGTTCAACGGCGGTTCGTTCCTAATTGGCGTGGTTGGTGTATTCCATACTTCTAGCGATTGGATTTCACTCCAAACTCACCAAATGACTCCTCCCACCATATTATGATGTTGCCCAAGTTTGGGGCTCGATCCGAAATCAATAGGTGTGAGAAATTGGACAACTCAAGTTCAACGGCAGTTCGTTCCTAATTGGAGTGGTTGGTGTAATCCATACTTTTAGCGATTGGATTTCACTCAAAACTCACCAAATGACCCCTCCCACAATATTATCATGTTGCCCAAGTTTGGGGATCGATCCGAAATCAATAGGTGTGAGAAATTGGACAATTCAAGTTCAACGGCAGTTCGTTCCTAATTGGAGTGGTTGGTGTATTCCATACTTTTAGCGATTGGATTTCACTCAAAACTCACCAAATGACTCCTCCCACCACATTATGATGTTGCCCAAGTTTGGGGCTCGATCCGAAATCAACAGGTGTGAGAAATTGGACAATTCAAGTTCAACGGCAGTTCGTTCCTAATTGGAGTGGTTGGTGTATTCCATACTTCTAGCGATTGGATTTCACTCAAAACTCCCCACATGACTCCTCCCACCATATTATGATGTTGCCCAAGACTGGGGCTCGATCCGAAATCAATAGGTGTGAGAAATTGGACAATTCAAGTTCAACGGCAGTTCGTTCCTAATTGGAGTGGTTGGTGTAATCCATACTTCTAGCGATTGGATTTCACTCAAAACTCACCAAATGACTCCTCCCACCATATTATGATGTTGCCCAAGTTTTGGGTTCGATCCGAAATCAATAGGTGTGAGAAATTGGAGAATTCAAGTTCAACGGCGGTTCGTTCCTAATTGGCGTGGTTGGTGTATTCCATACTTCTAGCGATTGGATTTCACTCCAAACTCACCAAATGACTCCTCCCACCATATTATGTTGTTGCCCAAGTTCGGGGCTCGATCCGAAATCAATAGGTGTGAGAAATTGGACAATTCAAGTTCAACGGCAGCTTGTTCCTAATTGGAGTGGTTGGTGTATTCCATACTTCTAGCGATTGGATTTCACACAAAACTCACCAAATGACCCCTCCCACCATATTATCATGTTGCCCAAGTTTTGGGCTCGATCCGAAATCAATAGGTGTGAGAAATTGGACAATTCAAGTTCAACGACAGTTCGTTCCTAATTGTAGTGGTTGGTGAATTCCATACTTCTAGCGATTGGATTTCACTCAAAACTCACCAAATGACACCTCCCACCATATTATCATGTTGCCCAAGTTTTGGGCTCGATCCAAAATCAATAGGTGTGAGAAATTGGACAATTCAAGTTCAACGGCATTTCATTCCTAATTGGAGTGGTTGGTGTATTCCATACTTGTAGCGATTGGATTTCACTCAAAACTCACCAAATGACTCCTCCCACCATATTACAAAGTTGCCCAAGTTTTGGGCCCGATCCGAAATCAATAGGTGTGAGAAATTGGACAATTCAAGTTCAACGGCAGTTCGTTCCTAATTGGAGTGGTTGGTGTATTCCATACTTCTAGCGATTGGATTTCGCTCAAAACTCACCAAATGACTCCTCCCACCATATTATGATGTGGCCCAGGTTTGGGGCTCGATCCGAAATCAATTGGTGTGAGAAATTGGACAATTCAAGTTCAACGGCAGTTCGTTCCTGATTGGAGTGGTTGGTGTATTCCATACTTCTAGCGATTGGATTTCACCAAAACCTCACCCTCCCACCATATTATCTTCTTGCCCAAGTTTTGGGGTCCATCCGAAATCAATTGGTGTGAGAAATTAGACAATTCAAGTTCAACGGCAGTTCGTTCCTAATTGGAGTGGTTGGTGTAATCCATACTTCTAGCGATTGGATTTCAGTCAAAACTCACCAAATGACTCCTCCCACCATATTATGATGTTGCCCAAGTTTTGGGCTCGATCCGAAATCAATAGGTGTGAGAAATTGGACAATTCAAGTTCCACGGCAGTTCGTTCCTAATTCGAGTGGTTGGTGTATTCCATACTTTAGCGATTGTATTTCACTCAAAACTCACCAAATGACTCATCCCACCATATTATGATGTTGCCCAAGTTTGGGGCTCGATTCGAAATCAATAGGTGTGAGAAATTGGACAACTCAAGTTCAACGGCAGTTCGTTCCTAATTGGAGTGGTTGGTGTATTCCATACTTCTAGCGATTGGATTTCACTCAAAACTCACCAAATGACTCTCCCCACCATATTATGATGTTGCCCAAGACTGGGGCTCGATCCGAAATCAATAGGTGTGAGAAATTGGACAATTCAAGTTCAACGACAGTTCGTTCCTAATTGTAGTGGTTGGTGAATTCCATACTTCTAGCGATTGGATTTCACTCAAAACTCACCAAATGACACCTCCCACCATATTATCATGTTGCCCAAGTTTTGGGTTCGATCGGAAATCAATAGTTGTGAGAAATTGGACAATTCAAGTTCAATGGTAGTTCATTCCTAATTGGAGTGGGTGGTGTATTCCGTACTTCTAGCGATTGGATTTCATTCAAAACTCACCAAATGACTCCTCCCACCATATTATGATGTTGCCTAAGTTTGGGGCTCGATCCGAAATCAATAGTTGTGAGAAATTGGACAATTCAAGTTCCACGGCAGTTCGTTCCTAATTCGAGTGGTTGGTGTATTCCATACTTTTAGCGATTGTATTTCACTCAAAACTCACAAAAGGACTACTCCCACCATTTTATGATGTTGCCCAAGTTTTGGGTTCGATCCGAAATCAATAGGTGTGAGAAATTGGACAATTCAAGGTCAACGGCGGTTCGTTCCTAATTGGCGTGGTTGGTGTATTCCATACTTCTAGCGATTGGATTTCACTCCAAACTCACCAAATGACTCCTCCCACCATATTATGATGTTGCCCAAGTTTGGGGCTCGATCCGAAATCAATAGGTGTGAGAAATTGGACAATTCAAGTTCAACGGCAGCTTGTTCCAAATTGGAGTGGTTGGTGTATTCCATACTTCTAGCGATTGGATTTCACACAAAACTCACCAAATGACCCCTCCCACCATATTCTCATGTTGCCCAAGTTTTGGGCTCGATCCGAAATCAATAGGTGTGAGAAATTGGACAATTCAAGTTCAACGACAGTTCGTTCCTAATTGTAGTGGTTGGTGAATTCCATACTTCTAGCGATTGGATTTCACTCAAAACTCACCAAATGACACCTCCCACCATATTATCATGTTGCCCAAGTTTTGGGCTCGATCCGAAATCAATAGGTGTGAGAAATTGGACAATTCAAGTTCAACGGTATTTCATTCCTAATTGGAGTGGTTGGTGTATTCCATACTTGTAGCGATTGGATTTCACTCAAAACTCACCAAATGACTCCTCCCACCATATTACGAAGTTGCCCAAGTTTTGGGCCCGATCCGAAATCAATAGGTGTGAGAAATTGGACAATTCAAGTTCAACGGCAGTTCGTTCCTAATTGGAGTGGTTGGTGTATTCCATACTTCTAGCGATTGGATTTCGCTCAAAACTCACCAAATGACTCCTCCCACCATATTATGATGTGGCCCAGGTTTGGGGCTCGATCCGAAATCAATTGGTGTGAGAAATTGGACAATTCAAGTTCAACGGCAGTTCGTTCCTAATTGGAGTGGTTGGTGTATTCCATACTTCTAGCTATTGGATTTCACTCAAAACTCACTAAATGACTCCTCCCACCATATTATGATGTTGCCCAAGTTTTGGGCTCGATCAGAAATCAATAGGTGTTCCAGATTGGACAATTCAAGTTCAACGGCAGTTCGTTCCAAATTGGAGCGGTTGGTGTATTCCATACTTCTAGCGATTGGATTTCACTCAAAATTCACCAAATGACTCCTCCAACCATATTATGATGTTGCCCAAGTTTGGGGCTCGATCCGAAATCAATAGGTGAAAGAAATTGGACAATTCAAGTTCAACGGCAGTTCGTTCCTAATTGGAGTGGTTGGTGTATTCCATACTTCTAGCGTTTGGATTTCACTCAAAACTCACCAAATGACTCCTCCCTAGATTTTATGATGTTGCCCAAGTTTTGGGCTCGATCCGAAATGAATAGGTGTGAGAAATTGCACAATTCAAGTTCAACGGCAGTTCGTTCCTACTTGGAGTGGTTGTTGTATTCCATACTTCTAGCTATTGGATTTCACCCAAAACTCTCCAAAAGACTCCTCCCACCATATTATGATGTTGCCCATGTTTTGGGCTCGATCTGAAATCAATAGGTGTGAGAAATTGGACAATTCAAGTTCCACGGCAGTTCGTTCCGAATTGGAGTGGTTGGTATTTTCCATACTTCTAGCGATTGGATTTCACTCAAAACTCACCAAATGGCTCCTCCCACCATATTATGATGTTGCCCAAGTTTGGGCCTCGATCCGAAATCAATAGGTGTGAGAAATTGGACAATTCAAGTTCAATGGCAGTTCGTTCCTAATTGGAGTGGTTGGTTAAGTATTCAAGTTTAATTAGTTTCCAAGTTTCAATTATGGTTTTTGTTCTTATTCATTATGCTTATAAGTTAATATGCTAGTTTGAATGATTGATCACCATTTAGGCTTGCATGTTAGCTATCTTGGTTTGAATTAAGAGTAGACACCATGCTTTAATTCGAATTGAACTATGAATAGGAAGAGTATGTATGGACATTCGACAATAGGGATTAGATACATGCTTGGTTGTTTAAATGGTTCTTCTATGCTTAATGGGTTCCTAATGCTTAATTTTAGGTTAGACAACAAATGATCAAATTAGGGAATTAGGAACACAAGGTTATGACCAAACACCATGGCTTAATCATACTTTAACTAGAATCAATCCGTTAATGTAATTGAACTTGGTAACTTATCTACTTGAGTTATTTTCTTTTCTTTCTTTCTTGTTTTCTTTATTTTCTTTCTTGTTCTTCTGTTTTGTGTAGGAAAACTGAATTGGATTATTCAATCACCAATCCCTGTGGAATCGACCTCGCACTTACATATGTTATACTACCGAACGGCTCGTGCACTTGCGAGTATCACAAGTTGAAGATGCAGCTGAATCCATTTTGGTGCAGCTGAATCGACGCAACAAGTTTTTGGCGCCGTTTCCGGGGATCGGTAACATTGCTTGATTCTATTTGGTTTTCCTACTTTTTATTTATAATGTTTAAAGTCTTCTTAGTTCTCTATTGTTCATTCCTAATCCTTTTAATTCCATTTCAAGTTTGTGTGTTGGTTTTAGCAATTTATGACAGTTTAATAAAAATGGAGAGAGATGGCAACCTCAATCATAAGAATGGGAAGTGTGGAGCAATGGGAGAAGTCGCGACCTCCAAGTGCATCCATGCTCGACCTAATCGCTTCAAGGGGGAGCATTTCAATCCTTTATTTTCTTTGAATTCTGTTTATTTCCGTAGTTGTTTTTACGTTTTGGTCCGTGCTGAGTTCTTTGTTTTTCAGTGCTGAATCCAACCATATAAAGAACGTAACATTTGGACTTATGGTTGGAAAGTTATAGCCTAAAAACTGAACAAAAGTCGAAGCTGAAAAACATAGAAACGAATCTGTCCAAATGGTGATAAATAGGTGATAGAAAGTGCTGTTTGTGTTTTTCTTTGGTTTCTTGGTTTGTTTCTTTTAGTACAACAATTTATGTCGTTTGTTTGAATTTGTTTAGAGTACTTAGTTCATTTTCATTTATGGTTTGTTGTTTCATGTTATCTTAATTTGTTTTTTTCTTTTTCTTACGAGAATATCTTTAAAAAATTTATTAAAAAAATAAAAAAAAATAATTTTTCATATGAGCTGACTTATGGTAACTCCAGTAAGCACTTCCGTCAATACAGTGTCTAGGAGTTCTTTAGGCGACACCTTCGGTGTCTAAGAAGTTTGGGTTTTAAGCGGGACCATTGTGACCCCTCCAACCTTCCCGGATCCCCTGGCTGTGTTTTCCGAGGCCCTTAACTGGTCATCCGTGAGTTGCTTGTATATTCGTGTGTTTTTAAATTAAGTTATTTATTTATTTTTATTTTCTTTGTTTTCTTTTCTGTATAATCTTTGTTTTTGTTTCGTTAAGTTAGTTTATGTATTTATTTACGTGGTATGGTTAGTTAGTTTATTTCTGAGTGTTAAAAACACATTTTTATTTCATTTCAAACTCTGCATTACAAACAAAGAAAAAAAAAAGTTATAAAAATATTATAAAAAAAAAAAAAAAAAACAACAACATCATCATCATCATCATCTTCTTCATCTTCATCCTCATCATCATGGCATGCCTCTATTTTCTCTTACTTGTAGAATCTGCAGCAGCTCTACATGGTCTTCATTTCTCTTTTGCAGCATTTCTACATGCTGGTTGGCATTGTAGAGCCGCTTCTGCAAGTCCGCCACCAAAGTCTTCAAGGAAGCTACTTCCTCAGTCAGCGCTGTGCACTCCCGCATCCTCGCCAGTAATCGCATGCCCAAATTGGTAGCCGAGACCGCATGGAGGACAGTTAAAGAGTGGGACTCATCCACCGCCATCTTGTCAGACCTACGTGCCACATGCAGATGATCTGCCGATGTGAGTTTACTGTCAATCATGCCTCCCAGCAGCACTGCTCTGTTCGGCATTGCCTCAGAAAAGTTCGGTATTACCTCAGCAAAGTTTGAGGCCGTGCCGTGATGATATGTGGAGTTTGGGAAGACAGGAGTTGGAGGAGCCCTTATCTGGGCATTCGGTGGTGCAAGTGATAACTCAAGGTTGAGGTCATCAAGGTGAGCGCATGAGGATGCCATTTTTTGATGTTTTTCTTTGAGTTTGCAGGAAGAAATGCTGGGTATCATCCGCTTGCAGAGGCGTGCTTTAAATAGACATATGCTGATGAGGGTGCCAACGCCATTTCGGATTTCCCAGGCATGCTCGACCTAATTGCTTCAAGGGGAAGCACCTTTACTTTCACTTTACTTTTCTTTTTTCCGTGTTTTCTGGTGTTTTATGTTTTTGCCCGTTACTTTCATTTTCTAGTGCTTTGTGTTTTTGCCTTTCCCTTTCGGCTATCATCTTTGTCTTATTTTAGTTAGGGAATTGTGTTTTATTTTCCGTTTGTCGTCTTTGTTTTATTTTAGTTGGGAAGTGTGTTTTCTTTTTCTTTTTCTTTCTGCAACCTTACTCTTTTATTTCCGAAACAAAATAACAAAAACAAAAACAACCAAAAAAATAAAATAAAATAAAAACAACAATTAGCAGTAGAAATCACTTTTTCACAGTGCTCGGTGTCTCGACCATAGGAGCTTTGAGTTTGGCCCTATGGCTGTCCTCTTCTGGATTTTCACGCACAGCCTCTTGGGGCTCATCACTTGAGCTCCCAAAGATCGCAATCTTAGCTTGAGCGAAATTACTCTCGCGATCTGCTTGCTTGCATTTACCCGGTCGGTCTAGGTCCTCCAGTTGCTTTCGCATGTCGCGAGAATACAACTCTACCATCTTTGATAGGTTTTTATTCTCGTCCCGCAATACTTCTAGCTGGTGTCGATTCACCTCCACTATCCTTGCCCTCTCCCTTTTCAAACTTTTTATAGCACTCTGACACTCTTCAACCATACTTCGCTCCGCCGCCAACTGACCCTTTAGCACCTCTACCTCATGGGACTTCGCAAGTAAGCGATGACCCAAACTTGCGACTATTGCCGTACTCTGCACGCTTAGTGCCAGGGCATCGCTCACGACCCGGTTGTCATCCCTTGTCCCCAGCACACGTATATCTTTGGGAGTCACTAAATTTCTAGCCACTCCAATGGCAACATCGTTGTCCAGGAGTATTGAGTCAGTTACTGTCACAGGCCCTCGTGCGGAGGCAAAGTAGGGCACCCATACTGGTGTTGCTGCTTGGCCCTGTGTCTGAGTCGGTGGAGCTAGGTTGAGATCCAACGAAAATGGGTAGGAAGAGGTGTTGTGTAGATACAGCTGCACCAAAATGGATTCAGTTGCATCCTCAACTTGTGATACTCGCAAGTGCACGAGCCGTTCGGTAGTATAGCGTATGTAAGTGCGAGGTCGATCCCACGAGGATTGGTGATTGAACGATCCAATTCATTTCTCCTACACAAAACAGAAATGAAAAAGAAAGGAAATAAATAAAACAAGGAAGAAAGAAAATAACTAACTCAAGTAGATAAGTTCCCAAGTTCAATTAGATTAACGGATTGATTCTAGCTAATGTATGATTAAGCCATGGTGTTTGGTCATAACCTTGTGTTCCTAATTCCCTAATTTGATCATTTGTTGTCTAACCTAAAATTAAGCATTAGGAACCCATTAAGCATAGAAGAACAATTTAAACAACCAAGCATGTATCTAATCCCTGTTGTCGAATGTCCATACATACTCTTCCTATTCATAGTTCAATTCGAATTAAAGCATGGTGTATACTCTTAATTCAAACCAAGATAGCTAACATGCAAGCCTAAATGGTGATCAATCATTCAAACTAGCATATTAACTTATAAGCATAATGAATAAGAACAAAAACCATAATTGAAACTTGGAAACTAATCAAACTTGAAAACTTAAGAAAACAATTTACATAACAATGAAAATTAAAGTAGAACTTGGAAAGACTTAAAGGAAAATTTAGTAAAGGATTTTTGTTACAATCAATTGAGAACTAGAAAGGAAAACTAAGAGAATTTGAGGGAGAGAAGGGAAGGGAGCTCTAGAGAAGTGTTTGAGAGCTCCCCCCCTTGGGGTGTGTTTACAAGCTTAGAGAACATCCCTATTTATAGGCCTAAGGGAAGAGAAAATCTGAATTCAATATGGCTAATGCATACAACACTTGTATTATAAAATCTTGAATTGGTTGATGCACTTGTATTAGAAAATTTGAATTGGTTGCTGCACTTCACCAATAAATCCCACCAGCAGCCCTAGCTCATCTTCATGTCACCATGACCAAGCTTCCAACCAGCTACAATAGCTCATGCCTAGCTCACCATGACCAAGCTTCCAACCAGCTCATCCTGAGGTCAGCATGACCAGCAACTTCAAGGGCTTACAATTTGGGCTTCTCTTAAGCAAATGACGACTTTAAGTACTCCAAATTGAAGTTCAGAATGTGTCTGATCCAACCACACAAGTATTGGCCCAATCGAAGCTCGGATGAAGAAGTTAAGGCCAAAACAAATTGTTAACTCGTTTTGCTCGCTGACAAAAATCCATCCTGGGCATGGTTCTGTGTTTGCTAGGTGACAGACTCCATATTTATCCAATGGGGCTGAATTTTGGATATGTTATACTATACACCCATTGGAACAACGTTCATGAAGAATGCTGCCTCCACAGAGCTGTGTAGGTTGCTGAAACAAAGCTTGCAATATGACCTACGGAACTGGACTGGCAGGGGGCTGTAGCCAAAATGAGTTTGTCTTTAAGCTCTTCATCCATTCATCCAAATTAGGCCTTAACATGCTTGAATTGCATGAATTATGCTCTCTTGCTCTATTTGCCTACAAAACACACAAAGGAAGGCAAATAACTTAGAAATCTAGGAAACTAAGCAAAAGAAGTAAGTAAATAGGGCATGTATATGTATGAAATTATGAGCTTAACACTTAGCCCGAAAAATAAATATTTTACCTTTCTAAGGAACTCATGAACTCTAAGCAAGTTTTTGAAAATGGTTCCGTTGTGTACGGCGCCAAAAACTTGTTGTGTAGATACAGCTGCACCAAAATGGATTCAGCTGCATCCTCAACTTGTGATAATCGCAAGTGCACGAGCCGTTCGGTAGTATAGCGTATGTAAGTGCGAGGTCGATCCCATGAGGATTGGTGATTGAATGATTCAATTCATTTTCCCTACACAAAACAGAAATGAAAAAGAAGGGAAATAAATAAAACAAGGAAGAAAGAAAATAACTAACTCAAGCAGATAAGTTCCCAAGTTCAATTAGATTAACGGATTGATTCTAGCTAATGTATGATTAAGCCATGGTGTGTGGTCATAACCTTGTGTTCCTAATTCCCTAATTTGATCATTTGTTGTCTAACCTAAAATTAAGCATTAGGAACCCATTAAGCATAGAAGAACAATTTAAACAACCAAGCATGTATCTAATCCCTGTTGTCGAATGTCCATACATACTCTTCCTATTCATAGTTCAATTCGAATTAAATCATGGTGTCTACTCTTAATTCAAACCAAGATAGCTAACATGCAAGCCTAAATGGTGATCAATCATTCAAACTAGCATATTAACTTATAAGCATAATGAATAAGAACAAAAATCATAATTGAAACTTGGAAACTAATCAAACTTGAAACTAAAGAAAAGAATTTACATAACAATGAAAATTAAGTAGAACTTGGAAAAACTTAAGGAGAATTTCAGCACAAAGATCTCATTATAACAATTGAAAACTAGAAAGAGATACTAAGAGAATTTGAGGGAGAGAAGGGAAGGGAGCTCTAGAGAAGTGTTTGAGAGCTCCCCCCCTTGGGGTGTGTTTACAAGCTTAGAGAACTTCCCTATTTATAGGCCTAGGGGAAGTGAAAATCTGAATTCAATATGGCTAATGCATACAACACTTGTTTTATAAAATCTGAAATGGTTGATGCACTTGTATTAGAAAATCTAAATTGGGTGATGCACTTGTATTAGAAAATCTTGAATTGGTTGATGCACTTCACCAATAGATCCCACCAGCAGCCCTAGCTCATCTTCATGTCACCATGACCAAGCTTCCAACCAGAAATGATAGCTCATACCTAGCTCACCATGACCAAGCATCCAACCAGCACATGCTGAGGTCAGCATGACCAGCAACTTCAAGGGCTTACAACTTGGGCTTCTCTTAATCAAATTAGGACTTTAAGCACTCGAAATTGAATTTCAGAATGTCTTCTTTCCAACCATATGTTATTTGGGCCAATCCAAGGTCGGAGGAAGAAGTTAAGGCCGAAACAAATTGCTAACTCATTTTCCGCACTGATAAGATCCATCCTGAGCATGGTTCTGTGTTTGCTAGGTAACGGGCTCCAGATTTATCCTATGGGGCTGAATTTTGGATATGTTATAGTACACACCCATTGGAACAACTTTCATGAAGAATGTTGCCTCATCCGATCTATGTAGGTTGCTGAAACAAAGCTTGTAATATGACCTACGAAACTGGACTGGCAGGGGGCTGTAGCCAAAATTGAGTTTGTCTTTAAGCTCTTCTTCCCTTCATCCAAATTAGGCCTTAACATGCTTGAATTGCATGAATTATGCTCTCTTGCTCTATTTGCCTACAAAACACACAAAGGGAGGCAAATAACTTAGAAATCTAAGAAACTAAGCAAAAGAAGTAAGTAAATAGGGCATGTATATGTATGAAATTATGAGCTTAACACTTAGCCCGAATAATAAATATTTTACCTTTCTAAGGAACTCATGAACTCTAATTCGGATGTGTTTTTCATGCTAAGTTTGGGAAGGGATATTACATAAAAAAATAAAAATAAAAAAATAAAAACTTCACTCAATTGGTGAAAGAAAAAAAAAAAAAAAAGTTGTGATTAAGTGGTGGTTGATTAAAAATTCATTTTTGGGCCTTCAAAATAAATTGGCATTTGGAAAGGAGTATGAATCATTGTAAATGAAGGTATAAGGAGTTTTGATCATGTAAAAGAAAAAATCTAATTATGATGATTCGAAGTCTTGTAAACTATTATTTTATGCTCTTACATTTTGAGTTCCTTGGACTTTGTATTATCCATACCTTTCATTTC
Organism: Prunus avium; assembly: GCF_965620075.1. NCBI lineage: Eukaryota > Viridiplantae > Streptophyta > Magnoliopsida > Rosales > Rosaceae > Prunus > Prunus avium. The sequence goes on from NC_142287.1 coordinate 2,367,436, forward strand.
TTACTCACCTTACACCATTGACCCCATTACAACCTATAATAAAGACCTAAATTGATCTTAAATGTCATATGGTTGAATTGCATGCATTTTCTTACTTTTAAGTGTTTGACATCCTTCTTGAGATCATATTAATGCAAGTTCTTCATCTTCCTAATTTTGAGTTAAGTCCCTTATGATTTAACTCTAATCTCATGTTTATAACTGAGTGTTGCATTGTAGCCCTCTTCTGAGTGATTCATTTGTGAGAGGACAACTTTGGTGAGATTTGAAGTTGCATTTGTGTTTGGTATGATTTTTGAAATTGTGTGAAAACTAAGATTGGGGAATTTGTTGCATTTGGCTATCACACTACTACACTTTGAGCATGTTGTGTTTTGAACTTTGCCGCCTTGTAAATAATGTCTAAAATTGAGTTTTTATTGTTAAAACTTTTGAGTCATGTGCATGAGTCATTTCTCTTCAGAAAATGTTCGGAATGATTGTTTTGAGTTTTTATTTTTTTATTTTTATTTTTATTTTTGTTTTGTTTTTGTAATTATTTTTGTTTTGGTTTTGGTTTTTTTCTTTTATTTTGCTTAAGGACTAACAAATCTAATAAGTTTTCTACCTACTTTGTTTTGTAGAATTAGTCAAGCGTTTGTGGGTATCGTTTCTGTTAAACCCTCAGGAGACACAACTCCTCCTACTAGGGATGCCTAGAGGTTTAAAGGCTTGTTGCATGTGCTCAATGCAATCGAGTTACCCGCGGAAGTGGTTTAGTTAACTTCTTGTTTTGTTTTTAACTCTGTTCTGTGTTGTTTTGCTCGAGGACTAGCAAAATCTAGGTTTGGGGGTATTTGATCGGTTCATAATTGTATATCATTTCGTAACCTTCTAGCTTATGATTTGGTTATGTTTTTGAGTTAAACTTGTGCTTTTAATCCTTTTTGTGTTTATCTTTCAGTTCATTGAGCTTTAGGTAACAATGATGGCTTTGGATAGGAAATGATGCAATCCATGCATGTTAAGGCCTGATTTGGGTGAATGGAAGAAGAGCTTAAAGACAAACTAAGTTGGGCCACACTTCTTGTCAGTCCAGTTTCGTAAGTCACCTTGCAGGTCTCATTTCAGCAATCTGCACAACTCGGATGAGGAGACATTCTTCATAGAAGTTGTTCAATTGGGTGTCTAGTATAACATATCCAAAATTCAGTCCAATTGAACATATGTGGAGTCCTTAGCCCGTCCAACACTGAACCATGCTCAGGAGGATTTGCAGCTGCAAGCTTTGAGCCTTGTCTCCTCCTTTAAGCCATGTGCCTCACCCATGCTGCAACTGACTTTGGATCCAACATAATGAGTGAAGTGGGGAGGTATTCCAGCTATGAAAGTCTAAAGGAGCAAGTTGGTACATGCTGGAGCTATTAAAGAGAAAGCATGTGCATGCATGTAAAGCATAAATGAAATGAAGTCAATTCCAGTCTCTGTTCGGCAGCCAAATTGCAAGGCCCAAAACGCACACTTCTACTGCTCCGATGGGAATACTTTCTTCATAGAAGTTGTTCCAATGGGTGTCTAGTATAACATATCCAAATTTCAGCCACATTGGATACATATTGAAAGCTCAGGCCTTCCTACACCAAACCTGGTGCAGAAGAACCGTTTTTTCCAGCAAAGGTGAAGAAAACCCACATGGGTTGGCAGCAAAAGGCAGCCACAAATTGAACACCTTTGATAATCCCATGTGAAGAAAGCTTGGAGTGCAGCAAAAGAAGTATGGGATGGAATTGATTCCAACCACACTAACATAGACAAGATGAGGTGGGAGTTATGGGTTGTATTAAAGAAGGAATGGTGGTGTTGAATTTCATCATGTTGTTCCTCCCTCTTAGCCCTATAAATAGAGAAGCCTTCAAGCTTCAAAACACACCCCAAGGGGGGGAGCTCTCAAACACTTCTCTAGAGCTCCCTTCCCTTCTCTCCCTCAAATTCTCTTAGTTTCCTTTCAAGTTGTCAATTGTTGTAACAAAATGATTTTACTAAATTTTCCTTCAAGTTTTCTTATTAGTTCCACTTTACTTTTATTTGTAATGTACATTCTTTCTTAAGTATTCAAGTTTAATTAGTTTCCAAGTTTCAATTATGGTTTTTGTTCTTATTCATTATGCTTATAAGTTAATATGCTAGTTTGAATGATTGATCACCATTTAGGCTTGCATGTTAGCTATCTTGGTTTGAATTAAGAGTAGACACCATGCTTTAATTCGAATTGAACTATGAATAGGAAGAGTATGTATGGAGATTCGACAACAGGGATTAGATACATGCTTGGTTGTTTAAATTGTTCTTCTATGCTTAATGGGTTCCTAATGCTTAATTTTAGGTTAGACAACAAATGATCAAATTAGGGAATTAGGAACACAAGGTTATGACCAAACAGAATGGCTTAATCATACTTTAGCTAGAATCAATCCGTTAATCTAATTGAACTTGGGAACTTATCTACTTGAGTTATTTTCTTTTCTTTCTTTCTTGTTTTCTTTATTTTCTTTCTTGTTCTTCTGTTTTGTGTAGGAAAACTGAATTGGATTATTCAATCACCAATCCCTGTGGAATCGACCTCGCACTTACATATGTTAGCGAACGACTCGTGCACTTGCGAGTATCACAAGTTGAAGATGCAGCTGAATCCATTTTGGTGCAGTTGAATCGACGCAAGGTGTATTCCATACTTCTAGCGATTGGATTTCACTCAAAACCCACCAAATGACTCCTCCCACCATATTATGATGTTGCATAAGTTTGGGGCTCGATCCGAATTGGAGTGGTTGGTGTATTCCATACTTCTAGCGACTGGATTTCGCTCAAAACACACCAAATGACTCCTCCCACCATATTATAATGTTGCCCATGTTTTGGGCTCAATCAGAAATCAATAGGTGAAAGAAATTGGACAATTCAAGTTCAACGGCAGTTCGTTCCTAATTGGAGTGGTTGGTGTATTCCATACTTCTAGCTATTGGATTTCACTCAAAACTCACCAAATGACTCCTCCCACCATATTAAGAAGTTGCCCAAGTTTTGGGCCCGATCCGAAATCAATAGGTGTGAGAAATTGGACAATTCATGTTCAACGGCAGTTCGTTCCTAATTGGAGTGGTTGGTGTATTCCATACTTCTGGGGATTGGATTTCACCAAAAACTTACCAAATGACCCCTCCCACCATATTATGAAGTTGCCCAAGTTTTGGGCTCGATCCGAAATCAATAGGTGTGAGAAATTGGACAATTCAAGTTCAACGGCAGTTCGTTCCTAATTGGAGTGGTTGGTGTATTCCATACTTCTAGCGATTGGATTTCACTCAAAAATCACCAAATGACTCCACCCACCATATTATGATGTTGCCCAAGTTTTGGGCTCGATCCGAAATCAATAGGTGTGAGAAATTGGACAATTCAAGTTCAACGGCAGTTCGTTCCTAATTGTAGTGGTCGGTGTATTCCATACTTCTAGCGACTGGATTTCACTCAAAACACTCCAAATGACTCCTCCCACCATATTATGATGTTGCCCAAGTTTTGGGCTCGATCCGATATCATTAGGTGTATCAAGTTGGACAATTCAAGTTCAACGGCAGTTCGTTCCTAATTGGAGTGGTTGGTGTATTCCATACTTCTAGCGATTGGATATCACTCAAAACTCACGAAATGACTCCTCCCACCATATTATGATGTTGCCCAAGTTTTGGGCTCGATCCGAAATCAATAGGTTTGAGAAATTGGACAATTCAAGTTCAACGGCAGTTCGTTCCTAATTGGAGTGGTTGGTGTATTACATACTTCTAGCGATTGGATTTCACTCGAAACTCACCAAATGACTCCTCCCACCATATTATGATGTTGCCCAAGTTTGGGGCTCGATCCAAAATCAATAGGTGTGAGAAATTGGACAATTCAAGTTCAAGGGCAGTTCGTTCCTAATTGGAGTGGTTGGTGTATTCCATACTTCTAGCGATTGGATTTCACCCAAAACTCACCAAATGACCCCTCCCACCATATTATCATGTCGCCCAAGTTTTGGGCTCGATCCGAAATCAATAGGTGTGAGAAATTGGACAATTCAAGTTCAAGGGCAGTTCGTTCCTAATTGGAGTGGTTGGTGTATTCCATACTTCTAGCGATTGGATTTCACCCAAAACTCACCAAATGACCCCTCCCACCATATTATCATGTCGCCCAAGTTTTGGGCTCGATCCGAAATCAATAGGTGTGAGAAATTGGACAATTCAAGTTCAACGGCAGTTCGTTACTAATTGGAGTGGTTGGTGTATTCCATACTTCTAGCGATTGGATTTCACTCAAAAATCACCAAATGACTCCTCCCACCATATTATGATGTTGAGCAAGTTTTGGGCTCGATCCGAAATCAATAGGTGAAAGAAATTGGACAATTCAAGTTCGACGGCAGTTCGTTCCTAATTGGAGTGGTTGGTGTATTCCATACTTCTAGCTGTTGGATTTCACTCAAAACTGACCAAATGACTCCTCCCACCATATTATGATGTTGCCCAAGTTTTGGGCTCGATCCGAATTCAATAGGTGTGAGAAATTGGACAATTCAAGTTCAACGGCAGTTCGTTCCTAATTGGAGTGGTTGGTGTATTCCATACTTCTAGCGATTGGATTTCACTCAAAACTCACCAAATGACACCTCCCACCATATTATGATGTTGCCCAAGTTTTGTGCTTAATCCGAAATCAATAGGTGTGAGAAATTGGACAATTCAATTCAACGGCAGTTCGTTCCTAATTGGAGTGGTTGGTGTATTCTATACTTCTAGCGATTGGATTTCACCCAAAACTCACCAAACGACCCCTCCCACCATATTATCATGTTGCCCAAGTTTTGGGCTCGATTCGAAATTAATAGGTGTGAGAAATTGGACAATTCAGGTTTAACGGCAGTTCGTTCCTAATTGGAGTGGTTGGTGTATTCCATACTTCTAGCGATTGGATTTTGCTTAAAACTCACCAAATGACTCCTCCCACCATATTATGATGTTGCCCAAGTTTGGGGCTCGATCCGAAATCAATAGGTGTGAGAAATTGGACAATTCAAGTTCAACGGCAGTTCGTTCCTAATTGGAGTGGTTGGTGAATTCCATACTTCTAGCGATTAGATTTCACTCAAAACTCACCAAATGACTCCTCCCACCATATTATGATGTTGCCCAAGTTTTGGGCTCGATCCGAAATCAATAGGTGTGAGAAATTGGACAATTCAAGTTCAACGGCAGTTCGTTCCTAATTGGAGTGGTTGGTGAATTCCATACTTCTAGCGATTAGATTTCACTCAAAACTCACCAAATGACTCCTCCCACCATATTATGATGTTGCCCAAGTTTGGGGCTCGATGCGAAATCAATAGGTGTGAGAAATTGGACAATTCAAGTTCAACGGCAGTTGGTTCCTAATTGGACTGGTTGGTGTATTCCGTACTTCTAGCGATTGGATTTCACTCAAAACTCACCAAATGACTCCTCCCACCATATTATGAAGTTGTCAAAGTTTTGGGCCCGATCCGAAATCAATAGGTGTGAGAAATTGGACAATTCTAGTTCAACGGCAGTTCGTTCCTAATTGGAGTGGTTGGTGTATTCCACACTTCTAGCGATTGGATTTTGCTTAAAACTCACCAAATGACTCCTCCCACCATATTATGATGTTGCCCAAGTTTGGGGCCCGATCCGAAATCAATAGGTGTTCCAAATTGGACAATTCAAGTTCAACGGCAGTTCGTTCCTAATTGGAGTGGTTGGTGAATTCCATACTTCTAGCGATTAGATTTCACTCAAAACTCACCAAATGACTCCTCCCACCATATTATGATGTTGCCCAAGTTTGGGGCTCGATGCGAAATCAATAGGTGTGAGAAATTGGACAATTCAAGTTCAACGGCAGTTGGTTCCTAATTGGACTGGTTGGTGTATTCCATACTTCTTGCGATTGGATTTCACTCAAAACTCACCAAATGACTCCTCCCACCATATTATGAAATTGTCAAAGTTTTGGGCCCGATCCGAAATCAATAGGTGTGAGAAATTGGACAATTCAAGTTCAACGGCAGTTCGTTCCTAATTGGAGTGGTTGGTGTATTCCACACTTCTAGCGATTGGATTTTGCTTAAAACTCACCAAATGACTCCTCCCACCATATTATGATGTTGCCCAAGTTTGGGGCTCGATCCGAAATCAATAGGTGTTCCAAATTGGACAATTCAAGTTCAACGGCAGTTCGTTCCTAATTGGAGTGGTTGGTGAATTCCATACTTCTAGCGATTAGATTTCACTCAAAACTCACCAAATGACTCCTCCCACCATATTATGATGTTGCCCAAGTTTGGGGCTTGATGCGAAATCAATAGATGTGAGAAATTGGACAATTCAAGTTCAACGGCAGTTGGTTCCTAATTGGACTGGTTGGTGTATTCCATACTTCTAGCGATTGGATTTCACTCAAAACTCACCAAATGACTCCTCCCACCATATTATGATGTTGCCCAAGTTTTGGGCTCGATCCGAAATCAATAGGTGTGAGAAATTGGACAATTCAAGTTCAACGGCAGTTCGTTCCTAATTGGAGTGGTTGGTGTATTCCATACTTCTAGCGATTGGATTTCACCCAAAACTCACCAAATGACCCCTCCCACCATATTATCTTGTTGCCCAGGTTTTGGGCTCGATCCGAAATCAACAGGTGTGAGAAATTGGACAATTCCAGTTCAACGGCAGTTCGTTCCTAATTGGACTGGTTGGTGTATCCCGTACTTCTAGCGATTGGATTTCACTCAAAACTCACAAAATGACTCCTCCCACCATATTAGGAAAACAATAGCTAAGCAAAGGGTACGGAGTTTGAATGGTGTAAACCGGGCGGCCGGAGCCGTGTGTGGTGGCCGGAGCCGTGTGGAGAAAATATGGAGAGTGGAGAGTGGAGAGGGAGAGAGAGCTTCGGGTATTTTCTCGGATTTTAGATGTACCTTGAATGATGAATAAACCCATATATTTATAGGAGTCTCGGGGCTAGGGTTTCGTAGAGATCGAGTCGGACTTGATAATATTTGAATTATCTCGTTAATTATAAGATAATATCTAATAATCAGGATATTATCCCTTTAATAAGATAATAACCAAATTATTGATATTATCTCATTAATTATAAAATAATATCCCTTTATTATGATAATATCCCAATTAATGATATTATCTTTATTAATTATGAGATAATACCATATAACTAAGATATTATCCTGATTAATTAATTATCCCAATAAATGGTTTAATTAATTAATTTAAGGGATAATCTTCTTTTCCACGTGGCGTGCTCTGATTGGAGACGAAAATATTTGCTCCCACAAATGCCCCCCAGCTTCTGCATGGCGCTTGTGTGGCATGTAGGAGATGAAATTATTTTTCGGACTCTCCAACTGTATCTGGGCTTTCTTCTGCGAGTTGGACTCCTTTTGCAGATCAGGTTCCCAATTAGAGTAGGCTTCTGACTGTTCTTGGAGTTGGATTCCCAGTAGGAATGAGCTTGCGATTCCTTTTTGACCCGGGTTGTCCAACTTGTATAAATACAGGGCTTCTCTTCACTCTTTCTCACATCGCAAACTTAACTTCTCTACCTTCTAGCTTGAGAAAGATCTTGGAGAGAGGAGTTGCCGTGCACAAAGTAAGTCGAGCAAGCAAATATATATTTTATATATATTTTTTCTGATTTTTGGCAGCAAGGTTGTGGTCCAGCATGAGTTGCAAATTCGTGGGCAATATTGACAAAGGCTGGAGAGTTCGTGCTGGAGCATGAATTGCAGGTTCGTGGTGCATGCTGAAGCTTGGAGCGACCTGGTCTGGGCTGGAGCTGATGCGACGCAGGCTTGGTGCAGGTGCTGGGCTCGAAGAGAGCATGGAGGAGTTGATTCGTCGCCACCAATTCCTTTGGAAGTGAGGTTGGCAGAGGCTAAGAAAGCGAAAGAGTCATCTGCTCGGGCGAGAGGTTTTTCTGCAACGTCCGCGGCTGATCCCAAGGTGGACAAGTCCAGTCCTGCAGGGGATGTAGGCGTGTCTGATCTGCTCAAGACGCACTTTCTATCAAGTCCATCCGCTTGTGCTGGGCTGGTTGATCAAATCCGTCAAGCTGGTGATCTTGGTACCTTTTCAAGTCTTTCCTTGGAAAAACAAAGGGAAGCAACACTTCATCTGCTTCAAAAAGGAGTTGTTTTTGCTGCTGAGACCATTCGAAATTCGTCTGCTGTTGCCCCCTCTTCTGCTCAGCTCAGTGAGTTGGAGAAGAAGAATGCCGAGTTAGTTTGCAAGCTTTCTTCTGAGCAGGCTCGCTATGAGAAGAAGACGTCTGACTTGAGGGCGATGATATCCGAGCTGAAGAGTTCCTTTGCTGAGAAGGATTCCGAGCTTAACTCTTCTGTTGCTGACTTGGCTAGTCGGAAAGATGCTTACTTCCATCTTGAGCGCAAGAATGCCGACATCTCTCACAGCTATGACAAGCTTTTGGCTAGATTTCGTGCCTATCATGAGTCTGCTGAAGAATCTAGGTCTGAAGCTACCGTGGATGCGTACAAGTTGGGCTACCTGGACTGCACAAATAGAAAAGATCCATTCTTTGCCATTGGAGATGAAGACATTGAGATGCTTTGTCCTGAGCAGGTTAATGCTGTGGACATGGAAGGAGTTGAAGAGCAGGTGGCTGAAGAGGCAGTAGCCGAAGGAGCAGGAGAGGATGCAGCCGATGAGGTAGTGGCAGACGTCATAGATCAGGCATGTGAAGCTGTTGAGAGCGTGGCTGATCAGGTGGACGCCGAAGAGGCTGCAGATCAAGGTTCCCCTACCGGCGCTTTGGAGTAGATGAAGACTCCTTTATTTCTTTTCAGCTTTTGTAGTCTGCTTTTTGTTTAGAACAACTGGTCTTGTTTGACCTATCTTCTTTTTTGTTTGAACTCGGCCGGTTGGTCACTTTGCTATGGAAATTTCAGTTATTATTTTTTCAACTTCAATTTGCATATTGACTTGTGAACTGCTTGAGTAACCGGCTAGTGTCTTGGCTGTACATTTCCCCTTAGGATTTTTGCAAAAGCCAGGGTCCCTCTTGAGGGATTCCGGGCGTCTTCTGCACTTTTCCGGAGAAAGCTTAGGACGCTTCTGGTCGTTGCCCTGCGTCTCCCTTAGGACACTTTTTATGGGCAACTGTATGACTATCCTGCCTCCCTTAGGAAACGGATAGGAACCTGGATATCTCCCTTAGGAAATTCCTGGCGCACCCTGCGTCTCCCTTAGGATGCTTTTTTGTGGGTTGCGTCTCCCGAAGGACGCTTCTGATCGTTGCCCTGCGTCTCCCTTAGGACGCTGCTTATGGACAATTGTATGACTATCCTGCCCCCCCTTAGGAAACGGATAGGAACCTGGATACCTCCCTTAGGAAATTCCTGGCGCACCCTGCAGCCCCCTTAGGATGCTGCTTTGCGGGCTGCGTCTCCCGAAGGACGCTTCTGGTCGTCGCCCTTCGCCTAGTATCGGTTTTGAGAGTAGGGGAGGTGTAGTGAGATAGGTTTTCAAGTTTTGAAAAGCTACTTCGCACTCGTCATCCCACTTGTCCTTGTGTCCTTTCCTCAAGGCTTTGAAGAATGGCTTGCACTTGTCGGTAGATCTCGAGAGGAATCGGTTGAGAGCCGCTGCTCTACCCATTAGACTTTGTATCTCCTTTGTTGTGGCAGGTGACTTCATGTTGAGTATAGCCTTGATTTGATTCGGATGTGCCTCAATTCCTCTTTGGGTGACTAAGTAGCCTAGGAATCGGCCAGACGAGACTCCGAATGTGCATTTGCTCGGGTTCAACTTCATGTTGTATTTTCGGAGCAGGCTGAATGCCTCGGCGAGGTTTGTGATGTGGTCTGCTCGCTGGGGAGCTTTGACTAACATGTCGTCTACGTAGACCTCCATAGTTTTACCGATTTGCTCCTTGAAAATTTTGTTTACCAGCCTTTGGTAGGTTGCTCCGGCGTTCTTCAGCCCGAAGGGCATGACTTTGTAGCAGTATGTACCTCTTTCGATGATGAAAGAGGTCTTTGCTTTGTCGTCTTCATGCATCATGATTTGATTGTAGCCGGAGTAGGCGTCCATGAAGCTTAGCAGTTGATTGCCGGAAGTTGAATCAACGAGCTGATCAATTCGTGGCAATGGAAAGTTGTCTTTAGGGCACGCCTTATTGAGGTCGGTGTAGTCGACACACACTCTCCACAGGCCTTTATCTTTCTTTGCTACTAGAACAACGTTCGCCAGCCATTCTGCATAGGAGACTTCTTCAATGAAACCAGCAGCTAGGAGCTTGTCGATCTCGGCTGCAATGATGGCAACTCGCTCGGGGGCAAAGTTGCGTCTCTTCTGCGCTACAGGCTTGATTGCTGGGATGACGTGTAGGCGATGGCAGATGATCTGGGGATCGATGCCTGGCATGTCGGATGGCGACCATGCGAATACGTCTTTATTGTTCTGGAGGAAGGCTGCAAGCTCTGCCTTTTCCTCCTGGCTTAGGCGCGAGCCGATCCGCGCTTTTCTCTCTGGCTTGTCAGGATCAAGGGGTACTAGCTCGACGTCCTCTTCGGGCTTCCATCCTTCTTCAGGAGAGACCTCCGGACGGATTCCCTCGACTTGGTCCTGATTCTTTGATTGCTATTGGGGAGTAGCTATTCCCTTTCCTTTCTGGTCTGCTCGACCATCAGGAACGAGATTTGCCTTCTCCTCTGGTTGCTCTACTCCCCTCATATCTGCCTGATTTACAGGGAGGAATTGTGTTTGCTTGCTTCTCTTCAGCCCTTAAGCTGAGCATTTCCTCGCCATTGCTTGATCACTATTGATCTGACTGATACCGCCCCCAGGGATAGGGTAGCGGATTTTCTGATGTGTGGCGGAGGTGATGGTGTTGATCTTGCTGATCCATGGTCTGCCCAGAATCCCATTGTAGGGCGAGACTTCATCAATTACCATGAATGTTTGCGAGCTGATTACAGGTGGGGAGTAGACGTCGAGATCTATCGTGCCCACGGTAACCGTTGTTGCACCATTGAAGCCGGTTAGTGACCTAGCTAATTTGTTGATCTTTGTCTCTAAGCCCATCTGCTGGATGACTGCCAATTGTAGGATATTGGCTGCACTGCCCTCGTCTGCATGGATTCGATCGACCATGGCCTGAGCGATTTGAATGCTAATGACAAGAGCGTCGTTGTGTGGCAGATCGAGGCCGACTAGATCTTTCTTTTGGAAGCCGATCACTGGATCGTCTTCCGCCGGTGGGAGACTAGTGGAGATCTGGGAGATGATAGTGGCCTGTTTGATTTTCCTCTTCTTTTCCTTGCTGGTCAGCCCAGACTCTTCGGAATGAGCCAGGATTGTGTTAATCCTTATGACTTTTTGAGGTGGCTCCTTGGCGGCATCGCGGTCCTCAATTCGTTGGATGGCCTGCTTCGCGATGAACTCCGTGCAGTGACCTTCTCTCACGAGTTCTTCTAGGTGCGCTTTCCAAGCAAAGCAATTATTCGTATTGTGCCCGTGTGTCGCATGGAAGGCGCAATACTTTCTGGTATCCCTCTTATCCGGATCTCCTTTCAAGGGTGGCGGTCTTTTTACCCAAGGTTTGTCCTTTACTTGGGCTAAAATTTGATGTATAGGGATGGAGAACTTGGTGAAGTTCTCCTTCGTCGTAACGTCTCCTTGTGGGCGCGACTTACGCTTGTCTTTTTCCCTGCTGCTAAACCTGTCGCTTTTTGGGCTTGCCCGCTTGGTCGGCTGATCTTCCCGCTCGGTGGACTTCTTCGCGGCGATTCGATCGTCATCCCAGAGCGCGTAGCGTTCCGCAGTCGCGAAGACCTCTGCCAGAGTCTGGCTGGGAGTGATAGTCAGCTCCCGGTATAAGTCGTGCTCAGCTGGAAGACCTTTCTTGAATGCAGAGGACGCGATTCGGTCATCGCATCCAACGATGTTAGCCTTTTCTGCTTTGAATCTCTTGATGTAATCTCGAAGAGATTCATTGGGCTTCTTGCGCAGGTTGTACAGGTGGTCAGGGTTCTTCTTGATCGTCCGATAAGAAGTGTACTCTTTGGTGAAGACATAAGCAAGCTCCTTGAAACTGTTGATCGACCCGAAGGGCAGAGTATGGAACCAGTCCTGAGCTGCTCCTCGCAAAGTTATTGCAAACACCTTGCACATTAGCGCGTCTTTGGCTTCGTAGAGGATCATAAGGCTCTTGAAATGCTTCAGATGGCTTTCGGGATCGGAATCCCCTTTGAAGCAGGTGAAAGAGGGCGCTGAGAATCGTTTCGGAGGAGTAGCCTGCTCGATTTCGGCAGTGAAAGGTGAGGAATTTGCTCGGTCTACTTCCATGCGTAGTGTATCTTCAAAATTTCCACCAATCTTTAAGTCTCGAAGTCGGTTATTTACAACCTTCTCAACGTCTTCCACACACATGGCCAGTCGGTCACGTGGGCGACCTCGGTGATTTGGACGACATTGATTGACTTCTTCGTTGGTTTGCAAGGGTTGAACTTCTCGGCTGCGCTGCCTAGGCGGTGTGTTGGTAGACTGCGCTTGCGAGGTATTCTCTGTAGCTTGGTGGTGAGAATTGGTTCTTCGAGAGCGAGCAGCGGAGCGCCTTTCTTCACGGTCCTCATTGTAAGGGTTATCTGGTTGACCTCCCTGAGAGCCTAGCATTTCGTGAACATTTCTTTGTGAGCAAGCAGAGGAGCGCCTTTCTTCACGATCCTCATTGCGATGGCCGTCGGGTTGACCTCTATGGGAGCCTAGCCTTTCAAGAACGTTTCCCTGCGGGCCCAGGCGGGCGCGGATGTTAAGTCGTGGGCCCAGCCTTTCGCGCACGTTGGCCCTTAAATTCAGTCTGGATGGGAGACTTCGTCGGCTCTGAGTGTGGCTTGCAGATGCTTGCGACATGTCGACAAGATGATCGCGTTGTTGTCCATCTCCTTGTCTGCTTGCTCCTGCTCGACCTGCATGGTTCCCATCGAACTGCATATCGGCGTGTCCGTCCATCATTCTCTCTTCACCCCGTTGTCTAAGGCCAAGGTTTTGTGCCAAGTTTATTTGGTTGAGGAGTTGCCTCATCAAATTGTTTTGGTCGTCCATTCTCTGAGTTAGCTGGTCAACCCTCAGATTAAGGTCTACTTGACTTCGTGGATCGGGAAGAGAGAAGTGTGTGGAGCCCAATTGCACACGGGCTAGGGCTTCATTAGAGATGTGAGTGGGAGCATGCGTCGAGCGCGGAGGCAATGGAGGGAATGGATGAAGTTGCTCCAAGATTGGGCCAAAGTCGGCGGTGGTAGTGAGCCCACCTTGATGGGAGGTTCCACCATGCTCGGCGACAGTGCTATGAAGGTGGCTAGATCCGGCCACGGGGCCTTGAGATGGTACGACGACGGCTAGTGCGGTGGTCCCAGCTGCGAGTCCGGTAGGTGGCACGGTGGTTTGTTGCGGGTTCATGGCGGCTAAAGGTGGTGGTGCCACCATGTCGATCGCGGGATCGTGGGAGGAGTAGCTTTGGGCCGTCACGGATTGAGCCATAGCGGCGGTCTTGCTCCTCGTGCGCTTGCTTCCAACCATGGTTGTTTGGAAGGCTTCGGTGGATTGGAAAATATGAGGAATGGATTCCTTGAGCACGCGTTGAGTATAACTCGTGCTCTCAATGAAAGCACCAAATGTTTATGCAAATAATCTCGCGGGAGAATATTCGCTTCTAGATCCTTCAACCTTCGATCTTCCTTCTCTCTCCTTCTCGATTCCTGTAAAAAAGACTGGAGTAAATAGACCACACCCGGGGGGGTGTTGGCCAAAGGCCCTCCGATGCCTAAGTTAGTTCGAGTGTTTGTAGGAAAACAATAGCTAAGCAAAGGGTACGGAGTTTGTATGGTGTAAACCGGGCGGCCGGAGCCGTGTGTGGTGGCCGGAGCCGTGTGGAGAAAATATGGAGAGTGGAGAGTGGAGAGGGAGAGAGAGCTTCGGGTATTTTCTCGGGTTTTAGATGTACCTTGAATGATGAATAAACCCATCTATTTATAGGAGCCTCGGGGCTAGGGTTTCGTAGAGATCGAGTCGGACTTGATAATATTTGAATTATCTCGTTAATTATAAGATAATATCTAATAATTAGGATATTATCCCTGTGATAAGATAATAACCAAATTATTGATATTATCTCATTAATTATAAGATAATATCCCTTTATTATGATAATATCCCAATTAATGATATTATCTTTATTAATTATGAGATAATACCATATAACTAAGATATTATCCTGATTAATTAATTATCCCAATAAATGGTTTAATTAATTAATTTAAGGGATAATCTTCTTTTCCACGTGGCGTGGTCTGATTGGAGACGAAAATATTTACTCCCACAGTTGGTGTATTCCATACTTCTAGCGATTGGATTTCACCCAAAACTCACCAAATGACCCCTCCCACCATATTATCTTGTTGCCCAGGTTTTGGGCTCGATCCGAAATCAACAGGTGTGAGAAATTGGACAATTCCAGTTCAACGGCAGTTCGTTCCTAATTGGACTGGTTGGTGTATCCCATACTTCTAGCGATTGGATTTCACTCAAAACTCACAAAATGACTCCTCCCACCATATTATGATATTTCCCATGTTTTGGGCTCGATCCGAAATCAATAGGTGTGAGAAATTGGACAATTCAAGTTCAACGGCATTTTCTTCCTAATTGGAGTGGTTGGTGTATTCCATACTTCTAGCGATTGGATTTCACTCAAAACTCACCAAATGACTCCTCCCACCATATTATGATGTTGCCAAAGTTTGGGGCTAGATCCGAAATCAGTAGGTGTGAGAAATTGGACAATTAAAGTTCAACGGCAGTTCATTCCTAATTGGAGTGGTTGGTGTGTTCCATACTTCTAGCTATTGGATTTCACCCAAAACTCACCAAATGACCCCTCCCACCATATTATGATGTTGCCCAAGTTTTGGGCCCGATCCGAAATCAATAGGTGTGAGAAATTGGACAATTCAAGTTCAACGGCAGTTCGTTCCTAATTGGAGTGGTTGGTGTATTCCATACTTCTAGCGATTAGATTTCACTCAAAACTCACCAAATGACTCCTCCCACCATATTATGATGTTGCCCAAGTTTGGGGCTCGATCCGAAATCAATAGGTGTGCGAAATTGGACAATTCAAGTTCCACGGCAGTTCGTTCCTAGTTGGAGTGGTTGGTGTATTCCACACTTCTAGCGATTGGATTTCACTCAAAACTCACCAAATGACTCCTCCCACCATATTATGAAGTTGCCAAAGTTTTGGGCCCGATCCGAAATCAATAGGTGTGAGAAAGTGGACAATTCAAGTTCAACGGCAGTTCGTTCCTAATTGGAGTGGTCGGTGTATTCCATACTTCTAGCGATTGGATTTTGCTCAAAACTCACCAAATGACTCCTCTCACCATATTATGATGTTGCCCAAGTTTGGGGCTCGATCCGAAATCAATAGGTGTGAGAAATTGGACAATTCAAGTTCAACGGCAGTTCGTTCCTAATTGGAGTGGTTGGTGAATTCCATACTTCTAGCGATTCGATTTCACTGAAAACTCACCGAATGACTCCTCCCACCATATTATGATGTTGCCCAAGTTTGGGGCTCGATGCGAAATCAATAGGTGTGAGAAATTGGACAATTCAAGTTCAACGGCAGTTGGTTCCTAATTGGACTGGTTGGTGTATTCCATACTTCTAGCGATTGGATTTCACTCAAAACTCACCAAATGACTCCTCCCACCATATTTTGATGTTGCCCAAGTTTTGGGCTCGATCCGAAATCAATAGGTGTGAGAAATTGGACAATTCAAGTTCAACGGCAGTTCGTTCCTAATTGGAGTGGTTGGTGTATTCCATACTTCTAGCGATTGGATTTCACCCAAAACTCACCAAATGACCCCTCCCACCATATTATCTTGTTGCCCAGGTTTTGGGCTCGATCCGAAATCAACAGGTGTGAGAAACTGGACAATTCCAGTTCAACGGCAGTTCGTTCCTAATTGGACTTGTCGGTGTATCCCATACTTCTAGCGATTCGATTTCACTCAAAACTCACAAAATGACTCCTCCCACCATATTATGACATTTCCCATGTTTTGGGCTCAATCCGAAATCAATAGGTGTGAGAAATTGGACAATTCAAGTTCAACGGCATTTTGTTCCTAATTGGAGTGGTTGGTGTATTCCATACTTCTAGCGATTAGATTTCACTCAAAACTCACCAAATGACTCCTCCCACCATATTATGATGTTGCCCAAGTTTTGGTCTCGATACGAATTCAATAGGTGTGAGAAGTTGGACAATTCAAGTTCAACGGCAGTTCGTTCCTAATTGGAGTGGTTGGTGTATTCCATACTTCTGGCGATTGGATTTCACAACAAACTTACCAAATGACCCCTCCCACCATACTATCATGTTGCCCAAGTTTTGGGCTCGATCCGAAATCAATAGGTGTGAGAAATTGGACAATTAAAGTTCAACGGCCGTTCGTTCCTAATTGGAGTGGTCGATGTATTCCATACTTCTAGCGATTGGATTTCACTCAAAACTCTCCAAATGACTCCTCCCACCATATTATGATGTTGCCCAAGTTTTGGGCTCGATCCGAAATCAATAGGTGAGAGATATTGGACAATTCAAGTTCAACGGCAGTTCGTTCCTAATTGGAGTGGTTGGTGTATTCCATACTTCTAGCGATTGGATATCACTCAAAACTCTCGAAATGACTCCTCCCACCATATTATGATGTTGCCCAAGTTTTGGGCTCGATCCGAAATCAATAGGTGTGAGAAATTGGACAATTCAAGTTCAACGGCAGTTCGTTCCTAATTGGAGTGGTTGGTGTATTCCATACTTTTAGCGATTGGATTTCACTCGAAACTCACCAAATGACTCCTCCCACCATATTATGATGTTGCCCAAGTTTGGGGCTCGATCCAAAATCAATAGGTGTGAGAAATTGGACAATTCAAGTTCAAGGGCAGTTCGTTCCGAATTGGAGTGGTTGGTGTATTCCATACTTCTAGCGATTGGATTTCACCCAAAACTCACCAAATGACCCCTCCCACCATATTATCATGCTGCCCAGGTTTTGGGCTCGATCCGAAATCAATAGGTGTGAGAAATTGGACAATTCAAGTTCAACGGCAGTTTCATTCCTAATTGGGGTGGTTGGTGTATTCCATACTTCTAGCGATTGTATTTCACTCTAAACTCACCAAATGACTCCTCCCACCATATTATGATGTTGCCCAAGTTTTGGGCTCGATCCGAAATCAATAGGTGAAAGAAATTGGACAATTCAAGTTCAACGGCAGTTCGTTCCTAATTGGAGTGGTTGGTGTATTCCATACTTCTAGCGATTGGATTTCACTCAAAACTCACCAAATGACTCCTCCCACCATATTATGATGTTGCCCAAGTTTTGGGCTCGATCCGAAATCAATAGGAGAGAGATATTGGACAATTCAAGTTCAACGGCAGGTCGCTCCTAATTGGAGTGGTTGGTATATTCCATACTTCTAGCGATTGGATTTCACCCAAAACTCACCAAATGACTCCTCCCACCATATTATCTTGTTGCCCAGGTTTTGGACTCGATCCGAAATCAATAGTTGTGAGAAATTGGACAATTCCAGTTCAACGGCAGTTCGTTCCTAATTGGAGTGGTTGGTGTATTCCATACTTCTAGCGATTGGATTTCACTCAAAACTCACCAAACGACTCCTCCCACCATATTATGATGTTGCCCAAGTTTGGGGCTCGATCCGAAATCAATACGTGTGAGAAATTGGACAATTCAAGTTCAACAGCAGTTCATTCCTAATTGGAGTGGTTAGTGTATTCCATACTTATAGTGATTGGATTTCACTCAAAACTCACCACATGACTCCTCCCACCAGATTATGATGTTGCCCAAGTTTTGGGCTCGATCCGAAATCAATAGGATTAAGAAATTGGATAATTCAAGTTCAACGGCAGTTCGTTCCTAATTGGAGTGGTTAGTGTATTCCATACTTCTAGCGATTGGAGTTCACTCAAAACTCACCAAATGACTCCTCCCACCATATTATGTTGTTGCCCAAGTTTTGGGCTCGGTCCGAAATCAATAGGTGAAACAAATTGGACAATTCAAGTTCAACGACAGTTCGTTCCTATTTGGAGTGGTTGGTGTATTCCATACTTCTTGCGGTTGGATTTCACTCAAAACTCACCAAATGACTCCTCCCACCATATTATGATGTTGCCCAAGTTTTGGGTTTGATCCGAAATCAATAGGTTTGAGAAATTGGACAATTCAAGTTCAACGGCAGTTCGTTCCTAATTGGAGTGGTTGGTGCATTCCAAAGTTCTAGCGATTGGATTTCACTCAAAACTCACCAAATGACTCCTCCCACCATATTATGATGTTGCCCAAGTTTTGGGCTCGATCCGAAATCAATAGGTGAAAGAAATTGGACAATTCAAGTTCAACGGCAGTTCGTTCCTAATTGGAGTGGTTGGTGTATTCCATACTTCTAGCGATTGGATTTCACTCAAGACTCACCAAATGACTCCTCCCACCATATTTTGATGTTGCCCAAGTTTTGTGCTCGATCCGAAATCAATAGGTGAAAGAAATTGGACAATTCAAGTTCAACGGCAGTTCGTTCCTAATTGGAGTGGTTGGTGTATTCCATACTTCTAAAGATTGGATTTCACTCAAAACTCACCAAATGACTCCTCCCACCATATTATGATGTTGCCCAAGTTTTTGGCTCAGTCCGAAATCAATAGGTGTAACACATTGGATAATTCAAGTTCAACGGCATTTCGTTCCTAATTGGAGTGGTTGGTGTATTCCATACTTCTAGCGATTGGATTTCACTCAAAACTCACCAAATGACTCCTCCCACCATATTATGATGTTGCCCAAGTTTTGGGCTCAATCCGAAATCAATAGGTTTAAGACAATGGATAATTGAAGTTCAACGGCATTTCGTTCCTAATTGGAGTGGTTGGTGTATTCTATACTTCTAGCGATTGGATTTCACCCAAAACTAACCAAATGACCCTTCTTACCATATTATCATGTTGCCCAGGTTTTGGTCTTGATCCGAAATCAATAGGTGTGAGAAATTGGACAATTCAAGTTCGACGGCTGTTCGTTCCCAATTGGAGTTGTTGGTGTATTCCATACTTCAGGCGATTGGATTTCACTCAAAACTCACCAAATGACTCCTCCCACCATATTATGACGTTGCCCAAGTTTGGGGCTCGATTCGAAATCAATAGGTGTGAGAAGTTGGACAATTCAAGTTCAACGGCAGATCGTTCCTAATTGGAGTGGTTGGTGTATTCCATACTTCTAGCGATTGGATTTTACTCAAAACTCACCAAATGACTCCTCCCACCATATTGTGTTGTTGCCCAAGTTTTGGGCTCGATCCGAAATCAATAGGTGTGAGAAATTGGACAATTCAAGATCAACGGTAGTTCGTTCCTAATTGGAGTGGTTGGTGTATTCCAAACCTCTAGCGATTGGATTTCACTCAAAGCTCACCAAATGACTCCTCCCACCATATTATGAAGTTGCCCAAGTTTGGGGCTCGATCCGAAATCAATAGGTGTGAGAAATTGGACAATTCATGTTCAACGGCAGTTCGTTCCTAATTGGAGTGGTTGGTGTATTCCATACTTCTAGCGATTGGATTTCTCTCAAAACCCACCAAATGACTCCTTGATCGGTTCATAATTGTATATCATTTTGTACCCTTCTAGCTTATGATTTTGTTATGTTATTGAGTTAAACTTGTGCTTTTAATCCATTTTCTGTTTTGATAAGTCCATAATTTCATACACTAGCTTGCCTTCTTTACTTAGTGATTTTGCTTAGTTTCTCTTTATTTTGAGTCACTTACCTCTGTTTGTGTGTTTTGTAGGTTAATATAGTAAGAGATCACATTTGATGCAATCCATGCATGTTAAGGGCTGATTGGGATAAGAGCAAGAGCTTAAAGACAAAACCAAAGTTGGGCCACACTTCTTGTCAGCCCAGTTTCGTAAGTCACCTTGCAGGTCTCATTGCAGCAATCTGCACAACTCGGATGAGGAGACATTCTTCATAGACGTTGTTCAATTGGGTGTCGAGTATAACATATCCAAAATTCAGTCCAATTGAACATATGTGGAGTCCTTAGCCCGTCCAACACTGAACCATGCTCAGGAGGATTTGCAGCTGCCAGCTTTGAGCCTTGTCTCCTCCTTTAAGCCATGTGCCTCACCCATGCTGCAACTGACTTTGGATCCAACATAATGAGTGAAGTGGGGAGGCATTCCAGCTATGAAAGTCTAAAGGATCAAGTTGGTACATGATGGAGCTATTAAAGAGAAAGCATGTGCATGCATGTAAAGCATAAATGAAATGAAGTCAATTCCAGTCTCTGTCGGCAGCCAAATTGCAAGGCCCAAAACGCATACTTCTACTGCTCCGATGGGAATACTTTCTTCGTAGAAGTTGTTCCAATGGGTGTCTACTATAACATATCCAAATTTGAGCCCCATTGGATAAGTTTTGAAATCTCTAGATTTCCTACACCAAGTCTGGTTCAGAAGACTCGTTTTTGTTCAACAACCAAAAGAAGACCACATGGGTTGGCAGCAAAAGGCAGCCACAATTGATCACCTTTGATCCCATGTGAAGAAAGCTTGAGGTGCAGCAAAAGAAGTATGTGATGAGATTGATTCCAACCACACTAACATAGACAAGATGAGGTGGGAGTTATGGGTTGTATTAAAGAAGGAATGGTGGTGTTGAATTTCATCATGATGTTCTTCCCTCTTAGCTCTATAAATAGAGAAGTCTTCAAGCTTCATAAATCACACCCCAAGGGGGGGGAGCTCTCAAACACTTCTCTAGAGCTCCCTTCCCTTCTCTCCCTCAAATTCTTTTAGTTTCCTTTCAAGTTGTGAATTGTTGTAACAAAATGATTTTACTAAATTTTCCTTCAAGTTTTCAAGTTCTACTTTAATTTTATTTGTAATGTACATTCTTTCTTAAGTATTCAAGTTTAATTAGTTTCCAAGTTTCAATTATGGTTTTTGTTCTTATTCATTATGCTTATAAGTTAATATGCTAGTTTGAATGATTGATCACCATTTAGGCTTGCATGTTAGCTATCTTGGTTTGAATTAAGAGTAGACAACAGGGATTAGATACATGCTTGGTTGTTTAAATTGTTCTTCTATGCTTAATGGGTTCCTAATGCTTAATTTTAGGTTAGACAACAAATGATCAAATTAGGGAATTAGGAACATAAGGTTATGACCAAACACCATGGCTTAATCATACTTTAGCTAGAATCAATCCGTTAATCTAATTGAACTTGGGAACTTATCTACTTGAGTTATTTTCTTTTCTTTCTTTCTTGTTTTATTTATTTTCTTTATTGTTCTTCTGTTTTGTATAGGAAAACTGAATTGGATTATTCAATCACCAATCCCTGTGGAATCGACCTCGCAATTACATATGTTATACTACCGAACGGCTCGTGCACTTGCGAGTATCACAAGTTGAAGATGCAGCTGAATCCATTTTGGTGCAGCTGAATCGACGCAACACTCCTCCCACCATATTATGAAGTTGCCCAAGTTTTGGGCTTGATCCGACATCAATAGGTGTGGGAAATTGGACAATTCAAGTTCAACGGCAGTTCGTTCCTAATTGGAGTGGTTGGTATATTCCATACTTCTAGCGATTGGATTTCACTCAAAACTCACCAAATGACTCCTCCCACCATATTATGATGTTGTCCAAGTTTTGGGCTCGATCCGAAATCAACAGGTGAAAGAAATTGGACAATTCAAGTTCAACGGCAGTTCGTTTCGAATTTGAGTGGTTGGTGTATTCCATGCTGCTAGCGATTGGATTTCACTCAAAACGCACCAAATGACTAGTCCCACCATATTATGAAGTTGCCCAAGTTTTGGGCTCGATCCGAAATCAATACGTGTGAGAAATTGGACAATTCGAGATCAACGGCAGTTCGTTCCTAATTGGAGCGCTTGGTGTATTCCAAACCTCTAGCGATTGGATTTCACTCAAAACTCACCAAATGACTCCTCCCAAAATATTATGAAGTTGCCCAAGTTTTGGGCTCGATCCGAAATCAATAGGTGTGAGAAATTGGACAATTCAACTTCAACGGCAGTTCGTTCCTAATTGGAGAGGTTGGTGTATTCCATACTTCTAGCGATTGGATTTCACTCAAAACTCACCAAATGACTCCTCCCAGCATATTATGATGTTACCCAAGTTTGGGCTCGATCCGAAATCAATAGGTGAAAGAAATTGGGCAATTCAAGTTCAACGGCAGTTCGTTCCTAATTGGAGTGGTTGGTGTATTCCATACTTCTAGCGATTGGATTTCACTCAAAACTCACCAAATGACTCCTCCCGCCATATTATGATGTTGCCCAAGTTTAGGGCTCGATCCGAAATCAATAGGTGAAAGAAATTGGACAATTCAAGGTCAACGGCAGTTCGTTCCTAATTGGAGTGGTTGGTGTGTTCCATACTTCTAGCGATTGGATTTACCTCCAAACTCACCAAATGACTCCTCCCACCATATTATGATGTTGCCCAAGTTTTGGGATCAATCCGAAATCAATAGGTGTAAGAAATTGGATACTTCAAGTTCAACGGCAGTTCGTTCCTAATTGGAGTGGCTGGTGTATTCCATACTTCTGGCGATTGGATTTCACCCAAAACTAACCAAATTACCCCTCCCATCATATTATCATGTTGCCAAGGTTCTCGGCTCGATCCGAAATCAACAGGTGTGTGAAATTGGACAATTCAAGTTCAACGGCAGTTCGTTCCTAATTGGAGTGGTTGGTGCATTCCATACTTCTAGCGATTGGATTTCACTCAAGACTCACCAAATGACTCCTCCCACCATATTTTGATGTTGCCCAAGTTTTGTGCTCGATCCGAAATCAATAGGTGAAAGAAATTGGGCAATTCAAGTTCAACGGCAGTTCGTTCCTAATTGGAGTGGTTGGTGTATTCCATACTTCTAGCGATTGGATTTCACTCAAAACTCACCAAATGACTCCTCCCACCATATTATGATGTTGCCCAAGTTTAGGGCTCGATCCGAAATCAATAGGTGAAAGAAATTGGACAATTTAAGTTCAACGGCAGTTCGTTCCTAATTGGAGTGGTTGGTGTATTCCATACTTCTAGCGATTGGATTTCACTCAAAACTCACATAACGACTCCTCCCACCATATTGTGATGTTGCCCAAATTTTGGGCTCGATCCGAAATCAATAGGTTTGAGAAATTGGACACTTCAAGTTCAACGGCAGTTCGTTCCTAATTGGAGTGGTTGGTGTATTCCCTACTTCTAGCGATTGGATTTCACCCAAAACCCACCAAGTGACTCCTCCCACCATATTATGATGTTGCCCAAGTTTTGGGCTCGATACGAAATCAATAGGTGTGAGAAATTGGACAATTCAAGTTCAACGGCAGTTCGTTCCTAATTGGAGTGGTTGGTGTATTCCATACTTCTAGCGATTGGATTTCACCCAAAACAAACCAAATGACCCCTCTCACCATGTTATCATGGTGCCCAGGTTTTGGGCTTGATCCGAAATCAACAGGTGTGAGAAATTGGACAATTCAAGTTCAACGGCAGTTCATTCCTAATTGGAGTGGTTGGTGTATTCCATACTTCTAGCGATTGGATTTCACCCAAAACTCACCAAATGACCCCTCCCACCATATTATCTTGTTGCCCAGGTTTTCGGCTCGATCCGAAATCAATAGTTGTGAGAAATTCGACAATTCCAGTTCAACGGCAGTTCGTTCCTAATTGGAGTGGTTGGTGTATTCCATACTTCTAGCGATTGGATTTCACTCAAAACTCACCAAATGACTCCTCCCACCATATTATGATGTTGCCCAAGTTTTGGGAGAGATCCGAAATCAATAGGAGTAAGAAATTGGATAATTCAAGTTCAACCGCAGTTCGTTCCTAATTGGAGTGGTTGGTGTATTCCATACTTCTAGCGATTGGATTTCACCCAAAACTAACCAAATGACCCCTCTCACCATATTGTGATGTTGCCCAGATTTTGGGCTCGATCCGAAATCAACAGGTGTGAGAAATTGGACAATTCTAGTTCAACGGCAGTTCGTTCCTAGTTGGAGTGGTTGGTGCTTTCCATACTTCTGGAGGTTGGATTTCACTCAAAACTCACCAAATGACTCCTCCCACCATATTATGATGTTGCCCAAGTTTTGGGCTCGATCCGAAATCAATTGGTGTGAGAAATTGGACAATTCAAGTTCAACGGCAGTTCGTTCCTAATTGGAGTGGTTGGTGTATTCCGTACTTCTAGCGATTGTATTTCACCCAAAACTAACCAAGTGACTCCTCCCACCATATTATGATGTTGCCCAAGTTTTGGGCTCGATACGAAATCAATAGTTGTGAGAAATTGGACAATTCAAGTTTGACGGCAGTTCGTTCCTAATTGGAATGGTTGGCGTATTCCATACTTCTAGCGATTGGAATTCACTCAAAACTCACCGAATGACTACTCCCACCATATTATGACGTTGCCCAAGTTTTGGGCACGATCCGAAATGAATAGGTGAAAGAAATTGGACAATTCAAGTTCAACGGCAGTTCGTTCCTAATTGGAGTGGTTGGTGTATTCCATACTTCTAGCGATTGGATTTCACCCAAAACTAACCAAATGACCCCTCCCACCATATTATCATGTTGCCCAGATTTTGGGCTCGATCCGAAATCAACAGGTGTGAGAAATTGGACAATTCAAGTTCAATGGAAGTTCGTTCCTAATTGGAGTGGTTGGTGTATTCCATACTTCTAGCGATTGGATTTCACTCAAAACTCACAAAATGACTCCTCCCACCATATTGTGATGTTGCCCAAGTTTTGGGCTCGATCCGAAATCAATAGGTGTGAGAAATTGGACAATTCAAGTTCAACGGCAGTTCGTTCCGAATTGGAATGGTTGGTGTATTCCATACTTCTAGCGATTGGATTTCACTCAAAATTCACCAAATGACTCCTCCCACCATATTATGATGTTGCCCAAGTTTTGGGCTCGATCCGAAATCAATAGGTGTGAGAAAATGGACAATTCAAGTTCAACGGCAGTTCGTTCCTAATTGGAGTGGTTGGTGTATTCCATACTTCTAGCGATTGGATTTCACTCAAAACTCACAAAATGACTCCTCCCACCATATTGTGATGTTGCCCAAGTTTTGGGCTCGGTCCGAAATCAATAGGTGAAACAAATTGGACAATTCAAGTTCAACGACAGTTCGTTCCGAATTGGAATGGTGGGTGTATTCCATACTTCTAGCGATTGGATTTCACTCAAAATTCACCAAATGACTCCTCCCACCATATTATGATGTTGCCCAAGTTTTGGGCTCGATCCGAAATCAATAGGTGTGAGAAATTGGAAAATTCAAGTTCAACGGCAGTTCGTTCCTAATTGGAGTGGTTGGTGTATTCCATACTTCTAGCGATTGGATTTCACCCAAAACTCAGCAAATGACCCCTCCCTCCATATTATCATGTTGCCCAAGTTTTGGGCTCGATCCGAAATCAATATGTGTTCCAAATTGGACAATTCAAGTTCAACGGCAGTTCGTTCCTAATTGGAGTGGTTGGTGTATTCCATACTTCTAGCGATTGGATTTCACTCAAAACTCCCAAAATGACCCCTCCCAACATATTATGATGTTTCCCAAATTTTGGGCTCGATCCGAAATCAATAGGTGTGAGAAATTGGACAATTCAAGGTCAACGGCAGTTCGTTCCAAGTTGGAGTGGTTGGTGTATTCCATACTTCTAGCGATTGGATTTCACTCAAAATTCCCCAAATGACTCCTCCCACCATATTATGATGTTGCCCAAGTTTGGGGCTCGATCCGAAATCAATAGGTGTTCCAAATTGGACAATTCAAGTTCAACGGCAGTTCGTTCCTAATTGGAGTGGTTGGTGTATTCCACACTTCTAGCGATTGGATTTCACTCAAAACTGAACAAATGACTCCTCCCACCATATTATGAAGTTGCCCAACTTTTGGGCCCGATCCGAAATCTATAGGTGTGAGAAATTGGACAATTCAAGTTCAACGACAGTTCGTTCCAAATTGGAGTGGTTGGTGTATTCCATACTTCTAGATTTTGGATTTCACTCAAAACTCACAAAATGTCCCCTCCCAACATATTATGATGTTTCCCAAGTTTTGGGCTCGATCCGAAATCAATAGGTGTGAGAAATTGGACAATTCAAGTTCAACGGCAGTTCGTTCCTAGTTGGAGTGGTTGGTGTTTTCCATACTTCTAGCGATTGGATTTCACTCAAAATTCCCCAAATGACTCCTCCCACCATATTATGATGTTGCCCAAGTTTGGGGCTCGATCCGAAATCAATAGGTGTTCCAAATTGGACAATTCAAGTTCAACGGCAGTTCGTTCCTAATTGGAGTGGTTGGTGTATTCCACACTTCTAGGGATTGGATTTCACTCAAAACTCAACGAATGACTCCTCCCACCATATTATGAAGTTGCCCAACTTTTGGTCCCGATCCGAAATCAATAGGTGTGAGAAATTGGACAATTCAAGTTCAACGGCAGTTCGTTCCTAATTGGAGTGGTTGGTGTATTCCATACTTGTAGCGATTGGATTTCACTCAAAACTCACCAACTGACTCCTCCCACCATATTATGATGTTGCCCAAGTTTTGGGCTCGATCCGAAATCAGTAGGTGTTCCAAATTTGACAATTCAAGTTCAACGGCAGTTCGTTCCTACTTGGAGTGGTTGGTATATTCCATACTTCTAGCGATTGGATTTTACTCAAAACTCACCAAATGACTCCTCCCATCATATTATGATGTTGCCCAAGTTTTGGGCTCGATCCAAAATCAATTGGTGTGAGAAATTGGTCAATTCAAGTTCAACGGCAGGTCGTTCCTAATTGGGGTGGTTGGTGTATTCCATACTTCTAGCGATTGGATTTCACTCAAAACTCACCAAATGACTCCTCCCACCATATTATGATGTTGCCCAAGTTTTGGGCTCGATCCGAAATCAATAGGTGCTCCAAATTGGACAATTCAAGTTCGATGGCAGTTCGTTCCTAATTGGAGTGGTTGGTGTATTCCATACTTCTAGCAATTGGATTTCACTCAAAACTCACCAAATGACTCCTCCGACCATATTATGATGTTTCCCAAGTTTTGGGCTCGATCCGAAATCAATAGTTGTGAGAAATTGGACAATTCAAGTTCAACGGCAGTTCGTTCCTAGTTGATGTGGTTGGTGTATTCCATACTTCTACTGATTGTATTTCACTCAAAATTCCCCAAAAGACTCCTCCCACCATATTATGATGTTGCCCAAGTTTGGGGCTCGATCCGAAATCAATAGCTGTTCCAAATTGGACAATTCAAGTTCAACGGCAGTTCGTTCCTAATTGGAGTGGTTGGGGTATTCTATACTTCTGGGGATTGGATTTCACTCAAAACTCACCAAATGACTCCTCCCACCATATTATGATGTTCCCCAAGTTTTGGGCTCTATCCGAAATCAATAGGTGTTCCAAATTGGACAATTCAAGTTCAACGGCAGTTCGTTCCTAATTGGAGTGGTTCGTGTATTCCATACTTCTAGCGATTGGATTTCACTCAAAACTCACCAAATGACTCCTCCCACCATATTATGATGTTGCCCTAGTTTTGGGCTCGATCCGAAATCAATAGGTGTGAGAAATTGGACAATTCAAGTTCAACGGCAGTTCGTTCCTAATTGGAGTGGTTGGTGTATTCCATACTTCTAGCGATAAATAGGTGATAAAATGGTGATAGAAAATGCTGTTTGTGTTTCTCTTTAGTTTTCTTGTGTTGTTCCATTTTTTTTACACTTCTTTACTCATTTCTAGTTTCCATTTTGCATTTGTGCATTTGTGGTGTGTTAAATAAGTCTTCTTTACGTACTCAAATTAGAACTTATAGCAAGCCGACAAGTTCTTCGTGGGATCGCCCCCGTACTTACATAATCTATACTTCGATAGATTCGTGCACTTGCGGGTATTTTTAATTGGTTGTTTGCACATTAATTTGTGTCCTTTTAGGAATGCAACAATACTTCTAGAGATTGGATTTCACTCAAAACTCACCGAATGAATCCTCCCACCATATTATGATGTTGCCCAAGTTTTGGGCTCGATCCGAAATCAATAGGTGTTCCAAATTGGGCAATTCAAGTTCAACGGCAGTTCGTTCCTAATTGGAGTGGTTGGTGTATTCTATACTTCTAGCGATTGGATTTCACTCAAAACTCACCAAATGACTCCTCCCACCATATTATGGTGTTGCCCAAGTTTGGGGCTCGATCCGAAATCAATAGGTGTGAGAAATTGGATAATTCAAGTTCAACGGCAGTTCGTTCCTAATTGGAGTGGTTGGTGTATTCCATACTTCTAGCGATTGGATTTCACTCAAAACTCACCAAATGACTCCTCCCACCATATTACGATGTTGCCCAAGTTTGGGGCTCGGTCCGAAATCAATAGGTGCTCCAAATTGGACAATTCAAGTTCAACGGCAGTTCGTTCCTAATTGGAGTGGTTGGTGTATTCCATACTTATAGCAATTGGATTTCACTCAAAACTCACCAAATGACTCCTCCCTCCATATTATGATGTTTCCCAAGTTTGGGGCTCGGTCCGAAATCAATAGGTGTGACAAATTGGACAATTCAAGTTCAACGGCAGTTCGTTCCTAATTGGAGTGGTTGGTGTATTCCATACTTCTAGCGATTGTATTTCACTCAAAACTCACCAAATGACTCCTCCCACCATATTATGATGTTGCCCAAGTTTTGGGCTCGATCCGAAATCAATAGGTGTTCCAAATTGGACAATTCAAGCTCAACGCCAGTTCGTTCCTAATTGGAGTGGTTGGTGTATTCCATACTTCTAGCGATTGGATTTCACTCAAAACTCACCAAAGGACTCCTCCCACCATATTATGTTGTTTCCCAAGTCTGGGGCTCGATCCGAAATCAACAGGTGTGAGAAATTGGACAATTCAATTTCAACGGAAGTTCGTTCCTAATTGGAGTGGTTGGTGTATTCCATACTTCTATCGATTGGATTTCACTCAAAACTCACCAAATGACTCCTCCCACCATATTACGATGTTGCCCAAGTTTTGGCCTCGATCCGAAATAAATAGGTGTGAGAAATTGGACAATTCAAGTTCAACGGCAGTTCGTTCCTAAATGGAGTGGTTGGTGTATTCCATACTTTTGGCGATTGGATTTCACTGAAAACTCACCAACTGACTCGTCCCACCATATTATGATGTTGCCCAAGTTTTGGGCTTGATCCGAAACCAATAGGTGTGAGCAATTGGACAATTCAAGTTCAACGGCAGTTCGTCCCTAATTGGAGTGGTTGGTGTATTCCATACTTCTAGCGATTGGATTTCACTCAAAACTCACCAAATGACTCCTCCCACCATATTGTGATGTTGCCCAAGTTTTGGGCTCGATCCGAAATCCATAGGTGTTCCAAATTGGACAATTCAAATTCAACGGCAGTTCGTTCCTAATTGGAGTGGTTGGTGTATTCCATACTTCTAGCAATTGGATTTCACTCAAAACTCACCAAATGACTCCTCCCACCAAATTATGTTGTTGCCCAAGTTATGGGCTCGATCCGAAATCAATAGGTGTGAGAAATTGGACAATTCAAGTTCAACGGCAGTTCGTTCCTAAATGGAGTGGTTGGTGTATTCCATACTTTTGGCGATTGGATTTCACTGAAAACTCACCAAATGACTCGTCCCACCATATTATGATGTTGCCCAAGTTTTGGGCTTGATCCGAAACCAATAGGTGTGAGCAATTGGACAATTCAAGTTCAACGGCAGTTCGTCCCTAATTGGAGTGGTTGGTGTATTCCATACTTCTAGCGATTGGATTTCACTCAAAACTCACCAACTGATTCCTCCCACCATATTATGATGTTGCCCAAGTTTTGGGCTCGATCCGAAATCAATAGGTGTGACAAATTGGACAATTCAAGTTCAACGGCAGTTCGTTCCTAATTGGAGTGGTTGGTGTATTCCATACTTCTAGCGATTGGATTTCTCTCAAAACTCACCAACTGACTCCTCCCACCGTATTATGATGTTGCCCAAGATTTGGGCTCGATCCGAAATCAATAGGTGTGAGCAATTGGACAATTCAAGTTCAACGGCAGTTCGTCCCTAATTGGAGTGGTTGGTGTATTCCACACTTCTAGTGATTGGATTTCACTCAAAACTCCCCAACTGACTCCTCCCACCATATTATGTTGTTGCCCAAATTTTAGGCTCGATCCGAAATCAATAGGTGTGACAAATTGGACAATTCAAGTTCAACGGCAGTTCGTTCCTAATTGGAGTG
This sequence comes from Prunus avium, assembly GCF_965620075.1. Taxonomy (NCBI): domain Eukaryota; kingdom Viridiplantae; phylum Streptophyta; class Magnoliopsida; order Rosales; family Rosaceae; genus Prunus; species Prunus avium. The sequence goes on from NC_142287.1 coordinate 2,398,034, forward strand.
GTTGGTGTATTCCATACTTCTAGCGATTGGATTTCACTGAAAACTCACCAAATGACTCCTCCCACCATATTATGTTGTTGCCCAAGTTTTGGGCTTGATCTGAAATCAATAGCTGTGAGAAATTGGACAATTCAAGTTCAACGGCAGTTCGTTCCTAATTGGAGTGGTTGGTGTATTCCATACTTCTAGCGATTGGATTTCACTGAAAACTCACCAAATGACTCCCCCCACCATATTATGTTGTTGCCCAAGTTTTGGGCTTGATCTGAAATCAATAGCTGTGAGAAATTGGACAATTCAAGTTCAACGGCAGTTCGTTCCTAATTGGAGTGGTTGGTGTATTCCATACTTCTAGCGATTGGATTTCACTCAAAACTCACCAAAGGACTCCTCCCACCATATTATGTTGTTGCCCAAGTCTGGGGCTCGATCCGAAATCAACAGGTGTGAGAAATTGGACAATTCAATTTCAACGGAAGTTCGTTCCTAATTGGAGTGGTTGGTGTATTCCATACTTCTATCGATTGGATTTCACTCAAAACTCACCAAATGACTCCTCCCACCATATTACGATGTTGCCCAAGTTTTGGCCTCGATCCGAAATCAATAGGTGTGAGAAATTGGACAATTCAAGTTCAATGGCTGTTCGTTCCTAATTGGAGTGGTTCGTGTATTCCATACTTCTAGCGATTGGATTTCACTCAAAACTCACCAAATGACTCCTACCACCATATTATGATGTTGCCCAAGTTTGGGGCTCGATCCGAAATCAATAGGTGTGAGAAATTGGACAATTCAAGTTCAACGGCAGTTCGTTCCTAAATGGAGTGGTTGGTGTATTCCATACTTTTGGCGATTGGATTTCACTGAAAACTCACCAACTGACTCGTCCCACCATATTATGATGTTGCCCAAGTTTTGGGCTTGATCCGAAACCAATAGGTGTGAGCAATTGGACAATTCAAGTTCAACGACAGTTCGTCCCTAATTGGAGTGGTTGGTGTATTCCATACTTCTAGCGATTGGATTTCACTCAAAACTCACCAACTGATTCCTCCCACCATATTATGATGTTGCCCAAGTTTTGGGCTAGATCCGAAACCAATAGGTGTGAGCAATTGGACAATTCAAGTTCAACGACAGTTCGTCCCTAATTGGAGTGGTTGGTGTATTCCATACTTCTAGCGATTGGATTTCACTCAAAACTCACCAAATGACTCCTCCCACCATATTACGATGTTGCCCAAGTTTTGGCCTCGATCCGAAATAAATAGGTGTGAGAAATTGGACAATTCAAGTTCAACGGCAGTTCGTTCCTAATTGGAGTGGTTGGTGTATTCCATACTTCTAGCTATTGGATTTCACTCAAAACTCACCAAATGACTCCTCCCACCATATTATGATGTTGCCCAAGTTTGGGGCTCGATCCGAAATCAATAGGTGTTCCAAATTGGACAATTCAAGTTCAACGGCAGTTCGTTCCTAAATGGAGTGGTTGGTGTATTCCATACTTCTAGCAATTGGATTTCACTCAAAACTCACCAAATGACTCCTCCCACCAAATTATGTTGTTGCCCAAGTTATGGGCTCGATCCGAAATCAATAGGTGTGAGAAATTGGACAATTCAAGTTCAACGGCAGTTCGTTCCTAAATGGAGTGGTTGGTGTATTCCATACTTCTAGCGATTGGATTTCACTCAAAACTCACCAAATGACTCCTCCCACCATATTGTGATGTTGCCCAAGTTTTGGGCTCGATCCGAAATCCATAGGTGTTCCAAATTGGACAATTCAAATTCAACGGCAGTTCGTTCCTAATTGGAGTGGTTGGTGTATTCCATACTTCTAGCAATTGGATTTCACTCAAAACTCACCAAATGACTCCTCCCACCAAATTATGTTGTTGCCCAAGTTATGGGCTCGATCCGAAATCAATAGGTGTGAGAAATTGGACAATTCAAGTTCAA